>NC_141698.1:1099161522-1100578011 GCF_964263255.1 Lissotriton vulgaris
ACACCAGCCAATGGCTGTTCGGGGGCGCCTTGGGTGGGGGCTTTGGGAGGTGGGGGTACTCCTGATCTTGGGCGCTTTTTACGGGTGCAGTGGAACACCAGCCAATGGCTGTTCTAGGGTGCCTTGGCTTGGGGGTAATCCTGGTCTTGGGCACTTTGGTGGGGTGCAGTGGAACACCAGCCAGTGGCGGTTCTGGGGTACCTTGGTGGGGGTGTAGGCGGAGGGGGGGGTAATCCTGGTCTTGGGCGCTCTTTAAGGGTTCAGTGGAGCACCAGCCAATGGCTGTTCTGAGGTGCCTTGGGTGGGGGCGGAGGGGGGGTAATCCTGGTCTTGGGCGCTCTTTAAGGGTTCAGTGGAGCACCAGCCAATGGCTGTTCTGGGGTGCCTTGGGTGGGGGTAATCCTGGTCTCGGGCGCTTTGGGGGGGTGCAGTGGAGCACCAGCCAATGGCTGTTCTGGGGTGCCTTGGGTGGGGGTAATCCTGGTCTCGGGCGCTTTGGGGGGGTGCAGTGGAGCACCAGCCAATGGCTGTTCTGGGGTGCCTTGGGTGGGGATGTTGGGGGGTGGGTAATCCTGGTCTTGGGCGCTCTTTAAGGGTTCAGTGGAGCACCAGCCAATGGCTGTTCTGGGGTGCCTTGGGTGGGGGTAATCCTGGTCTCGGGCGCTTTGGGGGGGTGCAGTGGAGCACCAGCCAATGGCTGTTCTGGGGTGCCTTGGGTGGGGATGTTGGGGGGGGGGGTAATCCTGGTCTTGGGCGCTCTTTAAGGGTGCAGTGGAGCACCAGTCAATGGCTGTTCTGAGGTGCCTTGGGTGGGGGCGGAGGGGGGGTAATCCTGGTCTTGGGCGCTCTTTAAGGGTTCAGTGGAGCACCAGCCAATGGCTGTTCTGGGGTGCCTTGGGTGGGGATGTTGGGGGGGGGGGGGGTAATCCTGGTCTTGGGCGCTCTTTAAGGGTGCAGTGGAGCACCAGTCAATGGCTGTTCTGGGGTGCCTTAGGTGGGGGCGGGGGAGGGGGGTAATCCTGGTCTTGGGCGCTTTGGTGGGGTGCAGTGGAACACCAGCCAGTGGCTGTTTTAGGGTTTGTGGGAAGGGGGACATGGGGAGGGGGTCCTTTTCTTGGGCGATTTTGAAGGGTGCAGTGGAACACCAGCCAGTGGTAGTTCTGGGTTTCTCGGGCAGGGGGCATGATGAAGAAGGCTAAGCGAGCTATTCTTGGGCCCTTCAATCGATGAAACCGCGGCAAAGCACTGCATTTTGTTGCCCTGCCAGCAGGCACGATGAAGAGGGCCAAGTGCCCTCTTCTTGGCACCCTTCAAGCAATAAACCAATGGCAAGGCCTGTTCTTGGGTGCCCCAGCATGGGGTTAGATGCTATCCTATTCTTGGGGCCCTCCAATCGCTGAAGAAGCGGTAAGGCCTGTGTTTGAGTGTCCTATACGGTCACATGGTGAAAGAACTGCAAGCCCTCTTTCTTGGGTGCCCTGGCAGGGGCCATCATGAAGGAGACCAAGTGACCTATTTTTGGTTCCTTTAATCGAACACCCAACAGCAAGGCTTGTCCTGTCCTTCCGTGTCCTATGAGGACGCAGCTGAAATAACCTTTAGGCATGTTCTTGGGCACTGCAGCAGGGGCCAGGATGGAGAGCCAATTGGCCTATTTGGGGCCCTTCAGTTGATGAAATAACGGAATTGCCTGTTCTTCAGTTTCCTATAAGTTTGTGTGATGAAAGAAAAGCAAGGCCTCTTGTTGGCTGTCCTAGGAAGGACCGTGAAGCCAAGGAAGCCAAGGAGCCTAACCCTTCTCGGGTGCTCTGACGGGTTGAAACAATGGCTAGGCCTCTTCATGCATGGCCTTGAGGTGGGCAAGAAGATGCAATCCAAGGCCAGATGTTGGGTGCATGGAAGGGGTGAACAGTGAAATGAAGCCTTCAAAGGGATTATGATAGAACAATGCCAAGTGCTGTGCGCGGATGGCAATGAAACAACAGTAATTTCTATTTGGTGCCCTGTAAGGGTAAACAGTGAAGTGATGCCACGCCTGCTTCTGGGTGCTCTGGAAAGTTGAGAAATTAAACAAAGCCAGAGCGGGGACTTCGGTGCACGGGAAAGGTCCACAATGGAACCAAGCCATGACAGGTTCTTTGGCATACAGTGAAACAAGCACAAGCTAAGTCCTTGGGTCCCTGGAAGGACGGACGTTGAAGCAAGGCCAAGGCCTGGCATTGGGTAACTTTGAGGTAGGAGCCAATGGTTGGTCTTGGGAGCAGGATGAAAGTAAGGCATGACCTTTCTTTGGGTACCCTGGAAGGACAGACAATGAAACAAAGCCAAGGCTGTTTGGGCACACCATGACCAAAGCAAAGGTTAGATCTTCACAGAGAAGTTCAGGTCTTTTCTCTACCCACTTTAAGGGACAGAGGTTTTTAATCAAGGTTTTTATTTGGTAGACTGAAGACATTGAAACAATTTATGTAATGCAAATGGCCTCGGCAGGGACACTCTTTTGGTACCAGTCCCATTTGTGGCTCTTCCTTTACTTCTGTGGCCGAAAGAAGTGGGCCATACCCCTTGAACAGGATGACTTAAGCCAAGAGAAGTGGGCCGGACCCCTTGAACAGGACACCTTCTGCTGAAAGAAGTGGGCCGGACCCCTTGAACAGGACACCTTCTGCTGAAAGAAGTGGGCCGGACCCCTTGAAAAGGACACCTTCTGCTGAAAGAAGTGGGCCGGACCCCTTGAAAAGGACACCTTCTGCTGAAAGAAGAGGGCCGGACCCCTTGAACAGAACACCTTCTGAGCACCATGGAAGGGCTGGGACCTGGCTTCAGTGCTGAGCATGTGATATCTGTGAGGTTGACTCTGGCCTTTATGGTCCACGGTGCCTCATGAGTACCTGCTCCCACACATGGACATGTCCACTGCATGCTTCTTGCTCTTCCTTGGCTCCTGGAACCCAGGTGTGAACCGTCCAGGCTCCGTCCTGCCCATGGCCTCAGAGCCGGATGCCTGAACCCTCTCCTTAAGCCCTCGGCCGCCATCTCAACTGCACCACGAGCTCCTTGATGCAATCCGGTTTAGTGGGATGACGCGCCCATGTTACACCTCGTGGTCCAGGTACTTAGCCCCACGGAAAGGGCTGGGGCTGCTCTCCGCTGCCCTGCGGCTATAAGGTGGTACACTTGACTTATGCGAGGGTTAGGCAGGGCTCTGCTGTCTTGATCTTGCAAATAATTCAAGCGCTATTGGTCAGGAGGTGCCCCGAGGATGGAGCCCTCCTCTGCATTCCTTTGCACCTTTAGTTGTCCATCCCTGGCTCTGTTCTTTCTTTAATCCAAGCACTTTTGGTGTCCAAATGGGTTATTTTCAAAGTATGGATTATATCCAAAAAGCCTTCTCTGTAATCCTGTGTTCAGGACTTGTGTGGATCAGGCCCGGCTCCAGCAATCTTTATTCTGGAGGTAGCCTACAAGCCGTAGATTACATCATACCTACTTGCAAACTGTCACTATGATACAACGGATCGTTTCTATGTGTAGACGGAGCACGTGGAGAGTTATTTGAAAGGAAGAGCAATGTCTAGACCGAAGTGCAGACCCTCAAACTGCAGCCGGTCAGGATTCAACACAAGTACTTCCAGGCCCATTATCCAGCCCCATATCAGCCACCACCCAGCTCCACTTTCATTATTCCCAGTAAAAAACCTTAATAAAAGCACTTTCATTGAATATATTGGTAAAAATAATTTGCATGCACTTTAAATTATGTGCCACAGTTGGCCTAATGATCTGACTGCTAATTATATAAATAAAAACAAGAAGGCCATGACGGGGCCAGCTTTAGCGCTAGTGTGAAAGTCTTTTTTGGCACATCCAATGACTTCTTTCTCTGAAGATACCATTACTACCACCCTCCAACAGTGCCCTTCATCTCTCCGTAGCCCCCTCCCCCCTCCACCCCAGAACCACCTCCTCGGATTCCCTCACTGCCTGCCTCCACCAGTGCCCCTTATCTCTCCGTAGCCCCTCTTATATGCATTTCATTTGATGTTTAGTGCTACTCATATCAGTGTAGGGTGTCACAGTACTTACCATCATGCACACATTATACAGAGTTAATAAATCATACAAGTATGTAAATCAGTCTATATGGAATGCCACATAAGCCAATGAGGATTGCAAGGTGTAGTAATCGTATGTCATCCATATTGGTGGACAGTACATTTTAAGAGGGTATGGTCTTGAGAAGCACAAAGTCAGGGTTTGAAGCATACCCCAGTGGTTGGGGTTGGCTTTACTAATAAAAATGTATATCTGCCCAAACAAACTCTTTTTAGGAACATATTATAATGAAAGGCCGGGAAATTCGAACTATATCGCAAAAAAAAAAAAAAAAAAAGTGAAGTTCTAACTATACCATTCAGGTTTGAATGCAGCTCTTTGATCACAGTTAATAGGTCACTGTCCAATGTTAGGATTGTAACTTTTGAACCCCAATTAACACAAGAATCTCTGTGACAAAAGCAGTAACCCACTGAGCTATCCACATAGAATAAAGTTTATCTGCATTTTAAAACTACCAACAGACATATGATTACTCTCCAGCAGGATCATTAATCACCATTTATCTGGACATTTATATTGTTGTCTTGCATCCATGGCCACAATAATGATGACCACTATTTAAATGAAACATACACAAAGTATGTGCCTTGCTGGGCCTTTGCAGATTAAAAAAAGATCCCCGTCGCTGTCGTCAACCATATTATCGTCATCGACTTTGTAGTTACTGTCGACGCTGTCCTCGTCGACGCTGCCGTCGTCTCTGTCGTCGACTATCTCGTCACCGTCGTCGACGATCCAGTCGACGATGTAGATATAGCCATGGTCGTCGACGCAGTCGACGACTATGAACTCGTCGATACCGCCGTCGACGGTGAAAGTGTCGACGGTGTCTAAGCCATAGTCTTAACCCCTTGTTTTGTTGACTATGATTGTTGACTATGATTATGTTTTTGTCGTCGACAATGACATCTTCCTCGTCGACGGTCCCGTCAACAGTGTAGATCCTTTCACTTTTTCCTCAGAAGGTGTAGATGAAGTCTTTTTGATGGTAATCTTGGTAATCTTGACCCTTGCAGGAGATTTTGACGGTTCTGAGGCAGTTTTCTTCACTTGTTTCACCTCCGAAGCAGAACCCTTCTTCCCCTTAGGTGTACCTGAAGAAGATTTTGAGGGACTGTGCCCTGAAGACCCTGGGGTGGTCTTTTTTGGGGCCTTCTCACGTCTCTCCACTGAGGTATGTGTCTGAGGAGATGAACTTCTTTTTTGAGATCTCTTATACGAAGATGACGACTCCGCACTCACTTGAGAGGATCTCCTTTCTGGCTTTAACCTTTTGGAGCCAAAGTAGAAGTCTTCCCTCACGATCCCTCAAGGTTTTATTTGAAAAGGTTCGACATACCTTACAATTCTCTGCCTGATTGTCTGGATAGGGGCAGTATATGTAGTCTTTATGAGGGTCGTCTGTATAAAGCCTTTTTTTAGAGCAGGTGGCACAAGCTCTAACTAATCCTTTCTTCTCCTTATCAGTCACGGTAGAGGAATAAGGAATTTCAAATAAGAAGAAACTAGAAAATGAGAGGACCTCAAATCCCAGTCAAAGTGAGTTGAATTGAAGAGTTTGAGCAGAGCTCAAAGGAGAATCCCTAGCACAACGTGCAGTAGAAAATCTGAGGGGCAGAAGGTTCTCTCAGGAGTGTTCTAGAGGGTGATTGGTTCAGGGAAAAGTTTGGGCCTTTTTTACATAACAAAGGCTATGGGTTGCAAAAGGGTCTAGGCCTCTTTTCAGTATGCTATACTGCTAAGCATTGCTTTTTAATATACCGGAGACTCCCATCTCAGCGACGGGGAATGATTCAAGCATGTGAATCTATGAAAGCTTCCAATACTGGAGAGCTACAGTTACAGGTAAGTAACTTGTTTTCTTCTCAAGAACTGAAAAGAAGGAAATATCCAAGCAGCCAGTGCTAAAGAAATAATGTATCCCCTTTGCCATGCCACTATTGTACCTGCACGATACAGCCCACCTTTCTAAAAGGAGATGCGTGATTGGGGGTGCCTGTGAGATAGAGCCCAGGCCTAATCACTCAACTCCCAGAACAGGAAGAAAAACAAAGTTCAAAGGAATGTTTTAAATTAAAGTGGCCAATTTCTGTTGGCCGTCAAGCCGTCACTGCAAGGGCCAATGTTCATGTTTGGATGGGCCTGGCCCACCCGCTAGAACCGGGCCTGGTGTGGATTGTGACTGCTGGGAAGGAATTGACATGTCAAACGAGTGAACTGGGGGGATTGGTTTGTGGTGGAGTGACCCTACAGGTCTTTTATTAAATATTTTCTTTTGACATACTGCTACACCTCACCCCATCTACCGAGTGTCCTTTTATCTTTTTCTCCTATTCATTTTCCTTTGGTTGTATTTTGTATGTGAATTAGTTTAAAATTGCATAGGAGCTTCAGGTCATTTCAGAGCTCAGGGTCGGAAAAGAAACCGACATTAGGATAGCCAACAGGTCTTACCATTTGCCTTTGCAAATGCTGTTCAGCATCTGCAAAAAATGTAAAAACAAAATAGTAACTGCTGAAACACAAAAAAATAATATACAGCATTAATATGCATATGCGTTATGATGCTGCAGCGCCATTTTTTCTTTCTAAATTATTATTCTAAGATGGTGGACGCCATTGCCATTTGCCTTTGCCAATGCTGTTCAGCATCTGCAAAAACGAAAAAACTAAACAAAAAAGTTACTGCTGAAATAAAATAAACAAAATAGTTACTGCTGAAGCACACAAAAAACATCTTGACGCTTTAGTGCATTTTTTCCTCAAGTGTACAGAGTAATAAACCTATGTTTTCCTTGAAGATAATAGGAGATGGTGTAATTAATAGACAACAGTACTGTACTTATTGTATTGGAAGTATTGGGCGTATAGGGATGAACTGTTGGTTTTAACTATTTTATAATATGTAACTTCTATTTTTATGGTCATGGGTCATTTTATAAGTGATGAACATGTGCTATATTTTTTAGAAATTGATTTGCCTATGGTTTTAATAGAAGGAATAGATGTAAAGTGCATACTTTTATGGTTGTAACAAACTAAATAAAGTTTCATTGATTGAAAATTGAAATTTGATGGCTGTAACGTACCTGGCTCAAAACAAATGCCAAACAAGACAAACTTCACCTACAGAAAATTAACAGATTATACAAGTCTGCTATCAAAAAATCAAAAAAAAGGTACTATTCAGACAGAATTCAAAACGCTAAATGTTCAAATAAAGAATTCCATGATTTTCGCAAACCAAATTGCCTAGAAGGAACTCATCCTGTTACTCAAGATTTCACAGACAAAGTGGCAAATCATTACACGTACAAAGCAGACACGTTGGAATCGTACTTAAAACCGAAACAAAGCACTAGCACTAACCCTTGTACAAAACAGCAATCCAAGAATGCTCTAATCAAGCCTCTCTGTTCCTTCCAACACATCTCATACAATGAATTTATGGACCTGGTCAAAGCAAGCAGGCCTGCCGGCAGCCCTTCTGACCCATGCCCTTCTGGCACCAACGCCCCCCACCACCTCCATCCGCGCCTGGATCCCGGTCAGCACCGAAGACACCATCCACACAATGAACACCATCCACTCCGGATCGCCAACCCATCCATGCCCCCACCACGTCTTCAGCAAGGCTGACTCCATCATCGCACCCCAACTCCGGGACATCATCAACTGCTCCTTCAACACCGCCACCTTCCCAGAGAGCTGGAAGCATGCCGAACTCAGCGCCCTCCTGAAGAAACCATCAGCAGACCCCACCGACCTCAAGAACTACCGCCCCATCTCACTCCTCCCGTTTTCTGCCAAAGTCATCGAGAAGACAGTCAACAGACAGCTTGCCGCCTTCCTCGAGATGAACGGATCCCTCGACCACTCGCAGTCCGGCTTCCGAGCCAACCACAGCACCAAGACCGCCCTCATCGCAGCCACTGACGACATCCGAGCCCTGCTCGACAACCGGGAAACAGCGGCCCTCATCCTCCTCGACCTCTCCGCAGCGTTTGATACTGTCTCCCACCGCACCCTAGTACAACGCCTCAACAACATCGGAATCCAAGAGAAGGCACTGGAGTGGATCATCTCGTTCCTCGCCGGAAGAACCCAGAGAGTCCGCCTCCCCCCGTTCAGATCCGAAGCCACCGAAGTCATCTGCGGCGTACCACAAGGATCATCACTCAGCCCCACCCTCTTCAACGTCTACATGAGCCCCCTCTCAGCCATCGCACGCCAACACAACCTCAACATCCTCTCCTACACCGATGACACCCAGCTGATCCTCTCCCTCACCAACGACCCAGCCACCGCCAGAACCTACACGGAGGGATGAAAGACTTAGCCGAGTGGATGATGAACAGCCGCCTGAAAGTGAACTCAGACAAGACGGAAGTCCTCATCCTTGGATCATCACCCTCTGCCAGGGACGACTCCTGGTGGCCCCCTGCCCTGGGCAGCGCACCCAAACCAACGGACCACGCACGCAACCTGGGCTTCATCCTGGACTCCTCCCTCTCAATGACCAGACAAGTCAACGCAGTCTCATCATCATGTTTCAACATCCTACGCATGCTCCGAAAGATCTTCCGATGGATCCCCACCAAAACCAGGAAGATGGTCACCCAGGCACTCGTCACCAGCCAACTGGACTACGGAAACACCGTCTACACCGGAACCACAGCCAAACTGCAGAAAAGACTCCAAAGCATCCAGAACGCCTCCGCACGACGCATCCTGGACATCCCCGGACACAGCCACATCTCCGGACACCTGAGAGACCTGCACTGGCTCCCCGTCAACAAGAGAATCACGTTCCGACTCCTCACCCACGCACACAAGGCCCTCAACGACCTGGGCCCCAAGTACCTCAACAACCGCCTGACCTTCTACACTCCCACCCGCCAGCTACGATCGACCAGCCACGCCCTCGCCACCGTTCCACGCATTCGAAGAGCCACCATTGGAGGAAGATCCTTCTCCTGCCTGGCAGCCAAGACTTGGAACTCCCTCCCCATCCACCTCCGTCTTACCCAAGACCAACTCTCCTTCAGAAAGCAACTCAAGACCTGGCTGTTCCAGCAGTAGCAGACCCCTCTCCCCCAAGTGCCTTGAGACCCTCCGGGTGAGTAGCGCGCTATACAAATTTCTTGATTGATTGATTGTCCGCCACAAAGTTTCAAGACAATTCTTTTATCACCCTCTGCTGCCACTCCCGTAAGAAGAATCATCAACGATTCCTTATCTACTGGAATATTTCCAGAAGAACTCAGTCATACATACGCCCTTTACTGAAGAAAACAAACTTGGACCCGCTGAACCCTGACAACTACAGACCCATTACAAATGGACCGTTCCTGGGCAAACTGATAGAAAGAGCAGCGTTTGCCCAGATGTCACAATTCATTGAAGAGAAAGACATACTTTCAGACTTCCAAACAGGAGTCTGTCCGGGAAGAGGCACTGAATCAGCCCTCCTTGCCATCTGGGATGACCTAAAGAATACAGTTGACTGCAAAGGGGTTGCTGCGCTACTCCTCTTGGACCTATCAGCTGCCTTTGACAAGGTTGACCATGACACTCTGAAACAAAGACTCTATGAAGCCGGCATAAAGGGAACTGCTCTAGACTGGATCGTGTCCTACCTTCGAAACAGAACTAATGTCATCCATATCCCACCTTTCTCGTCCAAACCTTACTCCACAAATGCAGAGGTCCCTCAAGGTTCTATCATCTCGCCCATGCTTTTCAACATCTACATGAAGTCCTTACCAGTACTGATCAGTAAATTTCACCTTACGTGCTATAACTATGCAGATGACACGCGAATACTCCTTCAACTGGAATGCCCCAAAGACATTGGAAAATTAGTAATTTTCACTTGTCTCAGAGCCGTGGATCAGTGGATGACCTGGAGCCATCTCAAATTGAATGCTTCAAAAATTAAAATACTCACGTGTGGTGATTGGAAACCTTACAACCCGCTTGCCACATGGCCTGATGAACTGGGATCACTGCCTAAAGTATCAAAGGATGTAAGAAACCTCAGAATGACCGTGGACTCCAAGCTGTCGATGAATGCCCAAGTGGGTAAACTAGCCTAGCAAGATCAAGCTTTGCTACTATAAAAACCCTGCGACAAATTTTCCCTCATTTGGGATTTCCACACAAGGTCCAAGCTACCATCTCCCTTGTTCTGTCCAAACTCGATTACGCCAATAGCCTCTACCACCGATCGCCTTTAACGACCATGAAAAGACTAAAATGGATTCAGAACTCGGCTGCCAGACTACTCTTGCATATGAAACCGCGAGACCACATCTCCCCTGCCTTGAAAGCCCTGCACTGGTTACCGGTTGGCAGAAGGTCCACGTTCAAGCTGCTTTGTATCACCCACAAACCAATACATGGAATGGGACCACTCTTCATCAGGAATAAAATCACCAAACACATTCAACAAAGGAACCTCCTCTCTAAAGGAGCATCTCGCCTCAAATTCCCACAATACAAGAAAAAAACCATGGGTGGCACATCCTTCTATGTTCAAGCAACCAAACTATGGAACTCTCTCCCCCCCCCCTCAACCCCCCCCCCCAACATAAGGTCCACCGACAACCACCTGATCTTCAGAAAACGACTCAAGATTTGGCTCTTCCCCACATAAGCCCCATACGCAAACAGAAATTTTCACATATCCCTCTGTATACAAGCATTTTGTTTCACTATAGATATGTACCTATCTTTGTGTATTACTTTGTATAAACATGTAAAATAATTGTTGTTGAGAGAAAAAAATATGAATAATAAATAAATAAAAATCATCTTTGGTCTACATGTACATACTTCCATTTTGCATCTATGTACCTTCCATGTATTTAGATCTGTATGTCTGTTACTTTTCTTCTGAAAGAGCATATCCAATGCAATACCCTATTTCTCATCCTGTGCCTCTACCAATATCTTTAATCTATATATACTTACCTCCTTTATGTATCTATATACTTTCAATGTAATTATGGATCTATATATTTATCACTTTCTTCTAGCATTTCCAATGCACTACCCTATATCTAAGCCTATACTTCGCTCAATATATCTTCTAGCTCAACCTTCTGATTCATCTCAAACTTCTTTCTTCTACTCCTTCCAATGCACTACCCTATCTCTCATCCTATACATCTACCAAAAGCCTCCTCCTACTGCTAAGACATAAAAAAATCCTTCACCCTTTTACCTCTCCACTATCCTTTTCAATCGAAATTAACAGACGAACATGTTTGCTTCTCAAATTCCATATTAAACTATACTAATATACTTCCCAAATAACTGGATTACATATCCACTACTCAAATTTCTTCATATTTTTTTTACTATACTAATTTTCAACAGTAATCCTTTATGGGTTCCGGAGTGGCGTGCTACTCGCCAGAAAAGCGCTTCAACACCCATCAGGGGTAACAAGTGCTATATGAATGCAAAGCTTTCTTCCCCTTTATCCCTCCGCTAACCTTCTCACTCCAAGTAACTGACTAATATCCACCACTGAAATTACTTCATATTTCACCATATTAATTCACCACTAATCCTTTGTAGGCTTCCTGAATAACGTGCGTCAACAAGCGCTAAATAAATACTAACCTTTCTCCTCTATCCTTCTGCTATCATTCCATATCCAATTAACTGACCAACTTATCCACCACTTAAAATGTACTTGCATGTTTCACTATACTAATTCAACACTAATCCTCTGAGGCTTGGAGTAGCGTGCTACTTCCCGAAAAAGCGCTTCGAAGCCTCGTCAGGGGTAGTAAGCGCTATATAAATGCAATTACAATACAATATGTGTCATGATGCTGCAGCACCATTTTTTTTTACCATTCTAAGATATGTAAATCTGTATTTGTAAAACGCGCATTACTCTCCCTTACGGGTCTCAAGGCACTGGGGGCCGTAGTGGAAATTAAGTGAGCTATTGCCCAGAGTCACATGGTGCTGAGCTGCTGCCGGATCGAACTGTGAACCGTCTGCTCCGAAGTCAACTGCCCTGGCCACTGCACCACACCTCTCCAAGATGGTGGACGCCAATGTTGGAGGAGTAAATTAAAAGAAAAATATAAAAACTTTGCAATTAAACAAAATTTCGAAAGAGTTAGACTGACAGCAAATTGTAGCTGTTGAGTCCTAGTCGGAACAGAAAAACATTTACAAAAGAAGGTGAGTAGGCATTGTAGCAGTGGTGGGTAGGTGGGAGTGCCGTGGTAAGTAAACACCACAGAGTGGTGGGAGCAGCTTGAAGTAGGCAGGAGTGGGGCAGCTACAGAGGAGCTGACGGTTGAGGGTGAGGGGTTTTAAAAAACCAGCAGGGAGGAGCCACAGAAGCAATGTACTAGTTGTAGGGGAGTTGGTGCCTACACAGAGTGTGGGGGGATATGAGTAGGAAATTAGTTCTGTAGTTTGGAGCTGTGGAAGGATACAAGTCAGTCAAAAGAATGGTACCATTGCTATGCTTCAGGAAAGACGCAGTCACAAGAAGTGAAAGGATAGATGACCAATAGTAACAAGCAGATGAGATTGACAAGAAAGCCAACCAATGCTAAGCAATGTGCTGACCAAAGCCCACTCGAAGTGCTGGTATTGTAGGAAAAGGGTCTTCAACAGCAAACCGCTAGAAGAAGTCTGGAGGCGAGACCTAAAACGAACCTTTAGATGAGTGAAAACATGAAAGCTGGACTCTCCAGATGCGAAGGATGAACCAGAGTCTCATATTGTGCTGACCTGAAGCCCAGTCGAAGTGCTGGTATTGTAGGAAACAGGGCTTCGACAACAAACCGCTTGAAGTATGGAGGCAAGACCTAAAACAGACAATGAGATGAGTGAAAACCCGAAAGAGCTGGACTCTCCAGATGCGAAGGATGGACCCGAGCCTCATAGCCTCCAGTGGTATTGGCCACTGCTCGGATGGTTCTCTGTACGTAACTCTATGTAAAGCCTTCATGCTCGAGTGGCACAAATAGTATATTTTGCAGACATACCTGTGTACTGTTTATCTTGTGCTTTCAGATGGTGGTCGTCAGTTTTTACTTGTATCTGAGAGTTTATTCATCCAATCGAATTCCCACGTCACCATGCCTATCTGAAAAAAAATTCTGCTAAGAATTTCCATTCTGGTCATACGTCTTTTCTAGATTGTCACAATTTCATTGTACGTTCCTGTTACATATTCTACAAATAATTGTAAACGTGACCCAAGGATGCTGGTTTGCCTCCAGAGTGTATGCAGAGGCTGAAAGATGAACCAAAGAGAAGGCGTTGCCCAGGTGCGTCCATTTACTTGGATAATGTCAAATCCAAGTCACCACTCCATGTGAATTCAGTGAACACTTGAGGAAAGGGCTTGGGGACCACAGTGTACTATCAAAACGGACTGCTCTGGCAGCCTGGCCTTTCTCCTGACTGTAGAAAACAGGCCAAATCCAAGCACCACTCACTGTGGATTCAGTTTGAGGCAGTCCGATTTCATCTAGGTGGCCTTTTCGGTCATGCACAAGTTTAAGTTTTTCTGTTGTTGGGTGTTTTGTGTGAGGGGAACAGTATCAGTTGTATGCCATTGGAATAGGTGAGTATGTTGATGTAGTGTTTGCAGATGGCCTTTGCTAGCGGCGTCATGTAGATGTTGAAGAGGGTCAGGCTAAGTGAGGTCCCTGTGGGACTCCTAATTGAGTTTCCGTCATCTGACCGTGAAAGCCGAATTGGGAAGGTGCTGCTTTAATTGCTGTGAGAACAGTGAGAAGAGGGCGGGTGAAAGGCGGCGCAGGGGCTCTGGGAGTTGAGGAGGGGCGAGGAGAGGGCAGGTGAGAGGTGAAGTAGGGGCTCTGGGAGTTGAGGACTCTCAGACCCTTCACAGTTTTCAAAGGTTGTGGTTACAGAGCATGCACTGATTAGTGCCAGATATAAAGTGGTTTCTGATGGCTGAGGTACAGGGACAAAACTCCCTCTCCAACAGGTGTCCAGCTCCCACCACAGCTTTCAGGTTTTTACTTCAGCACAACTTTCCTGTGAGAAATTTAAGGGCACTGTTCACAGGCAGCGACTCTGCAGGGGCGGGGCTTTAACTTGATTCATAAAAGTATCTCTATGCTGTTGGTGGCGTGGGAAGTCTGTCTGATACATGTTGCCACCCCATGTGCTCCAGGTGAGCAAGAGTGAGCTCAAAAGGTGGACCGGGAACTAAAGATGTGGATGCCACAGATCCAGCAGAGAGCATTAGGGTAGAACTGGAATAAGTGTCCAGCATTTCACCATAAAGAGCACCGCCGCTGTACCTTCCCACCAGTGTTACAGCATCTTTCTTCCTGGATGACTGGTTGTAAGCACCTGGTGCCACACCTTCTAGCCGTTATTTCTACTGTGCAACAAAAGCAGCTTATTAAAGTATTTATTTGCTTCCTAATGTAATTGAGTAACTCCCAGAATTTCATCACTTTGTTAATAGTAATCTGGCATTCCTTTTATTTTATTTTGAACGTAAAGGTATAGTCTTTGTTATGCAATGTTATATACGGTACATGCAAACATGTATGGATGATAAACAGGCATCGCTTTTTATTTTTACTATAATTAATTACTTGACATTTCAGTGTGCGTTATAACTACCCACACATAAAAAAAGAACAAGGAAGAAATTGCACTCAGAGCAAATCTGTTTGAGAGTTCAACTTCTTAAACATAATAGGTATAATTAATATCAAATTATGCTGATAAGACGTCTATTTAGATCACAAGGTGGTGCGTAATTGCCAAGGACAACAAGACTGTTTCTAATAGGTCTTATTCTGTGCATAAAGTGATTGTGTGTTCCTTAATTTGTTTAACTTTATCCGTTCTAGTGAGAATATATGTTTCTGAAATCCAGCCCTCGTATTTCCAATGTTTTAGATTAATCTTTTCCCAGTTGCTAATGCTTTTTGGATCCAGATGCCGGGATTACTGAATATTATCTCTGTGTAAGTGCTTCCAGTAAGCTTTAGGACTGACTGCATAACTTAATCCAAGATGTCATTTATTTTGGGGCAGGGCACTAATTTATGACTGAGAGAATCACACTCTTTTTGCCATTATCAGCGTAGATCATTTCATGAAAGGCGTAGCCCATAGATGCGGGCTCGGGTCTAGTGCAACCTAAAAAGGGGACCAATACCATAATATAGCAAATATTCCGCTGTTTCAGTTGATGCTGAACATTAATGTTTACTCTAGTAAGGTCCTTAAGAACAGTTAAATTAGGAAATGTGTGTCTGTAATTGATTCAGCCAATCTTGTCGACATTTTTTTAAAACAATTAATTTCTTTGAGATGTTTCCATTGTTTTGTCATGTCTTGCTTGGCTCTAAGAAGTTTGTTAATAATTTCCTAAAGTTTAAATAGTTCATATCTCAGATGAAGGCAGATTATATTTGAATCTAATGTCTTTGAATGTTATTTGTTTTCTAACTGATCTGTTACAAAGTGACCATTTATTTAAGACTTCCATCTAGATTTGCTGTGTCTGATATTTATACATTTGTTGGTTCATATGTAATAAGTATCTTGTATGTCCACTTTACATTTTTTCTTTGCATACCTCCGAACTCCCTTTCACACTAGAAGTTAGCTACCTGACCACATCTTATTTTTTCAAATTACATTGGCTTTGATTACCATTCAGATTGTATTCACTTCTGTGGGTCTAGTCCAGTTACACCCATTTCAGATGATCAGATTTATGTGAAGGATACCCACTTGGGTTGATATTTGGGATCGCCACTAATTTCTTACATTTAGGAAATTGAATCCACCGACATCAATTAAATTTACGGTCTTTGCTGAGAAAATAATGGTTTGTCTAATTTCCATATATAATCTTTAAATAGCTGATCAATTTCTGCATGCAACATGAATCCATTTCAGTCTTTCCGTTTTCATATTTAAACCCATTAATTTAAATTTGCTCCACCTAACCTTTCAGCCTGAAAAACTGCAACAGTCATTTACTTTCTTAACAATCATTGGAATGGAATATTTTTACTAATAAAAGCATATCAACAGAATACAAAAATGCCTTTTTATTCCTTGGAGAAGAATTTTAGCCTAATACTATTTTCTTTTAAGTACTTCAGCTAAAATTTCAGTTACTGTCTTAAAAGGAAGAGCTGAAACTGGGCTGTTATGTATGTTCTGTTCCTTTTGAAATTCTGATTACAGAGTAACATTGGTTATTAGATTTGATTTGATGTGGAGCCATTATATTAAGATCTTAGATTATAAATCAGACTGCCGCCTAGATTCATAATTTCCTTTACCAAGAAAACTCATTCCAGGGCCACGTTGTCAAATGCCTTTTCTGCATCCAGACTTGTTTTTACTCCAGGAGTACGATCTTTGACACTAATCAGTTAGTTAATAGCCTAGTGTTATCATATCCTTTCATCCCATTTTATAAAACATGATTGGTCTTTGCTTGTCAGCACTGATTCCATTTTGGATCGACTACACCATATCTTTATCACTTGGTATCTTTTGCTTAATCATTTGCAATAAACAATATATATATCTTTTGTTTCTATTTGATATATATTTATAGTCCAATACCTCCATTTAGTTCCCAGACTGAAAGTCTATGACCCAGTGGAAAATGACCCTTTCAATAACATGCTATTTGATTAACATTTTAAAAGGCACTGGTGTTTAAATGTTATGCTGCAAACAAGTTCGGCACTCAGTATTTGCTGTGTTCCACCGACGAGCTCATGAAGAGCAAAACACATGTCTATGGCAAAAAGAAAATATTAGAAGAAATGAATAGTTAGCAAGCTAAAAGAATGAAATATTGGAAGAGATGAATATTTACTAAACTTTGCTTCACTGGAAGAACTTCAAATTCGCAAAGATGAACAACAAAGGCAAGAATTCACTGCAAGGTGCTACTGAGTCATGTTTTGTTTGAAATCCACAGCTTAAGACTATTGGTTAGTGTCAGTCCTGTTTTGAGATTTCCAGATGTAGGTTTTTGATTTTTAGATTTATAGTAATACACATTTATTCTGTATTAGTAGTGTTTGCTGTTTTATGCATCAGCAGTCTTAATTCCTTTTAAGTATTAATAATAAATAACGTATTGAATTACTCTAATTGAATCATCTTCTGAATTACAGTAACTTGAATCATCTTTTATTCATATGTAATTTTGCTTGTTACTTTTATGTATATATGTATGAGATATTTAATGTTGCGACTAGACCAAACTCTTCTGATGATAATTATTAATACCACCAATGCAAAAAATAAAGTTAATACGTTGTAATGTACTGGGGAAATTCAATAAAAAGAAGGAAATGCTTGAATATGTTAAGAAAACCAGCATGGATGGCGCCTTCTTACAGGCTATTCCAGCATGAAAAGGCTTGGGTTCTATTGCTACCTGGACTGGGACCACTCTAATAGTATACAACAATCAAGATGTCCAGATAGACTATTCACAACATATAAATGGTTAAATGAGACATTAGACTGTAATTCCAAAGTGTGTGTGATTGTTTTCACTTTCGCCTTCTTACAGGCAGCATATCTAGGTGAAAAAGAGTTAGAAAACTTAAGAAAAGGCTGGGTCGGATATTAATTTCATTTGTCCCAGAGCACAAATTCAGAAGGATAATCTATCCTGGTTCATAAGAACTGGAATGTAAAATGCAGAATAATTTAACGTTAGTGATGAAACATATTTGTTGGCAAACATTGAGCTAAATGAAGTGAACCATGTTTTAGTTTGTGTATTTTCTGTATGTTAAATCCAAAGAGAGAAGATGAGATCATCAACACTCCGAAGGAGTAAAATTCACTGAAAACACCATTATTGGTGGAACCTTTAATTTACTTCTGCATCCTCTAGTACACATGAATGTGTTGTCTCAGAAAAGAGACAAAAGTGACAGACAGGCACTTAAGAAGTTGCAGAACGACTTGAAACTAAATCTGGAGACGGATTAACCCAACAGAGAGAGATTCTCTCTACTCCGCTATGCATGGCTTATTCTATAGAATAATCCCTTCTTAGTGTCGAACAAAAAAATTACACAGACTTATATCCACATCAGTTGACGATATTAATCTCTTTGATCATACCATGGTCGAATTGACCATTTTATATGAAAATAAACGTTTCTAGGCCATCACTCTGGAAGCTTAATAGTTTAATACTTTATTACTTAAGTAAGACGACATATCAAAGTCTTCCTTAAGTTAGATGATTTTCTAGAAAAAAATCAAAATATTATACACAATCTAGGAATTTTCTGGCAAGCTTTAAAAGCCTCAGAAGAAATAATTTTGCATATCATTCACATTTGAGGAAGGATTATGATAGTTAAAACAAAGAGACTTTGCTGAAAGCACTGGAGAAAGAATTTACAGAAGCCAATGATAGGACCAACGTTAGAATAAAAGAAACAGCGAAAAGTATGATATGAACAAAATATATACACGAAAAGCACAAACGTCCTTGATGGGTATAAGGCAGAGCTACTGAGATTCAAGAGAATAAATGTGACTGTTGATTAACACTTGGACTCAGAAAAGAGTTCACTAGAAACATTATCAATACAGTTAAGGATCAGGAGGGGAACATTCTTTTGAGTGGCGACTCAATTGTAAACTAATTTCATAATGTTTGCATAAAGCTGTATGAAAAGAAGGGTTTCGGAGACAGACGAAAGACTTCTCAAAAGTATTAGATACCTCACTTAACTTCATTAGACCGGGAGAACTGACCATGGATATACAGGATGAAGTTGTTCTCAGAGCACTGATGGGATTGTCTAGAGGGAAAACTCTGGACCCAAACAGCTTTTCAGTTTTATTATATTATACTATACCTTTAAATAGATCTTTGCCTCAATCTTGTTCTAAACAATTTTTAAAGAGGAGCTAAAAAACAAAAGTCTGTTATAATGTTAGTCCTCAAATTTGGGAGAGACACAACTATGTGCTCAAACAATCACCTGATACCTTCGGGTAGTGTTGATGTAAAAATCCTCAGATGCACTTAGACCACCCTCATAGAACTGTTTGTAATAATCCAATTATCCAAAAAATGGTTTAAAAAAAATGGAAAAAAATTTCGTACGTTCAATATAACAATTAGATTTTTTATACATCTAGGAAGAACCGAGATTGCTTACACTTTTTTGCCAGAGTGTTCTACACCATATTTCCCATATGTGAAGACTGCTGATGCAATCCTTAAGAAAAGCCGCTATTTCAAGGTGCTACTCAAGTGAAAGTCATAATTCACCTATCAGAAGAAAGCAGCCTGCAAGCATGGTTTTAGTGCACCCTATATCATTCCTTAGAGGAAACTGTCTGCTGAATCCTTTCAGTGTAAATGTTCTGCATCCCATTTCCGAATTCTATATCACTCTATTTTGCCTCACTGAAGTAAATGTATCTCTTCGGCAAAATGTAACAAACTTGGTCAAAGCAATAGATTTGGCCTTGGCTAGTATATATTTATTTTTACACCATATGTGGGTTGCAAAACAACTTGGCAAAAAAATAACGAGCATTGGCATAGACAATAGATCTCACTTTTTGGACCCTATAAGTATTTAGTTACGCAGAAGAATATCCTTGGTGCAACAACACCTAACTGTTTCATGACTAAACACTTATAAGGTCCCAAATGCGAGACCCGTTGGCTATGCCAATGCTTGTTGAATCGTGGTTCTGCGCTTGGTTCTGTAATTCACACGTTGAAGCGTGACCGCTTTCTAGAAATAAACATTTCCCGCCATTTTAAAATACGTGCGGCAGCCTCAGGCTCGTTGGGGAGCTCCTGCTAGTCAAATCCTGTCAGTCAGGACGTCACGTGAAGGTACAGTCCTTTTTACCGCCCAAATGAATCAGTTTCTTAAGCCATTCTGACACGCCCTACTGCAGATAGGTGGGTGGAGTCAATAGTTACAGGGCAGACACCATATTGAAGAAGGGCAGTTTCAAAGATCACTGCAAGTATGCCGAAACGAAGGGTTATTAAAAGAAAAGACAAATGTTTACTTGGGACAACACAACAAGTCTGTCAATGCAATACATTTTGTATATTAAAATTAATTACCTATAAACAAACAAAATCCCGTATAAGGTATCTGCCTGTTGTCTATGATGCAAAATAGACGTTGCATTATTTGTTTCCATTTAGTGGCTTAAGTGGTACCCTAACACTACCTGCTGTCTACAAGAGTTAGAGTTTCAAAATGGCAGACTAGGTCGCAGCGCCAGCGAACTGCTCCAACGCAATTCTCTAGAAGTCTCCACGAAGAGACTGGCTTGTGAGTTTCTGATTGGCTTGTGCAGGAGGAGACCTAAAGGGAGGGAGGCTTGTGACATCAGGCCTTTAAACCGGCCGGCTGGGGTGCTGAGACGTGATTGTGCACGTGCTGTGGTACTATTTGCAGTGCAGTTCCAAGTCTCGCAATAAGTGACTGTTAGGGGCCCGCACGACTTGAGCCTCCACCTTTAGCACCCCACAGTACCTTTAGGAGCCACCCAGAACTTCAGCTGTAGCCCCCACCCACAGGAGGAAGTCAATATGAGCTTCATCATGTGTCCTGAGAGAAACCAGGTTCGTGGGGGTCAGGTGCCAGATGACCAATGGGATGTACGGCCCTGGATATCTTATGTTCTAATTCTGGTTTACGTGCTTGTTTACGTGCTTTTCCTAGAGGTCATTCTGCTAATGTGCCCGACTCCGTGTTTCCGATTCTCCTTGAATGCAAGGCTTACAAACTGCCTTCAGCCGGCTGGTACTTTCCAGGATGTGTGGCAATATGTTCGCCTTCGAACATCCTGATTTTGAAATAACATATTGTGAACTCTCTTCCCCCTCCCCTTTATTATTTTAGGATATCGCAGTAGATGCTTGGTGGTTTCTTAAAAATCGTAAGCTTCCCCCCGTATTCTAATAAATTGTACCTCATTTCAACTGCCTTAAATGTTATAGACGAGTGGAGGCCAAGGATTGCCTCTTACAGCTTATACTTCGAGCAGGCACTGAGCGTCAGATGTTTCTGCAAGCTTTACCAGATAGTTCAGTACAAGTATGCGGAAAGAGTGGACGAAAGTGCAGGAAATCGGGGTACTTTAAAAAAAAAAAATAGGAATCTGCACCACTAAACAGGTACGTTGTACGGTGCCTCCAGCTACATGTTGGTGAGGTAGGCCAACCTGTTATAACAAGAGTGCTTCACTTTTAATGTTAAAAGTAAAGCGTGGGTGCCGCGATTATAGCAAAAGTAAAGAAATAGAAGTTTTTTTCTATTTCTTTACTTTTGCTATAATCGCGGCACCCGCGCTTTACTTTTAATGTTAAAAGTAAAGCGCGGATGCCGCGATTAGCATGAAGCTGATGAGGAGGGAATGGGAGGGGGTAGGGGAGGGGATTCACGCGCACACTGAAAGACAAATGGCAGCTGTGCACGTCGCGCGCGCTTGTGCGCGTAATAGCAAGCTGGTGGTAGGCAAGGTAGCACTTTTAAAAGCAGCTACTAAATGTCTCGCCAGAAAGCGCATGCGCTGCCTCAGGCGAGACCTAAAAATAAACTAGTGGCCCAGCTGCTGAGGCAAACCAGTCCTGGCACTGAAAAGCACTCTGTTTCAGGCAACTATGCGCTTGTACTTAGGCAGAATACTGCCATTCACAGTGCAAGACCCACTGCCCCATGCGATACTCGGTGGAAGCAAAAAAGTGAATGATATTTGAATAGACCAATAGATGAATAGACCTGACTCACAGGTAGGTGTAGGTGTGTGTGTAGTTGTAGGTGTGTGTGTATGTGTGTGTGTAATGTTTGTAATGTTTGTATAATTATTTTTTTGAAAAACATGAGGGTGGTAAGGCAACATAAGTTGTCTTCTTGAGAAGTTCTAAAGCTTGATGACAGGACAGAGCCATAGAGGCTGGAGTGCCACGTGGTCTCGTCCCGCCACGTGCCTGCGCTCTCATCGTCCCGCCACGTGCCTGCGCTCTCATCGTCCCGCCACGTGCCTGCGCTCTCATCGTCCAGCCAGGAGCCTGCGCTCTCATCGTCCCGCCAGGAGCCTGCGCTCTCATCGTCCCGCCAGGAGCCTGCGGTCTCACCGTCCCGCCAGGAGCCTGTGGTCTCACCGTCCCGCTAGGAGCCTGTGGTCTCACCGTCCCGCCAGGAGCCTGCGGTCTCACCGTCCCGCCAGGAATCTACAGTCTCGTCGTGCGGCCACAAGCCTACTGTTATCGTCCCGCCACGAGACTGCGGTCTCATCGTCCCGCCACGAGACTGCGGTCTCATCGTCCCGCCACGAGACTGCGGTCTCATCGTCCCGCCACGAGACTGCGGTCTCATCGTCCCGCCACGAGCCTGCGGTCTCATCGTCCCGCCAGGAGCCTGGGGTCTCATCCCGCCAGGAGCCTGCGGTCTCACCGTCCCGCCAGGAGCCTGCGGTCTCACCGTCCCGCCAGGAGCCTGCGGTCTCACCGTCCCGCCAGGAGCCTGCGGTCTCACCGTCCCGCCAGGAGCCTGCGGTCTCACCGTCCCGCCAGGAGCCTGCGGTCTCACCGTCCCGCCAGGAGCCTGCGGTCTCACCGTCCCGCCAGGAGCCTGCGGTCTCACCGTCCCGCCAGGAGTCTGCAGCCTCGTCGCGCGGCAACGAGCCTGCGGTCTCATCGGCCCGCCACGAGCCTGCGGTCTCATCGTCCCGCCACAAGCCTGCGGTCTCATCGTCCCGCCAGGAGCCTGTGGTCTCCTCCCCTCCTGTATTTTAGTTAAGCTGAGCAGCTGAAGAGGGCACCCCCAACACATGACCCCAGTTGGAGCACATTCCCGCCTATATGACATGGTAGCAAATCAAGGAATACACAGCTGAATCATATACAAAAACAGCGAGGGTTAACACCGTGCGAAGAGGGCGGGAAGGCAGAGACGGCTTTGTTCCCTTGCTAAATTCTGCTGGCAGTTATTTACAGAAAATTATAGGACTATATTTTCTTCCCTTGACATTATTTATCAGAGCCAGGGTCTAAAAGCAGATGGCGGAGCTGCAGTTGCTGCATTTTTAGCAATGCTGAGCTCCAAAGATACCAAAATACAGCAGGGAGATCGACAGATCTGGGTCAGAGAGGCTCTCCCTGAACAAGAGCACACAGCATAGAGGTTTGACTTTTTTAAAATACGTTTTTATTTCGACGGTGCTCCCAGTTAGAAGGCTCCTTTCCCGTACATCAGTGTGTTTTTTGTTATATTTAATTCACAGATCTCGTTTCTCGAGCGCAAGAACTGCGGTGCTGCCTCGAGGCCTTCTCCCTTGATGCTCAGAGTCCTTTCTGACTTTGGTTTAAAAGTACTTTCTTTCTTTAAAATGTTTGGGTCTCTGCTTGTGATGTGACTCCAAAACTACAAGTCCCAAACTGCTAAGTGATGTTGGCTGAAAGTGGACCTGGTCCCTGGCTGAAGGTGTCCCTGGACTGGGCCAGGTCAGCTGCCAGGAGCCCCGAGCTTTCCGTGGATGGACCATAGGTGGGACCAGCCCTCTGCCCTGCCCCTATGCACATCCCACCCGGTTGCTTTATTTCCACTGGCTGAACTACGCACATGTGGTTGTTCCCCGGTGTTTTTTTAATTTGTTTTTTTAATAATTTGAAAGAATTATTTTCACTCGAGACGCTTTCATGATCAGGACCGCGATGGATGCGTTCATTACCCGGCTCACTAAGCCTCAGGTTTGTTTCCCGATGGGTCTGTTCAGCCTTTTATCCTTGCGAAACAATATGAGAGAGAAAGGGTATTTTGACAGTGAAGGCAGGGTAGGGACTCCTGGTCCCCTTATATCAGAATTAACCAACAAAGTAAGGAGTAAACCCTTTCAATAAATCCCAACCTCAGTAGGGGAGGGCGAGGTGCGTTAATCACAACCCATTATGGGACATCCGTTGTCCTTTAGAAGACCCCTCACTCACCAACTTGGTTGGTGACATGCTTCATCATTGCAGTGGCGTCACTGGGGTTGGTGTCACCCGGTGCGGGTAACTCATGGTGTCACCCCCTCACGACTTACCGCATGGACTACCTCTGTCGGAAATGTACGGTGCTAGGTACTGTCTTACTCCCTCTAGCTCCCTCTTTCTGTATAGCTCCCTCTCTCTGTCTTACTCCCTCTAGCTCCCTCTCTCTCTGTCTTACTCCCTCTAGCTCCCTCCCTCTCTGCCTTACGCCCTCTAGCTCCCTCTCTCTCTGTCTTACTCCCTCTAGCTCCCTCTCTCTGCCTTACTCCCTCTAGCTCCCTCTCTCTGCCTTGCTCCCTCTAGCTCCCTCTCTCCCTCTCTTACTCCTTCTAGCTCCCTCTCTCTCTGTCTTACTCCCTCTTGCTCCCTCTCTCTCTGTCTTACTCCCTCTAGCTCCCTCTCTCTGTCTTACTCTCTCTAGCTCCCACTCTCTCTCTTACTCCCTCTAGCTCCCGCTCTCTCTCTTACTCCCTCTAGCTCCCTCTCTCTGTCTTACTCCCTCTACCTCCCTCTCTCTCTGTCTTGCTCCCTCTAGCTCCCTCTCTCTGCCTTACTCCCTCTAGCTTCCTCTCTCTCTGTCTTACTCCCTCTAGCCCCCTCTTTCTTACTCCCTCTAGCTCCCTCTCTCTCTCTCTAACTCCCTCTAGCCCCCCCTCTCTCTGTCTTGCTCCCTATAGCTCCCTCTCTCTCTGTCTTATTCCCTCTAGCTCCCTCTCTCTTACTCCCTCTAGCTCCCTCTCTGTCTTGCTCCCTCTAGCTCCCTCTCTATCTCTCTTGCTCCGCCTAGCTCCCTCTCTCTGTCTTACTCCCTCTAGCTCCCTCTCTCTCCGGTTTGGTCCCTCTAGCTCCCTCTCTCTGTCTTGCTCCCTCTAGCTCCCTCTCTCTCTCTTACTCCCTCTAGCTCCCTCTCTCTCGGTCTTGCTCGCTCTAGCTCCCTGTAGCTCCCTCTCTCTCTATCTTACTTCCTCTAGCTCCCTCTCTCTGTCTAGCTCCCTCTCTCGCTGTCTTATTCTCTCTAGCTCCTTCTCTCTCTGTCTTACTCCCTCTAGCTCCCTCTCTCTGTCTAGCTCCCTCTAGCTCCCTCTCTCTAGCTCCCTCTAGCTCCCTCTGTCTCCCTCTCTCTCGGTCTTACCCCCTCTAGCTCCCTCTCTCTCTGTCTTACTCCCTCTAGCTCCCTCTCTCTCTGTCGTACTCCCTCTAGCTCCCTCTCTCTCTGTCGTACTCCCTCTAGCTCCTCGCTCTGTCTTCCACCCTCTAGCTCCCTCTCTCTCTCTTACTCCCTCCAGCTCCCTCTCTCTCTGTCTTACTCCCTTTCGCTCCCTCTCTCTCTCTTACTTCCTCTAGCTACCTCTCTCTGTCTAGCTCCCTCTCTCTGTCTTGCTCCCTCTAGCCCCCCTGACTCCCTCTCTCTCTGTCTTACTCCCTCTAGCTCCCTCTCTCTGTCTAGCTCCCGCTCTCTCTGTCTTACTCCCTCTAGCTCCCTCTCTCTGTCTAGCTCCCTCGAGCTCCCTCTCTCTTTGTCTTACTTTCTCTAGCTCCTTCTGTCTCTGTCTAGCTCCCTCTCTCTCTCTCTGTCTTACTCCCTCAAGCTCCCTCTGTCTCCCTCTAGCTCCCTCTCTCTGTCTTACTCCCTCTAGCGCCCTCTCTCTCTGTCTTGCTCCCTCTACCTCCATCTCTCTTATTCCCTCTAGCTCCCTCTCTCTCTGTCTTGCTCCCTCTCTCTCTATCTTGCTCCCTCTAGCTCCCTCTCTCTCTATCATACTCCCTCTAGCTCCCTCTCTCTGTCTAGCTCCCTCTCTCTCTCTCTCTCTCTCTGTCTTACTTCCTCTAGCTACCTCTATCTCCCTCTCTCTGTCTTACTCCCTCTAGCTCCCTCTCTCTCTGTCTTACTCCCTCTAGCTCCCTCTCTCTCTGTCTTTCTCACTCTAGCTCCCTCTCTCTCTGTCTTTCTCACTCTAGCTCCCTCTCTCTCTGTCTTCTTACCCCCTCTAGCTCCCTCTCGCACATTAAACCCACTCTCTGCCGCTTTCATGTGGTTTCTCTTTTAAAGCTTTTCAAGATGAAAAAAGAAATCTGTGTACAAGGCACCAGCGAGTTTGTAGACGTGAGAATGTTACGATATGTAACAGCTAAAGTAAAAGCTAATTTCCAAGCGGTTAATACCCCCCCCCCCCTGCCCGCCCCCCCTCCCTCTTTAGCACTGTGTCTTTTTCCATATAAATGGCGGGGGCCCCTCATTACTACACTTTTCAAACTTTATCTAATGAGAACATTTTAATTCGAATAGGTGAGAAAATATCTCGGTTCGCTATTGTTTTTAAAGCGGATCGAGTCTCTCCGAGGCCTTCGGGTGCGGTGCAGGGGGTGCCATGTACAGAGGCCTGCTGGGGGGGCGGGGGGCGCAACCAGATGGTGTCACCCCCATGTGAGGGTGTCACCCGTTGCGGTCCGCACCCCCCGCACCCACCTAGTGACGCCACTGCATCATTGGGGTCCCACCTGAACAACCGAGTGCCGTCAAGGTGTGCTGCGACACCTGACTACAATGGCGCTGGTTTCTTCTTTATATGTACAAGAGAGGTAAACGTGTGTTTAAAAGGCATCCAATGCTAGTGTCGCAGCACACCTGGCCGGCACTCGGCTGTTCAGGTGGGACCCAGATGATGAAGCATGTCACCAACCAGGTTGGTGAGTGAGGGGTGTTCTAAAGGACAAAGGATGTCCCATAATGGGTTGTGATTAACGCTCCTCGCCCTCCCCTACTGAGGTTGGGATTTATTGAAAGGGTTTACTCCTTACAGCCTTTTATCCTCCCAGGTTGACATGTCCTTTCCTTTACCCAGATCTCTGGGTTTAACTGCGGTGACCTTTCAATCTTTAAAGAAGGCAGTCAATGCAATGCAAGAGGTCCACGTACCCTCATATGTCCCGCCCAACATGTCAACCTTATCCCGTGTGTGTTTGCTGGTTATGCACGTCAGCTCCTGTTGTGTGCGCAAAGCTTCACCGTAATTATACTCTTATTGGGTAGAGATCGGAGTTTGTTTGCTGAAACATATCCTATAAAATACATTTATGCAAATCCAGTAGAAGACACACTTAATAAGTAAACAATCAGAAGTAAGCACATGAAAACAAAGAGAAATAGGACTACAATTGTATATTTATGTGAAGAGTGGAGGATAGCAGCCGTTTATCATTATGGAATAATTTCGATTTCCAAGTGGACCATTAGACATAGGGCAGTATTACTTATTTAGCCGTCTTCGGCTTGGACCGCCAGGGTCCCAGGAAGACCGCAATGGCTGTGGTGAGTCGCCCGTCCGATTCAGAGTATAATCCAGGGCAGGTGGGCGGTGTGGCAGTGGTGTCATGGCAGCAGCTACGTTAGGCTCATAGGAAAGTCTATACACCTGACAGCGCCGACTGCTCAACCGTGCACAGTGTGGCATGCACCATGTTGTGCATGCCACAGAGTGCACGCACAACCATGCACTTGAGCCTGGGCACATTATGTGCCCCCTGCATCCACCCCCATGGGCAGATTTGCCGTGGGCCCTGTGAGGGGGGGGGGGCACCCTTCTTGCTCTTCCTCCAGCTTTTTCATGGCAGGAGCACCTCCATGAAAAGGTTTGCAGAGGGACAAGTCGTAATATGAACGGCGGTCCCGGGGTCGGCACAGCACCACCTCCGTTCCTCCTCATGTCACACACCGCCGGCCCCGCGGGATCCAGGATCCTGGCAGTGCCAGTGGTGTTGTAATGGGCTGCTGGCATTCCGGCCACCACACTCCTAATACGGCTGGTGTACCGCGGGGTCAGACTGCCACTGCGAGTACGGCGGTACCAAGACCGCCATAATCGAAACGCGACCAGTGGTTCCCAAACTGTGCGCCGTAGCTCCCAGGGGCGCTGTCAAACCTAGCCAGGGGAGCCATGCACAAAACACTTTAAAACATTTAATTTTGAAGGGGTTGTTGGCTTCAGGTAAACTAATTAGACTTAAACGCATGATGTCAATGATTTGTAAATGTCATGCCTAAAGCTGTAAACGTAGTGCCTAATTGATGGCATGTCGAGGGAGATGACCTCCATATTTAACTGGATCCCCACATTCCAACACTCCCAAAGTAAGAGGAAGGTGCCCGATTTATTTTGTTACTCGTTAATAGTTTTGTTTATTTCCAAATGCATTTTACACCAACGTAAGTTATCAGGAAAGTACAGTTGTCCTGTCTATTAAACATACTTTAAGTATTATTAAGTATTGACATTTGTACTTTGATCATAGGTACTTCTATTACTCCTTTCTTTCAGTACACACACTTCCAGACAGGCCTAGTTTCTCTTTGAGCACAGGGAAGTAAACCACCATATACAGCATAATGCCAACATTTGGAAGCAAGAGTGAGGGACGTTAAAAAATAAAAAAAATCCAGCGGAATTTATTTAACTTTCTTGGATTTGGAGGCAATTTTTGGGAGGAGACAGCAAAAATAAAGCTGTATGTGGTTTAAAAGAAATCGTGAGTCACCCTGTTGAGATAGGTGTGTTGACACGTATGACATGGGTAGAAATGGAAGTGCATGCAAATACTCTTTAAGCACAGGAAAACGTTGGCAATGGGGCCTACATGCATAGGGGTGCTATCTAGCACTGTAAGTGGGATAAAAAGTTTGAGAGGGTACTCTAAAAAAGGCGTGTAAGTGTAACTAGGAATATTGAATTAGAGGCACTGCCTTAGTAAAACGAAACACCCAGCCTATATGATTATAATACCTTCATCAGCTTTATCCCAATTATTTTCAGGGAGAAAAATGCAAGTACTCCTGAGGCTGGCTTACATCCACACCACCCTCCAAAAAAAGTAACAGTGGGGAGCCACAGGCAATGACCAATGGGTCAAGGGAGCCGCGGGCCAAAAAAGTTTGGGAACCACTGGATCATATCCAAATGTTGGGTTGTAAACAGGGGACATATTTCAGCCTCTAGCCGAACATAAATGGCACGCTCTGTTTGTGCAGGGCTAAACTCTTTGTAATAAGGCTTCAGGTCGATCCACGAGCACCTTTACTGGAAGTCACACGGTCATTATCTAGTGCCATAGTATTGGAGCTCCTAAGAAGGCACAGGCACGGCCACCACTGGACGAATGGGCAGTTTTGGGCTGATTTCCAGGCAGATGGCGCATTTAATTCCAAACTCTAAACATAAGTTCAAGAAAATGCATATCATTCGTTTTTAATAGCGCATAAACATCAGCTGACCACAGACCCAAGGTCGAGGGGGTTCCATCTTTTCTCAAAAATGCCATGAAAAGCTTCTAGAATTCCTTGCCACCGTTGAATAACTAAGCCACATCCTCGTTTCTGATAGTTCACACCAGTGCTTTAAATGAGTATGTACTGTCCGGGACGGAGTACCCGCACTTCTTTCATTTAAATGCGAGGGTGCCTGCACTGCTCAGCACTGCTATGATACATTCAGTGGTAGAGCACCAGCACTTAACACTGCTGCAGTACATTTAGCAGTAGAGTACCAGCACTGGTGCAGTATATTTAGCAGTAGAGTACCAGCACTTCTCAGCACTTCTGCAATACATTTAGTGGTACCTTTCCAGCACTGCTGCAATACAGTTGGTAGTAGAGTACCAGCACTTCTTAACACTGCTGCATTGCATTTGGTGCTAGAGTACCAGCATTTCTCCGCACTGATGCAATACAGTTGGTAGTAGAGTACCATCACATCTTAACACTGCTGCAATACATTTGGTGGTACTTCACCAGTACTTCTCAGCACTGATGCAATACATTTAGTGGTACCGTACCAGCACTGCTGCATTGCATTTGGTGGTACCATACCAGCACTTCTCTGCACTGCTGCATTGCATTTGGTGGTAGAGTACCGGCACTTATCTGCACTGCTGCATTGTATTTGGTGGTAGAGTACCAGCACTTCTTAACACTGCTGCATTGCATTTAGTGGTACCGTACCAGCACTTCTCTGCACTGCTGCATTGTATTTGGTGGTAGAGTACCGGCACTTCTTAACACTGCTGCATTGCATTTAGTGGTACCGTACCAGCACTTCTCTGCACTGCTGCATTGTATTTGGTGGTAGAGTACCAGGAGTTCTTAACACTGCTGCATTACATTTGGTGGTAGAGTACCGGCACTTCTCCACACTGCTGCATTGTATTTAGTGGTACCGTACCAGCACTTCTCTGCACTGCTGCATTGTATTTGGTGGTAGAGTACCGGGAGTTCTTAACACTGCTGCATTACATTTAGTGGTAGAGTACCGGCACTTCTCCACACTGCTGCATTGTATTTGGTGGTAGAGTACCGGCACTTCTCCACACTGCTGCATTGTATTTGGTGGTAGAGTACCGGCACTCCTTAACACTGCTGCATTGCATTTAGTGGTACCGTACCAGCACTTCTCCGCACTGCTGCATTGTATTTGGTGGTAGAGTACCGGCCCTACTCCGTATTTCTGCATTGTATTTGGTGGTAGAGTACCGGCACTTCTCCGCACTGCTGCATTGTATTTGGTGGTAGAGTACCGGCACTTCTCCGCACTGCTGCATTGTATTTGGTGGTAGAGTACCGGCACTTCTCAGGAGCAGGCAGGTTCTCTGAATAGCGAGTACCTGCACTTCTAGATTTCCATCTCAAGCACTGGTCCAGCAGAGACTCTTCCTGGCCGGACCTGATTTTCCCAGCTTACTGTGTGTCCAGTAGGACCTTTCTGAGGTGCTGTATTTCCTTTGAGACAAAACCGATTGCATTTCATAGTTAATTAGTTTTTTTCTCAAAATGTCTGCCGCTGCTCTTGCTGTAGAAGATATTTGTTTGGGTGCAATCACTCTCCTAGTTTTAATAAAATAGTCAGTTTCTGTGTCTGGTGCTACAGCAGCCATTGGAGTTATCACCAATGTAGCCTTCTCCAGACCAGATGGATGCATTCGGTCACCCCAAAATCATTTAAAGACCAAACAAAAGTTTGTTGGGCGGAGTATCTGAGGCAGTAGACCTTCCAGTCTTTTGGTGATATTGCCCCATATTTTGCAGTGGATGTTCATTTAAGTTACGGGTCTGAAATTCTTTTTGACCAAAGTGTCTTTTCCTTCATTTGATAACACTATCATAGTAGCCTTCACTACAATTATTTTATTTAATAGTTCGCATAATTAAAGGCGTAATTAACCAATTAAAATAAGCAATTTACCGAAATACCATTATTCCATGTAGGGTTGTCCATAACTCTTAACCTAACCAACTACAAAATGAAATCAGAATTTTCTAAATACATGAACTCTTGTAACAATTAAATAATTTTCATAATTATTAAACTAAGTAACCAATTACATTTAGAACATTGTAAAACAAATTATAAGAAAAGTTACATATTAGAATAAATACATTAAATATACATGAATATTTCCATCTTACTCCTTTGCAAACCTAACAACCTACCAATAATTAAAAAAAAAATAATGGACTTGAAAACAAAACTTTAAAAATATTACCAAACAAATCTGCTAAAAAATAAACAGGCACCTATCAATAGCATATGAATAAAACATACATAATCAGTAAGCAATATAAAACCAATATTATATACAACTATTTTAAAAACAACAACAAAATCAAATCCTTAAAAACATGATGTTCTTACCTGCAATATTCCGAACCACATTATTCTTGTCCCCACAATATTTTTGATAGTATTTGTGTGAGGCATTTTTTACACAATATGAACATTGTGCATTTTTCTTATATCCATAAAATATGTAAAGAATTCCAGGAGAAACCCTTTCAAATTTACAATACAATTATAAAATAAGGCTGTATAGGTGTCTGATCGAGGAGCATTACTAACTATGTGATCCAAAGGCCTGTAAGATCTTACCCTCCTCAATCTGATTTTCTGGTAGTATTTTATTAGTGTCGATATGGTAGGAAGTACCCGAAATTGAACTAATATTCACATACTTTGGGTGCTGTAGATGCCTTTGCTGGATATAAAGCTATATTAAATGACCCAAACACGTTGGTTATACTTTCTCCTTTTCTGCCTATGTCCATGATTTGAGAGAAAAATAATTTTGCTTTCTTAGATTTTAAATAAGCAGCTAGTATCTTGTCAGCTTCGTTAGGCTTTGTCTGAAGTTCCTGGAGGGTAATTTTCATTGGCTCTCTAGCTTCTCCAAACAAGTAATTAGCCTTGAATAGATTTGAAGAGTTTTGAAATACCTCCCAGGAGCAAACAATAGGCTGACCAGAACGGACGGGGATGACTCCTCGGAGTATGCCGGTTGGGAGCTGTGGGCCAGTTTTTTGACACTACTGCCAAGCCCTACTTGAGTGTCAAATTCTGCTTGGTAGGTCTGCTGAGTTAACCTATAACCAAGACCACTGGAATTTTGCAGCTGAGGAGGGCCAAATTATGCGAGACAAAAAGGTAAAATTATGCATCGTAATGCAGAACATTTTGTAATGGTATTACTTAATTATTTTGCCATTTTTTTACACTTGTTAACACGGCCTGGGCCTTGGTTGCACCTCATTAGTCAAACAACAAAAGAAGAGAGGTCTGGTCAAACACAAAGCTACCAGAAATATGGAGCAAAAAGATAAGAGGGTAATTTTGATAACAGTCACTCTATTTGAGTAGGAAAGCCCTCACACACCGACCTGGTCAGTGTCATGCTTCATCATCGGGCCCCACCGAAGAGACCGAGTGTCTCTTCGGTGTGCTACAACGCCAGAAAGACTGCGGAGCTGGTCGTGTGGGGAGGACGTGTTGTGGAAATTATAAAATTAAAAGTGACTTACAGGGTATCAAAAAAACTTTTAATGAGTGATCCCTAAGACACGTGTAAGTGGTATATGTGTCTGAATTTAATGGCCAAGGTTGTTAGGATTTTGGTTTAAATTCAGCTAAATACCACGAGTTTTAAAATTTAGTCAGTCAACATGTTTCTGCCTTACTTGTGGTATATATTCACCATGGCATTCTTCAGGACTATACCCCGGCGGTATGGACACTCTAATAGCCCACCCTAACCTGGGGACGTGAAAGTGAAAAAGGAAAAGTGAAAAAGTGCTTAAAAATTAGAAGAGCAATTGCTCATTCCAAAAAAACCCCAAAATCAGGGGTGTATCAGCACCTGTAAGAGAAAGTACACAAACAAACAGATAGGGACATACATACGATTAGTATATGCCAGCGTAGACTTATCATAGTGCTCCTAAGATGGTGGCAAACCTTTGTGTGCACACAATAACTGATATCTTATGCACCATCCAAGTAGCCCTTGGGGATATTTGTACATGCTAAGAGGTGGAGTGCTAAAGGTGGTTAAAAACTACTTTTGTAGTGAGGGAGATAAAAACACGGTGTGAATTCTCCATGAGGAGGGATCAATATGACCAAATGGTCGGTGACCCCCCTAAGATGGTAAGTATGGAGAGCATCTCACTTTTAAAATTGGGCGCTACTAGCACCATGGGTCTCGGGAGGGGGATTGGAGCGCGATTGGCACATCCTAGGAAAAGAAGGAGTTAAACGTCAGTACAGCCCATACAGCACACAGGTACTTAGCTTATGGTGATCGTAATGGATGTTCAGCTGGGGATGCAGACTCACGCCCTCAGCGCTCACAACCCGCTTATCAACCTTCAGGATTCCTCTGAACCGGACCCCGACGATGGAGAGCGGGGCCGGTAAATGAGTTTAAGAGCGCTTTGTTTTCGTTTGCGCGCTCGATTCCGGGTTGGGCGTGTCTCGCCCAGAGTGAGGCTTGAAGCGCACATGCCCCCTTGGGCGGAGTACGCTTGGAGTCAAAACGAGGCTTGGAATAGAAAGCCTATCCCTGCGCTATGCCAGAGAGAGGATTTGGCATGCTGGCGGTTGTTAAGGCAACCGAGGGTGCTCGTTGTTGGTTAGAAAGTAAATCGGGATATCGAATGTACAGATGGGTGAATTCCCTCACTCTAGGGAAATGGGCTCTGCTAACAATGAGTGGTAAATAAATAGTGTCAGAGCAGAAAGGCGAATTCCTTAACGCTAGGGATATAGGCACTGCTAACATTTAGGTACTGCTAACATTTAGGTGGGTTAATGGATAGTGTCAGAGCGAAAGTGCACATGCTGTCGAAAAAAGTTGCGTTTTTTTACAGACAAAGAGCAAACATTGGACGTGATGTTAAAATGCGCAGAGAGGGGAAAAAACACCTCATATTTAGTTTGTATAATTCAGATCGCTTTTGTGTCACGTTAACAGCTATCGTTTCAGACACGTGAAGTTATGTGGTTCATGATAAGACTGTGTTCCAGGGGATATCGTCATTAAGGCCATTGGTATTTGTCCCCAGGCGGTATACCCAGCGCTGTTCTTTTTCGAACAGTCTATTTTGAACATTCCTTGTGCCATCTATAGCTTCAATGACAGTCCACCTCATGTCATTGGTGGTATGATTTTTGTCTAGGAAATGGCGACTCAGCTTCGTTGGTATTTTCTTGCACCTTATGTTACTCCGGTGCTCGCAGATCCGTTGTTTCACTTTTCTAGTGGTCATACCCACGTACCGGAGGTGGCAGGGACACGTAATCAAATAGATCACATTGACTGAGTTGCAATTTGTATGGTCACGTTGTGTCCACACTTTCCCTTCTTCCAGTGTCAGAGTTTTGGTAGCTTGTGTTAAGTGACAGACACTACAGTCCGAGCAGGGGTAGTGCCCGGTAATTTTAGGGAGACCCCATGATGTTGTCACTGATGGTGTCGTGTTTTGTGGTTTTTCTTTTGGGCGTGTGTGGACCAGCGCATCTCTTAGACTGCGTCCCTTTTTAAAAGAAAAAAGGGGTTTTTCTCATTAGTACCAGTTTCGCACCCAAATATAGCAACAAGCAACAGAAAGGGGACATTTGCAAAGGGTCGTCCACTGTGCTGCAACATGTTGCCACATTTTTAGTAACTTTTGATCCATTTGAGCTAGAAACAAATCCAGATGATGGATTATGTGTCATATGGGGAACACATCTATAATTATCCGGAAAATGCCCCAGCTGCGCATTCACATAATTCCAGTGGCCCTGCCTAAAACGCTTGGGGCACACTTGAAAGGGGAGTGAACATGATGCCAAGACCATTCTTATAATATATCAATATATCACTGTTTTTATGGCTTCTGAGATGGATGTATGCCCGTAGTTCAGACCATTGGAATTATTTTCGATCAGTTTTCCTCAGCGAATATTGAGCCCATATTGGAATTCTAACGAGGGATGTGATTTGGTCTGAGTCCCTCTGTAACATATTTATGGCCTGAGTACTTAGACTAATCTCCAGCTTATGGAACAAATGATTTTGACAGTCATTACTGCCTTATGAGATTGACCTACAGTGAATTTCTTATCAAACCTTACTGTAGGATGCACTGTCAATAAGTATTGTTTGTCCTGATGATGACCATACCATTTTAGTTTGGTCGAAACGCCGTAGATGCCGAATATGTTACATTGCAGTCCTTACAACGCAAGTCGTTACAACGATTTGTGCTGGAGGGAGCTGGACTTAGGAATAGTAAGATGTACTATTCCAACAGCAGTCTACGTACAGTAGGGAAGGTGTTGGAATAGTAAATCTTACTATTCCTTAGGTTATAGCACCATCCAGCACAAGTCTATGTAAAGACCTGCGTTGTAACAGCTACGTTGCAACTGCATCGCAGTGTAATCATCGCGATGTAAAGAATGTTTCCCGTCGACACCTACTGGTGGCTTCTACTTAAGAGGAAGAATTTCTGCTACTTTTGTTTCTGTTTTGTTATAATAGTCTTTATGTATAATTTCGCCTCAGCCGCTGTTTTTGTTTACACGGTTAATCCCCTTTCTAATGTGTTGTGTGTGTAACCTTGTGAGCACCACTGTCTTGTGAGTTTATATTATTAGCTCATTCAATTTTGTATATATTTTGTTATTGTGTATGGGTATAGTTTTTTTTCATGTGATGTAGCAATAATTTCTCTTGTCTCATTTGTTTAGTTTGTGTTTTGTGTAATGCAGTACTTGAACCCTTGTTAGGATTCTAGACTTTACTCTGCCCCAGGTTCAGGTATCAGGGCTGCCCCTGTTTGTTGCAATTAAGACAATTCTTATGGCTCCACTGTCTAGTGTTTGAAGGACTCTGCTTTTGTCCTATCAGAATCCTCTCTCTGGGTTTATTGGGAGTACAGTGGCTGCTTCAAACTGGATTTTAGTGTTAGTCATGGAAGGGCACTAGGATTACCATAGTACGTCCCCCATACCCAGCACTTCGAGCTGTGGCCAAAGACTTTTGCCATCTTGATAATGCCCAAAGCGGGTAGGGTTTTCCCTTTGAATTTTTACCCCATTGGTTATGGCTGACCAGGAGTCATTCCCACTCACTAACAAGTGGCAGGCATAAATGTGGCACATCCAGGTACCCAGTTCAGAATATTTCCTGGAGAAGATTAGAAGAGGAATGGACTGACTGCCTGTGATCTGAGGAGTGTTGGAGTGCTGGGTCTGCTCCCTTTTGTACCTAGGGCCAAGAAGTGAACTCCAAGGGTCTTAAGGCTAACCTGTTAAAGCTACAAGAGCCCTTTTCCTGGAAGTACCCCGTTGACCAGTAATAACCGAACCTGGGCTGGACCCTATTGTTGGCCTCTGCCTGACACCCTGTGAGTATCTAAGAACCACCACGGAGGTGTTTGGGGGGAATAGGGCTTCAGATGTGCATTTCTGCTGTGGATTGGGATTTAAAGGACCTAAAATCATAAGGTACAATCTCTGGTCAGTATGGCTCTGGTTAGTGTATCTGACCCCTGCACCATCTCAGTGAGCCTCAAAGGGTGCCTAGGTACCAGTCTACTGAAACCATTGACTATCATTGGCGCTTTGTGCCTTTAGGCGCTATTCCCACTTAAACCTTTTAAAATACATATATCCGGGTCCCCTTGTTGGATTTATATGAATTTAATGTAATTTTGTTTATTAAATTGAACTGTTTTTCTAGTTTGTTTTAAGATTTTTATTGTTTTGCATTTTCAATGTATTATTGATTTGGACTGCATAAATACTTTACTTGTTACCTTAAGTTTAGCCTGCCTATCCTGTGCCATAACTACTGGGGGGTTGAGCACAGGTTAATAGGTAGTGACTTTAAGGGTTCACTTTAACAATGGTTGTTGTTATGTTCCTTGAGGAGGATAGTCACCTACACCAAATAATAATCCAATTTCTTACAGATATTAAGAACATTCTATATGAATGTCTTTTTAGGTTTCGCCTGGCGTTACTGCGCAAGCAGTTTGCGCAGGCGAAATCTAATGATTACAATATGGGCTATAGGAACGTCCCCCGGCTCCAATTGGCTAGCTCCATAAATGGAGGCTAGCCATTGGAAGCCGGATCTGTCCGTCAAGGCCGGACCAGATTCGGGGGCGTTCCCGCGATTTCTTCCCTCTGCATCGTCATCGTCATTGCGGCCGTGGGCGGGGTTTATTTTCTTTTGGCGTCTAGGTTTGTTTTGCCCATTCTGCGGCCGACCGCCGCCGGAGGAAGTCCAGGGGAGTGCCTTTCTTGCTGTTCCCTCCCGCTCTCCGTGTGCCTGCCCGCCCCCCTCTCGCTGTCCGTGTGCCTACGTAATGTCCCTCTAGCAATGTCCTCAGTCCTCCAAATGGGGTTGGCCGGAGTGGTTAGTAGCCTCGTCTTTGCTGCTTATCTGCTGTAGATGGGCTTGGCAGCAGTGTCTAGTTTTGCAGAGCCGCGGCTGTGGTGGTGCTGGTGCCGTGCCTGATGCAATCTGTTTACTTTCGCACCTGTTGCCCTGCCGGGGGAAAGCTTAGTAGTTTCTCATAAGGGATCAAAATGTTTTTTCACAATATTAAAGGCTTATTTGAACACTTTGGCTACGGTGCCACAGGAAGTGGGCCTGCCAGCATTACTTTCTAGCCGGAATGACCGGGTACACTGAAGTCTTTCTCATAGCACAATGTACGCACCTATCGCCTCCCAAAGACTGTATTCCGGAGGCGTGGGAAGTGAAGACGGGTTTTAACAACATGACCACCAAGCGAACCGTGAAAATATCTTCATGTAAATAGTGTGAGCAATTCATATTTTGTGTATGTTAATGACAGACTTGCAAATTGAATGCATTTTCTGTGACTTAAATCTCCCACCCCCATTTTTTGTTACTTAAGCTACCTAGCGTTAGAAAATTACAATATATTTTTACATACGGTGTCAGTTGTTGTATTGAATGTTACTGTTACCAGTTTAATTTCCCGTGCCACATTTTTACTCCTTGCACTGACGGAACCGCAAGGGAAAGCAGGCGGTTACACAAGACCACTTGTATTTAAAGAAGCGCTGCTTTCATATGCAACTCCAGGGCTGGTATTGCTGTGGGAGGGGGGATGGCAGCGCCTGAAGCCCCTGTGGGGAGGGCAGTGCACTGCAGCTCGTTCACTGTTGGCATGCCGTGGCACGTGTGTTTAAGGCTCTCTGCCTTGTATGCTCACACTTCTGTTATCTGGTCAGCCGTTTGGGTATTTCAGTCTGGTTGAAAATACTGCAGCTTCAGGTGTCTGTCTACGCTAGTAAAAGATCTTGTGGGTAGAGCGCAGTTACACGTGTAGCTTGCAGGCAGGGTTAGATGCCTGGTGTGTCTGCTTCGTGTTTTATCCTTCCATGTAATATAATTACTGTGGCATTCTGCCTATAAACAGCCCTTATTTCACAGGCTAATTTCTGTTAGGTGTTCAAGCTTCTCTAAGCATTGCCCTTTGAGATAATGTCCAGAGGTTAGTTTTACATGCACTGCTTCGATTGCATGCTATATAATAATCATGCCATGGTTTTTTTTTTTAGAAAGGAACTGTTCGTGAAAGACTGTAGATACTACCCAGAGTCACTCAAAAGGAGTTTGATTTAATTACTCAATGCGTGACTAGTTGTCCCGTTTTCCTGCAGTATTATATACTCATTCTATTAGTTTTGGCCAACTTTATAGGCATTTTAAAGATAACAGCTTGTGATGAGCAGAGATCTGTGATGAAGAGCCCCCCGACCACCCCCACCAACCTCCTCTGTCCCAGAGATCTACTGGCTTTTATGTGTAAATGTGGTTAGCAGGAGTCTGACCAAACTAGCTGCAGAGGCCCCATGGGAGAGGCCTGGCTCCTCACTGATACCAGGCAGGCCCAGGAGCATATTGGGACTGTAGTGCGGATGGCAGGTGACCATATGTTCTGTTCGACCCCACTTATCACAATCCCAGCAATCTGTATCCCTTTGCTGTGCTTACAATGCATGTTTACCCTCGCAGCATGCGCTTTTAGCATATCCCTGCCAACTCTTGATAGTTTCCTCCTCGCACTGGATGATTTAATACCATCTGTTATAAGTGTGCTTAGAACTGTCAGGCTTAACCGACAAGCACAATTATGTATGCTGACCATTGTATACATTGAGGTACGATTTGTGCAATTTTTCTCTCAGGGCGTTTTATTAATATTGTCGGACTGAAATTGACTGTGCAGCCTTTTCCCCACAGTTTCTTGCCAGGGTTTGTCCACAACTCCTTCGCAGCGGTTCCTTCTGGTTGGGCATCCCAACGCGCTTTCAAGGCAGCTCAGCTTTCTTTAACAATTACATTGGTGCACGATTGATGTGTGCATTTATATTCCAATGTGCACTGCTTACTAAAGGAAGCACATTTGTTATATTTTCTGGCCAGAGAGGCACATATGATATATGTACTTATCAGATCCGTTTATTGTTGCCAATTATGTATACATTTCCTTAATTGTGTGTTGTTTCTACAGCCATGTATCCCTGCGAAGCAGTTACATTATTTCTCCTGTCGCCAAAGAAACCTTGGAATTAAGTGACAGCTTATTAATCATTTCAATACTTAACTTCTCTACAAGAAAGCTTAAAAATATTGGCAAAGCCAATAGATCTGCCTAAACGCTTGTTTCTGTTTGCCTCTCCTGGGCCCTGTTCCTTTCCACCCACTATAGTTTTAGGGGTGTGGGCGTTCTATTATTAAAAGAATATTACTGTACCTACCCACTGCTGCTGCTGGCTTTTCGTTAGTGTACTTTTACAGTTTCCTTGAAATACCATGTAATGTTGATTCCCTGTGATGGATTAATGATCACAATTAATGCCTTGGTTTCATACTGGAACTGGTTAATGTGCAGAGTGGCGAGTGCAGAGTGGCGAGTGCAGAGTGGCGAGTGCAGAGTGGCGAGTGCAGAGTGGCGAGTGCAGAGTGGCGAGTGCAGAGTGGCGAGTGCAGAGTGGCGAGTGCAGAGTGGCGAGTGCAGAGTGGCGAGTGCAGAGTGAAGTGACTAGGGAGGTATGAGTGAAGTGACTAGGGAGTGCAGAGTGAAGTGACTAGGGAGGTATGAGTGACTAGGGAGGTATGAGTGACTAGGGAGGTATGAGTGACTAGGGAGGTATGAGTGACTAGGGAGGTATGAGTGACTAGGGAGGTATGAGTGACTGCCAAAGCGATGGCGCGTTTTCTTAAATTCTGTATTCGTCATCGTCCAAATCTATGAGAATGACATGTCCTCTTGTTTGTACAACAGTGGTTTGATGATGTTATTGTAAAAACTGTATGTCATGGTCATAATTTTATGAACTCTGATTTTTATATGAATAGTTTTTTTTCCTACTGTATAGTAATAACTATATTTTTAAATTTTTAACTGATTTTTTAATTGAGAAAAATGTATAAAATGTATTTTATGAACTTTTATGGTATTTCTACAGTTATGAAAACCCGAATAAAGTTGTTTTTGATTTGATTTGATGTGACTAGGGAGTGCAGAGTGACTAGGGAGTGCAGAGTGACTAGGGAGTGCAGAGTGACTAGGGAGTGCAGAGTGACTGCAGAGTGCTAGGGAGTGCTAGGGAGTGCAGAGTGAGTGCAGAGTGACTGCAGAGTGCTAGGGAGTGCTAGGGAGTGCAGAGTGACTGCAGAGTGCTAGGGAGTGCAGAGTGACTGCAGAGTGCTAGGGAGTGCAGAGTGACTGCAGAGTGATAGGGAGTGCAGAGTGATTGCAGAGTGCTAGGGAGTGCAGAGTGACTGCAGAGTGCTAGGGAGTGCTAGGGACTGCAGAGTGACTGCAGAGATTAAGCTAATGGCAATGTAAATGACAATGCCATTTATTTATCTGTTTTCAAAACCCAACACATAAATACAAATTTTGTCATTTATAATGCCAATAGCTCTAACTTTTCCAAAGGCGATACCATTGCATTGTAAATGCTTGTTTAAGTTTTGTCTTTAACCAACACCCTCGTGTGCCGATTGAAATTAAACCACTTCTGGTTTAACTTTCTTTGCTATAAGCATCTTTGCACAATTATTTTTCCCCAATGGACTTGAAGGTGTTACTTCCTCGTCCATTGATTTTTCATTGTCTGCTATATTGTCACTCTGTTTTCTTTCCTGTAATTGTATTATGTCAGCGGTTAGCTTTGCAAATAACCTGCAGCCTTTCTCCTTTGCACAAAATGGTAAGTTCTGTCACATTACGTGTTAGAACCTTTAGGGTTCCCTTACCACATTATTGAAAATCTACAAACTATATATTATAGTCTATCGAATCTTACTACAACATTCTTTACATTTTCCTTGTTGCACCTCGCTCTTAAACTGTTTAATCTACTGTTCTAGGATCAACAACGCTCCTAAATTCTCCATTGTTTGGAGTCTCCCAAAAAAAACAGTGAAGCAGCAGAAGACTTGACCAAGACAGAGGTAATGGCAATCAATGTGCCATGCCTTGTCTTTACTTTATGCTTGAGTGAGCGAAGTCCGTTTTGAATGCTCAGGTATGGTATCTGTGTTCCCTCTTGGTCAGTTAGGAAAGCTCCTTCCTGGATGTTCAGAGCCTCTGCAGCCTGATGGGCTGATGCTCATCTGAAGGATGAGGACTGCAGCCGGTCTAATTGGCGTAAATCCTTATCATTCATAGGTCCCATGCCAAAGCTTCTCTTGACCTGAGAGAGGCATCTTGTGCCACTCGACTGCTTCAGCTGTAAGGTTCCTCACAAGTCTATTAATTTGCCAATGCTCGTATCCGTAAATGGTCGACTGCTCGTCACATAAACTAGCTCATGTACTATTAAATTGAAAAGCAATTGGCAAGTTATTTGGAAGAGATCAACTTATTGTAAATGTTTAAACCTACACTGTCTGCTTGTTGCCATGTTATGGACCTGCGGGTACAAGGGAGGTGATGTTAGCAGCCTCAGGGTTGTGATTTTTATTACATTGCTCCAGCTGACTATAACCTTCCTCTAGTTCTCAGCTCCATTTCTTTAGGCACGCCTTCTAGTAGGCCTGGCACATAACTCTGCATTGGAATCATGCAAATTTTAGGTTCTAAGCTCACAGCTGTGTATGACTAAGGAGGCCCTGACCTCTCAACTTCATGCTCCAGAAGAGGTTCTAAGCTCACAGCTTTGTATGAGTGGGGTGGCCCTGACCTCTCAACTTCATGCTTCAGAAGAGGTTCTAAACGCACAGCTTTGTATGGCTGAAGAGGTCCTGACCTCTCAGCTTCAGGAGGGGTTCTAAACGTACAGCTTTGTATGGCTGAGGAGGTCCTAACCTCTCAGGGAAGAGGTTCTAAGCTCACAGCTTTGTATGACTGAGGGGTCCTGACCTCTCAGCTTTATGCTTCAGAGGAGGTTCTAAGCTCACAGCTTTGTATGCCTGAGAGGGTCCTAACCTCTCAGGGAAGAGGTTCTAAGCTCACAGCTTTGTATGACTGAGGGGTCCTGACCTCTCAGCTTTATGCTTCAGAGGAGGTTCTAAGCTCACAGCTTTGTATGAGTGAGGAGGCCCTGACCTCTCGGCTTCATGCTTCAGAAGAGGTTCTAAGCTCACAGCTTTGTATGAGTGGGGAGGCCCCGACCTCTCAACTTCATGCTCCAGAAGAGGTTCTAAGCTCACAGCTTTGGATGAGTGGGGAGGCCCTGACCTCTCGGCTTCATGCTTCAGAGGAGGTTCTAAGCTCACAGCTTTGTATGACCTGGGAGGTCCTGACCTATCAGCTTCATGCTTCAGAGGAGGTTCTAAGCTCACAGCTTTGTATGAGTGAGGGGGTCCTAACATCTCAGCTTCAGGAGGGGTTCTAAACGCATAGCTTTGTATGACTGAGGAGTATCTAACCTCTCAGCTAGAAAAGAGGTTCTAAACGTACAGCTTTGTATGACTGAGGAGGTCCTGGCCTCTCAGCTTCATGCTTCAGAAGAGGTTCTAAACGCATAGATTTGTATGGCTGAGGAGGTCCTGACCTCTTGGCTTCATGCTTCAGAAGAGGTTCTAAGTGCACAGCTTTGTATGAGTGAGGAGGCCCTGGCCTCTCGGCTTCATGCTTCAGAAGAGGTTCTAAACGCACAGCTTTGTATGGCTGAGGAGGTCCTGACCTCTCGGCTTCCTGCTTCAGAAGAGGTTCTAAGCGCACAGCTTTGAGTGAGGAGGCCCTGGCCTCTCGGCTTCATGCTTCAGAAGAGGTTCTAAGCGCACAGCTTTGTATGAGTGGGGAGGCCCTGACCTCTCGGCTTCATGCTTCATAAGAGGCTCTAAGCTCACAGCTTTGTATGACCTGGGAGGTCCTGACCTATCAGCTTCATGCTTCAGAGGAGGTTCTAAGCTCACAGCTTTGTATGAGTGAGGGGGTCCTAACATCTCCGCTTCAGGAGGGGTTCTAAGCTCACAGCTTTGTATGACTGAGGAGTATCTAACCTCTCAGCTAGAAAAGAGGTTCTAAACGTACAGCTTTGTATGACTGAGGAGGTCCTGGCCTCTCGGCTTCATGCTTCAGAAGAGGTTCTAAGCGCACAGCTTTGTATGAGTGAGGAGGCCCTGGCCTCTCGGCTTCATGCTTCAGAAGGTTCTAAGCTCACAGCTTTGTATGGCTGAGGAGGTCCTGACCTCTCGCCTTCATGCTTCGGAAGAGGTTCTAAGCGCACAGCTTTGTATGAGTGAGGAGGCCCTGGCCTCTTGGCTTCAGAAGAGGTTCTAAGCGCACAGCTTTGTATGAGTGAGGAGGCCTTGGCCTCTCTGCTTCATGCTTCAGAAGAGGTTCTAAGCGCACAGCTTTGTATGAGTGGGGAGGCCCTGGCCTCTCTGCTTCATGCTTCAGAAGAGGTTCTAAGCGCACAGCTTTGTATGAGGTTCTAGTAGGACAGGAACACAGGAACCCTACACACGCGGAACCAGGGTAATAAGCTTATTATCAAACGACAAAGGCTCCTGTGGACACTTAATGAAGTAATCTCAATGTGTATTCTCACAATGACAATATATTGGGTTATAGTGATATTGGAGAGAGAAGGAAGCAAATACACCTCTGATTTGTTGTTGAATCAAAAATATTTATATAATCCTTGAAATGAAATACTGTTACAAAGTAATACATTTGAACATATAGTTCTTAGTGAAAGGTGTCCCAGTGAAAAACGGAAAATAGAAAATAAGTGACCTGTGTGAAATATATGCAAGGTTTCCAATGCTTCATATAAAAACCCTTTACAGATATATGTACAGTATACAGCGCTAGATACAGTGATGAGTGCTGGTGAACAATCGTTCGTTTATGCAACTTGTCGATGGCGTTTCGACTTTGTGTGCAGTGTATGGTCCCTTCAGGACCTATGATTGTAGGGACACCTGAAGGGTAATACCGGCTTGTGTGGAGGGTGTAGGACCGTGCAATGGATAAGAAAGGGATACTCACATGGGTCCCAGCCGGGAGCCCAAGTGTGAGGTGGGTGGTGAGCAGGCTATTACGTGAATGCGCACAATGTAAGGATCCACGTGTGTGGAAGATGGCACAATCAAAGCGCTGTCAAGACGGGTCGAGTTCCGATTCGGAGCGCATGCATGGAAGCAGGCTACTTCCTTCTGTCGTTAATCAAGACGATGTCATCGTACCTGAGCAGACAGATGCACGCTGTCCTGCTACTTGGAAGGATTGCCACATGCTGCAGTCGATTCATTCTCCTTGATAGACACCAAAGTGAGAATATTCTCACCTTCCATTTGAAAATAGTATGGCCTCGTCGTGATTGAAGACAGAAGGAAGTAGCCTGCTTCCATGCATGCGCTCAGAATAGGAACGTGACCTGTCTTGAAGGGCTTTGATCATGCCATCTTCCACATACATGGATCCTGGCCTCTCATCTTCATGCTTCAGAAGAGGTTCCAAGTTCACAGCTTTGTATGACTGAGGAGGTCTTGACCTCTCAGCTTCATGTATGACTGAGGAGGTCTTGACCTCTCTGCTTCATGTTTCAGGAGACGTTCTAAGCGCACAGCTTTGTATGAGTGAGGAGGCCCTGACCTCTCGGCTTCATGCTTCAGAAGAGGTTCTAAGCTCACAGGTTTGTATGAGTGAGGAGGCCCTGACCTCTCGGCTTCATGCTCCAGAAGAGGTTCTAAGCTCACAGGTTTGTATGACTGAGGAGGTCTTGACCTCTCGGCTTCAGAAGAGGTTCTAAGCTCACAGGTTTGTATGACTGAGGAGGTCTTGACCTCTCAGCTTCATGTATGACTGAGGAGGTCTTGACCTCTCTGCTTCATGCTTCAGGAGACGTTCTAAGCTTACAGCTTTGTATGACTGAGGAGGTCTTGACCTCTCAGCTTCATGTATGACTGAGGAGGTCTTGACCTCTCTGCTTCATGTTTCAGGAGACGTTCTAAGCGCACAACTTTTTATGAGTGAGGAGGCCCTGACCTCTCGGCTTCATGCTTCAGAAGAGGTTCTAAGCTCACAGGTTTGTATGAGTGAGGAGGCCCTGACCTCTCGGCTTCATGCTCCAGAAGAGGTTCTAAGCTCACAGCTTTGTATGAGTGAGGAGGTCCTGACCTCTCGACTTCATGCTTCACAAGAGATTCTAAGCTCACAGCTTTGTATGACTGAGGAGGTCCTGACCTCTCGGCTTGATGCTTCAGAAGAGGTTCTAAGCGCACAGCTTTGTATGAGTGAGGAGGCCCTGACCTCTCAGCTTCATGCTCCAGAAGAGGTTCTAAGCTCACAGCTTTGAATGACTGTGGAGATCCTGACCCCTCAGCGTCATTCTTCAGAAGAGGTTCTAAGCTCACAGCTTTGTATGAGTGGGGAGGTCCTGACTTTTCAGCTTCATGCTTCAGAAGAGGTTCTAGTAGGACAGGAACACAGGAACCCTACACACGCGGAACCAGGGTAATAAACGTATTATTAAAGACAAACGCTTCTGTGGACACTTAATAAAGTAATCTCAATGTGTATGCTCACAATGACAATATATTGGGTTATAGTGATATTGGAGAGAGAAGGAAGCAAATGCACCTCTGATTTGTTTTTGAATCAAAGATATTTATATAATCCTTGAAATGAAATACTGTTACAAAGTAATACATTTGAACATATAGTTCTTAGTGAAAGGTGTCCCAGTGAAAAACGGAACCTAGAAAATAAGTGACATGTGTGAAATATATACAAGGTTTCCAATGCTTCATATAAAAACCATTTACAGATATATGTACAGTATACAGCGCTAGATACAGTGATGAGTGCTGGTGAACAATCGTTCGTTTATGCAACTTGTCGACGGAGTTTCGACCCTGTGTGCAGTGTATGGTCTCTTCAGGACCTATGATTGTAGGGACACCTGAAGGGTAATACCGGCTTGTGTGGTGGGTGTAGGACCGTGCAATGGATAAGAAAGGGATACTCACATGGGTCCCAGCCGGGAGCCCAAGTGTGAGGTGGGTGGTGAGCAGGCTATTACGTGAATGCGCACAATGTAAGGATCCACGTGTGTGGAAGATGGCACAATCAAATCGCTGTCAAGACGGGTCGAGTTCCGATTCGGAGCGCATGCATGGAAGCAGGCTACTTCCTTCTGTCGTTAATCACGACAATGTCATCCTACCTGAGCAGACAGACGCACGCTGTCCTGCTACTTGGAAGGATTGCCACATGCTGCAGTCAATTCATTCTCCATAATAGACACCAAAGTGAGAATATTCTCTCCTTCCATTTGAAAATATTATGGCCTCGTCGTGATTGAAGACAGAAGGAAGTAGCCTGCTTCCATGCATGCGCTCAGAATAGGAACGTGACCTGTCTTGAAGGGCTTTGATCATGCCATCTTCCACATACATGGATCCTGGCCTCTCATCTTCATGCTTCAGAAGAGGTTCCAAGTTCACAGCTTTGTATGCCTGAGGGGGTCCTAACTTCTCGGCTTCATGCTGCAGAAGAGGTTCTAAGCTCACACTTTGTATGCCTGAGAGGGTCCTAACCTCTCAGGGAAGAGGTTCTAAGATCACAGCTTTGTATGCCTGAGGGGGTCCTCACTTCTCGGCTTCATGCTGCAGAAGAGGTTCTAAGCTCACAGCTTTGTATGAGTGAGGGGGGCCCTGACCTCTCGGCTTCATGATTCAGAAGAGGTTCTAAACGTACAGCTTTGTATAACTGAGGAGGCCCTGGCCTCTCTGCTTCATGCTTCAGAAGAGGCTCTAAGCTCACAGCTTTGTATGAGTGAGGGGGCCCTGACCTCTCTGCTTCATGCTTCAGAAGAGGTTCTAAGCTCACAGCTTTGTATGAGTGAGGGGGCCCTGACCTCTCTGCTTCATGCTTCAGATGAGGTTCTAAGCTCACAGCTTTGTATGAGTGAGGGGGCCCTGGCCTCTCGGCTTGATGCTTCAGAAGAGGCTCTAAGCTCACAGCTTTGTATGAGTGAGGGGGCCCTGACCTCTCTGCTTCATGCTTCAGAAGAGGTTCTAAGCTCACAGCTTTGTATGAGTGAGGGGGGTCCTGACCTCTCTGCTTCATGCTTCAGAAGAGGTTCTAAGCTCACAGCTTTGTATGAGTGAGGGGGCCCTGACCTCTCTGCTTCATGCTTCAGAAGAGGTTCTAAGCTCACAGCTTTGTATGAGTGAGGGGGCCCTGACCTCTCTGCTTCATGCTTCAGAAGAGGTTCTAAGAGCACAGCTTTGTATGAGTGAGGGGGCCCTGACCTCTCTGCTTCATGCTTCAGAAGAGGTTCTAAGCTCACAGCTTTGTATGAGTGAGGGGGGTCCTGACCTCTCTGCTTCATGCTTCAGAAGAGGTTCTAAGCTCACAGCTTTGTATGAGTGAGGGGGCCCTGACCTCTCTGCTTCATGCTTCAGAAGAGGTTCTAAGCTCACAGCTTTGTATGAGTGAGGGGGCCCTGGCCTCTCTGCTTCATGCTTCAGAAGAGGTTCTAAGAGCACAGCTTTGTATGAGTGAGGGGGCCCTGACCTCTCTGCTTCATGCTTCAGAAGAGGTTCTAAGAGCACAGCTTTGTATGAGTGAGGGGGCCCTGACCTCTCTGCTTCATGCTTCAGAAGAGGTTCTAAGAGCACAGCTTTGTATGAGTGAGGGGGCCCTGACCTCTCTGCTTCATGCTTCAGAAGAGGTTCTAAGCTCACAGCTTTGTATGAGTGAGGGGGGTCCTGACCTCTCTGCTTCATGCTTCAGAAGAGGTTCTAAGCTCACAGCTTTGTATGAGTGAGGGGGCCCTGACCTCTCTGCTTCATGCTTCAGAAGAGGTTCTAAGCTCACAGCTTTGTATGAGTGAGGGGGCCCTGACCTCTCTGCTTCATGCTTCAGAAGAGGTTCTAAGAGCACAGCTTTGTATGAGTGAGGGGGCCCTGACCTCTCTGCTTCATGCTTCAGAAGAGGTTCTAAGCTCACAGCTTTGTCTGAGTGAGGGGGCCCTGACCTCTCTGCTTCATGCTTCAGAAGAGGTTCTAAGAGCACAGCTTTGTATGAGTGAGGAGGCCCTGACCTCTCGGCTTCATGCTTCAGAAGAGGTTCTAAGCTCATAGCTTTGTATGAGTGAGGGGGCCCTGACCTCTCTGCTTCATGCTTCAGAAGAGGTTCTAAGCTCACAGCTTTGTATGAGTGAGGGGGCCCTGACCTCTCTGCTTCATGCTTCAGAAGAGGTTCTAAGCTCACAGCTTTGTATGAGTGAGGGGGCCCTGACCTCTCTGCTTCATGCTTCAGAAGAGGTTCTAAGCTCACAGCTTTGTATGAGTGAGGGGGCCCTGACCTCTCTGCTTCATGCTTCAGAAGAGGTTCTAAGAGCACAGCTTTGTATGAGTGAGGGGGCCCTGACCTCTCTGCTTCATGCTTCAGAAGAGGTTCTAAGAGCACAGCTTTGTATGAGTGAGGGGGTCCTGACCTCTCGGCTTCATGCTTCAGAAGAGGTTCTAAGCTCACAGCTTTCTATGAGTGAGGAGGCCCTGACCTCAGCTTCATGATTCAGAAGAGGTTCTAAGCTCACAGCTTTGTATGAGTGAGGGGGGCCCTGACCTCTCTGCTTCATGCTTCAGAAGAGGTTCTAAGCTCACAGCTTTGTATGAGTGAGGAGGCCCTGACCTCAGCTTCATGATTCAGAAGAGGTTCTGATTTCAAAGCTTCTCAGATCTAGGTATGGCAAATAATTATTCCTAAAACATATGTGTAGGAGATCCACAAAGTTCTTCTTTTTTTAAATTTAAAACATTTAATACAACACCATCCCAACAATAGAAGGTAATGAAGTGCTGTACAAAGGAATATACCTCAGTATCCTATTTACACGACGAAATATAAACAGGAAAAAACATGCAGTTGATTAAAAAGAATTTGGCAGAAATGGGTTGAAGATGATCGAAATCAAGTTTATGTTAATTAATTTTTATAAAGTGCTCTAACACCAATGTATCAGGCCACTAAAAAGAGCTTAACCTAACTTTTACGTTGGGGTTGCTCGTTCAAGTTCATAGTACATGCATTTTTTCTTTTTGTATGGATTTCCTCATTGGGGTCATACTCTGCTTTTAGCTTCCTGGATGGGTGGCTGATCGGGGTGCAGTGGAAACACATAGCCTTCCTAGAGAGCCTCCATTTTGGAGGTGCTGGTATATGTGGTAGTTTTGTGGTCCAGCCGTGTGGTTACAATGCACCAACAGGGGCGGTCTTACCTGTGCCAGCACCCTCTGGTGACAGCTGATGGGGTCAGTGGGCGATAGGCTCAGAGGTGGACAGCACTGCTCCTGACCAGTGTGAACTGATTACAAATTGTACCTTTTATCTTGACCGATCGGCTTGTTTAAGTGTGGACAGTAAACTCAAAATGGTCTTATTTTTGCTATTCTTGATACGGCAGTTAACACGTTTATTTTTTTGAATGTGTAAAAGTAATGTTGCGCAGCATCCTCATCCCAGTCTTGTGGAGGGGTGATTGTGGAATTCCCACCCCACACAGTTGCTATTTGTGTGCCGGACCCTCAGTAAAACCGAATTGTTTTCAGCACTTGCTTTGCACTTGATGAATGCCAAGGGAAACTCTTTGCAGAAAAGGGCCCAGAATCGAATCTGAGGTAAGCATACAGATACTGGTAATTGGGGTAACTGTCCAGGATTGGTACCACGGGGCGCGATGTTACCACCCCTTGTTACCAGCCTCCTCGTAAAGCGCATTGGATGGTGTTCGTGTCTCTGACTTCTAGAGTGAAGAGTTGCATGGAGCCTACCACCACTATCTATGGAGGGGGCTCGATTGTAGGTGCACGAGATGGAGCCCACGACCACTATCCATAGAGAGGACTCAGTTGTAGGTGTGTGAGATGGAGCACCCCCTGACTGATTGATTGACTGATAGAGACCCAAAGTTAGCCCCAGGTCTCTCAGGGACTTTGGCTTGGGTCTTTCGAGATCAGTAAACATAGCGAAGAGACAGTATCTGCATCTTGTAATCACTCAGAAATCTGTTTTGTTTTCCTTGCAGGTCTCGATTACCTGACGTCTAGAAGACCGATTTCCAAAGCGGGGACCACAAGACACAAAACAGGTAGGTTCTGTTCAGCACGATAAGTCAACTTGCTTTCCCCTGAATGTCCCTTTATGGAACTGCCTTGAAAAGCGAAAAATATGATGCCAAGAGAGAACGTTTAGTGTTCCTCTCAGGCATGTGTATGTTGAAACAATCCAAGGCGTCAATTGTGATCTTTGTAAATATTTCACAACAGGAACAACACCTGCAAAGTACAATTGCCCACCATGTAGCGCCACATGGCCACAAAATGTCAAGTCAAGTCAAGTCATATAATTTGTATAGCGCACTACATACCCAGAGGGTTTCAAGGCGCTTAGGAGGGGGGGGGAGGATTACTTGTCAAATATCCATGTTTTAAGTTGCTTTCTGAACGCTAGGTGGTTCTGGGTGAGGCGAAGGTAAGCGGGGAGTGAGTTCCATGTTTTAGCAGCCAGGTAAGAAAAGGATCTGCCTCCCATGGTGGTCTTGTTGATGCGAGGTACAGTGGCGAGGGCTTGGTTGGAAGAACGTAGTTGGCGGGGGGGGTGTAGAAGGACAGTCGTGAGTTGAGGCAATCTGGTCCGATGTCGTAGAGTGATTTGTGTGCGTGGGTAAGCATTCGGAAAGTGATCCTCTTATTGACGGGTAGCCAGTGGAGGTCTTTAAGGTGACCAGAGATGTGTTTGTTGCGTGGGATGTCTAATATGAGCCTGGCTGAGGCGTTTTGGATACGTTGGAGTTTCTTCTGGAGTTTTGCGGTAGTACCCGCGTAGAGGGTGTTTCCGTAGTCCAGTCGGCTCGTGACCAGGGCGTGGGTGACTGTTTTCCTTGTTTCGGTGGGGATCCAGCGAAATGTTTTTCTGAGCATGCGAAGAATGTTGAAGCAGGATGAGGATACGGCGCTGACTTGTCTATTCATTGAAAGTGAAGAATCCAGGATGACGCCTAGGTTCCGTGCGTGGTCTGTCGGGATGGGTGCTTTTCCGAGGGCTTCCGGCCACCAGGAGTCGTACCATGCAGAGGGGGATGTACTTAAGATGAGGACTTCTGTTTTGTCTGAGTTCAGTTTCAGACGGCTTTGTTTCATCCATTCGGCAACTTCTTTCATTCCTTCGTGTAGGTTAGTTTTGGCGGTGTTGGGGTCATTGGTGAGAGAAAGGATCAGTTGAGTGTCGTCCGCGTAAGAGATGATGTTGAGGTTGTGTTGGCGTGCGATAGCTGCAAGGGGGCTCATGTATACGTTGAAGAGGGTGGGGCTAAGTGAGGATCCTTGTGGGACGCCGCAGATGACTTCAGAGGCCTCAGACTTGAATGGAGGAAGGCGGACTCTCTGGGTTCTTCCGGTGAGGAACGAGGTGATCCATTCAAGTGCTTTTCCTTGGATTCCGATGTTGTTGAGGCGTTGTAGAAGGGTGCTGTGGCAGACTGTGTCGAAGGCAGCGGAGAGGTCGAGGAGGATGAGGGCGACTGTGTCTCCATTGTCCAGTAGAGTTCGAATGTCGTCTGTTGCTGCGATGAGGGCGGTCTCAGTGCTGTGTTTTGCTCGGAAGCCAGATTGTGAGGGGTCGAGGGATTTGTTGGCTTCGAGGAAGGCGGCGAGCTGGATGTTGACAGCTTTCTCGATGACTTTGGCCGGGAATGGAAGAAGCGAGATGGGTCGGTAATTTTTGAGTTCGGAGGGGTCCGCTGTTGGTTTTTTAAGAAGGGCGGTGAGTTCAGCGTGTTTCCAGTCTTCCGGGAAGGTGGCGGAGTTGAAGGAGCAGTTGATGACGTCTCGGAGGTGCGGTGCTATGACGGAGTCTGCTTTGTTGAAGATGTGGTGAGGGCATGGGTCTGTGGGGGATCCTGAGTGGATGGAATTCATCAGGCGGATGGTGTCCTCAGTGGAGATTGGGTTCCAGTCGTTAAGGGTGTTCACGGGGGGAAGATGATCAGCAAATGGTAGGGTGGGTTAGTTTCCGGGTTGGTTGTCAAAGCTGTTGTGGATGTCTGCAATTGTGTTGTGGAAAAAAGACGCTAGGGAGTCGCAGAGGGTTTGAGAGGGGGTGATGTCGTTGGAATTGGCCGAGGGATTGGAAAATTCCTTGACGATGTTGAAAAGTTCCTTGCTGTTGTGAGCGTTGTTGTCAAGTCGATCCTTGAATGCTGTTTTCTTGGCTTTTCGGATTAGTTGGTGGTGAGTGCGGGTGGCGCTTTTGAAGGCGTCCTTGGTGCTGGTGGTTGGGTCTTTTTTCCAGGCCTTTACAAGAGAGCGGCAGAGTTTCTTGGACTTCTTGAGATCGTCGTTGAACCATGAGGCTTTCTTGCTGCCAGGTTTGCTTTGACGTTTTTTCAGTGGAGCTAAGGTGTCGGCGGTGTTGGATAACCATAGGGTGAGGTTGGCGGCGGCTTCGTTAGCGTTAGAAGAGAGGGCTGGGGTGTTTTGAAGGAGCGATGCGGAGATTTGGTCCGTGGTGATTTTGTTCCAGTTTCTTTGCAGGGTAGGTTGGAGGTGGATGCTGGGTTTTGGTTTGTTGTAGGTGAAGTGAACGCAGCTGTGGTCAGTCCAGAGGAGATCCGTAGTGTGGCTGAAGGAGACATGATTGCTGGATGTGAAGATGGGGTCGAGTGTGTGGCCTGCGATGTGGGTGGGGGAGGTGACTAGTTGTCTAAGTCCGAGGTTGGTGAGGTTGTCCACGAGGGTGGCGGTGTTGTGGTCGTTGATCTTTTCAAGGTGAAAGTTGAGGTCTCCCAGAAGAATATAGTCTTTGGAGGAGAGCGCGTGTGGAGAGATGAAGTCCGCGATGTCTTCACTGAATTTTGCGCGGGGTCCTGGTGGTCTGTAGAGGAGGGTGCCTCGGAGTGTGGTTTTGGGGTCGATGTGGATCTGGAAGTGAAGGTGTTCGGAGTTGGCGAAGTTGGCGTCAGAGCTGGTTGAGATGCGGATTGATTTCTTATGGACGATAGCGATTCCTCCTCCTGTGTGGCCGGTACGGTCCTTGCGAGTGATCTTATAGTCTTCAGGGATGGCAATGGTGATGTCTGGGGCGGAGGAAGCGTTCATCCATGTTTCCGTTAGGAAGGCGACGTCTGGAGAGATGGTGTCTAGTAGATTCCATAGGTCAATGGCGTGTCTGTGGACCGAGCGGGTGTTGAGAAGGATGCATTGTAGGTGGTTGGGGTCGGGAATCTGTGGTGTGGTCGTAGCGGAGATGTTGTCGGTGCCGCTGAATTTGCAGGAGTAGCAGGAGAAAGGTCCATGGGTGTGTCCAGGAGCGGCTTGGACGCAGTTGGGGGCGCGACCGGGGTTAAGGGCTAGGAGGGTGGCGGCATCGTAGGTAATGCGGGTGGGCTGGGAGGGACGGGAGCCAGGGGGTCTGGCGCTGGGCGCGGTCCAGGCACGGACGGGCGTAGACGGGCTTACCTTTGGCGCACCTTCGTCGCGGATTGGGCGCGGTCGCTGCGCGTGAACGCTGCGCGCGGGAGCTACTGTCATATATGGATAGTGGAGGGGGAGGGGCGAGGGCGTCTCAGCTGGGAGGCGGGTCGGGCACACGAGGGGCACAACAACAAACAAAATGGAGGCGGAGGGGGGAGCAGGGCGGAGCGCTCTCGGCAAACGTGCAAACAAAGTCAAAATACAGCAAGCACAATGAAATAATGTCAGCGCTAATGAGGCAAAGCGGTAAATAAGCAGGCGAGATGCAGAGCAGCTTAATCAGGACAAACTGAGCACAGCAGCGCTACGATACCAGGTGTCTTTCAGGGACACTGGGAGCGACCACTCGGACCGTCAGGCGGAGCGAGTCACAGCGTCTAGAGGGTGAGGAGCGCTATTTTAAGCTAGTGGGAGGGCGTCTCAGCTGGGAGGCGGGTCGGGCACACGAGGGGCACAACAACAAACAAAATGGAGGCGGAGGGGGGAGCAGGGCGGAGCGCTCTCGGCAAACGTGCAAACAAAGTCAAAATACAGCAAGCACAATGAAATAATGTCAGCGCTAATGAGGCAAAGCGGTAAATAAGCAGGCGAGATGCAGAGCAGCTTAATCAGGACAAACTGAGCACAGCAGCGCTACGATACCAGGTGTCTTTCAGGGACACTGGGAGCGACCACTCGGACCGTCAGGAGGAGCGAGTCACAGCGTCTAGAGGGTGAGGAGCGCTATTTTAAGCTAGTGGGAGGGCGTCTCAGCTGGGAGGCGGGTCGGGCACACGAGGGGCACAACAACAAACAAAATGGAGGCGGAGGGGGGAGCAGGGCGGAGCGCTCTCGGCAAACGTGCAAACAAAGTCAAAATACAGCAAGCACAATGAAATAATGTCAGCGCTAATGAGGCAAAGCGGTAAATAAGCAGGCGAGATGCAGAGCAGCTTAATCAGGACAAACTGAGCACAGCAGCGCTACGATACCAGGTGTCTTTCAGGGACACTGGGAGCGACCACTCGGACCGTCAGGAGGAGCGAGCCCAGCATGTGGCTCCACATGACCTCAAAATGGAGGCGTACTCAACATGTGGGGTCACATGACCACAAAATGGAGGCATACCCAGCATGTGGCGCCACATGACCACAAAATGGAGGCATACCCAGCATGTGGCGCCACATGACCACAAAATGGAGGCATACCCAGCATGTGGCGCCGCATGACCACAAAATGGAGACGGACCTAACATGTGGCGCCACATGACCACAAAATGAAGGTGTACCCAACATGTGGCGCAACATTACCACAAAATGGAGGCATTACCAACATGTGGCGCCACATGACCAGAAAATGGAGGCATACCCAGCATGTGGCGCCACATGACCACAAAATGGAGGTGAGGCTTTTGGAGACCATTAGACTGGTGAGCTCTCAGTGCGGGTGGATAATCCAGTAATATTTACGAAGTGCTGAATTAGTGCCGGTGTTACCCAGTTGAATTTATTTTATGGAATGGTCAGATTCATTTCAATATTTCCTCATTCCAGCGCCTTCATTGGTGACTGGCACACGGTCCTCTCTTTGCCTAAGTCATCCTACCATTTCTTTTCAGATGCCTGTGTGGCTCCCCTGAGAAGAAGTGAGGTCACGACAAGCCTGCTCACCCCTGTGCCGCTGCTGCTTGCCTCAACCTCCATCCCAAAGTGGACCTCCTGCACAAGCTGCAACTAAGTGCCGTCATGTGTGGAGACATGAGCTGGAGAGGTCAGGCAGAATCTGGCAGCGTCCGGCAGAGACTGCCTAATGCTTGGGGCCATCAGGCAGAGACTGGCACTGTCAGCCAGTGACTGGGACCATGGAGCCATCTGGCAGAGACTGGCACAATCAGGCAGAGACTGGCACCGTGGGGCCATTTGGCAGAGACTGGCACCGTCAGGCAGAGACTGGCACCGTGGAGCCATCTGGCAGAGACTGGCACCACGGGGTCCATCAGGCAGAGACTGGCACCGTCAGGAAGAGGCTGGCACTGTGGAGCCATCTGGCAGAGACTGGCACCACAGGGTCCACCAGGCAGAGACTGGCTCGGTGGGGCCATCCGACAGAGACTGGCACTACACAGCTGCGAGCTGGAGCGGTCAGGCAGACACTGGCACCTTCAGGCATAGACTGGCACCATGAGGCCATCAGGCAGAGACTGGCACTACCCAGCCGCCAGCTGGAGCGGTCAGGCAGAGACTGGCAACGTGGGGGCAATCAGGCAAAGACTGGCGCCGTGGGGGCCATCAGGCAGAGACTGGCGCCGTGGGGGCCATCAGGCAGAGACTGGCGCCGTGGGGGCCATCAGGCAGAGACTGGCGCCGTGGGGGCCATCAGGCAGAGACTGGCGCCGTGGGGGCCATCAGGCAGAGACTGGCACCGTGGGGGCCATCAGGCAGAGACTGGCATCGTAGGGACTATCAGGCAGAGACTGGCACCGTGGGGACTATCAGGCAGAGACAGACACTACGCAGCCACGAGCTGGAGCGGACAGGCAGAGACTGGCACCCGTGGGGCCGTCTGGCAGAGACTGGCACCCGTGGGGCCGTCTGGCAGAGACTGGCACCCGTGGGGCTGCCTGGCAGAGACTGGCACCGTGGGCCCCTTTGGCAGAGACTGGCACCGTGGGCCCCTTTGGCAGAGACTGGCACCGTGGGCCCCTTTGGCAGAGACTGGCAGCGTGGGGCCATTTGGTAGATACTGGCACCGTGAGGCCATCCTGCAGAGAGAACACCTTCATGGCTCGCTTCTTCCCCAGTCTCCAGGAGTTACTGGGTGCCACGTGCAGAAGACATTCCGCCATAGATCCATCAGGGGAGGCGGGAGAGAGAACTGCAAGCAAACGCTGAAACCATGGCCAATCGTGGGGCATGTCGTGATAGCTGCGGTTGCCCGCTTGTGTCCTGGTTCTGCTGTACCAGTGTGGTGTGGCAGGCATGCACTTCAAGTCTGCTTCCAAACACTGAATTCCTGGCCGCAGTTTCTGCCTTGTGCTGCCTCTTCACGTTAATCAAAGTGTGCAACGTCTATGAAATAAATACATAAAGGTTAGACTACTCAGTCTATTATGTCAAAATTGTAACTATCATTTATTTATTTATTTAATCGAAGTTGTACAATTTTTCTTTTAAGTAACATAAAGGGATAGCCCATCTCTGTTTTACCAGTTTCCTCAGACTTGTACAGTAGAGATTGGCTCTGGCTGTGTCTGGTAAGGGATCAGACATAAGTTCAGCGACTGCAGTTGTATCGTGCAGGGTTTACCGCTCCTGATACCTAAGAGTCCATCAGTGGCTTCTTGGAGTGAGTCTAGTCAACGTTCTTGCAACACATCTGAGGTCGGATCAGAGCCCACGGACTCCCAGCACATCAGTACTTGGGCCTCGTCCTCTAGTACCTTGTCCCGGTCTGAGGGCCTCGTCCTGTAGAACCGTGTCCCGGGCTGTGGGTCTCTTCCTCTAGTGCTTTGTCCAGGTCTGTGGGCCTCTTCCTGTAGTACTGTGTCCAGGTCTGTGGGTCTCTTCCTGTTGTACTGTGTCCAGGGATGTGGGCCTCTTCCTGTAATACTGTGTCCAGGTGTGTGAGTCTCTTCCTGTAGTACTGTGTCCAGGGCTGTGGGTCTCTTCCTGTAGTCATCTGTCCAGGGCTGTGGGTCTATTCCTGTAGTCATCGGTCCATGTCTGTGGGTCTCTTCCTGTAGTACTGAGTCCAGGGCTGTGGGTCTCGTCCTGTAGTACTGAGTCCAGGGCTGTGGGTCTCGTCCTGTAGTACTGTGTCCAGGTCTGTGGGCCTCGTCCTGTAGAACTCTGTCCAGGTCTGTGGGCCTTTTCCTGTAATACTGTGTCCAGGTCTGTGGGCCTCTTCCTGTAGTACTGTGTCCAGGGCTGTGAGTCTCTTCCTGTAGTACTGTGTCAAGGGCTGTGGGTCTCTTCCTGTAGTACTGTGTCTAGGTCTGAGGGCCTCTTCCTGTAGTACTGTGTCCAGGTCTGAGGGCCTCTTCCTGTAGTACTGTGTCCAGGTCTGTGGGTCTCTTCCTGTAGTACTCTGTCTAGGTCTGAGGGCCTCTTCCTGTAGTGCTGTGTCCCGATCTGAAGGCTTCTTCCTGTAGTACTGTGTCCAGGTCTGAATGCCTAGTTGTGAATACTGTCCAGTTCTGGGGTCCTCTTCCTGTAGCACTGTGTCCCAGTCAGAGGGCCTCATCCTGTAGTGCTGTGTCCCAGTCTGAAGGCTTCTTCCTGTAGTACGGTATCCCGGTTTGAGGGCCTCTTCCTGCAGTACTGTTTCCTGGTCTGAGGGCCTCTTCCTGTAGTACTGTGTCCAGGTCTGAATGCCTAGTTGTGAGTACTGTTCAGTTCTGGGGTCCTCTTCCTGTAGCACTGTGTCCAGGTCTGAGGGCCCCTTGTTATAGTACTCTGTCCAGGTCTGGAGGCCTGGCCATGCAGCATTGTGTCCAGGTCTGAGGTCCTCTTCCTGTAGAACTGTGTCTAGGTGTGGAGGCCTGGCCGTGTAGAACTGTGTCCAGTTCAGAGGGCCTCTTCTTGTAGTACTGGATTCGGGTATAGAAACCTTGCGTGTTGTAGTCCAGATCTGGAGGTCTCTCCTTTAGTAGTCTCTGGGTTTGGCGGCCCGACCAACATTAGTCTCCAAATCTGAAGGTCAAACATATAGTAGGGTCCAGGTCTAGGGGCCTGACCCGTAGTAGCGACCAGATCTGACGGTATGACCTGTAGTAGTGTCCACCTCTGGAGGCATGATCTGTAGTAGTGCACGTGTCTGGAAGCATGGCCTGTAGTTTCAGGTCTGTAGGAATTACCTGTAGTGTCCAGCTCTGAAATGAAATGAAATGAAATTTGATTTGTAGAGCGCATGGCTGCCCAAAAGCGTCCCAGCGCTTGCTTAGGGAACCCGTCCTGGTATTCCCCTGCGAGATAACCCATTACTGGACATCCCCAAGGTGAAAGCCAGGCATCCCGCTGCGAGGGGCCGTTGTGGAGATTAAGCAATCTATTGCCCAGAGTTACAGAGTGGGACTCCATGATTGGAATAGGCACCGAGGCGAGAATTGTCAGGTCCGGGGAAATTTGAGCCCAAGACCCGCCGAGGTGGGGAATTGAACCCTGGTCCGGGCCAGACCTCTGCATCAGGGTCTGCCGCTCCAACCACTTGAGCCACACTTCTCCACTCTGGACCTGTAGTATAGTCTAGGTTTTGAGGCATGACCTTTAGTAGTGTGCAGGTCTAGAAACGAGACCTGTAGTTGTGTCCAGCTTTGGAGGCATGGTCTGTGTAGTGTCCAGCTTTAGAGGCATTACCGGTAATACTGTTGAGGTCTAGATGTATGACCTGTAGTAGTGTCCAGCTCTGGAGGCATGGTCTGTAGTGGTGTCCAGCTCTAGAGGCATTACCCAGATTAGTGTTGAGGTCTAGATGCATGACCTGTAGTAGTGTCCAGCTCTGGAGGCTTGACCCATAGTAGCATCCAGTTCTGGAGTCATGATCCGTAGTAGTGTCCAACTCTGGAGCCATGACCTGTAGTAGTGTCCAGCTCTGAAGGCATGATCTGACGTAGTGTCCAGCTATGGAGGCATGGTCTGTTGTAGTGTTCAGATCTGGAGGCATGGTCTGTAGTAGTGTCCAGATCTGGAGGCATGGTCTGTAGTAGTGTCCAGATCTGGAGCCATGACCTTTAGTAGTGTCCAGATGTGGAGGCATGATCTGTGGTACTGCCCAGTTTAGAGGCATGACCTGTAGTAGTGTCCAGCTCTGGGGGCATGACCTGTAGTAGTGTCCAACTCTGAAGGCATGATCTGTAGTAGTGTCCAGATCTGGAGGCATGGTCTGTAGTAGTGTCCAGCTATGGAGGCATGGTCTGTTGTAGTGTTCAGATCTGGAGGCATGGTCTGTAGTAGTGTCCAGATCTGGAGGCATGATCTGTGGTACTGCCCAGTTTGGAGGCATGACCTGTAGTAGTGTCCAGCTCTGGGGGCATGACCTATAGTAGGGAATGTGTCTGGAGGCCTCAACTGGAGTGTTGTGTCCAGGTCTACCGGCCTTGCCTGTACTGGACAGTTGTGTCCTGATCAGTTTTAATTCTATTTTTATAATGACTAATGTCAGGTTCATTGATTTACCTGCCAATATTTTGATTACGGCTTATGAATTGTCGATTGTTATTATGAATTGTGTATTTACACCCAGGAAGTAATACGCATTATGTATACTTGAAGAGTCGACTTGGGGCCCAATGAGTGTGGTGGACGCATGATCGAAGCTGAAACCTCAACTGCAGGGCGCGTTAACATATTAAAGTAGATTTTGACGTCTTTTTAAAGTATCTTCTTTTTTTTGAGAAAAGTTGTTAGTGTCTACTCTCCAAGAATTGAACAATGCTCTCCATGTCCCTGTCTCCAATACTTAGCTACACAAAGGAGGGTTAACCTTTTCCATCGTGATCTCTCCAATCTAAGAGGTCAGTTGCTGGGTCCTAACATATCTCAAGACGGTGAAGGATCCGCACCCAGGTAAATTAGTGCATTCCTGGCATCGCTTGGGTATTTTAGTGGGACCCTCAACCACATGCCCCACCTGTGTCACGCATCATCATCAGATCCTCATCCACCACATCTAGTGTGAGTGGTTGGGCTCGACACCGTTTGAAAGCAGAGCTCCTTATCTAAGAAGACGGAATTTAGAATGTGAAATAAAATAGCCTTCCGGATCCTAACTCCTCTTTACTATTGAGGTCCTTTGGCAGAGATAAAAGCAAAGATGTTTTGTGGGTACAATGACCCCTAACATCAGATGGTCGCCATGTTTCGTTTTTTTATATGCCACCAAGGGTCAGTAGGCTATCTTCAGGACCAAAGTTTTGTTGCATCCCTGTGTTTTGGGGTTGGAATATCCAAGTCTGGACTCGGAAAATGGAACAAACAAAACATGACGCATACATGGAACATACAGTCCTTAATGCACCTTTTTCCTCTTTGTCCTATATTTTAGTTAGGTTTCATAAGGCATTGGCGAGTCAGGCATTCCTGTAGTCACACATTCGCCAAGTGACATTGTCCTCCCTTTACACCTGAGGGGCGGATCCCTAACTGTCTTGGGATATGTTAGAACCAAGCAACTGATCTTAGATTGAAGAGATCCCAATAGAAAAGGTTAGCCCTCCTTTGTGTAGTTACTTGTTGTAATCTGGGAGGCTGGGGTTGCCTTTACATAGCTTCTCACTCCCCTTGTTGGTCTTATACATGTCCCACATACCCAGATCTCCTGGGAACATATCTTATCTGGGTAAGACATCAGTGAACAATGCCAGCAGGAGGCTCCTCCTCTTATGTGCAGGAACATCCCCCTGGAAAAGGGTTCCAGAGGATTCTGGAGCAAATAATGAACAATCGCTCAGTGGATTGTACCGTTCACCAATGCTCATTGGTGGAGTGTGTGATGGAGGAATATTCACACTGGATGGGCTAGAACTGATCCACTGGAGATGCGTACACAGTGCTCACCATGCGCTGCACTGCTTCTAAGCACTCTTGTGGCCTGCAGGTCTTTGGGTGGACCTCCTGGCTCTTTGGAGGGAAAGTGGTTCCATAGCGCAGAGAAGCTCAACAGCCATCCCTCTGCTCTACACAGCTGTCTTGCCTGTTAGGCAGTGAAGGTTTCTTATTCATACATGCACGCCACATCATAGACATGCTGGCTCTGCAGATCCCGGGAACATACACACCAGCCCGATTAACAAAACTATGGAAATTTACACCAGTATTTGTAATAAATTTCACATTGTTTTTAGTATCCTTTGGAAGCTGTAATAGTGGAAGTGTCTTAGGAGCACTCCTGGAACAAGTGTGAAGATTTACTCCCTTGCAAAGGCGCTTCTTTCTGTTAGTGGGATACCCATGCAGGGAGATGGGGTAAAAGTCGGCGGGAAGGATCAACACAAAGTCTTAGTAGCCAGGTGTGTAGCAGAGAGCCCCTCCTGAGGTCCCGGCACTGGGAGCCGGTGACGAGATGTTGCTTTGATATGTGGGTCTCTAAATCTTTCTTGGAGTGGCGCCATATGGAGCTTGGCACATCTGGACTCCTGTGCCAAAATGTTAGTACATAGCAGGAGACTGGTATCTAGTTACCTTGTGTCTTTTAGAGTCTAGCCTGGCAGGATCAGTGCTGAACAGCTTGCTCTTGGTTACTGTTAGAAATTGGGTTTCTGGGGAACGAGCCTTAGTTAAGCAGTCACCACAATCCTAGTCCGCGTAAGGCACTAGCAAACACCAATTAACCTACGCTCACCTCTGGTTACTTGGCACAGAGCTGTCAGGCCTCACTTGAAGGCAATGTGTAAAGTACTTAAAACTGTGAAAACACCACACAAAAAGATCCCACACCAGGTTTAGAAAAATGGAATTGATTTTCATAAAAAACACGAGCAAAACAACAAAAATCCAGTCAGGGAAACCAGAGATATTAATTTCAAAGCTTTAGTTTAAAATAGCGCCCAAAAACACTAAGTGCCAACAGTGGATATCTGGTTGTACCAGACCCGCACAAAGTCACAATTTCAGGCTGACTGCGATGGAGCGTTGTTAGAAATGGGGGTCTCTAGTTAGCAGTGGCTGGCCACAGTCCAAGTAGGGACCCTTCTTCCTAAGTGAGAGTAAGGGGCTGCACCCTTTGACAACCCCTGCTCAACCCTGTGGTAACGTAGCACGAGCAGCTAGGCTTATCTCAGAGGCAGTGTATAAAGCATTTATGACCTTACACAGTGAAGGACACTACAAAGGGACGCCACACAAGTAGTTATAAAAAATAAGTATCTTTATATATAGACTTAACACAAGACCAATACGGTAAAAAGCCACAATACTGAAAAATGGGGGTACTCTTGAAAAGCTGGAAAAAGAGTTCAAATTGTTCAAATAGGGGTTCAGTTCAAAGCAGTGGTCTCTGCGACCCTTTTACTTTCAAAGTACCTGGATTTCGTAGCAAAACCAACAAAATGTCGCAAAGGAGCTGTAGCGATAATTTTCCCCACGCTAGGCCGGAGATGCGTTGAATCCTTGCCGCAGAGGATGCTGCGGGTGCGTGCGGGACAAAGCAACAGATTTCCTCCCACTAGGCCAGCGGTACGTTGAATGCTTGCCGTGAGGGAGGATGATGCGCTGTTCCTGTTGCATGTGCTATCTTGTTGCGATGAAAGAAAATGGCGCCCCGCAAGGGAGCGACCATCCGGGTGCGATGTGAGGAAAATGGCGGACGCACGGCGTCCGCGCTGCAATGATCTCGATGCGATGATCCGGGGTCAGCGAGCCTTCGAAAAGCCTGCAAGCGTACGATGAGATGATCCTTGGTTTGCGAGCGCTCAGCGGCAGCAGCGCGTGGATTCTTCTTACGCTCCTCAGCTGCGGCGGATCGCAAACGGTGTTAGCGACGATTTTCAGCTCTCTCTTCTCTATAGTAGATCTAGAGGCCATGGAACTCACAGGGGCCTTACCTGCAGATAAAAATCCTCGCTTTTGGGAATCTGGAGGCTGGTTGGGGAGTCAGATGTGCCTGTGACTCCAGCAGGAGGCTAGCTGTCTTCTAGCCCTTGAGTGATCTCTCAAAATCCCTTTCCCTCTTCTTCCAAGTCCAAGGGGAATTACTGCAGGCCAATGTAAGAAACAGCGCACAAGGACAATTCTCTCCTGCAGATTCCTTCAGTAACACGGACAGAGGTTCCTCTTGACATCCAGGAGCAATACAAAAATCAGGGGTTTGAGCACAGATATTTATACCTCAAAAGTCTTTGTTCTCCGAAGTCTCTAGTCACTGAACCCAGCCAGAACCAATTCTGCTCAGGCCCGGAGCACTTTGTTTACCAGGCTGCATCCTTCCTTTCAGAAAGAGGGGGTCTGCCATCAGGCGCACAGTAGGAGGGAGAGCCAACATTCACCTAAACCCAGACAGCCAATACACATAACAGCAGAGCACACTGGAGGCTTAGGCAAGAAAATACCTACTTTCTAAAAGTGGTATTTTCAAACACAGAATATTAAAACCAACTTCACTAAAAGATGCATTTTATTATTCTGAGCTCAGGCATTCTAAATTCGAATTTCTACCATGTTCCCTGAGTCCGATATTACTATAAGATGTAGAAATCAAAGCAGATCCACAAGAGGACCCACAGGCCGGAAGCACTGGAGTCGCAAGAGGACCTCGAGCAGCTCACCAAAGATGCAGGCCCACGTTGCAAGTGATGCGGTGAAGATGAAGATCTTGGTCATAGGAGATGCTTGAGGTTGGGGCTACTTGAAGCCTGAAGATCTTGGAGTTAGGAAGCCAACAAGCCTTTGCAACGTCAAGTTGACACAGTTTACAGTGGATCAGTTCCTGCGGCTCCGACAAGGGATACTGGCCTCAAACTAGGAGAGATGATCATGCAGGCCTCAAGGGATGTGACAAACCACCACCTGTTTTGCTGAGCCTTCCAGAGTCTGTGGGAGCTCGGGATCAGCAGACCCGTCAGCTTTGTTGCGGTGCCTGCAGATGCAGGGAAGTTGTTCCTTCACTTCAAGGGAGATTCCTTCATGTGTCTTTATGTCCACAGGCCTTGGAAGGTTCCTGTATGGAGCACAGGCACAGATGTTCAGCATACTTGCAGTACGTCGAGACCAGGAGCAGCAGGAGTCTTCATAGTTGCAGTCTCAGAGCAAGGTACAGTGACGTCCAGAGTGCCCAGAAGGTCGTAGAGCAAGTGGGGTCCCACGATAAATCTAGGGACCCACCTACAGGTGAGGCCTTAAGTACCCCATGGAAAGGGCTAGGACGATTCAGGTCTTCCTCCCAGGTGAGCAGTTTGGAAAGTGAGGAGGATACTCCCATGTCCTTTGTCCAGTTTCAGAGCAGGAGCCAACGGTGTCCTGAGCTGGTTAGAACTGGACTATGCAAGGAGGCCACCACATGTGCCCCTCAAGCAGACTGAGTGGCGCTGGCAAGCACTCCCACCTGGCCCCAATACACTAAACCCTGTCTGGGTGGTGCCTTCTCCTGCTCGAGCTTTGCTCAGCAGCAAGAGAGCAGAATCATGTCTCTGGTCGGCAACAGCCATGTTTTGCCGTTAGGGTCTAGAATACTGTTACAGGGAGCACCGGGGGCCTCCTGGAGGAGTTTTACAGTGAGTTTTACAGTGCATTGAATCATACCTCCCACACAGTTTACAGTGTGGGAGGTATGATTCCAACATGTTTGATACCAAACATGACCGGGTTCGTTACAGCCAGTTTAGAGATGGTTATCGCTTAATGACGCATGGCCACTATATGTATCATAATCTCTGTTGCACGTACAACCCAGGAGAATGGACTCCGAAGAGGTGTCCTGCTCATGGAGGGGCACCCTCACACTTAGAACTGAGCACCCTGTCTTCAGGATTGAAAGGCTGCTTTAGGGTGACTTACAGGTTTTATATTCCGTGATATCAGATATCGGGTAACCTATATCTGTCGTAATTGGTGCTAGCACCAGCTTACACAGGCAGCAATGGCAGGCCTGTAGTTACAGTTTGAGTGATCTCAACAGGGTGGCATAATGCACGCTTCAGCCCATGGGGGACCCCTGGTGTAACTATGCCCTGGTTACCTAGGTACTATATACTAGGGACTTATAAGAGTACACCAGTGTCCAATCTGGGATATACCTAAGTACTTACCATACCAATTTAGTGGAGAAATCAGGGAGACTGGGGTCCTGACTAGCAGGATCCCAGTCAGACTAGTCAGAAATAGCATAGTACCAGGCAAAAAGATATCAAGCAGCCCTTCACCATTCCTTCGGCAGTCACCTCGAAACACTGGAGCATGGACCTCAATTTAGTGCAGAATAAGAGTTTTATTTGCTCATTATATTTGCTATATATATATGTCTCCCATAATCCTTGTCGCTGATTCTCCCGCATCTTGTAACGGCGAGCCCATAGCGAGACTGCGAACTCCTCAATACACCCACAGTTACTTCTACCTGACCGAGACAAGCCACGGCTCAATTCCTTCAGGGTGTGTTAATTTTAAACAGCATAAAAACGCCTGACACGTTTCAAAGCTCACCGCTCCTTGCTCACGGGTCAAGCAAGAAGTGGTGAGCTCCGAAATGCATCTGGTGTTTTTTTGCTGCTTAAAATAAACACACGCTGAAGGCAAGGAATTGAGCTTTGGCTTGTCTCTGTCAGGTGCAAGTAAAGAGAGTGTGTGTCTGTCTGTGTGTGTGTGTGTGTGTCTGTCGGTCTCCTAACCTGACACTCTCCAACAGGATACCCAGGCACGGACCTCAATGCGCACCAAAATCAATCCTAAGAAGCTTTGAAAGAGTGCAAAAAGCAGTGAAAATGTATTGCGACATAGTATCCACACAAACAGGCGTAATGCCTGCTATGACACGTTTCTCACACGAGCTTGATCACCTGCTATTTATTTTTATATGTGTGTGTGTGTGTGTGTGTGTGTACGTCTTCTTCGTATGTATATATATATATATATATATATATATATATATATGACATACAAGATAGGAGCACACTGTGGGTGTAAGAAATCCTTAAATGCACCTAGCATGACGCGTTTCGTCTTTACAGACTTCCTCAGATGCTGTGCGGTGAAAAAGGAAACCAAGGTTACTAGGTTCTTTTTAAAAGCAGTTTGTTAGGCTCCTCCTGATTTCCAGCGAGGTAGGACTACACTGACATAGTCGTCCCTCAATGTTTTTGGCCGCCATCTTAGAGTGTTGGTCCCAATGTTCCTCATCGTCCTCATGTTGTTTATGGCAATGTTTTATTTGATGAGTGCTTGATTTTGCTGCATCGGGAAGAGACGTCCCACTCAAGACGCGTTGTTGCGCTGGAAGTTGGTTTGTGGAGCAATGCTTTTTGACCCATTACATCAGCCGCTAGTGATAGTCCAAATCCGAGAGTTCCGATATAAGTAATCTTTCTCTGACATGTGGTCATGTTCCAACCCTTTGGTTAGCGGATGCTTCGTATCATGGGCAGCGGCGGTTCCGGCAGAATCAATATTCAAAGATAGCCATACCAAGTCCACTTGTTCCGCCGAACACATTTTTTGATGGGTGCCTCCTTCGTGCAAGTGGTATGCACGTGATTAATGACATACAAGATAGGAGCACACTGTGGGTGTAAGAAATCCTTAAATGCACCTAGCATGACGCGTTTCGTCTTTACAGACTTCCTCAGATGCTGTGCGGTGAAAAAGGAAACCAAGGTTACTAGGTTCTTTTTAAAAGCAGTTTGTTAGGCTCCTCCTGATTTCCAGCGAGGTAGGACTACACTGACATAGTGATAGTCACTAGCGGCTGATGTAATGGGTCAAAAAGCATTGCTCCACAAACCAACTTCCAGCGCAACAACGCGTCTTGAGTGGGACGTCTCTTCCCGATGCAGCAAAATCAAGCACTCATCAAATAAAACATTGCCATAAACAACATGAGGACGATGAGGAACATTGGGACCAACACTCTAAGATGGCGGCCAAAAACATTGAGGGACGACTATGTCAGTGTAGTCCTACCTCGCTGGAAATCAGGAGGAGCCTAACAAACTGCTTTTAAAAAGAACCTAGTAACCTTGGTTTCCTTTTTCACCGCACAGCATCTGAGGAAGTCTGTAAAGACGAAACGCGTCATGCTAGGTGCATTTAAGGATTTCTTACACCCACAGTGTGCTCCTATCTTGTATGTCATTAATCACGTGCATACCACTTGCACGAAGGAGGCACCCATCAAAAAATGTGTTCGGCGGAACAAGTGGACTTGGTATGGCTATCTTTGAATATTGATTCTGCCGGAACCGCCGCTGCCCATGATACGAAGCATCCGCTAACCAAAGGGTTGGAACATGACCACATGTCAGAGAAAGATTACTTATATCGGAACTCTCGGATTTGGACTATCACTAGCGGCTGATGTAATGGGTCAAAAAGCATTGCTCCACAAACCAACTTCCAGCGCAACAACGCGTCTTGAGTGGGACGTCTCTTCCCGATGCAGCAAAATCAAGCACTCATCAAATAAAACATTGCCATAAACAACATGAGGACGATGAGGAACATTGGGACCAACACTCTAAGATGGCGGCCAAAAACATTGAGGGACGACTATGTCAGTGTAGTCCTACCTCGCTGGAAATCAGGAGGAGCCTAACAAACTGCTTTTAAAAAGAACCTAGTAACCTTGGTTTCCTTTTTCACCGCACAGCATCTGAGGAAGTCTGTAAAGACGAAACGCGTCATGCTAGGTGCATTTAAGGATTTCTTACACCCACAGTGTGCTCCTATCTTGTATGTCATTAATCACGTGCATACCACTTGCACGAAGGAGGCACCCATCAAAAAATGTGTTCGGCGGAACAAGTGGACTTGGTATGGCTATCTTTGAATATATATATATATATATATATATATATATATATATATATATATAATATACGATCCAGGTTCCAGAACAGTAAAGGAACCAGCGGTCGGGACCTCACAACACCTCGTAACCAGCAAATGAATAAAGCCTCAAAAAAGTGGATCCACAATGGAAAGCAGGGAAGACGTATTTTAATAAGGATGACGCGTTTCACTCTACAAGAGAGCTTGATCACACAGCGCGCCAGAAACAAAAAAAGTGTTTAAATACTAAACATAAACAAAGGGCTACAATGAACACCACTGATGTTACACGCCTTCTCCAGTTCATAAACACAAAGGAAGGACTGAAAACTATACATAATGTGGAAACAAAATAACACAGAATGTAACATAATGAATGCTGAAACGTTCATGGTCACAGATGATTACATGAAGTTAAACGCACTACATGTATCAAGTATTAGTACTATTTACAATGTTATGATTCTTAAAGGGGAGCTGTGTATTTACAAATAAGTGACGGCAAGTGCCTAAAAAACCAAACTAAGGTTATACTGTTACTGTCAATATAAACAAGCAAGATGATGACATAGTGCCAAAAAATAACATATTACTGCTGACAAGGTGCCAAAAAGTAATAACTTTCTGCTGAACTTAAAATAAGCAGCTAAGAATCACAACCTGTGAAGTGCATAACATACCAATTGTTTAAGTGAACACAGGACCAAAGCATCATATTGAGAAAAATAAAAATGAACCAAAAATAAATAATATAACCAGACATATGGGAGAAAGCACAAAAAAATAAAAGAAGTAAATGGTGACGGGAAAAGTAAGAAGGGAAAAAATCATAAGAATAGTCGCAGCTGAAGTCAAAATGGCCTGAGAGGACAGAACATGATAATATAACAGGAAACTTTGCAAAAAGGTGTACAACTCCACAAAATACGTATTTCAATATAATTGGAATAAAAACACCTAAACAAAGTATATACAAATGCAGGCTGGCCTGCCGGCCAACCACTCTGTGATAGTCTACACCACATCAGAAAACTCACGTACATAATACAGAAAGAATTATCAACTCGAACTGTCCCTATACAGTTTATAGAAAATTGCTCAGATCTTCGGTCAAGTTTAAACCATTAGGTGCCTTGGTGTCTAAGGCCAGAATTAAATGAGATTCTTTCTGCCGAAGAAGTTTCATCCTGTCACCTCCCCGTCCGGGTTGAGGTACTGAGCACAAAACTGTATATTCGAGATCCCTCAATTTTTTATCATGGACAGCTCGAAAGTGTCGCGCGACAGGCTAGTTATTGTCGCTATTGACAATTGCACAGATGTGCTGCAATATCCTTAGGTGTACCGGAAGTTTAGTACTTCCAATGTACTCCAGGTTGCATGTGCATTTCAGTTTGTACACAACAAATTCTGATCTACAAGTGAGGTATTCACGATTAGGGACAGGTGTGGAGCAAAATGCTGTGAAATAATGGGTACTATTCTTAGCAAAGGTACAAGCTCTGCACGAAGTGCACCGGAAGAATCCTGTTTTGGTGGTTAAACTCTTTTTAGGTGGATCTTCGGGCATGGATCTATTGAGTGCATCACGCATACTAGGTGATCTTCTGAATGTGATATTGGGACTTCTAGATAGTAAAGGTCCAAGAATGACATCCGTGAGGATTATAGGCCATTCAGAAGATATATATATATATATATATATATATATATATATATATATATATATATATATATATATATATATATATATATATACATATGGGTATTTTGGGGGTTTAGGGCTGGTGTAGGCTTTTGGGTGGCAAGGGTGTATTTGGGGTTTAGGGTGGGTGTGGCTTTGTTCGTCCAACTTTGGGCGAACAAAGCAAACTCAAGCTCAGGCGTAGCCAGAGCTTCTGCCGCCCGGGGCTATCCCTCCGATTGCGGCCCATGGCTGGTAGGGGAGGGATGAGCTGGGGAAAAATATCGGCGAGCACTCGAAAGAGGCCCGAGAGACGGGTGACCTCAATCATGCAAGTTACATGCACATATATGACACAGTCCAAGGCTACACAGTTGAATACACCGGCAGTACAAAGGAGAACACATAGATTGCACGTGCAGCAAGAAAGTCCGCAGCTTGAAGGCATTCCATTTTTTAGAAAGGATTAATTATACCCAAAAACAAAACCTGTTTTGCCGATTTTTTTTTTTTTTTTTTTCTTCTTCCAAAACGACCCCACTTGGAGCATCTGTCCCAGGGCAGGTTGATAATGGCTTCTGTTTCCATTAGGCGGTAGAGCCTAGAGAGTCTAGCCATCTTGTACTAGGAAAGTCGGGCCTGACTGGCAGGCATTAAATTACCAAAAAGCCCCAAATCAAGAAGATGTTGGGAGATTAATAAATAGGTCTTTAACACTGATACTCGTACTACCTAAATCTGCGGGTCCAGAACAGCTCTGCCTAGTATTGTGCACATTCTGCTCTGCCTATTATTGTGCACATTCTTTCTCTCACAAGAAACACATCATCCCATAATACGATAGGAGAGCCAACTGGAGTTAAAACTGGAGATGAGAAGAGAAGAAAGAGAAAGCTATTAGAGGAGAGAAGGAGTAGTAAGGGGATGAAAGGGTGTCTGGAAAACAACAAATGTGAGAAAATAAAAGGTGGAAGCTAGAGGAAAATAGGAATGTGATAGTTGCACTTGAGATTGATTATAAAAGTGCTTATAACATAACATAACACAACTCCTACACAGAGAACAAAGAGTGCAGGAGGCTCTGCTTAGACCAAAGGTCCTTCTTGGGCTCGGGTGGAAATGCAATGTTCCATTAGGCTGAATTCTTGTACTTTTCCATCAAGTCAGAACTTTTACAGAAAGTTCTGGGGATCATACAATCTGTTTTCCCTACGTGCTAAAAGTATCCATATTGTAGAGCTGTAGACTTGTAGGGTGTTTTCTCACGCTTCTAGGCACATCCTTTCCCAGAGCCTGCGTGAGGTTTGAACATATACTCCGAGACTGGTTCGGCAGATGCATAGGCGAGACCCGGCAGATGGAATGGGGGTACAGAGGGTCACATTAAATCACAAGGGACAGAGAGGTGTAGAATGCATGGCACTGGCAGAGACAGGGTTCATAGCATTGAGACAGACTGAGGCATTGTACCGGGACAGACAGGGGACGCTTTGTACTGAAACCGATGGAGAGACATAGCCCAGAGATACAGTAGGGACACTAGCTGGGAGACATTGTACTGGGACAGGAGAGTCATAGTAGTGAGAGCAACAGGGAGACATTATATTAAAACAAGAGATTCATAGTACTGAGAACAACAGGAAGACATTACTGAAACAGGGGGTAATAGTAGTGAGAACAAGAGAGAGACATAGCAGTGAGACAGGGCAGTCATAGTACCAAGAACCCCAAAGAGCCAAAATACTGAAACTTGAGAGTTATAGTACTGAGAACAACAGGGAGACATAGTAGAGAGAGACTGGGAAGAAGGGCAACATAGCACTAAAACCAACAGGAAGGTGTAGTACTGAAACCGGGGAGTCATAGTACAGAGACCAACATGGAGAAAGAACACAGAAATAGGTGAGCCATGGTACAGAGACCAACGTGTAAATAGTGCAGAGAGGCAGGTGAGCGGTCAGAGACTTTGCACTGATACCAGCAGACTTGAGCCCAACGGCGTCAACAGTGTCGCTTGTCTCTATCGCGCCAAAAACAGAGTCCAGTTGATTATTGATATATAGAAGTTAATTTCATACAAGGCCTAGTGACTTAGAGAAATCCCACACTGCTTTTGTGCTCTGACATTCTTGGCATGCTTATTTCACACAGTATAATTGGAGACAAAAGCTGCTTTTAACGAGCAGGGCAACGCCAAGTGCCAACCCAGTCATAATGAGAATGAAAAAAAAAAAGGAATTTTTTGTCGCATGTAGGTGCTAATAATGATTGCAGTGTGCTTTACTGTGAACAATGCACACAATAATAAAGTACAGCTACTTATTGACACAGGCGGGCACGAATAGTACAGCATACCTTTACGTCATAAAGTTACATACTCCATCATTCCAGATCCCGATATCCTCTTTAAACTTTTTTCTCATCTCCACGTGCAGTAAGTACCTTCCCCATTTCAACTAAAATCATAAATATACCTGTCTTTTAAATTTCTCATCGCTCAGCCACTCCCACGTCACCAGCGATCACTTCCGTGGCCTGCACCAAATTACCAGTACCCTCATGGCTAAATTTCGGGCTAAATTTCGGGCACAAATATTTCTCACCCGATCATAAATGTACCCGTCTTTAAACTCTGATCTTTTAACTTTCTCATCGCTCTCACATTTACCCGCTCCTCAAGTCTTACTTCCACCCTCCCGTCACCAGCAATCACCTCGGTGGCCTGCTCGATATACAATTACCACTACCTTCAGGATCAAATTTCGGGCACAAATATTTCTCACATCATGTATTGTATTCGGTTCTTTTTTTTTTGTTTAATAATAAAAGCAGGACCAAACAACGCCATTACTTAACTACAACAGGACACCACTTTACCAGATGCAATCAACATAATCATTTGATTTGCATCTGAAGAAAAGACAAGTGGGGGAAGAAGAGCATCACAAAACTGAGCAGAATCAGGTCTCAAGAATATTCCAGAAGGAGTAAAACTGCTAAGCCCTCATTGGTCAAATTCGACCGGCTCAAATATTTCTTACAGTGACATCATGCATGATGAATACCCTTTACCTCTCCTGTAGACACCACAGTGGTGGGCCCCTAACGTAGGTGTTCTGCAAATCGCCCAGCACTCCCCTGCCGAGACGGTCTCTCCACTCAGTCAACAGCACGTGGTGGTGGTGCGCGTCACAGGAGCACAGTACGGGGGTTGGCTAAAAATTATGGCCAGGGTCGTCATTGGTAGCGCTTTCGCGTGCTACAAGATTGATGACCATGGGAACCATGTAACGGTACGCCGCGCACCGCACCACCCCCTCTATGCTAGGTGGTATCTGCGTGGAGCAAAGGCGCAACTAGAGCCAAGTTTCGGGAGGGGCTAGGAAAAAATTTTGGGGGGCTGAACCTTTAATCAATAGGCAGAGTGGGGCTGCAGGGGCTCTTAGAAGGGGTGAAACAACAGCAAGGCCTAATTAACATTCTAATGGTCTTTTAAAGACCTGTGAAAGGTTCGGGTGCGGTTCTGTGTGTGCCCGGGATCTGTCTCAGTCCCAGGCTGCCACACACGACATGGGGGGGGGGCTGAAGCCCGGTGAGTTCAATGGGTGTTGCGCGCCTGGCGTGGAGTACCCTGCAGCATTTGCAAGCAGGTGCGCCTCCACAGTACAATTAAATAACTGCATGTAACGTGTGCACTGTGCAGCCCCCCCCCCCCCCCCCCCCCCAAATCGTACCGCCTGGGTCACAAGGAGACGATGGACGGAGCACTGAAACTTTTCAGACTTTCCCCCCAGTCACATCGTTCTTTAGCTTACTTTACCATCCCAGTTCAGACCCAGCTATATGCAAATCAGTCTTGACCCTGTGTCCCATGGGAACAGTGCAGCCCGAACTGCCAAGCAAGGTCTTCCCTGGACCGGAATCAAGCATCCTGGGACCGGTTTCTGGGTAACACCCCTCATCAGCCAGGCTAGCTTCAATCCAGTGAGCAAGGGACACACGCCTGGGCAAACCCTGCCAACTTAGGGCGAGCAAAGCAAACACAAGGAGATGATGGACGGAGCGTTGAAACTTTTCAGACACTCACCCCCAGTCACAGATCTGGGTTGAATCCATCTGGGTGGAATCTGCGTTCTTTAGCTCGCTTCGCCACCTCAGTTCAGACCCTGCTATATGCAATCAGTCTTGACCCTGTACCACATAGGATGTTAAGATGGTCTCTTCCTGAGACAGAAACAGTATGACAAGGTCACCTGTGGGAGCCGGTGTCGTTTCCAAGAGGAAGCTTGTTTTCCCTTCTTTGGTCATCGTCAGCACTTACTCACAGACCCACACCCCCTGCCCATCTCTGCACCTCTGGTGCCAGTGACCGTGCAAGATCGCATCTTTCCGAGGTTGAAGCCTGCGAGCGCCTGTGTAGGCGCTACACTGCAACCCCTCCCCTGAGCGGGAGGAGCTTGCCTTCTGAACTTGGTGTTAATTGAAGTTTGCGCCCGTTTCACGTCCTTTAGAACCTTAAAAGGCGTCTAACAATTGGGTAAACAAGGGCGCGAGCCGTTTATCTTTGTTTTCTGCTCTGTTCCGGATTTAAACTCCTTGAAATGTGCAAAGATTAAATGTTTAATAAAAAGCGCCTGTTGTTCCCAACATCTGGGCTGCAGAGCACAATCGCACACCGGAGTGCGCCGGGCTTGTAACTCGCCGCGGCCTCCCAAAGTTCACTCGGCGAGTCTGCGCTCCTCATCACGGCGCCGCGGCTGCCATTACAGCGAGAGCATCTTTAATTGCTTTTAAAATCGGAATGCGCGATAAGAATGGATTAATTTGATTTTTTCTGTTCCTACACACAGCAGATGGTTTATGTCTCAGGGATGCGCTTGTTGGCGCATCGGCTCCCCAGCCCCGACGTGATTGGTCACCGCTAATGAAGCATGCCGCGCCGATTATTGATTTAGAAAACGAGGCTGACACGAGCATTGTGTGTGTTGCTGTAATAAATTAAAGAGGGGTATTTTAATAGCCAGCAGACATACACCTTAAATAACGCGATATTTGATTTCCTATTCAGGTGGTCCCGGCCCTGTCAAACTAATTTTATTGTTTATTAAAAAGATGTACTTTTATGGTTTCCGCTAACAAACAGATGGCGGCCCTCGCTCGTGCCCGACCGAGGCATGCGCGGACCTCCGATGAGCTGCTTGTCTTCGAGGCGGTGCGCCGCAGCCCGGGGAGCAGGGGGGGGGCTCTTGGACGCGCTCTGGCTAATTTTCCGTTTCATTTTTTGCTCCATTGCGATTCATCTTATTTTTCGTGGATAAAAAAACACCCACAGACACAAAAGAAATGGCAAGCCGTTGGTTTGTGCAGTAAGGGAAGCCGAGTGGAAGAGCCCTCCATGTTGGCTGCCTTTTCCTCTCTTCCAAAGCTCTTTGCACATTTTCTATCAATGGCTGCAAATGATCCAACATTGCAAACACAAGGCGGTGATGGAGGGAGCCTGACACTTTACAGACACTCAGACTTGGCAGTTCGGGCTGGACTGTTCCCATGAGCCACAGGGTCAAGGCTGATTTGCATATGGCTGGGTTTAAACTGGGCTGGCGAAGGGCGCTTTAGAATGATGATGGATTCAACCCCGATCTGTGACGGGGGTGAGTGTTTGAAAAGTTTCAGCGCTCCGTCCATCATCTCCTTGTGTTTGCTTTCTTCACTCTAGGTTGGCAGGGTATGCCCGACGTGGGCCCCTTGCTCACTTTGCCACTGGACTCAAGCTAGCCTGGCTGATAAATGAGGCACCTCACAGTAAGGGGGACCACCAGTGCCCCAGTTCGTACAACAGCCATCTCAGAGTAGATACCATTGCCCACTCCACACACCGACCCCCAACACAGGAGAAGACACTGTCCACACCCATAAATCAGACACCTCCCAGAGTAGGGGACCATCAGACCATTGGTCACCCCCTGTTGGAGGTTCCCTGATGTGGAGACCATTGCCCATCTGTACATTGTGAATCTCAAATGTAGGGACAAGTGCTCAGTCTACATGCCAACTATCTGAGAGTAGGAGACCATTCCCAGTCCATACACAAAGCACCTCTTCGTATAGACCAATATCCTCCCATAAATGAGGCATCTCCGAGTGAGGGGGCCGTTGATCAATCCATACACCAGCCATCTCAAAAGTAGAGACAATTGCCAACCCCCATAAACCAGGCACCTCACACAGTTGGGGACCACTGCTCCATCCGTAGAAGAACTATCTCAGGGGGTAGGGGGGCCATTAGCCCCGTTCATGCACCAAGCACCTCGCACAGTATAGACTATTGCCAACCCCTAGAAGGCAGGTACCTCATAGAGTAGGAGACCATTGCCCAGTCCATAGAACAGACTTTTCTGAGAGCAGGGGACCATTGCCTAGTCCACACACCAAGCATCTCACACACTATTTACCATTGCCAACCTCTATAAGCCTGGTACTTCAAAGAGTAGAGAACCATTGCTGAATCCATAAACCAAGCCCCTCAAACAGTCAAGACAATCAGCTACCCCATAAATTGGGCACCTCACAGAGTTGAGATAATTGTCCACCCCGTGGTAGTCACCCAGGAGTAGGTACCACTGCCCCCTCCATACACCAAGCACCTTACAACATATAGACCATTGCCAACCTTTGTAAGCCAGGTACCTCATAGAGTAGGTGGACCATTGGCAAGTCCATGCATCAAGCACCTCTCACACTATAGACCATTGCCAACCTCTTTAATCCAGGTACCTCATAGAGTAGGTGGACCATTGGCAAGTCCATGCATCAAGCACCTCTCACACTATAGACTATTGCCAACCTCTTTAAGCCAGGTACATTATAGATCAGATGGACCATTGCTAAGTCCTTGCATCAAGCACCTCACACAGTCTAGACCATTGCCAACCTCTGTTAGCCAGGTGGGCCACTGCTCATTGCATACACCAAGCCCCTCAAACAGTAAAGAACATTGTCTATCCCATAAATCAGGCACCTCACAGAGTTGAGATAACTGTCCACCCCCTGGTAGAGGCACCCAGGAGTAGGTACCACTGCCCCTCCATACACCAAGCACCTTACAACCTATAGACCTGTGCCCCTCCCATAAAGCAGACACCTCATAAGGAAGGGGATTTCTGCCCAGTCTATAAACATAACATAACGTGTATTTGTAAAGCGCACAATTACCCGTAGGTGTCTTGGCGCTGAATAACAGATGTTTATTATTACCCAACTCAATGGTACTCATTTTAACGAACTCAGACGGATGAAAGGTTGAGTGGACCGACCGGGATTTGAACCTGTGACCATGAGGTCGAACGCAGGTCCCTGCAGTGGCTGCTTTAGTACAGTGAGCCACCAAATCCGGCACCTCACACAGTATAGACCATGGCCCCTCAAGCACCTCACACAGTATACACCATGGCTTACACCCACTCTCTCAGGCACCTCAGAGTATAAACCATTGCTCACACCCACTCTCTCAGGCACCTCAGAGTATAAACCATTGTCCACCTCCTCTCTCTGGTGCCTCAGAGTGGAGACCATTGCCCACACCCGCTCCATCAGGCACCTCTGGGTATAGACCATTGCCCACCCCGCCCAATCATGCACCTCTGAGTATAGACTAATGCCCACACCCGCTCCATCAGGCACCTCTGAGTATAAACCATTGCCCACACCCGCTCTATCAGGCACCTCTGAGTATAGACCATTGCCCACACCTGCTGGATCAGGCACCTCCGAGTATAGACCATTGCCCACACTCGCTCTATCAGGCACCTCACAGTATAAACCATTGCCCACCTCCTCTCTGGTACCTCAGAGTGGAGACCATTGCCCACCCTAATACAAGGTGCCTCACAGAGCAGAGACCATTGCCCATTCCCTATACAAGGCATCTCACAGAGCAGAGACCATTGCCCATTCCCTAAACCAGACTCTTTAGAATGAGACCATGGCCCACCCCCATGCAAGGCACTGCACATAGCCGAGACCATTGGCTACCATATACGTGACATCCCAGAGCAGAGGCCATAACCCATTTCCTATACATACCTCAGAGAGGAGACCATTGCCCACCCCCTAAACCAGGCACCTTAGAATGGAGACCATTGCCCACCTCCCTATACCAGGCACCTTAGAATGGAGACCGTTGCCAACCTCTATACCAAGCACCTTAGAATGGAGACCATTGCCCACCTCTATACCAGGCACCTTAGAATGGAGAATGGAGACCATTGCCTACCTCTATACTAGGCACCTTGGAATGGGGACTATTGCCCAACTCTATACCAGGCACCTCAGAATGGAGACCATTGCCCACCTCCATACCAGGCACCTTAGAATGGAGACCATTGCCCACCTCCATACCAGGCACCTTAGAATGGAGACCCTTGCCCACCTCTATACCAGGCACCTTAGAATGGAGACCATTGCCCACCACTATATCAGACACCTTAGAATGGAAACCATTGCCCACCTCTATACCAGGGACCTTAAAATAGAGACCATTGCCCACCTCTATACCAGACACGGGAACCTTAGAATGGAGACCATTGCCCACCTGCTGGACCAGGCACCTTAGAATGGAGCCCATTGCCCACCTCTATACCAGACACCTTAGAAGGGAGACCATTGCCCACCTCTATACCAGGCACCTTGGAAGGGAGACCATTGCCCATTCCCCTATATACAGTCACCTTAGAATGGAGACCATTGCCCACACTCTATACCAGGCATCCTAGAATGGACATCATTGCCCACCCCCTGTACCAGGCAGCTTAGAATGGAGACCATTGCCTACCTCTATACCAGGTACCTTAGAAGGGAGACCATTGCCCACCCTTATACCAGGCACCTTAGAATGGAGTCCATTGCCCACCTCTATACTAGGCACCTTAGAATGGAGACCAGTGCCCAACCCCCGTACCAGGCACCTTAGAATGGAGACCATTGCCCGCCTCTATACTAGGCACCTTGGAATGGAGACCAGTGCCCAACCCCTGTACCAGGCACCTTAGAATGGAGACCATTGCCCGCCTCTATACTAGGCACCTTGGAATGGGGACTATTTCCCAACTCTACACCAGGCTCCTTAGAATGGAGACCATTGCCCACCCCCTATATCAGGCACCTTAGCATAGAGACCATTGCCCACCCGCTGTACCAGGCACCTTAGAATGGAGACCATTGACCACCTCTATACCATACACCTTAGAATGGAGACCATTGCCCACCTCTATACCAGGCACTTTCGAAGGGAGACCATTGCCCACCCCTATACCAGGCACCTTAGAATGGAGGCTATTGCCCACCCCTTATACCAGGCACCTTAGAATGGAGACCATAGCCCGCCTCTATACTAGGCACCTTAGAATGGAGACTATTGCCCACCTCTATACCAGGCACCTTGGAATGGAGACCATTGCCCACCTCTATACCAGGCACCTTAGAATGGAGACCATTGCCCACCTCTATACCAGGCACCTTTGAATGGAGAATGGAGACCATTGCCTACCTCTATACCAGGCACCTTGGAATGGAGACCATTGCCCACCTCTATACCAGGCACCTTAGAATGGAGACCATTGCCCACCTCTATACCAGGCACCTTAAAATGGAGACCGTTGCCCTCCTCTATACTGGACACCGTCACCTTAGAATCGAGACCATTGCCCACCCCCTGGACCAGGCACCTTAGAATGAAGACCATTGCCCACCTCTATACCAGGCACCTTAGAATGGAGACCATTGAGCACGTCTATACCAAACACCTTAGAATGGAGACCATTGCCCACCTCTATACCAGGCACCTTAGAATGGAGACCATTGAGCACGTCTATACCAAACACCTTAGAATGGAGACCATTGCCCACCTCTATACCAGGCACCTTAGAATGGAGACAATTGCCTACCTCTATACCAGACACCTTAGAATGGAAACCATTACCCACCTCTATACCAGGCACCTTAGAAAGGAGAGCATTGCCCACCTCTATACCAGGCACCTTAAAATGGAGACCGTTGCCCTCCTCTATACTGGACACCGTCACCTTAGAATCGAGACCATTGCCCACCCCCTGGACCAGGCACCTTAGAATGAAGACCATTGAAAGGAGAGCATTGCCCACCTCTATACCAGACACTTTAAATGGAGACTATTGCCCACCTCTATACCAGGCACCCTAGAACGGAGACCATTGCCTGCCCTAGACACCACGTGTTTCACATGGTCCAGTCCAACATCTATCACTGTTCCATTGTGGTGCAGCCCTGCCAGTGTCCCCAACAGGGTATTGTCATCATTGGTATGGAACGTGGCTACTGATCAGAGGCACTCCGCTTAAGGTGAAGGTGGATGCAGATCTATAATATAAATAATTGTGTGAACTCACTGTGTTCAAACTTCTGAGGCCCGCCCCGGTCCGCCGCGTCCTTGTGGGCGTTAGTAAGCGGAGGGTGAGGCAGCCCAACACTTCCGGGCTCTGCAGGAATCAGGTTAGCGCTCTAGTCACGCTGTCCTGCCCCTGTGCTTCATTAACCACTATAAATGCAGGGGAAGCAGCGGCTGCGCAGCGGGCGCGCAGCGGACGCGCCAAAGGCGGGCCCGTCTGCGCCCGTCCGCGACTGTACGCGGCCCAGGGCCAGAACCCCTGCAAGTGGCGATTGAAAAGGATCAGGTAGAGTGTCTTATTCCAAAGAACAACTTCTCTACTTGTGTCCTAAAGCCAAAGCAAATTGTAAGCATAAATTGCAGGCAGATACTGTACCATTCTGCTGCCATGAGTGCTCTTTCATCTCTTGCCCTCTTAATGATATGCGGAAAGAGGCGGTAACAGTCAAAATGCTTTTGCTGAATTGCCGCTCTCTGAAAAAGCACACAGTCTAAATCCACGACTTAATAGTGGATCGTCGGCTTGATGTGCTTTTTCTTACAGAAACTTGGTTAGATGAAACTTCATCTCCAGAAGCCCTTGACGCCATTCCTTCGGGGTATTGCTTGCTTAGAGTGGACCGAGGACTCCAGAAGGGGGGTGGAATTCCGATCGTTCATAGAAAGGAGTTAATCTGCACCTTGGAACAGGTTAAGATTCTGAATATTGAGGCAGGACGCTTTACAATAAATATTACCCCCAAAAACATTATAAATGGCTATCTGATTTATCGTCCCCCGGGCACGGCGGCAACGTTCAGTGACAGTTTGGTAGATATTGTTACCCAACCGGCAATACGCTATAAGCGGCTCCTCATTTTGGGAGATTTAAATCTACATTTTGAGAATGCTGATTGTAAAGAGGCTCAAGCGCTAACGGGGGCATTGAACTCCTTGATGTTAGAACTTCAATCATTATTGCCCACACATCAACAAGGCCATCTGCTAGACCCCATATTTGCCAATTGGAACAAACTGACTGTGTCCATCCCGATTAGAATTCTATGGTCTGACCACTGTCTCGTCCCTTTTGAGGCGAAATATGACCCAAATGAAGCTAAAATGACTAAGCCCTTGTCTTATAAGCAGAGAAATTGGAAAAAATGTACACAGGAAGCGTATAGACTGGCTTTGCTGGATGAGCCGCCCCCTCGGAGCGGCACATTGAATGAGGCTTGGCTAGCTTACGAGGAGTGGATGGCAAAGTTCTTAGATACTGTGGCTCCCTGGACTAGTAAAGCACCAGTGAGACAAACTAAAACAGCTCCCTGGTTTAGCGAAGAACTCAAAGAAGCTAAAGCTACCTGCAAAAATTTAGAGCACTGTTGGCGAAAAAATTATGATACAGGATGTAAGCAACACTATAGAGTGGAGCTAAACAAGTACCATAAAATGATTAGAGTCGCAAAGGGAAAGTTCTTTAGGGAAAGAATTGAAACGGCGGATAACCCATCTAAAGAACTATTTGCTATCTATAAAGAGATCACTGTCCCGGATAGATTAACAACCCAAGACACCTTCTCTGATGAACTATGCGACTCAATCGCAGACCACTTTGTCAACAAAGTGGAACAAATACATGCTTCATTTACAGTTGGAACAGATGGATCCCTGAACCAGAGTGATATGGGCAGGAGCCTGGCCCTAACCTCACTCTTAAAATGTTTTAAAGTTCCAGATAGACAGGCAATGCTAAGCATTGCAAAAAGTGTTCAGTCAGGCTCCCCGGATGATGCAGCTCCACCTAAATGCTTCAGTGGCATCCTTGACGAGGTGTCTTTTCAGGAATGCCTTGTACCAGAGGCATGGAAAGGAGCACAGGTAATTCCCCTGAAAAAGAAACCAAATTTACATGTGTCCCAACTTCAGAATCTACGTCCTATATCTCTGCTTCCATTCTGTATGAAGGTAATTGAGAAAGTAGTTAATTCGCAGCTTATGGATCACCTAGAGAAAGGCCATCTTACACCCGACTCAATCTGGATTTAGAGCGAGATATTCGACAGAATCAGCCATCCTATACTCCACAGAACTATTGAGACAGACAGTGGATGAGGGACAGACAGCAGCGTTGGTACTTTTAGATCTAAGTGCGGCATTTGACACCGTGTCGCACACCACGCTGCTGACACGGCTGTCAGAGATAGAAGTGAGTGGTAGGATCAGCCAATGAGTGGATAAAGTCCTTCCTGGAGAATAGAAGCTTTCAAGTCCACTGCCCCCCATTTAAATCTTCGTCTAGACAGCTGAGGCATGGGGTTCCACAGGGCTCCAGTTTGAGCCCAACATTATTCAACCTTTATATGGAACCCCTTGTCCGTATAGTGTAATCATTTGGTGTAGATATCATTTCCTACGCCGATGATACACAACTAATGATCACCCTTACCCAGGGCCAGAGTGAAGCAGCTGTAAATTTTTCCACCTGTTTGACAACGGTGGCAAGTTGGATGAACAATAACTGTCTACGTCTTAATGGGGATAAGACAGAAGTGCTAATAATTGGGAGAACCCCTTCCATTTGGTCATCAGCTTGGTGGCTGGCAGAATTAGGTCAGACCCCTTGTAGGAGAGTAGGGTCTGCTATCCTATGGTCACCCCAATTTTTGCTTTTTGCTTCACTGGTTTTCGACTTACTGAGGCTGTGGGCCTGCTAATCAGACCCCCAGCCTGCTGTTCTCTCTCTAAATTTATGATACATGTGCTATAGGTACATACCACAATTGGAAATGGACTCCTTGTCAGCCCCTGTACCATGCACTATAGGTGCTCAGGGCATAGGTGCCACCAAGGCCTACCAGGGGCTGAAGCATAGCTTTTGCCACCCCTGGCTGGTTCTTAAATTGACACAACTGGCTGATCACTCAGCTGGGGCAAGTGGGTGTAATCACCCCTTGCTTAGATATAGTATACCTATATCTAAACCTATATCTGGACACATATATAACCTGTGAGCCACTCCTATGGAAGGCCTCATCAATCCTGGAGGCAGAGTGCGTGGTTTTATGTGAGATGGTGCTCTGGCATGAGCTGAGCCTGTCTGCAGCTGTCGGGAACAACTCCCTAAGCTGATCCGGGATAATGCCATACCATATACTCTTAAGCGCATTATAATCCTCGCGGTTATATAGCAACTTTGGTTTGGCTTTATCAAAACATGTCGTGTAAGGTGTCATACGAATTGGAATACTATCCCCTCGCCAGTTCTGGCGACGGGGATAGCATTCCACCCTTCTAGAGGGAGAAGACATGTTACTTTACTGAAACGCGGTTGATTTAAAATGAGCCTCAGATCCACAAAATGGATGCCCCTGCCACAGACACGGGTCTGGCCTCCTGCTGCTGACCGAAACCCGGCAGAGGAGGCCTGGACAAAGAGTTTCCTGTCACAGGGCGGTGTCAAACCACCCCAGACAGGAGATAGTGGATTGGAATAGGGAGGTTTCAAAGAAACCAGACACTGCCTGGGGAGCACAAGGCTGCCCCTGGCAGGATCCGGCCAAACCGGTTCTGGGGCCTCCCAGCCCCTGTCCCAGCGCGGCCAGGATCAAAGGAGAGGGGTGTAACCACCCCCTTCCTGGGTCCCACCCATAGGAGGGGACCTAGCAGGATGTCCAACCCCCTAGATTCGAATAAGAGGGGGAGCAGTCCCAACGGACCTCAGATCATCCTGAAGAAACATAAGAAACGAAATCTGGACCCTTCGACTTTCTACACGACGTGAGAAGACTGAAGAATCTCCCTTGTGGTCAAGGAGTGACCACCCTGTGCAAACAGGCACCATCCAGCCCTCGACCCTTGCTTTGTTGCAGTTCCCGCCGGAACTCGAGCGACAGAGATCGACGAGATCAAGCTTGCCTGCCTTCTACCTGCCCGATCCACAGTCCCTGCAGAGCTGAGACCCGTGGAGGCGACCGGAAGCGTGGGGCACGCCATCTTGAAAAGGCCACGAGACGCTGACCGTGCAGCCCACGAGTGACCCTCGAAGCTGTACACCGGGGTTTGAGAAGCCCCAGCCCCGAGCTCCACTTGCACCAAAGCTCACCCCTCCACACTCGACGAGTGCTGCGTGGGGCCCTTCTGCCTGTGTGTGCTCGACGCGTTGGCCCGGTCACTTGCCAGCTGGCTTGTGGCCCCTGTGCCGACGAAACTTGAAAACCGACTTGCTTTTCTGGTTGCTCCAGATCTGCACCAGCTCCTGTGAAAAGGAGCACCCACTCTGACCCTCCTGGTTCGAGTGATAAGCAATCTCCCGGTTCCGCGTGGATTGCTTTTGCCAAGTGCTGTTTGCTACAATCTTCAAGCCGACGGTGCTGACGGCGAGAGCCTACGTGGGACAGATCGTGACCTGCTCCTGGACGTCGCAGATGCCCCAGAGCCCACGTGACAGCGGAGAGAAGCCTATCGACAACCGCCTGATTGCGCCCGACATTGCCTGGTTCCGTCCTGGTTCCACCCTGGTCACTGCTGAGTGACCCAGACTCTGTCCCCTCTGCTTTCAGGTACTTTTCTACATCGATCCACCCTTGGATCGCACCGGACACTTCTGCTTCACAGCGCCTGCAGCTGCAACAGCTCCAAGCACCCAGAACCTGCGTGACAGAACCCGACGCCACTTCGACCCTGTGCACCCACGGCCTGTGGGTGAGGTAACTTTGCAACGCCGGTGTCTTTACACTGGTACACACCTCTAGGGTCTGTGTCTGAAGTTTTGTGTTCCTAGGTTCAGCGGAAGTATCATTTAATTCACTTTAACTAACTTTTACGCACCATTGACTTTACATTGGTGCGCGCCGCACTTTCCGTGCTGCACCCGTATCCTGTGGGCTACTCCCGACTTCTTCATTGCTTGTCCTGACTGCTCCCAGCGAATCTCTAGGCCCTAGGCCTAACCATTGCTCGATAAGTGTTACTTATACCATTTTTTTAGTATATGGTCTGAGTGGCCCCCCGCCCTCAGCCATAATTGTGCCAACTTTATATGTTTAACAGTGCTTTTGATTTAACGCTTGTGCCCCTTTCCTCATAAAGAGTACTGGGGAGTAATTTAGAAATAAATACATATATTTTTACAATATATACTTGTGTGGTGTCCTTTCATTTGATTACAGGATTGTATGTGGTAAAACAAGCTCGCTTAACACGACCTCTTAAGTTAAGCCTTTAAGGCTGCTTAGTCCATGCTACCACTAGGATAGCTTGTCTACAAGGTTGACTTACAACCTGACATCTTTGGGGTTTGTTTGGACTGATACCCAGTGGTTCCAGAATTGGAAACACTACATATCAGGCCAACTTCTCACATTGGTGTGCAGCGGTGCGGATTTGAGCTTGCTGTTTGTTTTACCATTGCAATCTTTATCAAATTGAAAGATCACATCAAGTACCTCTAGGTACATATAAATCAAAAGCTTAGCATATTAAGTTCTACTGAACTTAGTAGTTGTAGATAAAAGGGAGTAGCACACCCTGACTACAACTCACTAGCAAGGTACAGTAGGAAACCACTTAGTGTAGGTAAGTGCACCACTTACACCTCACTAGCAGTCATGTCTGATACAGGTAGACCCTCAGGTTCTGCTCCTGTAGAAGTTGATCCTATAGGGACAACATCCAGATATGACAACCTTAGCCACAAAGACCTGAGTGCCTTGTGCACAGCCAGGGGGCTAAAAAAGGGCAGAGGCCCTACCATTCCTTCCCTAATAGCTCTCCTAGAAAAGGATGACCTAGATAAGGTGAGTCAGACTCCCTTAGAAACAGAGGAAGGGATAAACTCCCCTGAGAATGAGGATCTTCCAGATGATGATGTAGTGGAGGAGGAAGAGGAAGAGGAAGGCTCTGATGTAGAAGAGCCTGAAGATCAGGATCAGCAGGGAAACCAGGTACAGGTTGCCAGCCTTAACCAGGCCAACTTGGACCTACATGGGAATGGGGGGGGCCAGCACCACCCCAGATCTCATAACCAAATTCTCCCAGGCAATAGAAGGGAGAGATCTCCATCAGAGGACTCTCACCTTTCTAGTGCCTCAAGAGAATCTCAAAGAGGGATGACTTCCTCCCAGAGAAAAGAGCATAGGGCCAGAATGAGGGCTGTCCAACTCCAGATAGAGAGGGAAGAGGTAGCCCTGGCTCAAGCTAAGCTTACTTTGGAACAAGCTAAACTTACCTTGGCAAGGGAGAAAAAAATAAGTGGCTTAGATGCCACTGGTGGCAGCAAAATTCCTAAAGAAAAAGACAGGGCCTATGACAATAGAAACCTGACAAAAATTGTGCCCCCCTACAAGGAAGGGGATGATATCCACAAATGGATGACTGCTCTTGAGAGGGCCTGCATGGTACAGCAGGTCCCTGAGGATCAGTGGGCAGCAATTTTATGGTACTCCTTTTCTGAGAAAGGGAGGGACAGGCTCCTCACTGTTAGACCTGAGGATGCCAAAAACTACTCTGTTCTGAAGAGTGCTCTTATTGAAGGGTTTGGCCTAACCACTGAGCAATACAGGTTGTTGTTCAGAGACACCCAAAAAGCACAGACTCAGGACTGGACTGATTTTGTAGATTGTGCCACTAAGGCTCTGGAGGGTTGGCTGCAGGGAAGTAAAGTTTCAGACTATACAGGATTGTACAATCTTATGATGAGAGAACAGATCCTTAATAACTGTCAGAACCAGCTGTTGCATCAATACCTTGTTGACTCTGATTTGACCTCTCCCCAAGAATTGGGAAAGAAGGCAGACAAATGGGTCAGAACAAGGATTAAGCAGAAAAACCAGAACCAAGGTGACCAGAAGAAAACAGACCAGAAGGGTGGGAATCAGAAAGATAAAGAAAAGGACCAGAAGTCTTCAGGCCCCCAAACTAGCAATAAGGAGGGGGGTTCCCAAAATGGAAACAAGAAAAAGAAGAATGATGGCCCAAAGAAACCTTGGTGTAATACCTGCAAATCAGTTTCACACTGGGGCAGTGAATGCACTAAGAAAAATCCAGTCCCCACCACTGCAGCTCCTAAAGCAACTGCACCCCCTAGTACAGTCAGCAGTGGTGGTACACAGCCAAAGGGTTTAGTAGGGTTGACCCTGGGTACTGAGGTGGAATCTGGCCTAGTCAGAATCCCCACACAGGCAGTTCTCCTATATGATGTGGACATATCTTTGCCCACTGCAGTAAGCCCCAGTAACCTGGGCAAATATAGGCAGACTCCCTTAATTAATGAGAAACTGGCTCAGGCCTACAGGGACACTTGTGCCAGTGTCACAATGGTGGCACCTGGCTTTGTGGACCCTGGACAGATTGTACTAGGTGAAAGTTACCTAGTGACCAATGCAAGCAACTCCACTACTTCCCATAGTGTGGCTGTTGTGAACTTCTCCTGGGGAGGGGTAGATGGCCTAAAGAAAGTTGTTGTGAGTGCAGACCTCCCAGTAGACTGTCTGTTAGGCAATGATCTTGAAAGCTCAGTTTGGTCAGAAGTGGAATACAGGACTCATGCAGAAATGCTAGGGATTTCAGCTCATGTCCTTGCAGTGACAAGGTCTCAGGCTAAGAAGTGCCTTCCTGAACCAGTGGTGGATCTTGAAACAATAGACCAACCACAACCCAAGAGGAGGAGCAAGAGGGTTAAGGCTGTGCCTTCCCACTTGCCCCAGGTTGAGGATCAAGTTTCACAGGAAACTGATTCTGCAGTCCAAGAGGAGACTGTCTCAGATGAGCTTGAACCTGAACAGGTTGAGTTTCTGGGGACAGGGGGACCCTCAAGGGCAGACCTGGGGCAGGCCCAATTAGATTGCCCTTCACTTGAACCCCTCAGACAGCAAGCTGCTGCTGAGGCTGCAGGGAATGCTCAAGGTACCCATAAGGTGTATTGGGATGAAGGGCTCCTTTATTCAGAGGCTAGAGACCCCAAGCCTGGCACCACCAGGAGGTTGGTTATACCTTTGAAGTTTAGGGGCTTCCTTCTTACCTTGGCCCATGATATTCCCCTTGCAGGACACTTAGGCCAGAATAAGACTTGGGACAGGCTTGTTCCACACTTTCACTGGCCTCACATGTCAGAAAATGTCAAGGAGTTTTGTCGCTCCTGTGTCACTTGCCAAGCCAGTGGTAAGTCAGGTGGCACAACAAAGGCCCCCCTGATACCACTACCTGTGGTGGGGGTACCCTTTGAAAGAGTTGGAATAGACATTGTGGGTCCCATGGATCCTCAAACAGCATCTGGGCACAGATTTATACTGGTGGTAGTGGATCATGCCACCAGGTACCCAGAGGCAATTCCCCTGAGGACCACCACAGCTCCTGTGGTGGCAAAAGCCCTCATTGCAGTTTTCTCAAGAGTGGGCTTTCCAAAGGAGGTTCTTTCAGACAGAGGTACCAACTTTATGTCTGGATACTTAAAAGCAATGTGGAAAGAGTGTGGAGTAAACTATAAGTTTACCACACCCTACCATCCACAGTGCAATGGGCTTGTGGAAAGGTTCAACAAGACCCTAAAGGGAATGATAAAAGGTTTACCAGAGAAGCTTAGGCGGAAATGGGACATCCTTTTACCCTGCTTGCTCTTTGCTTACAGAGAGGTCCCACAGAAGGGGGTTGGCTACAGCCCTTTTGAACTTTTGTTTGGCCACCCTGTAAGAGGTCCATTGAGTTTGGTGAAGGAAGGATGGGAGTTACCTCTCAAAAAGCCTAAACTAGACATTGTGGACTATGTACTTGGTCTCCGCTCCAGGATGGCTGAATACATGGAGAGAGCATCCAAAAACCTTGAGGCAAGTCAGGAATTACAGAAAGCCTGGCATGACCAAAAGGCTGTCATGGTTGAGTTCCAGCCAGGACAGAAGGTGTGGGTGTTGGACCCAGTGGGGCCAGCAGCTCTCCAGGACAAATGGACTGGACCCTACCCTATCATTGAAAAGAAGGGAGAAGTCACCTACTTGGTTGACTTTGGTACCCCTAGGAGCCCCCACAGGGTGCTCCATGTGAACAGATTGAAAGCATTTGTTGACAGGGAGGACATGAGTCTCCTCATGGCCACAGATGGGGAACAGGAGGAAGAGAGTGACCCTCTCCCAGACCTGCTTTCCCAGAACCCTGATGATGGTTCAGTTGATGGAGTAGCCTTGGCAGGCAGCCTCACTGAGCAGCAACAGGTGGACTGCAGACAGGTGTTGCAGGCCCACAGACAATTGTTTTCACTCACACCCAGTCAGACTAACTGGTGCACCCATGAGGTGGACACTGGTGACAATCTGCCTGTGAAGAATAAGATCTACAGGCAACCTGACCATGTCAGGGATTGTATAAAGGCTGAGGTGCAAAAGATGTTGGAGCTTGGAGTGATTGAGCCATCAGAGAGCCCATGGGCTAGCCCAGTGGTCCTTGTGCCAAAACCTCATACCAAAGATGGGAAGAGAGAAATGAGGTTTTGTGTGGACTACAGAGGTCTCAATGCTGTCACTAGGACAGATGCTCATCCCATTCCAAGAGCAGATGAGCTCATTGATAAATTGGCTTCTGCCAAATTTCTGAGCACATTTGATTTGACAGCTGGCTACTGGCAAATCAGACTAGCTGAGGAGTCAAAAGCCAAAACAGCATTTTCGACCCCTAGTGGACATTATCAATTTGTGGTAATGCCCTTTGGCTTGAAGAATGCACCTGCCACTTTCCAAAGGTTGGTGAACCAAGTCCTTGCTGGGTTGGATGACTTTTGTGCAGCATATCTAGATGATATTGCTGTCTTTAGCTCCACCTGGGAGGATCACCTGATCCACCTGAAGAAAGTTCTGGAGGCCCTGCAAAAGGCAGGCCTGACTATCAAGGCTACTAAGTGCCAGATAGGGCAGAGCAAGGTTGTGTACTTGGGCCACCTAGTAGGTGGGGGTCAAGTTCAACCACTGGAGAGCAAGATCCAGACCATACAGGACTGGGCTCCTCCAACTACCCAGACACAAGTCAGAGCCTTCTTGGGCCTGACTGGGTATTACAGAAAATTTGTAAAGAACTATGGGTCCATTGTGACACCATTGAATGACTTGACATCCAAGAAGATGCCCAAAAAGGTTCAGTGGACAGTTAGCTGTCAAAAGGCATTTGATGACCTGAAGAAGGCCATGTGCTCTGCACCTATCCTGAAGAGTCCTGACTACTCCAAACAGTTCATTGTACAGACAGATGCTTCTGAGTTGGGGGTGGGAGCTGTGCTTTCACAACTTAATCAAGATGGTCAAGACCAGCCCATTGCTTTTATTAGCAGAAGGCTGACCCCCAGGGAGAAACGTTGGTCAGCTATTGAGAGGGAGGCCTTTGCTGTGGTTTGGGCCCTGAAGAAGTTGAGGCCATACTTGTTTGGTACTCACTTCCTAATTCAGACAGACCATAAGCCCCTCTTGTGGCTAAATCAGATGAAGGGTGAAAATCCCAAACTACTCAGGTGGTCCATTTCCCTACAGGGGATGGACTTTACAGTGGAGCACCGCCCAGGGACTGACCATGGTAATGCAGATGGTCTCTCCAGGTACTTCCACTTAGAACATGAAGACTTATCTGGTCAAGGTTAAGTTTAATGTCCCTGCGTTTGGGGGGGGGTTATGTAGGAGAGTAGGGTCTGCTATCCTATGGTCACCCCAATTTTTGCTTTTTGCTTCACTGGTTTTCGACTTACTGAGGCTGTGGGCCTGCTAATCAGACCCCCAGCCTGCTGTTCTCTCTCTAAATTTATGATACATGTGCTATAGGTACATACCACAATTGGAAATGGACTCCTTGTCAGCCCCTGTACCATGCACTATAGGTGCTCAGGGCATAGGTGCCACCAAGGCCTACCAGGGGCTGAAGCATAGCTTTTGCCACCCCTGGCTGGTTCTTAAATTGACACAACTGGCTGATCACTCAGCTGGGGCAAGTGGGTGTAATCACCCCTTGCTTAGATATAGTATACCTATATCTAAACCTATATCTGGACACATATATAACCTGTGAGCCACTCCTATGGAAGGCCTCATCAATCCTGGAGGCAGAGTGCGTGGTTTTATGTGAGATGGTGCTCTGGCATGAGCTGAGCCTGTCTGCAGCTGTCGGGAACAACTCCCTAAGCTGATCCGGGATAATGCCATACCATATACTCTTAAGCGCATTATAATCCTCGCGGTTATATAGCAACTTTGGTTTGGCTTTATCAAAACATGTCGTGTAAGGTGTCATACGAATTGGAATACTATCCCCTCGCCAGTTCTGGCGACGGGGATAGCATTCCACCCTTCTAGAGGGAGAAGACATGTTACTTTACTGAAACGCGGTTGATTTAAAATGAGCCTCAGATCCACAAAATGGATGCCCCTGCCACAGACACGGGTCTGGCCTCCTGCTGCTGACCGAAACCCGGCAGAGGAGGCCTGGACAAAGAGTTTCCTGTCACAGGGCGGTGTCAAACCACCCCAGACAGGAGATAGTGGATTGGAATAGGGAGGTTTCAAAGAAACCAGACACTGCCTGGGGAGCACAAGGCTGCCCCTGGCAGGATCCGGCCAAACCGGTTCTGGGGCCTCCCAGCCCCTGTCCCAGCGCGGCCAGGATCAAAGGAGAGGGGTGTAACCACCCCCTTCCTGGGTCCCACCCATAGGAGGGGACCTAGCAGGATGTCCAACCCCCTAGATTCGAATAAGAGGGGGAGCAGTCCCAACGGACCTCAGATCATCCTGAAGAAACATAAGAAACGAAATCTGGACCCTTCGACTTTCTACACGACGTGAGAAGACTGAAGAATCTCCCTTGTGGTCAAGGAGTGACCACCCTGTGCAAACAGGCACCATCCAGCCCTCGACCCTTGCTTTGTTGCAGTTCCCGCCGGAACTCGAGCGACAGAGATCGACGAGATCAAGCTTGCCTGCCTTCTACCTGCCCGATCCACAGTCCCTGCAGAGCTGAGACCCGTGGAGGCGACCGGAAGCGTGGGGCACGCCATCTTGAAAAGGCCACGAGACGCTGACCGTGCAGCCCACGAGTGACCCTCGAAGCTGTACACCGGGGTTTGAGAAGCCCCAGCCCCGAGCTCCACTTGCACCAAAGCTCACCCCTCCACACTCGACGAGTGCTGCGTGGGGCCCTTCTGCCTGTGTGTGCTCGACGCGTTGGCCCGGTCACTTGCCAGCTGGCTTGTGGCCCCTGTGCCGACGAAACTTGAAAACCGACTTGCTTTTCTGGTTGCTCCAGATCTGCACCAGCTCCTGTGAAAAGGAGCACCCACTCTGACCCTCCTGGTTCGAGTGATAAGCAATCTCCCGGTTCCGCGTGGATTGCTTTTGCCAAGTGCTGTTTGCTACAATCTTCAAGCCGACGGTGCTGACGGCGAGAGCCTACGTGGGACAGATCGTGACCTGCTCCTGGACGTCGCAGATGCCCCAGAGCCCACGTGACAGCGGAGAGAAGCCTATCGACAACCGCCTGATTGCGCCCGACATTGCCTGGTTCCGTCCTGGTTCCACCCTGGTCACTGCTGAGTGACCCAGACTCTGTCCCCTCTGCTTTCAGGTACTTTTCTACATCGATCCACCCTTGGATCGCACCGGACACTTCTGCTTCACAGCGCCTGCAGCTGCAACAGCTCCAAGCACCCAGAACCTGCGTGACAGAACCCGACGCCACTTCGACCCTGTGCACCCACGGCCTGTGGGTGAGGTAACTTTGCAACGCCGGTGTCTTTACACTGGTACACACCTCTAGGGTCTGTGTCTGAAGTTTTGTGTTCCTAGGTTCAGCGGAAGTATCATTTAATTCACTTTAACTAACTTTTACGCACCATTGACTTTACATTGGTGCGCGCCGCACTTTCCGTGCTGCACCCGTATCCTGTGGGCTACTCCCGACTTCTTCATTGCTTGTCCTGACTGCTCCCAGCGAATCTCTAGGCCCTAGGCCTAACCATTGCTCGATAAGTGTTACTTATACCATTTTTTTAGTATATGGTCTGAGTGGCCCCCCGCCCTCAGCCATAATTGTGCCAACTTTATATGTTTAACAGTGCTTTTGATTTAACGCTTGTGCCCCTTTCCTCATAAAGAGTACTGGGGAGTAATTTAGAAATAAATACATATATTTTTACAATATATACTTGTGTGGTGTCCTTTCATTTGATTACAGGATTGTATGTGGTAAAACAAGCTCGCTTAACACGACCTCTTAAGTTAAGCCTTTAAGGCTGCTTAGTCCATGCTACCACTAGGATAGCTTGTCTACAAGGTTGACTTACAACCTGACATCTTTGGGGTTTGTTTGGACTGATACCCAGTGGTTCCAGAATTGGAAACACTACATATCAGGCCAACTTCTCACACCCCTGCCCTGACAGAAACAGCAAAGAACCTAGGAGTCCTGTTGGATTCAGAGCTTTCGTTTGGGAAGCATATCACAAAAGTGGCAGGCAGGTGTTATGCAATTCTCAAAACCTTACGGAAGGTACTAGACCTTCTGCCCATCAGTACTAGGAAATCCTTGATTCACGCCCTAGTTACCCCACACTTAGACTATGGAAATGCTCTGTTTATTGGTCTTGGTCAGAAGGGGCTAAAACAGCTCCAAAGAGTCCAAAATGCGGCTGCACGTTTGGTGCTGAATCTGCCGAGAAAAGCATCAGGGAAGCAGGCTTTAGCAAAGTTACACTGGCTACCCATCAGAGAGCGCATTTTATTTTAAGCATTATGCATCTCCCATCGTATAGCCCATGAGAAAGGACCGTCTTATTTGAAAAAGCTCCTAACCATTCACCGCCCTAAACGAAATCTCATGTCGTTAGGGAGTATGTTGTTCACAGTGCCCCGCATCTTTAGGGCAAGAATGGGAGGCCGATCATTTCGTTATCTGGTGGCTAGTCACTGGAACAAACTCCCCATTGAACTACGAATGGGACCATCTGAGATGAGGTTTTGCCTAAAGTTAAAGACCCATCTCTTCCCTCGCATTTGAGAGCATGTGCTTAGCCTCTCAGTCTTAATTGCTCTTTTCAATGGTGGGCTCTCTGGGGCGTATTGTATCCACAGTGCGGGGTCACACTGTTCTGAGTGTAACCAGGCGCTCTACAAATGGTTTTATTATTATTATTATTTATTATAAGTAGTCACAGGGCTTCATCTGTAGAAGGGAGCTTGATGTCTGTGTAGTAAATGCGATTCAAAGTGACACATCATGGTGTGGACCAAACAAAGCCTAGCCAATCTCCAGATGTATGTTTACTTTTGCTCCCTCCGATTGGCTCTGGTATTTTAATCAATGTATTTACGTTTTTCCCCTTCCCAGTTCCGTTGCCGTGAATGCCCTTTCTGTGATGAATCAGTTACTTTTGAAGACAGTGACTAGTTCTGTCCTGCACTGTGTGTGCACTGACCTGTGCCCATACCTCAGGAGGGCCAGGATCTGTTGTCGAGCACTAGGCATTGTTGTGTCACTCTATAAGAAACAGAGCATGCCCAGGGCCTCATTCAAGAAAGGGTGTTAGCCATTAAATACCTGCTGGTGTAATAATACCACCCGCCCATTCTAAAATAGGAAATATTGCTAGCAATGCCATGTTCCTGCTGGTGATAAAGACTGCTAGGGGTACATTGACTGCTGCCTCCCTTTCTGTTGCAGCGAATGGAGCACTGCAAACATGGCAGTGTTTACTATTGAACTTGAGTTCACTGGTAAAAGATTCCACTTGATAGCCTAGAGTGTGTTCCCAGGTGGTGGTTTTTCTTTTACCTCCAATGGTAATTACGATAGCAGTATTTCTTACCAGTGTTAATGCCACACCACAGTCACTAATACAGAATACTAATGCATTTGTGTGTTTTTTTACGACATGACTGCGTTAATCTTTGCTGTTGAATTCTGATAGATATTTCTAGCCACCTCTGAATGTCTTCCTGCAGCAGGACACATTTAAAATGCTCACACTGGCCCAGGTCCAGTCTGCCCTTGAATCAAGGCAACTGGATTGTAGCTTTGAATTTGCAGGATGCTTACTTTCATGTGCCTGTCCTGCAGTCTCTCAGACATTACCTGTGGTACAAGGTCAGCCAGGAGCAGTTGAGGAGACCAGTTTTCTCCTGCCTCCAAAACTGGCTCTTGAGGGGTTGATGTGCTAGTGAGTCTTGGACCAGCTACAGATGAAGCTGCACCTCCTGGCATTGTTGAGGCTCTTGATCAATGAGCCAAAGTCACACCTAACTCCTTCGCAGCGGCTTCCTTTCATAGAAGCTGTGCTGAACACAGTGCAATTCAGGGCCTTTCCTCTTCTGCAACACGTTCAGGGCATTTTGGCATCACCCCAATGTATCGCCTCTGTCCTGAATCTTGGTAGGAAAAGCCCTGATACTTCTTGTCCTGTTGGCCTCATGCATCCTGTTTGCCCTCTTTGCCAGGTGGCATATGCAAACTCTCTAGTGGTATCTGAAGTATCAGTGGGCTTGGCACCTAGTGAACATGGTGGATGTCATCCAGTTTTCATAGGAAACTGCACAAATTATGCAGTGGTGGTTGCTTGACCGCAGCCTGGCCAGCAGCAGGCCCCTCTCCCTTCCCCAGTGGTGACGTGTGCATCACTGCTGGCTTTTGGGAGGCTATCTAGGAGAAGTGTATATTACAGGGCTCTCCTCTCTGACACAAACCCTGCACCACACAAATCTGCTAGAGCTGTGGGCCATCTGCGTGGGACTGAAGGCCTTTCTGTTGTCCATCAAGGGAAGGCTTTTTTAGGTTATGTTATTGGAACTTGCTATAGCCAATGCAGGGCCGGCGCTAGGCATGGGCAGCATGGGCAGCCGCCCAGGGCCTCGCGCTCAGGTGAGACGCTGGGGGCCCCCCTGCTCCACCAGGGCCCCCTCCCCACACATTACAATACACATCAGAGATGTCTGGTGTCCAACCGCGTGGTGGCATTCCTGGGGGTGCAGGGGTGGGGGGGAGGGACAAACAGAGTGGGGAAGTCACAGCGGCAGGGCCATCAATTAGGGCTCAGAGTGTCAGGGGCGGGGCAACACCTCTCTTAAGTACCAGACATTCCCTGTCTGCATTTTGTTGCTAGGTGACAGAAGGCCCCTTTGTTTCCAGGACCAGCCGGACACAGGTTAGGGGCAGTGGGTGAGGGGAGGAGGGAGCAGCCGGAGAAACTGGTGCTGGGGCAGTGTTTTAAGAAAGGCCTTGTTACTGCTTCAGGCCCGGGGGAGGGGGCCCCCTTTACCTGGGCCTCGAAGCACTAGCGCAAGCTGCAAGGTCCAGGTGTGGGGCCCCCTTTCCCTGGGCCTCTAAGCACTATAGAAATCTGCAAATTCAGGGTGTGGGGGCCCCCTTCCCAGCGCCTTGTAGCCACTACTCCCTCTTTATTTTCCTTTCCTTTATTTGTTCCCCTGTGAAATGAATCCAAAAAAGAAAAACTTTTTTGCTGGAAACGTCATCTTTTGTGTGACATTTCTCACTTCCAAAGTGCAGCCTTGAGAAAGAGAGAAATAAAAAATTCAAACGTAAAAAATAACTAAAGCAAGACAGAGTGGGTCGAAAAGGGGCCAGATTGATTTTATTCACACCTAAATCACATTAGTGCCACTACACCGAGTTTACCAGTGAAGCGCTACTTTTGTGTTCTTGTCTTTCTCTAAACAGCATTGTTTTCCCCAGGTGGGGAAGTGCACCATTTCTGGATGTACTGCAATACCTCCTTGATGGGCGGACTGGAAAATAAAGTGCATACCGCTGCTCTGTATTCACAAATGTGGTCTTTTTAAACCATATTGCTTTTGTTTTGTAAGGATATATTCAATGGGCATTGAAGCAGGTCCGTTCCGGCCCTGTAGTCATGGCCTTAACTTTTCATGCAAAAGCACTCATTCATTTCTGAATAAGTGCTAAAGCGTCAAAGTAACCATGTTGTTCCTGCTTACATTTCACATGCTTTAATTAATCTTACATTCCTTATGAGTGTTTGCTTTTTCCAGAATGTTGTCACTTTTTTTTTAGGCAGCATATTGCTCTTGTCTAGTGCGTAATTTGAAATGAGTCGCCTCTAGGTGTTAGAAGCGGGGCACAATTGGGTTGTAGTTGAAGGCAGTGCGAGTTTCTCTCAGTGGGGTAGTATGGTGTTCAGTGGAGAGAGGATGTGGCACTATGGTCAGAGCTGCCGAATTTAGAACTGGGGGCCCGGTTCAGCCTTCATGACCAGTCCACCAGACCAATCTCCCTGAGGGAGCACATTTCCATGCTAGACCTTGGAAGGACCCGCACGACCTTAGAAGCCCTGGTGTCTTAGCACCAGCAGGTGAACCCTAGCAGTGGCAAGTGTGGGTTTACCTTGAAGGCCTGTCTACCACAATCCCTATTGAAGCCCTCCGCAAGTCTTATGGGCAGGCCTACGAAGCAGCACACCCTAGAGCAACAGTGACTCTGTCATTGAGGTCACAGGACGCTTGAGCAGGGAGGCTCTAGGGCGGTGCAAACGGTGAGATCGCATTGAGCGCTGACTTTGGGTCATGTTTGCGAATATATTATCTTTCTAAAAGCACTTGCTGCCTCCTTCCTGGTCTCCAGGAATTTTCGGCAACAACAAAAATGTCATGAAACTCTGGTGATCAATAATATACATCTTTGTGAGACCTGCACTTAGCTTTTCCATCTAATGAGACAAATGTAATCCATTTAACAGTTTTAAAATATATGGACTTATTTCATTTGTATATTTATCTTTTTGTCCATGTTACTGATATCCATGTTAGGTCTCTTCAAGGATGCCAAATAAGATCAATAGTCCTGCGATGTCACTTTCTATGATGTCACTTCTTGTGATGTTACCAAGGGCGGCTCCTTCACTAGGGCAGATGAGCTACACCCCACTACTTTCTCGCAAAAGCAGAAACGCAAAATGCTAAAATGTCCATTTTATGTTTCTGCTTCTAGCACTGCGAGAAAGCAGAAGTGTTTCGTTGGGGGCGGGCGGGTCTGTTTTAGGGCAGGAGAGGATTGCCTTGCCAACTGCTAAGGGCGCTGACTGTTCGGCCAATCCAGTCATGCGCACTCTGGCCTTCCTCGGCTGCAATGCAGCCTACATGGGGAAAATGGCCTCCCCATAGGCGCCTGGCTGGTCGGCCTCCTGATCAATCACAACGCTGCCATTGCAGCAATATGATTGGCTTAGGGGAGGGGAGGGAGGCTGCCTGCTTCTTGTTCTCCACCCCCCCCTTCCGAACTCCTGCGAGATCCTCCACCCGCGAGTCATGCCGGCTGCGACTGGAAGATATATGCAAATTAGAGGGGCCTCACATCTTCTCTTTCGCCCGGGGCCCCAGGAGTTCTAGGACCGGTCCTGAGCCAATGACTCACACCGGAGGTGTATCTCAGTGCGTTACTAACACAGGATCAACAGACTAGCTAGAACAGCCAAGTCTTCAAGAGTTTTTTTTTTTTTTTTTTTTTTTAAATCTTACCAAATCTGTGCATTAGCAAATTTGAAGAGGGAGTTTGTTTCAATGAAAAGGGGCAGGGTACGAAGAAGACCTACTGACAGATCTTAGTGTGGTTTTGGGGTACGATGAGAAAGGCTGTGTCCTTGGATCTCCGCTGCCTAATGGTACATTAGTAACTAAGCTTTCTGTGAAGATAAGTTGGTCCTTTGCCCACCAGCGACGTATGCATGAGACAGCATAGCTTGAAAACAGATTGTTTCCTGGCCGGCAGCCAGTGCAAGGCTCTTAAGATGGGTCAGAGGAAAGGCCCGAAGGTAGGCAGCCTATTAGATGAGCGTTAGGATTCTGCACCTTCTGTAGCTTCGACAGCAGGGATTCATTGGCTGCTACTAGCAGTGTGTTGTCGTAGTCCAGACCGCTCATGAGTAGAGTCTACACTAGGGTCATCGTGGAGGACGAAGGAAGCCTCAGGAACACTGAGTGGCCAAGCAGGTGCCACAGATGGAGGACACGTGATCTTTCATGGACAGGGTCTTATCCAGCCTAACACTGAGATCTTTAACTGTCGTCCATGGATTAGCGGCACGGCTCAGTTTCGATGACCACCACTCTGAGGTCATCCAATGCTTTCCCGAAAAGCAGGATCTCGGTTTTATCGCTGTTCAACTGCAGGTCATTGCTCGCCATCCAGGCCGCTATTTTCCTCAGACACTCCGGGAATCTTATTTTGACCCCTTCAAGAGCATGCCCGAATGAGATGACTGAATGGGTGTCATCTGCGTAAGAGATGATCAGATAAGATGTTCTAGCGCGGGGACACTCCCTTGGAGTAACCAGGCGCTCTATAAGTTGGATAATAATAATAATAATAATAATCTCCAAGCTGCACAATTTAAGGATCTGAGCGAGGGTCGGGGCATGCACGCAACTTAAGAGACGAAGGAGGTCTCCAGAATCCATTTTTCGTAGAAATCAATGAACCTGTGTAAGGTGTTTCCATTGTTGCCTACCTCGTAAAGCCTACACATCCGTATGATATGGGAAACAGTGTCAGAGGCACCTGACAAATGAAGCACCACCAGCATAGCTGGGCGGCCAGCATCGAGGGCGAGGGACGGTGGCCGTCGGGCACCAGCACAGGTTGGGTGCTGTTGAAAGCTCTGAAATCGGATTGAGAAGTTTAGAGAATCCCACGCTCTTCCAGATAAGTGGCAACATGTTTATTTACCAAACTTTCCATGATTTTACCGAAAAGCGGAAACCGAGGGATGGGCCGATAGTTGTAGAGGTTCCTTGGGTTGGCATTAGATTTTTTTTAGGATCGGGGAAACCTGAGCCGCTCTCCAAACCACTGAAAATTAGACCCAGTCCAAGGAAAGATCAAGAAGGGACGTAATGGGTGATGTCATTTTTTAGTGTTTTATATTGTGTGAACTCGACCCGAAGATATCTGAGCGCTTTACATGAACACCAGTTGTGTTATGGATGGACACATTCATTTTTGTTAGGCACGGGGAGATTAAGTGATTTGCCCAGAATCACAGGATGTTGAGCGTCCCTGCCGAGACTCCAACCCGGCTCCCCAGCTTCGAGGTCGACTGCTCTAGCTTTTAGAAGGTGTCGGCTGCCGTGGCCTCCTGAGAAGGGCCCAGGCAATGACTTTTTTTTTTTACAAATGAAGAACTGACCCTCAGTAATGCTCTTTCTGGTGGATGCTCCTAACCGCAGACTGCTCCTCGCCCTCCAGCCTCCCTGTCACGAGGAGCGTCCCAGTGTTTAATTGTGAAAACATAAGTGCCAGGGCCCTGGTTAGGAGGCCGCGGCACCCATTGCCCCTGCCAGCGCTGCCAATGGCAGCACCAACACAATCACTAATCATCACACTCTTACAAGTGTGACCATTGAGCCTACTCTAGGCCCCCAACGCTATAAGATCGGCGTGGGCAGCGGTCAATGGTCCACAGTGTGGCAGACTGGTGCAAGCCCCGCTGTTGACAATGAAGTGCCGGTGCTGAGCCCTGGAAACCACTGGCTCCGTTCAAGCATTGGAGTAGCCTCTTTGTGAAACAATATAAAAAGGTCCCAAACTAGAGATGTGCGCACTAGTACAGGCAATTTTGTGCCCCGCATCCAAGTGCTTGGAAAAAGTTGAGCAAAACCCTGACCTCGGAGTGCAGTTGTGGCGTCTAAAGATGCCCCCCACCGCCGAGCGCATGCGGGAGCGCGGAGGTGAAGACTTTGGGAGCAGGCGGTAGAAATCTGAGGTGAGGATTCTGCGGTTAGATCGAGTATCCGCCAGATATAGCGTTACCGAAGGTAAGTTTCTTGTTCTTTACGGTCCAGCATCAAATTCACAGCAAGATCACACTGTGCCGAAGTGTTAATCTCTGTGGCCACTTCCTGAAGCGCAATGGAAACTTACCTTAAACCTACAAATAAACTCTCTCGGCCTCTTTAGTTTTAGTCCTCTCTCATCCCAGCCCCTATTCATTGGCTCTGCTTCGCTCCAGGCAGTTTATCTAAATCGTCTAATCTGATTTATTTGGCTTTTATATTTCATTAATCTATTCTATCATATTAAGCGCACTTTATCTAATACATCTAATCGGCTGTATTCTAATTATTGAATATCTCCCATAAAATCTGTCTCCTGCCCGACCTAATTTGTCAGTATCTTTCTTTAAAAATGGCGGCTGAGACTGTTGCTTTATTCTTATTTGCTCCATCACCAGTCTAGAACCCTCTTCGCTTTGACTTTCTGAGGTTACGAATTCTTGAAGAGATAGCGCGGGGTAGGTGTGTGTTTTTGGTGTCCACGAAAAAGGCAAATCCGTGTTTCTGAAGGGTTCTCTGCCACCATAACACGCAGTAATGAAAAGTATGCTCTTTGCCTGACCCATCTAGACTGGGTCAACCGAGAGCGTTCACTCCAGATTGGGGGTGCGTGCATGGCTATGCCGTTTCTTAGTGGATGAACTCACACTTGTGCTTTAGATTTTCAAAGTGACGTCAGCGACAGAAGGACGCCTCTCAAGTTTTCAACAATCCGAGAAGAATAAAAACCTGACACTGAGAATACTCCATTCAATCCCAGTCGCTGGTAGCTATACTGGACGTCATTCCAGTTCATCGTTTTTTGTTTTTTTTGCTCCGCGTCACTTGAGTGAAGAAGCCGCTGTATGCAGATCACTCTGGGTCCTCACCAATAGTAAGGGTGAAGCCTGAATTACCAGTCCATGCTGTCTCTGAAAAGGCCAACACAAGCAGCCAGGCCTGCTCGCCTAGCTGGACCTCATTGAGAGCGGGGAACCGACAATTTTTATTTCATATTTTTGGTATCATTGCTATTCTAAATACTTCCGCTTTGAAGTAAAAGTTGTATTACGTCCTCCTCAGTTTTTCGACCTCGCCCCCTTCAGACAAGAACAGGGGCGCTGCTGGTGGTGACGTAGAAACCTTCTAAAAACCTTTGAAAGAAATCCTTAATAAATAGTGTGAAGTGGGAAAGGACATGCTCCTAAAGCCTGCTTCGTGGGGTCTGGGGGTTCCTTCATTGAGTTAGTTCAGAAAGATAGAATGTTGCCCATGCCAACGAAAGTAGTGTCTGATGGAATCATTAGACCGATGGGAAAGGGACCCCCACCAGCCGACGTGAGCGCACATTCTAGGGGGGCAGCTTATCTCCATGTCCACGTCGACCTCTTTAGGTAGAAGTCACACTGTGGTAGGGTCAAGCGGCTTGTACCTTGTGCACTAGATTGAAAACGGTGACCCTACTGAGTGAGGTAAAATTGTTAAGGTCACAAGTCTCATGCTTCGGCCTCGATTGTCCATTGACTGAAAGGAAGGATCCAGTTTTAGGACTCAACCTGCTGCGGCCTAGTGTGGGCACGCATTGGATGATGCCACTGTGCTGCACGGAGATAAGTGATAAAACAACAGGACTCAACCAGCTTCGGCCTCGATTGACCATTGATTGAAAGCAAAGATCCACTTTTAGGACTCAACCTGCTGTGGCACACATTGAAAGATGCCACCGTGCTGCACGGAGATAAGTGATACGATGACAGGACTCCACCAGCTTCGGCCTCGATTGACCATTGATTGAAAGCAAAGATCCACTTTTAGGACTCAACCTGCTGTGGCACACATTGAAAGATGCCACCGTGCTGCACAGAGATAAGTGATACGATGACAGGACTCCACCAGCTTCGGCCTCGACTGACCATTGATTGAAAGCAATGATCCAGTTTTAGGACTCAACCTGCTGCGGCCTAGTGTGGGCACGCATTGGATGATGCCACTGTGCTGCACGGAGATAAGTGATAAAACAACAGGACTCAACCAGCTTCGGCCTCGATTGACCATTGATTGAAAGCAAAGATCCACTTTTAGGACTCAACCTGCTGTGGCACACATTGAAAGATGCCACCGTGCTGCACAGAGATAAGTGATACGATGACAGGACTCCACCAGCTTCGGCCTCGACTGACCATTGATTGAAAGCAATGATCCAGTTTTAGGACTCAACCTGCTGCGGCCTAGTGTGGGCACGCATTGGATGATGCCACTGTGCTGCACGGAGATAAGTGATAAAACAACAGGACTCAACCAGCTTCGGCCTCGATTGACCATTGATTGAAAGCAAAGATCCACTTTTAGGACTCAACCTGCTGTGGCACACATTGAAAGATGCCACCGTGCTGCACAGAGCTAAGTGATACGATGACAGGACTCCACCAGCTTCGGCCTCGACTGACCATTGATTGAAAGCAATGATCCAGTTTTAGGACTCAACCTGCTGCGGCCTAGTGTGGGCACGCATTGGATGATGCCACTGTGCTGCACGGAGATAAGTGATAAAACAACGGGACTCAACCAGCTTCGGCCTCGATTGACCATTGATTGAAAGCAAAGATCCACTTTTAGGACTCAACCTGCTGTGGCACACATTGAAAGATGCCACCGTGCTGCACGGAGATAAGTGATACGATGACAGGACTCCACCAGCTTCGGCCTCGATTGACCATTGATTGAAAGCAAAGATCCATTTGTAGGACTCAACCTGCTGTGGCACACATTGAAAGATGCCACCGTGCTGCACGGAGATAAGTGATAAAACAACGGGACTCAACCAGCTTCGGCCTCGATTGACCATTGATTGAAAGCAAAGATCCACTTTTAGGACTCAACCTGCTGTGGCACACATTGAAAGATGCCACCGTGCTGCACAGAGATAAGTGATACGATGACAGGACTCCACCAGCTTCGGCCTCGATTGACCATTGATTGAAAGCAAAGATCCATTTGTAGGACTCAACCTGCTGTGGCACACATTGAAAGATGCCACCGTGCTGCACGGAGATAAGTGATACGATGACAGGACTCCACCAGCTTCGGCCTCGATTGACCATTGATTGAAAGCAAAGATCCATTTGTAGGACTCAACCTGCTGTGGCACACATTGAAAGATGCCACCGTGCTGCACGGAGATAAGTGATACGATGACAGGACTCCACCAGCTTCGGCCTCGACTGACCATTGATTGAAAGGAATGATCCAGTTTTAGGACTCAACCTTCTGCGGCACACATTGAAAGATGCCACCGTGCTGCACGGAGATAAGTGATACGATGACAGGACTCCACCAGCTTCGGCCTCGATTGACCATTGATTGAAAGCAATGATCCAGGTTTAGGACTCAACCTGCTGCGGCATTGCTTGTCCATTGATTGAAAACTGTGACCCTAAGAGTCACTGTAATAGAGTAGGACCCAACCCATTCTCGCCACCTTTGTCCATTGATTAAAAACTGTGACCAATCAGGTGAAGTAAAAGTGACACCATTGATAGGACTCACCCAGCTCTGGCCTTCGTTGTCCACTGATAGAAAATTGGGACCTGCCGGGTGAGCTGCTAGGACCGAACCGCTTGATACATATTGAAAACTGCAATTGTGCTGGGTGGAGATAAAATAATATTGTGATAGGTCTGAGTCCTCTGCAGCCTTGTGTGGGCACGCATTGAAATCTGAGAGCCTGCCTGCTGGAGGTCAGATGTGGAAACAATAAGCCTGTATCAAACCTGCTGCGGGGTATTCAAGCCTCGGCGGCATGTACCCCAGATCGACCCAGCCAGGTGACCTAAGCAATGACACAAGGTGTCAGTGGAGCCGGTCCACCGCTCCTGGCTGCCAACACCCTGGTGTTGGCACCTGGAGCCCTTCTGGGTGCCCCTCACTAGGTCCTGCGTTGCTGCAGGAACGCCCTCCCACTGCAAGCCTGCACTGGGCGTCATGTCATTAGCTCTGCGGTGGGGCCAGTGGAGCCGGTCCACTGCTCCTGGCTGGCAGCGCCCTGGTGTTGGCACCTGGAACCCTTCTTTGTGCCCCTCACCAGGTCCCGCGTTGCTGCAGGAGCGCCCTCCCCGCTGCAGGCCTGCACTGGGCGTCATGTCATTAGCTCTGCGGTGGGGCCAGTGGAGCCGGTCCACTGCTCCTGACTGCCAACACCCTGGTACTGGCACTTTGAACCCTTCTGGGTGCCCCTCGCCTGGTCCCGCGTTGCTGCAGGAACGCCCTCCCACTGCAAGCCTGCACTGGGCGTCATGTCATTAGCTCTGCGGTGGGGCCAGTGGAGCAGGTCCACTGCTCCTGGCTGGCAGCGCCCTGGTGTTGGCACCTGGAACCCTTCTTTGTGCCCCTCACCAGGTCCCGCGTTGCTGCAGGAGCGCCCTCCCCGCTGCAGGCCTGCACTGGGCGTCATGTCATTAGCTCTGCGGTGTGGCCAGTGGAGCCGGTCCACCGCTCCTGGCTGCCAACACCCTGGTACTGGCACTTTGAACCCTTCTAGGTGCCCCTCGCCTGGTCCCGCGTTGCTGCAGGAGCGCCCTCGCCATGTCATTAGCTTGCGGTGCACACGGAAGCCTGGGGCGCTCCTTCGCGCCTTATGTTTTACAGGAACAGCAGCACTTCCAAGTGACACCATTGCGCGAGGCAGGAGCCAGGGGTGGGGAGCAGCCTTCCTCCTCACATGCAATGCAGATTCCTCCGCGCCTGGCCCTTGCCTGGCTGTGATTGGCCGGAAGGCCCGGGACAGGTGGCTGTTGATCCCGGCAGCAAACACCTCCGTGCGCGCTTCCTCCTCACTTGGGATGTGTCTCTTTAGGAGGCTGCCTGCTGCCAATTAATGTATATTAGCAGAGGTTCCTACTGTTTTTGTTTTGTTTTGCTTTGCACAGCCCCCTGCTGCTGTTGATTGCACCTAGATCTGCCACTGATTGGAGCTGTTAAAAGGCAGAGATTGTGTGTATATATTACTGTTGAACTTCCGAGTCCCGGGAGGGCTGCGCGGGCGTCTTCTCATTGGCCCAGGAGGGGGGAGAGGCTCTGTGCCTCTCCCTTCCCGTCGGCCGCGGGTCTGGTGCGTCTGGGCTCCATTATTGTAGGGCGCGCTCGACGCAGTGTGTGCTCCTCGGCAGCAGTCTCTGCCAAACACGGGGCTGTACCGGGGGCAGGTGCCCAGAGGGCTGTACCGGGGGCAGGTGCCCAGAGGGCTGTACCGGGGGCAGGTGCCCAGAGGGCTGTACCGGGGGCAGGTGCCCAGAGGGCTGTCCCGGGGGCAGGTGCCTAGAGAGCTGTCCCGGGGGCAGGTGCCCAAAGAGCTGTCCCGGGGGCAGGTGCCCAAAGAGCTGTCCCGGGGACAGGTGCCCACAGAGCTGTCCCGGGGGCAGGTGCCCAGAGGGCTGTACTGGGGGCAGGTGCCCAGAGGGCTGTACTGGGGGCAGGTGCCCAGAGGGCTGTCCCGGGGGCAGGTGCCTAGAGAGCTGTCCCGGGGGCAGGTGCCCAAAGAGCTGTCCCGGGGGCAGGTGCCCAAAGAGCTGTCCCGGGGACAGGTGCCCACAGAGCTGTCCCGGGGGCAGGTGCCCAGAGGGCTGTACTGGGGGCAGGTGCCCAGAGGGCTGTACTGGGGGCAGGTGCCCAGAGGGCTGTACTGGGGGCAGGTGCCCAGAGGGCTGTACCGGGGGCAGGTGCCCAGAGGGCTGTACCGGGGGCAGGTGCCCAGAGGGCTGTACCGGGGGCAGGTGCCCAGAGGGCTGTACCGGGGGCAGGTGCCCAGAGGGCTGTACCGGGGGCAGGTGCCCAGAGGGCTGTACTGGGGGCAGGTGCCCAGAGGGCTGTACCGGGGGCAGGTGCCCAGAGAGCTGTACCGGGGCGCTCGGAGAGCTACTAAGGGCACTCGGAGAGCTTTGCTGGGGCAATCAGAGCTATGCTGGGAGTTATCAATGAGCTATATGTGGGGCAATAGGAGAACAACACTGGGGCAATTAGAAAGTAAAACGGGGCAAACGGCGAGTAATACTGGGGGCAATCATGGAACAATATTGGAGGCAGTCAGAGCTGTACTGGGGCAATCAAATCCATGGGCTATACTGGGATCAGGCGGGAAGCTGTACTGGGATCAATCAGTGAGATGTACTGGAGGTCACATCAGTGAGCTGCAGGGAGTATGGGCGGCCACTTCGTCTGACCTGTACAGGAGACTGAGGGACAACTAATGCCTTATACTGGGTCAGTCGGTGAGCTACACTGGGTCAGTCGTCGGTGGGCTATACTGGGTCAGTCGTCGGTGGGCTATACTGGGTCAGTCGTCGGTGGGCTATACTGGGTCAGTCGTCGGTGGGCTATACTGGGTCAGTCGTCGGTGGGCTACACTGGGTCAGTCGGTGGGCTACACTGGGTCAGTCGGTGGGCTACACTGGGTCAGTCGGTGGGCTACACTGGGTCAGTCGGTGGGCTACACTGGGTCAGTCGGTGGGCTGTACTGGGTCAGTCGGTGGGCTGTACTGGGTCAGTCGTCGGTGGGCTGTACTGGGTCAGTCGTCGGTGGGCTATTTTGGGTCAGTCGTCGGTGGGCTTTACTGGGTCAGTCGTCGGTGGGCTGTACTGGGTCAGTCGTCGGTGGGCTGTACTGGGTCAGTCGTCGGTGAGCTGTACTGGGTCAGTCGTCGGTGAGCTATACTGGGTCAGTCGTCGGTGGGCTATACTGGGTCAGTCGTCGGTGGGCTATACTGGGTCAGTCGTCGGTGGGCTGTACTGGGTCAGTCGGTGGGCTGTACTGGGTCAGTCGTCGGTGGGCTGTACTGGGTCAGTCGTCGGTGGGCTATTTTGGGTCAGTCGTCGGTGGGCTATACTGGGTCAGTCGTCGGTGGGCTATTTTGGGTCAGTCGTCGGTGGGCTATACTGGGTCAGTCGTCGGTGGGCTGTACTGGGCCAGTCGTCGGTGGGCTGTACTGGGCCAGTCGTCGGTGGGCTGTACTGGGTCAGTCGTCGGTGGGCTGTACTGGGTCAGTCGTCGGTGGGCTGTACTGGGTCAGTCGTCGGTGAGCTATACTGGGTCAGTCGTCGGTGGGCTATACTGGGTCAGTCGTCGGTGGGCTATACTGGGTCAGTCGTCGGTGGGCTGTACTGGGTCAGTCGTCGGTGGGCTGTACTGGGTCAGTCGTCGGTGGGCTGTACTGGGTCAGTCGTCGGTGGGCTGTACTGGGTCAGTCGTCGGTGGGCTGTACTGGGTCAGTCGTCGGTGGGCTGTACTGGGTCAGTCGTCGGTGGGCTGTACTGGGTCAGTCGTCGGTGGGCTGTACTGGGTCAGTCGTCGGTGGGCTGTTCTGGGTCAGTCGTCGGTGGGCTGTACTGGGTCAGTCGTCGGTGAGCTATACTGGGTCAGTCGTCGGTGGGCTATACTGGGTCAGTCGTCGGTGGGCTGTACTGGGTCAGTCGTCGGTGGGCTGTACTGGGTCAGTCGTCGGTGGGCTGTACTGGGTCAGTCGTCGGTGGGCTGTACTGGGTCAGTCATCGGTGGGCTGTACTGGGTCAGTCGTCGGTGGGCTGTACCGGGTCAGTCGTCGGTGGGCTGTACCTGGTCAGTCGGGCTATACTGGGTCAGTCGGTGGGCTATAATCAGTGTCTGTGCTGATGCCAGCCGCAGGGCTACGCCATGCCGCTCCCCTTTACTGAGGCGCTACATTGGGGCACTAAAGGGTGCGCTATACTGGTCTGATCAACGGCTGTGCTGATGCCAGCCATAGGGCGACGCCGCTCCCCATCACCGAGGCGCTACATTGGGGCACTAAAGGTTGAGCTATGCTGGGTAGTCGTGGATATATTCAGATCCATGGATATATGACGTTTCCGTGCAAACGTGAATGTACTGCACTTGCTACGTAATCCACCTCATGCTGCCTAGTTTACACATTTTAATTAGGGCTTTCGGTTTTATGGTATTATTTTTTAACATTTACGTCTGTATTTATCCATATTTATTTTTTTGTCCATCTCATTGGAATTTATCCATACTTATTTTGGGTTTTGAAGGATAAAGGGAGTTGTAAAAAGGTTTATTTCCATATTTATTTAACTGATAAACATTCACTCCTACTTTGTTGCCTGTCACGTTTAAGCAAATGAAGTAGCCAAATGTAACAAAACACTACATCCTCAGGTAAATATTAACATTATATACAAATATGTTATCGTATGTCTGTATTTAAGGAATAATCATACTACTTTTTAACTCCTGTTGATGTCTTTAAGCTCGGTTGATTACCTGGAATTCATAAAGGGCAGCATGGAGAGTCACTCACAAAACGCACAATTTTCAGTATTTTTATGCTTTTAAAAATAAATTCAGGCAGGAAACTGAATGTTTTCTGTCTGTATTTATATGAAAAATCGAAAAAATGGAGAACTGGGAGCCTGTATTTTAATAGAAAATGTTTATAGGCCAAACTGTTCCGAAGATATTACCCGTTCCGTGCGCCCGTCGGTCAACGGCCATCGTGAGCACTACCTCCGTAGTGCTGCACACGTCCGTTGGCTGGCGCGGCCCCGCCTACTCAATGGAACGCTCCTCACCGCTGCAGAATTTTTGCCACGGTTAAGGCGTTCTAGTCGCTGCATATGGGATGAAATGTCGTGCCGGATCTTTGCAACAGTGGCATTGTAACTTTTTTGCCATTTATTATTGTATTCCTGCTTTTAAAAACTGGAAGCCCTTTTGTCCAGGTAGTATGAACACTCTGTTGTTGGACTGTGGAAAGGATCTTTGCCGGAGGAAGAAACCAAGGCCTTAAATACTTAAACGTCATTCAAACAAGTTTTAGAGAATGCATTCGAATCGCAGCAAGGCAGAGGCAGTCTCGGATATTCTCGATATCGACAGATTGAGTACCTTTACACTGGGTAATTGTAACACCTGTTATTTACAGCGCCTAGGAGTGGCAGACTGGTGATCTGAAGCGCCACATAAAATCTAGTTGGTAGGACTGTGATGGGAAGAACATACGTTAAATCTGAAACGGAAGACAAGTCTTTGATGTGACGCCATTATTAGAAATGTGTACGTACAGGCTTGTTTTCTGCTGAGTGAAAATTAATGTACATTTTACATAATCTACTTTAATTTGAGAGTTAGAAAGGACAGCAGAGAGAATAAGCGTTTCCATGCTTCGTTAGCACCTGAATACTGTAGGTGGCAAATGGAGAGTGGCCCTTTATCCTGTGCTGTGGGCCTTACCTTGCACAGCAACACACAAGGCAGCGTTTTTACCAACTCGAGTTCTGGGAGCTAGAAACATTTTTTAATAAAATCTGTTAGTTATGAAGCAGATGATCAATTATTATGCGGCGCCAACCCATAACTATGCAGAAAACGCAGCAGCCATTGAAATGCATAATTTTAGCGATCCGGGCTATCTTACAGAAATCAATGAGCAATGCAAACCCACCTCAACTCTGTCAAAGAGTGCCCGCCTTCATTTGAGCTACATTAGAAAATTGAAACCATTCCTACCAACACCAGACCTCAAATTAGAAGCCCAGGCCATAGTCATCTCGATGATCGAATATGGCTGTACGTCACTAACAGAATTACCCAAGATCGCAACAGCCCCACTAAAAGCTTGTCTCAATGCAACCGCGAGACCATAACCCGTTCTAGAAAATGTTACCACATCTCTACACACCTGAAGGTTCTAAACTGGCTGCCATATGAAGCTAGAATTCAGCATAAACTGACATATATTACTCACAAAGCGCTCCACTTCAAAACACTGATATACTTAGCTCAGAAAATTTAGATATCTAGAGGAGGCAGACCATCTCTGAGTGCCAAAGACCTAGTGCTCAAACCTCCTATCTTTGAGAAGAAGAAAACGTACAATAGTGCGTTCTCTGGAGGTGCACCTAGAATCTGGACTGTAGGAGAGTAGGGTCTGCAATCCTATGATCACCCGGACTTTTTGCTTTTGTTTCACTGGTTTACAACTTTCTCTGGCTGTGGGCCTGCTAATCAGACCCACAGCCTAGCTGTTCTCTCTCTAAATTGATGCGTGTACCTTAGGTGCATTACCCAATTGGAGCTGGGCCACCCTGTCAGACCCTGTAACTCAGGGCATCGGTGTACCCAGGGCCTACCAGGGGCTGAAGCATGTATTATGCCACCCCTGGATGGCCATCTAAATCTGACACAACTGGCTGCACGACAGCTGGGGCAACGTAGCGTACCCGCTCGTTGCTTTAGGTATAGTAGCCCTATATCTAACCATACAATGGACACCCGAGTTCCTATCAGACACTCCTATGGCAGGCCTTGACAATCCTGAAGGCAGAGTGCTTGGAATCGTGTGAATTGGGTTCTGGCCCGAGCCGAGCCCGGTTGCAGCTTGCGGAACCAAGACCCAATGGCTGTTCCATGATAACGCGTACCATATCGGTAACTTCGGTATCGCGTTATCAAGACATGTCGAGTAAGGTGTCATACGAATCGGGATACTGCCCCCTCACCAATTCTGGTGACGAGGTTAGCATTCCGCCCTTCTAGAGGGACACGACATGTACGTAACTGTGAACCCCGGTTAAAGTTAACTAAAGCCTCAGCTCCACAAAATGGATGCTGCCACCACAGACACGAGTCTGACCTCCTGCTGCTGGGAGTCCTTCCAGCGAGGAGAGCTTGGACAAAGGGTTTCCTGTCAAGGGCGGTGTTCGCACTGTCCCAGACAGGGTTGTGTATTCTGGGTAGGTAGGGCTTTGCGAGAAGGTGACTGCGGAGTGGCACCCCGGTGCTCACTACGCATCTGCCGGTCAGAACCAGTTCCAGGGGCGCCAGCCCCTGGCCTGGGGAAAGTCCGGCAGGGGAGAGGGGTGTAACTACCCCCCTTCCTGGTCCCACCCTTAGGGCAGGACCTAGTCATGTACCCACCCCTTTCTTTAGGATAAAGGCCGGAGCGGGGACCCTTCCAAATCAGATCATCTTTGAATCAAGAATACTTTCTACAAAAGGACTTCGAGACTCTTCTCAAGATTTCTCCCTTGTGGCTAAGGAGTAGTCACCCTGCACCAGCGGACACCATCTAAGAACTCTGCGGTTTGCTGCAAGTCCTTCCTCAAGGAATCCGACGGCCCAGCTCGACGAGAACCGGCTTCCCTGGCACCTCTGACCTCTACCCACGTCGTCAGCTCAGCTGAGATCTGTGGGTGCGACGAGACCTCGAGGGACCGGCCATCATCAAAACCTGCACGCTTTCTTAATGAGCACGACCATCGAAGCAATTCTCTGGTGAGTGCTCTGGGGTCCGAGAAGCCCCGACCCTGAGCAGCTCCAGCACCGAAGTGCAGTCTCCCAGCATCTCCACGATCTGCGTGGGGCCCTTCTGCTCGCTGCTCAGCACGTTGTCTGGTCACTAGCCGCTGGCTTGTGCCCTTCTTTGACGACATCCGACAACCAACGCTGCCGGTCTGGTTGCTCCAGACTGGCCTTTGCTTCCATCTTTGAGAGAAGCACCCCGGACCCTCCTGGTCCACTCAAGACGCCATTTTAGGCCCACTACGTGGCCCTGAAATCTGCCAAGGCTTGTTGCCCCAATCCTGGGCCCAGCGACGCCGACAGCATCAACCTTCGTGGGACAGCTCGCACCTCCATCCTGGTCGCCGACAACGCCTCCTGGTCCGTGAGACTGCAGAGCCTAGCGTCGCCCACTCACCTAGTCGAGGTGACGGCCAACCGGTGCCTTCCTGGTACCCTCTGACTACTAGCTAGTAGTACGAACTTGGTCCCCTCTGCTTTCAGGTATCAACGATCTCTGATCCAGGCTTGGATCTCTACGAACTATTCAGCACTGGTCGCCGGCCAGCAACTCCTTTTCTTCCGGCTCCTGGCTCGTCAGCGAAGACCCCGACGCCTGTAAGACTTGTGCAGCCGCAGCCCTCGTGGCTAGGTAACTTCGGCATTTCGGTGCCTGCATAGCCTCCTTACTCTAGGGTCCCGAGTCCCTCGCTTCCGACTTGCCTTATCGGGTCCGCCCAAGACCACTAAACTTTCCGTGTCCTCGGACACTTGTTTTAATTGTGCACTTGAAGTATTTTCCTAAGAGTTTTGGTTTGTGTTTAGTACCCTGTCCTCATAAAGAGTCCAGGGCTGTTGTGATTCTTAATAAATATTCTGTTTATTTTCATAACACTTGTGTGGTGTCCTTTCACTTGGGGTTCAAGGGGTATGTGATGGTATAACAGCTGGCTTAACACGCCCTCTAGAGTTTAGCCCGAAGACTGCTCGTATCCACGCTACTAGGATAGCTGGTCTAAGGTTGACTTACAACCAATCACCATAAGGGTCGTTTGGAACCATACATAGCGGTCGCTAGAATAGCGAACGCTGCGTATCGGGCCAACTTCTCACATGGACTTCGCTAGTTCCAAACATTAGAAGAAACCCGGCCACAGCAGTCTTCAAGAGGGAAGCAAAGATCTTTCTAATGAGCAAATTCCACCGATAACCAGCTGCAGATCAAATACTACAATGTCTGTTAGTGAATGTGTTACCCAGTCCCTCGGGGTATGGAATTCGCTATCTCCAGGAGGATCCGAGATGGAACATAACAGACCTCTCCAATGTATCCGGGAGTTACAAAGTGATCCGTCAGAAGCATATGCCCCAGTATGTCAATAAGGTGTATAACGACAGACTTTACTAATTACTAATGAGTGAACCTATTATTATATTAGTTCGTTCCACGTATTACATTCAGATAGTTGTTTTACTGAGAATATTCAAAGTACTCGTTTTATTTATGTTGCGATGCCTCTTCACTTTGTTTTTTGCAACTGTTTGATACCACGTAATTGTGAAGTGCTCTGGTACCCAATGGGTTATGTTCGCACTATAGGAATTACTGAATAAAATAAAAAGTGAGCTATGCTGGGATGATCAATGAGTGGGCTGTACCTGGCCAATCGGCGAGCTCCATCAAACAACTGGTATTTATTACCATGTCACTCAAAGCAGATACTAGGCAGTTATTGGGCTTCTTTGGGACCTCATTGATCCATGTCAGTCAATCATTCAGCATTACTGGGACCGTCAGTGGGCCATGTGAGACCATTGTTGCGCCACCCTGGGACAGTGATGTAGCTGTTGGATAATGAGAGAGTGGCTGTACCTAACACACTCTGGGATGTATTGTGGGTGCTAGCCTGGGAGAATTCATGGGCTGTGCTAGGTCAGAAGGTGGTATTGGGTAATCTGTGTATCCCACTGTGGACTCATGAGCTATCCTGGGAGACGCAACAACATCGACTAGAGTGTTATAAAGTTGGGGCAATGAAGTGCCTGCATTGGGGCTATGAGCGGGCTCCACTGCCAGTCAATGGGCTGCGATGGGAAACCGCCAGCAGGATGGCCCAGTGAGTTAATGCTCCCTGCTAGCATTTGTTACGATCTGCATTTACAAAATCGAATTCCATCAAGGCAGCTCCTCCCTCCAGGATCCTTACACTGAGTATCATTGTCCGGACCTGCTCCAGAACGGTCGCTCCCCCACGCTCCCTGGCTCCATATTCTGATCGTGCTGCTGCTCCCTACGCACACAGCTGAAGCGCATTCTTTGCTGGATCTGGTATCGTTTACTTTGCTAGCTGTGACTGTTATCGTTTTTTGCCTGATATCGTAGCTTTACTTTATGAGCATTTTTTCACCCGGATTTAGCACCTTGAAACGTAGTGCCGCACTCTCTGCTCTGCATAACAGCCCGACATTTCTGAGGCTCTGAATTTACGTGCTGGTACATTTGCTGCACACTCTGTGTTATTGTACATTTGTTGCCCCTGTTTCGCCTTCCCTTTGACCTCCATTTTGTTGTTGTACTTCCCCTGGCCCACCTCTCCTCCCCGGTACCGCCTCCCAGCTGCCCCTCCCACGCTTTGCCCCCTCCACTCTCCATTTATGCCAGATGGACCTACGCACAGCGTCCACGCGCTGCGGCCGCGCCGAAGGTGCGCCAAAGGTAAGCCCGTCTACGCCCGTCCGCGCCTGACCCGCGCCAGACCCCCTGGCCCCCGCAATTCCCAGCCCACCCGCATTACATACGACGCCGCAACCCTCACTGCCCTCAACCCCGGCCGCCCACCAAACTGCCACCAAGCTGCACCGGGACACACCCATGGACCCTTCACTTGCCTCTCCTGCAAGTTCGACTGCACCAAGACCCACACCAAATCCACAAACACCAAACAGAGATCCGACACTAACCACCTAAAATGCATCCTGCTCAACACCCGCTCGGTCCACAGACACGCCATCGACCTTTGGAATCTACTAGACACCATTTCTCCGGACGTCGCCTTCCTAACAGAAACATGGATGAACGCCTCATCAGCTCCAGACATCACCATAGCCATCCCGGACCGCTACAAGATCATCCGAAAAGATCGCACCAACCAAACAGGAGGAGGCATCGCCATCGTCCATAAGAACTCCATCCACGTCTCAACCAGCTCAGACGACAACCTCGCTATCGCCGAACATCTTCACTTCCAGATCCACATCGAACCCAAGACCACACTCAGAGGCACCCTCCTCTACAGGCCACCAGGACCCTGTGCACAATTCAGTGAAGACATCACTGACTTCATCACCCCACACGCCCTCCCCTCCGAGGACTACATTCTACTGGGAGACCTCAATTTCCACCTGGAAAAGAGCAACGACAGCAACACCACCACCCTTCTGGACAATCTCGCCAACCTCGGACTCAAACAACTTGTAAACACCCCCACCCACTACGCAGGACACCCACTCAACCCTATCTTCACCTCCAGCAAGCACATCTCCTTCAATCACACCACAGCTCTCCATTGAACGGACCACAGCTGCGTTCACTTTAACTACAAAAAGACCACAATCCACAACAACCCTCAACCAACTCTGCGAAGAAACTGGAACAAAATCACCATTGACCAGATCTCCACATCGTTTCTTCAAAACCCCCCTGCCTATTCGTCGAACCCTAACCAAGCAGCTATCAACCTCACACAATGGCTAACCCACAGCGCCGACAACCTAGTACCCATGAAAAAACGCCAAATCAAGCTAGGCAGCAAAAACGCCCCCTTGTTCAACGATGACCTTAAGAAATCCAAGAAACTCTGTCGTTCCCTTGAGAGAGCCTGGAGAAAAGACCCAAACACTAGCACCAGAGACGCCTTCAAAAACGCCACCCGTAAACACCACCAACTGATCCGGTCAGCCAAGAAATCCGCATTCAAAGACCGACTAGACAACAACGCCCACAACAGCAAGGAACTATTCAACATCGCCAAAAAGAGTTTACCAACCCCACTGCCAACTCCAACGACATCACTCCCTCTCAAATCCTTTGCGACTGCCCTAGCTTCATTCTTCCACGACAAAATCGCCGACATCCATAACAGCTTTGACAACCAACCCGGAGTCCAACCCACCCAACCTACCTCCGAACCTAAACTCCCCTTGAACATCCTTTATGACTGGAACCCAATCTCCATTGAGGACACCATTCGCCTGATGAACTCCATCCACTCAGGATCCCCCACAGACCCATGTCCCCACCACATCTTCAACAAAGCAGACTCCATCATTGCACCCCACCTCCGAGACGTCATCAACTGCTCCCTCAACTCCGCCACCTTCCCGGAAAGCTGGAAACACGCCGAACTCAGCGCCCTTTTGAAAAAACCCACAGCAGACCCCACCAAACTCAAAAACTACCGCCCCATCTCGCTCCTACCATTCCCGGCCAAAGTCATTGAGAAAGCAGTCAACAACCAGCTCGCCGCCTTCCTCGAAACCAACAAATCCCTCGACTCCTCACAGTCCGGCTTCCGAGCCAATCACAGCACCGAAACCGCCCTCATCGCAGCAACAGACGACATTCGAACACTACTGGACAACGGAGACACAGTCGCCCTCATCCTCCTTGACCTCTCCGCAGCCTTCGACACAGTCTGTCATAGCACCCTTATACAACGCCTCAACAACATCGGAATTCAAGGAAAAGCACTGGACTGGATCACCTCGTTCCTTGCCGGAAGAACTCCGAGAGTCCGCCTCCCACCGTTTAAGTCAGAGGCCACGGAAGTCATCTGCGGCGTGCCACAAGGATCATCACTTAGTCCTACCCTCTTCAACGTATACATGAGCCCCCTCGCGGCCATCGCACGCCAACACAACCTCAACATCATCTCCTACGCTGATGACACTCAACTGATCCTCTCACTCACCAAAGACCCAAACACCGTCAAAACTAACCTACATGAAGGGATGCAAGAAGTAGCCGAATGGATGAAGCACAGCTGTCTAAAACTGAACTCGGACAAGACAGAAGTCCTCATCTTAGGTACCTCCCCTTCCGCCTGGGACGACTCTTGGTGGCCAGCGGCCCTAGGAAAAGCACCCATCCCAACGGACCACGCACGGAACCTGGGCGTCATCCTGGACTCCTCACTCTCGATGGCCAGACAAGTCAACGCTGTTTCATCATCATGCTTCAACATTCTTCGCATGCTCAAAAAAACATTCCGCTGGATACCCACCGAAACTAGAAAAACGGTCACACACGCACTGGTTACAAGCCGCCTTGACTACGGAAACACCCTGTACGCCAGTACCACCGCAAAACTTCAGAAAAAACTCCAACGCATCCAAAACGTTTCAGCCAGACTCAGACTAGACATCCCTCGCAAAGACCACATTTCCGGTCACCTGAAAGACCTCCACTGGATCCCCGTCAATAAGAGGATAACGTTCCGCCTCCTCACCCACGCACACAAAGCCCTCTACGAACTTGGACCCGAATGCCTCAACACGCGACTATCCTTCTACACCCCCTCCCGCCAACTACGTTCTTCCAACCAAGCCCTCGCTGCTGTTCCACGCATCAACAAAACCACCATGGGGGGTAGATGCTTCTCCTACTTAGCGGCTAAAACCTGGAACTCCATTCCCATTCACCTCCGCCTTACTCAAAACCACCTAGCCTTCAGAAAACAGCTTAAAACCTGGATATTCGACAAGTAATTCTCCACCCTTCCTCAAGAGCCTTGAGACCCTCTGGGTATGTAGAGCGCTATATAATTACTTACTTACTTACTTACTTACAATGGGCTGTACCAGTTTAGTGACTTCCAACCTCTGGGAAAGGCAGAAATGTGCTCCGTAAACTCGATACCCTATTATCATGCTCATTATTATCATTGGCGGTATTAATCCTATTACTGTCCTGTGGCAATCGATGTGTGCAGTGCTGATCCTGTCCGTGCTCTCGGCTGAGGCAGTCGGGGTGCAGTGTTGAGGCCACTGACATGCTGTACTGGGCGCGTCAGTATGTAGATGCTGGGATAGTTATGATAAACAGCAGCATTTAAATGGGCCACGGACTGACTCTTAATGTGCCATGATCTGCTAATGAAGTCACATCTGATAGACATCTAGCCACAGATTCCTTACCTTTAAACTTCCAGGTGTCAGGCTGTATCTGGAAGATTTTTGCTAGCAGTACCCCTCCGCGCTGGTCGACTCCACATGACATCGTAGCATCATGTCCACAGTCATTCAGACGCCTGCATCGTCCATAGAACCACCACTCTTGCACGCTGACATCAATTCTTTTCTTTCCACACCAGCCAGCGCCGATCCGTGGAAGAGAGCTACTCCCTGTCAATTTTTGACAGACTTAAAAAAAAATGTTGTGGACTCCTTTTGGTGTGTTAGGATGTCCAGTAGGAACATGTCAGGGTTCAAGATGTGCACGCCTACCACTGAGCCATGTCGGTAACGGACCCCCACCTCGTGCGTCTCTGGTGCCTGGAGCTGGATCATAAAGTCGTGCTCCGATTGCCGGGCCATGGTGCCGAAGGCGTTGAGGGAGCGGTCCCTAAAGCTGCTTGCTGCCCAGCATGTGCCGTGGAGGTCGCCTCGTCGATCTCACTCCCGGTCGAGAGGAAGGTCTGCTTGTCGCTCCGGGGGCACGAAGTCCTCTCCATCGAAGTCATCAGGTAAGAGGCATCACAAGAAGCACAAGAAGTCCGCTGCGTGGCGAGACGGAGGAGCCTCTGTGTTTAAGGCCCGCTCCGCGGAATGGGCACCTGGGTCAACTCTGTGTCTCCCTCTCTTTCTGGTACAGGGAGCGACCTCCACCAAGCTCAAGGAATTTTACAAAACCATGTGCGCCGTATCTGGGTGGCCTGATCCTGCTGGCACGCATTCGGGCCCCGCAGGTCCTGGGGAAGGAGGTCTCATGGGTCCCGCTCCTTCAGCTCCGGCCACGGCCTCCTGTTGGAACCATTCCCAGGTCCGGACTGGTGCTGGTCGCACCTCCACAGTGGCCTTTCCTGTCGACGCGTTCGATTACGAGGTCTTGGACGCTGCCGGTAACCACTGGTGGTGCCTCCTCTATCGTCATCCCAGACAATCGAGCCGGACTGGCATCAACAGGCGCTGATGGAGCTGTATGGCTACAGCCCATCATACCAGCAGTATTCTGAAGGGTTAGGATTGGACGAAGAGGATTGGGAGTGGGGGCAGGATTCCTTAGAATTTCTGCAACCTCAAGACATGGACTGGTATGAGGAACTGGGTCATGTCAGTGGCCTGGACACCTCCCCAGATTCTGGCATGCTGTCTCCATCTAACCTGGCTCTGGAGAAGGGGATGCAGTTTGCAGTAGTGGTGTGTAGAGCTGTGGTGGTCTTGGACCTGTAGCTTCCTGTAGTGGCAGTCAAGACGAATGTCTTGACGGAGATACTGAAGCCTGGTGTCTCCTCGTCGGAACCGTTGCTGGCCTGCAATGAGACCATTAGAGATGTTCTTCTGAGCACCTGCTCCAAGCCCAGCACAGGGGCTCCTGAAAACAGAATGATTGCCCCCGCCATTGCCCTGCTCCGGGCGACCCAGCTTTCTTTACTACCCATCCCACCCCACAGAGCTTGGCGGTCCAGGGTTCCACTTCCTGTGGGACGTTCCCTTCCGCCCCACTGGACAAGAAATAAAAACGGCTGGAGAATTTTGATAAGAAAATGCTCTCTTCCACCAGCCTTGCATTGCGGTCGGTGACCACTGCATGTCTTTCGGGCCGTTATTCCCATTCTATATTGGACACGGTTACGAAAGTGCTGCCTAAGGTCTCGGAGAAGGACTGGATCCTGCTCTCCCAAGCAATATCAGACGGGAGAGATGCAACAAAGTTAGCCATTCGTTGTGGCTTGGACACAACAGACTCGCTGGGCAGAGCGATGTCCTCGACTGTGGCCATCAGGTGCCACGCCTAGTTAAGGACGTCTGTATTTTTAGGGGATGTACAGGCAAACCTCATGGACATGCCCCTGGATGGCTCGTGTCTATTCGGAGATGAGGTTGACAGAGCGATTTAAGGTTTCACGGGCTTCCACCAAATCCTTGGGCCTCTGTTCTAAACCCCTGCCTTCGCCTGCTTTCTGCCCCTTTTGTGGTTACAGAAGGGGCTTCCAACCATGCCAACACTATTCCAGCCAATGGGCCCGCAAGTTCAGCAACCCCGTCCTTAGGGTTTGGAGGCCAGAAGTCGAGCCAAGCCACCAACCCCATCTCCACTGCAAAACCCTCCTAGTCCCATTCTCCGGGATCACAAGCGTCCAGTGGGTGACAGGATACACCATCACCTCCACCACTGGCACGACATAACCTCGGACATGTGGGTGTTGCAGATAGTATGAAGGGGATACTCCCTCCCCTTCAAGACTACTCCTCCCTCTATGCCTCCAATTCCCAATCGGCTGACGGAGATTTATCTCGTGCTACTCTGCGAGGAAGTCAAGGTTCTCTTGGCTAAGGGAGCTATAGAGAGGGTTCCTGGGCCAGAAATAGGCTGTGGTTGTTCATCCAGCTATTTCCTAGTTACAAAGAAGGTCAGAGGCCTCCGTCCTATCCTTGACCTGGGAACCCTCAACTACTTCCTCAAGAAGGAAAAATTCAAGATGCTTACCCGTCTTCCCTGGACCCGGGAGACTGGATGGCATCGTTGGACTTGCAGGATGCCTAGTTTCAAATTCCCGTCCTGCCGGCCTATCACGGCTTCCTGCGGTTTATGGTGGGCCAAGAGCACTTCAGTTTGCTGTGCTCCCCTTGGGCCTCACCAGTGCTCCTCGGATATTCACCAAGGTGATGGCAGTGGTCGTAGCCCATCTGGGGAGATTAGGCGTTCCAGTCTTCCCCTTCTTGACGACTGGTTGCTGAAGCAGGCTCTTCCCAAGCAGTCATCTCCCACCTACAGACTTCGGCGAGCCTCTTGCATTTGCTGTGGTTCACTATCAATGTTCCGAAGTCACACTTGATTCCCTCTCAGATGCTCCCTTTCATCGGAGCAGTTCTGGAAACGGTGCAGTTTCGGGCTTATACTCCAGAGCAGTGTGTCCAGGATATTCAGGCTATGATAGCGATGCTTCAGCCTCTATCCTGGATGATTTTGGTGAGAATGACTCTGAGGCTGTTGGCCCTCATGGCCTCCGGCATCCTACTTGTCGACCATGTCAGATGGCACATGCGGGCTCTGCAGTGGGAACTGAAGTTCCAATGGGCGCAGCATTGGTGGAATATCACTGGTCCAGATCTCCAAGGGCACAGCAAAAGACCTGCAGTCGTGGCTATCGAATCGCGAATGGGTCAGGGGTAGACCCCTCTCCCATTCTCATCCGGACCTTACAGTAGTGACGGATGCATCTTTTCTAGGATCAAGCGGCCATCTGGGAGAGGTGGAGATCAGAGGACTCCGCTGGAGGCCTGGCTCCATATTAACTTGTTGGAGCTTCGGGGAAACCGGTTGTCACTAAAAGCCTTCTTGCCATCCATCAAGGGAAGGCTGGTTCAGGTGCTCATGGACAACACAGCTGCCATGTGGTACTGCAACAAGCAGGGTGGGGTGGGGTCGTGGACCCTGTGCCAAGAAGCCCTGTGCCTCTGGACCTGGCTGGAACAACAAGGCACTTCCTGGTGGTTCAACATCTGGTCAGTTCCTTTAAGGCCAAAGCAGACCAACTCAGCCCACAGTGCCTACCGGATCACGAGTGGCGCCTTTATCCGGAGGGGCACAAGGACTCTTTCAGTAATGGGGAGTGCCTTGGTTAGATCTGTTCGCCACCGAAGAGAGCGTGCAATGTCAGCAGTTTTGCACGTTGGAGTTTCCAAACAGCTCTCCCTCGGCGACGCTTTTCGACGCGAGTGGAGCTCAGACCTCCTGTATGCCTTTCCGCCCATACCACTCCTGCCCTGAGTGCTCAAGAAGATCAGGAGCGACCAGGCACAAGTCATTCTTGTGGCTCCGTACGGGGCACGGAGAGTCTTCTATCCTGAGCTTTCGGCAATGAACGTCGATCCTTCAATCCGGTTGCCCCCTCGGGAGGATCTTCTGTTGCAGCAGCAGGGGAGGGTCCTCCACTCAAACCTGTCCACTCTCTGCCTCCTTGCATGGACATTGAGCTGCAACAGTTGACAGCTTTCGACCTTCCTCCCAAAGTCTGTGAAGTTATTCTTACAGCCAGGCGTCCCTCCACAAAGTTGGTAAACGCCTGCCGATATAGCAAATTTTTTACATATTGTACAGAACGGTCTGTGGACTCCCGTTCTACCTCCCTGTCAGATATTTTCATGTTTCATTTTTCTTTGGCCTAGCAGGTTCTGCTCTGAGCACTCTGAAAGGCTACCTTTCAGCCCTTTCCTCTTTTCTTCAGCTGCCTGATCAGCCTTCTCTTTTCAAATCCCCTCTTGTTCAGAGATTCATGAAGGGGTTAACCAGGTTGTTTTCCCCCTTTCCATTTTATCATGCCACAGCGGGACCTTAATTTGGTTCTCACCTTTCTGATGTGCGCACTGTTTGAGCCGCTGCACAACTGCCCTCTACAGATGCTCACTATCAAAATCTCCTTTTTGGTGACAATTACCTCTACCAGGAGGGTGAGCGAATTGCAGGCACTGTCATCACAGCGTCCTTACCTGAAGTCTTTCCAGGTGGGATAGTACTCCGCACAAGGGCATCTTTTCTGCCTCCTGGGGTAACACACTTTCACATGGGGCAATCGGTTACTTTGCCCACTTTTTAAGCATCTCTGCACCCTTCCAAGGAAGAGGAACGTCTTTCGTCTGGACCCAAAAAGAGCGTTATCATTCTACCTCCAAATCAGAGTTCCGGGTGGGTGATAAACTCTTTATAGGATACGTGGGTGCAAAGGGGCGGGCTGTCCAAAAGAGGACTATATCCCGCCGGTTTATCCCCTGTGTCGCAATCTGTTACGTCTTAGCGAAGAAAGATACTCTGGAAGGGCTTAGAGCCTATTCCACCAGTGCAAAGGCAGCCACCACGGCTCTCCAGCATGGTGTTCCCGTATCGAATCTCTGCCTGGTGGCCACATGGCCATCTCTGCCCACGTTTGCCAGAAACTATTGCCTGGATTCCTGGGGAGGGCCTATTTGGCTGCTCGGTCTTGCAGGATTTCCTGGTCTAAACTTTTTCGCAGTCCCACCTCCAGGGAAGGTATGGCTTGTGTATCTGTTCGAAGGTAAGGAATCTGTGGCTATATATCTGTATCAGATGCACAAGTTACTTACCTTCATTAACGCCTTATCTGGTAGAGACATGATCTAGCCGCAGATTCCTTACCACCCGACCCAGCCTCCCTGCACTGCGGATTCGTTTTAGTATTTAGGGATATTCTCCTCAGGGGCCTAGCTGCCTTTTTTAACACACATTGGTCAATCAATTCATGGCTCTGTGCTTCTGGCATGGAAAGTTGTGAAAAGTACTGACGTCAGCGCGCCAGCGAGGTGGTTATATTGACGATACGGAAGTCATGACGACGGCTGACAAGATTCCTACGACGTCACACAGTCAACAGACTCCATCTACCGGCGCTCAGGGGTACTTCTATCAAAAATCTTCCAGATCCAGCTTGACATCTGGAAGTCCAAATGTAAGGATTCTGTGGCTAGATCATGTGTCTACTAGATAAGGCATTACTGAAGGTTAGTAACTTGTCCATTAACACAATTAATAGGGTATAAGGGAATAATCGGTGAGTTGTGCTGGTGCAAACAGTTATCCACAGATACCAATACTGTGACAAATAACAAGCTGCTCTCGGGCAGTTAGCGCTGTGTACAGGGGCATTCGAAGTGCCTACTAGAATAGTCAGTCACAGTATACTCAACCACTCGTTGTGCCAAGCTTGGGCACTTACAGTGATGAAGGAGGCCAACTGGGGCAGTTGTGGTCATGCAGAGGGAGTCATTGGGCCATCCTGAGGATCTGAGGGAGCTGCAGGTCAGCAGTTGGTGTGATCCATGGACATAGAGGCAAAGGATCACCCGTGTGGGGATCAGCATCTGAACAGTAGTAAACAAAGCCAAGTATGATGTCAGAGGGCAGGTTCTGGGCAGTAAGTGGCCTTTAATGAGGCAATTATGGAATATTTGTGGGGGTCAGATTGAGGTTATCATTGAGCTACAGTGCACGGTCTTCGAACCCCTGACTGACTGAGGGTACTTATAAAGCGCACTACTGCCGAGGCGTCTTGGCGCTGGAGATAGATGACAGACAACCAACTGATATGTTTAATGATTGATTGATTAGCTTTATTCGATTTCAATATGAAAAATCATAAAAGCAACAGCAGTACATAAAAATACACCAATACATTAATACATTTCATTTCATTTCATAAAAAGAATTAGGTGAATATAAAAATAGGTTTAATGTTGTGTGAAGAGCCATGTTTTCATTTTCTTCCTGAAAGTCGATGTGTTAGATAGTCTCCTCAGATGTAAGGTCAGTGAATTCCAAAGTTTGGACTCCAGAAAGGAAAAACGTTCTCCTCCACACCTTAATCTTTTTAGGTCTCGCGCCTAGCGTTGCACTGCGTAGCAGTGCTTCGCGTAGCGCGAGGCATTTTGTTAACAAAAAAAGGGGTTTTCAGAGCCACTTTTCACAGTAAAATGCTCGTGCGTGTCCTTTTTTGTTTACTGTTACTTCATTGGCCTTGGCGTTGTTTCCATAATGAAAGACTTAAATCTATTGGCTTTTTCCGCGAGCATTGCTCCTTCCATGGCCTTTTGGTGTCTATTACGCGCATGAAGCTCGTAACCGACACCAATAGGCCATAGGAGGAGCAACAGAGCTACGGGCATGGTAAGAGAAATGACACGCCTTGCTGTAGCGCGCGCGCGCGTGTGTTTAGCAATTACGGGCTTCGAAATGACACGCCTTGCTGTAGCGCGCACGTGTGTGTCTTTATCGATACAGAGAAGTACAATGGTAGGAGTGAGATACAAGCTGGAAGAATGCGCATGTTTACCAATTAATTTATTTATGCATTTTTATGTACTACGGACTTTACCGAGGCGTCAGAGCGCTTCACACTAGGAACAGAACTGATACATGAGGAAAACATAACACGTGAACATATTACAAAAGCAGACGTTAACTTACATAAAGTAAAAGTGATAGTTGTGAGTAAACAAAATACATGAGAGCAATGACACGCCTTACTGTAGCGCGCTTGTGTGTTTCGCAATTACAGGCTCTTTTTTGTTGAACGGCGTGCTTTAAGGAACAGTAATAGAAATGACACGCCTTGCTGTAGCGCGCACGCCTGTGTCTTTATCGATACAGAAAAGTACAATGGTAGGAGTGAGATACAAGCTGGAAGAATGCGCATGTTTACCAATTACTTTATTTATTTATGCATTTTTATGTACTACGGACTTTACCCAGAGGCGTCAGAGCGCTTCACACTAGGAACAGAACTGATAGATGAGGAGAATATAACACGTGAACATATTACAAAGGCAGACGTTAACTTACATAAGGTAAAAGTGATAGTTGTCAGTAAACAAAATACATGAGAGCAATGACGCGCCTTGCTGTAGCGCGCGCGTGTGTTTCGCAATTACGTTTTTTTTTTCTCATTAGGCCCTGAAGTAAACTGTTTATAGACGAGGAACAATATAACACAATAGTAAACATTTAGCAGTCAATATGTTGTAGAAAACAAGCAAATCAACGATTGCAGCAAAAAAGAATATAATGATAAAAGAGGTAGGAGTAAAATAAAAACACGTTTGATCAACATGGGCCCCTAAGCAAATATTGTACGTTCCTTTCAGACCTTTCTGACACTGCCTCTGTTGAAGGCCATCTGCTCTTTTTATCGCCAAAACATCTCTGCGCACATTCTTGGGTAATTTCTCTTCTTGAGCCATATTCAGCAAGTTGCAGCTCATTCACAAAATATAACAAGCATTTCCAATGCACTAGGTCTCGCATTATTAAAGTTTGAGCTATTGGCCTTGTAAATGACAATGCCTTTTATTCCTTTGCATCGGTGCATAAACAAGCACTTTGCACTTATAGTCCATGCTTATGAGAAGCAAGTCTGGCAGTCTCTTTTACTGCCAGCCTTGCTCCTCGAAAGCAAGGACTATACGTTCAAAGTGCGTGTTGATGCACCAATTGCAGGTTTTAAAAACAAATTAATAAAAGGCATTGTCATTTACAATGCCAATAGCTCAAACTTTAATAATGAGAGACCTATTGCATTGTAAATGCTTGTTATTTTAGGGAGTTGTTCCAGGACAAGAGAGGCTGACCTTAGGGGCCGTGATGGCAGATAATGAGAGAACAGTAATTGAACGTCCTGAGCACCACCACCAAACAAGGCTTTATGCACCACGCAGAGCATCTTAAAATCGACACGCTGTCTGACTGGGAGCCAGTTAAGTTGTTTTATAGAATTAGATGTAGGATATGCTTAGGTAGCCCGAGCAAGGTTCTAGCTGCCGCGTTTATAATTGATTAAAATTTAGCCAACTGGGCCACACCTGCTCCCAAATAAAGTGCATTGCAATAATCAATTCTAGACAGAATTGTGGACCCTACCACTGTTTTCCTCAAATCAAACGGGATGAATGGGAGGATCTTTCTGAGGCCTTTCAGCATGAAAAAACAAGCGGATGAGACTTGATTGATATGAGGGGCCCGGTAAGGTCCTTATCGAACATAAAGCCCAGATTTCTGGCTTTATTAACCGGCACAGGACAAGTACCAGCTGTAGAAGGCCACCAAGCATGATTCCAAATTGAGCCTTTTCGATCAAACTTTAAGACCTCAGTTTTGTCAGTGTTCAACTTTAAGAAGTTCAAATTCATCCAGGTCATCAAGGCGGAAGTGCACTTGCAGAATTCGCCAGCCATCGTATCCGCTGACTGGGTTACCAAGACTATCAGCTGAGTGTCATCAGCATATGACACCAGCGTAAAGCCGTAACTTTTTATTAATCTAGCCAGGGGGGCTACATAAATGTTAAAAAGTGTAGGTGATCGGGTCGAACCCTGGGGGACTCCACCAGGGAGTATAAAGTCTTCAGATCGATATCCTTCCCAGAAGGCCATTTGTTCCCTTGATGCTAAGAAGGAGAGGAGTGCAAGAGCTATGCCGCTTATACCTACATCCTGTAGTCTTTGTATACACGGTATCAAAGGACGCTGTTCAGTCCAACAGAACCAGTATGGCCTTTCCTCACTCATCCGTCACCTTGCGTATTTCCTCCCCTGCCATCATTAATGCTGTTTCCGTAGAGTGTTTTGAACGAAAGCCATGTTGTGTGTTATCAAGAATGTTGTTGTTGTCCAAATAAGATGTTCTGAATTCATGGCCTTCTCCAGCACTTTAGCAGGCAGAGGCAGACAGTAGATGGGACGGTAATTCTTCTCGTCTAGTGGGTCCAATTTAGGCTTTTTAAACAGGGGGCGAATATAAGCTTTTTTCCATGCCATGGGAAAAACTCCTGAGCTAATAATATGATTCAGTACAGGAGATATGACAGTGCTAATTTCCTCAAGGGCCAGCTGTAATATGAACGGAGGGCATGGGTCCAGGGGAGAGCCTGATTTAATTTTTGACAACAGGTTTGTTACTTTACCCTGTGTCAATTAAGGAAATCGTAAGAGATCACAGTGCTCAACCATGTCCTCACCCTGAGCTGGAACAATTCCCACTGCATCCTTAGCTACTTTTGAAAGACCATTGTAAACCGACTGGACCTTACTTCGAAAAAAATTGGCCAACTTGTCTACAAAGTTTTGGTCTGGTACAAAAGTTACGTCCCGCGGGCACTTCAACAATGCAGAAACTGTTAGAAACAGTTCTTTAGGGGAATTAGTATCCTATTGGATTTTAGTGGTAAAATAGGCGATTTTGGCCTGTTTGATTGCAGCCTTGTATTCTTCAAGGGCGACACAGTACACTTTCTTTTGTGCAGTGTCATACTGGGATCTCCAAATGCGTTCTTTTTGCCTACACTTAATTTTAGCAAGTTTGAGATCTGCCGAATACCAAGGCGACAAGACCTTTTTGTGTCGAGGTCGCAAAGTTATTTCTGGTGCAGCCATATTAGCGGCTGTATTTAGCCAATTGTGAAAGGCTGTAGCAGCTTCATTAGCATCCGTGGGAGTTACAGGCCTATCACTAAGCACTAACACAAAATCATTTTTACCAACTGCCTTCCAGGCACGATATTTATTTATTTTCAGAGTTTTGTATAGCGCGAACAAGATCCTTACAGATATCAGAGCGCTTTACATACATATGAGAGGAGACACAGTAAAGAAAAACTTAATAAGGCAAATTATACATACATATGAATGGAGAACGCAAAAAAAAAAAGACCAAGAAAACTTAAATGTCATTTGTGCAAAGGAGCGCACAATGCAAGGTAGTAGAGTGTGATTGTGTGGTTGATTGAGGCACTGCAATACAAAGGGGAAGCAAACAGGCAAACTAATTGCAAAGTTAATGATCAAGTGAATTTAGCCATGAGGATAGATTTTACTTCTTTTTTGAAGGATGCAGTGGATTAGATGAGTCTCGTTTCTGGTGGGAGGGCATTCCAGATCCTGGGGGCCACCCTGAGAAAGAACGCTCATAAGTTTTTTTTCACGTGGAATCTTTGTGGTTTTAAAAGAAGAGTTTCTGTGCTTCTTGTGGCTCTTGAGCCTCCTGAGATTGTCAGTTTCTGAGCAATGTAGCTGGGCGAGTTGTGATTTAAGGCCTTGTGAGTAATGCATGCGATTTTCAAGTGTATTCTGGCTTCGAGCGGTAGCCAATTCAGAGATTTTAAATCCGGAGAAATGTGTGAGCGTTTTTTTGATCCAGTTATGAGCCTTGCTGCAGCATTGATGGAGGCTCTTAAAGGCGCGGTTGTTGATAGTGGGAGGCCGCAGAGGGCGGTACTTCCATAGTCAATCCGAGGGATAACTACCGCTTGAACTGCAGTTCTAAAGTCGTTGGCTGGGAGGAAGGGTTTCAGTCGAGGGTGATATCTAAGGATTTTGCTGAGTCTACAATGATAGGTTGGACATTGAATGCATACATACCAAGGGGGACTCATACAAATGCAAAGCAATCCACATTTCGCGTCAGTGTCAGCAAATATACATCCAATGCGACAATGTAGAATCCCTTCACATCTAGTGCCATGCCGTCTAAACCCCCCCAATCATCAGCATTCTAACTATCACTCAGACTCGGAGTTCTCAACCAAGCCCCTGTCGTGTCCCCCTAACAAACCCCAACTCCCATCCCCTCACCCCTGCTGTTGCCGCCCCTACATCAGGAAAAGGTGTTGCAATCGTGCTAATCATTTGTGCAATAGTTATATGGGTCACTACCTCCTCGACACCAATAGTACCCACCACCTGCCATGCTGTGGGAATCCCCCTCTGCGCTATTTCCTCCTATTCCCAGAAATGCCATTTACGACTGCTCCTCTCCCATTGATGCTCCAGAATCTGAATCTGCATCTGTGTCTAATATCCGGAGTTCTGCCACCAGGGCCTCCCACTCCCTTGCTGCCTCCAACGCTCTATCACTATGGGATCTATGCGCCAGCTGCATCCTAAGGGAACTCTCGCTACCCGCCCACAGCAGTAGCTCAGCCTTCCACCTAACGTAGCTAGGGCCTGCCGCTGCCTTCCAATGTGACGTTATCTCCCTCTTGGCCAATATGAGTCCCAAGTCAAGGAACTTACTAGTTATCTTGTTTTTACTAGTATGTGGGAACCAGTGTAAGAGGCACACCCCCATGTGCATTTCGAGCTGCCGCTCTGTTATCCTGCATAGTGCCCTCGTTACTTCCACCCAGTACGTGCTCAGCTGCGGGCAAGCCCACAGCATATGGACCAGATCCGCTCCTTCAGCTCGGCATCGGGGACAGATTGCCGTAGTAATGCGGAAATATTGATTAACTTTAGCTGGGGTAAGATACGCCCTATGCAACACGAAGAGTTGAATCAACTGAAACCTGGCATTCCTAGTGCTCTTCCATGCCTTGCCAAGGATCTGCGACCAGGCAGCGTCCGGGACATCCTTCCCTAAATCCGCCACCCACTGCTCACGCAATCTCTGCAATGGGGCAAGCCCGTCTCCCGACATTAGTTTGTACAAGCATGTAATCGCCTTGTGCGTGCCCGCTGCCATCACTGCATACTGGCATGTTCCGTCAACTGGGGGTTCAGATAGGCCAACACCCCAATATTTTTGCAAAGCAGCACTCAAAGCCGCATGCAATAGGAAGTGCCCACGCGGAAGCCCAAAAGACTCCTGTAGCGCACTAGATGGCAATAGTGCTCCATCGGCATACAAGTCGCCCACCATCTGCAGGCCCAGCTCCTCCCAGTCTGCCAGGCCAGACCAGTCGCCGCCATTCGGTAGCGCTGTACACCTACCCAGTGGTATCTCAGGTGCATACGGTCGCAGCACGCCAATCCTGCTATGATAACGCTTCCAGCAATATCGTAGGGTACTCTCCGCCATGGACAGGTCAGCCATTCTCAATTTCTGCTGCAATATGACAAAGGACAGGAGGTGCCTCGGCACGCCAGGCATGGCCTCTCCCACCGGTCCCTGAAACTCCAGCGCCACCCCTTGGGTGAGAACCTGGAGCTGCGCGGGCAGATAGTATAATTCAAAATCCAGAGCGGCAAGTCCCCCCTCACACGGTCTCAACAGCGTGTCCAAGGCCACTCTATGCCGACCCGTCCCCCAAATAAAACTACTCACTGCCGATCGGAGTTGTCGGAAAAATGCTGCCGGTATCCGTATTGGTAAAGTTCTAAAGAAATACAGGAAGCGAGGGAGAGCCACCATTTTCAGAAGTGCGACCCGTCCCATTACCGACAAAGGCAGAGAACCCCAGAACCGCATGCTGCCTCTCAAGCCACTCATTGCTCTCCCAATATTACCTTCAAAGAGATCCGCCTGTGTATGATACACCCGTGTTCCTAACTAAGGAAGACACCGTGGTTCCCACTCCAGACCAGGCGGCAACGTCGGCGGGCTGCATGTAGTAGATACTGGGAAAACGCAGGTCTTGGCCCAGTTAACTCGGAGGCCCGAGATGTCCCCGAAACGATCAAGAAGAGTCCGTGCCCCGCTCAGGACGTCTCCGACATCCTCCAAAAACATAAGGAGCTCATCCGCATAAAGCGAAATATGGTGTTCACGGCCTCTGAGCCAAAGGCCCCGGTATGCATCTCCCAGCTTCGCGCGTGCAGCTAACGGCTCTATCGCGAGAGCAAACAACAACGGGTAGAGCGGTCAGCCCTGTCTAGTGCCCCGCCCCACCGGATAGGAGCAAGAGACAGGTCTCCCCACCCGAACCCTAGCCGTAGCCGACAAATGCAATATTTTAGTCCAGCCAATATAACTGGCCCCAAGCCCGTACGCCGCCATCACAGAGAACAGATAGCCAAGGCGTTTGATAGCCTGGAATGGCGCTATGTCGACCGAGAGAACCAGTGCGCCCTCATTCCCCCTGCACCCCTCATCCAGGATCCCAAGCAACCTACAAACACTACTGGCGGTATTGCGCGTCGGGATAAAGCCCGCCTGGTCGGTATGCACCAGCCGCGTCATCAATGGAAGAAGCCTAGTGGCGAGCACCCGGCTCAGTATTTTGCAATCCGTAGTGAGCATGGAAAGAGACCTATACGCAGCAGGGTCAGTTGGCAGTTTCCCCGGCTTAAGAAGCAGTACAATATTGATCGATCCCGGTAACCTCCCCGTCTTCCGAGCCTCCCGATACATCATCAATAATCTTGGAGCCAACAGGTCAACATACGTCGAACAGAATTCGATAGGCAAGCCGTCGCTCCCAGGTGTTTTATTGCGCGCCAATTGCTTAATTGCACAGCGGATCTCCGCCAATGTAGCTTCCTGCTCCAGAACCTCCGCCTCTTCCTCCTCTATTGTAGGGAACTCCAAATCCTCCAAGAAGGCCTCGGACCCTGTCTCATCAGTTCGTAGGTGGCTGGTGTAGAGGTCCGCATAAAAGGAGATAAACAGCTCATTGATCCACTGCTGATCATGCTCCACCCGACCAGCGGGGGAGGCCAGTGCCAGAATAGGCACGCACCGAGGGGCAGGGTTCGCAAGCCAAGCCAATAAGGTGCCCAGCTTGTCCCGCTCCACATACGCACGGGCCATGAACGCCTTATAATTGAAACAGCGGAGCCGCTCAACTCCCTCGGCCACCACCTCCTTTCGAGCGTGCACATCATCGCGCGTCCCGGTGCCATTGGAATGAGCTCTCAGCCTCGCGTAGGGCCATCTCAGCTGTCTCGATCTCCCGCATGAGCACCTTCCTAACCCCCACCCATTTAGCGATACAAACTCCGCGGACAAACACCTTTAAAGGCATCCCACTTCATGGCCGCCGTTGAGGCAGTGCCCGCATTCTCGGCAAAATAGTGTTCTACCCCCTCGCCAAGCTCCGCCCCGAACACCGGGTCCTCCAACATCTCGTGGCGCAACCTCCAGTGAGGGATTCTGGGCCGTTCCGCCGTCCAGCAGAAATTCACCAAAAGGGGGTTATGGTCCGATATAGTGCGTGCCAAGTACTCACTGCTAAGCGCCAGCAAGGCCGGGCCAGCACTACAGAGGAGAGCATCGAGCCGGACATGGAGGTCATGCAGAGCCGAATAATAGGAATAGTCCCTGTCCGTCGGGTGCTGCGCCCGCCAAGCGTCGATTAGCCCCAGTTATCCTGCCAACGGGTGCGAACCTCAACCAGTTTATTAATCGGGGCTGAGGGCAGCGGAGGATGCGATCTGTCTATGGTCACGTCAGCAACGGAGTTGAAATCGCCCCCCATCAGGATCGGCACCGTGAGATAATCGGCTAGGGCGGAGGACAAAGTCTCCAAGAAGGATGCCTGCTTCACGTTAGGAGCATAGATGCTACAAAGGGTCACCTCGCGGTCGTATAGACGGCCTCGTACCGCAACATAGCGGCCTCCAGGGTCTACTAAGAGGTCTATCATTTGGAATGGAACCCCGGCCCTAACCCATATCAATGCCCCCGTGCAAAGGCCGAGTAAGTGGTATAATAAAGCTGCCCGCGCCACCTACGCTGCAGAGCCTGCCCCTCGGATCTAGGTGTGTCTCTTGTAAGGAAGCGATCTGTATCCCCCTACGAACCAAATAGGAGTGGATCCTATACCTATGCTGCATAGAGTGCAATCCCTGAACGTTCCAGGTTATACATTTTACGTCAGGAGCCGGACCCATATCAACATTGCAAAATCCCGCTCAAAGCAGCCCACCTCCCCCAGCTGCCAAGCAGGGTCATCCACTGTCAAAAAGGCAACAAGTAACAACACCGATATAACAATTCGGCGCATCAGCAGACCATTACCCCAAAGCAAACAAACCCCAAATCGTCCCCCTCCTCCCATTACACTGTCAACCCCCCCAAGAACAGGCACTAACGTAGTGAAACCCATTCAAACCACCCCAACTGCACACATCATGCAAAGTCAAGGCAAACTAAACAATATCATTCGGTGGGGGCGTAGCGAGGGTCAAAGGCGCTATCTGCAACAAGCCCAAATACACTCTCCTTGCCCGCACCCCGAATCCCCTAAATCCCCCCACCTCCCATGAACCCCCTGAATTCACGAACAACCCCTCGCTTTCGCATGCAATCCCAGGCACACACAATTCAAGCATCCAACATCCCCCACACGCATTCTCACAGCCTCGCTGTAACCCACTATCAAATAATATAAACAAAGCAACATTACAGTCCAAGGACGATATCCCATCCCCTCAAACAATCACGCAGCTACTCATCCAGCAGTCCATCAGCCGTCCCAGGGGTGGCCAACGGCAGTCACTGATCATCCGATATCGAGGATTCTCCCTCAGAGTGGCCCTTTCCACTGCCCTGTTCGGATGCCTCCGATGTGGCCTGCTGCAGTTCACCAGAGATCGCCACCACCGCATCCAGGGCATCCTTGCGTTCCATGGCCGTCTGCGAGGTCGACAGTTTCCGCAAGCTATGCTTGCGGCGCCGCAGTCTCTGCGATCTGCGAGGCTGCGAATCCCCGGCCAGTTCACGCGCCTCCGCCTCTTGTCCGGATCTGGGCTGGTTCTTATGTGCTTGTTGGATCTTGACTGGTACTGATGGAGCTTGTTGGATCTGAACTGGTTCTGATGAGCTTGTTGGATCTGGACTGGTTCTGATGGAGCTTGTTGCATCTGGACTGGTACTGGTGGAGCTTGTTGGAACTGGACTGGTACTGATGGAGCTTTTTGGATCTGGACTGGTACTGATGGAGCTTGTTGGATCGGGTCTGGCTCTGATGGGCTTGTTGGATCTGGACTGGTACTGATGGAGCTTGTTGGATCTGGACTGGTACTGGTGGAGCTTGTTGGATCTGGACTGGTACTGGTGGAGCTTGTTGGATCTGGACTGGTACTGGTGGAGCTTGTTGGATCTGGACTGGTACTGGTGGAGCTTGTTGGATCTGGACTGGTACTGATGGAGCTTGTTGGATCTGGACTGGTACTGATAGAGCTTGTTGGATCTGGACTGGTACTGATGGCGCTTGTTGGCTCTGGACTGGTACTGATGGCGCTTGTTGGATCAGGACTTGTACTGATGGCGTTTGTTGGATCGGGACTGGTACTGATCGAGTTTGTTGGATCAGGACTAGTACTGATGGAGCGTGTTGGATCTAGACTGGTACTGATGAAGCTTTTTGGATCGGTACTGGTACTGATGGAGCTTTTTGGATCGGGACTGGTACTGATGTGCTTGTTGGATCGGGACTGGTTCTGATGCGCTTGTTGGATTTGGACTGGTTCTGATGGCGCTTGTTGGATTGGGGCTGGATCTGATGGCGCTTGTTGGATTTGGACTGGTTCTGATGGTGCTTGTTGGATTGGGGCTGGATCTGATGGCGCTTGTTGGATTGGGACTGGTTCTGATGAGCTTGTTGGATCTGGACTGGCACTGATGGAGCTTGTTGGATTGGGACTGGTTCTGATGAGCTTGTTGGATTGGGACTGGCACTGATGGAGCTTGTTGGATCGGAACTGGTACTGATGGAGCTTGTTGGATCGGGACTGGTACTGATGGTGCTTGTTGGATCGAGACTGGTTCTGATGGCGCTTGTTGGATAGGGACTGGTACTGATGGAGCTTGTTGGATCTGGACTGGTACTGATGGCGCTTGTTGGATCTGGACTGGTACTGATGGCGCTTGTTGGATCTGGACTGGTACTGATGGAGCTTGTTGGATCTGGACTGATACTGATGGAGCTTGTTGAATCTGGACTGGTTCTGATGGTGCTTGTTGGATCTGGACTGGTACAGATGGTGCTTGTTGGATCTGGACTGGTACTGAGTGCCACGCCCTTGTTATGTAGATGGACAGACATGTCACCTCCGTGCCTTTGTTTGGTTTGCGCTTGCAGAGCTTGGCCAGCAGTGGGTGTGGCGTGCAGGCCTGAAAGTGATGCAGGTGGACCCAGGGTTTCACTTTGCCACCTGGGTCAAGCATGAACGCCATGTGAGAAGCGGCCATCTGTAAAGCTCAGGATATACTGGGAAGGGTTTCACTTTGCCACCTGGTTCCACTGGTGCCAAGCATGAACGCCATGTGAGAAGCGGCCATCTCTAAAGCTCCGGACATGCTAGGAAGGGTTTCATTTTGCCACCTGGGTCCACTGGTGTCAAGCATGAACACCATGTGAGAAGCGGCCATCTGTAAAGCTCAGGATATACTAGGAAGGGTTTCACTTTGCCACCTGGTTCCACTGGTGCCAAGCATGAACGCCATGTGAGAAGCGGCCATCTCTAAAGCTCAGGATATGCTAGGAAGGGTTTCATTTTGCCACCTGGGTCCACTGGTGCCAAGCGTGAACGCTGTGTGAGAAGCACCCATCTGTAAAGCTCAGGATATACTAGGAAGGGTTTCACTTTTCCACCCGAGTCCACTGGTGCCTACCGTGACGCCGTGTGAGAAGCGGCCATTTCTAAAGTTCAGGATATGATATGAAGGGTTTCACTTTGCCACCTGGGTCCACTGGTGTCAAGCATGAACGCCGTGTGAGAAGCGGCCATCTCGAAAGTTCAGGATATGCTAGGAAGGGTTTTACTTTGCCACCTGGGTCCACTGGTGCCAAGCATGAACGCCGAGTGAGAAGCGGCCATCTCTAAAGCTCAGGATATGCTAGGAAGGGTTTCACTTTGCCACCTGGGTCCACTGGTGCCAAGCATGAACGCCGTGTGAGAAGCGGCCATCTCGAAAGTTCAGGATATGCTAGGAAGGGTTTTACTTTGCCACCTGGGTCCACTGGTGCCAAGCATGAACGCCGAGTGAGAAGCGGCCATCTCTAAAGCTCAGGATATACTAGGAAGGGTTTCACTTCACCCCCTGGGTCCACTGCTGCGAGAAGCAGCCATTTCTAAACTTGAGGAGGGCAGTGGGGAAAAAATATGTTCTTTATTCAAATATTCCAAAATGGTGCAAAGAGTCTCAACCAATGTGTTTCGTTCAGCAGGGTGAACTTCGTCAGGGCGTTATGTAATGGTAAAAGTCGAATCCAGTGAGTTCCGTAAACTCGCGGTCTTCTTAGGAAATGAGCCTGTGTCGCTGTAGTAGTAGATACGTGTAAAATGGCAGATCCGAAGATTCCACTGTCATCCAGAGGCGGTGCGAGGAAGGAGCTTGGAGACCCTACGGCTCCAGTACTTCACACAGGGCCCTTATCAAGGAGGCTCTTTCTGTCCTCGGATCTGCCGTTTTACACGTATCTACTACTACATCAACACAGGTTCATTTCCTAATCAGAGGACCACGAGTTTACGGAACTCACTGGAGTCGACTTTTACCATTACATATGCCCTGACGAAGTTCACCCTGCTGAACGAAACGCGTTGGCTGAGACTCCTTGCACCATTTTGGAATATTTGAATAAAGAACATATTTTTTCACCAAAGGAAATTGACTACTAGTTGTTACTCAAAACAGAGGACCTGGGTAGTGCACCGCTCCATTCTCTCTCAGATTTCTAAACTTGTTATGGTAGAGGGCTTCACTCTTCGGGGCACGGTAGAAGGTCCACTATTCCTAAAAGTGCGGATATAGTAGGAAGCTGGAGAACAAGTCTCATAGGTTATAACAAGGCAGCGTTGGTACTTACTGTGCAGACTTGCCGCTTTGAGCCACTGTAATTAATAGCAGGGGGCAGGTCGGGAGTGGACTGAGTTCCTCCACTGTTTTTAGGGAGGGGACTCAGTTCCGCTTAGTGGAAGCCAAAAGAGGCGGGAACGTGTGACCCTGCGCCCCAGCACTGCAGCGGCTTGTAAACACTGTATGTTTAGCATGGCCTCCGGTTGCTTTTAACCCCTTCGATGCGGATGACAAAGCCAGCTCGTCATCGGCGTTACCTGTGCTGCGCGCATGACGAGCTGGCTTTGTCACGTTGCCCGCGATTTTTAAATTTCAGCGCGCAGCGGGAAAACCCGCTAGCGCGCATGCGGTTAAACATTCTCTGTGACAACATCCCCTTTGTTTGTGAGGGAAGCTCAGTGCGAGGATATCTTTGAATCTCTTATCTGGGAAGTAACCGAGAACTTGACACCATTCACCATCCTATTGCTTCTATGTGGCACTTTCCTGGTTTAAAGGTGGTTAAAGAACACCAGCATAACAAAGCATGCAATAACAGCAAGACAAGACTGTTATAGAAGCAAGCATTAACAGCAAGATAGACTGTTAAAGAAGCATGCATTAACAGCAATGTAAGACTGATCGGAAATATCCCTTTCTGCCACTCGGTAGCATCCTACCGGAAAGAATTGCACTGGCTTCCCATCTTCCGCCGCATCCAGTTCAAAGCCGTGATCCTGGCCTTCCGTGCTCTCAACGGGTTAGGCCCGGTTTACTTGAGTAAGAGACTCAAACTATCTCTATCTGTCAGATCGTTGAGATCAAACAGCCTACGTCTCCTGTTGGTACCCAGATTTCGTCGTGCCAGGAGCGGGGGCAGAACGTTTGGAGTTGTTACTGCTAAGCTGTGGAACAGCCTCCCACTGGATCTTAGGTTCATTGAGTCTGAGCTAGTGTTCCGCCGCAAACTCAAAACCTGGCTGTTTACTATCTCATAAGCAGCTTATCTTTTCTCTTTTAGTTTGTAATCTGTAGCCCGGGACACCCCCTCTGGGAGTAGCTGTGCGCTTTACAAGCTTCTTAATAAATAAATAAATAAATAAATAAACATTCATTAACAAGATACTGTTGAACATGTATTAACAGCACGGTAGACTGTTTATAAAAATACACTCAGCACATGTTGTTTAACAGCAAGATACTGTTTGAAAAAAAATGCATCAGCACATCTTAACAGCAAGATAGACTGTTTAAAGAAATACTTCCAGCACATTTTGTGTAACAGCAAGATAGACTGTTTGAAGAAATTCACCTAACACATTTTGTTTAACAGCAAGATACTGTTAAAAACATACAGCAAGATACTGTTAAAAACATACACCCATCACATATTCTTCAACAAGATACTGTTTAAAAAAAAATACACCCATCACATTTTAACAGCAAGATACTGAATACAAATAAAAATACACCTAGCACATTTTAACAAGATACTCTTTAAAAAAAATACACACAGCACATTTTAACAAGATAATCTTTAAAAAAATGCACAAGCACATTTTATTTAACATCATGATACTGTTTATAAAATTACATCTAGCACAGTTTCTTTAACAGCAAGATTCTGTTTAAATAAAAATACACCCAGAGCAATTCATCGGTTTAAAAGAAATACACCCAGCATAATGTGTTTAACAGCAAGATACTGTTAACAAAAATACACCTGGCACAATTTGTTTAACAGCATGATATGGTTTAAAAAAATACACCCAGCATATTGTGTTTAACAGTAAGATAGACTGTTTAAAAAAGTGCACCCAGCACATTTTATTTACTCTTTGATTGCAATTTAAAATGTAATCCCAATTTAAACAGATTTGCTTGAAAATAATGTATCTTTTAGTCATTTGTAAGCTCAACTACAAATTAATATTAGGGAAACATATACATTTTTTAATCAAAAAACATTTTCCCATCTATCATAATTACATAAACTTTTTTTGTTAAATAAAACCATTTAGTTATAAGTGAGGAATGGTATAAGGGAATGACATTACTTATTGTGATTTCGTTTCCTGTGACGTCATTGTGAAATACATATGCTAATTTACCACTATTTCTCTTAGGACTTGTGCCCTGATTATTGGACCTTTGCATCACGCTTCCGCTGTGATGCCCTTTCACTTGGACAAAATTACAAAAAACAATTTGATGGACAGAATGTAGATCAATGTCTTACATTCACCCCAGTACAAGGATCTGGGCCTAAATCCATCGTTTTTTGCACTCCACACCACCCTGGGTTAGATAATGGCTTTATGCAAATCAGCTCTGACCCTGTGCCCCATGGGAACAGTCCAGTCCGAACTACACAGCCATATCTTTCCCAGACCGGAATCAAGCATCCGAGGACCGGACCGGTTTCGAGGTAACACCTCTCATCAGCCCGCCTAGCTTGACTCCAGTGGTGTGGAGGCTCTGGCACCCACGTCTGAGCTACCCCAGTACACTCGGGGAGAAAATTACAAAAAACAATTTGATGGACAGAATGTAGATCAATGTCTTACATTCACCCCAGTACAAGGATCTGGGCCTAAATCCATCGTTTTTTGCACTCCACACCACCCTGGGTTAGATAATGGCTTTATGCAAATCAGCTCTGACCCTGTGCGGTCCTCGGATGCTTGATTCCGTTCTGGGAAGGATATGGCTTTTGTAGTTCGGACTGGACTGTTCCCATGGGGCAACAGGGTCAGAGCTGATTTGCATATCGCCATTGACTAACCCAGGGTGGTGTGGAGTGCAAAAAAACGATGGATTTAGGCCCAGATCCTTGTACTGGGGTGAATGTAAGACATTGATCTACATTCTGTCCATCAAATTGTTTTTTGTAATTTTCTCCCTGAGTGTACTGGGGTAGCTCAGACGTGGGTCCCAGAGACTCCACACCACTGGAGTCAAGCTAGCCGGGCAAAAAAACGATGGATTTGGGCCCAGATCTATTGACTCGGGTGAATGTGTGACATTGATCCACATTCGGTCCATCACTTGTTGTTTTTGCTTTCACTTGGACTCTGCATAGGGCAAGGGTGTTTTGGGGCTCCCCCAGCCTTGCTGCTGGCATGGTCCGCACTAGGCAGGCGCCAGTCAGCAAGCTGCGAATGCGCTTTTAAAAAGGTGATCGCTTTTCAAACTCCTAGCTTTTATTCAACTCCTGGCAAAAATGCTAATTTTCTTTTAAATAGCATTCAGATGAAATTACCCGAAGCATGGAAGTGATTTGAATGTGAGTTGGGTTTGTAGTCACTGGGGTGCAGTCTGCGTTAAGGCTGGATGCCTGGATGTGCAGGTGGTACTCCGTCTCTGCATGGCACAGGTGGGCAGGCGGCTGCCCTCGCGGTGTGTGTGGGCTTCGCGGATCGCATCGGTTCTCTGGTTAAAAATCACTTTTGTTTATCCCCTCGATTGATTTTGGGTAGTTTGTTGATGATTGGTTGTTGTTTTGAGTCATGTGCTGAAGCCACTGCACCCCCACGTCCCAGAAGCCCTGCTCATCAGGCCATAGTACACCTGAGAGATGCTGGAGCCCTTTACCCCAAACTTGTGGGGCTTCGGGTCCAGAATAGTCTTTCACGTTTTATCAGTATGCAGTTTTACATCCTAATGTATACATTCGACATAGTGATCAACATCAGATCAAGATGATCTGTAATCTCTGTGCAAAAGCGATGACCATTTCTAGAAGGTACCATGGCTGCTGTAGCAATGGTCAGGACCAGCACTACTCTGCATGACTGCTGTGGTAATGGGCAGTACCAGCATTTCTCTGCATTGCTATGGTGGTAATGGGCAGTACCAGCATTTCTCTGCATTGCTATGGTGGTAATGGGCAGTACCAGCATTTCTCTGCATTGCTATGGTGGTAATGGGCAGTACCAGCATTTCCCTCATTGCTATGGTGGTAATGGGCAGTACCAGCATTTCTCTGCATTGCTATGGTGGTAATGGGCAGTACCAGCATTTCCCTCATTGCTATGGTGGTAATTTACACTACCAGCATTTTTCTGCTTAGCTGCTGTGGTAATGGGCAGTACCAGCACTACTCTACATGGCTGCTGTGGTAATGTGCAGTACCAGCACTACTCTGCATGGCTGCTGTCGTTATGGACAGTACCAGCACTTCTCGTCATGGCTGTTGTAATAATGAACAGTACCAGCACTTCTCTGCACGGCTCCCGTGGTAATGGGCAGTACCAGCACTTCTCTGCACGGCTGCCGTGGTAATGGGCAGTACCAGCACTTCCCTGCTCGGCTCCCGTGGTAATGTGCAGTACCAGCACTTCTCTGCACGGCTGCCGTGGTAATGGGCAGTACCAGCACTTCTCTGCATGGCTGCTGTGGTTATGGACAGTACCAGCACTTCTCTGCACGGCTCCCGTGGTAATGGGCAGTACCAGCACTTCTCTGCACGGCTCCCGTGGTAATGGGCAGTACCAGCACTTATCTGCATGGCTGCTGTGGTTATGGACAGTACCAGCACTTCTCGTCATGGCTGTTGTAATAATGAACAGTACCAGCACTTCTCTGCACGGCTCCCGTGGTAATGGGCAGTACCAGCACTTCTCTGCACGGCTCCCGTGGTAATGGGCAGTACCAGCACTTCTCTGCACGGCTGCCGTGGTAATGGGCAGTACCAGCACTTCTCTGCACCGCTCCCGTGGTAATGGGCAGTACCAGCGCTTCTCTGCACGGCTCCCGTGGTAATGGGCAGTACCAGCACTTCTCTGCATGGCTGCTGTGGTTATGGACAGTACCAGCACTTCTCGTCATGGCTGTTGTAATAATGAACAGTACCAGCACTTCTCTGCACGGCTCCCGTGGTAATGGGCAGTACCAGCACTTCTCTGCACGGCTCCCGTGGTAATGGGCAGTACCAGCACTTCTCTGCATGGCTGCTGTGGTTATGGACAGTACCAGCACTTCTCGTCATGGCTGTTGTAATAATGAACAGTACCAGCACTTCTCTGCACGGCTCCCGTGGTAATGGGCAGTACCAGCACTTCTCTGCACGGCTCCCGTGGTAATGGGCAGTACCAGCACTTCTCTGCACGGCTGCCGTGGTAATGGGCAGTACCAGCACTTCTCTGCATGGCTGCTGTGGTTATGGACAGTACCAGCACTTCTCTGCACGGCTCCCGTGGTAATGGGCAGTACCAGCACTTCTCTGCACGGCTCCCGTGGTAATGGGCAGTACCAGCACTTCTCTGCACGGCTCCCGTGGTAATGGGCAGTACCAGCACTTCTCTGCATGGCTGCTGTGGTTATGGACAGTACCAGCACTTCTCGTCATTGCTGTTGTAATAATGAACAGTGCCAGCACTTCTCTGCACGGCTCCCGTGGTAATGGGCAGTACCAGCACTTCTCTGCATGGCTGCTGTGGTTATGGACAGTACCAGCACTTCTCGTCATGGCTGTTGTAATAATGAACAGTACCAGCACTTCTCTGCACGGCTCCCGTGGTAATGGGCAGTACCAGCACTTCTCTGCACGGCTCCCGTGGTAATGGGCAGTACCAGCACTTCTCTGCACGGCTCCCGTGGTAATGGGCAGTACCAGCACTTCTCTGCACGGCTCCCGTGGTAATGGGCAGTACCAGCAATTCTCTGCATGGCTGCTGTGGTTATGGACAGTACCAGCACTTCTCGTCATGGCTGTTGTAATAATGAACAGTGCCAGCACTTCTCTGCACGGCTCCCGTGGTAATGGGCAGTACCAGCACTTCTCTGCATGGCTGCTGTGGTTATGGACAGTACCAGCACTTCTCGTCATGGCTGTTGTAATAATGAACAGTGCCAGCACTTCTCTCCAGGGCTATTTTACTTGAATCCTTGAACTTCTCTCTCATCCTTTCATCTCCACGTCTGATGCCCGTTCCTTTCTAAACCACTTCAGCACTTTTTTGGATAACTGTGTGAACATCCAGGCCTCAGTTCAAATATGCAAGTGCGGGCCACAGTCTTCAGCCCCTTGGAACTTTACGGACCTTGCTGACAATAAAAGAGAGAAGGTGGTAGAATAACAGAACTGCCAGTGATGCCAGGATACTGACGTCTCTCCGCACGTCACGCAGACAGCTCACCACATCAGCCAAAGCAAAGTACAATCCCAGCATCATCAACGAAGCCACCAACAGCAGCAGCATGGTTTGTAAAACAATCAAGTGCTGCATCAAGCCCCCGCCTCGCCTGATAATCCTCATCCAACTCTAAAGTGCAATGCCAGCAACATCTGTGGACAAATACAGGAGCCGCACATTGACCGCACCGTGCTGGCTTCATCTCTTGTAGCAGCCTCCTTCCTTAGAATCTCGCAGTTCTCCTCCTTCAAAGTCCTCTGTCCTGCAGATCTTGTAAACATGCCTCAGTCCCTTGAACCCACTTTGTATGACGATGTCTTACCCTCGTCCTCCATCAAAGCTCTTTCTATGGTTGCTTTCTCTCTCCCCTACACACCATGTCCAGGCCACCCTCCCTCAAGGGGTATTCCCAGAAACTCTCGAGACTGGCCTGATCCTCCTATTCCCACAGCCTGATGACCTCAGCAGCCCCTGGCCCATCACACACCCACCATTCACCAGCAGCATCATGGAAAAAGCTATCCAAGTTGGACTCCAGGGTGACCTTATTGCTAAGGGTCTCTTGGCTTCAGATCACGCTGAAGCGCAGTCCGCTGCCCTGCAGATTGTAGCTGTTGCTGTTGTGACCACTTCTCCACCCAGCACCAATGTGTTTAGGTGAGCACCTCCAGGTCCCAAAAGATACCCATCACTTACAAAGGTCCCCAGGTTTCTTTTTGCTTTTGTCATCCTCAGTGGGATGGGTATGCCCACACATAGGCCCGGTGCTCACTGAATTCAAGCTAGCCTGGCTGATGAGGGGTGATACCCCGAAAATGATCCCAGGATGCTTGTTTTTGGTCCAGGGAGGACCTGGCCTGGCAGTTCGGGTTGGACTGTTCCCATGGGAAGCAGGGTCAAAGCTGATTTGCAAATAGCTGGGTCCAAACGGCAATGGCGTGGGGATCAAAGCATATGATAGATTTAGGCTCAGATCTGTGGACTGGGGATGAGTGTTTAACCCCTTCTATGCTGATGACGGCCCCCAGCCGTCATGCAACCCGCCCACTCAGAAATACGCCGCACAGGCGTGAGAATCGTGGCCGCGCCCAAGGGGTTAGCATTGTTCAGCATTCCTTCTATGCTTGTTCTTCTGTTTTTTGACAGTATAGAGTATACCACACTGTTTCCTGTTCGCAGCGCAAAGCCCGCTCAATGCCAACTCTTATCTACCTGTGGTGCTTGCAAGTGGAGTGAGCCCCCATATATTGGCCTGCATTGCTGACATAGGCTGTGTAGTGCAGTAGACATGGCGACAATACTGTTTCCTATAGGCGGTACACAGCACATCACCCACTGCTGGGTGCCCCCACAATACAGCACTGGCCCTGAAGTTGGGCTTGCAGTGCTTACAGCCCCTCTATTGCTTCTTCTATATTTTAAATACCAGATGAAACTATTGCCACTTCTTGCTCCTGAGTGCGAAGAGCTTCATCCAGGCTGTAAACATGATCAAATGACCCTGATGATGCAGCGGGCGACCGCAGCACATGAGGCGTTATTTAATTAGCGGTTCAAACAGCACACTACTCTGGCTTTGGACAAACAAAATACATGTTCTGCATAATTTAGGATAAGCAAACGTGCTGTTAATGGGGGTAATTGAAAAAGGGAGAGGGCCGCACCGATAAAGGCTCGTTTGTGAGCTCAGGCTAGATACAGGTCTCACCTGATGGGCGAGTGAACCCAGAGGGGACCATCGTGAGACACCTCGTCCTGTATGATCCAGACTCCAACCACCAGGACAGCGTCCAGAGTTCAGACTATGCATGCAGTGGCGTTCTTGGTTCGAGGCTTCAAGACAAACTGTAGCGAAACGTGCTTTTCATTGCACCAGGCTGGTGCCACTGCCACCTTCTGGGAAAAGCTTGTCCCCACCATCTTGGTGAAGTCAGGATTTGTTGCAGGAAGACTTTCAGCGTTAGGCTCTGAGGGGCTTTATGCATCTGTTCGTAAGCCGGAGTGCCCTTTGCCCCATCAGAATACTTTTAATTCTGATAACCTCACTAGATGTTTCTGCACAGGGCACTCTCTGAACCTTAAAGGACTCCGGGACGACTCCGGTGTCAGCGGAGCTGTCCTGCTTAAGGCTCCGTGTCTGCTGAGTGCCACCCGAGCCCTAGCGAGAGGAGCATCTTCTGCCCAGACATTGACTTTTGGCTCTGGATAGTCCGAGGCAACCTCTGACCACAGGTCGGAAGAAGCCCCATCTGTTTCGATTCAGTCGGCTCCGGACACGGCACCGGTGGGGGCCTCGTGGATCCGAACCCAGGTTTGGGTCGATGCTGGTCATGCCAGCGCGACCTTTAGCATCTGATCCGAAGTCAGTGCCCGCTGCGCCGCTGGTGCCCATCGGCGGTGCCAGCCCCTTCCTCATCCTGAAGACACGAAGTCAGATTGATGACGCTTGCCGCTGATTGAACCCAGGGGTTATATGTTGTTGCCTGAGCAATTTGAGGATGTTTAAGCTCAGAAGAGGAATGGGAGGGGTCTATGGCCCTCTGGAACACCAGGATCTCTCTCTGGAGCTTTTGGACCCTTATTGGGGAACTTGTGGAAGCCAGTGGAATTGACACTTCTCCAGATACTGGCATGCTGTCCCCGTCAACAGTGGCTACAGAGGAAGGGCATCCTATTACATGGTGGTAAAAGGTTCAGCTGAGGTCTCTGGACTGGAGCTGCCTTCAGTGGAGGTCAGGACTAATCTCCTGATCGAAGTGCTTCAGCCTGGGGCTTCCACTTCCGAATCCCTTTTGCCCTTTAATGAGGCACTTACAGATGGACTTCTGGGCTTGTGGTCCAAGTCTAACACAGAGGCTCCTTTTAATAGGACGATTGCGCGCCGCCATTACCCAGCTCTGGGTGATCCGAAGTTCCTACTCCAACACCCTACCCCTGAAAGTTTGGTGGTGCAGGCCTCTACTTCCCAGGACGCGTTCCCTTCCGCTCCTCTGGATAGGGAATCCAAGAGGTTGGATGCATTTGGGAAAACATTTTTACTTCCTCCAGCCTGGCATTGCGGTTAGTGAATACCCAATGCTTATTGGGCCGTTTTTCCCACTCACTTTGGGAGATGGTTGCGCAAGTGCTGCCACAAGTCCTGGAGAAGGTCTGGACTGTGCTCTCCAAAGCAGTCAAGGATAGGAGGGATGCAGCAATTTTCACCATACAGTGTTGCCTAGAGCAACAGATTCGCTGGGCAGAACGACAGTGGCCTTTAGGCGCCAAGCATGGCTTAGGACAACTGGGTTTTTGGGTGATGTCCGGGCCAAACTGATGGACGTGCCCTTTGATGGAACCCGTCTTTTTGGGGAAAGGCATATTTGACTCTGGTCAGGTTCAAGGACTCTCGAGCTATGGCCAGATACTTGGGCCTCTCCTCTACTCCTTGTGGCCAGTCATCATTTTGCTCCTTTCGTGGGCACGGAAGGGGTTTCCAGCCGCGTCACCCCTATCTCAACCACCGTCCTGTAGAGACAACCCAAGCTCTGCGAGGACGTGGCCGCAGAGCATTCCAATCCAGGAACGGAGACCAGAAGTAGTCGGCCACCCTGCCCCCAGCAGCCACAGCCTCCAAGAACTCCTAGTCCGAGTCTGAAAGACCACAACCCCAGTTGGCGGGAGAATTCGTCACCAACTCCCCCACTAGAGATCCATAACATCGGACAAGTAGATCTTGCAGATCATTCAGGACGGCTGTTATCTGCTTTTCCTCTTTCCCTCCTCCCATTTTGCCAAATCAGTAACGGCTGATTGAGGGTCATCTGAAATTGCTCCAAGAGGAAGTTACAGCTTTCTTGGCCAATGGAGCTATAGAAAGGGTCGCGGTTTCAGAAGTAGACAGAGGTTGTTATTCCTGCTACTTTCTGATTCCGGAGAGGAACAAAGCGGTGAGGCCCCTCTTAGGTCTTTGATCTGTCAATCTCTTACTCAAGAAGGAGAAGTTCAAGATGATCACTCTAGCTCAGGTCTTGTCTGCCCTAGACCAAGAAGACTGAATGGTAGTGTTGGACTTGCAGGATGCGTATTTGACATTCCCAACCTGCCGGGCCTCGGGCGTTCTTTGCGGTTCAAGGTAGTCCTGAAGCACTTTCAGTTTACCATACTCCAGTTTGGCCTTACAAGTGCCCCTCGGGTGTTCACCAAGGTGATTGTGGTGTCCGCAGCTAATCTGCGCAGGGTATTGATGTTAGTCTCCCCCTACCTCAATGAGCGGCTGTTGAAGGCGTCCTCATCCCAGCTTCAGACTATGGGGGACCTCCTGCATTCTCTGGGGTTGTCTATAAATGTACCGAAGTCACACCTGAGTCCTCAGATGCTTTATTTCATCGAAGCAGTTCTGGACACAGTGCAGTTTCGGGCCTATCCTCCCGAGCAGCTCGCCCACGATCTTCAGGTCATGATTCCGAGGTTTCAGCCTCTATCCTAGATTTCGATGAGACTGACATTGAGGCTGTTGGGCCTCATGGCCTCCTGTTGGTAAAGTATGCCAGGTGGTGTATGCGGGCTCTGCAGTGGGACTTGAACATTGGGCACAGCTTCGAGGATATCTCACCAACATGGTCCAGATGTCGGATTGAACTGCAAGAGATATGCATTGGTGGTTGACGAACCGCAATTGGGTCATTGGCAGACCCCTCTCCCTTTCCCAACCAGAACTCACAGTAGTGATAGATGCGTCACTTCTGCGATTGGTAAGCCATCTGGGAGAGGTGGTGATCAGGGAACACTGGACTCTGGCAGAGTTGGGGCTCCACATTAATCTGTTGGAGCTCCGAGCAATTCGATTGGTATTGAAAGCATTTCATCCCTCTCTCAAGGGGAAACGGGTACAAGTGTTCACGGTCAACACCACCACCATGTGGTTCTGCAACAAGCAGGGCTGGATGGGGTCCCTGGACCTGGCTGGAACAGCAGGGCATAATCCTGGTGGTTCAACACCTATTTTCCTCCGGAGAGAACATGCAGTGTACGCAGTACTGAAGATTGGAGTTTCCAAGCGGCTATCGCTTGGAGACACCTTTCGTCGTCAGTGGAGCTCAGGCCTGCTGTATGCCTTTCCACCCACACTACTCCTGCCCATGGTTTTGGGGAAGTCCGAAGCAACTTGGCCCAAATCATCCTTGTGTCTCCGAACTGGACAAGGAGAGTCTGGTATCCAGAGCTTCTAATTATGAGCATTGATCCTCCGATCAGGTTGCCCCTTCGGGAGGATCTTCTGTCACAGAGGAGGGTTCCCCACCCGAACCTGTCAACTCTGCACCTCCATGCGTGGAGCTTGAGCTGCGGAAGTTGGTGGCTTTTGACCTTCCTCCCGAAGTATGTAATGTTATTCTGGCGGCGCCCTCCACTAAGACTGTGTACGCCTGCCATTGGCAGAATTTGTAATGGGTACCTAGTATTGTGGCATACATTTTTTGATCTATTCAAAGGGGCATATAAACTCTAGACTATAATCGTGTTTTCTTCTTGTTTAGTAACCACTGTGACGGAGTCCTGATGAAGGCCTAGCCGAAACGCGTTTTGTCAACAAGCCTCCAGTCTCTGTGCATAAAGTTTTACGTGATATATGGGTTTTAATATACACTGCTTTTGACTAAAGTTGAAAAAAGAGAAAAAAATGATGTGTACAAATGAATTGAAATTATGGCAATCTCGCTACTTGAAACACAGATTCATGATATCATATGAAATGTACCAACTGTCAAAGGGAGAGAATACATGTGGTTCATAATTTAGTATTAAGATTGTAAATATATTTATCTTCATCTATACATGATTTCAAAAAAACTCAATAAAGAAGATATAAGAATATTAATAAGAACACAATAAACAGTTTATACTTATTCTATATTAGTATTTGTGTTTTCACTTATTGAGTAATTAACATTGTCTAGAGTTGACATGCCAGCCTAATGTAAAACACACCGTGCCCGGTGTTTCCCCTTTTCCAAGCAGTATTTTCCCTGTCTGGGTTCTTTCATCCTAATTGCAGGGGTCCTGTCCTTTTTCCAAAAACAGAAATTTGTATTATACTGTACAGAAAGTTCTATTGACCCTATTTCTGCTTCTTTTTCTACTGTCCTTCTATTCATTCTAACCCTTGCCCAATAGGGCCCTGCTTTTCGAACTCACAAGGGTTATCTCTCTGCTCTATCTGCTTTTTGCGGCTGCCAGCTCAACCCTCTCTTCAAGTCTCCTATTGTACATAGATTTCTAAAAGGCCTGGCTCACATGTTTCCACCCATGCCTTTTAATATGCCACAGTGAGACCATAATTTGGTCCTCATCTGTCTGGTGTGCGCTCCCTTTGAGCCTTTACACAATTATCCCCTATGGTTTAGACTATCAAAACAGCCTTCTTAGTGGCGATTACTTTGGCTCGGAGGGTGAGTGAGTTGCAGGCGTTATCTTGCTTGCTTCCTTCTCTAATGTCCTTTACGGACAAAGTGGTGCTTTGCACCCGATTTTCCTTGCTGTCAAAGGTCGTGAACCCATTCCATCCGGGCCAATCCATCACATTACCCACCTTCTTTGCTTCCCCACATCCCTCTAAGGAAGAGAAGCATCTCCACCGACATGACATGACCCAAACAGAGCGTTGTTCTACCTTGAACGCAAAAAAAGAGTTCCCGGTGGACGACAAACTCTTTGTGGGGTACGTGGGAGCTAAGGAGGGGTCGGGTAGTTCTATGCCCTGGTAAAGAAGCAGCCCCCTAAAAGATTAAGGTGTCCCAGTCCAAGACATCTGTCAGGCAGCAACGTGGGCATTGTTGCACACATTTTCAAAACACTACTTCCTGGATGGTCCGGTCCGCAGAGACGGGCACGTTGCTTGACCGGTCCTGCAGGACCTTCTAGTTTAAAGTATTGGTCCGCATCCCACCGCTGGGATAGTATGACTTGGGTATCTAATTCAAAGGTAAGGCATCTGCAGCTAGAAGGCTCTATGAGATGAACAAGTTACTTACCATTGTTAACTTATTATCTGGTAAAGACTATTTCGCTGCAGATTCCTTATAGCCCCACCCATGCCTCCTCGATTTGCAGACTAATATCATAGAGCTAAGGTTACTCCTCTCTACAGGGCATTAGTTTTGCACATGACTGCGTCAGTTACTTTGTGGCTCTGCACTTCCGGCATGAAAACAAGGAAAAGTACTGTTGTTAGTGTGCCTGGGTAGCAACTATGTAGGTACCACAACGTCATAACCAACGCTACCAACACCAATTATGTCATGCGGAGCCGAATGGAGCAACCCGACGGCACACGCAAGGGATATTGCTCAGCAAAAGTGTCCGTATCCAGCTTGATGCCTGGGAAAATTCAAAGGTAAGGAATCTGCAGCTAGATAGGCTTTACCAGATAATACAGTACCGAAGGTAAGTAACTCATTTGTTAAGTCTAGTAAGCTTTGTAATCTGAAAGAAACAGGTTAGTGTTAGATTCCTTACCTTAGAATATCCCCAGGCGTCAGATTGGATCCGGAAAGTTTTGCGTAGCAGTACCCCTTGCGCGTCGGTAGGCGTCGTCTGCGGCTCCGCGTCAGTTGTCAGTGTCGTGGTCGCCGAGATGACATCTATCGAAGTACTTAGATGCCGCTCTCGCGCGCTGACGTCAGTTCTTCTTTTTTCCGCGCCAGCAAGCGCAGATCCGGGAAGAGTAGTACTCCTTAGTCACTTTTTGACTCACTCTCTTTCGATCTATTTTGGATCTTCTTGAGTCATTTATCAACTCCGGTGTCGGTAGAGATGCCCAGGTTTAAACCCTACGAGGACTGTAACCGACTGATGTCGGATACTGACCCCCACCGTCTGTGCCTTTATTGCCTCGGGGCTGACCATGATGACAAGTCGTACCCCGAGTGCCGGGCCTTGACGTCGAAAGCTAGGCAGGAGCGGTCTCGTAAGCGGCTCGAAATCCGGCAGTCGGCCCCGCGCTGCTCGAGGTCCCAGTCCAGGAGGAGTTCGAAGGAGTCATCACAGCTCGGCGAGTCCACACTGCTCGTCGGGCTCGAAGACCTTAGGTAAGTCAAGGCAAAGGAAGTCGAAGAAGCGGCATCGCTCTTCTGACTCCCCCCGACGCTCGCGCGACGTGACCGGGGGTTCGGGTGACACCGCCCACACGGCTCCACCGGAGCCACAAACGCCGCGTCCAGCTCCACACCCACCGGTCCCTGGGCTGAACGCGACACCAGAGGAGATCAACGCCTTCCTCATGGCCATGAGGTATTGCTTCCCTCAGTCTGGTCCTGCCGGGATGCCTTCGGGCCACGCTGACCCGTCTGAGTCCAAGCGGGCCAGCGGCTTCGGCCCCCGCGCCGTCGGATGCTTCGGCCTCTGCGCTGTCGACGACTTCGGTCCGGAGGCTGCAGGCCTGGATCCGTGTCCACGCTGGTCGACCTTACGACCCCTCCGCCAGCGTCGTCACCTAGGGTGTCGCCCCCGGTGCCGTCTTAGATGCCGATCAGTGAGCCCTTCACCAAAGACCGGGCTCCATCATTTCTTCCTGAATTTCAGGAGATGGATGACGAGAGGGATTGGGAGGGGTGTGAGGACCCTCTGGCACTGCAGTGTCAGTTGAGTCAGGACTGGGTGGATGAACTTGGGGAGGCCAGTGGTCTGGACACTTCGCCCAACACTGGTTTTGTCTCCCCTCCTACTGTGGCAACGGAGGAGGGGGCTGCGTACAGTGTGGTGTTGACTCGGGCAGCCATGGCCGAGGTCCAGGCAAAGCTAACCCAGGCCCTCGCGGAGAGAAGGGACGCAGCATTGTACTCCATTCGGTGTGGACTGGATACCACAGACAGGGCGATTGCAACGACGGTGGCGGTTCGCCGCCACGCCTGGGTAAGTCAGCCAACTTTTCGGGCGATGTCCAAGCATCCCTTATGGACATGCCTTTTGATGACCGTCGCCTTTTTGGCGACAAGGCGGACAGGGCGCTGGAGCGTTTTAAGGACTCCAGGGCTACGGCCAAGTCCTTGGGCCTCGGCCAATGCCAGCATACTTCTGCCTTTCGTGGCCAAGGAAGGCGTGCCCCCTCACGTCCAGCTAGCCACAGGCGGCAGAATCCACATCAACGCAGTCGCGGACGTGGTAACCGCTGTGGCGGTGCCGAGGGACACAGGCAAGGGCCAGTCCACACCTGCCCCCGCAGCATCTGCCTCAAAATCCTCCTAGTCAGAGTTTTCAGGCCCATTCAACGCCAGTGGGGGAAGGGTTCGCCATCACCTCCTCCACTGGCGCTCCATCACATCGGACAGGTGTGGGGATCACTTGCAACTTCTGCAGGAAGAAGTTACGGACCTCTTTGCCAAGGGGGGCGTCGAGCGTGTTCCTGGGCCACAAGTAGGACGTGCTTGCTATTCCCATTACTTTATGGTACCCAAGAAGGGCATAGGGGGCCTACGCCCTATCTTGGATCTAAGGAGCGTCAACGGCTTCCTCCGGAAGGAGAAGTTCAAGATGCTGACTTTGGCTCAGGTCCTAGCTGCCCTGGACCCAGAAGACTGGATGGTGGCGTTGAACTTGCAGGACGCGTATTTCCACATTCCCGCCCCGTCCTGCCGGCCCACCGGCGTTACCTGCGGTTCACGGTAAGCCACGAGCACTTTCAGTTTACCGTGCTCCCCTTCGGCCTTACCAGCGCCCCATGGGTGTTCACGAAAGAGATGGTAGTGGTCGCAGCTCATCTGCGCAGATTAGGGGTTTCCCTCTTTCCATATCTCGACGATTTGCTGTTGAAGGCAGGCTCGCCCCAAATAGTCGTCTCCCACCTCCAGACCACAGCCGACCTCCTGCACTCGCTGGGGTTCTCCATCAACGTGCCGAAGTCACACCTGTGTCCCTCTCAGAAGCTCCTCTTCATCGGAGTGGTTCTGGACTCAGCGCAGTTTCAAGTTATTCCCCCCGAACAGCGGGTTCGGGATATTCAGGCTCTGATTCCGGTCTTTCAGCCTTTATCCCGAGTCTCGGTCAGGTTGACACTGCGGCTCCTGCGGCTGATGGCCTCCTGCATCCTTCTGGTGCATCACTCCAGGTGGCGGATGTGGGCTCTGCAGTGGGACCTGAAGTTTCAGTGATCACAGCATCTGGGAAACCTGTCCAAATATGCTGGCCAACGTCAGGATCTTGGAGGGCACTGCAAGACAGTTGCAGTGGTGGCTCAAGAACCGCGATTGGGTCAGCGGCAGATCTCTCACCCTACCCCAACCGGAGCACGTAGTGGTGACTGATGCGTCCCTCCTGGGATGGGGGGGCCACATGGGAGAGAGGGAGATCATAGGCCTCTGGTCTCTGGTGTAGTCCTGGCTCCACATAAACCTTCTGGAGCTGCGGGTGATTCGGCTTGCACTAAAGGCATTCCTTCCCTCTGTCCGGGGAAGTGTAGTGCAGGTGTTCACGGACAACACCACCGCCATGTGGTACTGCAACAAACGGGGCGGGGTGGGGTCGTGGACCCTTTGTCAGGGTAAACCGCCTTTACAACGAAACTTTTACAACGCACTACCATTACAACGCAAACCATTATAACGCATTGCGCTGGGGGGCGCTCTAGGATAGGGAATAAGTTTAATTTTCTATCCAACACCTTCCCTAGTGTCCACGGGGACTGGAGTTGGAATAGAAAATTAAACTTTTCACTATCCAGCACCTCTAAACGCTATGCGTTGTAAAGGTATGCGATGTAAAAACCACGTTGTAAAGACAGGCGTTGTAATAGCCTGCGTTGTAACGTCATACATCCCTTTGTCAGAAGGATCTGTGCCTCTGGACATGGCTGGAACACCAGGGCAACACCCTGGTGGTTCAACACCTGGCAAGTTCCCTGAACGCCAGGGCGGACGAACTCAGCCGCCGGTGCATGATGGATCGCGAATGGCGTCTACACTCGGACGTGGGGCAAGGCCTCTTTCAGCAGTGGGGAGTGCCTTGGTTAGATCTATTCACCATCGAAAAGAAAGCGCAATGTAATAAGTTCTGCGCGTTGGAATTTCCAAGGCGGCACTCGCTCAGGGACGCTTTTCGTCGCGAGTGGAGTTGCGGTCTGTTGTACGCCTTTCCGCCTATACCACTTCTGCCCAGAGGGCTGAAGATCAGGCGAGACTGGGCCCAAGTCGTCCTTGTGGCTCCGGACTGGGCACGGAGATACTGGTAGCCCGAGCTACTCTGCATGTCAGTTGATCCTCCGATTCGTCTGCCTCTTCAGGAGGACCATCTGTCGCAGCAGCAGGGGACGGTCGTCCACCTGAACGTGTCTTGCCTCCACCTCTATGCGTGGAGATTGAGTGGCGGCAGTTGAGGCCATTTGACTTGCCTCCTGAAGTCTGTGATGTGATTCTGGCAGCCAGGCGTCCCTCCACAAAATCGGTATATGCCTGCAGGTGGAACAAATTTGTGGCATGGTGCACAGCAAAGGCTGTGGATCCTCTCTCTGCCCCCCTTTCAGAGGTTTTCCTCTTCCTTCTTTCTCTTGTCCAGCAGGGTACTGCTCTGGGCACTCTTAAGGGCTGTCTCTCTGCGATTTCTGCCTTCTTGAGGCTTCCTAATCAGCCTTCTCTTTTCAAGTCCCCTATTATTAACAGATTCTTGAAGGGCATCACGCACATGTTCCCTCCTGCTCGTTTCGTGTTGCCTCAGTGGGAATTGAACCTTGTTCTTACATATCTGATGTGTGCTCTCTTCGAGCCAATTCACAATTGCCCTCTTCGTCTCTTGACCCTTAAGTCTGCATTCCTGGTTGCCATCACATCTGCTAGGAGAGTGAGTGAGCTCCATGCTCTTTCTTCTAAGCCTCCTTTCCTTTCTGTCCATCCAGTCAAAGTTGTGTTGAAAACACGTCCTTCTTTCCTGTCCTAGGTGGTTACAGCCTTTCACATCGGACAGTCCATCACCCTGCCCACCTTCTTTCCACCTCCACATCCTTCCATGGAGGAAGAGAGACTCCACTGTCTGGATCCAAAACGTGTACTCTCCTTCTACCTTGATCGCACACGCCAGTTCCGGGTGGACGACCAGCACTTTGTTGGTTACGTGGGTGCTAAGAAAGGACTGGGGGTACACAAATGGACCATCGCTCGTTGGGTCGTGTTCTGTATCAAGGTATGCTATTCTTTAGCTCTGAAGGAGCCCCCTGTTGGGCTGAGGGCCCATTCCACTGGGCCACAGCAGCTTCTACTGCCCTGGGTCGAGGAGTCCCCTTGCAAGACATCTGCCAGGCAGCTACGTGGGCCTCGCTGCACATGTTTGCAAGACACTACTGCCTGGACAGCCAAGTCTGGAGAGATGGCTTTTTCGGCCGTTCCGTTCTCCAGGACTTTCTGGTGTGATCTTGGTCCGCAGACCCACCACCAGAGTTGGTATTGCTGGGGTATCTCTTCTAAGGTGAGGAATCTAACACTAACCTGTTTCTTTCCAATGCACAAGTTACTTACCTTCGGTAACAATATATCTGTAAGAAACTGTAGTTAGTGTTAGATTCCTTACCGCCCCGCCCATCCTCCCCGTTCTGCGGACCGAAATCTAGGGTTAAGGTATTTCCCTTTGAGGGCCCTAGTTTTATGGCACCAGTGTCTGTCTCTGGCATGGCTCTGTGTTCCTGGCGCGGAAAGCTATGTACAAGAATGGACGTCAGCGCGCAAGGGCGGGGTCTAATTACTCCAACATCATCATCCCTGCGACCACACCGCTGACGACGGATGCGGAGCCGCAGACGACGCCTACCGACGCGCAGGGGTATTGCTACGCAAAGCTTTCCTTATCCAGTCTGACACCTTCGGATATTCTAAGGTAAGGAATCTAACACTAACTACTGTTTCTTACAGATATATTGTTACCGAAGGTAACTTGTGCAATAGGTCTGATTGTAACAGTAACCTTTAATTTGCCTTGGTTTCCTGAAAATGTTCAAACATTAACTTGTCTACAAATTGCTAATAGGGTACAGGAGGCATATTTTTGATTGGGACAAGGTACAAGGTCAGTAGTCATGGTAATCTCAAGTTTAGGAAAGCTGTCCGACGGGTCTGTACCCTGTAGAGGATTTAGCGGACAAAAATGTTCCAGTTGCTTATTAGTTTTATTGGAGGTCATAGTGTCTTGAGGCTACCTTGGTGATTATGCTGCGCAGATATTTCCGAGTTATCAGTTGAGTTGAGTTGGGCCACATACTGCTGCTAATTAGGTTTATCTTTATAGTTAGTGCTGGGCACAGATGGAAAGAATGTTGACACGAATGGGTCTGGCTACCACTAATGCCATGGATAGGAAGTCAATGGCCATAAGTCAATGGTCAAGAAGTTGTTGTATTGGTTGAGGTAGGTAGCATGTATGCGGGGTGTGAAATATTCAGAATTTGGGGGAGTGTGCCTGTGGGGGGCAGAAGGAGGTGGCATGTTTTTGAACAGGAAGTGTATGTTGGAATGGGGTGTATTGGGTTGGTGAGTGTTAGAATGTGTGTCAGAACTGGGCGTCCTGTGTCAAAATGGGGCAGCATATACTGCCAGACTGGGATTGCATGTCTAGGACCAGGGCATGCATGTCTGAATTGATTTATTAGGGGAGTGTGTAGGAGAGGAGAGGAGAGGAGAGGTGTGGTTGTATGTTGAAATAGGGTGGTGTGTATGTGTTGGAAATGTGTGGTGTGTAAGAGTAGAGTTGTGTGTCGGAATAGGGTGTGTTGGAACAGTGTGGTTTGTCAGAATAGAGTGTTATGTCAGAACGGGATATGTTGGAACAGCGTGGTGTGCGTCGGAGTAGAGTGCGGTTTATCAGTAAAAGTGGTGTGTTAAAGTAGGGTGATGTGTGTCAGGACATCATAAAAATGGTGAGCGTAAAGAAAGTTTGTGTATTTGGGGTATCCGTTTCAGAACAGATCATGTTGAATTTGGAAAGCCGATTAGCAAGAATGGTATTGTGACCTGCCTAGATTTCTAATGGATTTCTAATTCAGTTTAGAGCAGTGTATAAGAAAAGTGCTCGACTCCTCTGTGAAGCCGTTTCAATGCTCTGCCATTAATGTATGTATGTATATATTAATAAAGCATGCATGCTAATCCCTTGATGTGTATGTCTGTGAGGCATCTTAGCTCTTACTTCCTTCACTATCAGTCTTGTGTGAGTAATACACAGTGGCAACCTATGAATAGTTAATAGCTCGCAATGAATGCTGATGGACAGGGACCTAAAACCCTGAGCTTTATCGGCGATCACCTTCAATTTCCTTGGCCAGCAAGTGCAGATTGACACAGACACTTTCCAGTTTTACAAACTTAGAAAGACTGGATGCTGAGCTAGTCTTTACTGGTTCAATCTCCAGCGTTTGTTGATGAGCTTTGCAATCAGTGTTCCAATGCAAGCTTGTTGGATGCAACAATTGCGTCTAAAAGTAAAGAACGTGACTTCCTAGTAGAGGGCTTTTCTTGGGTTCATGTGTAGTGATAAGCAAAGATGAAGCTCATCTTGACTCGTCCGCCTTCTAATGCCTAGCTCTGTGCGTCAATTGGATGATGAAGACTTTGATGAGCGAAGATGGAGCTCGTCTTGACTCGTCCGCCTTCTAATGCAAAGCTCTGTGCGTCAATTGGATGATGAAGACTTTGATGAGCGAAGATGAAGCTTGTCTTGACTTGTCCACCTTCTAATGCAAAGTTTTGTGTTTCAATTCGATAATCAAGACTTTGATGAGCAAAGGTGAAGCTTCTCTGGACGTGTGCACCTTCTAATGCAAAGCTCTGTTTCAATTGGACGATCAAGACTTTACTTTTGGATTCTTGGACACTGTTGGTGATTACAGAAGGTGCAACTTTTGACAGAGAAGTGTGTGATGACAGAGGTCAAAGCATCTTATGATGGAAACATTCTGCCTTGGAAGATAGGTTTTCAATGGCAATATTGATTGCCAATGAAATGGAGAGTAAATCTCTTTGATCTGAGATTTTGGTCTCCATTTTACTTGCATCCACAACTATTCGGTTAAGTTCAATGAATTTCTTTACAAGACCAGGACATCTCAGTTGCAGGCTTAGTGCACTCAGCAGCACTTGCAAAATAGTGGTCATTTAGCAAAAGCATATGGGATCTTCGGTCCCCCTGAGTTCCTTTTACTCCTTGCAGAGAGTACATGACTTACAATGTGTCTGTAACCTTCACTATGCCCCCGTCTGCGCATACTGGCTGCTTCTTAAAGTCTGCACCCTTACCTTGGATTCCAACTAAAGCTTTTATATGATACATCAGTGGAATCCTTCACGTCTTGAAACCACGCCCAGCCCAGTTCCTTCACGTATTTCACAGTTCTCAATTAAAGCTTTGCTTTACACATGCCAAGGAAGAGAGACACTCTTCAGGAAATAGCCATTGTCCTTGAAATTAGAGTAATGCTTTCAAGGCTGCTGGGTTGTCCTGTGGCATTATAATAGGATTATTCTGAATATGTACCGCCAGGGGAGTATAACAGTGAAGTCTTCTATGCTCGTCACGAGACTGAGCAACACCACAGAGTGATAACCTGAGGGTGCTGTCTGTGGGTGCCTCGTGGCTAGGGTGCCTGAAAGACGCGGGCAGGCTTCTGCATTTGTATATGTTATTCTGTTGTGTTCAAATTAAGCAGAGAGGTCAACCAAAAATTAGACTTTTCTTCTATAAATGTCTCCTGTTAGTGCCTTTCCTTCGCTGCTTCACGCCCTCTCTTGGAGTGGGCTGATGGTCTTCATTATCAGGCTTTTTTGTGGTATTTTCAATGCATCCCATTTTGTCCATCATCAAACGGGATCATTTTGACCACCAGCCTTTGACAAAGTATCCAGGTTTGAGGGAGGCAACGAGCATCCTTGAAGGTTAACTTCAATACCTCTGTTCTTTGGTGAAAGGTCTTCCCTTGTGCACACTTCACCTCCATTCACTTATCAGTGTGTCCCCCTGAAAGTCTGTTTTACGTGCAGTACAGTTGGGTATGGACCCTGTAGCATGCAATACATAGTACATGTACATGGGCAGCTCCCCCACTGTATTGTACCTTTGCGTTTTGATTGTGCTTACTACCCCATGGGGTGGTGGGGCACTGCGCTCTTGCCTACACAAGTATCACTGTTCAGCGAACATGGTGCGTGCTTGTGGTTCTGGTTGGGAGGGTGCTGTTTGCTTTTGACACTATGTAAGAAGTGCTTCTGTGTTGGGCGTGCTGACCTCTAAGGTGCGGTTATCGTGTTATGGGGTGCAGCGCTTAGCAGTGTGATGGACGAAACAGTGTGAGGCTCGACATAGACATGCAGTTATGGTTTGCAATGTGCTTGCTGGCTGCCTTCACCGCTCCCTTTATTTATTTCCTTATGTACTCAGTCCAGTGTCCTTGCCATAGCACAGGGTCAACCACTCTTATGGACCTGGGTGAGTATGTGTGGGTGGGAAATGGGGGGGTGAGGTTGTCTTGGCAGAATTGGGTGGGAATTTCTGAGCAGGCATGTGTGTAGGGAAAGAAGGGCCTGGTAAGAACATGCCTGGGAGGGGTAAAAGGGTCTAAGCAGGCATGGGTGGGAGGGCGAGAAGGTCTGCGCAGGCATGGGTGGGAGGGGGGGTTAGGGTCTGGGCAGGCATGGATGGGAGGGGAGGTGAGGTTAGGGTATGGACAGGCATGGGTGGGAGGGGAGGTAAGGGTCTAGGCAGGCATGGATGGGAGGGGAGGTTAGGGTCTGGGCAGGCATGGATGGGAGGTGAGGTTAGGGTCTGGGGAGGCATGGGTGGGAGGTGAGGTTAGGGTCTGGGGAGGCATGGGTGGGAAGTGAGGTTAGGGTCTGGGCAGGCATGGGTGGGAGGTGAAGTTAGGGTCTGGGCAGGCATGGGTGGGAGGTGAAGTTAGGGTCTGGGGAGGCATGGGTGGGAGGTGAGGTTAGGTTAGAGTCTGGGCAGGCATGGGTGGGAGGTGAGGTGAGGTTAGGGGCTGCGCAGGCATGGGTGGGAGGTGAGGTTAGGGTCTGTGGAGGCATTGGTGGGAGGTGAGGTTGGGTCTGGGGAGGCATGGGTGGGAGGTGAGGCCGGGGTCTGGGCATGCATGCATGCATGGGTGGGAGGCGAGGTTAGGGTCTGGGCAGGCATAGGTGGGAGGTGAGGTGAGGTTAGGGTGTGGGCAGGCATGGGTGGGAGGCGAGGTAAGGGTCTGGGCAGGCATGTGTGGGAGGCGGGGTAAGAGTCTGGGCAGGCATGGATGGGAGGTGAGGTTAGGGTCTAGGGAGGCATGGGTGGGAAGTGAGGTTATGTCAGGGTCTGGAAAGCACTGGGCAGGTATGGTGGGAGGTGAGGTTAGGGTCTGGGCAGGCATGGGTGGGAGGTGAGGTTAGGGTCTAGGCAGGCATGGGTTGGAGGCGAGGATAGGGTCTGGGCAGGCATGGATGGGAGGCGAGGATAGGGTCTGGGATGGCATGGGTGGGAGGCGAGGTTAGGGTCTGGTCAGGCATAGGTGGGAGGTGAGGTTAGGGTCTGGGGAGGCATAGGTGGGAGGTGAGGTTAGGGTTTGGGGTGGCATAGGTGGGAGGTGAGGTTAGGGTCTGGGCAAGTATTGGTAGGAGTTGAGGTTAGGGTCTGGGCAGGCATGGGTGGGTGGTAGGTGAGGTTAGGGTCTGGGCAGGCATGGGTGGGTGGTAGGTGAGGCTAGGATCGTGGCAGGCATGGGTGGTAGGTGGGGTTAGGATCTTGGCAGGCAAGGGTGAGAGGTTTGGTTAGGGTCTGGGCAGGCATGGGTGGGAGGTGAGGTAAGGGACTGGGCAGGCATAGGTGGGAGGTGAGGTTAGGATCTTTGCAAGCATGGGTGGGAGGTGAGGTTAGTAAGTAATACTTTATTGTGCATGGTTATTTAAAACCTTTGCAATATAAAAGAAGAAAGTTCGGTTAATAAATCATGAGTCGAGTTCATACATGTTAAGACAATAATTCCTTCTATAAAAACATAGTAAGATAGCAGCAGGGTTAAAATAAGCTTGAATTTATGATGGTCGGCCTGATTATCATGGAAAATTGCGCAGTAAGTTCGTCATGGGTGCCGGCCGAGGGGCAATATAGTGAAGTGCCGGTGCAATAGAATATTTTAGAGAGTGCCCATTCAGTTAAAAAAAAGCCTGTTTGCGTTACAAGGAAGAGTAATTAATTATAGTAACCGTTCGCAGTATCCCTGTTGTATAGTCCGTGTTAATCAGTATAAGACAAAGTTGAAGTGTCCCGCTCGAGCTTGCTCTTCGGGGGTACTGTTGGATTGATCCTCTCGTCCTTCATGGTGCTGCTAATTTTTTTTTCGTTTCCTTCAACATTTTGAAGCAGGCCTTCGCTGGTTCAAGGAATTTTACCATTCAGCAGCTCAGTTGGATATCGTCGCCTTTGAAACAAGCGAGCACCGCTTGCCTGCAGGTCCGTATCTTACGGATGTTAATAAGTGGTCTCAAGAAGGAGCGTCGTGGGTGGGGGCCGTGCGCCTTGTTACATGGTATCCTCCCCCCTGGCTTTCCTTTTCCCTTTTTATCTGTTTTCTTTCCCTTTCCCTATATTATCTCATTCTATATTTTGGGTTCGTGTTTAGGGCGACAGGCTGGGAGGGGTAGGCCATAGCCTTCTGCAGGGGTGCAGGGTGGGGTGAGTGGATTGGGGTCTATTAGATAGATACTTGTTTCTATGGCTCTTTTGTGTCCTTTTCTTGGGTCTCCATGACTGTGCGTGATTCCCGCGGGGTGAGTGCCTGGGGGGGGGGGGGAGGATTGGGTATTCCTATATAATATGGTACTTTCAGGTTCTGCTTATCCTGACTTAGCCGCCCCGCCCCTAGTAATGTTTGCTGTCTGGATTGTTGATCGCCATTATCGCCGTGGGGCGGGTACAGTAACGTGGAGTCCCCTTTTCCTTTTTCTAGTATTTTCGTTTTCTTTTACCCTCCGGGTTGGGCTGTATAATGATTGTAACTTTATCCGTCTCATTGATAATTTGATTACCATGAGAGTGATGTTCTGCTTGTCTTTGGGCACATGAGGTTGCGGGTGGACACTGGCCGAAGAAGAACTGCAAGGGCATCTATGGCTTGAACGCTTTGGACTATTCCGATGACAGATCTATGGATTCCCTATTATAATGTTTTAGATTCTGTTACCCGCCGTGTGCACCAGGACGCTTATTATACGACCGATCCTTTATTCTTTAACATAAAATTAACCTTCTGTGATCCTGTGCTGGGGGGGTTACACTCAGTTAGCATTATTGACTTGCAGCATTGTGTAGTATTGCGTAACCATTCCGTACTTTTGATATTGGTGCTTTCCAGTTTGCTCTGTGGCCGGCCTCTGGGTTGTAGGCCCGTATTTGTATGCAACCATCTACACAAATAAGGGTTTTCAAAAATTTTTTTTAAAAAAAGGAGCGTCGTTCTTGAATGAGTTTGCTTCAGATGGTGATCAGATGAACTGTGTTTTCTTTGCCGTTGGTGATTGTGGCCGTATCCATGGTGGTTAGTGGGCCGCTGACTGCAAAAGCCCTAGGCGAAATCTCAGGAACTTCTTTTACTTTTTTGGTAAAGCCTGTCTGTAGATAAGCTTTGGGCGAGGGCTTGATGTATGATTGAACTGTAAGCCAGTCGTGAGCCCGCTTTGACAGGGCGGCTTTGTCCTGCAGCAGTGATTCTTTCCGGACTGTCTTGTTGACCACTTTTTTGAAGCCTGCTGGGGAGCTTGGGAGTTCCATAATTGCCGTATGCCAAGATCGTCAATAGCGGCCTCCAAGTACAGCCTTGCAGGGCAAGTTTCTTTATTTTGAAGTTCCTTCCACAGGAGAGCATTTAGGGTTTTCGTGTCTTCTCGCCTCCTGCGGTCTTCTCTCCTCCTCCGGGTCTTCTCGCCTCCTCGCCAGGTCTTCTCGCCTCCTCGCGGGTCTTCTCGCCTCGTCGCGGGTCTTCTCGCCTCCTCGCGGGTCTTCTCGCCTCCTCGCGGGTCTTCTCGCCTCCTCGCGGGTCTTCTCGCCTCCTCGCGGCTCTTTTCGCCTCCTCGCGGGTCTTTTCGCCTCCTCGCGGGTCTTTTCGCCTCCTCGGGGTCTTTTCTCGCCTCCTCGCAGGTCTTTAGCCTCCTCGGGTCTTTTTCGCCTCCTCCGGGTCTTTTTCGCCTCCTCGCGGGTCTTTTCGCCTCCTCGCGGGTCTTTTCGCCTCCTCGCGGGTCTTTTCGCCTCCTCGCGGGTCTTTTCGCCTCCTCGCGGGTCTTTTCGCCTCCTCGCGGGTCTTTTCGCCTCCTCGCGGGTCTTTTCGCCTCCTCGCGGGTCTTTTCGCCTCCTCGCGGGTCTTCTCGCCTCCTCGCGGGTCTTCTCGCCTCCTCGCGGTCTTCTCGCCTCCTCGCGGGTCTTCTCGCCTCCTCGCGGGTCTTCTCGCCTCCTCGCGGGTCTTCTCGCCTCCTCGCGGGTCTTCTCGCCTCCTCGCGGGTCTTCTCGCCTCCTCGCGGTCTTCTCGCCTCCTCGCAGGTCTTCTCGCCTCCTCGCAGGTCTTCTCGCCTCCTCGCAGGTCTTCTCGCCTCCTCGCAGGTCTTCTCGCCTCCTCGCAGGTCTTCTCGCCTCCTCGCAGGTCTTCTCGCCTCCTCGCAGGTCTTCTCGCCTCCTCGCAGGTCTTCTCGCCTCCTCGCAGGTCTTCTCGCCTCCTCGCAGGTCTTCTCGCCTCCTCGCAGGTCTTCTCGCCTCCTCGCCGGTCTTCTCTCGCCTCCCTCGCCGGTCCTCTGGTCTTCTCGCCTCCTCGCCGGTCCTCTGGTCTTCTCGCCTCCTCGCCGGTCCTCTGGTCTCTCTCGCTCCGCCCCGTCCTCTGGTCTTCTCGCCTCCTCGCCGGTCCTCTGGTCTTCTCGCCTCCTCGCCGGTCCTCTGGTCTTCTCGCCTCCTCGCCGGTCCCTCTGGTCTTCTCGCCTCCTCGCCGGTCCTCTGGTCTTCTCGCCTCCTCGCCGTCCTCTGGTCTTCTCGCCTCCTCGCCGGTCCTCTGGTCTTCTCGCCTCCTCGCCGGTCCTCTCGCCACTTCGCGGGACCTTTCGTCGCTTTGGCGGGTCCTCTGGTCTTCTCGCCTCCTTGCGGGTCCTCTCGCGGGTCCCTTCGCCTCCTCTCGCCTCCTCGCCGGTCCTCTCGCCTTCTTCTGAACAGAAACTTGAACTTCGCCAAAAAGAAAGGAAATGGAGAGTACGCTATTCCCCTAAAGACAGACTTCAGTTCCTACTTGCTTGCAGAGTATACAAGATAGCTATCCGGGGAGTTAAAAAGGCTTATTTCTCTCATAGAATATCCGCTGCCCAAAATAAGTCTAAGGAAATCTTCTCTATAGTCAATGACCTATGTAACATTAACAGGACTCTTCCAAGTCAGTTGCTCACCCAAGTCCTATGCAATTCCCTGAACGATTTCTTTATAGACAAAATATCTACCATCAAAGCTAATATCGCCATCACGTCAATCAGGGATTCCTGGCTACCAATGCATCTACTTTTGATCTTTTTCCCACCATTTGCCCTCTGACTCTTGCGGAGTTATTGATGCGTGTCTAATCCGGCTGTCCTAATGACCATTGCCCCCCCCCCAAACATTATGAGGGATATTTTTTCCTCCCTACCTCACAGTGTGCTACCTTTTCTTAACGAGTCTCTTATACAGGGGAAGGTCCCTAGCGCCTTGAAGAATGCAGTAGTGGTTCCTCTGCTTAAAAAACCCGAGGCTGACTCCACAGACCCTTCCAACTACCGGACTATTATTCTCCTCCCTTATCTGGCTAAGATTTTGGAGGCCCATGTTACCACAAGCTTATCTCATGTTATTGAACAATCTGAATATTTGGAGCCATGCCTGCCAGGATTCCGGCCTTTCCATTCCACTGAGTCAGTGATCCTGGCCCTACTTGACACCATCAGAGCCAATGCTGATAAAGGGGGCGCACAGGCTTTGGTGTTACTGGATTTATCAACCGCGTTTGACACGGTCGATCATGAAATTCTGCTCGACCACGTCAAACAAGCTGGCATACAGGGCCCTGCCTATCTTTGGATCAAATCCTTTCCTGAAGGTAGAACCCAAGCAGTTCGTCTTGCCCCTTTTACCACCCCTGAGATTGCTATTTCTTGCGGAGTCCCTCAGGGCTTTTCTCTTTCCCCTCTCCTCTTCAATCTATATCTCCGACCTTTGATTCATTCTCTCAAAGATCTGAAGGTAACTATTTACAACTATGCGGATGACCTTCAGCTCATCTTTACATTATATAATTCTTCTGATTCTCTTCATCAATTCCAAACCACTATGCTGCATATCCAGTGTTGGATGGACCGCAATCATCTGAAGCTCAACCCAGGCAACACTGAATTAGTCTTACCTGGGAAGAGTGCACTTTTCTGGGGTCCACACTACTGGCCGGCAGAACTGGGGCCCCCTCCCATTCCTTCCCCATCTGTGAGAAGTCTTGGGGTCATTATTAATGCCCACCTATCACTCAGTGGCCAGATAGGGACAGTGGTCTCTTCCTGCCTATTTCAGCTACACAAGATAAGGAAAATCTCCCATCTTAGCCACTCAGCTCTCACTCAGGTAATTATTGCCTTAGTGGTTTCCCGCCTCGACTTTTCTAATTCAATCTATCTTGACCTTCCTTCATTCCTACTTAAACGTCTCCAAATGATACAAAATCTGGCCGCCAGGTTCATCTACAAGCAACCGAAATGGATATCTGCCTGACCCCTGCTGGATAAGCTTCATTGGCTTCCTACAACGTGCAGCTTTCAAATCAGGGTGTATATTCTTCAAGGCCCTGCATGGGAAAAGCCCTAAATTCATCAACGGCCTGATAGTAAGACATGTCCCATCCCGTAACTTACGTTCGGCCCATCTTCAGCTTTTGTCCACCCCCACTTTCCGGCTTAAACACCAGGGTGGTTGTAGGTTCTCATATCTTGCTCCAAAACTTTGGAACTCCCTGCCACTAGCAATCCGGAAAAGCAACAATCTACTGGAGTTCAGACGGCTGTTAAAAACCTGGCTGTACGCACAGGCACTTGTGTAACCGTCCTCTGCCCGGACCTCCTGCCTAACTTAATCAGCGCCATGAAACCATTAGGTGACCGCGCACTCTAAAAATTCCTATTAACATAACATTGAGTTGTGTCAATGATGGCTAGTAGGAGCTGAGGGTGAGAAAATACAGGCAAGACGGTCTCCAAAAACCGCGAGAAAACTCAGGTCACGGAGGAAGAGCTCTTGGGCATCAGTTTGATTTTTATTGTTTACCTTGTGGTCTTGGACCCCGTGTTACCCAAATGTGTGTGTGGCACACCGAGCCATAGTTACTGCAAGAGGTTCGTGTCATTTATTTACCACAGGAGGCAGAGCGTGCTTTTTGAAGGGCCGTGCCCACGCCTGTACAAGATCAATCTACTTGTGTCTCTACATGTATCCAATTGAAACATTCAGGAGTTGTCCTGAATACCTTCCATAGAGATTTCCAAAATGGAGGAATAAATACCCTTGTTCAGGTGCGAGTGGAACAATCCAGTGAGCCTCAAATGTGACTATGGATTGATGTGTAGGCGTGGGCCTGGCCAATGTTTGTTTCTTGGTGTAGGGGTGCCCTGTGCTCCAGTGTTGGTGTTTTTTGCGGTTCCTTCGGGTGGTGGGAGGCGTCCTCTTCAAGCCCCAGTTTTCCAGCCCCCTCCTGTCGCTCCTCCGCAGGGAGGGCTCGGATACCCCGGGGCTTATCACCGCTCCTCGAGAGAGCCTGCGGCACTTGTCTTCATTCAAATGAAAAACATTCAAGAAATCAGCAAGTCATAGCTTGTTTACATCTGTTGTATTTTTAATAAAAGTGGCTTAAAGGATTTGCAGGAAAGGTTTGGCAGGTGTTCTGCAGAGTAGTTGCTGGTATTTGCAGAAAAAGTTTGAATCTTTCTTGTGTCTTAATGTGCTCGAGTTGTAGCTTCGACTGAGTTGGACGCGTGGCAGCGAAGTGGGCGCCGCTGTGTACATGAGCAGAGACTAGAACAGGCAGAGGTGTTTCAAGTGCAAGGAATACTGTGCGTTTCATGTGTACAGCTGCAGGTGTTTAAAGTGCAAGGAATACTGTGCGTTTCATGTGTACAGCTGCAGGTGTTTAAAGTGCAAGGAATACTGTGCGTTTCATGTGTGCGGCTGCAGGTGTTTAAAGTGCAAGGAATACTGTGCGTTTCATGTGTGCAGCTGTTTAAAGTGCAAGGAATACTGTGCGTTTCATGTGTACAGCTGCAGGTGTTTAAAGTGCAAGGAATACTGTGCGTTTCATGTGTGCAGCTGCAGGTGTTTGAGCGCCACATATTCAAGAAAGAGGCGCATGGATACTTTTAGCGTGATCACTGCTGAGGATCAACACACGCATCCTACTGGGTTAAATCCAAGGCATATGTAGACCCCAAAACAAAGACGCATGTAGGTCCTACCTCATGTAATCTCACTATATCTGGCAATTTAGGATTTTTGCTCTAGTCTGTGTGGTCTGCTTGAGTTTAGCTTGTGTCCTCTTTTCAAAGATGTACTTTGTAAATTAGGCCTTGTCAAGGGGCGTCCTATGATCTCCCTGCCCGGCCCTGTCCAGCCTGAGGGTGGCCCTGTCCAGCCTGAGGGTGGCCCTGTCCAGCCTGAGGGTGGCCCTGTCCAGCCTGAGGGTGGCCCTGTCCAGCCTGTCCTTCCATCAAGTCTGAACCCATACCTCTGGTCTCTTCCGGTGTGTTTGGACCCTCCATGCAGGCTCTGCCCCTCCAGAGTTTGAATCATTCATCCTGTGTCAGAGAACCCTGTTCTGTCCATATGTCCTTTGTGGTACACCTATCTGTCTAGCTGCCTTTGCCCCCTGTGTTTATTCCTAAGGAGAAGAAACATTCATGCAAGTGTGGTGATCAGAATACCATCTTCTGGTTCCCACACAGTAGCAGCCCAGAGGTTTCCTGACACCCTCCCAACATTGTGTCAAGAAGGGGGGTCACAGAAAGTTGCTCCTCTCTTATGTGCCTTGTATGGTAAAGCAACCTACTGTCTCAGGTGCATGGTAAGATTAGGGAACACACTGTCTCAGGTACCCCCTATGGTAAGGCAACACATTGTCTCAGGTGCCTTATATGGTTAGGCAACACCCTGGGATGCCTTGCATGGCGAGGCGTCTCCCAGCCCTCCGGTGCCTTGTATGGTTAGGCAGCACCCTGAGATGCCTTGCATGGCGAGGCGTCTCTCAGCCTCCTGTGCCTTATATGGTTAGGCAGCACCCTGAGCTGCCTTGCATGGTGAGGCATCTCCCAGCCCTCCGGTGCCTTGTATGGTTAGGCAGCACCCTGAGATGCCTTGCATGGGGAGGCATCGCCCAGCGCCTTGTATGATTAGGCAACACCCTGAGATGCCTTGCATGGGGAGGCATCACCCAGCGCCTTGTATGGTTAGGCAACACCCTGAGATGCCTTGCATGGTGAGGCATCTCCCAGCCCTCCGGTGCCTAATATGGTTAGGCAACACCCTGCGATGCCTTGCATGGCGCGGCGTCTCCCAGCCTCAGGCGCCTTGTGTGGTCAGGCAGCACCCTGAGATGCCTAGCATGGCAAGGCGTCTTCCAGCCTCCAGTGCCTTGTATGGTTAGGCAGCACCCTGAGCTGCCTTGCATGGTGAGGCATCTCCCAGCCCTCCGGTGCCTTCTATGGTTAGGCAGCACCCTGCGATGCCTTGCATGGGGAGGCATTGCCCAGCGCCTTGTATGGTTAGGCAACACCCTGAGATGCCTTGCATGGGGAGGCATCGCCCAGCGCCTTGTATGGTTAGGCAAAACCCTGATATCCCTTGCATGGGGAGGCATCGCCCAGCGCCTTGTATGGTTAGGCAACACCCTGAGATGGCTTGCATGGCGCGGCGTCTCCCAGCCTCAGGCGCCTTGTGTGGTCAGGCAGCACCCTGAGATGCCTAGCATGGCGAGACGTCTCCCAGCTTCAGGCGCCTGGTATGGTTAGGCAACACCCTGAGATGCCTTACATGGCGAGGCGTCTCCCAGCCTCCTGTGCCTTATATGGTTAGGCAATACCCTGAGATGCCATGCATGGCGAGGCGTCTCCCAGCCTCCTGTGCCTTATATGGTTAGGCAACACCCTGAGATGCCATGCATGGCGAGGCGTCTCCCAGCCTTCGGCGCCTTGTATGGTTAGGCAGCATCCTGAAATGCCTAGCATGGCGAGGCGTCTCCCAGCCTCCGGCGCCTTGTATGGTTAGGCAACACCATGAGATGCCTTGCATGGCGAGGCGTCTCCCAGCTTCCGGTGCCTTGTATCGTTAGGCAACACCCTGAGATGCCTTGCATGGCGAGGCGTCTCCCAGCCTCCCGTGCCTTGTATGGTTAGGCAACACCATGAGATGCCTTGCATGGCGAGGCGTCTCGCAGCCTCCGGCGCCTTGTATGGTTAGGCAACACCATGAGATGCCTTGCATGGCGAGGCGTCTCCCAGCCTCTGGTGCCTTGTATGGTTAGGCAACACCATGAGATGCCTTGCATGGCGCGGCGTCTCCCAGCCTCAGGCGCCTTGTGTGGTCAGGCAGCACCCTGAGATGCCTAGCATGGCGAGACGTCTCCCAGCTTCAGGCACCTGGTATGGTTAGGCAACACCCTGAGATGCCTTACATGGCGAGGCGTCTCCCAGCCTCCTGTGCCTTATATGGTTAGGCAATACCCTGAGATGCCATGCATGGCGAGGCGTCTCCCAGCCTCCTGTGCCTTATATGGTTAGGCAACACCCTGAGATGCCATGCATGGCGAGGCGTCTCCCAGCCTTCGGCGCCTTGTATGGTTAGGCAGCATCCTGAAATGCCTAGCATGGCGAGGCGTCTCCCAGCCTCCGGCGCCTTGTATGGTTAGGCAACACCATGAGATGCCTTGCATGGCGAGGCGTCTCCCAGCTTCCGGTGCCTTGTATCGTTAGGCAACACCCTGAGATGCCTTGCATGGCGAGGCGTCTCCCAGCCTCCCGTGCCTTGTATGGTTAGGCAACACCATGAGATGCCTTGCATGGCGATGCGTCTCGCAGCCTCCGGCGCCTTGTATGGTTAGGCAACACCATGAGATGCCATGCATGGCGAGGCGTCTCCCAGCCTCTGGTGCCTTGTATGGTTAGGCAACACCATGAGATGCCTTGCATGGCGAGGCGTCTCCCAGCCTCCGGCGCCTTGTATGGTTAGGCAACACCATGAGATGCCTTGCGTGGCGAGGCGTCTCCCAGCCTCCGGTACCTTATATGGTTACGCAACACCCTGAGATGCCTTGCATGGCGAGGCGTCTCCCAGCCTTCGGCGCCTTGTATGGTTAGGCAGCATCCTGAGATGCCTAGCTTGGCGAGGCGTCTCCCAGCCTTTGGTGCCTTTGTATGGTTAGGCAATACCCTGAGATGCCTTGCATGGCGAGGAGTTTCACAGCCTTGTATGGTTAGGCAACACCATGAGATGCCTTGCATGGCGAGGCGTCTCCCAGCCTCCGTCGCCTTGTATGGTTAGGCAACACCATGAGATGCCTTGCATGGCAAAGCGTCTCCGAGCCTCTGGTGCCTTGTATGGTTAGGGAACACCCTGAGATGCCTTGCATGGCGAGGCGTCTCCCAGTCTCCAGTGCCTTGTATGGTTAGGCAACACCCTGAGATGCATTGCATGGCGAGGAGTCTCCCAGCCTCCAGTGCCTTGTATGGTTAGGCAACACCCTGAGATGCCATGCATGGCGAGGCGTCTCCCAGCCTCCGGTGCCTTGTATGGTTAGGCAACACCCTGAGATGCCTTGTATGGCGAGGCGTCTCCCAGCCTCCGGTACCTTATATGGTTACGCAACACCCTGAGATGCCTTGCATGGCGAGGCGTCTCCCAGCCTTCGGCGCCTTGTATGGTTAGGCAGCATCCTGAGATGCCTAGCTTGGCGAGGCGTCTCCCAGCCTTTGGCGCCTTTGTATGGTTAGGCAATACCCTGAGATGCCTTGCGTGGCGAGGCGTCTCCCAGCCTCCGGTACCTTATATGGTTACGCAACACCCTGAGATGCCTTGCATGGCGAGGCGTCTCCCAGCTTCCGGTGCCTTGTATGGTTAGGCAACACCATGAGATGCCTTGCATGGTGAGGCGTCTCCCAGCCTCCGGCGCCTTGTATGGTTAGGCAACACCATGAGATGCCTTGCGTGGCGAGGCATCTCCCAGCCTCCGGTGCCTTATATGGTTAGGCAACACCCTGAGATGCCTTGCATGGCAAAGCGTCTCCGAGCCTCCAGTGCCTTGTATGGTTAGGCAACACCCTGAGATGCCTTGCATGGCGAGGCGTCTCCCAGCCTCCAGTGCCTTGTATGGTTAGGCAACACCATGAGATGCCATGCATGGCGAGGCGTCTCCCAGCCTCCAGTGCCTTGTATGGTTAGGCAACACCCTGAGATGCATTCGATGGCGAGGCGTCTCCCCGCCTCCAGTGCCTTGTATGGTTAGGCAACACCCTGAGATGCCTTGCATGGCGAGGCGTCTCCCAGCCTCCAGTGCCTTGTATGGTTAGGCAACACCATGAGATGCCATGCATGGCGAGGCGTCTCCCAGCCTCCAGTGCCTTGTATGGTTAGGCAACACCCTGAGATGCATTGGATGGCGAGGCGTCTCCCAGCCTCCAGTGCCTTGTATGGTTAGGCAACACCCTGAGATACCTTGCATGGCGAGGCGTCTCCCAGCCTCCAGTGCCTTGTATGGTTAGGCAACACCCTGAGATACCTTGCATGGCGAGGCGTCTCCCAGCCTCCAGTGCCTTGTATGGTTAGGCAACACCCTGAGATGCCATGCATGGCGAGGCGTCTCCCAGCCTCCTGCGCCTTGTATGGTTAGGCAACACCCTGAGATGCCTTGCATGGCGAGGCGTCTCCCAGCCTCCAGTGCCTTGTATGGTTAGGCAACACCATGAGATGCCTTGCATGGCGAGGCGTCTCCCAGCCTCCAGTGCCTTGTATGGTTAGGCAACACCATGAGATGCCTTGCATGGCGAGGCGTCTCCCAGCCTCCAGTGCCTTGTATGGTTAGGCAACACCCTGAGATGCCTTGCATGGCGAGGCGTCTCCCAGCCTCCGGCGCCTTGTATGGTTAGGCAACACCCTGAGATGCCTTGCATGGCGAGGCGTCTCCCAGCCTCCAGTGCCTTGTATGGTTAGGCAACACCATGAGATGCCTTGCATGGCGAGGCGTCTCCCAGCCTCCAGTGCCTTGTATGGTTAGGCAACACCATGAGATGCCTTGCATGGCGAGGCGTCTCCCAGCCTCCGGCGCCTTGTATGGTTAGGCAACACCCTGAGATGCCTTGCATGGCGAGGAGTTTCACAGCCTCGAAGCCTTGTATGGTTAGGCAACACCATGAGATGCCTTGCGTGGCGAGGCATCTCCCAGCCTCTGGTGCCTTGTATGGTTAGGGAACACCCTGAGATGCCTTGCATGGCGAGACGTCTCCCAGCCTTTGGTGCCTTTATATGGTTAGGCAATACCCTGAGATGCCTTGCATGGCGAGGAGTTTCACAGCCTTGTATGGTTGGGCAACACCATGAGATGCCTTGCATGGCGAGGCGTCTCCCAGCCTCCGTCGCCTTGTATGGTTAGGCAACACCATGAGATGCCTTGCGTGGCGAGGCATCTCCCAGCCTCCGGTGCCTTATATGGTTACGCAACACCCTGAGATGCCTTGCATGGCAAAGCGTCTCCGAGCCTCCTGTGCCTTGTATGGTTAGGGAACACCCTGAGATGCCTTGCATGGCGAGACGTCTCCCAGCTTCAGGCGCCTGGTATGGTTAGGCAACACCCTGAGATGCCTTGCATGGCGAGGCGTCTCCCAGCCTCTGGTGCCTTGTATGGTTAGGCAACACCATGCTCTGCCTTGCATGGCGAGGCGTCTCCCAGCCTCCAGTGCCTTGTATGGTTAGGCAACACCCTGAGATGCCTTGCATGGCGAGGCGTCTCCCAGCCTCAGGCGCCTTGTATGGTTAGGCAATGCCCAGTTCATCTCTGTTCCTACATGACCTAGAATCTGTTCCAAGGATGCTGGCAGAATCTTCTGATGTAAAGGCAAGCTTCCTGAACTTGAGGAAAGTCCACTTTGCAAGGTGGACAAGTGTCTGAGTTCAAACAAAAACCTAAACTCAAAATGTAATACAATATAGATATCGCATAACATTCTAGAATAGCAAAAGGTCATGAAGATCGCAATAGTCCACAGGAATTAGGGTTCATACATGGTGACTATTGTTGATATTGATGTTGAGGTAATAAAAGTAATTCCAAGTTACTTTTTTCCAATATACCAGATTTGGTTACTTAGGATAACAGCAACAAGCGTTTTACCCTGGCGTACCGGCCCGTAAAGCAGTATCAAGGCAAACACAAGTCCTATTGTCGTGTGTAACAAAATATTAGTTGTCTCTTCAGATAAAAATGTCTTATCAGTTTTATTAGTTGGAATGTCTGTGAAGTCCCATCATTTTGGCAGCACCAGTGTCCGGGTCAAGTCACATCTTCCTTTCTTGATCACCTGTAAGACACCTCATAAAAGCATCACAGAAGAGGCGGAGGTCGCAGCTCATCTGTTGCAGATCACTCAGACACATCCCCTTCTTTACATAGAAGAAGTCTGCTGGAGAGCAGCCGGTGGCAGCAGGGTAAGCTCCAAGGGGCGGGCCTTGGGACTGCCGGATGCAGGTCACACAGTGCACTTCCGGGGCAGTAGGAGACTAGCAGTACAAGTAACAGATGCACAAGGGCCCACTCCTAGTGCCATCTCGTTCTTGTGAAGACTTCTTGCTGTCTGTGTTCCTTTTCTGCGTCCCTACACTTTGTGTTTTTGCTCCTTCGGTTCTCCCTGGGTCGTTCCATCAGTTAGTCTGTTAATCTTATGTATTATATATCAAATGTATTCTGCTGGCTTGGCTCCTTTTTCACGCACCCTTCTTCCTTGGTTCCTTAGAAGGTATCCAGCTGTTTCAGGGAGCTAGTTAAAACTATACTCATGAGGGTTTTAGGTTTAGCATTGGTTATTGTACTGGGATTCCTGTATCCTACCTGTTTCCGAAGACTGGGGATTCCTGTTGAGACTATGAGTTGCTATCTGCAGTGTTCTTTCTTTTCGCCAATCCTTCCTCCATATTTCACTCAAGGTCGATCTCGACTAGGGTTCCGCGGAACTCTGTGAAATTTCGGGGACTTCTATAAAAACTCCAAGATTCTGCAGAGATGGAATTTGGCATGTCATGCTGCTCGCAGTGAGTTTTAGCGCCAGGATCTTGTTCCGTGCTGTAAAATCACTGCGAATGACACCACGCTGCATGCCAGTGGGCTCTGCTTCTTTCTGCCACTCTAGTAGATTTTCTTCTCGGGCAACAGCTTTCTCAACACGAACGGTCGTGACCGCCCATGTTCCGTGTTGAGCAATCTCGGCAGGAGGCGTTCTGTCGTATGAAAATTGTGTTAGTTATACAAATTCTCACTCACCAACTTAATGTTGGCAAGCCACATGTGAGAGAAAACTGAGCCATGTGGAGGTTGGCGAAGTTTTGCTGGAAATCCACCTTCCAAAACTCTGTGAACTGCACCTTCGGAGCAGAGTTATCGCCCACTCATAATCTCGACCTGTTCCTCATTCAGGTTAAGGGTAGAATTTGGGGGATGATGAGGGTTACCGTCGGATTCCTCGCTGTAGGAGAGTAGGGTCTGCTATCCTATGGTCACCCCAATTTTTGCTTTTTGCTTCACTGGTTTTCGACTTACTGAGGCTGTGGGCCTGCTAATCAGACCCCCAGCCTGCTGTTCTCTCTCTAAATTTATGATACATGTGCTATAGGTACATACCACAATTGGAAATGGACTCCTTGTCAGCCCCTGTACCATGCACTATAGGTGCTCAGGGCATAGGTGCCACCAAGGCCTACCAGGGGCTGAAGCATAGCTTTTGCCACCCCTGGCTGGTTCTTAAATTGACACAACTGGCTGATCACTCAGCTGGGGCAAGTGGGTGTAATCACCCCTTGCTTAGATATAGTATACCTATATCTAAACCTATATCTGGACACATATATAGCCTGTAAGCCACTCCTATGGAAGGCCTCATCAATCCTGGAGGCAGAGTGCGTGGTTTTATGTGAGATGGTGCTCTGGCATGAGCTGAGCCTGTCTGCAGCTGTCGGGAACAACTCCCTAAGCTGATCCGGGATAATGCCATACCATATACTCTTAAGCGCATTATAATCCTCGCGGTTATATAGCAACTTTGGTTTGGCTTTATCAAAACATGTCGTGTAAGGTGTCATACGAATTGGAATACTATCCCCTCGCCAGTTCTGGCGACGGGGATAGCATTCCACCCTTCTAGAGGGAGAAGACATGTTACTTTACTGAAACGCGGTTGATTTAAAATGAGCCTCAGATCCACAAAATGGATGCCCCTGCCACAGACACGGGTCTGGCCTCCTGCTGCTGACCGAAACCCGGCAGAGGAGGCCTGGACAAAGAGTTTCCTGTCACAGGGCGGTGTCAAACCACCCCAGACAGGAGATAGTGGATTGGAGTAGGGAGGTTTCAAAGAAACCAGACACTGCCTGGGGAGCACAAGGCTGCCCCTTGCAGGATCCGGCCAAACCGGTTCTGGGGCCTCCCAGCCCCTGTCCCAGCGCGGCCAGGATCAAAGGAGAGGGGTGTAACCACCCCCTTCCTGGGTCCCACCCATAGGAGGGGACCTAGCAGGATGTCCAACCCCCTAGATTCGAATAAGAGGGGGAGCAGTCCCAACGGACTTCAGATCATCCTGAAGAAACATAAGAAACGAAATCTGGACCCTTCGACTTTCTACACGACGTGAGAAGACTGAAGAATCTCCCTTGTGGTCAAGGAGTGACCACCCTGTGCAAACAGGCACCATCCAGCCCTCGACCCTTGCTTTGTTGCAGTTCCCGCCGGAACTCGAGCGACAGAGATCGACGAGATCAAGCTTGCCTGCCTTCTACCTGCCCGATCCACAGTCCCTGCAGAGCTGAGACCCGTGGAGGCGACCGGAAGCGTGGGGCCCGCCATCTTGAAAAGGCCACGAGACGCTGACCGTGCAGCCCACGAGTGACCCTCGAAGCTGTACACCGGGGTTTGAGAAGCCCCAGCCCCGAGCTCCACTTGCACCAAAGCTCACCCCTCCACACTCGACGAGTGCTGCGTGGGGCCCTTCTGCCTGTGGGTGCTCGACGCGTTGGCCCGGTCACTTGCCAGCTGGCTTGTGGCCCCTGTGCCGACGAAACTTGAAATCCGACTTGCTTTTCTGGTTGCTCCAGATCTGCACCAGCTCCCGTGAAAAGGAGCACCCACTCTGACCCTCCTGGTTCGAGTGATAAGCAATCTCCCGGTTCCGCGTGGATTGCTTTTGCCAAGTGCTGTTTGCTACAATCTTCGAGCCGACGGTGCTGACGGCGAGAGCCTACGTGGGACAGATCGTGACCTGCTCCTGGACGCCGCAGATGCCCCAGAGCCCACGTGACAGCGGAGAGAAGCCTATCGACAACCGCCTGATTGCGCCCGACATTGCCTGGTTCCGTCCTGGTTCCACCCTGGTCACTGCTGAGTGACCCAGACTCTGTCCCCTCTGCTTTCAGGTACTTTTCTACTTCGATCCACCCTTGGATCGCACCGGACACTTCTGCTTCACAGCGCCTGCAGCTGCAACAGCTCCAAGCACCAAGAACCTGCGTGACAGAACCCGACGCCACTTCGACCCTGTGCACCCACGGCCTGTGGGTGAGGTAACTTTGCAACGCCGGTGTCCTTACACTGGCACACACCTCTAGGGTCTGTGTCTGAAGTTTTGTGTTCCTAGGTTCAGCGGAAGTATCATTTAATTCACTTTAACTAACTTTTACGCACCATTGACTTTACATTGGTGCGCGCCGCACTTTCCGTGCTGCACCCGTATCCTGTGGGCTACTCCCGACTTCTTCATTGCTTGTCCTGACTGCTCCCAGCGAATCTCTAGGCCCTAGGCCTAACCAATATTCGATAAGTGTTACTTATACCATTTTTTTAGTATATGGTCTGAGTGGCCCCCCGCCCTCAGCCATAATTGTGCCAACTTTATATGTTTAACAGTGCTTTTGATTTAACGCTTGTGCCCCTTTCCTCATAAAGAGTACTGGGGAGTAATTTAGAAATAAATACATATATTTTTACAATATATACTTGTGTGGTGTCCTTTCATTTGATTACAGGATTGTATGTGGTAAAACAGCTCGCTTAACACGACCTCTTAAGTTTAGCCTTTAGGCTGCTTAGTCCATGCTACCACTAGGATAGCTTGTCTAACAAGGTTGACTTACAACCAGACATCTTTGGGGTTTGTTTGGACTGATACCCAGTGGTTCCAGAATTGGAAACACTACATATCAGGCCAACTTCTCACATTGGTGTGCAGCGGTGCGGATTTGAGCTTGCTGTTTGTTTTACCATTGCAATCTTTATCAAATTGAAAGATCACATCAAGTACCTCTAGGTACATATAAATCAAAAGCTTAGCATATTAAGTTCTACTGAACTTAGTAGTTGTAGATTAAAGGGATTAGCACACCCTGACTACAACTCACTAGCAAGGTACAGTAGGAAACCACTTAGTGTAGGTAAGTGCACCACTTACACCTCACTAGCAGTCATGTCTGATACAGGTAGACCCTCAGGTTCTGCTCCTGTAGAAGTTGATCCTATAGGGACAACATCCAGATATGACAACCTTAGCCACAAAGACCTGAGTGCCTTGTGCACAGCCAGGGGGCTAAAAAAGGGCAGAGGCCCTACCATTCCTTCCCTAATAGCTCTCCTAGAAAAGGATGACCTAGATAAGGTGAGTCAGGCTCCCTTAGAATCAGGTGAAGGGATAAACTCCCCTGAGAATGAGGATCTTCCAGATGATGATGTAGTGGAGGAGGAAGAGGAAGAGGAAGGCTCTGATTTAGAAGAGCCTGAAGATCAGGATCAGAGGGGAAACCAGGTACAGGTTGCCAGCCTTAACCAGGCCAACTTGGACCTACATGGGAATGGGGGGGGCCAGCACCACCCCAGATCTCATAACCTAATTCTCCCAGGCAATAGAAGGGAGAGATCTCTGTCAAGGGACTCTCACCTTTCTAGTGCCTCAAGAGAATCTCAAAGAGGAATGACTTCCTCCCAGAGAAAAGAGCATAGGGCCAGGATGAGGGCTGTCCAACTCCAAATAGAAAGGGAAGAGGTAGCCTTGGCTCAAGCTAAACTTGCTTTAGCAAGAGAGAGAAAATTGTGTGGCTTAGATGCCACTGGTGGCAGCAAAGTTCCTAAAGAAAAAGACAGGGCCTATGACAATAGAAACCTGACAAAAATTGTGCCCCCCTACAAGGAAGGGGATGATATCCACAAATGGATGACTGCTCTTGAGAGGGCCTGCATGGTACAGCAGGTCCCTGAGGATCAGTGGGCAGCAATTTTATGGTACTCCTTTTCTGAGAAAGGGAGGGACAGGCTCCTCACTGTTAGACCTGAGGATGCCAAAAACTACTCTGTTCTGAAGAGTGCTCTTATTGAAGGGTTTGGCCTAACCACTGAGCAATACAGGTTGTTGTTCAGAGACACCCAAAAAGCACAGACTCAGGACTGGACTGATTTTGTAGATTGTGCCACTAAGGCTCTGGAGGGTTGGCTGCAGGGAAGTAAAGTTTCAGACTATACAGGATTGTACAATCTTATGATGAGAGAACAGATCCTTAATAACTGTCAGAACCAGCTGTTGCATCAATACCTTGTTGACTCTGATTTGACCTCTCCCCAAGAATTGGGAAAGAAGGCAGACAAATGGGTCAGAACAAGGATTAAGCAGAAAAACCAGAACCAAGGTGACCAGAAGAAAACAGACCAGAAGGGTGGGAATCAGAAAGATAAAGAAAAGGACCAGAAGTCTTCAGGCCCCCAAACTAGCAATAAGGAGGGGGGTTCCCAAAATGGAAACAAGAAAAAGAAGAATGATGGCCCAAAGAAACCTTGGTGTAATACCTGCAAATCAGTTTCACACTGGGGCAGTGAATGCACTAAGAAAAATCCAGTCCCCACCACTGCAGCTCCTAAAGCACCTGCACCCCCTAGTACAGTTAACAGTGGTGGTACACAGCCAAAGGGTTTAGTAGGGTTGACCCTGGGTACTGAGGTGGAATCTGGCCTAGTCAGAATCCCCACACAGGCAGTTCTCCTATATGATGTGGACATATCTTTGCCCACTGCAGTAAGCCCCAGTAACCTGGGCAAATATAGGCAGACTCCCTTAATTAATGAGAAACTGGCTCAGGCCTACAGGGACACTTGTGCCAGTGTCACAATGGTGACACCTGGCTTTGTGGACCCTGGACAGATTGTACTAGGTGAAAGTTACCTAGTGACCAATGCAAGCAACTCCACTACTTCCCATAGTGTGGCTGTTGTGAACTTCTCCTGGGGAGGGGTAGATGGCCTAAAGAAAGTTGTTGTGAGTGCAGACCTCCCAGTAGACTGTCTGTTAGGCAATGATCTTGAAAGCTCAGTTTGGTCAGAAGTGGAGTACAGGACTCATGCAGAAATGCTAGGGATTTCAGCTCATGTCCTTGCAGTGACAAGGTCTCAGGCTAAGAAGTGCCTTCCTGAACCAGTGGTGGATCTTGAAACAATAGACCAACCACAACCCAAGAGGAGGAGCAAGAGGGTTAAGGCTGTGCCTTCCCACTTGCCCCAGGTTGAGGATCAAGTTTCACAGGAAACTGATTCTGCAGTCCAAGAGGAGACTGTCTCAGATGAGCTTGAACCTGAACAGGTTGAGTTTCTGGGGACAGGGGGACCCTCAAGGGCAGACCTGGGGCAGGCCCAATTAGATTGCCCTTCACTTGAACCCCTCAGACAGCAAGCTGCTGCTGAGGCTGCAGGGAATGCTCAAGGTACCCATAAGGTGTATTGGGATGAAGGGCTCCTTTATTCAGAGGCTAGAGACCCCAAGCCTGGCACCACCAGGAGGTTGGTTATACCTTTGAAGTTTAGGGGCTTCCTTCTTACCTTGGCCCATGATATTCCCCTTGCAGGACACTTAGGCCAGAATAAGACTTGGGACAGGCTTGTTCCACACTTTCACTGGCCTCACATGTCAGAAAATGTCAAGGAGTTTTGTCGCTCCTGTGTCACTTGCCAAGCCAGTGGTAAGTCAGGTGGCACAACAAAGGCCCCCCTGATACCACTACCTGTGGTGGGGGTACCCTTTGAAAGAGTTGGAATAGACATTGTGGGTCCCATGGATCCTCAAACAGCATCTGGGCACAGATTTATACTGGTGGTAGTGGATCATGCCACCAGGTACCCAGAGGCAATTCCCCTGAGGACCACCACAGCTCCTGTGGTGGCAAAAGCCCTCATTGCAGTTTTCTCAAGAGTGGGCTTTCCAAAGGAGGTTCTTTCAGACAGAGGTACTAACTTTATGTCTGGATACTTAAAAGCAATGTGGAAAGAGTGTGGAGTAAACTATAAGTTTACCACACCCTACCATCCACAGTGCAATGGGCTTGTGGAAAGGTTCAACAAGACCCTAAAGGGAATGATAAAAGGTTTACCAGAGAAGCTTAGGCGGAAATGGGACATCCTTTTACCCTGCTTGCTCTTTGCTTACAGAGAGGTCCCACAGAAGGGGGTTGGCTACAGCCCTTTTGAACTTTTGTTTGGCCACCCTGTAAGAGGTCCATTGAGTTTGGTGAAGGAAGGATGGGAGTTACCTCTCAAAAAGCCTAAACTAGACATTGTGGACTATGTACTTGGCCTCCGCTCCAGGATGGCTGAATACATGGAGAGAGCATCCAAAAACCTTGAGGCAAGTCAGGAATTACAGAAAGCCTGGCATGACCAAAAGGCTGTCATGGTTGAGTTCCAGCCAGGACAGAAGGTGTGGGTGTTGGACCCAGTGGGGCCAGCAGCTCTCCAGGACAAATGGACTGGACCCTACCCTATCATTGAAAAGAAGGGAGAAGTCACCTACTTGGTTGACTTTGGTACCCCTAGGAGCCCCCACAGGGTGCTCCATGTGAACAGATTGAAAGCATTTGTTGACAGGGAGGACATGAGTCTCCTCATGGCCACAGATGGGGAACAGGAGGAAGAGAGTGACCCTCTCCCAGACCTGCTTTCCCAGAACCCTGATGATGGTTCAGTTGATGGAGTAGCCTTGGCAGGCAGCCTCACTGAGCAGCAACAGGTGGACTGCAGACAGGTGTTGCAGGCCCACAGACAATTGTTTTCACTCACACCCAGTCAGACTAACTGGTGCACCCAGGAGGTGGACACTGGTGACAATCTGCCTGTGAAGAATAAGATCTACAGGCAACCTGACCATGTCAGGGATTGTATAAAGGCTGAGGTGCAAAAGATGTTGGAGCTTGGAGTGATTGAGCCATCAGAGAGCCCATGGGCTAGCCCAGTGGTCCTTGTGCCAAAACCTCATACCAAAGATGGGAAGAGAGAAATGAGGTTTTGTGTGGACTACAGAGGTCTCAATGCTGTCACTAGGACAGATGCTCATCCCATTCCAAGAGCAGATGAGCTCATTGATAAATTGGCTTCTGCCAAGTTTCTGAGCACATTTGATTTGACAGCTGGCTACTGGCAAATCAGACTAGCTGAGGAGTCAAAAGCCAAAACAGCATTTTCGACCCCTAGTGGACATTATCAATTTGTGGTAATGCCCTTTGGCTTGAAGAATGCACCTGCCACTTTCCAAAGGTTGGTGAACCAAGTCCTTGCCGGGTTGGATGACTTTTGTGCAGCATATCTAGATGATATTGCTGTCTTTAGCTCCACCTGGGAGGATCACCTGATCCACCTGAAGAAGGTTCTGGAGGCCCTGCAAAAGGCAGGCCTGACTATCAAGGCTACTAAGTGCCAGATAGGGCAGAGCAAGGTTGTGTACTTGGGCCACCTAGTAGGTGGGGGTCAAGTTCAACCACTGGAGAGCAAGATCCAGACCATACAGGACTGGGCTCCTCCAACTACCCAGACACAAGTCAGAGCCTTCTTGGGCCTGACTGGGTATTACAGAAAATTTGTAAAGAACTATGGGTCCATTGTGACACCATTGAATGACTTGACATCCAAGAAGATGCCCAAAAAGGTTCAGTGGACAGTTAGCTGTCAAAAGGCATTTGATGACCTGAAGAAGGCCATGTGCTCTGCACCTATCCTGAAGAGTCCTGACTACTCCAAACAGTTCATTGTACAGACAGATGCTTCTGAGTTGGGGGTGGGAGCTGTGCTTTCACAACTTAATCAAGATGGTCAAGACCAGCCCATTGCTTTTATTAGCAGAAGGCTGACCCCCAGGGAGAAACGTTGGTCAGCTATTGAGAGGGAGGCCTTTGCTGTGGTTTGGGCCCTGAAGAAGTTGAGGCCATACTTGTTTGGTACTCACTTCCTAATTCAGACAGACCATAAGCCCCTCTTGTGGCTAAATCAGATGAAGGGTGAAAATCCCAAACTGCTCAGGTGGTCCATTTCCCTACAGGGGATGGACTTTACAGTGGAGCACCGCCCAGGGACTGACCATGGTAATGCAGATGGTCTCTCCAGGTACTTCCACTTAGAACATGAAGACTTATCTGGTCAAGGTTAAGTTTAATGTCCCTGCGTTTGGGGGGGGGTTATGTAGGAGAGTAGGGTCTGCTATCCTATGGTCACCCCAATTTTTGCTTTTTGCTTCACTGGTTTTCGACTTACTGAGGCTGTGGGCCTGCTAATCAGACCCCCAGCCTGCTGTTCTCTCTCTAAATTTATGATACATGTGCTATAGGTACATACCACAATTGGAAATGGACTCCTTGTCAGCCCCTGTACCATGCACTATAGGTGCTCAGGGCATAGGTGCCACCAAGGCCTACCAGGGGCTGAAGCATAGCTTTTGCCACCCCTGGCTGGTTCTTAAATTGACACAACTGGCTGATCACTCAGCTGGGGCAAGTGGGTGTAATCACCCCTTGCTTAGATATAGTATACCTATATCTAAACCTATATCTGGACACATATATAGCCTGTAAGCCACTCCTATGGAAGGCCTCATCAATCCTGGAGGCAGAGTGCGTGGTTTTATGTGAGATGGTGCTCTGGCATGAGCTGAGCCTGTCTGCAGCTGTCGGGAACAACTCCCTAAGCTGATCCGGGATAATGCCATACCATATACTCTTAAGCGCATTATAATCCTCGCGGTTATATAGCAACTTTGGTTTGGCTTTATCAAAACATGTCGTGTAAGGTGTCATACGAATTGGAATACTATCCCCTCGCCAGTTCTGGCGACGGGGATAGCATTCCACCCTTCTAGAGGGAGAAGACATGTTACTTTACTGAAACGCGGTTGATTTAAAATGAGCCTCAGATCCACAAAATGGATGCCCCTGCCACAGACACGGGTCTGGCCTCCTGCTGCTGACCGAAACCCGGCAGAGGAGGCCTGGACAAAGAGTTTCCTGTCACAGGGCGGTGTCAAACCACCCCAGACAGGAGATAGTGGATTGGAGTAGGGAGGTTTCAAAGAAACCAGACACTGCCTGGGGAGCACAAGGCTGCCCCTTGCAGGATCCGGCCAAACCGGTTCTGGGGCCTCCCAGCCCCTGTCCCAGCGCGGCCAGGATCAAAGGAGAGGGGTGTAACCACCCCCTTCCTGGGTCCCACCCATAGGAGGGGACCTAGCAGGATGTCCAACCCCCTAGATTCGAATAAGAGGGGGAGCAGTCCCAACGGACTTCAGATCATCCTGAAGAAACATAAGAAACGAAATCTGGACCCTTCGACTTTCTACACGACGTGAGAAGACTGAAGAATCTCCCTTGTGGTCAAGGAGTGACCACCCTGTGCAAACAGGCACCATCCAGCCCTCGACCCTTGCTTTGTTGCAGTTCCCGCCGGAACTCGAGCGACAGAGATCGACGAGATCAAGCTTGCCTGCCTTCTACCTGCCCGATCCACAGTCCCTGCAGAGCTGAGACCCGTGGAGGCGACCGGAAGCGTGGGGCCCGCCATCTTGAAAAGGCCACGAGACGCTGACCGTGCAGCCCACGAGTGACCCTCGAAGCTGTACACCGGGGTTTGAGAAGCCCCAGCCCCGAGCTCCACTTGCACCAAAGCTCACCCCTCCACACTCGACGAGTGCTGCGTGGGGCCCTTCTGCCTGTGGGTGCTCGACGCGTTGGCCCGGTCACTTGCCAGCTGGCTTGTGGCCCCTGTGCCGACGAAACTTGAAATCCGACTTGCTTTTCTGGTTGCTCCAGATCTGCACCAGCTCCCGTGAAAAGGAGCACCCACTCTGACCCTCCTGGTTCGAGTGATAAGCAATCTCCCGGTTCCGCGTGGATTGCTTTTGCCAAGTGCTGTTTGCTACAATCTTCGAGCCGACGGTGCTGACGGCGAGAGCCTACGTGGGACAGATCGTGACCTGCTCCTGGACGCCGCAGATGCCCCAGAGCCCACGTGACAGCGGAGAGAAGCCTATCGACAACCGCCTGATTGCGCCCGACATTGCCTGGTTCCGTCCTGGTTCCACCCTGGTCACTGCTGAGTGACCCAGACTCTGTCCCCTCTGCTTTCAGGTACTTTTCTACTTCGATCCACCCTTGGATCGCACCGGACACTTCTGCTTCACAGCGCCTGCAGCTGCAACAGCTCCAAGCACCAAGAACCTGCGTGACAGAACCCGACGCCACTTCGACCCTGTGCACCCACGGCCTGTGGGTGAGGTAACTTTGCAACGCCGGTGTCCTTACACTGGCACACACCTCTAGGGTCTGTGTCTGAAGTTTTGTGTTCCTAGGTTCAGCGGAAGTATCATTTAATTCACTTTAACTAACTTTTACGCACCATTGACTTTACATTGGTGCGCGCCGCACTTTCCGTGCTGCACCCGTATCCTGTGGGCTACTCCCGACTTCTTCATTGCTTGTCCTGACTGCTCCCAGCGAATCTCTAGGCCCTAGGCCTAACCAATATTCGATAAGTGTTACTTATACCATTTTTTTAGTATATGGTCTGAGTGGCCCCCCGCCCTCAGCCATAATTGTGCCAACTTTATATGTTTAACAGTGCTTTTGATTTAACGCTTGTGCCCCTTTCCTCATAAAGAGTACTGGGGAGTAATTTAGAAATAAATACATATATTTTTACAATATATACTTGTGTGGTGTCCTTTCATTTGATTACAGGATTGTATGTGGTAAAACAGCTCGCTTAACACGACCTCTTAAGTTTAGCCTTTAGGCTGCTTAGTCCATGCTACCACTAGGATAGCTTGTCTAACAAGGTTGACTTACAACCAGACATCTTTGGGGTTTGTTTGGACTGATACCCAGTGGTTCCAGAATTGGAAACACTACATATCAGGCCAACTTCTCACACTCGCCAATCCTCCGTGTGTGAAAGACCAAACCGATATGGCGACACTATGTTAAAAAATGATTCATGTTCCTTCTACGTCTGTAGTGGCAATAAACATCCCAGTTCAACTCTAGCTTCCCGTGGGTCGTTACATTGCCGAAGCTTTGCTATATAGTGGAGGCTAAACTGAATGTATATTGTATTACTATGCCTGCTACCCTCACGAAGACCGCTGCTACTTTGCATCAAGAATAAAATACGAAACATAAATGTACTTTGGTCAAGTCTGAATACTGACCACCGACCCATTCCAATACAGACAACGGAGCTACGAATGAAATCTGCTTTTGAGGCAAATAACACAATTTGGACACAAGCATTGCTTAAAAGAAGTATTGCAAGTGGGTTTAGAATGCATGAGGACTTGCAGCCAAAAGATGCTCCGAAGCATGTGTGAGAAGGCAGATGGAGGAGAAAGGGTGAACCAGTAGAGAGCACAGCACAGGGAATCATAGGAGAAAAAACAATGCTCATGTGTGAGGGTAGATGAAGTAGAAAGGGGCAATCCTGTACGTAATCACTTGTGATTCCCACTAGGAGGTCCAAGTATGATTGTGTGCCTGAGGAGGAAAATACACGTGGGACTTTGATTTCCTTTTCAAGTTCTAACTTGATGGAACCAATGGGCCACTTTATGGTAAAAGTACTGAAAGACACTGTTCTCCTTCTTGGTCAACAACAAAGCCATAACAAGCAAAGTCCCTCTGCCATATTCATTTATCTAACCTTCAAAGTGTATTTTTTATTTTTTTTGCCAACCAAGAACTCAGCATTTCTAGTTTTATGTTACACTTTTGAGATATTTGAGAAGGCTGAAAGTGATAGACGCATGATGAAAAAAACTAAAATATGGATAAATCCCATAAAGTATATGCATGCCCACAGTTAAATGACGCATATAAAATGAGACTGGAAGATTAAAAAACATTTGTTACAGAGGAAATGTCTGGTACCAATAAACCCGAATCTGGAATTTTTTGCCAAATTGCATGTATCTAAAAACCCCGGTTGCCTAGGTAGTCCTCTGGCTGAACCCCGACTACCGCCTACAGTTTCTTGTTATCCGTGGGAAAGTTACAAGAGGCTTGGATTGGATTTCCCCTTATCCATTAAGTAGGGAATGGAGATAACCGGACACCATAGTCTGCCGTCCCTTACCTTTGACTTGAAGAAACCAGTGGAGAGCACCTGATGATGAAAGGACTGATGGGTGGAACTCTTAAGACTGAATGATCCACCACATGACTCCATTAATGGACTCATTCCAGTGTACTCTGCCTGGCTTTGACTGCTTGACCAGGTAGTGCGACCAAGGACACAGATGGGTGTGGGCTACTTGAGTTTCATTGTGGCTTGTGAAGCTGTAACAGAGAGGATCCATAAGCAACTAAGCACCTCCGTGGGCACCGAGGTGGTGGTTTAGGGTACTCAGCAACTGGCATCCGGTAATTCGTGCTGGTGAGATTTGTTTACACTCGAACAAAAAAACACCACTGATTAGAAGAGGTTTTGCCGCTGAATGCCCTACTGGGGAATTGCATGCCCAAAAAAATGCTGTGTTGGTAGAAAAAGCGAACTACTTAAACTTCTGTCAGATATTATGAGTTCCTTTAGGATAGTTGATTAAAACAAAGCAAAAGGAGCAACAGACTGTAGATTGTGCGTTGATTATTGAACAACAATTTCAATTGAAAGTTGAAAAGAAATCAAGTGTGGCTGAGTTGCTCTTTAGGTGTGACCCAGAGACCGCTTGTGTTGTCCTCCCAGGCTAGTGTGATAAAAAAAAAACATCAACAGCTTTTCATTTGACAAAACCTACACATGTAACATACATTCATCGGTCTGCATTGCTTACCTTCACCTCTTACTTCTGCAACATTCTACAAGGGGCGCTTGGCCAGCCCACTAAAGGCATTGATTCCTATTGGTTGTGTCTGCATTCTTTCGAATATCAATCAATCAGCATTTGTAAAGTGCAACACTGTCACTCCTAGGGCTATCTGGGCGCTGTGTCTCCATCAAAGAGCCAGGTCTTGAGTCTCTTTCTGAAGTCAGTCAGCGAAGAGGCTGTACAGAGCTGGAGGGGAAGGTTGTTCCAAGTCTTGACAGTGATGTAGGAGAAGGTGCGGCTGTGACTGATGCATGGGGTGTGAGGGTGAGGTGAAGAGGAGAGCAGGTGTCTAGAGGATGGGTGGAAGTACAGTCTGTGGGTGGTGCGACCGGTGCCACCGCACCTGGTGCTGGCTTACTGGGGGTGCCGTGTTTGAAAGTTGATTATGCACCTGCTGCCACGTTCTTTTACTCCGGCAATTACCAGGCCTCACAAAAATGTTAAGTTAACTCCTGTGATTAATGTTCTTCCTGGGGAGGGATTGTAGTTTTGTATCATTGATGTTTTGACTTATGTGAAGGTTGTGCAGAGGGTTATATGCCTGTTGCAAAGAATGTGTACCATGTAGATTACAGAATGCATATAATGTAAATAGATCAGCAGGGTACTCCTTTTAAAAGAGACATCCTTTTGTTACTTGCAGTTTATAACTCAGTCCTAATATAGAACATTGAGCTATTAACTTTCACCATAGAGCTGCATACACACTGCAAAGTATACATTAGAGCATAAATTAATGTTGCAAAAAGGGTTAATTTGGGTAGAAATTGATTCTTATTATTAATGAAAACTCCCAACTATGCCGTTTCTTTTTCGACTGAGTTTGTGCTTCTTCACACAAAGCACTCATAAACTATACTGCCTACCAGGATGGATGACATATGGCTCCTACACTTTTAGTCCTTTGGCTAATGTAACATTTCCTATAAGCTGATTTATACACATATGTTTGCCTCTGTGTAATGTTTGTGTGATACAAAGTGTTCTGACATCCTTTACAGGTATGAGTGGCGCTATATAACTAATTCAATGTATCTGAGAGAGAGTAGTTATGGTGACTTGGTCACTGTTAAAGGGTCCTAGTGAGAGAATCCGTGGTGGATGTAATTGTGGGGGGCCCCAACTAACATTGTCGCACTGGCCACCACCAGCGCAAAAGCCAGCCCTGTCTGTGGTTGATGTAGGCGGGCCCTAGGTCGTGGAGGGCTTTGTAGGCCTGTGTGAAGATCTTGAACTGGTTTCTATTCTGGATTGGGAGACGACGTAGGAGTGTCGCCCCACTGCTTTTCATCCATGCAAAAAAGAAATAAAAAAATGATAACACAATGTTATTTTATTTTTCCGTGCTGAAGACCGTTTTAGGTCAGGGCAGGGCTTGGCTGTTGTCGCAGCCAGCAGTGTAAGGAGTGGTTTGTGCACAAATTGCGCATGATGGTTTGGCTGGCCAAATAGTCATACGCACTTAGCTTGTTCTCCACCTGGCCGTATTGCACTGACCCACACTCCCTGTCTGAACGCCAAACCAGGCCGCTCAGACCAATCCCGATGCTGCTGTCATACTGGTGACAGCAGTGTCGTGATTGGCTAGGGGAGTCTGGGACCCTGTGTGCTTCTGGTTTACAGAAGAGGACGGAGGAAAGGTGGTGGACGGCCAGCAGGTAAGTGATATTTTCTTTTTTTAAGCCCCCCAGTCACCCTCCCCACTACACCATTACTGACCAGAGCAGCCGCTACTGCAGTGAAGGTCTTTCAGGAGGGGAGCGATGTGTGTTTGTTTGGGATGGTTCAGGATGAGTCTGGCTGCAGAGTTCTGTATGGTTTGGAGTCTTCTGAGGAGGGGGTGGAGATGCCGGACCCAAAGGGCGTTGCTGTAGTTGAGGAGGCTAGTGACAAATGCCTGAGTGACCATCTTTCTGGTGTTGGTTGGGATCCATCCGAAGATTTTGGGAGCGTGCAACGTTTGTGGAAGTAGGGGGAGGTGACTTCGTTGACTTATTGTTTCATGGTCAGTTGGCAGTTGAGGATGATGCTGAGGTTGTGTGCATGGTTGGTCGGTGTGGCTCTGAGTTCTGCAGGCCGCCAACTGTGGTCACATGCAGAGGTGTTCTTCCAGAAGATAAGTACTTCAATATTGTCAGACTTGAGTTGGAGTAAGTTGTCACTCATCCAATTGGCTTCATTGGTCATGGCGTTGCAGAACATTGCTTTGGCGTTGGAGAGTTCCTCGTGAGGGAGAGGATCATTTCAATGTCATCTGCATAGGAGATTATGTTGAGTCCATGGGATCTGACTGTGTCTGCAAGGGTGGGGGGGGTCCATGTAGCTGTTGAACAGGGTGGGGCTGAGGACTGATCCTTGTGGTACGCAGCATGTGATGTTTTTGGGGGTGGAGGTGAAGGGAGGCAGTCAGATGCTCTGTCTGCGTACTGTGAAGGGGGCAAGCTACTAGAGGGTGTCTTGCTGTATACCTATGTAGTAGTCTGTTGATGAAGGTGTTATGGGAGACTGTCAACTGCCTCATCGAGGTTGTGGAGGATCAGGGCCACAGTTTCTCCAAGGTCGAAGAGTGTTCTGATGTTCTCTGTGGCGGCAATCAGCGTGGAAATCTAGATTGTGAGGCGTTCAGTAGGTAGTTTTGTTCTGGGAATTCAGTGAGCTGCTAGTAGATAGTTTTCTCAAGTACTTTGGCCGGGTAAGGGAGCAGGGAGATTGGACAATCATTTATGAGATCACTGGGTCGGTGGAGGCTTTCTTGAGGAGGAGTCTAACGTGTGCGAGATTCCATCTGCCCAGGAATGTTGTGGTGGAGATGGAGGTGTTCAGGATGCTGGTGAGTTGCGTGCTGATTGGGTTTGTTGCGAGGTATTAGAGGTGGTGGAGGACAGGGGTCAGTGGGCGCCCCAGAGTACATGGAAGACATGATGGCTGAGGTGGTCACGGCCCTGTGAGTGGAGACCAAGTGGTAATAGTTTTGCTGATGATTGCTGGTTGGTAGAGTTTGTCGGGGTTGAGGGTGGCAGGTTGGAGGTTGAAATTGTTGTAGATGTTGGTGGTCATCCATGCAGAAAGTACTCCCTTTCAGTATCTCGGACTGGTGGACCAATGCACTTTTTAAAACAAAATCTCCATTATTATGTTGGCATGTTTTTGTAATAAATGCCTAGAAAAGCATTACAAAAAACAGTCAAAGCCAAGTGCTGGCAGCCAAAGCCAGTTCGATTATCTCTGACAGTGCTTGTTTGTTCATCTTGTGTTGTGGCAATCTTGGAAATGCAGTTATTGTGCCAGCATTTGTTTCTGAAGGCAGTCATGTGTAATTAGCTGCATTGTGCTTTCTTGTAAAACAGATTTGATGTCAGAGTGATAGTGTTATAGTGCCAAGCCTGTAATGTTTTGCTTTTCGTTTTTTTTCTTGCTTTTAGCAAGTTTGAATGGTTCTGTTTAACAACCATATGCTTTTATCAAAGACTTAGTCTAGCACATTTTCGAAGTGCCTGGGTAGCCTGTATCCAGATGGGCAGGCCGGGTTTTTCTTGCATGAGCAGGGTGGGTGTATGATGAGCTTACACCACATGTAGCGCTATATTCTCGCTTCCGTAGCCTCATTTTTGGTTCCTTGAATCCCAGATCTGCTTTAGGTGAGATATCGCGCCAACGCAAGTCTTCTTCGACACCATCAAGTAATATCAAAGAATCTATAAACAACTCTCTATGGGAATAACCTTGCAGTTTGTGTGAAATGCCCCCACTCTATTCTCTGCCCCAGACACAGGTTACTTCTCATTATTACGAACGCAAGTGCTCCATATACTTAACCCCTTCCATGCTGATGACGAACCCCAGCCGTCATGCACTACGGTGCTCGTGTGCTGATGACGGCTGGGGTTCGTCATGGCCCGCCCCTGTTCTTTTGTTTACCGCACAGCGGCGGAAACGGGCCAGCAGGGAAGGGGTTAATCAGCTGCCTATCTGTTCTTTTGAGCGTTAGCAAAGTAGATGTCTTTACCTTTAAAACTGTTTCACTGTTTCTCTATGTATTTCGTAGTTGTGCAAAGCGGCGCATGCCCCATCTTCAGGTACGTCTCAGTCATACAGTTCTAGCCCGGAACAGTTTGCACTGAGAGTGGACAGGACGCAAGATTCTCACCATAAGATGCCTGACCCTGGTCTGATGTGTTCTTTAATTGTGACCTATCCTTTCTGAGGATTTCAAGTGTCGGTGAGTTTTAGGCGTTCAGGTGTTGGGAATTTCGTAAGGTGTTGTATGGCAAACTATCGACTCCAAAATAGGGACTGCCGCTAACTACACCATCAAGGGACGCTACAAAGGGAAGTGTAGAGTGCGCTGACTGCATCCGTGAGAGCGCTACATGTAAACAAGCTGTGCGACGACAAGAGCTCGTCCGTGTTAGTAATCTATGGAACCATGCTCCATCATAGAGTACGCGGACTGCGCCGTTCGGTGCGGTCCATAGGCAAACCAGCAGTGCGACGACAAGGGCTCATCCGTGTTAGCTATCAATGGAACAGTGCTCCAGCATGGAGTACGCTCACTGCGTCATTGAGAGTGCTACAGTGACGACAAGGGCTCGTCCGTGTTAGCTGTACTATGGAACCATGCTCCAGCATGGAGTACGCTCACTGCGTCGTTGAGAGCGGTCTATAGGCAAACAAGCTGTGCGACGACAAGAGCTTGTCAGTGTTAGCTATACTGTGAAACCTTGCTCCTGCAAGAGGTACGCTGACTCAGTCATTGAGAGTGCTACAGTGACGACAAGAGCTCGTCCGTGTTAGCTATCTATGGAACAGTGCTCCAGCATGGAGTACGCTCACTGCGTCATTGAGAGTGCTACAGTGACGACAAGGGCTCGTCCGTGTTAGCTGTCTATGGAACAGTGCTCCAGCATGGAGTACGCTCACTGCGTCATTCAGAGTGCTACAGTGACGACAAGGGCTCGTCCGTGTTAGCTGTCTATGGAACAGTGCTCCAGCATGGAGTACGCTCACTGCGTCATTGAGAGTGCTACAGTGACAACAAGGGCTCGTCCGTGTTAGCTATCTATGGAACCATGCTCCATCATAGAGTACGCGGACTGCGCCGTTCTGTGCGGTCCATAGGCAAACCAGCAGTGCTACGACAAGGGCTCGTCCGTGTTAGCTGTACTATGGAACCATGCTCCAGCATGGAGTACGCTCACTGCGTCGTTGAGAGCGGTCTATAGGCAAACAAGCTGTGCGACGACAAGAGCTTGTCAGTGTTAGCTATACTGTGAAACCTTGCTCCTGCAAGAGGTAGCTGACTCAGTCATTGAGAGTGCTACAGTGACGACAAGAGCTTGTCAGTGTTAGCTATACTATGGAACAGTGCTCCAGCATGGAGTACGCTCACTGCGTCCTTGAGAGTGCTACAGTGACGACAAGGGCTCGTCCGTGTTAGCTATACTATGGAACAGTGCTCGAGCATGGAGTACGCTCACTGCGTCATTGAGAGTGCTACAGTGACGACAAGGGCTCGTCCGTGTTAGCTATACTATGGAACCATGCTCCAGCATGGAGTACGCTCACTGCGTCATTGAGAGTGCTACAGTGACGACAAGGGCTCGTCCGTGTTAGCTGTACTATGGAACCATGCTCCAGCATGGAGTACGCTCACTGCGTCGTTGAGAGCAGTCTATAGGCAAACAAGCAGTGCGACGACAAGAGCTTGTCAGTGTTAGCTATACTGTGAAACCTTGCTCCTGCAAGAGGTAGCTGACTCAGTCATTGAGAGTGCTACAGTGACGACAAGAGCTTGTCAGTGTTAGCTATACTATGGAACAGTGCTCCAGCATGGAGTACGCTCACTGCGTCGTTGAGAGCAGTCTATAGGCAAACAAGCAGTGCGACGACAAGAGCTTGTCAGTGTTAGCTATACTGTGGAACCTTGCTCCTGCAAGAGGTACGCTGACTCCGTCATTGAGAGTGCTACAGTGACGACAAGAGCTTGTCAGTGTTAGCTATACTGTGGAACCGTACTCCAGCATGGAGTACGCGGACTGTGTCATTGAGAGTGCTAAAGTGACGATAAGAGTTCCCTTTGAGTAGTGTTTCAATATTATTAGTTGGACGCCCCCAATCACTGCATTACATTTCGAATCCAGACTTTATGGGGCACATTGACTAATACTTTGAACCGGGTTTGCATTACAAACCTAGTGCAAAGTTTTGTTTTGGGGGTTACTTTCCAGCAGAAATCCTGAATTGCATTGGAAAGAGTCCCTGAAGTAACATTAAATAGCACCATGCGCTACTTGTGTCAAGAAGCCATACCATGGGTGGTACACGGATGTTCCCATGGACCCACCTATAGATTTTTGTTTAAATCCCGATCTACTAACTTTGGTAGGAAGGGATTTGCATAACAGGATTACGCCTTTGAGGCTGGTGTAAAGTTTTTCTCCTAACCTTTCCAACTTGCCCAAGAAAAAGTTGAAATGGCAAGAGAGCGCTTCACTTGTCTTAACATCTTGTGTGATTATCTAAGAAAGATGCACTGTAGAGAATCTAATACTTGTAAAATATAACTTATTCTAGTGCAATTAGTGCTGTGTACAGCATTGTCCTCAACTTCGAGATAATTCAAAGAGTTCGTGTTTAATGATTCCTTATTCACCAACCAATCACGTGCTGCCCTGATGATATTTAAGGAGCACTGGACTGAGGTATTACCTGTGTCGATGGCAAAAGGAGGGCAGCAACGGTATCTGGTGTGTTTTACTTGAAACTTACCTACACTCTGGAAGCCGGCTTTTCTGAGCGCATAAATTCGACCACATCCTTCAAAATCTACATTGAGCTCCCCTGGAGGAGACAAAAAATGCATTCAAGTGTGCATGCATCCCATTTGAAGCCACTCCCAATCAGAATACATCAGCTTAGAAGACCTCGGGAGCCTTAGAGCGATCAGTAGCTCTTTTCTCGCTGACCTGTCTTCCGCCTGACTGCTTCCCCAGCTCTTCTTTCACTTCTCGAACTTGTCCACTCAGGGATTCCATCCCCCATCCAGTCTCTCTCATGCTTCTTCTCCATTCTCACCTTCTTCCTGTCCGCCCTCCATCCATCAATCCACCTATTTTATTTACTATCCAGCCGTCCGCTGTCACCTGCCCAGTCCCTTCCATTCAATCCTGTGTTAAAGGCCTCTCCCACCACTCCTTGCTGTGCTTGGCCAGGCATGGCCCTGTTGCTGCTTGTTCAGTTCTTTTGCTGCATTGATGCAGCTCTTACTACCCCTAATTGAGGTGCGGAAGCGCTTGCCCACGCTGGCAGCACGCTCCATCATGAAGAATGTGTGGTTGGAAGGATGTTGTCTTTGTTTTGATCCTATATGAGAAGTGTTTCCAAGTCAAGCGTGATGACCACTGAAGGGCGGTTATCGTCTTATGGGACGCAGTCGTTAGCAATGTGATGGATGAGTTGGTGTGAGACACACGTCTGCAGTTTATGCTTTTCAGTAAGCTGATTCTTTGAGCAGCTCTGCTTGTACGTTACAGTATTTCCAATTTTCATTGTCCACTGGGCTGGTTACTTCACTAGATTGTCCATTCTGAAATATCTTTTTTTTTTTTTTTTTTTTTAAGTTTATCGTCCTGAGCAGGCATAGGTTGGAGGGAGACCTGGATGCGATAGCTGCTGGCCTGGACTTTGCTATTTCATCCCATATCGCCATTTTGTGATGTTGAGATCGGTCATAGTATGTAGCTAGTTGGGACCAACAGTGGTGGACTAAATTAAAGTCCGGCGTTGTCCTGCAGCTTGTGGCAGATCTCTTTGGTTATTCCATGTCTGTTCACTTGGTGATGTGTGGTTGAATGCCGTCGACTGGAACAGGACTCGGTGATGGACACGACCATTAGCAGTTTTGTCTTAAGTGAGCGTGAGAGCATCAAGCAGTACAAAGAAATGATGCAATCTGTATGAACTATAATTGACGTCCGAACCACTGAATGCTAGCAAATTAGTATTAGTGTGAGGTAGGAGGGTTATATATTGTATTTTAACTGCATTTATGTGGCACTCACTGTATGCTGGGCAGTACTCTGCTCTGGAACCCAGGGTTAGTCATTTTTTGTTTTGGTCATTGTTGATTATTGGGACTAGTCTTGTGCTGTTAAAGACACCCTGCCATGCACTGACTTCCGTTTCTAGATGGTAGGTGAAATAATAGGAGTCAAGGGTGCTTCTCGGTGAGGAAGCAGGAAATCTTGCATTGGATCGAGATAATAAGAGGGGTTACAGGAGAGAGGGTATTGTTAAGTTTCAGGATCTGAATTTTAAAGGAGAAATTGTGATCATTGACATGAGATGTGAGCAGTTTGCAACGATACAATAATAGGAATTAAGGTACATATGCATGTGACTTAAAGTAGACTGTGCTCAGAGACCGGAGGCTGGAAAGGAAAGAGAGACCTTCGAAACAGTAAGGAGTCAAGAATTGGAAGTTGGAAGGAAATCAATTTTCATGCAGGGATTCTAGGATTATGGTGGATGCTCTTTGAGACTGAAGGCAAAGCTTTAGAAAGAAAGTACCTTATTGGGATGTTACAATATCAATGAAGGCCATGAGACCACCAGTGCGCACCCTTGACGGTCACCCGTTACAGTTCGAGTTAACCTTGTTCAAAGGTGACCATCAGCCAGGATTTGAACTGCAAAGAGATGTCTGGAGTGATCAGCCCACTGATGTCCTATTGGCAGAGATTCACCTTATAAAAGTGTAAAATAAAGTTGAAAGGTGCAGGGGTGGGTGCTGTGTGCGGGGTAGTGTGTCGGGTGCCGGGCGCTGTGCTGGTTGTGGGGGTAGGTGCAGTGCCCAGTATTCTGGTTGTGGGGGTGGGTGCTGTCTGCAGGGATGTCAGGTGCAAGGGCACTGTGCCGGTTGTGGTGGCGGGTACTGTGTGCCCTGTGTGTCAGGTACCGGGGCGCTGTGCCGGTTGTGGGGGTGGGTGCTGTGTGCCAGTTATGGAGCTGGGCGGGAGCTGTGTGATGGAGTGTTTCAGATGCAGTGGGTTTTGGGGGTGTATGAGGTGTGGTGTCGGTGGATGTTTGGGACAGTGTGGCTATATGGAGGTACACATAGTGGTGTAAACACATGAGACCCCAGCTCATCAGGAGGTGGGGAAACGGAGTATGGAAAGCCAGTGAGCAGCTCTCCTATTTATCCACAGTTTCTATTTATTTACCATCGATTTGAGCGTCGGGTATATAAGAGGGCGCTCTGGGTGGTCACAAGAGCTCTTTTAACGTTGTTGGGCAAGAGAATTCTCCTTCGGTTGGTTGACCATGAGCGCTTTCCTTAGTTTTAGTGCGTATGGGATCTCCTCGGCTTACTTGGCAAGAGATTTCTCCTTGTATTTGGGTTGGCATGAGAGCTCTCCTTGTATTGGGTTGGCATGAGAGCTCTCCTTGTATTGGGTTGGCATGAGAGCACTCCTTGTATTGGGTTGGCATGAGAGCTCTCCTTGTATTGGGTTGGCATGAGAGCTCTCCTTGTATTTGGTTGGCATGAGAGCTCTCCTTGTATTTGGTTGGCATGAGAGCTCTCCTTGTATTGGGTTGGCATGAGACGTCTCAGAGTTAAGTGAATAGGAGTGATCTTGAGTTGAATGAGTACGGGGGGTCCTGGGTTGTCAGTATGAGAGTCCAGCTAGAGTGGACCTCTGGTTGGGAGAAGATGAGTGTTTCTCAGATAGACCTTGAGTTGGGTGGGCATATGAGCTCTGGTAGGATTGAGGGAGTATGTATGTTTCATAGTGAGACTGACTTTGGATGGCTCAGTATAACAGAGGTCCCTACTTGGATGGGCCTTGGCTCGGGTTTGGATTAATGCTTCGGGCTGAGATAGTCTTAAGTGTGGGTGAGTATGAACACTCTTGGGACTAGCCAAGTGTTTCTGGGTGGTCCTCTGTGGTGGGTGAGATTGAGAGTGATTGCCCCTGTGATGGACTTTTGGTTGGGTGAGTATGAGCACCCTTAGGACCCGTTGAGAGTTTCTGGAACTGTCCTCTTGGTGGATGAGTGTGAGATTGCTCGCTGGTGTGATGGGCTTTAGTTTGGTGAGTATGAGAGACCTCAAGGCTTGGATAGGCTTTTGGTTAGGTGGATACAAATGCTTCTGTTATGGTTCACTGGGTGGATGAGTGTGAGATTGATTGAGGCTGTGATGGACTCTAGTTTAGGTGAGTGTGAGAGTACTCCTAGGTGTAGAAAGATATTAGGTGCTCCTAGGCTATGCTTTGAGTTAAGTGAACATATTAAGGTGCTTGTGGCTGGTACATAAATGTGACCCCAACCGGATGGTTCTTTGGGTGGGTGAGTATGTCGGCTGTGGTGAAATTGGCGTCTGGTCAAGTGGGTATGAGAACACTCTTGGCTGGCTGGGCCTTGGGACAGCTATGTATGAGAATACTTCTGGCTGGTATGAGTCTTTGGTCAGGTGGGTGTCCGAATACTCTTGGCTGGGATGGATGAACAGCTGGTTGCTGTTGGTTGGACCAGACCTCTGGTTGAGTGTGTGCTGTTGGCTGGTGTGGATGGACCTCTGGTTGAGTGTGTGTTGGTTGGGCTGGATGGACCTCTGGTTGAGTGTGTGCTGTTGGCTGGGCTGGATGGACCTCTGGTTGAGTGTGTGCTGTTGGTTGGAATGGAGCTCTGGTTGAGTGTGTGCTGTTGGTTGGGATGGCCTTCTGGTTGAGTGTATGCTGTTGGTTGGGATGGATGGACCACTGGTTGAGTGTGTGCTGTTGGCTGGGATGGATGGACCTCTGGTTGAGTGTGTGCTGTTGGCTGGGATGGATTAACCTCTTGTTGAGTGTGTGCTGTTGGTTGGGATGGCTCTTGTCTAAGATAGCAAATTCCTGCTTTGCACAGGCTGTGTCCTTCAGAGGATTGGCTGGGACAGACCTCTGGTAGGGGAGTGTGGTTTCCCTCTGGGCCGATGACACCCAACTGATCCTCTCCAATTAACCCAACATCTCCAAACACAACTTCCAAGAAGGAATGGAAGCAGTCTCCAAGTGGATGAACAGCTGCCTACAACTTAACACGGGAAAAAATGAAGTACTCATCATGTGGCCCACATCCAGACACCTGGAGCGACACCTGGTGGCCCCGCCTTTGGGATTCCACCCTCTGCCACTGATCATGCACGGCCCCTCGGAATCATCCTCCACTACAAACTCAAAATGGATCACCAGGTCAATGCTGTCACCTCCTCCTGCTACCACTCCCTCCACCTCCTCCGAAAGACCTTCATCTGGATTCCCCTTGAACACAACAGTCACCCACGCCCTCATCAGCAGCAGACTGGACTACGGCAGCACACTACACCGGGATCAACAAGAACCTCACCCGCAAACTCCAGAACGCTGCCGCCAGACTGGTGGCAGTCTTGTGGTAGGTTTGAGGACATCAGCCAGCACCTACGGACACTACACTGGCTCCCCGTTGAGAAGAGAATCACTTTGAAGCTCCTCACTAACGCACTTAAAGCCCTCCACAACACCAGACCAGCCTACATGAACCACCGCCTCTCGTTCCACTCACCCCAAAGATCCCTTCGCTCTGCCCAGTGCTCTCTTGAGACCGAACCTTGCATCAAGAAGATAAGAACAGGAGGACGCTCCTTCTCCTTCCTCGCTGCCAAGGCATGGAGCACCCTCCATCCCCACCTCTGACAGACACCTTCACTCGCCAAGTTCCTGAAGGGACTCAAGACCTGGCTTTTCACCGATGCACCTTAACATCCTGGCAATGTGCCCGCCCCAGCAGCTTGAGACCTTTTTGGGTGAGTAGTGCGCTTTACAAACCCCTGATTGATTGATTGATTGATTGATTGATTGATTGATTTAATGATTGGGCCTGATGGGTATAAATGCTACTGAATGGCTGTGCCTGGTTGGGATAGGTCTCTGGTTAGTTGAGTAGGGAGCGCGCTTCTGGTAGGATGAGTTCCCCTGCCCATCAAACCACGTCACCTTCGCTGGGGTGACCCTGGCCTGCTGTTTAGGACCTGCTCCTCCACTAACTGTATCCGACTGACACAGATGTGCGACTGGGACAAACCTCCTGGTGGTTGCGTTTGAGCTGGGACTGCTGTTCTCACCTGTTCTTTCCCACAGACAGACGTGTGGCTTAAACATCCCTCTGGGCGGTTAAGTATGAGTTCCCTAGGAATGGGTAACTGAGATTTCCCCTGGCTAAGACGATCCTTTTCACCAGCTCCATCACATAGGTGCAGACTTATGTTGGAAAGGCCCTTCTCCCGGTCTCTTCCACAGACGTGAGGTTGGAGGGGCCCCTAGGGTGGGTGAGTAGGAGGTCTCTCCTGGGTGGGTGAATGAGAGTTCCTCCTTCACTGGGACAGTCCTTCTCACAGGCTCTACCCCACCCACACAGGCTGTGGTGGTCTCTCTGTGGGTGGGTTCAGCCCCCTTTGTTTCAGTGGTCATTCTGCTTGTCCCTCTTCCACAGATATGTGGCAGCAGCGGCCCCAAGGGGTGGGTAAGTAGGCGTTCGCTCCGCTTGGTGGTTATGTGTGCTCCCCCCGCCTCTCACAACCCATTCCCCACAGACACAGACAGTGGTGGCCTCTGTGTGGGTGGTTTCAGCCCCCTTTGTTTCAGAGGCCCTTCTTCCTGTCTCTTTTCCACAGATAGGTGGCAGCAGCGGCCCCAAGGGTGGGTAAGTAGGAGTTGTCCCGCTGGGTGGATATGCGTGCACCTCCTGCCTCTTATGGGCTGTACCCCACCCACACAGGCTGTGGTGGTCTCTCTGTGGGTGGTTTCAGCCTCCTTTGTTTCAGAGGCCCTTCTTCTTGTCTCTTTTCCACAGATAGGTGGCAGCAGCGGCCCCAAGGGTGGGTAAGTAGGAGTTGTCCCGCTGGGTGGATATGCGTGCACCTCCTGCCTCTTATGGGCTGTACCCCACCCACACAGGCTGTGGTGGTCTCTCTGTGGGTGGTTTCAGCCCCCTTTGTTTCAGAGGCCCTTCTTCTTGTCTCTTTTCCACAGATAGGTGGCAGCAGCGGCCCCAAGGGTGGGTAAGTAGGAGTTGTCCCGCTGGGTGGATATGCGTGCACCTCCTGCCTCTTATGGGCTGTACCCCACCCACACAGGCTGTGGTGGTCTCTCTGTGGGTGGTTTCAGCCCCCTTTGTTTCAGAGGCCCTTCTTCTTGTCTCTTTTCCACAGATAGGTGGCAGCAGCGGCCCCAAGGGTGGGTAAGTAGGAGTTGTCCCGCTGGGTGGATATGCGTGCACCTCCTGCCTCTTATGGGCTGTACCCCACCCACACAGGCTGTGGTGGTCTCTCTGTGGGTGGTTTCAGCCCCCTTTGTTTCAGAGGCCCTTCTTCTTGTCTCTTTTCCACAGATAGGTGGCAGCAGCGGCCCCAAGGGTGGGTAAGTAGGAGTTGTCCCGCTGGGTGGATATGCGTGCACCTCCTGCCTCTTATGGGCTGTACCCCACCCACACAGGCTGTGGTGGTCTCTCTGTGGGTGGTTTCAGCCCCCTTTGTTTCAGAGGCCCTTCTTCTTGTCTCTTTTCCACAGATAGGTGGCAGCAGCGGCCCCAAGGGTGGGTAAGTAGGAGTTGTCCCGCTGGGTGGATATGCGTGCACCTCCTGCCTCTTATGGGCTGTACCCCACCCACACAGGCTGTGGTGGTCTCTCTGTGGGTGGTTTCAGCCCCCTTTGTTTCAGAGGCCCTTCTTCTTGTCTCTTTTCCACAGATAGGTGGCAGCAGCGGCCCCAAGGGTGGGTAAGTAGGAGTTGTCCCGCTGGGTGGATATGCGTGCACCTCCTGCCTCTTATGGGCTGTACCCCACCCACACAGGCTGTGGTGGTCTCTCTGTGGGTGGTTTCAGCCCCCTTTGTTTCAGAGGCCCTTCTTCTTGTCTCTTTTCCACAGATAGGTGGCAGCAGCGGCCCCAAGGGTGGGTAAGTAGGAGTTGTCCCGCTGGGTGGATATGCGTGCACCTCCTGCCTCTTATGGGCTGTACCCCACCCACACAGGCTGTGGTGGTCTCTCTGTGGGTGGTTTCAGCCCCCTTTGTTTCAGAGGCCCTTCTTCTTGTCTCTTTTCCACAGATAGGTGGCAGCAGCGGCCCCAAGGGTGGGTAAGTAGGAGTTGTCCCGCTGGGTGGATATGCGTGCACCTCCTGCCTCTTATGGGCTGTACCCCACCCACACAGGCTGTGGTGGTCTCTCTGTGGGTGGTTTCAGCCCCCTTTGTTTCAGAGGCCCTTCTTCTTGTCTCTTTTCCACAGATAGGTGGCAGCAGCGGCCCCAAGGGTGGGTAAGTAGGAGTTGTCCCGCTGGGTGGATATGCGTGCACCTCCTGCCTCTTATGGGCTGTACCCCACCCACACAGGCTGTGGTGGTCTCTCTGTGGGTGGGTTCAGCCCCCTTTGTTTCAGAGGCCCTTCTTCTTGTCTCTTTTCCACAGATAGGTGGCAGCAGCGGCCCCAAGGGTGGGTAAGTGGGAGGTCTCTCTGGCTGGGTGGTTTTGCGTGGCGTGCTCCCCCCGCCTCTCACGGCCCCCACCCCACAGACACAGATCTGCAGCCGGGACTCGCGGCTTCAGGGCTCGGAGGTGATATTTAATATTGAATGGCGTGTATTAAGACAAATGCCGTGATGTATAATTCACTTGGTATTGTAAATGCATTTATCTTGTGACGCGCGGGAGACCCCCCGCCGCCTCCCTGGTACTCGGCACAGGCCTGCAGTAAATAAATTATCCCATCACTTTGGTATACAATCTAACAGAATTAAATATTAAGGCCAGCCGATGATTAATTTTAATACTTAATTAACTTATGTAAAGCCCCGTGTCACTCCCGCTCTCAGGTTTGTATTAAAGATTGAGTGGGGCCAGAAGACAGGGCCTGACCGCTGCACTCGAGCAGGAGAAAGTTCATTTATTTCTGTTGATTAATAGAATTGTGTGACATTCGGATGGGGAGGAGGGAGGCTTGTGTCTGTTGTGGTCACGTGATATTACCATGTCTGTCTGCTCCTAGAGGCACTGGCTCTCTCCTTCGGTGATTGGCTGGAAGGAGAGGTGTGTCCTGGGCGATAGTAGTGATGTCACGGCAGGGGAGGATGTAGAGGCGCATCACATGCCCAGCAGGGGGCGTGGACCATCGGTTTGATGATTGGATATGAATGCATAGAGAAGACTTCTGCCCAGTGTGGGTAATCACCCAGGGGTTCTTCTGATAGGTTGTTTCCACCTCTGCTCCTGGAGGAATAAGGCCAGTGCACGCTCAGTACTTGGTAGCCTTAATGACCTACCCTCACTCACTCCTTGCAGCCTATCTACCTTCCCCTGCACCCTTTCCTTCAATTCTTTATGCAGCATGGTAGCAGCCCCTGCTTCTCAGAAGTCCAGCCCAGTGGTGGCTTGCAGCGGGTGCTCGCATAGGTTCCTCAAGGTTATTTCAGCCCAGCCCATTAACCAGAGCCGATCACTGATTTACATCCCAAGACTAACTAACCCATTGCTCCTCCCATGAGCCAAAGACTGCTTCCAATGTCTCAAGCCTAGCAGCCGCAAGAAGTCTGATCTGCCTGGCCTCCAACGGGGTACCGGTGTCACTAACCCCAAAAGGGCAGCCACATTCAACTCTGGCTTTCCCAAGGGTGAGTTTGAACCCCTCTTGGTTTAATGAGACAAGGCGCTATTGGATGTGACTTACCACTGCGCCCACTTGTCCGCATACTCACAGGGGCCCGTGCTTGTATGCCGCTTTATAGACCTCATACTAATATGACCGCCCTAATCTAATCCTAGTAACCTTTTCCTTGATTCAGACCAGGGCTTTCCAAACTTGTTACAACCACAATCCAATTTTTAGAACAACTAACTTTGGCATCCCAACCTAGCTTTGGTGGACATGAGGCGGGGCAGTTTTTTAATTGAATAGTAGGCATGCTTTCAAAACGCTGTCAATTGCCAAATGTGGGTAGTGGATGTAAAAAGCTTGATAACAACTGTAAACATTGAGTTATAGTGCACCGTCGGTTAAGGACAGCACATTTTCCATTTGAATGGTCACTAACATTCCAAAGATATATAGTGATACTGCTAAAACTATACAGCACAGACATAAAAATATGTGGAAATATGTGGAAATCTGGTTTCCGTGAATATTTATCATTAGCGTATCGCCATGTAAAATGTCTTGATTTGATCTTATTAAAATCTTTGTTTCCATCACACTTCAGATTTACAAAAAAAAGATTTTCAGTTATAGCCCGTTTCACTTTCTGAAGACAAAGACTTTAACGACCAACCAAAAATCAACTCATGGCCCACAATTTGGGAAACCTGCTCTAGCTACCGGGCTTCATTTCTCTCATGATCTTAAAAAAATATTTTTCAATGTGCCTACTCTAAAAATAAAATAAAAAATGAAACGTTTCAGCAATGCATCCCATTTTCCTTAAAGAAAAATAGGCTCTGTTTGGAAAAAAATAGCTGTTTTTGAAAACAATCACAGACCTGAAGATCTGCTGACCCCAGCAGGACCACCATCCCTGTGATGACAGCGGATTTTAGTGGGTCATAAATTGAGACCTGCCTTATTAATATTCATGAGATAGGTCTGTTTGCGATCCACTAAGAATCGCTATTTGGAAATCGGAGCCAGATTTCACTTTAGTAATAGTGATTACCAAATAATAATTCGCAAAAAATCCCTACAGCTAATGTTTCTACATCAAGCCCATCATTCTTTAAATAAAGCTAATTGCAGGTTGAGGCCACTTCCCTGCCTCGGAATACTTTGAATAAATGTATGTCTCTTGTACAATGTCCCGTCTTTGTTTGTCCTCTCGTCAAACTTTTTTAATGAATGAAGCATATTCATCTGCCCCATCACCCTTCCTCGCCTCGTAGTCCTCTCCTGCCTCCGTGAATGCTTTGCACCTTTCTGCCTTCCTGATTCAGTTTCTGCCTTTGAAGGCACAACTTTCTTTCGGCAATGAATTCATCTTCACCTATGCATACAAATGTGCTTCAAACACCCTTCCCACTGCGTCAGCCCAATGGGGGGTACCTTGCCAGATCAGAAAGGCACAAGAGGTGTTGTTTTCCAGGAAGAGAATTGATCTGCACACCAGGTTCACTGATTTTCTGCACAGTTAGGCCCCCCTGTGAAGCCTTAGACTGTGCGACTCACGCTACCAATGAGAGTCAAGTACTTACTTGGCCTAGTTGCTCAGGACCCATAGTAGGTCAGGCTCTGGACATCAGCAGTGAAAGGCCTCAACCCCTAAGGTTGTGCCCAGTAGCTCCTACTTAGCCTTCTGAATGGAGGGCTCACAAAAGAAAAGATTTTAAAAAAAGTTTTAAGGCAAAAAGGACCTAGAAAAAGTTGAACACTATGCAATGACTGTTTAAGATGCGCCAGGACCTAGGGGCAATCTCCGCCTGACTGAGACGGAGCTAAGGTTGGCTTCATTAAGCCAGATGTCCTGATCAAAGCCTTTATCTTCAGACTTGGGCCCAGATTTACATACTGGTGGGAGGCCAGTGTTTCCGCAATAGCAACAAAGTAAATTACTCTGTCGTCCTGACAGGGATGCCACCCACCAGATTTAGAAATGACTACCAAATAGGCTGTAATTTCTAAAGCAAGGCTTTTTGCAGTTCGGTGCACGGCTCTGTCAACATGACCTTGCACCAAACTGTTTTCTTTTTTTAAAGTAAGAAAGATAATGACCCTCTAGCCATCCAAGTTATCATCCCTGACATAGGGGCATTGTTTTGTTTTTTACAACCCCTCACAACTACAGTGTAGTAATCCACTTCAAATTGAGTTGAAGTATCCTTTATGTAGTACATGTCAAGTACAGCAACCATCAGCAAACCCAGCAATTACTGGTTTAAATTGGAACCTTTCCAATGATGCCATTCTACTGCATCATGACTGTATCATCTTAATTCTAAACATTACCACATATCTTCCCCCCTATGGAATCTAAAAGAAAGAAAATAAAGAAATATTAGAAACTATAACACATTTTCCTTTACAATGTAAAATGCATATAAAGAGATGAAACTTACAACATACTTTACAAATGAGATACTTTACACAAACTACCAAAACTCCATTTCTTTCCATCATCTAGTTCAACCACAGAACTCTTGACAGAAACAACTTTATGTGGCTGAGAAAACTTACTTTCACCCTTCCTTACAAAACCAAACTTCCTCACAACAACCCAATCACCTTCTTCAAAAACTAAATCCTTAACACATCTCCTACTATCAAATTCCATCTTATTGCGCCACTGACAATCAATAACTCTCAACCTCATCCTTTCTCTATCAACCCAAACCTGATTCTTCTCCTTCAACCACATTGGGGACTCCTTAGTACCTGGTTCCCTTCCCTTCAAAGCCACAAAAGGAGAAACTCCAGTAACTGAATGTGATGTAATCCTGTGACCCCACATCATTCTTCACAATTCATCTTTCCATGATAAACCATTAGCCAAAGAAAGCTGAATAGAATCCATTATCATTCTGTTAACCCTTTCTACAAGAACATTTGCCTGCGGACGGAATAAAGCCACTCTCTCATGACTAATCCCCAAATTTAAAAGAAAACTACTCATCTCTGAAGAAACCAACTGAACACCATTGTCAGTTATGAGAGTTTTAGGTACCCCCTCCTCCAAGAAAACTTCCCTCAAAAATGCGATCACATTTACAGTGCAAACCTGCCCCACTGATTTGCAAGTAAACCACTTGCTATGATAATCAACCAACACAAGTAAGAACCGATTATTGCTTCCCAATTTCTCAATTGGACCTAAAATATCCAAGGCTAATTTTTCCCAAGGTCTCATGGGTAAATCCACACATCTCAAAGGAGGTTCCCTTGTAACTTTCACTTTATCACTACTGCTACAAGCATGACAATCACATACAAGATCTTCTACATTCTTATCCATCTCTGGCCACCAATAAAATTCTCTTAATCTACGCTTTCTCAGACTTCTACCTAGGTGCCCCTCGTGTACAATTCTCAATAATTTTGGCCTCAACAAATTTGGTGGAACAATTCTATTTCTTCTTAAAATGTTGGCACCTTGCAAACTAAGTTCATCCTTAACAGATACATATATTGTTTATGTACAATCTCTTCACCAGATCCATCCCAAGAATTCATAATCAACTCTTTCACTTTCTTGTATTCCAGATCCATCTCCATAGCCTCTCTCCACTCTTCTTGACTAACAGCAAATTCACTGTCAATACTCACAACAAAGTCTTCTAAAATTTCCACATGAGCATCATCTTCTACTGGCATCCTAGTGAGACAATCTGCAATAACATTTCTATTCCCTCGAACATATTCCACCACAAAATTATAGTCCAAAACCGATAGTAACCACCTCGATATACGGGGAGTCACACTTCCCTCTAAACCTCGTCCTCCTTTAAAAATATGAACTAAAGGTTTATGGTCCGTCTTTACCACAAATGGCAACCCCCACAGATAATACTTGAAATGTGTTATTCCCCAACAACAGGCCAGTCCTTCCTTTTCTATAGTAGAATACGATTTCTCGGCTCCTTGTAACCTACGTGAAGCAAACCCAATGACAGTTTCACTACTATCTGACACTTGTATCAGCACTGCCCCCAATCCAACATTGCTAGCATCCGTAACCAAAATTGACTTTTTCTTAAAATCAAAATGTCCTAAAGACTGCACCTTCAAGAGACTTTCTTTCACTTTAACAAACACGACCTGGCATTCAATATTCCATTCAAATACCACACATTTTTTTAAAAGAGCTCTCATAGGTTCCACTAAGTCAGCAAACTTAGGCACAAATTTAGAACAATACTCAGCAAGGCCTAAAAACGATTTTAACTGTTCCTTATTAATGGGAGATGGCGCATCCTTCACAGCTTTCACTATACTACTCTTCGGTTTTATACCCTCTGCAGATATCTGATGACCTAAATAGTTGACCTGGCTTAATCTCAATTGACACTTCTCTTTTTTTATTGTTAAACCATGCTCTGAAACTCGACGCAACACTTCATTCATCAACTGATCATGTTCCTCAAATGACCTCCCCACAATCATAATGTCGTCTTGAAAACACAACACTCTGTCCATCCCCTTAAAAATATTTTGCATAACACGTTGAAACACAGCTGAGGCTGAAGCTAACCCAAACGGCATCCTACGATACCGAAATGCACCCAAAGGTGTCACGAATGATGTCAATGGACGTGATTCGGGATGTAAATCCACTTGATGATAAGCCGAGGACAAATCAAGGACACTAAAAACACAACTTCCACCCATCTTACCCAGCATTTCTCCAATATTTGGTAAAGGTTGTCTATCCACCCAAATATTTCGATTTAAATCTCTCAAATCAATACATAAACTAATTTTGTTCCCTTCCTTTGGTGCGACGACAATCAGAGATAACCATTCCGATGATTCAATCGGCTCTATAACCTTTGCCTCCAACAACTTAACTAGTTCTTTGCTAAGTGGTTCCCTCATCATATGTGGTATTGACCTAACCTTATGAACAATTGGTTTAGCATTTTTTTTCAAAATTATATGATGCGAAAATCCTTTCAACATACCCAACTTATCAGAAAAAACATGGGAATGCTTTTCCATTAACATTTTCCCCCATTCATTGTCCATCTCCCCGCCAGAAGACACATTTTCCACATCTTGTTCAATAATCATTACAGGTTCTACAGCATTTGGATTGAGTACAGTATTCAAATCTTTCTGATGACGCCATCCAAGTAAATTAGATCCTTCCTTAGTAATGTAAACCCTTCCATAGACTCCATTCTTTTTGAAAACAATATCCATCCATTGCATTCCTAGAATGTTAATCTTTGATCCACCATATCCACCAGCTCTCATATCCGCTGGTAATAGATCTTTTATATCTCCATGTAACTTTTCTTGAAAAGTCTCTTTTGAAAGTAAAGTAAAAAGGTTACCAGAGTCCGCCAAAAGACTTACAGTTCCTTTTCCCAAAGTAATATCACAATGAGGTTTCTCTAATTTTGTTGTACTTTCTCTTCTTAAATTGGTGTGCCCCTCATCAATTTTTGAAACAATTTCCATTGGACCGACATATAGCCACATTTCCGGTGGCTCTTACGCCATCAGAGAAGTTTGGGTACAGCAGTAATAGAGTAATAACTGCGTAGCCTAACCTATGATCTGTTGGCATTTAAATAGTGTGGCACTGTTTTGGCGGGGAGGTAATTCAGTCGCCTTGTAGTGAAGTTTCCTCTCTGCCAACATCTAAATAGTGCCTTACGTTTCCAATTACTGGGAATGCTTTTCCTAGTCAGTTCTGCAGCCTGTAGCGCCTCAGGGCAGGCTTCTGGTCCCAGATTTCTCTCCAGCCAGGTCTCCTGAATGATCTAGTCCTCTTTAGTCAGCTGGGCCCTCTTGGAGGCAGGAGTCCTTCTGCCTTTTAATGTACCTGAAGCAGGTAACCAGGAGGCTAACTGCTTGGCTCTTGGAGAGCACCCCCAGTCCCCAGGTGGCAGCAGGATTCTGGAGTCCTTGTCCTCGGACTGGTCTTCCAACTGGAGCCAGAGGCCAGGATTCTTCTTCCGCCTGAGCCTCCACCTTCAGATGAAGTCTTTCTAGGTCCAGAAATGATCTGTAAAGATGATTGTTGATTTACTAGGTTTATCCTGTGCACTAGCCAGTGGTTTGAAAAATGTTACCATCTACTCCTAACAGTTTTCTTGTCGTCTTTCACATCCTTTTGCAGCACATCCTCTTTAAGGTACTGTAAAATAACCCAAGAGCCCCTGTTTCAAGATGGCGGGACCCAGGTGACCCCAGTCAGGCCTGCCTTCAGCTTCTTGGTCACTACCCAACCTGACCGGGTAAAAACTGTTTTTCTTTCCTACTGTGCTGTAGCCTAACTGCCTAGGAGGGTCCTGGGGATGAAGACCTCTTTTAGCACCTCCTCTTCTTGCTTGGAGATGCCAATCTGCTGTTCGCCCAACTGTTCCTGTCCTCTCCCAGGTGCTAAGCAGTTAACACCCGCTGGCCTTTCCTTGGCCCAGAGGCAACCCGGGTTCCAGCTCTGGGAGCGCGATGGGCGTCGGGACTGTTTTTCGTCTTTCTGCAAATGAGGTTGGGCTTTCTAGAAGGAAGGTCCTGGAAATGGTTAGGAGAAGCCCTCTGTGGAGTGTCTGGCATGGAGTTCCTCATCTCTTTACACTCCGTTCTCAGTTTAAGTAATGTGTCTGTTCATTGGTAACCCTTTCAGATAAACAATTAGTAGGAAAGACTGGTGACCCATTTCATTTACTTACATCCTGAGGAACTGTGCTTTTTATTTAAAAACAACTGAGAAGTGAAGTTGTCCGTTTCCATGAACATTATTCAACATTCAAAACAATCTTGAGGACAGAGGAATTGTTTCATATGAAATGAAATACCAGTATTTATAAAGCCACAGTTACCTCTGAAGTGGTGTCCCGGCACTGGGGGCCCTTGGAAAGATTAAGCAAGCTATTGCCCAAAGTCACATGTTGCTGGGCTAACCTGCCACTTGCACCAGGGATCGAACCGTGAACCCTGTAGTCCGGAGTCAGGCACCCTGGTCACTGCTTACCACAAAAAGAGCCGCTCCTAGTATGATGACCCAAGTGCTAAGGTGTAAAATGGTTAGTTTGTGAGTGCAGGCATCTCACAAACAGTGAAGGACTGGTCTCACACACCACCGGGTGTCGTGCTTCATCATTGACCAGTCCTCGCCCTCTAAAAACTTGGTTTTATAGAGGGTGGGCATTTACCTGGAAACAGGGATGCACCTCTAAAGCTAAGTGGCGGCCCTTACAAAAAGTGAGGTTAAAAAGCCATTACAGATGCCATACTTATTTTAATATAACTGGCAACTGTATGGTGGTTAAAATAAATGGTCTGTGTGTTGGGGATTCTATTGTCCCCCCACCGGGTTATAGATGGTCAACATGTTTCTGCCTGGTGGCCCCTAGGGGTCCGTGGCATTCATCAGGACCTATGCTGAAAAAAGGGCTCCGCCCTTACCATGCTACGCTGGTGAGGGTTCCACTGGGTGGGCTGAACACTTTCACACTCCACCGTGTGTGAGGTTAAAGTTAACGCCCTAACTGATGGGACCTACTAGCCCCATAGGAGAGTAAGGAGGAGAGACCCCTTTGGTCCAGCTTGTGATTAGGGAGTGCTCCCACCTCTGTGCCTATAACCGATCTCCTCAAGGAGATCAGTTATAGGTCTCTCCTCCTTACTCGAGTAAGGAGGAGAGACCCCTTTGGTCCAGCTTGTGATTAGGGAGTGCTCCCACCTCTGTGCCTATAACCGATCTCCTCAAGGAGATCAGTTATAGGTCTCTCCTCCTTACTCGCCTATGGGGCTAGTAGGTCCCATCAGTCAGGGCGTTAACTTTAACCGCACACACGGTGGAGTGTGAAAGTGTTCAGCCCACCCAGTGGAACCCTCACCAGCGTAGCATGGTAAGGGCGGAGCCCTTTTTTCAGCATGGGTCCTGATGAATGCCACGGACCCCTAGGGCCCACTAGGCAGAAACATGTTGACCATCTATAACACGGTGGGGGGACAATAGAATCCCCAACACACAGACCATTTATTTTAACCACCATACAGTTGCCAGTTATATTAAAATGAGTATGGCATCTGTAATGGCTTTTTAACCTCACTTTTTGTAAGGGCCGCCACTTAGCTTTAGAGGTGCATCCCTGTTTCCAGGTAAATGCCCTCCCTCTATAAAACCAAGTTTTTTAGAGGGCGAGGACTGGTCAATGATGAAGCATGACACCCGGTGGTGTGTGAGACCAGTCCTTCACTGTTTGTGAGATGCCTGCGCTCACAAACTAACCATTTTACACCTTAGCACTTAGGTCATCCTACTAGGAGCGGCTCTTTTTGTGGTAAACAGTATATGTTGGAGGCTGCCTACTCCTAGCACCCTGTGCCTCTAGTCCCCTCCCCCCCCCCCCCCGAACCCTCTCCCCCTGACTCACCCCCCTCCCCCCCGACTCACCCCCCTCAGGTCTTCCCTGAGGTTCTGTGGTTAAACACCATGGCCACTGCATCACACCTTTTCCAACAGAGTGAATATATTTAAGCAGACTTATCATGTTTCAATAAATCATAACATGCATATATGGGAGTTTAATATTTGGACATCTGTATTCAATACCTAACCTATATAATTCAAAAGGGAGTTGCCTAAAAGAAAAAACGCTAATCATTCGAACACTGTTTATGGATGATGCAATTGGGAAAGCATGTCTCCTATTTGCCACCCCTTACCCCCCCCCCCCCACACACCACCACCGTCCTGTAACCTAGCAAGAGTTAGAGGTGGGCAAAACCAGGAAATAAATATGGGTGCTATGCAGGTGGCCAGGTGAGGCGCAAAGTCAAACCACGGGCCAAGCCATCCAAATAGTTCTGAGCATGGGTATTCTCAGGCGTGAGTCCCTTGCTCACTTTGCCACTGGATTCAAGCAAACCGGGCTGAAGATGGCTGGAATGCCAGAAACCGGTCCTCTGAAGCTTGTTTCCGGTCCAGGGAAGACATGGCTTGGCAGTTCGTTTTGGACTGTTCCCATGAGGCACATGGTCAGACTGATTTGCATATAGCCATGTCTGAACTGCGGTGGCAGAGTGGGTTAAAGAACGGTGATGGATTAAACCCAGATCTTTTGACTGGGTGTGAGTGTTTGATTGATTCAGATGCTCCGTCCATCACCACCCCCTTTTGTACCGCTTTTGGCCGCCATAAGTGTGGCAGGGTATTCTCAGACGTGAGTCCCTTGCTCACTTTGCCACTGGATTCAAGAAAGCCGGGCTGAAGACGGCTGGAATGCCAGAAACCGGTCCTCGGAAGCTTGTTTCCGGTCCAGGGAAGACATGGCTTGGCAGTTCGGGCTGGACTGTTCCCATGAGGCACAGGGTCCGACTGATTTGCATATAGCCATGTCTGAACTGGGGTGGCAAAGTGGGCTAAAGAACGGTGATGGATTAAACCCAGATCTTTTGACTGGGTGTGAGTGTTTGATTGATTGAGATGCTCCGTCCATCACCACCCCCTTTTGTACCGTGATCCTCCTATATGGCAGCACCTTCGGGCCTCGGGGGACCCCTTGAGATACCATTAGATTCTCACCAGCGGGTTTCCTTCTGCGCCTTATACCCCTTTCTGCCTCTCCAGAATGCACTGTTAACGTCACCATTGATTCCAGCTCTAGATCAACAACAGTCTTCACCTCGTGCATTGATCCCTATTGTAACCCCAATGCCAGCCTCGGCCCTTGCAGGTAATAGCATTGGGGCCTGTTTGGGATGGATTCGACAGACCATGAGGACAATTAAATAAATAGATCATTTTCCCTAGTCGCTGTCTGCAGAAATCCCCCCCACCTCTCTTACCTGCACAGGCGGCGGCTGCCCAATGCCGTTGGTGCTGACTCCAGTTCCAGAAAATCCTACTGGTAGCTCTCAAACCCTGGCACCTGTGCATAGATTATTCATTATGACTTTTAACTATTAAGACAGTTTTTCTTGTTGCCATTGCTTCTGCCAGTCGTATCAGTAATTTGCCAGGCCCGGTCTGTCAGGCTCCCATTAAGCTCTTTCAGAACCAGAGCTGCTTTTCTCTGAACGTGATCATTCAGTTCCATCTGGGTCAATCCATTAAACTGCTATCTTTCTTTCCTCCACCTCATCCTTCCAAGGAGGAGAGGTTACATAGGCTGGACCCTAAAAGCACAGTGAGTGTTTATCCCGCACAGATGACTTCCTTGAGGATGACCACCTTTTCACATGTCATGTAACCAACAGGAAAGAAAAAAAGCAGTGCAGAAAAGGACATTATATCGATGGATGGTTTTAGGCATGAAAATATGCTATGCCATTGCCCATAAAGGTCTACCGGAGGGAATTGGGGCTCATTCGACGAGAGCCAAATCCTCCATATCAGCCTTGCTTTGGGAATTTCCTGTAGGTGAAGTCTGCAGTGTGGCCACATAATAATCACTATGCATCTAAGCTAATCACTATTGCCTGGATTCGGGGGATGGGCATTTCGCTCTATCTGTGCTTCAGGTCTTTATTTATTTATGAAATTTGTTAAGCGCAGGCAAATACCCAAAGGCGTCTCGGCGCTGATCCACCAAGGCCCTCCATACCGTAGGTTCTGCTTCAGAATTTATTCAAGAGGCCTGGAATCTGCAGGTAGAAGTACCCATCAGAATAAAAAGCTACTTCCCTTCAGGCATGATGTTTCTTGTGGATACTCTGGCTACCTGCAGATTCCTTGCCAATCCCTCTCACCCCCCCTTAGATAGTTGGTCATGGGACAAAAATAATAAGAATCCAATTTTCTGATGTAGGAGTATATATCTTATCCAATGACAATCTCATCTTGCTTCCTCACTGGTGCAGAAAAAAAGAATGAGAAACTGACATCAGAGTGATGATGGGGGCGGTTTATGGAGTAGCGATGTCTCTTCTGGTATGGCAAGGAGCCGGTGCCCCCTGCTAGCAGGGGAGAGCTATGGAGAAAAGTGTTCCAGACCAGTCTGGGTCCTGGGGGTTTACTCAAGAGGAGAGGAGTGTGCCGGTAGATGAAGTATCCACCAGAAATATGGCAGCCAAAGGTCAATTCCTGTTTTTTCTGATCTGTACCCCACGATCAGAACTCATCATCTTTGTTTTGCGAGTCGAGAGTCCATAAGAAGAGTCTTTGAATCTGATTTGTGAGAGGGAGCGGAATGGTAAAGGCTGAAAAGGTTCTTTTCGTAAATGTATATTGTAGCCACTGCTCCCTGTGGGCTGCTGTCGCTCTGATGATCATTGCACACTTTCACAATGCATTTGGCCAAAAACTAGGTTTGTCTGGATGAACTTTGACGCTCTGGCGTCATCTTTCTGGTTGCTTTGCTGTTTTGAACAAGTTTATTCGTTTTGTTAACATAGGGCAGGGCTGGAGGTTTTTTAAGGATCTGCATAAGGAAGCAGCAGCTCTGCTTTAATCGACTTTTTCGACTGTTGCATTGAGCAGATCTGTGTCCTACAGTCTCTGAAGAGGACTTTTTTGTATGTCATTGACATTGTAAAGTTCGTTTTGCTTCACCAGGAGAAGCCCCATCTTCTTAGATCATGGGACACCCCAAGTTCCTAGACCTGGACATGCCCCATCTTTTCAGACCAGGATAAGTCCATCCTGTTCGACCTGGAGGATCCCTCGAGCGCGTGCCAGTTTGTTCCTCCAACCCTTTGTTGCCATTTGGGTTCAAAGCTCCGGGTACCTTCAGCCTGAGGATCATCCTCTGAAGCGTGGACATTTAAGCGGTCTCGCGAGTCATGCGCAGGTTTTCAGTGGGTGTTGAGCAGCACTGATGATGACGATGAGGCTGAAGCTGCAGAGCGCTGGTGCGGACACCACAGCTACCAAGGGTCACTTGATGTGAAGTTAACATCACTCGAGGTGCCTTTTGGAGGCCATGCGGTGTGTGCACAGACTTCACCCTTTATTGTGCTTAACCGCATCTGGATCCTTCTAAGGCAGCTTGGGAGTGATGGTGCTGTTGAGGACATACAAAGGGAGCAGCAACCATTGGGTCTTTGAATGTTTAGGTACGGTATACCCAAATGTCTTTATGAAAGTACTGTTTGACATTGCTCGCGTTATTTGGTATATGTGGTGTCATTTGACCTAGAAATATCTTTTTATGCTAACCTCTTGTATTCTCTTCCATGCAGTTTGCTGCCATGTACCATTCTGTGTCTGAAACCAGCCATCCGCTGCAGTCTGAAGAGCAGGAAGTTGGCATTGACCCCCTCCAGAGCTACCTGGGAAAGGAAGAGACGGGTAAGCTCCGCGTTCCCTGGTCGGTGGTCTTCCAATACTTCACCTTTGTCGGGGTCTGAAGAGAGCCCCCCCTTTCAGCAATTGCTTCTTTCTCGTCCCAGTACTGGGTGGGAGCAACTTTTGGATGGCTGCACCGAGTATATGTATGGCAGCCCCCCTGGCACAAATGTCCACTTTCAGATGCATAGAAACCTTGACATATCCCTGTCATTTAACTGACCGTAGGTCTTGCTGTTTGCAAAATGGACCTCGGAACAGCCCACCTGTGACATCTCCGCATTATCAGACGCATGAAAGCCCCTTCCAGCCCTCCAAAATACTGCTTTGCTTTTTGTAGGACAAGATCTCCCGCCGAGCATGGCCGTTTATTTTTTAATACATTTACTGCATCAGCCTTATCTCCATTAGCACGACCTAAGCTGAAGTCAAGTCAGGGAGAATAATTTTACTCAGTGTGTATATCCGTGCCGAGAGACAAAAAAGGGGGATAGGGATGTTCAGGAGTGGGGGGGGGGGGTCTTCGATCGTGGATAGATCTTCATGGTATCGAGACTACGCACATTTCGGTGAACCGAGCTCTTTCATCAGGAAAGCCACAAATGTGAATTACCTAAAAACAAGTAAAGAAAACACTCAGCCTTTAACATAATAAATAACCAATGGATGGAGAAACGAGGAACTTTCCTGATGAAGGCGCATGGGTCGCCGAAACGTGTGTAGACAAAATACCACAAAGATCTATCCATGGTCGAAACCACCCTCTCTTCCCGCTACCCTCTCCTTTTTTGTCTCTCAGCACGGATATGCACATTTGGGAAATTATTCTTCCTGACTTGGCGCCCAAATGAATGAAATACTTACCTCTGTTAAACATGTTGTCATTCATTTTGATGCAGTTGTAACTTTATCCTTCAATGCTTTCATAATTGCACCTATTGTATTTAAAGTTTCATATAATATCAGTTGATCTGCTGACATCATCTTTGACATGTTGCCTTTACCCCTAATGATAGACAATTGGATTATGAAGTATGCTGTTTTAATCTTTTATACAATGTCTGTGTAATTACATATCATAGTTTTTAAATATTTTTTAAGAATGAAAATATTTTATGAGTCATGTCTAGTCGCGCATACAGCCTTTTTTGAGCATCATTTAGCAATTATTAGATATATTGTTAAATAGCACGATAGTTTCCTAGGGATTTGTTTTGTACAATTGACTTCAGAAGCAAAGTCACAACCTTCAGCGTTTCTGGAGCAGCTCCTGCGCTCTTCCTGTAGTGGTGATGGTACTTTCTGCACTCCTCCTGTAGTGGCGATGGTAGTTCTTGCACCCTTCCTGTAGTGGTGATAGTATTCCCAGCACTCCTCCTGTAGTGGTGATAGTAGTTCCTGTACTCTTGTAGTGGTGATAGTAGTTCCTCCGCTCCTAATATAGTGGTGATAGTAGTTCCTGCACTCCTCCTGTAGTGGTGATCGTAGTTCTTGCCTCCTCCTGTAGTGGTGATAGTAGTTCCTGCACTCCTCCTGTAGTGGTGATCGTAGTTCTTGCCTCCTCCTGTAGTGGTGATAGTAGTTCCTGCACTCCTCCTGTAGTGGTGATCGTAGTTCTTGCCTACTCCTGTAGTGGTGATAGTAGTGCTTGTGCTCTTCCCATAGTGGTGATAGTAGTTCCTACACTCCTCCTATAGTGTAAATGTAAATGTATTGCGATTTATATAGCGCACGTATCACCCGAAGGCATCAAGGCGCTTGCCTTGGGAACCCGTCCTGGTATTCCCCTGTGAGATAACCCCAGCAGGGTATCCACAAGGTGAAAGCCAGGCATCCCGCCGCGAGGGGCCATAGTGGAGATCAAGCAAGCTATTGCCCAGAGTCGCAGAGTGTAAACCCGTGAGTCGAGTAGGCACCGGAACGAGAATTATCGAGTCCGTGGAATTTTTGAGCCCAAGACCCGCCGAGGCGGGGAATTGAACCCTGGTCCAGGACCGATCTCAGCTTCCGGGTCTGCTGCCTCTAACCCCTGAGCCACACTTCTCCACTGTGTTGATAGTAGTTCCTACACTCCTCCTATAGTGGTGATAGTAGTTTCTACACTCCTCCTGTAGTGGTGATAGTAGTTCTTGCACCTCCTATAGTAGTTCTTGCTCATGCAAAGTGACCATGAATGTTTGGCCGTCCAGAGACGGCCGAGCAAACATTCATGCGCACTTAAGAGAGTGCCACCACTGTTCCGGTGCCACGCAGCTCCTCCCCGCCCCTAACCAGGTGATCCACAGATGGAAAAATAAAATAAAGTTAATTATTATCATTTTATCTTGCGCTTTGTCAACTGCGCGCAGACCAGTGGGGCGACAGTTCTCCGCATCAGCGTTGGAGCCTCTCCTGAAGGCCTTGCCCATGCCAGGTTTCATTGATGTCCGCAAGGGTTAAATTAACATAGGTTAATTCAATCAGTGGTTGTTCTTAAAATGTGGTATTGATCTGTCCACCTGGACCTACTTGTACACCCCTGGATTAGAACAGCAATGTCTTCCACAAACTCTTATCACGCTTCCCCGCGATACAGCTCACATCATATCCTCGCCAGGAGATCTCTGGCTGAAAGTCCCAGCCACTGTGCTGTTCACCCATTCCATAAAAGTGTACCTTTGATGCACAATCAACCTATTGAGTTCTGCTGAACACTTCTTTCTTCATGATTGCTGTTATTTCACTATGATTGTAGATTGCTGTTATTTCACTATGGTTGCTGTTATTTCACCATGGTTGTCGTTATTTCACCATGGTTGCTGTTATTTCACCATGATTGCAGATGGTTGCTGTTATTTCACCATGATTGCTGTTATTTCACCATGATTGCTGTTATTTCACCATGATTGCTGTTATTTCACCATGATTGCTGTTATTTCACCATGATTGCTGTTATTTCACCATAATTGCTGTTATTTCACCATGATTGCAGATTATTTAACCAGGATTGCTGTTACTTCACCATGGCTGCTGTTATTTCACCATGACTGCAGATGGTTGCTGTTATTTCACTATCATTGTAGATGGTTGCTGTTATTTCACCATGATTGCCGATAATTGTTGTTATTTCACCATGATTGCAGATGGTTGCTGTTATTTCACCATGATTGCAGATTATTTAACCATGGTTGCTGTTATTTTCCCATGATTGCAGACGGTTGCTGGCATGGTTTCGGTTATTTCACCATGATTGCAGCTGGTTGCTGTTATTTCACCATGATTGCAGATGGTTTCTGTTATTTTAACATGTTTGCAGATGGTTTGTTATTTTAACATGTTTGCAGATGGTTGCTGTTATTTCACCATGATTGCAGATGGTTGCTATTATTTCACCATGATTGCAGATGGTTGCTATTATTTCACCATGATTGCAGTTGGTTGCTATTATTTCACCATGATTGTAGATGGTTACTGTTATTTCACCATGGTTGCAGATTATTTAACCATGATTGCTGTTATTTCACTATGGTTGCTGTTACTTCACCTTGGTTGCTGTTATTTCACCATGATTGTAGACGGTTGCTGTTATTTCACCATGGTTGCTGTTATTTCACCATGATTGCAGCGGGTTGCTGTTATTTCACCATGATGGCAGACGGTTGCTGTTATTTCACCATGATTGTAGATGGTTGCTATTATTTCACTATCATTGTAGATGGTTGCTATTATTTCACCATGATTGCAGATTGTTGCTGGTATTTCACCATGATTGCAGATTGTTGCTGTTATTTCACCATGATTGCCGATGGTTGTTGTTATTTCACCATGATTGCAGATGGTTGCTATTATTTCACCATGATTGCAGATTATTTAACCATGGTTGCTATTATTTTCCCATGATTGCAGACGGTTGCTGTTATTTCACCATGATTGCTGTTATTTCACCATGATTGCAGCTGGTTGCTGTTATTTCACCATGATTGCAGATGGTTTCTGTTGTTTTAACATGTTTGCAGATGGTTGCTGTTATTTCACCATGTTTTGGTTGCTGTTATTTCACCATGATTGCAGATGGTTGCTAATATTTCACCATGATTGCAGTTGGTTGCTATTATTTCACCATGATTGCAGTTGCTTGCTATTATTTCACCATGATTGTAGATGGTGACTTTTATTTCACCATGATTGCAGATGGTTGCTGTTATTTCACCATGATTGCAGATGGTTGCTGTTATTTCACCATGATTGCAGATGGTTTCTGTTGTTTTAACATGTTTGCAGATGGTTGCTGTTATTTCACCATGTTTTGGTTGCTGTTATTTCACCATGATTGCAGATGGTTGCTAATATTTCACCATGATTGCAGTTGGTTGCTATTATTTCACCATGATTGCAGTTGCTTGCTATTATTTCACCATGATTGTAGATGGTGACTTTTATTTCACCATGATTGCAGATGGTTGCTGTTATTTCACCATCATTGCAGATGGTTGCTGTTATTTCACCATGATTGTAGATGGTTGCTGTTATTTCACCATCATTGCAGATTATTTCCACATGATTGCTGTTATTTTACCATCATTGCAGATGGTTGCTGTTATTTTACCATCATTGCAGATGGTTGCTGTTATTTCACCATGATTGGCAATCGCTGGGTCTAGTTGGTCATGTCCGCACATATCTGTTCCGTAACATGAGAAAGCGCTCCGGTGCGTCGCTTTTATTGGTCCGGTTGGTGGTATATCTACAACTATGTAAATTAGTACTAATGTTCCACTTCGGAGGTAGACGGGTGAGTGAATGAGTCCAGGTCTGTAAGGTGTTGTGTGAGGTCTAGATGGCTCTGTAGGTGTGTCGGTTGTCTTTGCCCGTATGCCTATGGCCCAATCTGCTATCCTGCATGATGTAGTCCTGTTTTTGTCTCCTGGGTACCACCTGTGTTCAGTGTTGTGGCTAGATCTGTTGTCTTTTAGTGTCTTGGTTCAGTTGGTGTCATCGCTGTTACAGGAGCAGATCAAGTTATCCAAGAACCTTAGTTCCCATATACTCTTTGCTCACACTTTTGAGGACTTTTGTGCCTCTAACACCGCCACAAGTTCCATCTATTCCATGCATGTGAACCTTCGGCCATTCCTTAGATCTCGACAACCCAGGTCACCTCCGATCACTGCTCGCGGACTGTGGGCAATTATTACACAGCATGTTCTAATCTACGAATCTGTCTCTCAGGTTGTTTCAATTTTGAAAGTCTTCACGTGTATCTGAAGTCATGTCATAGTAAACACCTTCTTTGTCTTATGTTGTTCCTGTTCTGAAAGTCTTCAGGTTCTTCGCAGGGCATGCAATAATGAATTAAGTCTTCTTGTCTATCGCAGGGCATGTAATAATGAAAGAAGTAGTCTAGTTTATCACAGGGCATGTAATAATGATTGAAATCTTCTTGTTTATTGCAGGGCATGTAATAATCAATTAAGTCTTCTCGTTTATCACAGGGCATGCAATAATGAATTAAGTCTTCTCGTTTATCGCAGGGCATGTAATAATGAATGAAGTCTTCTCGTTTATCGCAGGGCATGTAATTATGAATGACGGCTTCTCGTTTATCGCAGGGCATGTAATAATCAATGAAGTCTTCTCGTTTATCGCAGGGCATGTAATAATGAATTAGGTTTTCTCGTTTATCCCAGGGCATGTAATGTTGAATAAAGTCTAAGCATTTTTTTCACAGGGGACGTACTATTGAATGAAGTCTTCACATTTATCGCATGGCATGTAATATTGACTTAAGTCTAAGTGTTTATCGCAGGGCATGTCCTCCTGCCACCTCCCCCTACGACGGTCCTCCTGTCCAGCTTGCCCATAGTCCGCAACCCTCTGCTGCCTTATGTTTTGTGCCTCCTCTGCTTGTTTTTCTGCCTCTTCTCTGCTTGCTCCTGCCCTCTATTTTCAGGGTCGTAGCTTGGTCAGTAAGACTGGGGGAGGGGGTGAGCTTCAGATTTTCCAACAGTCACACTGATCTATAATGTTAAAATACATTATACAACGAGCAGGGTGCATAAGAGAGGCTTAATGAGCAGCGGACAGGGAGAGGAATGCGGATTGGTATGAGTACTAAGTGAGGGAAAGGCAATATTTTGGAAAATGATCAACACATTTTAGGACTTTGAAAATAGAGATGAGAGAGTGTGTGTTTTGTCAGTGTTTGAATGCAAAAATCCCAGGTGAAATTAGACAGTCCGGTCACAATACCCCACTAAAAGCATCGGATCCCAACTATTCATCCGAAAATACATTTATTGATCGGGTGTGAGACCCCAAACACCCCGCACGGAAGATACGCCCTGTCCAGATACGCCTTGGGGTGACGGTGCTGCACTTTACAAATGCTGATGGATTGATGTAATAATGTTATAAAGAATAAAAGGCTTTGAGTTTATCGCAGGGCATGCAATAAAGGATAAAGCCTACACGTTTATCGCAGGGTGTGTAATAATGGATAAAGTCAATGCGTTATTCGCATTGAATGTAATGATAAAGACTACACGCTTATCGCTGTGCATTTAATGTTGAATGAAGTCAATGCATTTATTGCGTTTATTGCAGGACAGTAATAATGAATAAGGTCTTTGCGTTTATAGCATGGCGTGTAATAATGAATAAAGTCTTCGTGTTTATTTAAGGGCATGTAAAAATGAAAAAAGTCTATATGTTTTCTTAGGGCACGTAATATTGAATGCAGTCTAAGTGTTTATCCCAGGGCATGCACTAATGAAAAAAGTCTAAGCGTTTATCGCAGGGCATATAATAAGGAATACATTCTAAGCGTTTATCAGGGACATTTAATATTGAATATAGTGGTTGCGTTTATCGCAGGACACGCAATCTATATCTATACTAATGTAATAAAGAGAGAGCCCAAACCTTTGAGGCAGGTAATCTCAGGAACCACAGCACCAATCACAACACCCAATACAGCGTTGGAAAGGCCAGTTGGAGCAGAACGACATAGGCTATGCAGACACCCACCATATACATTTAAAAGGTAAAAGAACCGTGCCAGCAAAGTAGTGCCTTGTGGAGGTGTCTGCGTTGTGCTGTGGGCGTGTGCTGGGGGCGTGACAAACGCTGGGGGCATGTGGTACGTTCCGCCCTTCATGCCATGTCTCATATCGTGTGCTGTGGGCGTGTGCTGGAGGCGTGGGCGTGTGCGGGGCGCGGGATTACGGGAAAAAAAGCGAGCGTTGTGCCCAATATTTAATTGTTTTTTCTTCCCAGGTTCTGTAGATTCCAGCTCCGGGTGTGCTTGCCCCGCGCTCCCAGTGACGTGCACCTGCTTTTCTGTTTGGAGGTCAGGCATGGCGCTATTCCCAAGGGCCGTAAGGAGCGCAAACAGGGGCCATTGTGCAGGAAATGTAATCCCGCCTTAACTTCCGGTGACGCCTGAAGCGCACACTGGAGATTTTCAACTTCTGTTGCACACAGGCCTCGCGCCACGCACAATCGGACACAAGGCCCGCCTCCACGGAAATAGCAAGAAAGGGACTATCCCTGCCCCGGGAATATGTGATGATATTCCGCAAACCAACATCCTGCATACCATCACTCTGCAATTTTTATAACGCGGGTCTATTACTCTGCAAAGACATCATTTCTAAAACGTTTACAACGTATATGACTTTATCACGCATGCCATTATAACGCAAATGTATCTGTGGTAAAGTCATATACATTGTAAAAGTACATTATTAAAACATCAAATATATGTTTGTATATATGTGTGTATATATATATATATATATATATATATATCTATACTACTATTATAAAGAGAGCGCACAAACTTTTGAGCCAGGTAAACTCGAAAAGTACACCATCAATCAAAACACCCAAGACATCATTGAAAACCTCAGGGCAAGCAGAAGGACGTAGGCTATTAAAAATAAAAAATATACGTTGTTTAAAAAATTTCGAAATAAAAATAAAGTAGTCTCTTGCAAGTAGCGCCGGACGCGACGTCTGCGTGATGACATCATTTGCGTTTGTGCTCCCTGGCAACACTTCCGGAAATGGCGCAGAAGATCTCGACCTGCTGGGAGGACTGCCGCGGCCCTGCTTGCTGCTGGGCGAAGTGGCGGCCTGTGCGGGCGGGGCGCCTGAAGAGTGGCGGCCTGTGCGGGCGGGGTGCCTCGAGAGTGGCGGCCTGTGCGGGCGGGGCGCCTGAAGAGTGGCGGCCTGTGTGGGCGGGGTGCCTGGAGCGAGACCGGCGGCTGAGGTAAGGATCAGGCGGGAGGGGGGGGCCGAGACAGGAGGGGCCGGGACCGGCTGGGGCGGGGCGGGGCCGGGGGCAGAAGTGCACGCAAGCCTCAAATGCTGCCCCCAGCCCCTTTCTGCCCCAGGCAACGCTGGGGCGGGCTGCTAATATATATATATATATATATATATATATATATATATATATATATATATATATATATATGTATATAATTAAAACATTTATTCTTTTAAATTGCATTATTTATATTATTTTTATTTATTTTATTTTGTTTCCCTTTACACCCTAAAAACTAATCCCACCCTGCTCCCTTTAAATACCCCTGCACCCCATAATCATAACCCACACTTACTCCTTAAAATACCCCAACACCCTTAAACACTAACCCATCTTAACCCTATAAATATACCCTGTACCCCAAAACCCAAACCTATCCCTAAAAATACCCCTGTACCCCAAAACCCAAACCTAGCCCTGAACCCTATAAATACCCCTGTACCTCAAACCCCAAACCTACCCCTGAACCCTAAAAATACCCCTGTACCCCAAAACACAAACCTAGCCCTGAACCCTAAAAATACCCCTGTACCCCAAAACCCAAACCTACCCCTGAACCCTTAAAATACCCCTATACCCCAAAACCCAAACCTACCCCAAAACCCAAACCTACCCCTGAACCCTAAAAATACCCCTGTACCCCAAAACCCAAACCTACCCCTGAACCCTAAAATACCCATGTACCCCAAAACCCAAACCTAGCCCTGAACCCTAAAAATAACCCTGTACCCCAAAACCCAAACCTACTCCTGAACCCTAAAATATCCCTGTACCCCAAAACCCAAACCTAGCCCTGAACCCTAAAAATACCCCTGTAACCCAAAACCCAAACCTAGCCCTGAACCCTTAAAATACCCCTGTACCCCAAAACCGCCCCTGAACCCTAAAAATACCCCTATACCCCAAAACCCAAACCTAACCCTGAATCCTAAAAATATTCCTGTACCCCAAAACCCATACCTACCCCTAAATCCTAAAACTGCCCCTGTATCCCATAACCCAAAACTATATCTGAACCCTTAAAATTCCCAAACACCCCAAAACATATAACTCAGTACCCCAAAACATATACCCCTATACCCATACTTACCGTATCCAAACATTTTTAAAAAACATGCTTTTACCATTCATGCATTTACAGCGAATTTTGTTGTAAATGTATGCGTAGTAAAAGCATATAAAATGTAATGGCATGCGTTATAATGGCATTGCGGAGTCATGGTACTTTCGTAATGAAAGTATGCGGAGTGATGGTATGCGGAAAGAAAGTTGCGGAATAATGGGTGTTTACCCTCCCCCGGTAAGTACATTGGTGGCACTGCGGCCCACATCTCCAGCAACATACTCATATTTTTTCACCACCCATTTGAAAAATGCACAGGTCTCTCTCCTTGATGGCCACCACCGACATACACTTTTAGACACACCTCCCGCCACAAGTTCTAGAATTGCGAACTTTAGAGCTGGGGAGCTACGTTTGGATCTCGGCATCAGCTCAACATCCTGTGATTCCAGGCAAATCGCTTTGTCTCCCCGTGCCTACCACAAATGAATGTGTTCTTCTGTAATGTAAATTGTGCTCATGCCATTTTGTCGAGTTCGCGCTATATAATATTGCAAGGAAAAATAAAGTAGGGAAACTTGAGTTCACACACTACTGAACGCGCACTCTTAAGTGCATCAGCAGTGCACTGTGAATCGGAGCGTTTCACAGGCCTGTCACAGATCAGAAATGCTATCAAAATGAAATCCTACAAAACAATATACTACGGTTTGCTCCTGGAATCAACCTAGACCCTTATCCTTCTTTTTACCTCCACCCATTTATCCGGACTCCGCAGCAGTATGGTCATCTATGGGACAGAGTAGTGGAAGGTTGCAAGGCTACAGTCGGAGCTACCAAATTCCTGAGAACTTCCTACCCTTACATAATAGGTTTAGCCCGCTGGAAATGGTTGATTGACTGAATGAATCTCCAACCATTATCCAGCGCGCAGAGGGGGAGATGGATACGGAGAAATACCCTCCTCCCCAGAAGCAATATAATTCCAATAACCTTGATGATCACCTGGCTAGATTAAATTCAAAACCTATCAGCATAAGGGCCATACCGGATGTATTCCCGCCTAAATCCCAAATACCTCAACCTACACTACCTTTATAGCAAGAAAGGGCATACAATGTAACATTGTGTCCCCCGGTTCTAGAGCTTGAGGAGAGGGGGCAGCCCTTAACATTTCTCTCATGGAATATTGCGGAACTGTCTAACAAGTTAAATGACCCCACATTCATGAGCTTTGTCACTGATTTTTCTGTAATCTGTCTTCAGGAGACTTGGGAGAGGGAGGCTGTGCACATAAATGGATATCGCTCTTTCCATATCCCCGCCGAGCCATCAGTAGGGGGTAGAAACAAGGGGGGCTTATGCGGTTACATTTCTAACACATCTAAAGTAAGGGTTAAAAATATTGCTGTGTACTCAAAGTTTTTTCAGATGTTGGACCTTAATTTGGATGGGCTTGAGACTTTAATTGTTATAAATTTTTACAATAATATACCCAAGTGTGAAATGTCCAGTGTCTTTGAGGGCCCCCTACAAGCTATGTTGAATTCAAACAGGGATTGTCCAACAGGTAATCGCATTTTATGGCTGGGGACTTCAACTGTTTGTTGTGCCCACACGTCAATACCGACATATGTGGCTTGGTGAATGTCAAAGGTGAACCTTGTACCCACTTTACTCACACACTTTTAGGGAACTTTGTAAATAACCTGATGTTTGAATTGGATCTAGTATATGGGAATGAATTGTGTGTACCTCAGGTCAGTTTCAAACACCCATACAATGGTAGGGGTTGCAATTCTCTAATCGATTATGTCCTGGCTTCGTGTAGCTTTGCATACAACCTGATTAATTTTAAAACGGTGTTATAGCAATCAGTGATCATTACCCAATTAGTTTGTCACTATTGCCCATGAAATGTAAAAATAATTTCCATAGAGTGGTAAATAATTTGTATGCCCACAAAGTAAATTTAGCAAAAAGAAACGGCTATGCAATTAAATGGAACAAAATTAAACCTGCCCAATTCCTCGCAAAAATTAATAGAAAGCAGACATGAAGATTTCTTGACCTGTCTTACCATAACCAGCGAGCCGGATGCCATTATATTGGCCTTTACAAAAATTTGTGAGGAGATTAATAATTCCCTGGTAGGGCAAGAACTAAAAAGACATAAAGATAAAACTGAAGGATGGTTTGATTCAGAATGCAGTAAAGCCCACTCCGCCCTAAAAAAAAGCCCTTAATAGAGTACCTAAATGTACCATAGAAATCAGAAACGCCAGAAGTGTTTATTATGCAGCGGTAAAAAGAAGAAAAAGGATATAAAGCAGGAGGCCTGGGAAACCTTACATGAAGCCTCACAGAAAAAAGATAATATAAGTTTCTGGAAGGCGGTTAATGCCCCTTTTTTTACCGATGGCAAAGCAGACTGTATTGAAATAGCAATAGACGAAGCCACCTGGGTCAAACATTTCACTGGTCTTTATGAGAAGGATCCCCTGCCGGGGGCCCCGGATGTTGCTATAGTTGGTGATATAACAAATAACCCATCAAGAACATTTCCTTTGCACATAAACTTCGAATTATTGGAGATAGAGGTGGCAATAGCAGCGAGCTCAGGGGGTAAAGCCCCTGGGCCTGATGGCGTCCCTGTGGACATCTATAAAGCAGAAGCCAAACTATGGGCCCCTCTCTTGACTCTGGTATTAAATAGTTCTAATAAGATAGGTCTTATAACAACCTGGCAGGAAGCAATAGTGATCCCCATCTTTAAAAAAGGGGACCGCCAGGACCCCAAATGTTACTGGCCCATTTCATTATTAGATTCTTTAATGAAAGTGGCCGGGAGGGTCATCTTAAACAGGCTTCAGCAGTGGGCAGCGGATTCGGGGGGGGTGCTCTCTAAATATCAATAAGGGTTCAAAGAAGGTCTGGGCACAGTAGAGCAAGGTTTAAACCTAGCTATCATTATTGGTAAATACATGGTCGCAAAAGAGGACAAGTTATTCATGACCTTTGTGGACCTAAGCTCTGCCTTCGACTGTGTTAGACACGAAATGTTGTGGGAAACTTTATTTGATCTAGGAATCGATCCCTGTCTTATAAATTTTATCAAGGAATTATACCAGGGGGCAGGCGCCAAGGTCCGCTTTGGTATTAAAGGAGAGTGTACAGACACTTTCCCAATTAAAAAAGGAGTTCGCCAGGGATGCATACTAGCACCTTTTTTTATTTAACTTATATATTAATAGTGTTGCATCCCACCTGATTGATAACCGGCAGGATTATCCCCAAATCAAAGGAAGTTCAGTGCCAATCCTGCTGTACGCGGATGACTCGATCATGGCGCAACTGGGCCTCCAAAGATCACTCAATTCTTTTGCTGAATATATGAGAATTCGGGGCTTAAAAATTAATACTACCAAGACCTTTAGTATGACTTGTTCTAAAAAAATAAAAAAAAAAGCAAGGCACATTGTAATATCTTTTTGGCCGATGCTAAGATAGATGAAACCAAAACTTTTACTTACCTGGGCATAAACTTAGCAAATAATGGTTCCTGGGTTGCAGCAGCAAATGCTAGGACATTAGCTTTTTCGCGTGCAATAGGCGCTATACGCAACTTCGCCATTAAGCAAGGAGGAAGACCAGTAAAAATCCTGATTGAAATCTACAGGGCAAAGTGCGTGTTCGCCGTAACTTATGGAGCAGGCATATGGGGCATTACTGACACTGCCAAGATCCAGGCTTGTGAAAATGCCTTTCTTCGTTATCTCCTGGCTGTTCCAAAATCAACCTCCACATACGTTTCTCACAGAGAGTTGGGCCTAGTCTACGTGTCCGACCTCATTAAGACGAGCCCAATCCTGTTGTGGCATAGGGTGTGGGTTTCCCAAGAGACAGGGTTATATAGGGATATTATCCAGGATTGCATGAACCTCCAGGGGTGTATGAGAATAGAGTGGTTTAGGTTTGTGAGACATTGCCTAATAGCCATTGGCCATCAGGAATTTTATGACAACCCGTCTAGTATGATAGATATTTCTAGGAAGAAACTTAAGGAAACCTGTCTTACTTACCTGGAAGAGTCTATGTGGCAGCTGGAGAATAAGAAAGTATCTGTTATGCAAAATCATCTGATGTTAGATGGCCAAGATCTTCAGATATACTTAGTAATCACCCTGAGTAGTTATTCCCGTATGCTGATAACTCGCTTTAGGGGGGGCAGCTTTTTTAGATTAACCACTTTCCCCGAGGTTAACTCCTGGTCAAGATCCCTGACCCCTTGTCCGTGTGACGATGTATCTCAACAATCCATGTTACACTGCATCCTATTTTGTAAATTCTACACCACAATCAGACAAAGGTATATACTCAGTTTATTAAAAAAATGGGGAGTGAGACAATGTAGACCTGCCCTATTCAGATTACAAATGTTGGAGGACGAATTTACTCTGTATAGTATGACAACTTTTTTTAAAGAGCCTACTGCGTTTTAGATTGTCAATGAATTGATTTCCTTTTATATTAGGATCTAGTGGCAATTTGATATGTTTTCTCTCTGTATTTATGAAATGGGTTTTTATTATTATTGCAATAAAGAAAGCTATGTAATGCCTGTTTTATATTTTTATGTGCTTTTATGGATTCTCGAAACTGAAACCGAATAAAGCTTTTTTGAACTGAACTGAAAAATATACTACTGGCCGGCAGCAATTCATACCCGGACAACGTCGGGACGGGCTGCTAGTACTGAAATAAGTCTAATATTGATCGCAGGGCATGTAATATTGAATAAAGTCTTTGCGTTTGTGGCAAGGAGTTCCAATGAAGAGGTTCTTCGTCTTGGTTGTTTCAAGTCCTCCAATGATGGTACAGTCATGTTCCTTGTCTGGGGTTCTTTCCATCATGTTGTTTCTCTGGCTCTTCCTGTTTGTAACCTTTGGTAAACGCTGTGCCTGTGGGTTTGGACACATCGTTCTCTCTAGCGGAGTGAGTCTGCTCAGCCGCCCTGGGTGCCCCCAGCACATTTATTTCACAGGGTTTGCCAATCACTCGGGTGTTTCTGGTGCTTCTCCGGGCGTGCTGTGTTTTCGGGGATATGTAACGCCCTTCTGTGTCTTTCCATCAAGGTCCCCTGTGGCACAAAGACCTGTCTCGTGTTGTGTGCCCTGTGAATGTACACACGTCCTGCCCGTTTCACACACGTGCTGCTCCTGGCGGTTGTGTGTCATTCATACCACAGTCGTTTTCTGCCGCTGTGCACCCCAGAGTACCCCCAGCTGCTGGCTCTGCAATTCTCACGTCGCTGTGTGTCTGAGTTTTGTTGTGCATTTCGGAGAGTTTTTTTTCATGATGTCTCTTGTTGTGAAGGCGCGGACTGGTCTGCTCTTGCCCCCAGCCGATGTCTCAGTTCTCTCTGGGGTGAGCTTACCGTATCTCCCCATCAGTGCCGGCCTAGGGAGTATGCAGGAGGACTCCCCTTAACAGTGGAAGGCAATTTATGTGGCCTCCTCACCGCCACTCTTAATTCAATTTCCAACACCTTCCCAAGCTCTACCTCTAGGGATGGGTGGGTGGAAGATTCACAAAGTCCACTGCACACGGGGCCGGCGCTGTAGAAAGAGAGGGTGAGGGCCTGGCCAATATGCCCTAAATAGGCCCCCCACAATCTCCCCCTGCCACCCCAACCCCCCCCCCCATTAGCGGCCCCGGCAGGAAGTGGCGTCAATCTCGCGCCCCGGAAGCTCTTCTAGCCGTTCGCGTCAACCAATCCCTCAGCCAGGAGCCATGAGGGCGTGGCTGGGATCCCGGGGTCCCATGTCCTAAAGGCACCTTCCTTATAGTGAGTGCTGAATGCCTTTATTCCAGTTCATACGTCCTTGTGTGAGCGCTGAATCCCTTTATTCCAGGTCATACGTCCTTGTGTGAGCGCTGAACGCCTTTATTCCAGTTCATACGTCCTTGTGTGAGCTCTGAATCCCTTTATTCCAGGTCATAAGCCGTTGGTTGAGCGCTGAACCCCTTTATTCCACATCATAAGTCATTGTGTGAGCGCTGAACCCCTTTATTCCAGTACATACGTCCTTGTGTGCGCGCTGAACCCCTTTATTCCACATCATAAGTCATTGTGTGAGCGCTGAACCCCTTTATTCCAGTTCCCCCACCAGACAGCTGATAATTCAGGCCACTTTCCTGTCACGGCTTGACTACGCCAGTTCGCTCCTGCTGGGGGCTAATCAGGCGGAAGTTATTCGGATGCAGCGCATTCAGAACGCTGCAGCCAGAACCTTGGTAGGCTTACCCAGGTTCTGTTCAGCCAAGGAAACCATTCGGAAACTTCACTGGCTACCTAGGATACAAAGGATTGAATTTAAGACATTATGTCTCTCCTTTAAAATCCTTAAATTCTCCTCTCCCCAGATTCTTGAACATCTTCTTATGCCTTATGTTCCTTCTCGGCACTTGAGGTCATTAGGACAAAATCTGGCCATAGTCCCACGTTTTAAACGTAGTAGGGCGGGTGGGCGTTCCTTCCGCGTTTTGGCGGCAAAGCTTTGGAACTCACTCCCTGCCCACATTCGTGTTCTGGATGAGTTGCTTGCATTTAGGAGGGCCATTAAAACTTTTCTCTTCCCTCCTGATTCCCAATGACTGTTATTTTGATTAATTATTCTTCTCTGCTTGCCTTTTGGTTGTGTAACTTCTTCCAGATAAAGCGCCGGGACGCCCCTTTGCTGCGGCAGCCGGGCGCTCCAAAAGTTGAAATAACATTCATACATCCTTGTGTGAGCGCTGAATCCCATTATTCCATATCACAAGTCCTTGTGTGAGCGCTAGACCCCCTTATTCCACATCATAAGTCGTTGTGTGAGCGCTGAACCCCTTCATTCCACACCATAAGTCCTTGTGTGAGCGCTGAACCCCTGAGTTCCAGTTCATAAGCCCTTGTGTAAGCGCTGAAGCCCTGTGTTCCAGTTCATACGCCCTTGTGTGACCACTGAAACCTTTACTTAAGTTCATACGTCCTTGTTTGAGCGCTGAACCCCTGAGTTCCAGTTCATACGTCCTTGTGTGAGCGCTGAACCCCTCCATTCTACATCATAAGTCCTTGTGTAAGCTCTGAAGCCCTGTGTTCCAGTTCATACGTCCTTGTGTGAGCGCTGAAACCTTTACTTCAGTTCATACGTCCTTGTGTAAGCGCTGAAGCCCTGTGTTCCAGTTCATACGTCCTTGTTTGAGCGCTGAACCCCTGTATTCCAGTTCATACGCCCTTGTGTGACCACTGAAACCTTTACTTAAGTTCATACGTCCTTGTTTGAGCGCTGAACCCCTGAGTTCCAGTTCATACGTCCTTGTGTGAGCGCTGAACCCCTCCATTCTACATCATAAGTCCTTGTGTAAGCTCTGAAGCCCTGTGTTCCAGTTCATACGTCCTTGTGTGAGCGCTGAAACCTTTACTTCAGTTCATACGTCCTTGTGTAAGCGCTGAAGCCCTGTGTTCCAGTTCATACGTCCTTGTTTGAGCGCTGAACCCCTGTATTCCAGTTCATACGTCCTTGTGTGAGCGCTGAACCCTTTATTTCAGTTCATACGTCCTTGTGTGTGCGCTGAATCCCTTTATTCCAGTACATACGTCCTTGTGTGAGTGCTGAACGCCTTTATTCCAGTATATACGTCCTTGTGTGAGCGCTGAATCCCTTTATTCCAGTACATACGTCCTTGTGTGAGTGCTGAACGCCTTTATTCCAGTACTCAATCTCGGTTCCCCTCACAAGCCCTCCCGCCCCAAGAACGTTTCCGCCCGCAGCTGGAACCGCGTGGACCTCCCTTCCCTCTCTCTTGCCCTTGCATCTTCCCCTCCCGTTCTTAATGGTCTCCCTCTTGATCTCCAGGCCACTGCAGTCAGTAATTGGCTAGCTTCTGGATGCGATCAAGTCGCCCCTCTGAAAATAGTTAAGTCTATCCGCCCACACGAGGCCCATAGATGGTTCAATTCTGAACTTAGGGCTTTTAAATTGGAACTCAGGCGCTCTGAGCGTCTTTGGCGCCGTAGTTACTGTCCCGATCTTAAGGCCAAATACAAACGTCTCCTCAACGACTACAAAAAAGCCATTCTTGTGTCTAAGACGAAGTATTTCTCGGAGCAGGTTGCATTATCTGCCAACAAATCCAAAGAGATCTTTTCCTTGGTCTCTAACCTGGCTACCTCTGATCGTGCCTGCCCCAAGCTTATTCCCTCCCAGGCCCTCTGTTCTTCTCTTAACGACTTCTTTATTGAGAAGATCGTCAAAATCAAATCCAACATTCCAAACACCTCTTTCTCTTCTCCCTTGCCTGCCCCCTCTGTGTCCAATTCCTCCTTCTCTTCCTTCCCACCTATCTCCTTGGATTCCTTCTTGGCTCTGCTTATCAAAGTCAAGTCCGGTTCCCCCTCTGATTGCGCCCCTGCTCGCGTTCTGAGAACCCTCTTTACCTCTTGCCCTACCACTCCTCTCTCCCTTCTTAATGCCTCTCTTTCAACTGGCTTGGTCCCTTCTTCATTTAAATCTGCGATCGTTTTTCCTATCCTTAAAAAACCTGGTCTTGACTCTTCCCTCCCTTCCAATTTCCGACCTATTTCTCTTCTCCCCTATCTTGCTAAAATTCTTGAAAGCTATGTCACCTCTTGTCTTTCCTCCTACATTGAGCAGAACCACCTCCTTGCTTCCCATCAGGCAGGCTTCCGCTCGGGTCATTCAACCGAGTCAGTGGTGCTTGCGGTTCTCGATGAGTTGAGGGCCAAGGCTGACACCAACTCTCCTCAGGCTTTGGTCCTCCTCGACTTATCCGCTGCGTTTGACACGGTCGATCATACCATCCTTCTTGACCGTGTCAGCGCAGCGGGCATTCGGGGGCCCGCTCTCTCTTGGATCACGTCCTTTCTTACAGGACGCTCACAAGCTGTTCACCTCCCTGGTTTTTCTGCCCCCCCCTCTTCCGGTGTCCTGTGGGGTTCCCCAAGGTTCCTCCCTTTCCCCTCTTCTTTTTAATCTTTACATTCGTCCTCTTATTGTCTCTCTTCTCGACCTGGGGGTCTCTGTGTATAACTACGCAGATGACCTCCAGCTCGTCTTCGATCTTTCCTCTTCTTCTCATTCTCTATCTTTTTTTCGCTCTACTCTGGTTTTCATCTCGGGGTGGATGGGCGCCAACCACCTCAAGCTCAATCCAGACAAGACTGAGCTTGTCTTGACTGGCGGCTCATCCAGCCCTTGGTCCTCTGCTTTTTGGCCCTCTATCTTTGGTCCCCCTCCCACCCCTGTCCCCTCTGTCAAAACGCTGGGCATTAAGGTCAGCCACGACCTGTCAATGCATGGCCAGGTCAGTTCTGTTGTGTCCTCTTGTTTTCTTTCCCTCCGTCTTATTCGAAAAATTTCCCGTTTCTTTTCCCTTGATTCTCTTAAAATTATTATTTCGGCCCTCATCACTTCCCGCCTTGATTATGGAAACAGCTTGTTCGTGGGCATTCCTGCCTACGAAACCCGTCGCCTTCAAGCAATCCAAAATCAGGCTGCCCGACTCATCTTTCACCTTCCCAAAACTCACCACATCACCCCTGTTCTCAAATCCCTTCACTGGCTCCCCGTTTTGCAACGCTCCTTGTTTAAACTAGGTTGCCTAGTCTTCCGGGCTGTTGATCGCTCTGCCCCGGCGTTTATCACTTCCCTGATTTCCTCTCACACCCCTGTTCGTACCCTCCGCTCTTCTTCTTCGGCCCTCCTCACTGTTCCCCGTTTCCGCAAATCCCGCACTGGTGGAACCAGATTCTCCGTTCTTGCCCCCCGCTTCTGGAATTCCCTCCCTCTCTCCATGCGTTCTATCCCCATCTTTTCACACTTCCGTAAAGCGCTCAAAACATTCTTGTTTGCCCAGGCCTACCCCGCTTAACTTCCTCGGCCCTGTTTGTTCTGTCCAGTAGAGCTCAGCGCCAGGAAGCCGCTTGGCCACCGTGCGCTCTATAAATACTTTATTCATTCATTCATTCATACATACGTTCCTATGTGAGCGCTGAACTCTTCATTTCAGTTCATACGGCCTTGTGTGAGCGCTGAACCCTTTATTACAGTACATACATCCTTATGTGAGCGCTGAACCCTTTATTTTAGTTCATACGTCCTGGTGTGAGCGCGGAACCCTTTTTTCCAGTATATACGTCCTTATGTGAGCGCTTAACCCTTTATTTCAGTTCGTAGGTCCTTGTGTGAGCGCTGAACCCCTTTATTACAGTTCATACTTCCTTGTGTGAGCGCTGAACCCTTTATTTCAGTTCATACGTCCTTGTGTGAGCACCTGAATCCCTTCATTCCAGTTCATATGTCCTTGTGTGAGCGCTGAACCCCATTATTCCACATCATAAGTCATTGTGTGAGCGCTGAACCCTTTATTTCAGTTCATACGTCCTTGTGTGAGCTCTGAATCCCATTATTCCATATCACAAGTCCTTGTGCGAGCGCTGAATCCCTTTATTCCAGTTCATATGTCCTTGTGCGAGCGCTAAACCCCCTTATTCCAGTTCATGTCCTTGTGTGAGCGCTAAACCCCCTTATTCCAGTTCATATGTCCTTGTGTGAGCGCCAAACCCCCTTATTCCACATCAAAAGTAATTGTGTGAGCGCTGAATCCCATTATTCCATATCACAAGACCTTGTGCGAGCGCTGAATCCTTTTATTCCAGTTCATATGTCCTTGTGTGAGCGCCAAAACCCTTTATTCCACATCAAAAGTCATTGTGTGAGCGCTGAATCCCATTATTCCATATCACAAGTCCTTGTGCGAGCTCTGAATCCCTTTATTACAGTTCATATGTCCTTCTGTGAGCACCTGAATCCCTTTATTCCAGTTCATATGTCCTTGTGTGAGCGCTGAACCCCATTATTCCACATCAAGTCATTGTGTGAGCGCTGAACCCCTTTATTCCAGGTCATACGTCCTTGTGTGAGCGCTGAACCCTTTATTTCAGTTCATACGTCCTTGTGTGAACGCTGAATCCCTTTATTCCAGTTCATATGTCCTTGTGTGAGCGCTAAACCCCCTTATTCCAGTTCATCCTTGTGTGAGCGCTAAACCCCCTTATTCCAGTTAATATGTCCTTGTGTGAGCGCTAAACCCCTTTATTCCACATCAAAAGTCATTGTGTGAGCGCTGAGTCCCATTATTCCATATTACAAGTCCTTTTGCGAGCGCTGAATTCCTTTATTCCAGTTCATATGTCCTTGTGTGAGCGCTAACCCCCTTATTCCAGTTCATGTCCTTGTGTGAGCGCTAAACCCCCTTATTCCAGTTCATACGTCCTTGTGTGAGCGCTGAACCCCTGAGTTCCAGTTCATACGTCCTTTTGTGAATGCAGAACCCCTGTGTTCCAGTTCATACGTCCTCGTGTGAGTGCTGAATCCCTTTATTCCACATAAGTCATTGTGTGAGCGCTGAACCCCTTTATTCCAGTTCATACGTCCTTGTGTGAGCGCAGAACCCTTTATTTCAGTTCATACGTCCTTGTGTGAGCACCTGAATCCCTTTATTCCAGTTCATATGTCCTTGTGTGAGCGCTGAACCCCATTATTCCACATCATAAGTCCTTGTGAGAGCGCTTAATCCCTTTATTCTAGGTCATACGTCCTTGTGTGAGCGCTGAATCCCCTTATTCCAGTTCATGTCCTTGTGTGAGCGCTAAACCCCTTTATTCCACATCAAAGGTCATTGTGTGAGGGCTGAATCCCATTATTCCATATCACAAGTCCTTGTGCGAGCGCCGAATTCCTTTATTCCAGTTCATATGTACTTGTGTGAGCGCTAAACCTCCTTATTCCAGTTCATGTCCTTGTGTGAGCGCTAAACCCCCTTATTCCAGTTCATACGTCCTTGTGTGAGCGCTGAACCCCCTAGTTCCAGTTCATACGTCCTTGTGTGAGCGCTGAACCCCTGTGTTCCAGTTCATACGTCCTCGTGTGAGCGCTGAATCCCTTTATTCCACATCATAAGTCATTGTGTGAGTGCTGAACCCCTTCATTCCATATCATAAGTCCTGTGTGAGCGCTGAAGCCCTGTGTTCCAGTTCATACGTCCTTGTGTGAGCGCTGAACCCCTTTATTACAGTTCATACGGCCTTATGTGAGCGCTGAATCCCTTTATTACAGTTCATATGTCCATGTGTGAGCACCTGAATCCCTTTATTCCAGTTCATATGTCCTTGTGTGAGCGCTGAACCCCATTATTCCACATCATAAGTCATTGTGTGAGCGCTGAACCCCTTTATTCCAGCTCATACGTCCTTGTGTGAGCGCTGAACCCTTTATTTCAGTTCATACGTCCTTGTGTGAGCACCTGAATCCCTTTATTCCAGTTCATATGTCCTTGTGTGAGCGCTGAACCAGTTTGTTCCACATCATACGTCCTTGTGTGAGCGCTGAATCCCTTTATTCCAGTTCATACGTCCTTGTGTGAGCGCTGAATCCCTTTATTCCAGTACATACGTCCTTGTGTGAGCGCTGAATCCCTTTATTCCAGTACATACGTCCTTGTGTGAGCGCTGAATCCCTTTATTCCAGTACATACGTCCTTGTGTGAGCGCTGAACGCTTTATTTCAGTTCATACGTCCTTGTGTGATCGCTGAACCCCTTTATTACAGTTCATACGGCCTTGTGTGAGCACTGAACCCTTTATTACAGTACATTCATCCTTATGTGAGTGCTGAATCCCTTTATTTCAGTTCATATGTCCTTGTGTGAGCGCTGAACCCTTTATTACAGTACATTCATCCTTATGTGAGTGCTGAACCCTTTATTACAGTTCATACGGCCTTATGTGAGTGTTGAATCCCTTTATTCCAGTTCATACGTCCTTGTGTGAGCGCTGAACCCCTTTATTACAGTTCATACGGCCTTATGTAAGTGCGGAATCCCTTTATTCCAGTACATACCTCCTTGTGTGAGCGCTGAACCCTTTATTACAGTACATTCATCCCTATGTGAGTGCTGAACCCTTTATTTCAGTTCATTCGTCCTTGTGTGAGCGATGAACCCCTTTATTCCAGTACATACGTCCTTTTGTGAGCGCTGAATCCTTTATTACAGTACATACGTTCCTATGTGAGCGCTGAACCCTTTATTTCAGTTCATACGTCCTTGTGTGAGCGCTGAACCCCTTTATTACAGTTCATACGGCCTTATGTGAGTGCTGAATCCCTTTATTGCAGTACATACGTCCTTGTGTAAGCGCTGAACCTCTTTATTCCAGTTCATACGTCCTTGTGTGATCACTGCACCGCTTTCTACCATGTCTTGTTTAAGTCCTGGTTTCTGATCAGATGTCTTGAAAACGACAGTGCCTGCCGGACTCCATGTCACACAGACGCATTCTTACAGCAGCCCCCACATCCTAGTCACTGCTTTATGTTACCCCTCTTGATCTCCCATCTGTGCCGCGTTTGTACCCCACCTTCAGGGCATTTTCACCTCCCCTCACACGGTGGCTCCCTTTTTTTACTTTAAATATCTATAAATATCTATGCTCTAAGTCTCCACTTTCTCCACCCTCTCCCCACCCACCCCCTTCCATTTCTCCCCAGTTGCCTGCAGGGGTGGCCCTGAAATCTTATTGCCTTCAGACTGAACGTCCCACACCTCCACAGGTCTTTCGGGCCACATCTGTGAGCGGTTGGCCCCTGCATATCTTGTCCCTTCAGTTTGATGTCCCCTGCCGTCTGGGAAGTTGCTGGCCCTATGGAGGTGTCCTCTGTTGAAGGCTCCCCACTGCGGGACTCCCTGCTGGAGCAGCCCATCCTTTACTTGTCCAGCTGTGATTAACGCTCCAAGCACAACTCTGCCATTCAAGGGCTGTAAGACCAGCGCCAAGACACCTCCAGCTAGGTAACGAGTCAGTCAGGATTCATTCATTCCTCTGACCTTCCTACTGTCATATGGCCTGGGACAGCCGAGTACCCCTCCTCCCTTAACTCCTGCCCTTGGGGTGGTTGACCCATTTTCCGGTGCCCAAGTTGCTCACCGCCCAGCTTCCCCCAAGGCAAACAACTTCATTAACACCAACATTTGGATTCAGGGTCGTAAACCCCGGCCGTATTTATTACTCACAATAATCATACATTGATATATTTACATTATATACACAATATGCAGAAAGTCTAGTCCATTACATTGATAGGTACAGTATGTCTTATTGGTTAACCTGAACATGTTTCTAATACATAGACATTCCTATCTTAAGCTAAACATTCAACATAACATTATCTTTCTGCGTATCCCTGTTTGAGCCTACGGCAAGGTCAATGACTGGCCCCCAGATTCTAATCAAGCTATGGCCAAACTCCTAACAGAGTGACCTTGGGCATGGGGACTCGTTCACCGGGAGGATACCTCCTCCACCCTAGGGCATCCCCTAAGCACAGAAGATTATCTCCATAAAGGTCCCATGCAGTTATGCGCAGCTTTCTTGCGCCCTTGTGCGCGTGTGGGGTAGCCAACCAGCCTATGGAGAGCGTAACTCCCCTCCCCCTGCACCCTTCCAGCCTGTTGGCTGTAAATGCCCTTGGAGTTCCATGAGAGACCATCTGTCCCTCCCCTCGGGTGTCCCCATTTTTCCATGGCACCGCCCACTAAGAACCTTAAATTTAAGCTCACCAATCATGACCTTACTGTTGACCAAGGAATAGCATCTCTAAATACGACAAATTTTACTTATACAATGAAGAACCCGTAAATAAAAATATTATCCGACATAGGAAAACCACAACAAAACATTGCTCAACAACTTCTGCTTTAGGGGATGGTGGGTGGTTGAATTCGGTGGGACCTCCATGCCAGGTCCTGTTGCGCACTGTGTTCAGCTGTAGGGGTGGCGGGGAAAGAGGACGTCTCCGCCGCTCCTCAGCCTTTATATTGCCCCCTAATGCTAAAGCCGGTTCCAACCGGCTTTCCTGGCATTGCTAAGACGCGCTTACCGGAAGCGATGCTTACCGCTTCTGGGTCGCACGCCGACTCACCAATCATAGAGGGAGGCAAGGCGCCACGCCACTCTTGTGCATGGCGCAACCCTGCCTCCCTGCTGCCTCTACGGGGGCCCAGCACGGCCGCCATAGATGCGGCGTGTCCGATGCCGTCCCCTGCCTTGCTAAGAGATGCCGAAAGAGAAAACACTATACTGCTGGGCGCTGCACCTTATTTCAGGGAAAGTTAGTATCTAAAATTAACTTTCTCTCTCATCCCCTCCCTCCCCTGAATAATATTAAATAAGTCACTCATCCCCCCCTTTTACGGTAATTTTCATTTTAAATTTCGTTCTTAAAAAAAAGCCACTATGTTAGCATTTGTGATAAGTTTGGAAAGGTTAAACAAGATGGAGGAACAGATATTACCACTTCCGAACAGTAGCATGTGAGGCTGCTGTGTGCCTCCAAGTCGTGTCTCCAAGTCCTGTTAGTATTCAAGAGCGAACAATGACTTCTCCACCGTTAACTTCACAAAATCACTTCTACAGCACACTTACCTCCAGTGTCATTACATTATGCACCATTACCTCTCCAAGGGGCAGAGCGTTTCAAATAATTACATGTTTAATGAGTCGTTGATTTTATTGTTAATTAGTGTTAGAACAGTACACATTGTATAGCCCACAATCTACCCACCGCTTGCCTTGGCAGTGCCTTTGGTATTCAGGGCGAGGACTCTAAGCATTTCCACTGATGTTTTTAAGTAAATGTTCTTAAAAATACTCTAAAAAATAGATTAGAAAAAAATACAGTAAACCAAGTGACCTGGTGGTCAGATTTGCAGCAGGGTGTGTGTGAATGTAATGGGGTTTGTGCATCACAAGCCCATCTCTGGAGCATAGGGCGCGGAGCAGAAGGCGGAGCCTGTTCTTACCATTCCAGCTTGTTTACTGTATGAGAGGCGACAAGCACTGGCTGTGAAGGGGAGCAGTGCTCCTTGTAGACACAGGGTTTGTGCATCACTAGCCCATCTCTGGAGCATAGGGCGCGGAGCAGAAGGCGGAGCCTGTTCTTACGATTCCAGCTTGTTTACTTTATGAGAGGCGACAAGCACTTACTGTGAAGGGGAGCAGTGCTCCTTGTAGACACAGGGTTTGTGCATCACTAGCCCATCTCTGGAGCGTAGGGCACGGTGCAGAAGGCGGAGCCTGTTCTTACCATTCCAGCTTGTTTACTGTATGAGAGGCGACAAGCACTGGCTGTGAAGGGGAGCAGTGCTCCTTGTAGACACAGGGTTTGTGCATCACTAGCCCATCTCTGGAGCGTAGGGCACGGTGCAGAAGGCGGAGCCTGTTCTTACCATTCCAGCTTGTTTACTGTATGAGAGGCGACAAGCACTGGCTGTGAAGGGGAGCAGTGCTCCTTGCAGACACAGGGTTTGTGCATCACTAGCCCATCTCTGGAGCATAGGGCGCGGAGCAGAAGGCGGAGCCTGTTCTTACCATTCCAGCTTGTTTACTGTATGAGAGGCGTCAAGCACTTACTGTGAAGGGGAGCAGTGCTCCTTGTAGACACAGGGTTTGTGCATCACAAGCTCATCTCTGGAGCATAGGGCGCGGAGCAGAAGGTGGAGCCTGTTCTTACCATTCCAGCTTGTTTACTGTATGAGAGGCGACAAGCACTGGCTGTGAAGGGGAGCAGTGCTCCTTGTAGACACAGGGTTTGTGCATCACTAGCTCATCTCTGGAGCATAGGGCGCGGAGCAGAAGGCGGAGCCTGTTCTTACCATTCCAGCTTATTTACTGTATGAGAGGCGACAAGCACTTACTGTGAAGGGGAGCAGTGCTCCTTGTAGACACAGGGTTTGTGCATCACTAGCCCATCTCTGGAGCGTAGGGCACGGTGCAGAAGGCGGAGCCTGTTCTTACCATTCCAGCTTGTTTACTGTATGAGAGGCGACAAGGACTTACTGTGAAGGGGAGCAATGCTCCTTGTAGACACAGGGTTTGTGCATCACTAGCCCATCTCTGGAGCGTAGGGCACGGTGCAGAAGGCGGAGCCTGTTCTTACCATTCCAGCTTGTTTACTGTATGAGAGGCGACAAGCACTGGCTGTGAAGGGGAGCAGTGCTCCTTGTAGACACAGGGTTTGTGCATCACTAGCCCATCTCTGGAGCATAGGGCGCGGAGCAGAAGGCGGAGCCTGTTCTTACCATTCCAGCTTGTTTACTTTATGAGAGGCGACAAGGACTTACTGTGAAGGGGAGCAATGCTCCTTGTAGACACAGGGTTTGTGCATCACAAGCTCATCTCTGGAGCATAGGGCGCGGAGCAGAAGGTGGAGCCTGTTCTACCATTCCAGCTTGTTTACTGTGTGAGAGGCGACAAGCACTTACTGTGAAGGGGAGCAGTGCTCCTTGTAGACACAGGGTTTGTGCATCACTAGCCCATCTCTGGAGCGTAGGGCGCGGAGCAGAAGGCGGAGCCTGTTCTTACCATTCCAGCTTGTTTACTGTATGAGAGGCGACAAGCACTGGCTGTGAAGGGGAGCAGTGCTCCTTGTAGACACAGGGTTTGTGCATCACTAGCCCATCTCTGGAGCATAGGGCGCGGAGCAGAAGGCGGAGCCTGTTCTTACCATTCCAGCTTGTTTACTGTATGAGAGGCGACAAGCACTGGCTGTGAAGGGGAGCAGTGCTCCTTGTAGACACAGGGTTTGTGCATCACTAGCCCATCTCTGGAGCGAAGGGCACGGTGCAGAAGGCGGAGCCTGTTCTTACCATTCCAGCTTGTTTACTGTATGAGAGGCGACAAGCACTGGCTGTGAAGGGGAGCAGTGCTTATTGTAGACACAGGGTTTGTGCATCACAAGCTCATCTCTGGAGCATAGGGCGCGGAGCAGAAGGTGGAGCCTGTTCTACCATTCCAGCTTGTTTACTGTGTGAGAGGCGACAAGCACTTACTGTGAAGGGGAGCAGTGCTCCTTGTAGACACAGGGTTTGTGCATCACTAGCCCATCTCTGGAGCATAGGGCGCGGAGCAGAAGGCGGAGCCTGTTCTTACCATTCCAGCTTGTTTACTGTATGAGAGGCGACAAGCACTGGCTGTGAAGGGGAGCAGTGCTCCTTGTAGACACAGGGTTTGTGCATCACTAGCCCATCTCTGGAGCATAGGGCGCGGAGCAGAAGGCGGAGCCTGTTCTTACCATTCCAGCTTGTTTACTGTGTGAGAGGCGACAAGCACTTACTGTGAAGGGGAGCAGTGCTCCTTGTAGACACAGGGTTTGTGCATCACAAGCTCATCTCTGGAGCATAGGGCGCGGAGCAGAAGGTGGAGCCTGTTCTACCATTCCAGCTTGTTTACTGTGTGAGAGGCGACAAGCACTTACTGTGAAGGGGAGCAGTGCTCCTTGTAGACACAGGGTTTGTGCATCACAAGCTCATCTCTGGAGCATAGGGCGCAGAGCAGAAGGTGGAGCCTGTTCTTACCATTCCAGCTTGTTTACTGTATGAGAGGCGACAAGCACTTACTGTGAAGGGGAGCAGTGCTCCTTGTAGACACAGGGTTTGTGCATCACAAGCTCATCTCTGCAGCATAGGGCGCGGAGCAGAAGGTGGAGCCTGTTCTTACCATTCCAGCTTGTTTACTGTATGAGAGGCGACAAGCACTGGCTGTGAAGGGGAGCAGTGCTCCTTGCAGACACAGGGTTTGTGCATCACTAGCCCATCTCTGGAGCATAGGGCGCGGAGCAGAAGGCGGAGCCTGTTCTTACGATTCCAGCTTGTTTACTTTATGAGAGGCGACAAGCACTTACTGTGAAGGGGAGCAGTGCTCCTTGTAGACACAGGGTTTGTGCATCACTAGCCCATCTCTGGAGCGTAGGGCACGGTGCAGAAGGCGGAGCCTGTTCTTACCATTCCAGCTTGTTTACTGTATGAGAGGCGACAAGCACTGGCTGTGAAGGGGAGCAGTGCTCCTTGTAGACACAGGGTTTGTGCATCACTAGCCCATCTCTGGAGCGTAGGGCACGGTGCAGAAGGCGGAGCCTGTTCTTACCATTCCAGCTTGTTTACTGTATGAGAGGCGACAAGCACTGGCTGTGAAGGGGAGCAGTGCTCCTTGCAGACACAGGGTTTGTGCATCACTAGCCCATCTCTGGAGCATAGGGCGCGGAGCAGAAGGCGGAGCCTGTTCTTACCATTCCAGCTTGTTTACTGTATGAGAGGCGCCAAGCACTTACTGTGAAGGGGAGCAGTGCTCCTTGCAGACACAGGGTTTGTGCATCACAAGCTCATCTCTGGAGCATAGGGCGCGGAGCAAAAGGTGGAGCCTGTTCTTACCATTCCAGCTTGTTTACTGTATGAGAGGCGACAAGCACTGGCTGTGAAGGGGAGCAGTGCTCCTTGTAGACACAGGGTTTGTGCATCACAAGCTCATCTCTGGAGCATAGGGCGCGGAGCAGAAGGCGGAGCCTGTTCTTACCATTCCAGCTTGTTTACTGTATGAGAGGCGACAAGCACTTACTGTGAAGGGGAGCAGTGCTCCTTGTAGACACAGGGTTTGTGCATCACTAGCTCATCTCTGGAGCGTAGGGCGCGGAGCAGAAGGCGGAGCCTGTTCTTACCATTCCAGCTTATTTACTGTATGAGAGGCGACAAGCACTTACTGTGAAGGGGAGCAGTGCTCCTTGTAGACACAGGGTTTGTGCATCACTAGCCCATCTCTGGAGCGTAGGGCACGGTGCAGAAGGCGGAGCCTGTTCTTACCATTCCAGCTTGTTTACTGTATGAGAGGCGACAAGGACTTACTGTGAAGGGGAGCAATGCTCCTTGTAGACACAGGGTTTGTGCATCACTAGCCCATCTCTGGAGCGTAGGGCACGGTGCAGAAGGCGGAGCCTGTTCTTACCATTCCAGCTTGTTTACTGTATGAGAGGCGACAAGCACTGGCTGTGAAGGGGAGCAGTGCTCCTTGTAGACACAGGGTTTGTGCATCACTAGCCCATCTCTGGAGCATAGGGCGCGGAGCAGAAGGCGGAGCCTGTTCTTACGATTCCAGCTTGTTTACTTTATGAGAGGCGACAAGGACTTACTGTGAAGGGGAGCAATGCTCCTTGTAGACACAGGGTTTGTGCATCACAAGCTCATCTCTGGAGCATAGGGCGCGGAGCAGAAGGTGGAGCCTGTTCTACCATTCCAGCTTGTTTACTGTGTGAGAGGCGACAAGCACTTACTGTGAAGGGGAGCAGTGCTCCTTGTAGACACAGGGTTTGTGCATCACTAGCTCATCTCTGGAGCATAGGGCGCGGAGCAGAAGGCGGAGCCTGTTCTTACCATTCCAGCTTGTTTACTGTATGAGAGGCGACAAGCACTGGCTGTGAAGGGGAGCAGTGCTCCTTGTAGACACAGGGTTTTTGCATCACTAGCCCATCTCTAGAGCATAGGGCGCGGAGCAGAAGGCGGAGCCTGTTCTTACCATTCCAGCTTGTTTACTGTATGAGAGGCGACAAGCACTGGCTGTGAAGGGGAGCAGTGCTCCTTGTAGACACAGGGTTTGTGCATCACTAGCCCATCTCTGGAGCGAAGGGCACGGTGCAGAAGGCGGAGCCTGTTCTTACCATTCCAGCTTGTTTACTGTATGAGAGGCGACAAGCACTGGCTGTGAAGGGGAGCAGTGCTTATTGTAGACACAGGGTTTGTGCATCACAAGCTCATCTCTGGAGCATAGGGCGCGGAGCAGAAGGTGGAGCCTGTTCTACCATTCCAGCTTGTTTACTGTGTGAGAGGCGACAAGCACTTACTGTGAAGGGGAGCAGTGCTCCTTGTAGACACAGGGTTTGTGCATCACTAGCCCATCTCTGGAGCATAGGGCGCGGAGCAGAAGGCGGAGCCTGTTCTTACCATTCCAGCTTGTTTACTGTATGAGAGGCGACAAGCACTGGCTGTGAAGGGGAGCAGTGCTCCTTGTAGACACAGGGTTTGTGCATCACTAGCCCATCTCTGGAGCATAGGGCGCGGAGCAGAAGGCGGAGCCTGTTCTTACCATTCCAGCTTGTTTACTGTGTGAGAGGCGACAAGCACTTACTGTGAAGGGGAGCAGTGCTCCTTGTAGACACAGGGTTTGTGCATCACAAGCTCATCTCTGGAGCATAGGGCGCGGAGCAGAAGGTGGAGCCTGTTCTACCATTCCAGCTTGTTTACTGTGTGAGAGGCGACAAGCACTTACTGTGAAGGGGAGCAGTGCTCCTTGTAGACACAGGGTTTGTGCATCACTAGCCCATCTCTGGAGCATAGGGCGCGGAGCAGAAGGCGGAGCCTGTTCTTACCATTCCAGCTTGTTTACTGTATGAGAGGCGACAAGCACTTACTGTGAAGGGGAGCAGTGCTCCTTGTAGACACAGGGTTTGTGCATCACAAGCTCATCTCTGGAGCATAGGGCGCGGAGCAGAAGGTGGAGCCTGTTCTTACCATTCCAGCTTGTTTACTGTATGAGAGGCGACAAGCACTGGCTGTGAAGGGGAGCAGTGCTCCTTGCAGACACAGGGTTTGTGCATCACTAGCCCATCTCTGGAGCATAGGGCGCGGAGCAGAAGGCGGAGCCTGTTCTTACCATTCCAGCTTGTTTACTGTATGAGAGGCGACAAGCACTTACTGTGAAGGGGAGCAGTGCTCCTTGTAGACACAGGGTTTGTGCATCACAAGCTCATCTCTGGAGCATAGGGCGCGGAGCAGAAGGTGGAGCCTGTTCTTACCATTCCAGCTTGTTTACTGTATGAGAGGCGACAAGCACTGGCTGTGAAGGGGAGCAATGCTCCTTGTAGACACAGGGTTTGTGCATCACAAGCTCATCTCTGGAGCATAGGGCGCGGAGCAGAAGGTGGAGCCTGTTCTACCATTCCAGCTTGTTTACTGTGTGAGAGGCGACAAGCACTTACTGTGAAGGGGAGCAGTGCTCCTTGTAGACACAGGGTTTGTGCATCACTAGCTCATCTCTGGAGCATAGGGCGCGGAGCAGAAGGCGGAGCCTGTTCTTACCATTCCAGCTTATTTACTGTATGAGAGGCGACAAGCACTTACTGTGAAGGGGAGCAGTGCTCCTTGTAGACACAGGGTTTGTGCATCACTAGCCCATCTCTGGAGCATAGGGCGCGGAGCAGAAGGTGGAGCCTGTTCTTACCATTCCAGCTTGTTTACTGTGTGAGAGGCGACAAGCACTTACTGTGAAGGGGAGCAGTGCTCCTTGTAGACACAGGGTTTGTGCATCACTAGCCCATCTCTGGAGCATAGGGCGCGGAGCAGAAGGTGGAGCCTGTTCTACCATTCCAGCTTGTTTACTGTGTGAGAGGCGACAAGCACTTACTGTGAAGGGGAGCAGTGCTCCTTGTAGACACAGGGTTTGTGCATCACAAGCTCATCTCTGGAGCATAGGGCGCGGAGCAGAAGGCGGAGCCTGTTCTTACCATTCCAGCTTGTTTACTGTATGAGAGGCGACAAGCACTTACTGTGAAGGGGAGCAGTGCTCCTTGTAGACACAGGGTTTGTGCATCACTAGCTCATCTCTGGAGCATAGGGCGCGGAGCAGAAGGCGGAGCCTGTTCTTACCATTCCAGCTTATTTACTGTATGAGAGGCGACAAGCACTTACTGTGAAGGGGAGCAGTGCTCCTTGTAGACACAGGGTTTGTGCATCACTAGCCCATCTCTGGAGCGTAGGGCACGGAGCAGAAGGCAGAGCCTGTTCTTACCATTCCAACTTGTTTACTGTGTGAGAGGCGACAAGCACTTACTGTGAAGGGGAGCAGTGCTCCTTGTAGACACAGGGTTTGTGCATCACTAGCCCATCTCTGGAGCATAGGGCGCGGAGCAGAAGGTGGAGCCTGTTCTACCATTCCAGCTTGTTTACTGTGTGAGAGGCGACAAGCACTTACTGTGAAGGGGAGCAGTGCTCCTTGTAGACACAGGGTTTGTGCATCACAAGCCCATCTCTGGAGCATAGGGCGCGGAGCAGAAGGTGGAGCCTGTTCTACCATTCCAGCTTGTTGCTGTGATAGACGACAAGCACTTACTGTGAGGGGGAGCAGTGCTCCTTGTAGACACAGGGTTTGTGCATCACAAGCTCATCTCTGGAGGGTAGGGCGCGGAGCCTGTTCTACCATTCCAGCTTGTTTACTGTGTGAGAGGCGACAAGCACTGGCTGTGAAGGGGAGCAGTGCTCCTTGTAGACACAGGGTTTGTGCATCACTAGCTCATCTCTGGAGCATAGGGCGCGGAGCAGAAGGCGGAGCCTGTTCTTACCATTCCAGCTTATTTACTGTATGAGAGGCGACAAGCACTTACTGTGAAGGGGAGCAGTGCTCCTTGTAGACACAGGGTTTGTGCATCACTAGCCCATCTCTGGAGCATAGGGCGCGGAGCAGAAGGCGGAGCCTGTTCTTACCATTCCAGCTTATTTACTGTATGAGAGGCGACAAGCACTTACTGTGAAGGGGAGCAGTGCTCCTTGCAGACACAGGGTTTGTGCATCACAAGCCCATCTCTGGAGCATAGGGCGCGGAGCAGAAGGCGGAGCCTGTTCTTACCATTCCAGCTTATTTACTGTATGAGAGGCGACAAGCACTTACTGTGAAGGGGAGCAGTGCTCCTTGTAGACTCAGGGTTTGTGCATCACTAGCTCATCTCTGGAGCATAGGGCGCGGAGCAGAAGGTGGAGCCTGTTCTACCATTCCAGCTTGTTGCTGTGATAGACGACAAGCACTTACTGTGAGGGGGAGCAGTGCTCCTTGTAGACACAGGGTTTGTGCATCACAAGCTCATCTCTGGAGGGTAGGGCGCGGAGCCTGTTCTACCATTCCAGCTTGTTTACTGTGCGAGAGGCGACAAACACTGGCTGTGAAGGTGTTGCAAAGCTCTTTCAAGGCACAGGGTTTGTTTCTTTCTGGCTGCTGTCGTATATGCACGATTCAAATAACACTATCTTATACTGATATGTATTCAATCATATTGAAACTTTGCTTACTATTGTTTGCGGTTATGCTTGGCTTTGAGTTAGGATACAGTTTCCTAGGTTTTTAAAAAAAAACATTTGAGAACTGAATCCGATAAAGATCTACTAGACATGCTACTAACAGCAGCAGTGAAAATGGGCCTTGCTACTGGAAAGACACAAGCAAGACATCTTACAAAGGCTGGATCAACTGGATCACCCATCTCAGAGAAGCGGACAACATAGCACTACAGAACTCTCCCTGGAAACTCTCTCGACATGTACCTAGACTCTTAAGAACCTCCATGAAAATAAGATATACCGGTGCTACACAACCTGGTACCCCCTATGGACACACCACCGAGACAATTGTACTTAACTGGTTTGAACCAATGTCGCCTACTCTGGGCTGCCGCAAGGGTGTAGGCCTACCAACACCGATCTGCATGTGTGCCAACATCTCCACAGAATGTCATATGTAATTGATAAGAAATGTAACTCTCCTTGCCTTTCTCCTACCTCCTCTTCCCCCTTTCTCGGTCTGCCTCTTTCTTTTTCGCTTATTATCGATATTAGGGGGTTAGCTAAACAAACGTGACACACAGTCTTAGGACTGGGACAACCTATGCTAACCCTGTAACAGATTTGCTAATGTAATTTTTTATAAAAAAACAAATAAAACATGTTGAAATAAAAAAAAGATCTCATTTAATTCAATGACATTGCGTGATATACGTTGGTTAAAGATAAGGTTAACATTTGGGTTGAGTAATTGTACCATATTGTATCAAATGAACTTAAATTGTATAAAGAATTCGCATGTTTTACAATAGGGTTGGCATCAGCCTAAAGGTAAGGGATCCATAATGTAATTTAAGTTGTTTTGATTGATATCAAAACAACGTGACTTTTTTAATGACTGAGGATCATGTAAGATTCGTGATAGAAATATTGAGTTGAATTACATTTCCTTAAAATGAAATATAAATAAATAGTAACTACAAATAATCAGAAATGCTTTAAATGTATCCTAATTACATGATAGGCTTGAGGTAGGGATATGTTTTAATAATAACAAAGCTAAATGTTTCCTTGGCTAGGAGTGTGGTTTGGTTAGGCCCTGAGGTTCAGAAGGGGGTGATGGGGATGAGGTGACGGCAGTATGGGCCGTGGACATGTCCTGCTTGTCCCTCTTCTGCTCCATCCAGTCTGTGGCCGCCTCCACATCCGGCGGTGTCAGCTGTGTATACATGTGTCGTGTGGCGCACGCATGGTTGGGAGCAGCAGAGTCCTTTCGTCAGTGCAGGGTGTTGGGCACCAGATTGTGCTTGTCATGTCTGTTTCTACACTGTTGTACATCCGGCGGTGTCATTTGTGTGTGCACGTGCGGCGCACGCATGGTTGGGAGCAGCAGAGTCCTTTCGTCAGTGCAGGGTGTTGGGCACCAGATTGGGCTAGTCATGTCCGGCTTCTACACTGTTGTGCATCCGGCGGGGTCAGTTGTGTGTACACGTGTTGTGTGGCGCACGCATGGTTGGGAGAAGCAGAGTCCTGTTGTCAGTGCAAGGTGTGCAAGTCATGTCCGGTTTCTACACTGTTGTACATCCGGTGGTGTCAGTTGTGTATGCACGTGTGGTGCACGCATGGTTGGGAGCAGCAGAGTCCTGTTAACAGTGCAAGGTTTGCACGTCATGTCCGGCTCTACACTGTTGTACATCCTGCGGTGTCAGTTGTTTGGGCACGTGTGGTGCACGCATTTTTGGGAGCAGCAGAGTCCTGTCGTCAGTGCATGGTGTTGGGCACCAGAATGTGCTAGTCATGTCCAGTTTCTACACTGTTGTGCATCCGGCGGTGTCAGTTGTGTGTACACGTGTCTTGTGGCGCATGCATAGTTGGGAGCAGCAGAGTCCCGTCGTCAGTGCAAGGTGTGCACGTCATGTCTGGTTACTACACTGTTGTGCATCCGGCGGTGTCAGTTATGTGTACATGTGTCGTGTGGTGCACGCATGGTTGGGAGCAGCAGAGTCCTTTCGTCCGTGCAGGGTGTTGGGCACCAGATTGTACACTTCATGTCCGGTTTCCACACTGTTGTACATTCAGCTGTGTCAGGTGTGTGTGTGCACGTGCGGCGCACGCATGGTCGGGAGAAGCAGAGTCCTGTCAACAGTGCAAGGTTTGCACGTCATGTCCGGCTCTAGTCTACACTGTTGTGCATCCAGCGGTGTCAGTTGTGTGTGCACGGGTGGTGCACGCATGGTTGGGAGCAGCAGAGTCCTGTTAACAGTGCAAGGTTTGCACGTCATGTCCGGCTCTACACTGTTGTACATCCTGTGGTGTCAGTTGTTTGGGCACGTGTGGTACACGCATTGTTGGGAACAGCAGAGTCCTGTCGTCAGTGCATGGTGTTGGGCACCAGAATGTGCTAGTCATGTCCAGTTTCTACACTGTTGTCAGGGTCGGATTGGGATCACAATTCGGCCCGGGCACTGATGAAAAAAGTGGCCCACATTCAAGAGGCGTGGCCCATATTTAAGGGGCGTGGCCCACATTCAAGGGGGGTGCCCTTTCATGAAACACTATTTACACAGACAAGGAATGAAAGTGGGAGGATACTGTTCTTGCACACGACACAGGGCCAAGGTGACAATGGCCTACATGCTGAGCAACTAAAAAAAATAGCAAGGCCCCTTTTTGTCACAAAATGATTCCAGCCCTGAAGCACAGTGAGGTTCCGTGACGATTGTAAGTGGTGTTTTCGACTCGCACGGATATGGTCGAGTCTAGTATCTATGAACCGCAAATGACGAGTTTAGTAAGTGTGCGCAGTTTCGCTGTGCTAACTTAAACCGTTCGTTTGTTACGTGGGCTCTCCATCTGTACCCACGGGTTCCATCTTAGATACGGCATCCATTTTGTCTCTTGCCCTCAAGTAGTCAGCGAACGGACGCTGTCCGCTTCGCGACCCTGGGACTCCCAAGATATTTGCGGAAGACACATGTCCTTTGAAAGTGTCTTTATGACGAGGGGGTTGCTACTGTAAGGCAGGTGGCGCCGCTCGAGGCTCATCTTGCCGCACGGACTTATTGTCTCAGCCGTGCATCTCATTAGGCACGTCCCTTTGATGCCTGTATCTCGTGCTTCCCGGCACCTCCCCTTTTACACCCTTTCCGATCTCCCCACTGTCTCCGTCTTCCTCTGCACCTGTCTTCGTTCCTGTTTCGATCCACTTTACTGCTGATTGGAATTTGCTAATGGTGGGAAGATGGGTTTTTACAGTTGGGAACCGCCAAATGTTTCCGCACTTATGTTCCGGACCTTGTATGTTTCAAAGCGACCAAAGCGACCCCTCTGGGAGCTTGATGTGGGAACTGAGTTGTAAACCTTTGTGTTCAATGTTAGCCTATGGGTAAAAACTGTATAAAAGGAGCGATCTACAAAACCAATTTGAAGCAGTCTCCCCAAGTTGCACGTGGTGTGCTTGTCGTGATTTCTGTGTTCCCTGCAGTAAATAAACCTTGACTCTTTGACGCCGAAGGAAGTGTCCCGTGTCTCTGTGACTTGTACGCCGGAGCAGGTTACCCACGAAGGTTTCAGGTGTTGTGCCCTGGCACCGCTGGGTCCAAAAGAACCCAGTCCTTCAGTTGGCGCCCAACGTGGGGCTGCATCAGTGGTACCGGTCCAAGCCCGACGATCGTGAGGAACTTCGTGTGAAATCTCCGAGGGAAGGTGCACCCCGCTTCATCGATCCTGTTGTCGAAATAAGTGGCCCGAAGACTTTTCCCGCGAAGATTCCCGCCTCCTAACGGCTGCGACGGACTGCTGCCCTGACTGTAGACCTGTTTTGGCGCCTGGCGTAGACCTTGGTATAGCGAGACGATAGACGGGCCTTCCTGAGGACGCCATTGATCTTTGAGTTAAGTATTTGTGGGTCGCTCCCAGAATCCTTGGTTGTAGACACTTTAGCGAGTGTCTTTGTTGTAAACACTAGTGGTTTGTTGTTGTTGTACACGCTGTGTGAGTGTTTTTGTCGGTGACACTTTGCTAGCGTAACTTTGTTGTTGTATTTGTTTGACGACTGCAGCCGCCAAAGACCGAGGGTTTTGTTCTTGCTGGGACTTGGTAAATCCCGTAACCCTTGAAGTTTGTGAAACTCGGCTAGCGTGCAAGATGCCTGGTCGCAGTACTTTGTTCAGTTGCTTTAGACCTTGTGGTGCGGATTCCCTGTTGGAGGATTCGTGTCCGATACCTCCGGTAGGAACTCCTACTTATGACTTATATAGCAAACATGGGCTAGGCCCGATTGCTTTTAACGATTATTGGATAAAATATACAAAGAAAGACGGCGATCTTCGTTGGCCACCTCACGGTAGCTTCGAAGCGTCGATCTTAGATAATTTGGAGATAAAGTTGTTCGAACGTAAATCTAGGCCGGCCATGTTTGATGCCTTTCGGTTGTGGCGCAAAGAAGCCCGACAGAAAGAAATCAGACAGAATAAACGTAGTGAGCGAGATAATGTTGCTACTATTGTAAAGAAATCTGAGCAGTTTCAGCGTGATAAGGAAGATAAGGATAAGGAAGTGTTTGAGAGGTTGCAACGTATGACCATAGATAAATGCTATCCTGCTTTGCCTACGGAGTCGGATAAGAAGGAAGAGGCAGTTGAGGATCCTTTAATGTCTTATCTTATGAAGTCGCCACCTCCGTACGTACAGGGTACCGCAGCTCCTGTGGTCCCTGCCGTACCTGTTCTCCCACTTGTTATTCCTCCGCCTATTCCTCAACCTGCACCCGCTCTTCCGACTGTTCCTGCTCCTGTGCCTGTGTCTATTCCTACTGCTCCTCCGCTTCCACATACTCCTGCTCACACTACTGCTCCTGTGTTGTTAACCCCTGTTGTTGCTAATGTTTCTACTCCTTCTCTTGTTAGTCCTGTGTCTTACTCTTGTCCCTCTACTCGTAACCGTAATTCTCCTCTTGCGGCTAGCTTCTTTCAGTCGCTCGGACCTGTTTTTGGGTCCGCTGGTTCTGATGGTCCACCGCAGAGGCGTAGTCAGCTTCCTGGTAATAGAGAACGTGTTGCGCTATACAATATGGCGATGAGTTGGATAGACAATCCGCAGAGAAATCCATCCCGTGTTGTTCTTGAAACATTTAGTCAATTCAACATACCGACTCAGAGATATGTGTTTGACGAAATGTGTAAACTTTTACATGATCAGATAGTGGCAGTTGCGCCTGACGAGGTGCTGACCGCCCTGTCTAATCTTCGGCTTCAGTTCGCAACTGGACTGATAGTCGATACTAATGTCCGACGTGCTATCGAGCAGTTGCTGTCTTTCCGTCTAGCTCCCATTCCTCGCGCACTGTTTGTAGAGGATCTTGAACGCCAACAAGCTGAGTCTGGCCAATATCCTATGCGTGAAGTTCCGCCGGTTTGGGTACCCGCTGATAATACTAATGCTAACGCTCCAATTCCGGCACATTTCCAGAGAATATGGATACATCTCCCATGGAAACGATCGGAAGTACTTCAGGTGAAACAAACTTTGCCCGATCCTCGCAAAAATCCTGCTGGGTATTATAAGGAATTGTCGCAGCTTGTAGATGCTACGGTAATGAATCTTGCCGATATCGACATGTTGTTTGGCAATGTCGTACCGCAACCGGTATGGGCTAAGATTCGTCACCAAGATCACGCAAATGAATTAGGTGGTGATTGGGCTGCCATTACAGCGGCAGACGCTGGACAAGCGGCTGCTACTAAACCCGATCAGTTGATAGAACTTCTTCCCCAGCGAATCATTACATTAATGAAGACGCTTATGCCAGCTATGAAGGTAAATTGGGATAAGTTGTCAGCCTGTAAGCAAAAGAAAGATGAGAGTGTTTCAGACTTCTTTACGAGGTTTGAGGAAACATTCGTTGATCATAGTGGCCAGGATATGGGTACTGAGGGTGGACAAAGGCTGTTTGTGGATAAATTTGTATCGAACTTATTGCCCGACTTGTGCAATAAATTGAAGAGTTCGGAAAGTGCGTGGGCCGTTTCTACCTCAGCTCAGATTCTGGCTACGGCGCAATATTACGAGAATAGAGAAAAAGAGGAAACTGATCGTGCTGATAAAAAGACAAAAGAGCTGAAAACTAAAGTGTTGTTACAACAAGCATATCCGCCGCGTTCTAATCAGAATGCGTCTCAGCAGAATAGATCACAGTCGCAATCGAATCGATCGCAATCGCGTAATGATTCCTCTTTCAACAGATCTTCCCTAGGGTACAATCAATGTGCTTATTGTAGACAGGAGGGACACATTAAATTTGATTGTCCTGCTTTAAATGATCGTAATAGTGGTAATTCGTCTAGAGGAGGCCGTGGTGGTTCGCAGAATGCATCACGTGGTAGAGGTCGTGGTGCTCAGAACGACCGCTCTGACAACTCATCAAATTCTAATAATTGTTTCGATCAACGTGGATCATCGCAAGGACGATCTGCGCAGTACAATGTAGACGATTATTACGTCGATCAGGGAACTGACGACAGTAATTACTAGGACAGCCAAAGACAAGGAGAGGGAGTGGTATCAGTTCCGGTCGATCAGAGAGGGCCTTACGTCGCAGTTGCTACATCGGGCGTCGTTGAGCCTTTTCTGTTGGACACTGGTGCAGCGAAAAGTTCTATCATGCATTCGAAACTCCCTGGCGCACCTTTGTCTGGCTTAACAAATGTATCCGTTGGATTCTCTGGCGCCCCCGTTAGCAATCCAGTTTCGCGCCCTTTGCCCCTTAAAATTGGGCCTCGTGAGCTCGAAGCTCCGTTGATTTTAACCACTGGTTGTGGTGAAAATCTTTTGGGTCTGGATTTGCTTAAACGTTTGTATGCAACTTTGTATTGTTCTCCAGCGGGTGTAAAGCTTACGTTCGGAGAGAAAGTAGTCTCTCCCATGTATCTGTCCCTCGATACGCTTCCACCGGAATTGGATTCTCTTCCTGCGTCTTTGTGGGCGACGGGTCCAAACGATGTGGGCCTACTTGATATCTCCCCTTATGTTGTTCAGTTGAAATCGAATGTGCGATTGCCACGTATTCCCCAGTACCGTATCTCCCTTGATGGTGAACGAGCTTTGTTAGCGATCATCTATGATTTGATCGAGAAAGATGTTATTGAGGAGACTCGGGGAAACGTGTGCAACAGCCCTGTACTGCCCATTCTTAAACGTACTGATCCTACCAAACCGCCTGTTTATCGTTTTGTTATCGATTTACGGGAGGTAAATAAAATTGTGGTTCCTCAATTCCCTGTTGTGCCTGACATCACGGCGCTACTGACTCTGATTCCAGCTACTGCTTCATGGTTTTCGGTGATTGATTTGAAAAATGCGTTTTTCAGCATCCCGATTGCCGAGGAGAGCAGAGACCTTTTCGGTTTCTCTCTTGGAGGACGTAGCTTCCGGTTCAAACGCGCTCCTCAGGGCTACTGTGAAAGTCCATCGATTTACAGTCAAGCTTTGAAGGGTCAACTGGATGCGTTTAGGTTGCCGGTTGGTGCGGCTTTAATCCAATATGTCGACGACTTATTGGTGGCTGCTGATACTCAGGACATTTGCAAAATTGCTACGGTATCGTTGCTGCAACATCTCTGCGAGTTAAATCACAAGGTGTCACCTTCTAAACTCCAATATTGTTGTCAAGAAGTAACCTATCTAGGTCACTTATTGTCAAAGGAGGGAAGGAGATTGACCCCAGAGAGAATTGCAGCAATTGCGCGAATGGCTGTGCCACAAACCCAAAGAGATGTGCGTGCCTTTCTAGGTATCACGTCGTACTGCAGGCAGTGGATTCCAAATTTTTCATTGCTAGCGAAACCATTGGTGGCTCTTACGTGCAAGGATGTTCCAACTCCTTTACCATGGACGGAAGAATGTCAGAAAAGTTTTTCTGAATTACGTGATTCATTGTGTTCGGCTCCTGTGTTAGGTACCCCTGATTACAGCAAGCCGTTCACGTTATATGTTCACGAGAGGGAAGGTTGTGCGTTGAGTGTTTTAACGCAACCTTTTGGTGGTAAGCAACGTCCATGTGCATATTTTTCCTCGACCTTAGACCCAGTAGCTAGAGCATTGCCGAGTTGTTTGAGAGCAACTGCGGCAGCTGCGGTCTCCATCCGACAATCAGCAGGATTGGTCATGGATAATATGCTTACGGTGATGGTTCCGCATGCAGTCGATACTCTTTTGAACCGAACGAAAACTCAGCACTTGACGAGTGCAAGGTTGTCTGGGTACGAATTGACGCTCTTGGCAAGCCACATTCAGATAAAACGTTGTAATGTCCTAAATCCGGCAACTTTGTTACCAATTAGTGCAGAGTCAGATGAAGTAGCAGAACATGACTGTTACTTGCGTACAGAAGAGGAAACAAAAGGTCGAGTGGACCTTAAAAACACCCCATTGGAAGACCCTGACGGCACCCTGTATGTGGATGGGTCATGTTTTAAATTGCCGAATGGTGATGTGACTACTGCTTATGCTGTTGTGACGTTGAATACTGTTGTTGAGACTGCGAGATTGAATCAGAATTCTGCCCAAGCTGCAGAGCTGATTGCTCTTACTAGAGCATGTGTATTAGCAAAAGGTAAACGTGTGAATGTGTACACCGATAGTCAGTATGCTTTCGGTGTAGCGCATAGCTTTGGACGGTTGTGGCGAGAGCGTGGTTTCTTCACGTCGCATGGCACGAAAATACAGCATGGCCAGCTCGTGAACGATCTCTTGGATGCATTGACTTTGCCTGCTCAAGTTGCAATTGTTAAGTGTAGCGCTCATCGCAAGGTGACGGATGATGTTGGTCGTGGTAACGCGTTTGCAGATGAGATTGCTAAGGAGACTGCCCGGAACCTTAGCACTCGAATGTATGTGACGAGTTCGGTTAGGTGGCCTACAGAATCGAGTATATGTGAGAATACTATAGAGAGCGTGAAAGCAATTCAGAATGAGGCCACCGACACTGAAAAGACGAAATGGAAAGAAAGTACGGGAAGGTTGGATGCGAATGGTTGCTGGATTGATTTGTCGGATCAGAAAAGATGGATGTTACCGGATGCGTATGTACTAGCCGTTGTGACAATGGCACATGGGTTAGCACATATTAGTGCGAAAGGTATTTGCAAGTTGTTGGCTGATGTGTGGAAGAATGATGGTATTACGAAGTGTGCTGAACGTCTGGTGAAGAATTGTATGGTGTGTATAATGTACAACCCTGGCAAAGGAACCCCAACTCCCCCTGGCAGTTTTGCTCCTCCTTCGTGTCCCTTTGAGGTGATTCAACTGGACTTCATCCATATGGAGCGATGCAATAACCTGAAATATGTGTTGGTTGTGGTTTGCGCATTCTCCCGATGGATCGAGGCCTATCCCCTCAAAGATAATACTGCTTTGTCTACTGCGAAAATCCTACTGAAGGAATACTTTCCTCGGTACGGAATGCCTAGAGTCGTGTGGTCAGATAACGGAAGTGAGTTTGTTGGAAGTGTGATGAAGAGTGTGTGTAAGGGCCTTGGAATTAATCAAAAATTCCATAGCGCCAATCATCCCCAGTCAGCTGGATTGGTTGAAGGTTACAATGGTACCCTTAAGCTAAAATTAGCGAAGATTCAGGCTACGACTGGACTTTCGTGGCCTGATGCTTTGCCTCTAGCATTACTGTCAACTAGGGCGACTGTACACTCCCGAATAGGGCTTAGTCCCTATGAAATAGTGTTCGGCCGTCCTGCGAATGTGTGGGGGGTTCCTAGGCCAGGTATATTCATTGATCTTGAGTATCCGATGTTGATTGACTACTTACATGACTTGACTGCTAAACTGAGGTTAATTCATCAACAGGTTTACGACGCCTTGCCGACGCAGACGGAGGGTCCAGGCCACCAGCTCCAGCCTGGTGATTGGGTTGTTACCCGTAATTTTTCGCGCAAGAAGAATCTGGACCCCCGCTTTGTTGGACCTCACCAGGTGCTCTTGGCCACAAGGACTGCCGTTCGTCTTGAGGGGCGGAAGAACTGGGTACATGCTACCCATTGTAAGCGAGTCCCTATTCCTTTGCCGGCTGACCCGTGGGTGAGGAAAGGCATTGCGTCGACAGAAGCAGAGACATTGCCGGCGTTTGTACCCTTTAGCGACGCACAACTTGTTGGTGAACACTCAGCGCAGCAGAAAGCCACTGTTGGAACATTGTCAGCAAAAGACTCAAGACCAAATCAACAAACTGATCAGCAGGACGCTGTCTCTTCAACGATTCCTTTATTTGACGAGCAGACACGTCCCGGGAAACATCGATATTCTTTGCGTTCTCATAATAAGGACAAATAAAATTGTTTTCTTGCTTTGCTGAAACTGATAACTGCAATATCCTCGTTTCCCCTGATCAACTCTGAACATTTCGTATGATTGAAAATTGTTTGTACATATATTGAGATTTTTGTATCTTTTTCCTTCCACAGCTGATTTTTTGTGCTAAATAAAATACATATTGTGTATTGAGGGCCGTAGGGCCGCGCGCGTACTTCCTTCTGGACAGTAGGTCTTGACGCTAGGTTAAAGGCCGTCGGTTCCTAGGAACTCCTGGGGATTGACTATTGCTGCACAGAACGAAGTGCGTCAAGAAACGTTGCGGACGGTCGTAGGGAAATGGCATTTTCGAAGCTGAACGATTTGGAAGGAGCTCAGGCGTATAGAGTCAAACTGCAGAAACTTAGTCGTACTAAATGTTTTGTATTCCAGTTGTTTGTACTGTTTTTAACTGCTTCTGCATTCTTGGCGGCTGGGGTGTACTATGCTATGTCTTACTTTTTACTTCCTACCCCTACTCCTACTCCTTGCTCTAACGTTACTTCTACTGCTACTACTGCTTCTCCCCATTCTTTTCATATTCTACCGGAACACGAACAGGCTAGACGTGTAGAATTCCGCAACAATTCCTTTATCCAGCTCCTCCATCAGCATCAGTTAGTGGTTAATACTACTAATTGTTGGGTGTGTGGGTTGATGCCACATACTACGGGTAAGGGAATTCCGTATCTGGTGTTACCGTATAGTTCCCAAGGGTCAGCTCGAGCATACCAAACAATGCTTCGAAGCGCACTAGGTTTCCACCCCTCTCCAGAACGTTCCCCCAAACCGGGTCCTACCTCGTGGCAGTGGGTGGTATCGATGATAATACAGGATTTGGAAGATGAGATCTATGATGCTTTTCTTATCCCTAAGGCAGAGGTACAAGCCTATAGGGCACCGGATAGAGGGGAATATACTACGTTCATTAATGAAATGCAGCTTAAAAGCTCGCCTCCGATATGGGTCGTACCCCACACTGGTAATTTTTGTATCGTGGGTCGTGGTTCACAAGCCTCACTTGGAGTAAGTGCTTGCACTGAAAGTTACGTTCTGTCAATGTCCCCGATCCCTGTGCTTCTGGCTGCCAAGGGTACGTACTTCATCTGTCATGATCGTGCATATACATGGTTGCCCTCAGACTTCATGGGCTCGTGTTTTATTGCAAATCTGTTGCCTCCGACGTTTACTGTAGATGCCGATTACCATAAGACTAGAGTTGTACGAGGTGTAATTAGCGAAGAGGATACTGCCGGTCAAGAGGCGGGAGACTTTTTCAAGGGTTTCCTCCCGTTTTGGGGACCTATGGTTAATAGTAGGAACCTGAGACATTTGACTCGAGTGGTGGAATCGACAGCTAATGTTACTGCCAGTGCCCTTGGTAATATCACCACAGAACTTCAGGCGGAGAGACTTATGACATTACAAAACCGTATGGTTTTAGATGTCGTCTTGGCAGATCGTGGTGGGGTATGTAAGGTGATCCATTCGAGCTGTTGCATTTTCATACCTGATAATGCTCCTACTGTCTATCAAGCCATCTCGAAGTTGCATAAGATCTCCGAATCCATACACGTGGATGTAGGGGATTGGACGCTACTCGGTTGGTTTTGGGGCCTGATGTCGACTTGGGGTTGGAAGATTCTGACGATCATCGGGGTTGTGGTAGTGTTCCTGTTCACGTGTTGCCTTTGTGTGCAGTGTGGTCCTGCCTTATGTGGCCTCTGTGCTACAACGTGTATGAGACAACCACCTGTTACCAAGGGGACTCGGTTGGACAGAGTTATGCTACAACGACATCTTGATGGTCTGATGAATATCGAATATGATTCCGACTAGTGCTTGCCTACATGAGGGCAAAAGGAGCGTCTGAGGTTCCGTGACGATTGTAAGTGGTGTTTTCGACTCGCACGGATATGGTCGAGTCTAGTATCTATGAACCGCAAATGACGAGTTTAGTAAGTGTGCGCAGTTTCGCTGTGCTAACTTAAACCGTTCGTTTGTTACGTGGGCTCTCCATCTGTACCCACGGGTTCCATCTTAGATACGGCATCCATTTTGTCTCTTGCCCTCAAGTAGTCAGCGAACGGACGCTGTCCGCTTCGCGACCCTGGGACTCCCAAGATATTTGCGGAAGACACATGTCCTTTGAAAGTGTCTTTATGACGAGGGGGTTGCTACTGTAAGGCAGGTGGCGCCGCTCGAGGCTCATCTTGCCGCACGGACTTATTGTCTCAGCCGTGCATCTCATTAGGCACGTCCCTTTGATGCCTGTATCTCGTGCTTCCCGGCACCTCCCCTTTTACACCCTTTCCGATCTCCCCACTGTCTCCGTCTTCCTCTGCACCTGTCTTCGTTCCTGTTTCGATCCACTTTACTGCTGATTGGAATTTGCTAATGGTGGGAAGATGGGTTTTTACAGTTGGGAACCGCCAAATGTTTCCGCACTTATGTTCCGGACCTTGTATGTTTCAAAGCGACCAAAGCGACCCCTCTGGGAGCTTGATGTGGGAACTGAGTTGTAAACCTTTGTGTTCAATGTTAGCCTATGGGTAAAAACTGTATAAAAGGAGCGATCTACAAAACCAATTTGAAGCAGTCTCCCCAAGTTGCACGTGGTGTGCTTGTCGTGATTTCTGTGTTCCCTGCAGTAAATAAACCTTGACTCTTTGACGCCGAAGGAAGTGTCCCGTGTCTCTGTGACTTGTACGCCGGAGCAGGTTACCCACGAAGGTTTCAGGTGTTGTGCCCTGGCACCGCTGGGTCCAAAAGAACCCAGTCCTTCAACAGGAGCACCTGAAAAGCAGCAAAGCCCCTGCTATTACTAACCTACGCAGCCCTCCCCAGACCTTCAGCTCAGGAGCACATGAACAGAGGTAAGGCCCCTGCAATTAGTAAATTAATCAACCCTCCAGGCCTTCTGGAAAATGTCCTGGCAGGGGAGCACAAAACAGCTTTCTGGGTCATCCAAGGTAGCCAGGTAGCCAGTGGGGAGGCTGAGGTGAAGCTGGTGCATGGGAAGTGCCTTCCCAGTGTGTTCTGGCAGTTTGAGTATTTACCATTTACTGTAGTATTACCCTTGTACCTGTGTTTGGTACCCTTTTGTAACTTGCACAAGTCACTTTTCTCTTGTAACACACTGTTTGCTACCTCTCACTTTTGTTTGCTTTAGATACTTGCACAAGTGCCACCATTGCCTACGTAACGTTTGTTCTTGTGCTGGAGTGTCTGCCATTAATTGCAGTATTATACCTCTACTTGTATTTTGTATGCTTTTGTAACCTGCACACATATCTCTTTTTCCTCCTGTAATGTATCGTTTGCTCCTTTTGTATTTTGTTTACTCACTATTGTCACTTTTGATTCATGTAACTTAACGTTTGCTTTTGTAATTTGTCCACTTATAATTTTCTCCTCATGTATTATTGCTGTTCCTAGTGTGAAGCGCTCTGACACCTTCGGGTAAAGTCCGCGCTATATAAAATCGGATAAATAAAACAAAAAAAATTCCAAACATCACCAGGCCCCCACAGCAAGACCCATTCTTCCTCACCCACTATGCCCTGAATGTGAAGGGCTGTGGGCGAGGTGCTAAGACTAACACCGTTTCTGGGCTGCATGGGCGCCAGGGGGCCGAGGTGCAAATGGCTCAAAGGCCTGAGAAACACCTGGCCCCCAGGGAGGCCGATTATTGCAAACAATCACCCCTCCCCAGCCCAGCCTCAGCTTGATTGCTTGGCAGGGTAGGGGTGAAGGAGAGCCCACAGCTGACAATCGCTGTCTGGCCGCACAGCGAGGCTGCTTTCATTTTGTCAGTCTCTGTCTCCGTGCACTCTGTGGGCCGTTTTTTTTCTCCCCTTTCCTAGTCCACTCTCTGTGGACTGGGACAGGGGAGAAAAAAAACGGCCCACAGAGGGCACTGAGGCACCGGCCCTTCGGCCCATTCCCGAATGCCCGCCTTGCCAATCCGACCCTGACTGTTGTGCATCCGGCGGTGTCAGTTGTGTGTACACGTGTCTTGTGGCGCATGCATAGTTGGGAGCAGCAGAGTCCCGTCGTCAGTGCAAGGTGTGCACGTCATGTCTGGTTACTACACTGTTGTGCATCCGGCGGTGTCAGTTGTGTGTACATGTGTCGTGTGGTGCACGCATGGTTGGGAGCAGCAGAGTCCTTTCGTCCGTGCAGGGTGTTGGGCACCAGATTGTACACTTCATGTCCGGTTTCTACACTGTTGTACATCCAGCTGTGTCAGGTGTGTGTGTGCACGTGCGGCGCACGCATGGTCGGGAGAAGCAGAGTCCTGTCAACAGTGCAAGGTTTGCACGTCATGTCCGGCTCTACACTGTTGTGCATCCAGCGGTGTCAGTTGTGTGTGCACGGGTGGTGCACGCATGGTTCAGCGTGCCACTTGCCTGAGCGCTCTAGTGCTCAGCCAGGAGATCAGGTGAGCCTCTACTTAATGCTCACCCCTCCTGCGCAGCGGTGACGCGCAGCGGAAGCGCCTGACTCATGCCTGAGTCAAGCCAGAGTCTGCCCGTCTGCGCCCGTCAGCGCTGAGGAGGCGTGAGAGGCGGGAGATTCTGAGCAATTTTTTACTGCCTACTCGTAACTCTTAGATTCAGGTATGTCACGTGACTTTTTGTTATCTTTTCAAGGGCCCCATGCCCCTTGTAATTGTGCTATACTCCCTCAAAGTTGGCATGGCCCTGTCTGCTGTGCCCATTGTCACACGACATTAATCCCTGAACCCCCAATAGAGACACCTTCTGACTCTATTTTAGTGCGGGGTGGTTTAATCAATGCACGCTCCTTAGCGAAAAATGCTCAAAACATTTATGATCTCATCACTGAATCACGTTTGGACTGGCTTTTGGTCACAGAAACGTGGCTAAAGCCGTGGTGTAATCCTGCCCTAGCCATAGCCCTTCCTCATAACTTCCTCATCCAGCGTTTGGATAGACATGGACAACGGGGAGGAGGTCTTGCAATAATTTATCGAAACACCTATAAATGTTCCACTCAAGAACTAACGGATATAAAAGAGGCAGAAGCATTAGCATTTTCCTTGGAAATCCATGATACTTTCGTTTTCTCTGGGGTCCTTATCTATCGTCCCCCGGGCCCTCCCTCGAAGTTCTTGGACACAGTAGGCGATGCGCTGAGTGACTTAGCACTCAGATTCTCCAATTTTTCTGTACTGGGTGACCTTAATCTGCACCTAGAGTCCCCAAATGATCTTGGGGTCAGTTGCTTTATGGATACAATCGAAGTGCTAGGCCTTACCCTTGTGAATCGGGAACCCACCCACCAGGCGGGGCATCTATTAGATTGCATCTGTTCCAATTACCCTAACCTGACAGCTAAATCCCCTTGCCCTCAGGTATGGACAGACCATTTTTTTATCCCTTTTAACATAGCTGGGATTTTGAAACCCATTATAAATCCATCGAAGGATAACAAACCCAAAATTAAAACTATCCCAGATTGGAAATCACTAGCCAGCAGACCTGACGTTATTGAGAAACTTAAAGACAGTATGCCAGTCCTAGTCGATCTTACCTCGACAGACAATCAGACTTTTTGTGACTGGATTGCTGGAGCGGGAACTCTGCTAAAACCATCCAGAAATGAGAACTCTAAACCCAGGAAGACTAAAAAGAGCACCCCTTGGTTTTCAACAACCTTAAAGCTTGAACTAGGTGAAGTTAAAACACTGGAATGGAGGTGGCGTCGAAACTACGACACCGCTGCACGTAACATCTATATAGCAGCAAGACTGAAGTATCATGCAGGAATAAAATCAGCAAAAAAAAACCACTATCTACAGGCCATATCTATGGCAGGCCAGGAACAAAAAGCCATTTTTAAGATTGTCAAGGATTTTATGAATCCTTCAGCTCTATTGCAATAGATTCCTCCATCGCAGGATCTCTGTAACGCGATATCTGATTACTTTGATAATAAGATCCTGGCTATCACGAAGACCTTTCCATCAGGAGCAACTGCGACGATGGATGCTGAAGAGATAGTGGAGACGATAGCTTCCCCCTGCTTTGATGATTTCGCCCCAGTATCCCTGGAGGAAACTGCTAAAGCGATTTTGGCCAGCAAATCGGGATCTCCTTTCGATCCCTGTCCCCCTCCGGTGTTGCATCTGTTAATAGAGATGGTTAATCCAGTGATCAACAGGATTATTAATTCCTCTCTTACTACGGCAAGCATCCCTAATGACTGGAAACTTGCAGCTGTTAAGCCTCTCCAAAAAAAGGCCCTTGCCGATCCTACTACCCTCTCCAACCTGCGCCCAATTTCCTTGTTACCCATTCTATTCAAACTGACTGAAAAGTTTGTCAATAGTCAACTGACTAACTTTTTGGAGAAGAATAACGTTCTCCATCCTAATCAGTTAGGATTCTGGTCAGAACATTCTACCGAATCAGCATTACTCTTTACCACAGAAACATTAAAGTCAGCAATGGATCAAGGAAAGAAGGCTGTCCTTATCCTACTTGACCTGTCGGCAGCCTTCGATACGGTTTCACATAACATCTTAGTGGAACGGTTGGCTGCCGCAGGGTGTAGGAGGACAGGTTCTGGCATGGTGTAGGAACTTCCTTACCAACAGGCGCCAAGTAACAGTGCTAGGCCCATATCAGTCTGAGGCCAAAGACGTCAGCCCAGGGGTTCCTCGGGGCTCTAGCTTGAGCCCTGTTCTTTTTAACCTATATATGGTACCCCTGATGAAACTGAGCGCGTCATTCAAGATCAGTTCCATTTCATACGCTGACGACACCCAACTTATATTGGTGTTGGATAGGGAGCGGCCAGGTGCCGAGGAAAATCTTAAGGACTGTCTTGCAGCAACTTTTAAATGGATGACGAACAACCATTTAAAGTGCAACGCCGGAAAAAACGAAAATCTACCCATAGGGAATCAAAATCTTTTCTCCCCAACAATGTGCTGGCCAGCGGAAGCCGAAGCGCCCCCTAATACAATTGCATCCGCCCGTAATCTGGGCATTAAGTTCGACAACCAACTATCTTTCAAACCCCAGGCTGTAGCAGTAGCAGGCATGTGCTTTCAGATCATAAAAGCACTAAGGAAGTTTTTCGATCTACTTCCACTATCGGCGAGGAAAACAGTTGCAGTGGCCTTAATAAGTTCTAGGCTGGACTATTGTAATGGAGTATACATTGGAGCTAATAAAACTGTTCTCCACAAATTACAAATGGTCCAAAATGCGGCAGCCCGCCTTGTACTGCGTCTGCCTCGTAAATCATCAGCCTCAGCAGCACTAAACACCCTCCATTGGCTGCCAATAGGTAAAAGAATCTTGTTTAAACTTCTTCTAATCACCTTTAGGGCATTTCACCAACGAGGCCCAACCTATCTACGCAACGGGTTTAAAAGATATCATCCAACGCGTTGTCTGAGATCTGCAAGCCAGAACCTACTTATCCTCCCTCATTTCAAGCTGGCCACAAAGGGTGGCAAATCCCTTTTTGTACTGGGCACTAAGGCCTGGAACAAGCTTCCTCTTTTTCTGCGATCTTTTTCTCAAGAAGCCCCCTTCAGGAAGGCATTAAAAACTTGGATCTTCTCTTTGCCTGACGCTACTTGTAGGACCTTGGTGTAATGTTTGTGTAGAATTTAGGACACCCCTTTCCCTTCCAACTTCTCCACCTGAGTTGTGTGAGCGCCAAGATACTCCTTGGAGTGAAAGCTGCGCGGTAGAAATGTCCTTTACATTTACATTTACAGCAGAGTCCTGTCGTCAGTGCATGGTGTTGGGCACCAGATTGTACACGTCATGTCCGGTTTCTACACTGTTGTACATCCGGCGGTGTCAGTTGTGTGTGCACGGGTGGTGCACGCATGGTTGGGAGCAGCAGAGTCCTTTGGTCAGTGCAGGGTGTTGGGCACCAGATTGTGCACCTCATGTTCAGTTTCTACACTGTTGTACATCCGGCGGTGTCAGTTATGTGTACATGTGTCGTGTGGCGCACGCATGGTTGGGAGCAGCAAAGTCCTGTCGTCGGTGCAGGGTGTTGGGCACCAGATTGTACACGTCATGTCCGGTTTCCACACTGTTGTACATCCAGCTGTGTCAGGTGTGTGTGCACGTGTGGCGCACGCATGGTCGGGAGAAGCAGAGTCCTGTCAACAGTGCAAGGTTTGCACGTCATGTTCGGCTCTACACATTTGACATGTCTGGACGTTTCAGGCAACAGTAAATGAAGTCCTTGATCACAGATCCTAGTTTGTGGGCAAGGACAGGAGCTGGGATTAGAACCCAGGTCTGTTGGTCCTTCAGACAGACAGACCTCCCAACTTGCTTCAGTGTGGTCACTCAGTATTATTTGTATTGTAGATTTCAAACTCGCGCTAATTTGTTAAGCACTGAAAAGTGGCGCCCTAGGTAGGGTCTCACCTCTTTTGTGCCCTTGTTTTTTTTCCTGCTCAAAACTCGCTGTATCCTTCCTTCGGGGGATTACTTTCTCCATCTTGAGAATGTTGGAAACCTCTGGGAATCTGTTTCCCTCCTTGCTGACCTAAAATTGAAATCTGCCTTGTCTGTGGATTTTCCTAGTGGCCCTTGTTCCTCCATCGGCTTCTGAACCTGTTATTGGGATCTGTGACCTCACCTTGCATCGATCTATCTTCTTGCTCATGTCTGATAACCCTCAATATTCTATCACTGTCTTTGATGGGAGTGGTAGCGGGTGAATTTAAAATTTTACAATATCCTTACTCTGCCTGCTATTTATTTCTTCTTTCTTTCTTCTCACTTAAGGTTTGTCTTTGTTTCATTTTCTTCTACCATTTCCTTCAGTGTTAGTAAAATGTCATGTATATTATTGCTCTGTTTCGCTAATTATTGTACAGGTGTTGGCGCAGGGCGCTGTTGAAGCTCATACAAGACTCAATCATGCATTGTCCAATTCTGGTTACCATACTGCTTTTCGTTACTGTTCGTCCGAATGCCAGTATCCGAATCATTTTGTTGATGTTTGGCGAGTCGATCCCCGCTGTTGGGTGCATTGTAAATACCACCAGTGCTTTATTTGTGGCGGGGTTGCTCGTGGTGGTCCCTGGCTCTCGATTATGGGGAAACGTGAATTATATCTCATAGTTAGATTTTGACCTTGTGGAAGAGCGAGGGAGAAAGAGGGATTAAAAGAAAGATAGGTACAGGGACAAAGGGAGAAAGTAAGGATGAAATAAAACTGCATCCAGAGACATAAAGGGATGGGAAGGGGAGGCGGAAAGAGGAATTAGGTGGAATCAAGACTAGACAGCCTTGGTATTGGCCAAAACCAGCTTTCAGCACTACTGGCAGCAGGTCCTAGAAAAGTATGGGCCTCTACACATATTTTAGTATCTGATTATTTTAAAAATGATATATTAGCTCTGAGTAACTTTCTCCAAGTTGATGGTATAATGGCATGGCGAAAAGCATGAAATCCGTCCCTCTTATGCAAAGATAAACAAGACCTTTCTGCAGTCTTATCTGGTAGTAAGGCAGGAAAAATGGGCGTGCAGCGAGTAATTATTCTGAAATCTTTTTAATTATTCATCTATGCTTCTCATTTGTCTTCCCCTCGGTGTGTAGAAGGGGTGGGGTAGAAGGTGCTCTTTACTGGGATGGCACCCGTCGCTGCCCTTCCTTTTGAGAGCACTTTCTGCCAGGCTCCCTCAGATGGATGCCACCCCAGCCCAGGCCTTTCCGGGCACAAAGAGCCTTTTAATTAATCTTACCCTTTCCGATGCCCCGGAGCAAGTGGTTACCTCGCCTGTAATGGCGCTCGGCGCTCTTCCCTCGCAGAGATTTCAGTGACACGCGCTGTTATTAGGACTGAATTTATGTTTAAAAGTGTCATTAATTCAGTTACCCCAAATGTTCATTAACAATGTAAATGTATGCTGATGCTCCGCGAGACAAGGAAGTGACTAATGACTCTTCACACTAACAACACTTAACATGAATAGAAACTTTAGATAGCTAATCTCGAAGTAATCAAGGCCCTCATTCAGCCTGGCAGCCTCGATCCTCGGAGCAGCTGTCAAGCGCCCAAGAATGTATACATTTCAATGTGTGTGCCACGCACCCGCGCACGCGCCCTCTCCCACTCCCGGGTGGAAGCGTGCGCTGCCGCAAGGCATGCTGGGTCGTGACTTGTCACGACCAGAGCTCTTATGCTTTGAATAGTGTACAGAGGAAAATGTCCTGGTTCCAAACAGAGCTAAAACAAAAATAGTCCCTTTTAGAGGGAGAAACCATTACACAACTTACAACTGGACACTAGGAGGAGAAACGCTAGAAGTGGTAAAAGAATATACTTACTTGGGGCGGATCTTTAATCCATCACTAGGAAACTCCAGTCACCTGCAGCTTTTGAATCGAAAAGCCGATATTCATGTGGGTGCACTCCAATGATTATACTCCTCTTCTGGGCAACGACTCTTCCATTCCTTACTACAGGTTTACAGCTCTAAGATTTCTCCAATTTTATCGAATGCTCTGGAATATATTCCAACTGCCCAGTGGCATCAAATTTAAACAAAAGAAGGGAAAATTCTCCGTAAACTGGCGAAGGTCCAAAATGCTGTCCCTGCACAAGCTCTGCATTTAGAATTCTCATTAGTTTGTTCTTTTGCCACAACAATCACAAATCTACTAAGATGGGCGTACGATCTTCTACACGCAGACCAAGGCATGGAGAGGGTTTGGTCCTCCATAAAACGTGGGGTATCGCATGACGATATGTGAGGGCTGATTACCCTATAAGCAAGGGTGTTTGACATTTGCATCCCCCATTCGAGCATAAATACGCGACGGTCAGTTGCTAACATTTGAGCATTTTGTATGATAAATTTGAAGCTACAGCAGTGTGTGCCTAACGTCTAGTATGGATGTGTGCTACTGTTCGACATCTTGAATTCACAGTTGCAAAACTTTTTAACAATGAGATATAGTATGTATGGGTGTTTCCTGTTGATGGCTTGAAAGAGTGGTCTTATAGCCTCCTAACAATTAGACAGGCTTAAAATGTTTTCTGGCTGTTGGAAATTCTGTTTGTCTAGATCGTCAGAATGCTAAAGGCTAAGTGAAGGCGAGAACTCACGTTTGGAGTACGCCTGCATCCCTTTCAACCCCTGGGCGGCCGGTATGAACAACCAGGCTGGCTCTGGGTAAACAACTTTTACATAAGTCACCATATATACGGCTACACTTAGGTGTGTTTACATGCTTTTAACTGTTTTTATGCGCCTGCTTCCTTGGCAGTTAACACAGAACAAGTGTCCAAGAGTGGAGTGGCAGCATATAGTGCAGCCCTGATGAAACTGCCTAAATTGATGTGGCAGTGAAACATGTCGGCATTGGCAATAGGTAATGGTATGCATGAATATCTACCAGCCTTTTTATATGTACAGCATGCACTCATTTCCCTACGAATAAAGTTGGTTAAGGGAACTGGATGCTGTGTTTTATGCACTTATTTATGTTGTGTGTTTGTCACTAGCAGATGTTCTCTGCTTTCCACTGTTTTACACGTTTTTGGTTGTTTGTTTCGGTCACTTTCCTTCTTCTTTCTTTCAGAATCAAGTGACTACCGATGATGAGACAGGGGCTTGTCTGGAAATTACATACCAGTTACCCCGTTGGTGGTGTTTCCGTGAGGTGTCACTTGTTTCTCGCACATTTTTTCTAAATAGAATTTGGTCCAACACTGAGGGTGTGGATCCCTGTTATTGACCTAGATGGGTCAGACAACTTGTACTTGTTGTTCTGTGTATCTGTCAAGGAAGATGGGCCTTTTTTAATGTGAACTTGGGCGCAGTGCAGTGAATTGTCCCCTCATAAATTGCAGGGGATCGGAATAGGTATCAGTACACATAGACTGTTCTATTTCTTCAGTAACTGACACAAATTGACGTCCGTCGGACAGGGTCTTTTGTTGTCGGTCTATGTTTGAGTGGAGGGCGACCCAGTCCTATTTTCTCTCTGAGCTCCCATTGAGAGTTTGAAGGTCGAAATGAGGGGACAGATAAGATTTTGAGATCAGCAGAAGGTTGGGGTCTTTGTGACATTACATTGTCAAACCCAGCTTATTAGGGCTGCTGAGTTTACGTATAACAATTTGGGACAAACCTGGTAGGAAGGAAACTGGATGCCAAGACAATTTTTGTGTATCCACTCTGGTTGTTGGAAAACCACACTTTTCTCCAACCAAACTTCTCTCTGTGTCTGGGTTTTACATATACCACTAGGGGTGCACTTGAAAGAAAAGAAACAGGGTGCCAAGACAGTTTTTTTGTATCAAATCTCTGGTTGCTGGAAAACCATCCATTTGTCTTACCAAACTTCTGTTTCTGGGTTTACTGGGGTACAGTGGCTGCCTAAAGCTGGATTTTAGTGTTAGATGTAAGCGGACACACTGTACTCACTCCACACACAACCCCAGCCTCAGAGCCTGAATTAAGTATGTCCGTAAATTTTTGCAGTCTCAAACGCCTAAAGTGGGTGGGGTTGGCCTTGGGAAATTTTACCCATTGGTTAGGGTGTGCCCAGGAGTAATTTCCACCTACTTGCATGTGACAGGCATAAATGTGACTACTCCAAAATGCCAATTAAGAACATGTTCTGGACCGGAGTAAGAACATAAGATGACTGGGCTTGCTGCCTGTGACCTGAATGGAGTTCTGAAGGACTGGGGCTGCTCCCTCTTGTACCCTGGACAAAGAAGTGGACTCCAAGGGCGCTAGAGCTGACCTGTTCAAGCTACAATGATACAACAAGCTACAAGAGGCCTTTCCTGCAATTGCTTCCTGACCAGTGGCAACTGGACCTGGAATGACCCTACTGTTGACCTCTGACTGATACCTGTGAGTCTCTGTGCCTCCCCTAAGGTTATACTGTGGGGTGGAGGGCCTTTTAAAACCATACTCCTGTGGTGGATTGGGACTGAAAAGGACTTGTGCTCCATCATGGCCGGCCTCAAGCTGAGCCTCAGTCTTCGTCGACCATGACTGTCATTGGCACCTTGTGCGGCTTCATACTAGTCTTAACTAAAACTTGAAAAATTCACATCTCCAAGTCCCCTTATTGGATTTTTTCCAGTTTCTTTTTTAAATTTCAATCTATTTTTTGTAATTCAGTTTGGGATTTTTATTGTTTTGCATTTTGACTTCATTAGTATTTCGATACTGCATAAATGCATTACACGTTGCTGTAATTTAAGCCTGTCTGCTCAGTGTCTTTGCTATCAGAGGAATGAGCTCTGGTTAATTTATTGGCTTTAAGGGTTCACCCTGACAAAAGTTGTTGTTATTCCTTGAGGTGGGTAGTCACCTACCCCAAATAATCTGGTTTGTCAGGTACCTAAGGGATTTAGGGTTAGAGGGTAGATTAGTGAAATGAAGTCCTGCTCAAAGAACGCCTTAGAATATGAGGGTTTTGAGTCCTTCTGATAATTATGATTATTGCGTACGACTCTGGGGGCATGGTGGCCCACTAAATTGGGGAGAAAGCTAGATCTTGGTCCGCAGATGGTGCTTTTTGTGATTTGGGGTAAATCTGTTAAATATTTTTTGAGAAATTATGGTTTAAAAAATAAATATATCTGGATTGTTGAGTTTGAGGGACTCTAGTGAGGGTCCCTCGAACCCAATAAAAAAAAAGTGTGCATTCTGATTGGCCCAGAGAGCTTTTTTTCCCCTTTGACTAATTCAGTCCCGCTAGAGCAGACTCCTGTGTCAGCGAGCGCACTAATTGGCTGCCAGCAGTATGAGAAAAATGTTGCTGGTATCCCTTACAGGACTCTGGGACATAATCCCATGTCCTCTGGTGCTGAATATAAAAATATATAAAGGGGCAGGGTAGAGATATTATGAGGGACCCCCCCTCCGCCCCCCCGGGTCAAAAAGAAAAACAAATCAGAAAGAATAGCTGCAATCCTGTCGAATCCCTGCAGGATCGTGGAAAAGAAATGGCAGCTGGGGCCACATTGTTCAGTTATAGGCCTTGAGCAGCCCACCCCTGGGGTGTATCCTATAAGGTGAGGGCGACCACAGAGACCCCCATCTGCAAGCCACTGTAGGTTCCTGGGCAGTCCACCTACGCAGCCAATATCATCAAAAAGGGTGGGGAAGTTATGCGGCCCCCCTCCCCAAGCCTTCGAAAGGCACGGGGGACACCAGGGTCACTATTTACATTTTAAGGGGAGGGGGCCGCACAACACCTCTCCCGAGCATTCTTTGGCCCTGGGGGCTTCATAGCCCAGGGCAGTCTGACTAGCTATGTCCCTGGGAGCCCACTGCCGGAATATAGTGGTTTCCCTGCCTGCACTGGCATGAGCAGGGAAGTCCATGTTTGCTCCCCCTTGACAGGAGCATTTTTTAATCTCCCACCACTTGGGAGCAAACACAAAGTCTGCTCCCGAACCTGGAGAAGCTTAGAAAATGCTCCTGCCAGCTGGGAGCAGACTTTTTATCTGTGTTCCTGCCCTTACTGATGGGAGCAGGGAAACCGATCTAGAAATTGCTCCCGCCCGGAGGGAGCAGCATAAGTAGATGTTCCCTGTGGGCGGAGCAATGCTGAGCCCCGCTGCATGCGGGGAGCCGACTGGGACTGTGGGGCCTTGGGACTCCCCCTGCAGCCTCCAGGTGTATGGTGGGCACCAGGGCACTCAAATTTGATAGTGCGGGCCATGGGGGATGGGGTCCCCTGGGCCTGAAAAAAGCTGGGGGGGCCATGTGCCCTGCCTACCCTTAAAAGAAAATAAAGCAGCCCCAGAGCCTCTTTAAGGTTTGGGGAAGAGGCCGCGTGCTCCACCTCCCCCCCTTAATTATCACATTTGGCCCCATGGAATACGGTTTCTGGGGCCAAACTAGGCTCTTGGAGGGTCCTCCTCTCTTTAAATAAAAATATTTTTAAAAACCTAGGAATAGGCTCCCCAGATCCTAATAAGGTGCTAGAAGGGGTCCACTTGGCCATCCTCCCCTTGGGGAGGTTGAGGCATATGGACCCTCTCCCTTTTCACAGAGACCTGGCCCTTGGGGAATGCATCCCCATGTCCTTTCAAAGGCTTGGGGCCAATATAAAAAATGGCCTGGGGGAATGGGGTTCCCAGGGCCTTTAAAAGGCTCGGGGAAGAGGAGCGCACAGCCCCACTCCCCTTAAAAAATACAGCCCTGGGGAATTGGGTCCCCGGGGCCAAATAAGGCTTGGCGAGTGGTACCACATGGACCCCCCCACTCTCCCCTTTAAAATAAATCAGGCCATGTGGGAGGCTGGCTTTACGTGTGGTAATAAAATATTACTTTACGTTAAAAAAAATGTACTGCCAAAAGCATGAAGGTTAAAGTAAAGTTATACTTACATTTGATAAAAAGATCTGTTTTTGTTTTAAAAAGAAAAAGCCTTAGCAATTCACTGAAAAAAACAAAGGTTAAATTAATATTATAGTTAGGTAAATTGGTCCATGACAACAGTAACGCTTGGAACTCGAAGAATACATTTTTTTTTCCAGTTATAGTTAGCAGAGCTAGCTATAACTTGGCCCACGCTATGCACTGCTTATGACCTCACATATTACATAATTCGTGAAATGTTCTGTGACCCCATTGATGACATCATCCAAGCATCTTTTCTACGCATTGCTCTGTATGCGGTTATCTCATTAGAGCTATGAAAGTAAGTGTAAAATAGTCCAGGATATTATGAAGCGTCATTACTGCTAGCATACATACAATCACCATAGGTAAAACAGGCTTGTTATGTTCAACATGGACCCTATACTATACACTTCATGGATAGCCAAATTCATGTTGACTATGAACCACAGTTGAAAGGGAAACGTATCCTGCACACGGTGTTCAATCTCTATACAGCTGTTCAGGAACAGCCAAATTCCTCCAGACACTCAAGACCTATCGCATAATTAAAACCATTCTATGGGCAGTCTTTACCTGCAGCAAACCCCTGACAGTCACTGAACCTATATTGAGAAATGAAATGGATACGAGTAGAAAAGTGGGTAGTGACTGTATCTATCTCAAATGACCTGCCCCTAGTGGCCAGCAGATGTAATCTTTGCATGACCAGAGTAAACATCTGAATGAAGGAAAATGTTCTCAAACTGAACATGGAGAAAACTGAGCTGCTAGTATTCGTGGAGGAGGAGTGGTGGGGGGCAAGAATACATCTGCTATGGCATTTGGTGGCCAGAGAAATGAGTCCCATTACCACTCTAGTTAAATCAAGTTAAATTAATTGACATCCTTTTGAATTTTGAGCTGTAGGTCAATCGGACCACTAGCACCGGTTTCTATATTATCAAGACCTTGTTAGTTATATTAGTAAGTTTCTGTTGAACTGCGCCATGTGGTGATTATTGCTTTAGTTTCATCTAGAATGACTGCTGCAATGTCCTTTATTTGACTACCAAGGCCTCTTCACTGAAAAAGCTGCAAGTGATTCAGAATGTGGCTGCGTACATCATTCTTGATGTTCCCAAGTGTGCGTCAGTCAGCGAGGGCATCACAGCGTTGCATTGGCTCCCTATTAGGAAGGTCGTCTTCTGTAAGGCTAATTGTTAGTCTTTCACGCCCTCCATCTTAAAGAGTCTATACACTCTTCACCCTGTTTACCAGGTATGTCCCTGGCAGGTCACTCCGATCCTCCTCGGGTAGGAAAGTCTGTATCCTTAGAACTCTAAACGCTAGATGGGGCGGCCGATCCGTCTCCAGTCCTGCAGCTAGGCTCTGGAATTCGCTGCCTTCCCATATTACCAATTTGGATTCTTTTATTCTGTTAAAAAACAAAATCCCTGAAAACTTGGCTCTTCTTAATTCCCCTAGGTCTGCTGTGGTTGAGCCCTGTTTCTGGTAACGCTGAGATACCCTAGGTTTTAACACGCTATATAAATGTTTTTCATTTCATTTCATTACCACACTGTTAGCAGACAGTGAAACTTTCATAGGAAATACACCACACAGTATTAAAAGTATCTACTAAGAACAGTGTACACTCTATGCAAAACTTGTCCAAAGAGTGACTATTCTCTTAAAATAACGAAGGTCTGTAGGTGCTAAAGATCATACTACCTGCAGCCTCCATACTGTGGTGAAAACTTCACAGATAACCCTTCTTCTGAAGCAAAACAAGCACATTTACATACTTGAGTGCCTGGTACACACAGTCTTTTATGTTGTGTATAAATTGTCATGCTGAGACCATTCTGTGCTGGGAACTTTTTTGGCAGAGTAAAAAAATGTGTGTGGAACTTGCTGAACACAATTCGTCAACTGGCACCTGCACACAGTGTTAGTCTTCAATACAACGATTTATAACATATTCCGTACCTCTTCACACCTATGAAGCATTAGGAGCACATGCGTTTTGTGAACACTTACACCCATTGGCTGGACACAGGCTGTTCAAAATTAGGTAGAAAAGTAATATTGTACTTATCTGCCACTATGTAAACTATAACACTAAATAAAAAAAACGATCCCAATGTCATCATTGATATCATAAATGTCATAAAACATCATGAGTGATGTAATATGTGGGGATATAAGCAGTGCATGGCGGGAGCGCAATTATGGTTAGCTCTGCTAACTCGAACATGTGAATTTCTGTGGTTTAAATGTTTTTAAGTTTAAAACGTTGATGTCACTGACATATTCACCTAACTTTAACGTTACTTTAACCTAATGTTTTTTTCAGTGAATATACTGAATATAATGTTCTACATAAGTGCTGTCATCCTGATAACCTACAGACCACACCTACCTTCCCAAGCTGTTTAGCAGCTGGCACAGTCCTTTTGTTGCAGAGGTCATGGCAGTGGCAGAGGCCGTCTGCACCTGCAGGGACAGCTCACCTCTAACTCTTCCTCCTTTGCTGCAGTAGCTGCCAAGCTGCTTTAACCTGGCTTTGCAGGCTCTTGTTCAGCAGATAGAAGGCAGGATACAAAACGAACAATTGATGGACGGAATGCTGAACAATGTCAAACATTCACCCCAGTACAGAGATCTGGGCCCAATTCTATAGTTTTTGTGCTCCTCATCCCATTCCAGTTTAAACCCAGCCATAAGCAAATCAGTCTCGACCCTGCTCTCCATGGGAAAGTCCAGCCTGAACTGCCGGGCCAGGTCCTCCCTGGACTGGAAACTAGCATCCTGGGGGGGGCGTATTGAGCAAAAGAACAATGGATATAACCCAGATCTCTTGTCTGGGGGTGAATGTTTGATTTATTCAACATTCCGTCCATCATTTGTTGCCATCGCAGTTTTTGCTCTAATTTGGATGGATATGCCCAGACATGGGGCCCTTGCTCGCTGTGCAACTCGATTCAAGCCAGCCTGTCGGATGAAGGGTGAGACTCTGAAACAAGTTCCAGGATGCATGTTTCTGGTCCAGGGAGGACCCGGCTTGGTAGTTTGGGCTGGACAAGACTGATTTGCATATGACTGGGTCCAAACTAGGGTGGTGTAGTGAGCAAAAGAACAGTGGATTTAACCCTGATCTGTTGACTGGGGTGAATGTTTGATTTATTCAACATTCCGGCCATCATTTGTTGCCGTAGAAGACAGTATACCACATTTTCTCTTTTGCTGGAGAGCCCTCCCATTGGACAGATGGGTCATACTGATCCTATCAAAGGGAAAGAACCCTGCCTTTCATTTCCTTATTGCCTCCTGTACCCCCTATATCTGAGCGAATGCTAGCAAAACAGTTTCAGTCTTGCTGCAAGAAGTCTAATTTCTGCTGCCAAGGATGTCTTCAAGTGGGTGCTGCATTAGTTTGAGAAGAAGGCTGCTATTTGCGCTACTTCTTTGTACCAGAGGATGGAGTCCTCAGGCCAATACTGGACCTCTGCCTACAGATTACCCTTGTACAGTAAGACAGATTCAAGAAACTCATCCTATCCCAGAATCTTTCTGCTTTGTGCCCAAGAGACTGGTCTTGTGTGAAGCGTTTTTTCCTATACCTGTCCTGTAGTCCCAACGATGTTATCTGCTGTTCCCAGAGGGGCAGAGCACTTCCAATTTGTTGTGCTACCCTTCAGCCATAGTTCTGCCCCACGGATGTTCACAAACGTGATGCTTGTGGTCTATGCCCACTTTTTGAAGGCTGAGGATACATGTGTTCCTTTAACTCAACATCTGTCTACTCAAGGTGGGCTCTCTGTAAACAGTCTTAGACCAACTCTGGATGATGGCTGAACGCCTAGCATCTTTGGGGTTTTCCATTAATGATCAGAAGTCTCACCTGTGCCCCCATAAAGGGGATTCTCTTCAGTGGACCTATCCTGGGCACAGTGATGTTCAAGGCATTTCCACCACAACAGCGAGTCTGGGCATTCATGACATGATCCCAAATTTACGTGCTCAGACATGAGACTCAGAGCAGATGGCTACGAGGCTTCTTGCACCCAGCCTTGTGCATCCTCTTAGCCACAAATGCCAGGTTGCCTATCTGTACCTTGCGTTGGATCCCTGGGTTTTAGACGTTCCAGTACCAGGACTGTTTCTTTGACTCCATTCAGATCTTGCAGGGTATGACTTGTGATCTACTGCCTCAAGCGATGAGAGCACTCAGGACAGACTCTGCCCACTTCATCTCAATAGCCCCAGACCAGGTCAGGCCAGGAGAGTGCATAAGCATATGCCCTCTGACCACTTTGGGAGGACCTCCGGTCTCAGCCGCTGGGGAGGACCCTGCACTGACCTCCTTTCTCAGCATCTATGGAGGGCCTGGCCCTGCCCTCTGGTGTCAGCAGCTGGGGGGGGGCCTCCAATGAACTCCTGTCTTAACAACTAAGGAGGGCCTGGTCCTGACCTTCTGTCTGAGCAGCAGCAAGGGCCTGGCACTGACCTCCTTTCTCAGCAGTTAGGGAGGGCCCGCACTGACCTCCTGTCTCAGCAGCAGCAGAGGACCCGGCACTGACCTCCTGTTTCAGCAACTGGGGAGGGCCTTGTACTGACCACCTGTCTCAGCAGCACCAAGGGCCTGGCACTGACCTCCTGTCTCAGCAGCTGGGAAGGGCCCTGCACTGACCTTCTGTCTCGGCAGCAGCGGAGGAGCCGGTACTGACCTCCTGTCTCAGCAGCTGGGGAGGGACCCGCACTGATCACCTGTCTCAGCAGCTGGGGAGGGACCCGCACTGACCTCCTGTCTCAGCAGCTGGGGAGGGACCCGCACTGCCACAGCACCCTTTTACAACGCCTCAATAACATCGGAATCCAAGGAAAAGCACTTGAATGGATCACCTCGTTCCTCACCAGAAGAACTCAGAAAGTCCGCCTCCCACCATTCAAGTCCGAGGCCACTGAAGTCATCTGTGGCGTACCACAAGGATCCTCACTCAGCCCCACCCTCTTCAACGTATACATGAGCCCCCTCGCGACCATCGCCCGCCAACACAACCTCAACATCATCTCCTACGCGGATGACACTCAACTAATCCTTTCTCTCACCAATGACCCCAGCACCGCCAAAACTAACCTACACGAAGGAATGAAAGAAGTTGCCGAATGGATGAAACAAAGCCGTCTGAAACTGAACTCAGACAAAACAGAAGTCCTCATCTTAGGTACATTCCCCTCTGCTTGGGACGACTCCTGGTGGCCGGAAGCCCTCGGAAAGGCACCCATCCCGACAAACCACGCACGGAACTTAGGCATCATACTGGACTCTTCACTCTCAATGAATAGACAAGTCAGCGCCGTATCCTCTTCCTGCTTCAACATTCTTCGCATGCTGAGAAAAACATTTCGCTGGATCCCCACCGAAACAAGGAAAACAGTCACCCATGCTCTGGTCACGAGCCGACTGGACTACGGAAACACCCTCTACGCAGGCATTACCGCTAAACTCCAGAAGAAACTCCAACGAATCCAAAACGCCTCAGCCAGGATCATATTAGACATCCCACGCAACGAACACATCTCCGGTCACCTTAAAGACCTCCACTGGCTACCCGTCAATAAGAGGATCACTTTCCGACTGCTAACCCACGCACACAAATCACTCTACGACATCGGACCAGAATGCCTCAACTCACGACTGTCCTTCTACACCCCCTCCCGCCAACTACGTTCTTCCAGCCAAGCCCTCGCCACTGTACCTCGCATCAACAAGACCACCATGGGCGGCAGATCCTTCTCATACCTGGCTGCTAAAACATGGAACTCACTCCCCGCTTACCTTCGCCTTACCCAGAACCACCTAGCATTCAGAAAGCAGCTTAAAACGTGGATATTTGACAAGTAATCTTCCTCCCCTATCTAAGCGCCTTGGGACCCTCTGGGTATGTAGTGCGCTATATAAATTCTCTGACTTGACTTGACTTGACCTCCTGTCTCAGCAGCTGGGGAGGGCCTGGCACTGACCTCCTGTCTCAGCAGCTGGGGAGGGCCCTGCACTGACCTCCTGTCTCAGCAGCTGGGGAGGGAACTGCACTGACCTCCTGTCTCAGCAGCCGGGGAGGGCCCTGCACTGACCTCCTGTCTCAGCAGCCGGGGAGGGCCCTGCACTGACCCCCTGTCTCAGCAGCTGGGGAGGGCCCTGCACTGACCACCTGTCCACGCATCTGGGGAGGCCCCTGCACTGATCTCCTGTCCACGCAGCTGGAGAGGGCCCTGCACTGATCTCCTGTCTCAGCAGCAGAGGAGGGACCCGCACTGACCTCCTTTCTCAGCAGCAGCGGAGGGACCCGCACTGACCTCCTGCCTCAGCAGCTGGGGAGGGCCCTGCACTGACCTCCTGCCTCAGCAGCTGGGGAGGGCCCTGCACTGACCTCCTGCCTCAGCAGCTGGGGAGGGCCCTGCACCGACCTCCTGTCTCAGCAGCAGCGGAGGGACCTGCAGCGACCTCCTGTCTAGCAGCTGAGGAGGGACCCGCACTGACCTCCTGTCTCAGCAGCTAGATAGGGCCCTGAACTGACCTCCTGTCTAGCAGCTGGGGAGGACCCGGCACTTACCTCCTGTCTCAGCAGCAGTGGAGGGACCCGCACTGACCTCCTGTCTCAGCAGCTGGGGAGGGACCCAAACTTATTTTATTTTAAAAGTTTTGTATAGCACTAGCTAGACTCGTAGGTATCAGAGCGCTTCACATACACATTGTGAAAAACAGAAGGGCCTTACATTACCCAGAAGGCTGACAAGTAAGTAAGCAAATCACAAATAAAGAGTACAGCATGAACAATAAATAATTGTGCCAAAAACAAGGTGATCAGCATAGTCCGTTCACCAACAATCCTTGAATGGGAGTCAACTCGGAATATTGAGGTCTGTTAGTTGACGTAGTTCAGGAAAGTATTTGTTAAAGAGATGGAGTTTGAATTGGATTGAATTTGAGACTTGTTAAGCGCTCGATTACCCGAAGGTGTCTTCACGCTAATGTCCAGCTGATGAAAAGAACACCACGATTGCTTTGTTAATGTATGATTTCTTCTATTTATTGAATAGCCATGTTTTTAGCTGTTTCCTAGATTTGAGTAGTGATTTGCAGTTTTTTAGTTGTAGCGGAAGAGAGTTCCAGATTCTCGTTGCCCCTAATATGAAACTCCTGCCTCCCCAAGCGGACCTGCCTGTGTCTGGGGGTGCTCAGTAAAAGTGCCTGGGAAGATCTCAAGTTTCTGGCAGGGGTATATTTTTTTAGTTGGGTTCTCAAATAGAGGGGACCTAGTCCCTATCCTGCTTTGAATGCTAGACACTGGGATTTGAACGCTATCCTCTTATCCACAGAGAGCCAGTGGAGTTCCTTCAAATGATGTGATATATATGATATATATATTGGTATATTGAGGATCAGTCTTACTGCTGCGTTCTGCATCCTTTGGAGCTTGGTCAACAGCTGGGATTGTATGCCGACATATAAGGCATTGCCGTAATCAAGTTGTGAAAGGGCCAAAGCTGTGACAACTGTTTTCACGGAATCGGGTGGAATAAAACGCAGACTTTTTAAAATCATTTTAAGGATCCCCCAAAAGGTTGATGTAAGTTTGTTAATTTGGTGCACAAAGGTTAATCTGTCATCAAAAATGACCCCTAAGTTATTAACTTTTTGTTACTGGTTCGGGACAATCTCCCATTTCACTGGGCCACCATCTAGGGGCCCAGAAAGAGGTCTTTGCACTCAGTAGGAGGACTTCCGTTTTTTGCCCGTTCAGTTTTAAGCAGTTATTTTGCATCCACCTATTGATGTTAGTCATGCAGGCATTAAAGCGGTCAGTAGTTTCATCGATGTTATCTGAGACTGAGACCACTATTTGTGTGTCATCGGCGTATGATATGGCCGAGAAACCACCTTGTCTGATGATCTCTGCCACTGGGGTCACATAGATGTTAAAAAGTGTGGGACTCAGGGAGGAGCCCGAAGGTACCCCACATGGCAGGTCAAAAGATTTGGAGGTGGATCCTTCCAGTTCGACTACAAAGGTCCTATTGCTCAGGTATGACTGCATAAGGCGGATAGAGGTACCATGAAATCCTAGATTCTTTAGTCGGTCTGCTAAGATTTCGTGGCTTATGTTATCGAAGGCCGCGATAGAGCTAATAATATCAAGGCGGCCTTCTTTCCAGCATCTAGGGATTTTCTAAGTTCCTCTGTGACTGTAATTAGTGCAGTTTCTGTTCCATGTCCCGTTCCAAAGCCATACTGGGAATGGTCAAGAAAATTGTTCTGTAGGATATACTTAGAGATTTGTTTGTTAAGTATTCTGTCCAATACCTTAGAGAGGAAGGGCAATCTGGAAATCGGCTGATAGTTGCCGGGTTCTGTTGGGTCCAGATTTGTTTTTTTAATCAAAGGCCGTACTGCTGCAGTCTTCCAAGATTTAGGGAAGAGTCCCGATTCTATTATCTCGGAGTACAATAAACTAAGTTTTTCCAATATTACATCTATAATAAGATGGAATATTTTTGGGGGGCATGGATCGGCAGGGGCTCCTGATTTGGTATTTTTAAATTCCTGCTTAATTTCTTCCACCGTCTGTGGGGAGAAGCTGAAATTCACACCGTGTGATGTAAATGGTGTCTCTGACTTGTGTTGATCCGAGGGGTTATTGGGAATATTTAAGAAAGTTTGGAAGACTGAATCGACTTTGTCGATGAAGAATTTTCCTAGTGTATTACAAATATCTGGATCTAGCGATTTGTTTGGGTTTCTGGGTTTGAGGTCCCTTTTGAAACAGGAGAAGGAGGGGTTGCATCTGAGGACTCCAAGGAGAGCGTTCCATATCCTGGGAGCGTTGCCAGAAAACAATCGGAATTGGGTGGTTATCTTTTTCATTTTAGGTGGAATGAGAAGGAGTGAGTTGGAGCTTCTCAGGGTTCTGGTTTGACCTGCTCTTACCAGTTTGTTGTTCAGGTAGTTGGGGGCCGGTGAGTGGAGGGTTTTGTGTGTGATGCATGCCAGCTTGTAAATACATCTCCCTTCCATGGGAAGCCATTTGAGGGAGTTGAGAGCTGGAGTGATGTATTCAATTTTTTTTACTCCAGATACAAGATGAGCGGCCATGTTCAGCACTGCCATAAGAGGGGCTAGGTGAGCTTTTGGAGTCCCTGTAAGGATGGCGTTCCCGTAGTCGATTCTAGAGAGAACCAGGGATTGAACTACTGTCTTGAAGTCCTCATGGGGCAGAAAAGGTTTCAATTTCTTGAGGTGTTTTAGAGAGAAAAGAGCACTTTTTGCAGAGTTTTTGATGTGGGCCTCCATAGATAGGTTCTTGTCAAGGGTGATGCCTAGAGACTTAACTGAGTCGGATAGAACGAGGGGACAGTTTAGGGCAACCAGATTCTTGAGCCACTCTTGGATACGACAATGGTTGCTTTTTGGATAGAATAGGATTAGTTCTGTTTTATCTGGGTTGAGCTTTAAGTGGTTGGCGTTGAACCAGGTTTGGATCTCCATTAGAGTGGTATTGAGGTGTTGGATGTCATCGGGGGACTTGTTTTTGAAATGGATTTGGGTGTCATCCACGTAAAGGTGGTAACTCACGCCAGCTTTTTTCAAGACGATTGTGAGGGGCTCCATGAAGAGATTGAAGAGAGACAGGGAGAGGATCGAGCCTTGTGGTGCCCCAAGTGTTACCTTTGTTGGCTTCAAGAGACAGGAGTTCATTTTTTAATTTGTTGCGAGCGATGCTGGAGGAAAGAGGCCAACCATTTTAGTACAGTGCCATTTATGCCGGAGCGTTTCGACAAGGTCTCCAGAAGAGCTGGATGATTAACCGTGTCGAATGCCGCAGATAGGTCAATAAGGATGAGTAGGCAGGCATCACCATCATCTAAGGCTTTGCGAATGTCGTCAGAGACGTTGAGTATGGCTGTTTCAGTGCTGCAGCCTTTCCTGAAACCTGATTGAAAGGTGTCGAGGAGGTTGAACACATCAATGTGTTGAGTTGGTGGAGAACACATGACTCCAATGTTTTTGCCAGGAATGGGAGGTTTGAGATAGGTCTGAGGTTAAGATACTTGGGGTCGGCCCCTGGTTTCTTGAGAATGGGCGTGATTTGTCCTAGTTGAAGGGAGTCTGGGACACAGCCTGAGGTGAGAGAGGCTTTGATGATTTTTGTCCAGAAAGGGCAAATGGTGTGGTTGAGTTCTGTTTAAAAAAAAAAAAAAATTACAATTCTTTTTATTGAAACAAGCATCAATAAAAGGCACAGTACAGAAGAGTTTCGTCATAACCAATACAACTCCTTTGGGGGTACAGAAAACAAGATTACCTACATGTCAGAAACCTTACGGGATGGGAGTACATCAAAAATAGCATCTCTGGGTGGCACACAGACCCCAGCTCTATATTTATTCCAAGGTCCCCATATTGAAGCCCACTTTCGAGGGCGGCCTCTTGCTATGAAAACAGTATTTTCCCGGAACATGCACCAATCTAAGTTGTTGTTCCAGATCTCGATGGTGGGAGGCTGCTCGGATCCCCACTGCTGGGAAATATTCCTTTTTGCTAACATAAAGCATGATGTAGCCCATTGTGTCTGTGCAGAGTTAAGATCAGTAGGTTCCCATATGTTAAGGAGACATCTCCTAGCCTCTGGTTGCAAGGAGACTCCCAAGACCTCATATATAGTGTTGTGAACCTTACACCAATACTCAGTAATATATCGGAACTCCCAGATGATATGGAGAAACGTACCCACAAGACCACACGTCCGTCTACATAATCCAGTTTCAGACAAACCCATCTGTACAAGGCAGGGCCCGTAACATAGACCCTATGTAGTATTTTTAACTGGACGAGCCGCAGATGTGCAGGAATGGCGACCACTCTAGGAGAGGACACAGCCGACTGCTAGTCCTCGTCATCCAGTTATATTCCGTCTCGCACCCACTTATCCCTCAACTCCCTAAGTAGCTCAGCCCTGTGATTAATTAATTTCCTATAGATCAGGGAGATCGCCTTTTCGGGGAGGTGGCCATCTAAAATCCTATCTTCGAGAGGCGAAGCCTCCGGAAGGTCTGCGTCCACCGGCAGTGCAGTCTGTAGAGAGTGTCGAATTTGCGCATAGCAAAAATACTCCGATCTCGTCAGCTCGAATTCAGCCTGCATTTCCTTGAATGATTTAATCCTCCCCTTGCCCCAGATGTCTTTAATGGTGGAGATCCCTATCAGGTCCTACTTATCAAACCCTCTCGTCTTACCCAGCTGCTCCGATTCCAAAAGAGGGGTAGCTAGCGTCAGTTTGCCCCTCCATCCCAAAGAACTCGTGGCATCGTGCCAGATCCGAACAGCGTGTTTAGTCGGCCCCGTCAAGTCCAACTTCGTTGGTTTAGAGTACAGAGCCCTATTGTAACTGCCTCCGGGGAGGAGCCATCTATCCATAGCGTAGCCGGGATCGCGACGGGGCCATGCGTTCCAAGACTGATCGCAGCCAGCTGGGAAGCCCAATAGTACCGTTTAATGTCAGGGAGGGCAATGCCTCCATCATACCATGGGAGTGTCAGCTTAGCCAAAGCGATACTGGGTCTGCCCTCCCATAAAAGACTACGCTGCAACCCTTCCACATCACGGAAATAGCTGGCTGGCACTACATCTAGGGTATTCTGAAGGGCATAAAGGAAAACGAGGCAGAGTCATCATTTTAAAAAGGGTCGCTCGCCCCAATAAAGAGAGTGGAAGTTTTCTCCAGTTTGCGATGTCACTCCTAAGCTTCTACAGAGGAGGAATAAGATTCTGTGTATATCTAACTGCTGGGTCAAGAGATATGAAAATCCCCAAATACTTGAACCCGTCCTTAGTAATTTGAATGGGACAATTTCGCGGAGGGACCGGGGGCTCCCCACTAAGAATAAACAACTGAGATTTCCCTCAGTTAATGGAGAGCCCGGAGTTCCAGCCAAACGAGGCCAGGACGTCACACACCACTATGAGAGACTTTCGGGGAGAGGTTAAATAAAGCAGAATATCGTCCGCGTACAAGGAGACCCGGTCTTCCCAGTCGGGGGCCCACCGAATGCCCCGGAGAGATGGCTCCCATCGCAACCAAGCCGCCAGGGTTTCCAGGGCCAGTGAAAAAAGAAGGGGAGAGAGAGGGCAACCCTGCCGAGTGCCCCGACCAAGACGAAAGGACACAGAGACCTGATTATTAACGACTATTTGGGCGAGTGGGTCAGTATACAGCAAGCACACCCAGCCAATAAACTCGGGGCCAAAGCCAAATTTAGTCAGGGCCGCCCACAAATAAGACCATTCTACGATATCAAATGCCATGGTTGTATCAAGTGAAGCGATAACGGCTGGTTCCTGCAGAGTGTGGGCCCTGGCTATCACGCCATGCAGCCTGTGTAAATTCAGGGCCATGTTTCTATGAGGAATAAAGCTCGATTGATCCGGATGGATCAACCCGCTGACCACTTTCATCAGCCTTTTAGAAAGAAGCTTGGCCAGAATCTTGGGCTCGGCATTCAGTAAAGAAATAGGCCTGTAAGAGGCACAATTAGTTTGGGGTTTACCCACCTTATGGATCACCACCACTGAAGCAACTCTCTGATCAGTGGGCAAGATCCCCCTCTCCTGGGCCTCAACAAACATACATTTCAGGTAGGCAGCCAGCTTATCGGGTCTGAGCTTGTAGAGTTTAATTGGTAGCCCATTGGGTCCCAGCGCCTTACCCGAGTTCAAGGAATGAATAGCTTGGGCTATTTCGTCAGCTGTTAAGGTACTGTCCATAAAATTCCGGTCTTCACGGGACAGACATGGGAGCCGTATATCACGAAGCAGCAAATGCGAGTCCTCTTCGGGTCGAACTGAGACCAAGGTATAAACAGTTTTAAAATATGCCACAAAGTTATCAACAATACTCTGTGGCTCAGTCAGGGTCAGCCCAGTCCTTTTTGTCCAACCAAGCAATAAGTTTCCCTGCCTTATCCCCGAGGTCGTACAGCCTGCCCTGCTGTTCCCTACCAAGAGCCCTGGCACTATCCATGACCAGTGCTTTATATTCATACTGTTTAAGGCTCAAAAGGTGCAACTTAGCCTGCGTTACTTCCTGATCCAGTTCCCCTTCCAGACGACCAATCTCAGTCTCTGCCTCAACAACCCCTCTATTCCTTTCCCTCTTTGTTCCAGCTATCCGCGACAGAGCGTGACCTCTAATGGCCGTTTTAAAGGCCTCCCAGAGAGACACAGAGGAGGACACCGATCCTTCATTATTCATAAAATATTAATCTAGAACCCTAATAAGGTCCGGGCGAAGTTTGGGGTTATGTAAATACCAGGGGATAATCGAGGCTACCCTACCCGCCATTCCAGAAGCGATACAAAGCCGGAACCAAAGCGGGGAATGATCAGAGATACTCCTGGCGAGATGAACAGCCTGTAGGAAGGTGGATACCTGACTATGGTTGCCCCCAACTTTTTGCCTGGTGTTTTGCTGGTTTTCCGACTTAGTTGACCTAGGACCCTGCTATTCAGGGCCCCAGGCCTACTGCTCTCTCTGTAAAATGGATTCCATGTACCTTAGGTACATATCTAATTGGATACTGAGTCACCTTATCAGTCCCTGTACAGTGTACCTTAGGTACCCAGGGCATAGGTGTACCCAGGGCCTACCAGGGGCTGCAGCATGTATTATGCCACCCCTGGCTGGCCATCTAAATCTGACACAACTGGCTGCACGACAGCTGGGGCAAGGTGGTGTAATCACCCTTTGCTTTAGATATAGTATTCCTATATCTAACCCTAAAAATGGACACATGTATTCCTATCAGTCACTCCTATGGCAGGCCTTATCAATCCTGAAGGCAGAGTGATTGGAATTATGTGAGATGGTGCTCTGGCATGAGCTGAGCCCGTTTGCAGCTTGCGGAACCAAGTCCTAATAGCTGTTCCATGATAAGCGTACCATATACTCTTAAGTGCCTTATAATCCTCACGGTTATTTGCCAACTTTGGTATCGCTTTATCAAAACATGTCGAGTAAGGTGTCATACGAATTGGAATACTAACCCCTCGCCAATTCTGGCGATGGGGGTTAGCATTCCACCCTTCTAGAGGGACACGACATGTATGTAACTGTGAACCCCGGTTAAAGATTAACACAGCCTCAGCTCCACAAAATAGATGCTGCCACCACAGACACAAGTCTGACCTCCTGCTGCTGGGAGTCCTTCCAGTGAGGAGAGCTTGGACAAAGGGTTTCCTGTCAGGGGCGGTGCTAACACCATCCCAGACAGGGTTTTGTGTATCCCAGGTAGGCAGGGCTGAGAGGAAGGTGACTGCAAGTGGCACCCCGGTGCTCACTGTGCATATGCCGGCTTGAACCAGTTCCAGGGGCACACCAGCCCCTGAGCTGGGGAAAGTCCGGACAAGGGAGAGGGATGTAACCACCCCCCTCCTGGTCCCACCCATGGGCAGGACCTAGTCGCGCGCCAGCCCCTTTCTTTAGTATAAAGGTAGGAGCGGGCCCCCTTCCCAAATTAGATAATTCTGAATCTTGACTACTTTCCACGAAAGAACTCTTGAACATTTCTGAAGACTCTCCCTTGTGGCTAAGGAGTAGCCACCCTGCACCAGTGGGCGCCATCTAAGCGCATGCGGTTTGCTGCAAGTCCATCCTCCGGATCAAGACTGCCCAGCTCGACGTGACCCGGATTCCCTGCCATCTCTGACCTCTACCTACATCATCAGCCCAGCTGAGATTCGTGGGTGCGACGAGACCCGAGGGACCGGCCATCCCACCGCTGCTACCAATGTGAGAAGTTGGTCTGATATATAGTGCTCACTATTGGAGTTTAGCCTAAAGACTGCTCTTGTCCATGCTACTAGGATAGCTGGTCTATAAGGTTGACTTACAACCAATCATCAATAAGGGTCGTTTGGAATGATACACAGTGATCACTAGAATAGTGAGCACTATATATCAGGCCAACTTCTCACACAGCCTCCACGATGCAAGACGCTTGAGCTGCCGGAATCTAGCAGTCATCCAGGCGGAAGAGGCTGCCATGAGCACCGGAGTGAAATGTATATTGTTTCTGATCTGGGTGAAGCAATCTCCAGCCGTCCACTAAACCCATTGCGTTAATGAAGTTGGGTAACCATTGCATGGCACGCCCCACGTCACTCGGGGGATATCCATCCATAGCTCCAGAGACCACTGCGTTTAAGTCACCTCCCAGGATCAAGTGCCCAACCAGGAGTTCGAGCAGAAGCCATCCCAAATCTGCAAAGGAGGTGGACTGCATATCCGGGGGGACATAGACAAAAGGCCTGTAATGCCAACATATCTACCCCCATCATCTTCCCACGTGGAATCTATTACAAGAGGGAGTGCCTTCCTAGTGAGGATGCCCACTCCCCTGGAACCAGATGTGAACCCTGCATGGGCCACTAACCTGTACCCCATTCTATTCATCGCCTTACAAGTATTACCACCTAAATGTGTTTTTTTAAAGCAAAACCACATCCAGTGCCTGCCATTTAAGATACTGAAGGACCACACTACGTTTAATTTTGTCCCCCAACCCATTCACATTACAACTCAAAACCTTCAGTTTCCTACCCCCATCATGTATGAAAAGGAAGTGACAATCCTCTGTCTGCTGCATGCTATTCAAGTACAATATGCTGATGCCATTAACAATCCACCCAACTGATGAAACAAACTTCCCTCCCCAACTCCCCAACTCCCCACCACCCCGCTGCCCTGCCCACAAGTCTTAGAACTGCCCATTGAAAAATGCAGAGTACCTGTCGCCCATAACATTCAAAAGAAAGAACAAAAAAAGTACTTAGGGGAATAGAACATAAGAGCTCCGGTCAGTACCCAAAAAAACATGATGAGTCCGGAAGAATACAATTATACCAAACGTTATACCTTTAACCCCCCCCCCCACTGAAACAGAGGATACATCACGTTCCACCCCCCCGCCTCCCACACCCACCTTCTCACCCCCACACCACACCACCCCCACATTGTCAAGACACAAGGATGGACGTTCATTTTAGGAGGCTGAGCCTCTGAGTCACCATCCCCTCCCTGGTTCGTCCGATCGGGAGGGCCCCGAAACTCAAGCCACTCCGACACTGCCTCCGGCTGATCAAAAAACCATGCCCTACCATCCGCCTCAACTCTAAGACGGGCCGGAAACAACATAGAGAACTTAATGCCTTTCTCCCGCAGGTCACGCTTCACTGACGAGAAGGATTTTCGTTGCTTTTGCACTCTTTGCGTGAAGTCAGGAAAGAAGGAAATAGTGGCGTTCTCATATTTAAGGGGAGCACTGGCACTTGAGCACTGAAGAATAGCATCTCTGTCTCTGTAGTTCAGGATTCGGGCCAACATGGGCCCCGGGGGAGCGCCCGGTCTGGGACGGTCGCCCGGGACCCTGTGTGCCCGCTCAACAACGAAGAACTTGCTGAGGCCCTTCGGCTGAAGGTGCTTGAGGATAATATCATCTACGAACAGGTCTGGGGCCTGCCCCTCCGACTTTTCGGGCACGCCCAGAATGCGCAGATTGTTACGGCAGAGGTGGCCTTCATAGTCGTCCAACTTGAGGTCAAAGGCAACTCGTGAGTCACGTGGCTCTCTGACCTGCCTCTGCAACTTGGTGAGATCTTCCACGAGACTGGAGGTGGAAGTTCAACCTGTTTTACCTTTTCGTTCAGTTTCCCCATATCCGCACGAATCGGGTTAATATCTATGGCCGTTGAATCCATCTTATGCTCCAGCGAAGTTTTAACCCCAGAAATAGCGTCCATAACATCTTTAAGCGAGAGCTCAGTATCATCTCCAGCCGGCGCTCCCTTAACCGAATCCTCCGACAGCCGTCCTTTCGACATATCCATAGTGACGGTGTACCTGTCAAGCTTATTTGATTGAACCGGTTTCAACCCCCTGGTTCCAGTGCCCTTCACACGCTCCATGTCCCAATGGGCAGACCACTATACAGGGCAGCCCCCCAGAGACAGCCAGAGAGCACACCCAATACGGTAACTCCGAACAAGAGCCCTCCAGAGACCACAGCGGCAAAGACGGACAGCACAGCCCACCAACAATATGAGCACTGAGTTGGGAGCTATGCCGGAGCGCTGCGTCGGAGAAGTGACTACAGGATAAATCCACCTCCGCTGGAAACACCGGCAGCCCCACTGTAGCACTATCCAACAGTAATCAGCTATGTCTTAATGCCCATTCACTTTTTTCCATACCATGCTCATGTACAAAGAGGTTCAGTGCGTCGTCCGCTGACTGTCCAGTAGTCCAAAACACACCAGGTCAGTGAAGCCCAAGGGAGCAGAGTCAATCAATGAAGGTCCACCTCCCCACGCCATCTCAAAGGAGCAACTCGCTCCCTGCGGTGCAGGTCCCAACCACTCGTAACAGGTCTGTCACACATCTGTAGGCCCTACCTGCGCCAGTCTCCACAAAACACTAATGTGGCCCCAAATAACAGCGCAGCTTTCCAAAGGGCAAGTTCGGAGGGGGCGAAGAGGGAAGTGTGTAGTAAGGTCATCAGCTGTCCATGATGAGGGATGGAGTTGAAGATGGGGATGAATCATGGAATCAAGTTTGGATAAAGGGACTTTTTTAATGTTTCTGGTCAAGAGTTTAGGTTTGACGTCACAAATAGGTTGGGGCCTGACAGGTGTGTCAATCCTGAACAGAATGAGGTGGTGGTCGGACCAGTCAATGGGAGAAATCGCTCTCGGAGATACCAGTTCGATGTTGGTAATGATCGCATCTAGTGTTGCACCTTTGATGTGAGTTGGCTTATTGCATAGTTGTTTGAGGTTATATATTTCCAGAGGTTGGATAGGTTCAGGACAGTGGAGTCTTTTGGGTCGTTCCAGTGGATATTGAGGTCACACAGGAACACATCTTTGGTATCTGTCAAGGAGAACCGTGTTAGTAGGTCTGTTAGTTCTTCGGGAAAAAGAGTACTTTCTCCAGGCGGATGGTAGATGGTGTGGAATTTGATGGATGAGGTGCCCTTAGTGGTGAGTTCGACACCCAGGTATTCAAACGATAGGTATTCTGCAGGTTATAGATTGGTAATCTGTATTCCAGCTTCGTGGATCATGGCTAGTCACCCCCTGGCTATCCCTGTTTGGGACTAAGTGTCTGACTCGCTTCTGGACTGGGAAGTCGAGGGGTGCTCTGGGGGGTCATGAGAGGTGTATTGAGTGGGGCCATGGGAGGTGTATTGAGTGCGGTTGGGGCAGAAGTATCCAGGGGGAGGGAGCACAGTGGTTTGGCTCTGTTGAGGAGGTTTTGCTGTAAGTGAAGGAAATCAGCAGTAGGGGAGTTAATTTTCATCTCCATTCTGTTCAGTTGCTGTGTTATTGAGCTGAAAAAGTTTGAGGTTTTAGGCAGGGGTCGAGACTGACTTGGGTCTATGGAGGGAGATTTAACAGGGGTCAGGGATAGGATGACGTCCCTGGGATTAGGAGAGGGGAGAGAAGAGGTTGTACACAGGGAGCCGGATTAGTCGTGTTTCCATTCGAGGAGTTCAGAGGAGGAGAAGTGGGACTAGTGTCCAGGTGAGGAGGGAGAGAAATTCTAGGCAGGGCGTCCGAGTTCTGGGTCATGTCCGAGAGATTAGCGGTGGAGGTAGGTTGTGTATGTGGGCGTGCAGCAGCGGAAGGGGAGTGTGCAGAGGAGGGAGGGGGAGAGAGACCATAGGGTTAGACCCGGCGGGAGTCTGGGTCAGCGGAACAGGGACTGTGTAGGGGGTCGGGGAAGATTGTGAGGGAGGGTTCAGATTATCAGGGGTGAGGAAGGGAGTGTCTGAGGGGATTTCAGTCGCAGGAGGGCTAAGGTTAGGGACCGAACTGTCGATCGACCTTGTGGGGATTGTTAGTTGTGAGTTTGTCGCTCCTGGTGTGCTCAGTTGATGTGATTGTGGTGGGTGTTAGGCGACAGAGAGTAATGATAGGGGTAGTGTGATTGTAGTGTGTGATGGAGGATGTCCATGTGTTGACGAGAAGGTCTTCAGGGCAGGGAGATTGGTTCGGTTCCACGTTATTAGTGAGGTCAGCTGGGGAGGGCCCTGCACTGACCTCCTGTCTCAGCAGCTGGGGAGGGCCATGCACTGACCTCCTGTCTCAGCATCTGGGGAGGGCCCGGCACTGACCTCCTGTCTCAGCAGCAGCGGAGGGCCCTGCACTGACCTCCTGTCTCAGCAGCTAGTCAGGGCCCTGCACTGACCTCCTGTCTCGGCAGCTGGGGATGGCACAGCACCGACCTCCAGTCTCAGCAGCTGGGGAGGGCCTTGCACTGACCTCCTGTCTCAGCAGCTGGGGAGGGCCCTGCACTGACCTCCTGTCTCAGCAGCTGGGGAGGGCCCTGCACTGACCTCCTGTCTCAGCTGATGGGGAGGGCCCTGCACTGGCCTCCTGTCTCCGCAGCTGGGGTGGGCCCTGCACTGACCTCCTGTCTCAGCAGCTGGGGAGGGCCTGGCACAGACCTCCTGTCTCAGCAGCAGCGGAGGGCCCTGCACTGACCTCCTGTCTCATCAGCTAGTCAGGGCCCTGCACTGACCTCCTGTCTCGGCAGCTGGGGATGGCACAGCACCGACCTCCTGTCTCAGCAGCTGGGGAGGGCCCCGCACTGACCTCCTGTCTCAGCAGCTGGAGGGGGCCCTGCACTGACCTCCTGTCTCAGCTAATGGGGAGGGCCCTGCACTGACCTCCTGTCTCAGCAGCTGGAGGGGGCCCTGCACTGGCCTCCTGTCTCAGCAGCTGGAGGGGACCCTGCAATGACCTCCTGTCTCAGCAGCTAGTCAGGGCCCTGCACTGACCTCCTGTCTCAGCAGCTGAGGAGGGCCCTGCACTGGCCTCCTGTCTCAGCAGCTGAGGAGGGCCCTGCACTGGCCTCCTTTCTCAGCAGCTGGGGAGGGACTCACACTGGCCTCCAGGGCCCTCCTGTCTCAGCAGCTGGGGAGGGACCCGCACTGACCTCCTGTCTCAGCAGCTGGGGAGGGACCCGCACTGACCTCCTGTCTCAGCAGCTGGGGAGGGACCCGCACTGACCTCCTGTCCCAGCAGCTGGGGAGGGACCCGCACTGACCTCCTGTCTCAGCTGCTGGGGAGGGACCTGCACTGACCTCCTGTCTCGTTAGCTGGGGTGGGCCCCGCACTGACCTCCTGTCTCAGCAGCTGGGAGGGCCTAGCACTGACATCTTGTCTGTGCAGCTGGGGAGGGCCCTGCACTGACCTCCTGTCTCAGCATCTGGGGAGGGCCCTGCACTGACCTCCGGTCTCAGCAGCTGGGGAGGGACCCGCACTGACCTCCTGTCTCAGCAGCTGGGGAGGGACCCGCACTGACCTCCTGCCTCAGCAGCTGGGGAGGGCCTGGCACTGACTTCCTGTCTCAGCAGCTGGGGAGGGCCCTGCACTGACCTCCTGTCTCAGCTGCTGGGGAGGGACCCGCACTGACCTCCTGTCTCGTTAGCTGGGGTGGGCCCCGCACTGACCTCCTGTCTCAGCAGCTGGAGGGGGCCCTGCACTGACCTCCTGTCTCAGCAGCTGGGGTGGGCCCTGCACTGGCCTCCTGTCTCAGCAGCTGGGGTGGGACCCGCACTGAGCCTTCACAATCCACACCTCCAGGAATGGAGATGGCTCGGTGGCAGTTGATGTCTTCTATCTGCGGCCGTGGGAGTAGGTTATCCTTGCAGCCGACACTTTTCTGCAAAGTCAATTTACATTTGGTGCCGGGAGAAGTTAATTACCTGGGATGATGCTCGTTGTACTGACCCTCTGCAGGACACATACTGGATGTGCTGGTGTTAGTTTTATCATCCCCCTTTTGTATCGCTTTGTTCGCCCTAAGTTGGCAGGGTTTGCTCAGACTTGAGTCCCTTGCTCACTTTACCACTGGATTCAAGATAGCCTGGCTGATGAGGATTGTGAATCCGAAACCGGTCCCAGGATGCTTGTTTCCGGTCCAGGGAGGACATGGCTTGGCAGTCCGGGCTGGACTGTTCCCATGAGGCACAGGGTCAGACTGATTTGCATATGGCCATGTCTGAACTGGGGTGGCTGAGTGAGCTAAAGGATGGTAATGGATTAAATCCAGATCAGTTGACTGGGTGTGAGTGTTTGATTGGCTCAAACGCTCCGTCCATCATCCCCTTTTGTATTGCGGTGTTTGTTTTATCAGCAACGCCTAATGGGCACAGTGAAGGGTTACCTTCCAGTCCTTTCTGTGTTTGCCTGACCATCCCTTTTAATTTAAATCAGTAGCGTTATGTCTTAATCAAGCAAGAGTCCTGTAATGATGATCAGGGAAAATTCTACAGTCCGTTCATTGGAATTAATAAAACATCCAAACCCGGGAACTGTACTGTCTCTTTATTCCTTCCACTACTTTTAGTTTCCGACCTCTAAAAAATTGTTAAAGTATTCAAACCACATCAATGGCCCAGCCAACGTGTTTCGTCACTGCTATATATATAGATATGTAGATATATAGATATATAGATATAGTTATATAGTAAGGAACATCTAAAAATCGTACATATGCATCCAAAACTAATCCACAGATTGAGTCGCCCCAATTTTACATTTAAAAAAAATATACTTTACAAAACCCCTGACATCACCTTGTAACAGTAATACCATGTAACATGCTTATCGTTCAAACCCATGAACACTTATCCCCCATTCGTAACCAACTTCATTTCATCATATTTACCCATATTCCTTTTAAACCGCTAACTGACCAAATATTACTATCGTACAGTAACTGGATTATTACTCATGTACACTAATCTCCATTAGTCGTTATTACTTACAAACGTTAATGCTGACATTTCAGTGATGGAAATATTTCCCAGATATTTATCTGCTGTTCATTTGTTCAAGACTGTCGATAAAAAAATCAAATTTGACATATTACAAATAACTCCCCTTCACCAGCATGTACATCGGTGTTAACAAAAAAAAACATCAAATACACATCTCATTAATCCCAGCCGAGTTTTCTAAACAATATTGCATTACCCATTCAAAAGCGGCCCCTTCTTTGCCTTTTGATGATACCTCCTTCAATTATTGCAAATTTTAACACACTAAGAAATGTAAAGTCACGTATCTAACTGAATCTAATTATATATCCATATGCAGAGGATTTTTTATACCGACATAAGTTTTTTTATACATGTTCTCTTTTCTCGCCAGCATAAACAAGTCGCAAGTGCAAATTCACAAACTCTCGCCAAGTGTACGCTCCCCGGACACTAACATTGGAGGCTAGGCCACACCCACTTCATCTACCCAACAGTCTCTCTCTTTACAACCCGCCCCTCCAAATAAAGATCAAACTCAACACATCAGTCCACTTGCCCATATCCGACAATCATGTTTGTCAGCCCCCCTCCCCCGGCCTGGCAGGAAAGCCCCCCCCTCCAGCAGCTGGGGCTCTCTCATATCCAACATGGCGGCGCCCTTCCCAACTGGAACACTATCTGTAGTAAGGTGGGGCTGGAGGAAAGGCGACCATATGGGTCCATTTATATCACTCTGTGTGACAACTGCTGGGCCAGCGCCTGGTGCCGCCATGCCCGCCTCGGATGGTGCCCACCACAGGCTTCTGCCTTGTGTGCATAAAGAGCATTATTGGTCAGTCTGAGATCTGAAGGATGAAATGCGGAGTCAGTGTGGTTGGGATTTGAAATCTGACATAATGTTTATGATGAGATCTCTTAACCTGGCGCTCAGCTCACTGAGCTATGTCAAAAAAATCTCCGATGGCACTTATTCCGCGGTTGCCACGCACATTTATATCAATTACAGGTGAGATGTATCACAGTTACAACGTGACAGGCGGCAGATGAGCAGTCAGCTGTGCACCGGGTGGGCGCCGGCCCCTGGGCCCACCTCCCCCTCCCCCATGTTTGGGGAGGCGTAGGCCACCTAATCCGTGTCCCAGAACAGACTCCCTGCGCCTTGTGCATGGCCTTTGCACCAAACAGCGGCAGGGCATAGGCCAACATCTGCCAAGGTAGCTCAGTGGGCTGCTGCTCTGCTGTGGACGTCTGGTGACGTCCAAGTCCAGCAGGGACAACGCGGCTTTTCACTCTTCCGAGGCTGATAGAATGAGTCTGGGGGTTGGTTTACTCCCCCGACGTCTGTCCGGTCACTGGCATGTAAATAAAAAAAGAAAAATAACCAGGCAATCCGCGAGTCCAGTGCAAGGAGAGGGTTAAAGTGCGGGAGCGACAAGTCAGTGTGACGTGGAAAGAGCAGCCTTAAAACCTGCAGGAAAGAGGAAAGTTGAATACTGCCGCACGTCATGAGGAGAAAAAACAATCTTTTAGAATGGATTGTTCCAGAGCGCCACCTACAGGTCCCAGCTGGGTCCCAGAGGAAGCTCTGGGCTTCTGCCAGCGGCGCTGGGGCTCTCAACCCTTGCCCAGGTGCAACACCAAGGGGTGCGCACAGCACACTCCACCCCCGAAGCACGAGAGAAGCCGCGTGGGCGAGGGAAATACGAAAGTGGGCAAGGGAGAGGCTGAGGCTTCAGTATCCAAACCCCAGTGTCCGATCGAATCTGAGAACCAGAGAAGGACAGGCCCGAGAGGGAGAGTGAAAGGGAAGCAGTGTGGTGAAAGGAGGGTATGGGCGAGAAAATGTGGAGGTTAGAAGGGTGAAAGGAGGCGTGAGTAGGAAAAGGGACAAGTTAAGAGACAGGAAGGTATGAGGGGCTGGTTAGAGGAGGGCGAGGACGAATAAGGTGTTTGTCTTCAAGAAAAGTGGCAAGGAAGGAGGAAAGGGTGGCACTGGTGGAGAGAGCCGAGGGGTCGAGAGGAGGTGCCGGATTGAGTGGAAGTTGCGAGGTAGAGGAAGAGGTGAGAAAGGGAAGAAAGGCTGCAGTGCTGCTTCTGGGACAGGGGATACCTGGGGGTGCCAACGGTGTCCCCAGAGTGACGTCTCCTTCACCCTGCAACCAACAGATGTGACTCCTTCTTTCGAGGGGGGTGGTACAAGGATGTATCTTCATTTCAGTTGTTAGAATCCTTCCACCGGGCTGGAGGATGGGTTCAGACGGTTTGCTCGGTCAATGCGCTCCTTACTCTGCCGTCACCGTGCACCGCTGAGACATTCACAAGGCTCCAATGAGGTACCTCTGTTCGGACCTGCACCGCATAAGTGTGCAGAGACACTCACGAGGCTCCAATGATGCACCTTTGTACTGGCCTGCACCGCATAAGTGTGCTGAGACACTCACGAGGCTCCAATGATGCACCTCTGTACTGGCCTGCACAGCATAAGACCGATGAGTTATTCAAATAAGTCCAATGATGCACCTCTATACTGACCTGCACCGCATAAGTGTGCTGAGACATTTACATGGGTCCAAATATGTACCTCTGTACTGGGCAGCACCGCATAAGTGTGCAGAGACAGTCACATGGGTCCAATGATGCACCTTTGTACCGACCTGCACCGCATAAGTGTGCTGAGACAGTCACATAGGTCCAATGAGGAACCTCTGGCCTGACCTGCACCACATTAGTGTGGTACGACAGTCACGAGGCTCCAATGATGCACCTCTGTACTGGCCTGCACCGCATAAGTGTACTGAGACACTCACGAGGCTCCAATGATGCACCTCTGTACTGGCCTGCACCGCATAAATGTGCCGAGACACTCACGAGGCTCCAATGATGCACCTCTGTACTGGCCTGCACCGCATAAATGTGCCGAGACACTCACGAGGCTCCAATGATGCACCTCTGTACTGGGCAGCACCGCATAAGTGTGCAGACAGTCACATGGGTCCAATGATGCACCTTTGTACCGACCTGCACCGCATAAGTGTGCTGAGACAGTCACATAGGTCCAATGAGGTACCTCTGTCCTGACCTGCACCGCATAAGTGTGGTGCGACAGTCACAAGGCTCCAATGATGCACGTCTGTACTGGCCTGCACCACATAAGTGGAGAAGTGTGGCTCACTGGTTAGAGCAGGCAGACCCTGAAGCAGAGGTCAGACCCGAGACCAGGGTTCAATTCCCGACGCGGCAGGGTCTTGAGCTCAAATGTCCATGGACTCGATAATTCTCGCTTCGGTGCCTGACCTAATCATGGGTTCACACTCTGCAACTCTGGGCATTAAGCTTGCTTAATCTCCACAACGGCCCCCCGCGGCGGGATGCCTGGCTTTCACCTTGGGGATGCCCTGTAGGGGCTATCTGACAGGGAAAAGCCAGGACGGGTTCCCAAGGCAAGCGCGGAGATGCCCCTTCGGGGGTCGATTCAGGCGCTATATAAGAAACATAATAATAATAATAATAATAATAAGTGTGCTGAGACAGTCACATAGGTCCAATGAGGTACCTCTGTCCTGACCTGCACGCATAAGTGTGGCGCGACAGTCACGAGGCTCCAATGATGCACTTCTGTACTGGCCTGCACCGCATAAGTGTGCTGAGACAGTCACATAGGTCCAATGATGCACCTTTGTACCGACCTGCACCGCATAAGTGTGCTGAGACAGTCACATAGGTCCAATGAGGAACCTCTGGCCTGACCTGCACCGCATTAGTGTGGTACGACAGTCACGAGGCTCCAATGATGCACCTCTGTGCTGGCCTGCACCGCGTAAGTGTGCTGAGACAGTCACATGGGTCCAATGATGCACCTCTGAACCGGCCTGCACTGCATAAGTGTGCTGAGACTGTCACATGGGTCCAATGATGCACCTCTGAACCGGCCTGCACTGCATAAGTGTGCTGAGACTGTCACATGGGTCTAATGATGCACCTCTGTACTGGCCTGCACCGCATAAGTGTGCTGAGACATTTACATAGGTCCAATGATATACCTCTGTACTGGCCTGCACCGCATAAGTGTGCTGAGACAGCCACATGGGTCCAATGATGCACTTCTGTGTCTCGCCACACTTATGCGGTGCAGGCCAGTACAAAGGTGCATCATTGGACCCATGTGACTATCTCAGCACACTTATGCGGTGGAGGCCAATAGTCACATGGGTCCAATGATGTACCTCTGTACTGGCCTGCACCGCATAATTGTGCTGAGGCAGTATGGTGTGGTACTGCCTAAACCCCCCTCCCCTTAATAAACCAAAGACCCTTGGTAATGGGGACCCTCCCAGCTCCTGTGGAGGCTTGCCGCCCGCTTTCCCCCCAAAGCAAACAATGCAAACACCACAACTGTTTGGATTAGGGGTCGTAGCTACCCCGGTCGTATTTTATTACATAAAATATTCAAACAAACATTGAAATCCTTATTATTTACATTATGTACAATACGCAGAAAGTCCAATACATTGATGGGTACAAGATGTCAATTGGCTAACCTTAACATGCTTCTAGTACATAGCCATTCCTATCGTAATCTAAGCAATGAAAATATTATCTTTTTGTGTTTCCCTGTTAGAGCCTAAGACCAGGTCAAGACTGGCGGCCCCAGATCCTGATCGAGCTAGGTCCCTTGCACAGGGGGTCCAGTTTACAGGATGGATACCTCCCCCCGGCCCCCCCAACGCCCTCACGTTAAACTCCATAAAGGGTCGCTGCAGTTATGCATCCTTGTGCCCTTGAGTGCATACACATGCGGAGATTGGCCAACCAGCCTACTGGAAGCAAGACTTCCCTTCTCCCCTGACCCCTCTAGCTTACCGGCTGTAACTGTACCTGGAGTTCCATGAGAGACCTCTGTCCCTCCTCGGGCATCCACATTTGACAGTGGTGATGCCCGCTAAGAACCGAAAATGATGCTCACCAATCATGACCTTACCAGCACAGGCCAGTATAGTTGTCCGACTCTCTGGCCTCCCCCCCTCTGCCTACTAGAACGTCATGCCCTGCGCCCTCTAACCATGCCAGTACTTTCTCAATGAATATCTGATTACCATGACTTGAGAGATGAAGACCATCGGGCAGAAAACTGGTACCCTCTGATGCACCCCTGACCTATTGATCTAAGCTTCGGGGTCCTGAATAATTTTTCCAATTTGCTGTTAATCCCTTTAACTGAATGATTAAAGGCCCACACAGACTCACCACCTCTCCACTCAAATCTAGGAATCATGTGTGACCATACTATCATTGCCTCGGGGCATCTCTTTGCCAACCACCCGACTTCAGTAAGCAGGGTCTCAACTATGCCTCTCCGCCCCAGGGGCAACAGGTCATTACACCCTAATTGCAAAACACAAACCGCAGGAGGTCCCCGACTTTTTTCCAGCGTGTGTGTCACCAGGTCCCTGAATTGATTAAGTCTCAGACTACCCTGCCCGTAAAGAGATTTTTGCACCACCCTGCCGTACCCTGACTTCATAGGAACCTGTAAGAAAGAACTTTTGTAACCTCGTGGCTCAGTGGTTAGTGGTGGCAGACCCAGAAGCTAAGATCGGCCGTGGACCAGGGTTCGGTTCCCCACCCCGGCGGGTCTCGGGCTCAAAAATTCCACGGAGTCGACAATTCTCGCTCTGGTGCCTACTCGACTCACGGGGTCACACTCTGCGACTCTGGGCAATAGCTTGCTTAATCTCCACTACGGCCCCTCGCGGCGGAATGCCTGGCTTTCACCTTGTGGATACCCGGCCGGGGTATCTCACTGGGGAATACCAGGACGGGTTCCCTAAGCAAGCGCCTTGAGGCCCCTGGGTTAAAGTGCGCTATATAAATCGAAACACATTTACATACGAGTGGCCAATTATCCACACATCCTGTTCTGCGTGTTCCCAGGCGTGAACCTGGTCCATAATGTTCGCTGCGCTGGCCTTTCTTATCTCTGGCTTCAGACCTTCATGTCCTCCCTCTCTGGAGAGAAGGGCTCTGGCCTCTCTTTCCTCTGGCGTCAGACCTTCACGTCCTCCCTCTCTAGAGCGGAGGGCCCCGGCCTTTCTTATCTCTGGGGTCAGACCTTCACGTCCTCCCTCTCTAGAGCGAAGGAACCTGGCCTTTATCTCTGGCGTCAGACCTTCACGTCCTCCCTCTCTAGTCCTCCCTCTCTAGAGCGAAGGGCCCTGGCCTTTGTTTCCTCTGGCGTCAGACCTTCACGTCCTCCCTCTCTACAGCGAAGGGCTCTGGCCTCTCTTTCCTCTGGCGTCAGACCTTCACGTCCTCCCTCTCTAGAGCGGAGGGCCCCGGCCTTTCTTATCTCTGGGGTCAGACCTTCACGTCCTCCCTCTCTAGAGCGAAGGGCCCTGACCTTTGTTTCCTCGTTTCCTCTGGCGTCAGACCTTCACGTCCTCCCTCTCTAGAGGGAAGGGCCCTGGCCTTTGTTTCCTCTGGCGTCAGACCTTCACGTCCTCCCTCTCTAGAGCGGAGGGCCCCGGCCTTTCTTATCTCTGGGGTCAGACCTTCACGTCCTCCCTCTCTAGAGCGAAGGGCCCTGACCTTTGTTTCCTCGTTTCCTCTGGCGTCAGACCTTCACGTCCTCCCTCTCTAGAGCGAAGGGCACTGGCCTTTCTTATCTCTGGCGTCAGACCTTCAAGTCTTCCCTCTCTAGAGCGAAGGGCCCTGGCCTTTATCTCTGGCGTCAAACCTTCACGTCCTCCCTCTCTAGAGCGAAGGGCCCTGGCTCTTGTTTCCTCTGGCGTCAGACCTTCACGTCCTCCCGGTCTAGAGCGAAGGGCACTGGGCTTTCTTATCTCTGACGTCAGACCTTCAAGTCTTCCCTCTCTAGAGGGAAGGGCCCTGGCCTTTCTTATCTCTGGCGTCAGACCTTCACGCCCTCCGTCTCTAGAGAGAAGGGCCCTGGCCTTTCTTCTCTCGGGTGTCGGATCTTTACTCCCTTCCTCTTCTGAGAGAAGCGCCCCGGCCTTTCTTCTCTCGGGCGTCAGACCTTCATGCCCACCGTCTCTAGAGAGCAGGTCCATGGCCTTTCTTCTCTTGGGCGTCAGACCTTCACGCCCTTTCTCTCAAGAGAGAAGGGCCCTGGCCTTTCTTCTCTCTGGTTTCAGACCTTCACGCCCTCCTTCTCCAGAGAGAAGGGCCCTGGCCTTTCTTCTCTCGGGTTTCAGACCTTCAGGCCCTCCGTCTCTAGAGAGAAGGGCCCTGGCCTTTATTCTCTCGGGCCTTTACTCCCTTCCTCTTCTGAGAGAAGGGACCTGGCCTTTCTTCTCTCGGGCCTTTACTCTCTTCCTCTTCTGAGAGAAGGGACCTGGCCTTTCTTCTCTCGGGTTTCAGACCTTCACGCCTTCCCTCTCCAGAGAGAAGGGCCCTGGCCTTCTCTCGGGCGTCAAACCTTCACGCCCTCCGTCTCTAGAGAGAAGGGCCTCTGCCTTTCTTCTCTCGGGCGTCGGACCTTTACGCCCTTCCTCTTCTGAGAGAAGGGCCCCGGCCGGCGGCCTTAATTCTTTCTGGCGTCAGACCTTCACGCCCTCCCTCTCCAGCAAAATGAAATAAAAGATCTTTCTAAAAGTAAACCAGAAACTCTTTATGAATGTTAAGGTGTGTGCGTGAGATGAGGGCCATGTTGGATGCGAGTGTGATTGACAGCATATTAGTCCCTTATCTTTTCAGCTTAATTGGTGCGTTGTTCAGGTTTCTTGTTTAGCTGTTCTCCATGTACAAAGAATCTATTATAAAGAAGCAGGATAAAGAAGCCGACCCGCTTGTTAGTGCGCGTCTGCCTCCCGCCGCTGCTGACCAGAACAGATGCTGCGGTAATGGAAGGATGAGGCTGGAATAGGCTCTGTGGCCCCTCGGAGCCCGCGGGCCCCCATCTCTGTCCCCCCTCCCCCCCCCCACTCTTGAAAGAAACCTGCCACTGTCCATGCAAATGACGCCCAAACGCTGCACAACATTGTCAGTGTTTCCATCCAATTTTCATTTAATATTGCATTGCTGTAACCCCCCTCTGCCTGTCAGTTTGGGGTTGGGGTGGTGTGAGGATCCCCTCACAAGTCCTTGCAGCCGGGGCCAGTCTTCTATACATGAAGGGGGGCTCAACTTGCCAGCTCTGAGGTATGGGCAGTGCGAGGACCCCCTCACCATACCTTGCTGAAGGTTCCTTTCGCCACTGCCCAGGCCCGTGCATGCCCTCGGATAGGTGGCAGTGCCAGGTTGGGTAGTAAGACGAGCCTCGCGGGTGACCTGGCACGGCCGGGAAGCCCTGGCAGCCTGCAGAGGGGCCAGCGTTGGCTCTAGCGCCGCGGCGAGGGCAGAGGAGGTTACAGCATGCACGCTTCCAAGGTCTCTCTGTGCGGTGTACGACCCCTGTGCAGCTCAGTGGGCCGAGCACCTGCCGCACTGGTCTGTGCATGACATGTGGGACAGAGTCTTTGACCCTGCAGGGAGCTTCCAAGGTGTATAGGGAGCACAAGCAGGGCCTGGAGCGAGCCCAGCAGTGTGTGTTCACCCAGGCAGGTGGTGTGTGGCGCTGTAGTAAAGAAATGTGGCTGCATGGTTTACTGTGTTGGAGTGGAAAGCCTCCAAGTCCCGTGTTTGTGGGCGGCGCTGAGCCGCGTTGGCGCTGCCCGCGCCTCTGTTGGAAAACAAGACTCAACTGAGAAAAAAGCATCGTGAGCAGAGAAGGCAGGGCGGCTTGAAGCCAAACCTCTGCCTGCTCGCGGGGCTGTCTCTTGTGCGCTGTGCAGCCTGTCACTGGTTTCACTAAGCTGAGGATCAAAGGCATAGCTAAGTCTGTGATATTTGGGGGTGAGGGGGGATGGGTGAGTTTGAATCTCAAATGTCCCAACTAAAAAAGCAGTGAGCTCCAGGGTGGAGGCATGAGATGGACTGTGTCCACGAGGCACAGGGTCAGTACTGATTTGCATTAGGTGGGGCTTTCTCTAGAGTGACACATTAGGCGAAAAACGACGGATTGGAATGCAGACTTGAGTAGGTGCAAATAGTCAAATCAGTGGCAAACATTCATCCTGTCACCTTTTGGGTGTTTGATTGCCAGACGTGTGCCCGAAAATCTGAGACTGGCACAGCTTTCCTGGCCTACAACTGCCAATGTTTGTGAATTCCAAAAAGTAGCAAATTTGTACCATTCAGGGGGCACTTACATGGGTGTGAATGTACTACTTTTTTAGTAAACCTGTCAATAAATAAATATATATATATATATATATATATATATATATATATATATATATACTGAAAAAAAACATTGGTTTCAGGGACGTTATAGTTACAAATTAGCATTTAAAAAACCATATAAATTCACTGAAAAAACCATAGGTTTCAGGGACGTTATAGTTAGTTGGACATATCACTCGTACAAAACCATAGAAATTCCGCCATTATAGTTAGCTGATTTGCATATAGCCAGGTTCTGAGCTGGGATGGGGCAGTGAGATAAATAACGGTGATGGATCAAGCCCTGATCTTTGGACTGGGTAAGAGTGGTCTGCTCAATTCAGACACTCTGTTCATCACCACCCCCTTTTGTAAATCGATTTTGGCCACTATAGGTGTGGCAGGGTATACTCAGACATGAGTCCCTTTCTCACTGCTCCATCAGGATTCAAGCAAGCCGGGCCGAAGAGGCTGAAATGCCAGAAACCGGTCCCCGGTAGCTTGTCTCCTTTCTGGTAAAGAATTGGCTTGGTAGTTTAGTCTGCCCTGTTCCCATGATGCACTGGGCCAGGGACAGACTGATTTGCATATAGCCAGGTTCTGAGCTGGGATGGGGCAGTGAGATAAATAACGGTGATGGATCAAGCCCTGATCTTTGGACTGGGTAAGAGTGGTCTGCTCAATTCAGACACTCTGTTCATCACCACCCCCTTTTGTAAATCGATTTTGGCCACTATAGGTGTGGCAGGGTATACTCAGACATGAGTCCCTTTCTCACTGCTCCATCAGGATTCAAGCAAGCCGGGCCGAAGAGGCTGAAATGCCAGAAACCGGTCCCCGGTAGCTTGTCTCCTTTCTGGTAAAGAATTGGCTTGGTAGTTTAGTCTGCCCTGTTCCCATGATGCACTGGGCCAGGGACAGACTGATTTGCATATAGCCAGGTTCTGAGCTGGGATGGGGCAGTGAGATAAATAACGGTGATGGATCAAGCCCTGATCTTTGGACTGGGTAAGAGTGGTCTGCTCAATTCAGACACTCTGTTCATCACCACCCCCTTTTGTAAATCGATTATAGTTAGTTGAGCTAACTATAACTCACGCCCCCGCAACGCACTGCTGATGACGTCACTTATTACATCATTCATGACATGGTCAGTGACATCACGGACCAGTAACTATAACGTCCCTGAAACCTATATTTTTTTCAGTGGATTTCAATGGTTTTTTAAATGCTAATTTCTAACTATGCCTACAAAGGTAGGACATGTGAAGAAAGAGGAAGAAAAGGGCAGAAAGACGCAAGACGAATGCTGAAAGAGTCAACAGATGTCCAGAAAGAAGAACAAAAGTGCAGGTAGAAGCAAGAGATGTGCAGAAAGAACCAACAGAGGGGCAAAAAGTCCTCCTGTGCCCCCAACTTTTTACTGACGGGTACTGGTGGTAACTGACTCTGGCTAACCAGGACCAGAGCCAGTGCAATGCTAAAAGACACTCAGAATTCAATGAAAACACCTACATACACAGACAAAAACAGACACAGAGCTAGCCGACCTGACTCAGGGCCAGCAGACCCAACTAATAAGCCAGGAGTGCATGTATGTGGGCTGTGCCCAACCCCCCCCCCCCCCCCACTAAAGCTTTGCCCCTGTTGAGGATATGGTGGAATCCACTGGACCTTGTGGTACCTACTGGGCACTGTGTGGTACCCATAGGGCACAGTGTGTCCCTCCAGAGCCAGGGACACACTTACAGCAGCAAAATCCTTGAGGTGTGGGGGCTGCTGGACCTAGCTCGTTGGTGAGCTGAACTTGTGGATTTCTACCCAAGCCAAGGCTCTGGACCTGGTTCTGCGGGGGACAGCTTGATGTGCACGGCATTTCTGTATTCCACTCTTTCCATGGTTTCTTTGTATGTGTATATATATATATGCAGCTGAGGTGTTTGTACTGGGCAAACCTAGCTAGGGAGCAATGCAGCGCTAAACAAGTGGCGACTGCCCAAGGGTACGATTTGCAGCGGGCAGGTAGCAGGTGCGTTCCTTGGTGATTGTGTTCCTTGAAGAAATGTCCTCAGCTTCTTGCTGAGCTGCAGAAGGGTTCGGGGCAGTACTGCTGTCAGTGGGGATGTTACTTCCTATCCTGAGAAGGCAGACCGAGAAGACCTGACTCTTTCGTTGTTTGTTTCTTGGACATTGTTGCCGCCATTCGTCCAATGGTCTGGCCCATGATGTGACACTGTCTACCTGGCGTGGTTGACCTCTGGGCCCAGTATCCAGGGGTATCTCTCCTGATGACCTTGCAGGTGCTGTGCTGACCTTGAAGATCATGCAGGTGTGCAGCATTGTCCTGTGTTCAGCCTCGGGGGGGGGGGGGGGTTGCAGCTGGACTTCACTCCTCTGATGAGGGTTACAGCAGGATGAAGGTTGCCTTTGAGGCATGCCAGTATGGCATCAGATAGGCCACTCAATAGGGTTACTTCCATCCCCGTACGAAAGGACTAAGCCCTTCCCTCTAGTTCTAAAATGTTTTCTGGGATCGAGGGATCACCTTTTTAGGTCTCGCCTATCGTTGCAGCGTGCATGCGCTGCTCGCTCAGCAAGACATATTGTGAGAGAGGAGATTTCAGAAGGGGACTTGAAGCCCCGCCCCTCATTTTCATTGGATGGCGTCATCATTTATGGTAAACGGTGGCCTCTGATTGAAAATGAGGCTTCTTTGGTACTGCCATTTCTCCTTTTGGGATGGCCCATCCGGACTGGATCCTTGGCTTCACGACTGTTGTGAAGCAATTTCTTATCTAAAGGTTATTTGCTTACTTGTGTTTTAAATTCCATTGTCACAATGTACCTGGGGCCAGAAGCTTGCCAGTGGGAGGGTGGGGCTGACAGGACGCTTCGGGGGCCTTTGCTCGACTGTCCCTCCTTCCCGCCTCGGTCCGACGCGGCGAATAGCGCCGTTGCGTGCAGGGCGTGGAGGGTAGAGCTCAGGCACTCATGGTGGCGGTCAGCGCTCTAGTCGTTGCAGCAGAGGATAAAGGGTACATGCGTGAGTGGCCACGCAGCGGATGCGCGCCAAAGGAAAGCCCGTCTGCGCCCGTTCGGGGACCGGGGCCATAACCCCTGGCCAAATTACTGCTCGAGTTCAGTGGAGCTTTAGTCAACTCTATGAACTCTGCCCCAAGATATCTAGCGCGTGCAGCCACAGCATGAAGGTCTACCAGGTTGTGGGATGTGATCAGTGTTCGTTTAGCTACAGCGCTGTAGGTAAGATAAAGCGAGGGGCAACAGGGCTGTCTTGCGGTCTGCAGAATTGTAGATCTATGTGCAAACAAACTGGACATCTTTGATCTACTCGCAGATAAAAAAACCTGACCTTTTATTCCTCACTGAGACATGGCTGGACTCCGATTCCGAGCAAGAAATCATTGAGGCCCTTCTCCCGGGGTACACGATTGTTAGGTTGGATAGGACGTCTGGTAGAGGCGGTGGGATAGCCATTGTCTTTAAACATCCATTAAGCTGCTCACTGGAACCTATGACCATAGCTGATACTGAGGCAGGTGCATTTATAATCAGGGTCAGCCCGCACATTACAGTGAAAGGACTCCTGGTTTATAGACCTCCTGGCCCACTTGCACGTTTTGTCTCCAGCCTGTTGGAAGGAATTATGGACTCGGCTCTACAGAATGACAAATTCCTATATTTGGGGGACCTTAATATTCACCTGGAGAATTCCCTCGATAGGGGTCCTGCAGACCTACATTAGGAACTAGTCACTGCAATTAGGCCTGAATTCCAATGCCCCTACCCATCAGCATGGCCATTTACTGGATCCAGTATTTGCTAATTGGGAGGGAGTTGAAGTGATTACTCCCATCCCTATCCCCTGGTCCGACCACTTCTTTGTTCCCTTTGTGGTAAAGATCCCAGAACCTAGAGCCCCCGAGCAACTTGTGCTAAGCCACCCATGTCGCAAATGGGCTGGCTTCTCACAGTTGAAGTTTAATGAAGCTCTGACCCAAGGAGGGCCCCCAGGGGGTATCAACGTCGAAACAGCTTGCCGTAATTTAGAAAGACGTATAAGAGAAGCCCTAGACAGTGTAGCCCTGCTACGTCTGAATAAAACATTGAATAGACCACAGAAATCTGCACCTTGGTACAACGACTATTTGCGCCTGGCTAGGACAGAGTGTAAACGTCTAGAGAAACAATGGAGGATAGCCTTTCTTAGTCAGGCCAAGTTGGAATACCATAAAAAGCGGAGAAATTACCATGGGCTTATTAGACGGGCCAAGGCCGCTTACTATGCAGAGAGAATTTGGGCAGCAGGAAACTCCACTAAGGAATTATTCAAGACCTATTAGGAGATCTCCTCACTTACATCATCTGCTATTCCCACGGAAGGTTCTGGGGAATCCTGCAACCGTATCACGGGGTTCCTTTCAGAGAAAGTGGGAAAAATATACTCTTCCTTTCTGGGAGCCAAAAAAAACAGGTGCAGAGTTTGTGGAGCCAATCAGAGGCGTTAGGGAAAACCAGAGGCTGGACAGTTTTATCACCCCTCCTCCCGAGTCGCTCTGCAGAATATGCAGTTCGATAAAGTCTGGCTCACCTAGGGATCCTGCCTCACCAAAATTGCTTGGGGAGAGTATTGCCTTTCTGGAGCCTTATATCAGGCATCTTCTAGATGTATCATTTAGTATGCAAACGGTGCCTGATAACTGGAAGAAGGCTGTGGTTCTTCCACTTCAGAAGAAGCCTAACATCAGCGTTGAGAAATTGGAGAACCTCCGCCCTATCTCGCTGCTACCTTACTTGGCAAAAGTGGCTGAGAAGGCTGTAAACTTACAGCTCATGGCCCATGTAGAAGAAGCCAATCTTCTCCACCCCACGCAATTTGGATTTCTGTCACTTCACTCTACGGAGTCAGCTCTATTAATAGCCACGGAGGCCATTAGGCAGGGAGTAGATGAGGGGCAAACAATGGCTCTCATCCTTTTGGACCCGAGCGCCGCCTTTGACACTGTAGCACATTACACCTTGCTGCTGTGTCTGAACAAGGGCGGTGTCTCAGGAGCGGCGCTAAAATGGATACAATCATTTCTGACTGAACTGAGTTTTCAGGTCAGACAGGGCGCCCATTACTCTAGAGCTGTGAAACTGAATCAGGGTGTGCCTCAGGGCTCTGCCCTGAGCACCACCCTATTTAATCTATATGTATCTCCAGTGGCGAGTATAGTGGAGGGTTTTGGAATCAGGATTGTGTTATATGCCGATGACACGCAGCTGGTTATCTCGCTATCGCAGGCACCGGATCTGGCTGCATCCAACTTCAGAGCATGCATGCAGGAGCTTGCCTCCTGGATGGCCAACAACTGCCTGAAGTTGAACGGTAGCAAGACTGAGGAGCTCTTCGGGGGGAGGGAGGGGGGGGGGGGGGGTTCGTCGGGGTCATCAGCATAATGGCCATCCTGCTTAGGTCCAGCCCCTATGCCCTGCTCCCAGGCTAAGAACCTGGGTGTATGGGTAGATTCGTATCTTACATTCGAACCTCAGATCAGACGTGTGGTGGGGACTTGTTTTGGTGCCCTGAAAGGTCTACGCAAAACTGTGGACCTTCTCCCAATAGAAGCCAGGAAGGCGCTGGTGCATGCACTTGTCACCTCACATTTAGATTATGGCAATATGCTGTATCTGGGTGCCACCGTCAAGAATCTTGACCGGCTTCAGGTGATGCAAAATGCAGCGGCTCGGCTGGTCCTTAGGTTACCAAGAAGGGCTACCTACAAAAGGGCCTTGGACGCTCTTCACTAGCTTCCTGTCAGGAAGAGAATTGTGTTTAAGGCCCTGTGTACGTTCCACCGCATCACCCAAGGCATTGGTCCTAGGTACCTGCAGAATCTCATCACTGCCTACAGGCCCGTACGGTCCCTTAGATCCACTGGGACTGGCCTGATGGTGGTCCCTAAAGTCAAGAAGGCCCGGATGGATGGCAGATCATTCCGGCTATTGGCGGCCAGGTGCTGGAACAAACTCCCTTTTGATCTTCGGTTGGAACCTTCTGAGACCAGGTTTAGAAGAGAGCTTAAAACATACTTGTTCCTTCATTAATGGGCCTGGGCGCCTTGGACAGGGCAGGGGGCTCTAGGATCTCTCACTTACTACAGCGCGGGGACACGCCGGTGGGCGTAACCAGGCGCTTTACAAGCTTCCTTATTATTATTATTATTATTATTATTATAATTATTATAATTATATAAACAAGCCGTGGAGCAAAGGATCCAGTCTGGATGGGCTGTCCCAAAAGGAGACAGGGTGGTAGCGTAATGGCGGGAGTTTCCCCTTTCTTCTGTTTCTCTCCCAGAGCAGAGCACGCGCTTAACATGAAACCAGAGGACATTTCAGATTGTTCCTAATAAATGTACGGGGGAAAAAAATCAAACTCTGTCCTTCATAAACCCTGTTGTTGCTAAATCCGCTTTAGTTCCGGAGACCTGAAAGATAGTCTTCGCTCGGTGTTAACTACCCGGGTGAAACAGGCGAAAAGAGCACAGAAATGTCTCTCACGCAAGGGAACATAAAGTGCCCAGAGGGCGTGGGCACGTAGTAGCTTCCCACACACGGGAGCTCCAGGCTGCTCCTGCTCGCGCCTCATCCCTCGATTTTCGAGCAGAAGTGACTCGCCTTCACCTGCTGCTGCCGCCTCATGCTATCCTGTTGTTGGAGTTGGCAGCGGCTGCTTGGGAGCGAGTACACGGATCTGTCGCCTGCCTCTACTTCTCGTTCCAGCCACCGCCTGAAGGATTGGGATCCTAGCCCCTATTCTCCCCTTGGCAGGTTTGCTGCTGGTTAGAGTCAGTGAGTCTGAGAACCAATGGGGTGACTTGGGAGGAGCCGCAGGTAGTTGGTGCTGGTTGGAAACCTCGCAAAAAGCGAGTGGCGCTGCCGACAGGGAAGGTGGTACAGAGAGTGGGCAAACGCTAGACCATTTCACCAATGTGGTGTCCCACGGCTGAAGCTCCCCATAACTTTTTTCCTTTGAACACTGCACCCATCCCTCGCCTCACCCGGCCATGAAGGCAGTTGTAAAGTTACAATGTCTCTATTCCCTCATCCCCCATCAGCCACGCTTTCTTCAGAAAGAGAGCGCTTCCACTCCCGCTCGACCTCCCTGCGATCCTCCATACCCAGGGCCGACCCCACAGCACAGGGCTGCGCTGCTCCCAGTTGCCGGTTGTTATGGGGCCCCGGCAGTTGTCCCAGGGCTTGGCCGTCGCTGGCCATGTTTTTCCTTCCTGTGTTTGTTCTGGTAGCACTTATGTGTTCTGTAGTTTCGCCTTTGGTTTCTGGGTGAAGCCAGGCTGGGTCAGTGGATGCAACATTCCTTGGGCGGGCGTACGGAATTGAAAATGACAATGCCTTTTAATTATGTTTTAAAAACAAAAACATAAATAAAAGACCTTGTCATTTACAACGCCAATAGCTCTAATTTAAGCAAATGCGAGACCTATGTTACCACGCTATACTTTGTGATGCATTCTTTGGAGGGGAGCATGGTGTCAAGGGTGAATTAAAGTGATTGTTGCAGGTCTGTCATCAGGGGTTGAAGCTGCCTAGGTTCATGGTGGATAGCCATGGCTGGACCAATGGTTGTTTGGACCTGTAGCTCAGTCAGATGAACTGTCTTTGTCTGCTGGGCTTAGCTTCAGGTAGTTGCTTGACATTCAGGTGTATATTTGGGAAGGTTCTCTGTTGCTAATGTCAAGGGTTGTGAAGACTTTGGGGAAGATTTTAATTTAATTTCCCCATTAATAGATCATGTTTAGATCTTTTTATTTAAACGTTCACTCCGATATCATGCAGCAAGATCATCATGAGTCCGCATCTAGATTGATGATAATCTATGAACAATAAGGGTTTAAGTCCTGCTGAAGTGACACGGTGTATCTTGCCTCGGTGTATACCCAACGTAGGTTTTCGGAAGAGGCGGAAGGAGGGTAAACAGAGGAAGTTTGGGGCAAGGGGGGATGAAGAACAGGGAATCGGTCAAAGCAGTTACAATATCTACATACTCCTTCTGATTGGAATCACTGCACACCTCCTGAAGGGACTCAACACAATACAAAACTCAGTTGCAAGACTCCTCTTTGACCACCCCAGAAGGACCCACATCACTCCCCACCTCAAGAAATGACACTAGCTCCCATTCCAGAAGAGATGCCAGTTCAAGATGCTGACACACACATACAAAGCCTTGCACAACAAAGGACCAGCATACATCAACAAATGCTTACTTTCTTCTAACAGTCCAGACACCTACGATCTACTTCCCTCTCCCTTACAGACACCGCACGGATCTCTGCCAAATCAACAGCGGAGGGCATCTCACAGCTAGTGGTCGAGGCATGGAACAACCTTCCCCTGCACCTCAGGACTGCAGCATTGCTCCAACAATTCAGGAGATAACTCAAGGCCTGGAGGTTTGAATGAACAACCCATTACGCAGCAGCAAACCTCTCCAGCGCCTCAAACCCCCTCACGGGTGATTTTCTGCCCTTTACAAATGTTTGATTGATCGACATAGCTAGAAGCAGGAGTAAGGGTATGTCTGGGTTGCAGAGTCTATATGGTAGTAGGTATCTCGGTTCGGGTTCATCATAGGGCTTCTTCTGATGGACATGGGGCTCTTGGGCAGAGTTGCCTATAGGGTGGAGTGGGGGAGTCAGGAGTGCAGGTGTGATAAATCACCTGGGCTTAGCATTTTGATGGGAGGGCATTTAAAGAGAGTTTGTATTAATTGGGTCTAGATATGCAGAAAGGGGCCCCATATGTCTTCAAAGGTCTGTAATTGATCCTTCATTTTCTAGATCGGCCATTCAAATGTCGTTGCCAGTCAGTGTGTGGGGTGGAGACTCCTCTTCCATTTTCTGGGGATGCAGATCTCAGCCATTGCTAGTGAGTCATCAAGCTATGTTTTAGTATGTGCAGTGATACCTACAATGTTCTGTAGTTTGTGAATCAAAACCATTTCCATGGAGGGCGTAATGTTTAGGTGTCTTGTTGTTGATAGAGTATTCCAGATTGAAGTCCAAAAAGTCTGTATGGTTCGATAGGACTAGCGGATGTGTGGCATGTTTTTATAAGGATGGACACTGTAGGAGAGTAGGGTCTGCAATCCTATGATCACCCAGATTTTTTGCTTTTGTTTCACTGGTTTACGACTTTCTCTGGCTGTGGGCCTGCCAATCAGACCCACAGCCTGGCTGTTCTCTTTCTAAATTACGATATGTGCCCTAGGTGCATTTACCAATTGGTACTGGGCCACCTTATCAGACCCCGTAACGCAGGGCATAGGTGTACCCAGGGCCGCCAGGGACTGCAGCATGTATTATGCCACCCCTGGCTGGCCTCCTAAATTTGACACAACTGGCTGCATGACAGCTGGGGCGAAGTCGTGTAATCACACTTTGCTACAGATATAGTAGCCCTATATCTAACCATACAATGGACACTCGAGTTCCTATCAGTCACTCCTATGGCAGGCCTTGACAATCCTGAAGGCAGAGTGCATGGGCTCGTGTGAACTAGACTCTGGCCCGAGCCGAGCCCGGTTGCAGCTTGCGGAACAAAGACCCAATGGCTGTTCCATGATAACGCGTACCACATCGGTAACTTCGGTGTCGCGTTATCAAGGCATGTCGAGTAAGGTGTCATACGAATCGGGATGCTGCCCTCTCACCAACTCTGGCGACGAGGTTAGCATTCCGCCCTTCTAGAGGGACACGACATGTACGTAACTGTGAACCCCGGTTAAAGTTAACTAAAGCCTCAGCTCCACAAAATGGATGCTGCCACCACAGACACGAGTCTGACCTCCTGCTGCTGGGAGTCCTTCCAGCGAGGAGAGCTTGGACAAAGGGTTTCCTGTCGAGGGCGGTGTTCGCACCGTCCCAGACAGGGTTTGTGTATTCTGGGTAGGTAGGGCTTTTGCGAGAAGGTGACTGCGGAGTGGCACCCCGGTGCTCACTACGCATCTGCCGGCCAGAACCAGTTCCAGGGGCGCCAGCCCTGGCCTGGGGAAAGCCCGGCAGGGGAGAGGGGTGTAACTACCCCCCTTCCTGGTCCCACCCTTAGGGCAGGACCTAGTCATGTACCCACCCCTTTCTTTAGAATAAAGGCCGGAGCGGGGACCCTTCCAAATTAGATCATCTTTGAATCAAGAACTACTTTCTACGAAAGGACACTCAAGACTCTTCTCAAGATTTCTCCCTTGTGGCTAAGGAGTAGTCACCCTGCATCAGCGGGCACCATCTAAGAACTCTGCGGTTTGCTGTAAGTCCTTCCTCAAGGAATCCGACGGCCCAGCTCGACGAGAACCGGCTTCCCTGGCACCTCTGACCGCTACCCACGTCATCAGCTCAGCTGTGATCTGTGGGTGCGACGAGACCTCGAGGGACCGGCCATCATCAGAACCTGCACGCTCTTAAACCAGCACGACCATCGAAGCGATTCCCTGGTGAGTGCTCTGGGGTCCGAGAAGCCCCGACCCTGAGCCGCTCTAGCACCGAAGTGCAGTCTCCCAGCATCTCCACGATCTGCGTGGGGCCCTTCTGCTCGCTGCTCAGCCCGTTGTCTGGTCACTAGCCGCTGGCTTGTGCCCTTCCTTGACGACGACCGACAAACAACTCTGCTGGTCTGGTTGCTCCAGACTGGCCCTCGCTTCCATCTTTGCGAGGAGCACCCCGGACCCTCCTGGTCCACTCAAGACGCCATCTTAGGCCCACCACGTGGCCCTGAGATTTGCCAAGGCTTGTTGCCCCATCCTGGGCCCAGCGACGCCGACAGCATCATCCTTCGTGGGACAGCTCGCACCTCCACCGTGGTCGCCGACAACGCCTCCTGGTCCGTGAGACTGCAGAGCCTAGCGTCGCCCACTCACCTAGTCGAGGTGACGGCCAACCGGTGCCCTCCTGGTACCCTCTGACTACTGGCTAGTAGTACGAACTTGGTCCCCTCTGCTTTCAGGTGTCATCAATCTTTGATCCAGGCTTGGATCTCTACGAACTATTCATCACTGGTCGCCGGCCAGCAACTCCTTTTCTTCCGGCTCCTGGCTCGTCAGCGAAGACCCCGACGCCTGTAAGACTTGTGCAGCCGCAGCCCTCGTGGCTAGGTAATTCGGCATTTCGGTGCCTGCATAGCCTCTTTACTCTAGGGTCCTGAGTCCCTCGCTTCCGACTTGCCTTATCGGGTCCGCCCGAGACCTTAAACTTTCCGTGTCCCCGGACACTTGTTTTAATTGTGCACTTGAAGTATTTTCCTAAGAGATTTGGTTTGTGCTTAGTACCCTGTCCTCATAAAGAGTACAGGGCTGTTGTGATTCTTAATAAATATCTTGTTTATTTTCATAACACTTGTGTGGTGTCCTTTCACTTGGTGTTCAAGGGGTACATGTGTGGTAAACAGCTGGCTTCACACGCCCTCTCGAGTCTTTAGCCTTAGACTGCTCGTATCCACGCTACTAGGATAGCTGGTCTATAGGTTGACTTACAACCAAACACCATAAGGGTCGTTGGAACGATACATAGCGGTCGCTAGAATAGCGAACGTTGCATATCGGGCCAACTTCTCACAGACACATTTTCAGAAGTTGGAGGTAGAGCAAAGGTACGCTTTGTGGAGTTTCCTGGGTGACCAGCACCAGTCGTGAAGGGTTTTGAAGAAACTGAATTTTAGTCTAGCCTCTCTTACTTTCTCATGTGTTTACATGAGGTTCGACCAGACCTTGTCTGGGTATTCTTTATGAAGTGTTTGTTTCCATCTAGCTTTCAGAAAGGAGCTGTTCAGTTTTTAGGATATGTTGTTGGTTAAGGTATCATAAAGTCCTGTTCGTAGTTTCCTGTAGCTGCTCCACTTGCTCAGCTAGCTGTGTAGTATGGGGGCTCGTAGGTTGATTGGTTGCTCCCTAGTGTATGTAAGAGCTGGCAGGTTGGTTGTTGATATCGCCATTGTTGGTTCCAGCATAGGCCATCGTCTTTGTAGCTGTTGAAATGTCTTAAGTTGCCATTTAATAAATAGTTGATCTAGCGCCAATATGCCCTTGGAGATCCATTGAAGCCAGTATATGGAGCTGTTGTCGATCGGCCGGTCTCTTATTCCATTAAGGTACCTTAGAATCTATGAACCTTTCAAGCAAAGTATGGATACATTTCCAGATGTCAACTAATCCGCGGAGGATGGGGTTGTTTGAGTCTCTGGGTGGCTTTTTTTCCTCTATATTGTATTTGTGGTCTATCACAGATATTTTGTGCATGTTCTTCATTGTGGATCCAGGTTGAGGTTCTCAGATCGGCAGTAAATTAATGAGCCATTTGAGAGAATTGATGTGCCATATAATGTAGCTCTGTGTTCGGTAGGCGAGCTTAGTTGAGCTTGTTGGGGAAGCTCCTGATGTTGTTGCTGTGTAGTGTTTTGATGATATTCTAAGCCCCAAATATATTTGATCAAGTGATTGATATATTATGTTATGTTAGTCTTTCTTCTATAACGCACAAATCACCTGGGGGCATCTCGGCGCTTAACTCTAGGACAGCCCGAGAGGCAGGGAGCCCAGAAGGTAGGAGAAAATTAAAACAGTAGAGCCTTAAGATGTTTCCTAAACGTCAAGTAGGAGGGAGATTCTCGCAGGGACAACGGCAGACTGTTCCAGTATTTAGGCGCAAGGTATGAAAATGCCATGCCCCCAGATCTGCAAAGTCTGACACGGGGGACCACCAATAACTGTTTAGAGCTCGATCTCAGAGAGCGTGAGGGGATATATCTTCCCAGTTTCTTCTGAAGATACTCAGGGCCTTGTCCCTGCAACTCACAGTAGGTGAGGCAGCAGATTTTAAAAAAAGATCTCTGTTTTATAGGAAGCCAGTGAAGCCTTCTCAGTAAAGGTTGCGAAGGGTGCCAGATGGCAAATTCATGACCAGCCTAGCTGCCGTATTTTGAATAACCTGTAATTTCTTCAAGGAGGTGGAACCCACTTCAGCCAGCAGCGCGTTCCCATAGTCAATACGGCTCAGGACCAAGGCTTGCGTGACTGTTCTACGGTGTTCTAGGGGGATGAAAGGGAGGATCCTTCTAAGTAGCCTAAGCCTATAATAGCATGCGCCAGATACTGCGGTCACATAATCCTGCATGGTTAAAGACTGATTTAATTTTAAGCCCAAATGATTTACACAAACTTTAGGCGTAGGGGCAAGCCCAATTTTGCCGGCCACCAGTCACTATTCCAGATTTCTGAGGCTTTTCCTAGGAGCATCAGTTCCGTCTTGCTCAAGTTCAACTGGAGACAGTTATTAGTCATCCAGTTGGAGATCACCGATAACCCCGTAGCAAAGTGAAGTCTGTCCGTCTCGGCGTGTTGTCCGATGTTAAATAGTAACTGGGTATCATCGGCGTACGATATTATTTCAAACCCCAGGGCCTCTGCCACCCTGGCCAAAGGGGCCATATATATATATATTTAAAAGGGTGTGGCTGAGGCAGGAGCCCTGGGGGACCCCCTTATCCAAAGATGTTCTTTCAGATTGATAAGGGCCCATTTGGACTGATTGTGAACGGTCTGCCAGAAAATTCCGGAGCCATTTAAGGGCAAGGCCCTTGATACCACAGGAACTTAACCTCTCCGCAAGCCTATGGTGAGAGAGATCGTATCAAAGGCCGCGGAGAGGTCCAATAGTATCAGAATAGCCGAACCTCCTGCGTCCACTGTTTTACGGAGGGAATCAGTCACCGCCAGGAGAGCCGTTTCAGTGCTGAAACCCCGCCGAAAACCGGACTGCGAAGGGTCCAAGATGTTATTCATCTCTAAATAACTATTTAGTTGCCTGTTGATCTGGCTTTCCAATATTTTACCCAAGAGAGGGAGCAAGGATATCGGACGATAATTGCTCCGCTCTTTCGGGTCGGCCGTGGATTTTTTTTAGAATAGGGCGAACATGCGCCTCCTTCCAGGATATTGGGATTACTCCTTCCCTCATAGAGAGATTAAACATCTCTTGGACTGTAGGGGCCAGACTACGAGATAAAAGCGCCATGATTTTAGGTGGGCAGAGATCTGTCGGTGAGCCTGATTTAGCAGATGCCAAAGCCATCTCTGTCTCTGCAGGGGTGACTGGCTCAAAACAGTCTAAGGAGCAGTCAGGTCTATTATCGTCATGTTCTGGGTAACTGTCACCAGTTGCGGTCTCCAGCTTATCAAGTGAGAAATTTGCATAGCTTTTATCAATTTTCTCAGAGAAGAACTCTGCTAAGGAATTACAGAGATCCATTGTCTCCAGAACAGGTTGTTTGCACACCGTCGGTTCCACAAAGTCCTTTACAATGTCAAAAAGTGCCTTGGCTGAGTTCTTAGAGAGTTCAGTTTGGTTGGCAATGAACCCACGGCGTGCAACCTTCAGGTTTCGATGATAAGTCACCAGAGCTGATTTATAAAGATGCTTGGATATCACTGTTTTATTATGTCGCCACGCATGTTCCAATTTTTTACAAACGGCCTTTTCCTGGATCTATTCTGGGGTGTACCATCTAGCAGAAGCCCGGCTAGAAGTGGGCCTTGAATTGTAATTCCTAGGTATGATGGCATCAAATGCTTTCTCCTACCCTGCATTAAATTCCGACACCATGTTAGCTGCCCCTAGGGCTTCTAACTGAGCCGGGGGCCTATATGCTTCCTCGAAAGCCTGTGAGGTAAGTTTATTCCATGGCCTGTATGCGGTGGGACGCCGATCAACCGCCTGGTCTCTTTGGGGCTGTGTGGGCAGCAAGTATGTAAACTTGATTGAGTGATCAGTCCATACGAGAGGCAGTGGAGTCTCAAATTTAAGTGCCTCTACATTAGAGAAGACAAGGTCAAGAGTGTGACCACCACTATGCGGGGGTCCTTGTATTCTTTGATGGAGACCCAGCTGCTCCATATCAGTAAGGAGTCTCTTAACTTTAGGGGTCCTAGTTCACCATGGAAGTTAAAATCACCTAATACCAAAAATGTGTTCGCCGCAAGAGCGTGCGTGGCTATTGGGTCTACAAGTGAGTCCGTGAAATCGTTTTTTGGGCCGGGGGGCCGGTAAACTAGTGCTCCCGACCAGCACTCCGATGCTGAAAAAAATGATTTTTAAAATCCCGATTTCCAAACTCTCATCAATCAATCAATCCATCAATCACAGACATTTATATAGCGCACTACTTACCCGGAGGGTCTCAAGGCGCTGGGGGGGGGGGGAAGGGGAGTGCTGCTACTGCTCGAATAGCCAGGTCTTGAGCTTCTTCCTGAAGGAGAGGTGGTCTTGGGTCAAGCGCAGGTCGGTCGGGAGTTCCAGGTCTTGGCGGCCAGGTAGGAGAATGACCTTCCTCCTGTTGTCGTTCTTCGGATGCGGGGGACGGCGGCGAGGGCGTGGCTGGCTGATCGGAGATGTCATTTGGGAGTGTAGAAGTTGATGCGGTTGTTGAGGTAGCTCGGGCCTTGATCGTGTAGGGCTTTGTGTGCGTGGGTGAGGAGGCGGAAGGTGATTCTTTTGTTGACGGGGAGCCAATGCAGGTCTCTCAGATGTCCGGAGATGTGGCTGTGTCGTGGGATGTCAAGGATGAGTCTGGCTGAGGCGTTCTGGATCCGCTGGAGTCTCTTCTGGAGCTTGGCGGTGGTTCCGGCGTAGAGGGCGTTGCCGTAGTCCAGTCGGCTGGTGACAAGGGCCTGGGTGACCGTCTTCCTGGTCTCGGTGGGGATCCACCGGAAGATCTTCCGTAGCATGCGCAGGATGTTGAAGCATGATGAGGAGACGGCGTTGACTTGTCTGGTCATGGTGAGGGAGGAGTCCAAGATGAAGCCCAGGTTGCGTGCGTGGTCTGTGGGTTTGGGTGCACTGCCCAGGGCGGGGGGCCACCGGGAGTCGTCCCAGGCGGAGGGCGAGGAACCCAGGATGAGGACTTCCGTCTTGTCTGAGTTCAGTTTCAGGCGGCTGGTCGTCATCCACTCGGCTACGTCTTTCATCCCTTCGTGAAGGTTGGCTCTGGCGGCGGCGGGGTCGTTGGTCAGGGAGAGGATCAGCTGGGTGTCGTCAGCGTAGGAGATGATGTTGAGGTTGTGTTGGCGTGCAATGGCCGCGAGGGGGCTCATGTAGACGTTGAAGAGGGTGGGGCTCAGCGAGGATCCTTGAGGGACGCCGCAGATGACTTCGGTGCCTCTGACTTGTACGGTGGTAGACGGACTCTCTGTGTTCTTCCGTCGAGGAAGGAGATTATTCTAGTGCCTTCTCCTGTATTCCGACGTTGCTGAGGCGCTGCACTAGGGTGCGGTGGCAGACAGTGTCGAATGCCGCGGAGAGGTCTAGGAGGATGAGGGCCGCTGTCTCGGAAGCCAGACTGTGAGGGGTGGAGGGATCCATTCGTCTCGAGGAAGGCGGCCAGATGCTTGTTGACGGTCTTCTCGATGACTTTGGCTGGGAACGGGAGGAGCGAGATGGGGCGGTAATTCTTGAGTTCAGTGGGGTCCGCTGTAGGTTTCTTTAGTAGGGCGCTGAGTTCGGCGTGCTTCCAGCTCTCTGGGAAGGTGGCGGTGTCGAAGGAGGTGTTGATGATGTCCCGCAGGTGGGGTGCGATGACCGTGTCGGCCTTGTTGAAGACGTGGTGAGGGCAGGGGTCGGTCGGAGATCTGGAGTGGATGGAGTTAATCATGCGGATGGTGTCTTCGGTGCTGATCGGAGTCCAGGCGCGGAGGGTGGTGGTGGGGGGCGGTGGTTCGGTTGTGTCGTGCGTCGGTTGAGTGCAGAAGCTGTTGTGTATGTCCGCGATCTTGTTGTGGAAGTAGGAGGCGAGGGAATTGCAGAGGTCTTGCGATGGGGTGATGTCGTTGTTTCCGGCGTTGGGGTTGGAGAGCTCTTTGACGATGTTGAAGAGTTCCTTGCAATTGTGTGCGTTGTTGTCCAGCCGGTCCTTGAAAGCAGTTTTCTTAGTGGCGCGGATCAGTTGGTGGTGCTTCCGGGTGGCAAGCTTGAGGGCGGTCATGTTGTCCGGTGTTGGTTCCCTTCTCCAGGCTTTCTCGAGGGCTCGGCAGTTCTTCTTGGAGCTCTTGAGTTCGTCGGTGAACCATGGGGCCTTCTTGCTGCCGGGTCTGCTAGGCGGGGTCCTCAGTGGGGCGAGTTCGTCCGCGCAGTTGTTGATCCACTTCGTGAGGTTGTCGGCGGCCTGGCTGGGGTTCGCTGAGCTGGCGGGGGGGTGCTGGCTCAGGGAAGCGGCGAGCTGGTCGGCTGTGATCTTGTTCCAGCTTCTTCGAGGAACCGGTTGCTGGTGGTGGTGGATCGTCGTTCTTCTGAAGGTGAAGTGGACGCAGCTCTGGTCCATCCAGTGGAGTCCAGTGGCGTGGCTGAAGGCGATGTCTTTGCTGGATGAGAAGACGGCGTCGAGTGTGTGTCCGGCGAGGTGGGTGGGGGTGGATACCAGCTGCTTGAGTCCGAGGTTGGCGAGGTTGTCGAGCAGGGTGATGGTGTTGCGGTCGTTGTTGTTCTCCAGGTGGAAGTTGAGGTCCCCCAGGAGGATGTAGTCAGCGGAGGGCAGGGCATGCGGGCTGACGAAGTCGGCGATGTCCTCGCTGAATTGTGTGCGTGGTCCCGGGGGTCGGTAGATCAGGGTGCCTCTGAGGGTGGTCTTCGGGTCGGTGCGGATCTGGAAGTGTAGGTGTTCGGCGGTTTTCAGGGTGTCGTCGGTGTTGGTCGTGATGTGGATGGTGTCCCTGTGGATGATGGCGATGCCTCCTCCAGTCTGTTTGACGCGGTCTCTTTGGGTGATCTTGTATCCCTCTGGGATGGCGATGGCGATGTTGGGTGCTGAGGAGTCGTTCATCCAATTGGGAATTAATCCAGGAGATGTTAATATGCGGTCTGTATGCTATTGCAATACCTCCGCCCGTTTTAACTGTCCTGTCAAGGTGAATAAATTTATAATTATCTAAGCTAGCCATGTTGATGGATGGATGATTAGTGGCATTCAACCAAGTCTCCGTCATGAAACATACTTCCGGGGAATAGGTGTTAAGCAAATCCCAGATTTCAAACTGATGTCTGGGAAGGGACCTGACATTACATAGCATAAAGGTAGGGGCCTCCTCCCTTATGGACTCTAGGGTGTGTTTTACCGCCCTATGGCAAATGAGTTTATCGCCCTGGAAAGTGCATCTACTACAGGCCACCGGGCCTTCTAACTGGGCCGGGAATTTTGATGGACAAGTTATCATACCTTCCACTGAACCGGATGCAGTCCTCCGAAGTTTAAGGAGTTCTGCTGAGGAATAACTTATGCTTTTTCGCTGAGTTGTACATGCCAAAGATAAAAGGGGAGTCCCATGCCCTAGCCCCGGCCTGCCGCGGACGGGCGCAGACGGGCTTACCTTTGGCGCACCTTCGGCGCGCCAATGGCGCGTCCGTTGCGCGGAGGCATCCCCGTATTCTTTTGTAGAGCCGCCGCTCTCGTCAGCTGATTGCGCCACGTCCCTCCACCCCGCCTTCAAGGTGGGCGTAGCGTGAGTCAACAGCGTAGTGGGGAGGTGTGGTCTCCGCGTTTAATCGGCGGAGCACCGTGAAGTTGAAGTTAAAAGTTCTTGATAGAGCGCACTGTGACCTAGCGGCTTCCTGACGCTGAAGCAGAAGGCTGAGAGGAGTGGAATTCTACTGAGAGGAAATCAGCAGGAGTACGCTTGAGAAAACAGAAAGGTCTTAAGGGCCTTGCGGAATTGTAGGTAGACTGAAATAGATCTGATGGGCAGTGGGAGACTGTTCCAAAAACAAGGGGCTAGTACAGAGAATCGAGTGCCTCCAGTCTTGGATCTGCGGAAGCGCGGAACACTGAGAAGGGCTTGATTGGAGGAGCGGAGGGTACGGTTGGGAGTGTAGGGGCTGATGAGGGAATTAATGAAAGCCGGGGCAGTGCGGGCACGAGCCATGAAGGCCAGACAACCCATCTTGAAAAGGGCTCTCTGGCGGATGGGGAGCCAGTGAAGGGATTTCAAAACGAGTGATGTGGAGGGACTTGGGAAGGTGAAGGATAAGACGGGCGGCCTGATTCTGAATAGCCTGAAGGCGGCGTAGTTCGTAGGCTGGAATGCCCACGTAGAGGCTGTTCCCGTAATCGAGACGAGAAAGAATCTTTGCCAAAATGATAAGTTTAAGAGCATCAGAGGAAAAGAAACGGGACACTTTCTGAATGATCCGGAGGGAAAGAAAACAAGAGGACACAACTGAACTTATCTGGCCGTGCATGGAGAGGTCCCGACTGACTTTAATTCCCAAGGTCTTAGCAGAGGCCGCTGGTATGTGCGGGGGGGCAAAGGTGGAGGGCCAAAAGGTAGCAGACCAGGGGGAGGTGGTAGGGCCAGTCAGGGCCAACTCCGTCATGTCCAGATTGAGTTTGAGTTGGTTGTAGTTCATCCACTCAGAAATGAAAGCTAGGGTAGAATGGAATTTAGGTAGGGAGTCTAAAGGAGAGGAAAGATCAAATACTAACTGGAGGTCGTCCGCATAATTATACACGGAGACCCCCATGTCAGGAAGAGAGAGAATGAGGGGGTGAATGTAAAGATTGAAGAGGAGGGGGGACAAGGAGGAACCTTGGGGGACCCCGCAAGGGACCAAGCGGGAGGGGGCAGTAAAACCGGAAAGATGGACTGCCTGAGTCCGTTCTGTAAGGAAAGAGGCGAGCCAAGAGAGGGCAGTGCCCCGAACGCCCGCTGCGCAGACACAGTCGAGAAGAATGGAGTGGTCAACAGTGTCAAACGCAGCGGACAGATCGAGGAGCACCAAGGCTTGGGGTAGATTTGAGTCAGCCTTGCTCTTTAGTTAGTCTAGAACGGACAGGACCACTGACTCAGTGGAGTGGGCCGGGCGGAATCCCGCTTGGTGTGAGGCCAAAAGATGGTTTTTCTCGTTGAAGGTGGAGAGGCATGTAGTGATATAGCTCTCTAAGATCTTCCCGAGGTACGGAAGAAGGGAGATGGGTCTAAAGTTGGATGGAAGGGAGGGGTTAAGCCGGGCTTTTTTAGGATAGGGAAGACTATGGCCGATTTGAAAGATTTCGGTACTAGGCCAGAGGAGATAGAAGCATTAAGAAGGGAAAGGGGGGATCGGGCAGTGAGTGAAGAGCTCTCTCTGAATGCGAGCTGGAACACAGTCAGCCGGGGAGCCTGACTTAACTTTCTGGAGAAGCTCGAGGAAGGAATCTAGAGAGATGTGGGGGAACTGGTAAAGGAAGGAAGAAGGTGGGTGAGAGCGGGTGAAGGGGGTGGCGCAGATGTAGAAGGGATGTTGGATTTGATCTTTGCAATCTTCTCTAGGAAAAAATTGTTCAAGGATGAACAAAGATTGGGAGGGGATGAGGTTAGGGTTGGCCCTATCGGAAGCAACTAGATTGCGAATTATGGAGAAGATCTCCTTGGGTTTGTTGGCTGATGAGGTGATTATCTCCGAGAAATAAGTGGTTTTAGCTGAGAGGATGGCCCTCTTGTAGCAAGCTAGAAGAGACTTGTATTTAGCTCGCAGAAGAGAGCAGTAGTTGCGCCTCCAATGGCGTTCAGAGCGCTTAAGGTCCAGTTTAAGGGTTTTCAATTAGTCCGTAAACCACTTTTGGGCATCATGGGGGCGACAAGCCTTAACTTTCTTGAGGGGGGCAACCAGGTCACAAGAAGAAGACAACCAATGATTTACGGCGCCTACTTGAAGATCAAGGCAAAGATTAATCCTGGACTCCAAATGTGCAGATGGCCTCGACCTAAGTCAATGAATGGCTTGGGGGAAATCCTGGCGAAGATGCAATTGAATCGGCAACACCCATTTTTTATAGTTTTGATCTTGCCCCACTAGGCAGATGCCACTACCCCCGTCAAGATGGATGCCGCTGCCCCCGTCGAGACGGATGCCGCTGCCCCCGTCGAGACGGATGCCGCTGCCCCCGTAGAGACGGATGCCGCTGCCCCATAGAGATGGATGCCGCTGCTCTCATCTATTTAAATATGAGTGCAGTTGATCTGTGAGAGCCTTCAGGTTGTCTAGTATAATGCAAGAACAGTCACCACTTCCAAGAACGCCTAAATAGTTACGCTAGTTAGGGCGCCATTCGAATCGTAAACTATTTGCATAGCTTTGCTTTTTCTTCACTTTATTTAGTATCCGCAGAGAACTGAAAATGCAGTAATAACGTCCATAAGTGCAGGTTTTGATGTGTTGGGTTTGGCAAGAGTGAGGAGTAAATTATCGACAAATAAAATGAGTCTTAGCTTATGCAGCTGAGGGGAACTCCTATTAATGGATCTGGGTTTCAATGAGGATGGGAGGGTTTCATCTGCAGAATGAGGATTATGAGATACAGGATGGATTGCCTGGGTACCCACTGGAAGCCGGGTCTCTGAGATCTTTCAGTTGGATGTTTGTGAGGTCAGATGTGAACCATGACAAGACTCTGTCACAGATACCGGGCTGTGAAGTGCCGAGCAGGACCAGGAGGCAGGCTTGCTTATATATTTGGTCCAGAGAGCATCATGGAATAGTCGTAGAGTAGCTGTCGCCATGCTGCAGCGTAGATGGTTAGACTTGTAGGAGATGGTTCTTGATGATCTGCTCCTGTAATTCAGATTGGACCCCTTCCTCGGTCATTTCTCCTGGGATGGGCAGTGGGTGATGAGGGGATGTTGGAGAGGTTGTCTGAATCAGAGGTTGATTTCCTCAGCAGAGAGAGGTTCAGTCCTGTTTTCAGTGTGTCTGGGAGGGTTCCTAGGCTGAAGACTAAGCATGCTGGTGGCTGTAGGTTCGTGCATGTGAGATGGAGAGAACATCCTAAGCTGCAGCGTTATAGAGCTGCCAGAGGAAGGCGCCGAAGCGGCTGGAAGCCCTTGACTTCAAGACTTCAAGCCGTTTGAGAGCTGCAGTAGAAGGTGCGTCTGCCTCCAAGATTGGAAGGAGGAATGAGGACTTGGCTAAGGTTGAGGAGTTGGGGTTTCGCGTTTCCAGACTAGAGACTCCTGAGGGCGGAAGCAAAGACTCCACCCAGCTGCGTAGCGGTCAGCCATGTTTGAAAGTGTGGGTGTTGGTTGTGAATAAGAGCCAGGAATTTATCTCTGTGCTTGCCCGAGGCCACCCGGTGGCCATCAGGAGGGCGGGCCCTTAGTCTCAGAGGGCTGCCCCCGTCCCTTACTATGGTCAGCCACTCCTCCCCAGGGCAGGCGTTGCCCGGCGGGAGGTGGGCAGGTCGGTGACGCGCGTCCGGGCGGCAGGCAGGGTGAGGGGGTATATCTTTCCCCCTCGCCATTGTTTAGGCCTCTTTGCCGCTCCGGACGTCTCGCGTACTTCTTCGGGGACACTCTTTTCCCTCCCTACCTCTAACCCAGAGTGTCGGCTAAGGGGGGGCTCCTAAGGGAGTTTTAATGAGTTCCTTTTTCGTTGCAGGCGGAGTTACTGGGCGATCCGGAAGCAGAGAGGTGCAACACTGTACTTCAGCGGGCACATAGGGGTGCCAGAGCCTAACCTAGAACCTCATGGGAGGTCCAGGAACTCGTGTCGGCGCCCCAGTAGTCCTTCGGGCGGTTGTGGGCCTGTGCAACCGGAGGTTTGCCTAGGTACGCCCCTCAAGGGGCGTGAGTAGTATGATTACCATAATGGTGCAGTAGTTGGGTGGTCCGCCACTGTGCTGATTGGCTCAACAGGCGGGCAGGTGGCGAGAATGCGGCCTGCCCTTGGATCGCCCGTAAGATAACCCACCGTGATTACATATTGTTGTATGTAATAATAAACCTGCAGCAACTTTTCCTAATCTTAACACTTGTGTCTGTGTTATTTGCGGGATGTGGTATATGTTGGGGCGGGGGGTTCCTGTTGCCCTGATGTGACTATGGGTGGGTTAATCATAAGGTAAATGTAGGCCGAATGCTAGTTGGCAACGGTGCTTTAAGGAGTGTGTAAGTTTCCTCAGCAATTGATGTATGTTCTTTACATATTTAATGTTTACAGCCATGGTTGTGTACAGGGTTGGATTGGTATGGTGGGTGCTATGGCAAGGGGCCGGTATCGAAGTTCCAGCAGTAGGCTACTTTTTTGGCAGCCTGGGGGCTGATTTGGGTTGTGTCTTGTGTGTTCAGATGTCGCCAGCTGCCCAGGTGAGTGCCTGCAGGGCTCGAGTCGGGGTACCACGTGGGTGGACTGCGTCCCCCCCACACTCATTTTACCGGGAGCTCGATAACTATAAACTGCAACTGAGTGCAAGCCACCTATCGTGACGTCAGCATCCCCCCACTTCTTTTTTTTAGGATTTGTGCCCTGGGTGCCTAAGTGGCATTTCTGTAGGCAGCCAACGGGCAGAGGTGTCAATCTCTTGCTGGGCCGGCCCATTAATGTCTGCATCCTAAGTGGGGGCCTGAGCAGAAGTGTCCGCAGTTGTTTTCGGGTGTTTATAAAACTTCGCTGAGCAGTGTTTTGCGGAAAGGCAAAATGGAAATGTGTGCCACTGTTTTTTTTGCGTGCCCGGGCCGATTTCTAATCCCAATCCAACCCTGGTTGGTAGTAATTTGAGTTTAGCGCCACTTTGACTGCGACCTAATCCAGTTGGCCAGGGCTTCGTTTAAAGGCGTTCACCAAGCCTCATTAGTGCGCGCTCTTCAGTGGCAGCGCGCGTACCCGCACTAGGGAGGCGCTAGGTCTGGGGGGAAGAGTAACCCCTCCATGGGGGGGCAGCGAGGTGGACGAAGGACCTGGTGGTGGAATGGGGGGATCGGAGCTTCAGCTGAGCTCCATGCCCCCCTCACACACCCTACGACCACCACCAACGGTGTGGTGGTCGGTGCGCTGCGAGACCCTGCTCGTGGGCAGAGGTAGGCCTCAGGGAAAGTGCTTGCAATAGACGCACACACACTGATATAGTACAAGGCCAAGACCCCGGGCGGTCATGCGTTCTTTTATTTATACCTTCGGGCGTGCCCCTCCTCGGGTGCCTCTCATATCAACAATGTATAGTACGGGCCGGGTGGCTCCCTCACTACAGGCGGGTCACGGGGCGGCCCCTGTACCGACCACCGCGCCGAGGAGCGTCTTATTTCGGCGAGATGTATCGCGTGAGATCAACAATTATGAGTCATAAACATGCCTCGCAGGCATAAAACAGCAGGGAATTAGCATGTGGCCTGATAAATATGCATGCGAGCGGCTCCCCGAGGAATAACACGGCGTGATTGATAGGTCTGGGACGGCAGCATATGCAGCCCCGCCGCACAATGCACGATGCGGCCGTGCACTTGTTAAAAAGTTCCCAGAACTTTGCAAAGCGCGAATTCGCATCTGTGTGTTTTTTTTCTACGTGTCACATGTAAGATTAATTGATTTGTCTGCCAGTGGGTGGGGGCTGGGGGCGCAGGCGGCCCTGCATCCGTAGGACACCGGGGACGTTTGGATTGGGCGGGGGCTGCCTCGGATGTTCACTGTAGCGCCTTGTGGTCGTTTTCAAACAGGATATCGTATTTTTTCTTTAAGTGGCCTGTTGTCAATGTGCGTTTCAACATATCGAGCTAATATAGACATTTATTTTGATGGCTGCATTTCTAAGCAGTCCCTATTGTGTGGAAGAATTACGGAAAAGGAAGATAGCGATTTGTCCAGGATCACGTACCTTATTTGCGTAATAGGGAAGCTGGGATTCGAGCTGGAGACTTGTAGTGCGGCACTTCACTGAAACATTATGGGCTCGGGTCTTCAAACCATTTGCGGAAAAAGTTACGCCGGTGCACACCTGCCGCTTTTATGGAGATTAATCCAGACGTAGGAATCACAATGAATTTACAACGCTGGTAAAGGGATTTACTTCCATGTATTGTCCGACCAAGGGGCGGGGCATGGTGGGAAGGCTCTGGGGCTTGAAGTTTGTCCCCACCAAGCTTGCGTGTTTGTGGGTTCTTCCAAGCTCTCTCAATCCGTTCCATCCTGACACGGTCCGAAATGTAATATTGTCAGAGGCAGGAGTACGTCCAGGGCTTTACATGGGATGGAAATAACTAGGGGGTGTTTCAAAGGGGCGTGGCCAATGTACTTAAGGGCGTGACTTACAACACCTAAGCTAAAAATCTATATTTAGCATAGTGTGCCGTCCGCTGATATTTTGCTGTTTCTGTTATTGCATCCAGATATGATACAACAAGAAACGTGTGAGAAGTGTGGCTCAATGATTAGAGCGGCAGACCCTGATGCAGAGGTCTAGCCCGGGACCAGGGTTCAATTCCCCGCCTCGGCGGGTCTTGGGCTCAAATTTCCCCGGACCTGACAATTCTCGCCTCGGTGCCTATTCCAATCATGGACTCCCACTCTGTAACACTTGCTTAATCTCCACAACGGCCCCTCGCAGCGGGTTGTCTGGCTTTGACCTTGGGGATGCCCAGTAATGGGTTATCTCGCAGGGGAATACCAGGACGGGTTCCCTAAGCAAGCGCTGGGACGCTTTCGGGCAGCCATGTGCTCTACAAATCAAATTTTCTTTCATTTCATTTCAAACATCATACCTGCAACAAGTCAGGACTATTGGCTTTGTCAATAGTTGTTAGTTGCATAAGATAAATAAGCAGCAACTATGGCTTGTATATAATATTGAAAAAGCATCTACTTAAAACCCTGTTGACACCATAACAATGTTGCTGCTCTTGAGTTTAAAAAAGGGAAGTGAAATCCAGAGAGGAAATGACACTTTAACTTCTCCACTAGTCAGAAGTGAGCAGTGTGAGCAGCGCACATCGATGTGCCGCTGTCCCTGCCGTCCGCCTGTGCCAGGGCACAAAACAGAGCTGATAGAGACCCGTATCGAGGCCCCTTATAAAAACTGCAGGTGCTCAGACCCGGTGAGACCCGGCCCACTTAAAGCCCTGAGTACGTCTTTAAGGAAGGTGCAAATGGAGAACAGACTCAGCCTCATTGTTTAATTAACAAGGCTCTGAGAGTAGTCAGTGCAAGTCAGGTGTTTTCTTGAGACCGGAGTATGTGCTTTGAGCAGGAAAGGGATGTTCTTGTTGAGTACTGTTACAACTTCTCTCTATTTCTGGTGAAGAAACGTATCCCACCCCATCCTCATCAGTTTTGTAACGTGTATACTTTGCTTATAGAGCGATCACGCCATTCATGTGATAGAAATACTTCATGCTATGGAGGGATCACATCACACCATTCATGTGATAGGAATACTTCATGTTTATGGAGCGATCACGCCATTCATGTGATAGGATTAGTTCATGCTTATGGAGCGATCCCGCCATTCATGTGATAGGAATACTTCATGTTCATGGAGCGATCACGCCATTCATGTGATAGGAATACGTCATGCTTATAGAGCGATCACGCCATTCATGTGATAGGAATACTTCATGTTTATGGAGCGATCACGCCATTCATGTGATAGGATTAGTTCATGCTTATGGAGCGATCCCGCCATTCATGTGATAGGAATACTTCATGTTCATGGAGCGATCACGCCATTCATGTGATAGGAATACGTCATGCTTATAGAGCGATCACGCCATTCGTGTGATAGGAATACTTTGTTTATGGAGCGGTCACGTCATTTATGTGATAGGAATACTTCATGTTATGGAGTGATCACACTATTCATGTGATAGGAATACTTCATGTTATGGAGTGGGCACGCCATTCATGTGATAGGAATATTTCATGTTTATGGAGAGATCACACCATTCATGTGATTTATTTATTTATTTTATTTTTATTTAGAAGTTCTCTATAGCGCTAACAAGAGCCGAAGGTAGCAGAGCGCTTTACAGTAAAAGGAATGAAAAGGTGAACAAAAAGACACGTAACAAATAATGGCGATCATCTAATGACAATTAGGGAGGAGGAGAAGTTCGTACAGTAGGACTTCTTGGTAATAGGATACAGAGATAACACATAGTTCTGGGGATGATTGTTGATCCTAGTTACCCAGGACCTAGGGAACGGATGAGGAACAAGGATTTGAGTTGGCTCTTGAATTCCGCATAGGACGGTATGGTTCTGATATGCGGGGGGATAGAGTTCCATATTTTGGGGCATTTCCTGTGAAGGAGCAGTCTGCAGTTTTCTTCTTTCTGGTTTTTGGTAGGGTGAGCAGCAGAGAGTTAGAGCTTCTCAAGTTTCTACTTTGGCCAGCTTTTGTGAGCTTGTTTGCCAAGTATTCTGGTTTTCCGGTGTGGAGGACCTTGTGGGTTAGGCAGGCCGTTCTGAAGGTGCTACGCATTTCAACCAGGAGCCATTCAAGTTCTTTGAGAGCTGGGGAGATGTGGTCAGATTTTTTGCATCCTGTGATCATTCTTGCTGCCGCATGCAATGTTGTTTTTAGTGGAGCCAGGTGTGATTTGGGGATGCCTGTTAGGATTGAGTTCCCATAGTCCAGTCTAGATAGAACTAGAGATTGCGTGGCTAGTTTAAGGTCCTTGTTGGGAATGAAAGGTTTGATTTTGTTCAGAAGTCTGAGGTTAAAGAATGCACTTTTTGCCGAGTTCTTAATGTGGTTTGTCAAGGTTAGTTTGAGGTCTAGGGTGAAACCCAGAGATTTTACAGAATCAGCTAGCGTGAGAGAACCTTTAAGAGCATCGATCGACTTCAGCCACTCGATGATTTGAGGGTTGTCTTCTTTGTTTGAGATGAGAAGAGTTTCAGTCTTGTCGGGATTGAGTTTCAGGTGATTCTTTGTCAGCCAATCTTGAACATCATTTAAGATGGCATTTAGTCTGTGGATGTCGTTAAGTGAAGAGGTTTCCAAGTAGATCTGTGTGTCATCCGCGTAGAGGTGGAAGTGGATATTGGCATTCCTGAGTAGTTTGGCGAGCTGTTCCATATAGATGTTGAAGAGCTGAGGAGAAGGTACTGATCCTTGGGGGACTCCCTTGTTGACTTGCTGGGTTTCGGAGGTGAAGTTCTTCATTTTTATTATTTGCGAGGGGTTGTGTAGAAAGGAGGAAAACCACTCGAGAACTGCCTCGCCGAGGCCAGCTCTTACTTGCAGAGTCTTGATGAGGAGCTTATGGTCCACCGTGTCGAAAGCTGCGGATAAATCAAGGAGTATGAGGAGGCAGCACTTGTCAGTTTCAAGGGAACCGTGAATGTCTATGATGTTCAGCATCGCAGTTTCTGTGCTGCGGCCTTGCCTGAAGCCGGATTGGAGGGGGTCCAGGAGATTGATGTTATCCAGATGATGAGCCAATTGCAGGAGAACGCATCGTTCCAGTGTTTTGGCGAGTAGAGGGAGGTTAGATATCGGTCTGAAATTGTTCAAGTCAGTAGAGTCAAGACCGGGTTTTTTCAGCAAAGGGGTGACTTGTCCCATTTTTAGACAGTCGGGGGCTACTTTGCTTTGTAGGGAGCTGTTTATGATTTTGCCCCAGTTAGGTGCTAAGGTGAGCTTCATTTTTTTGATTAGTGAGAGAGGAATGGGGTCTGAGATGTGAGATGATGTTTTGGAGGTCGAGATCAACGAGATTATCTCAGTTTCCTGCACATGGCGAAAGCTTAGCCAAAGGAGGGGAGAGGGGCCGGATGGTAGGTCCTGTGGGATGGCCGCGTTGTTCTTCAAGAGGTGTAAGTTGTTGATGTCTAGAGATAATTTGATTTTTGAGACTTTATCGTTGAAGAAGGTGGCGAAGTTATCGCATAGTTCTTTGGACGCCTGCAGGGGTGAGGGCAGAGGCTAGGATGTTTGATGTCTGATTATGTTGTAGATCTCCTTAGGTCTGTTTTTGGAATTGGCTAGTGCCTCTCGGAAGAAGCTGGATTTCTTGTTTTTGATATGGTTGTTGTACTTCCTGCAGGCTGTTTTTAGTTGTAAGCGAAGGGATGCTGTTGGGTTGTTTCTCCACTTTCTTTCTTTGGCTCTCAAGGTTCTTCTTTCTGCTTTGAGGTCCGCATTGAACCAGGTTCTAGAAGGGGTGGCACGGCTTCTTTTGAGCTTTAGAGGAGCTAGATTGTCGAGAATGGAGACTAGCACGGAGTTGTATTGTTCGATGAGATCATTGGTCGAGAGGTGCAGAGAGTTGTCTGGAGAAGTGAACTTAGCTGACCCTCTAGAATGTCTTGGGGTACTTGGGAGAGGTTTCTCGACCTTTTGGGGGGTCTTGGGGAGGTTTAAGCAGGATGATGGGGTGATTGATGTGAAATAGGATCATATGATGATCTGACCAGTCAACGGGAAGTATGTGGTTGACCGTGATTGAATTCTTTTGTGCACTGATGGCGTCCAGTATGGCTCCTTTGTAGTGTGTCTCCTCAGTGCAATGTTGAGTAAGGTTGGTGTCGGCGAGGAGGCTGGATAGCGATCTGATTAGAGGGTTATGGATTTCGTTCCATCGGAGATTCAGGTCACCCAGAATTAGGTTGTTGGAATCGCCAAGAGCGTCTTGTGCAATCAGGTTGGATAGTGGATCTCCAAACTCGTTGTTTCTGCCCGGGGGGCTGATTGAGTAGATGGCACAGTAGAGAGTCATTGTCTTTGGATAGGAGTGTGATAGGAATATTTCATGTTTATGGAGTGGGCACGCCATTCATGTGATAGGAATACTTCATGTTATTGAGGGATCACATCACACCATTCATGTGATAGGAATACTTCATGTTTATGGAGTGATCACGCCCTTCATGTGATCGGAATACTTCATGTTCATGGAGCGATCACGCCATTCATGTGATAGGAATATTTCATGTTTATTGAGTGATCACGCCATTCATGTGATAGGAATACTTCATGTTTATGGAGCGATCACGCCATTCGTGTGATAGGAATACTTTGTTTATGGAGCGGTCACGTCATTTATGTGATAGGAATACTTCATGTTATGGAGTGATCACACTATTCATGTGATAGGAATACTTCATGTTATGGAGTGGGCACGCCATTCATGTGATAGGAATATTTCATGTTTATGGAGAGATCACACCATTCATGTGATTTATTTATTTATTTTATTTTTATTTAGAAGTTCTCTATAGCGCTAACAAGACCCGAAGGTAGCAGAGCGCTTTACAGTAAAAGGAATGAAAAGGTGAACAAAAAGACACGTAACAAATAATGGCAATCATCTAATGACAATTAGGGAGGAGGAGAAGTTCGTACAGTAGGACTTCTTGGTAATAGGATACAGAGATAACACATAGTTCTGGGGATGATTGTTGATCCTAGTTACCCAGGACCTAGGGAACGGATGAGGAACAAGGATTTGAGTTGGCTCTTGAATTCCGCATAGGACGGTATGGTTCTGATATGCGGGGGGATAGAGTTCCATATTTTGGGGCATTTCCTGTGAAGGAGCAGTCTGCAGTTTTCTTCTTTCTGGTTTTTGGTAGGGTGAGCAGCAGAGAGTTAGAGCTTCTCAAGTTTCTACTTTGGCCAGCTTTTGTGAGCTTGTTTGCCAAGTATTCTGGTTTTCCGGTGTGGAGGACCTTGTGGGTTAGGCAGGCCGTTCTGAAGGTGCTACGCATTTCCACCAGGAGCCATTCAAGTTCTTTGAGAGCTGGGGAGATGTGGTCAGATTTTTTGCATCCTGTGATCATTCTTGCTGCCGCATGCAATGTTGTTTTTAGTGGAGCCAGGTGTGATTTGGGTATGCCTGTTAGGATTGAGTTCCCATAGTCCAGTCTAGATAGAACTAGAGATTGCGTGGCTAGTTTAAGGTCCTTGTTGGGAATGAAAGGTTTGATTTTGTTCAGAAGTCTGAGGTTAAAGAATGCACTTTTTGCCGAGTTCCTAATGTGGTTTGTCAAGGTTAGTTTGAGGTCTAGGGTGAAACCCAGAGATTTTACAGAATCAGCTAGCGTGAGAGAACCTTTAAGAGCATCGATCGACTTCAGCCACTCGATGATTTGAAGGTTGTCTTCTTTGTTTGAGATGAGAAGAGTTTCAGTCTTGTCGGGATTGAGTTTCAGGTGATTCTTTGTCAGCCAATCTTGAACATCATTTAAGATGGCATTTAGTCTGTGGATGTCGTTAAGTGAAGAGGTTTCCAAGTAGATCTGTGTGTCATCCGCGTAGAGGTGGAAGTGGATATTGGCATTCCTGAGTAGTTTGGCGAGCTGTTCCATATAGATGTTGAAGAGCTGAGGAGAAGGTACTGATCCTTGGGGGACTCCCTTGTTGACTTGCTGGGTTTCGGAGGTGAAGTTCTTCATTTTTATTATTTGCGAGGGGTTGTGTAGAAAGGAGGAAAACCACTCGAGAACTGCCTCGCCGAGGCCAGCTCTTACTTGCAGAGTCTTGATGAGGAGCTTATGGTCCACCGTGTCGAAAGCTGCGGATAAATCAAGGAGTATGAGGAGGCAGCACTTGTCCGTTTCAAGGGAACCGTGAATGTCTATGATGTTCAGCATCGCAGTTTCTATGCTGTGGCCTTGCCTGAAGCCGGATTGGAGGGGGTCCAGGAGATTGATGTTATCCAGATGATGAGCCAATTGCAGGAGAACGCATCGTTCCAGTGTTTTGGCGAGTAGAGGGAGGTTAGATATCGGTCTGAAATTGTTCAAGTCAGTAGAGTCAAGACCGGGTTTTTTCAGCAAAGGGGTGACTTGTCCCATTTTTAGACAGTCGGGGGCTACTTTGCTTTGTAGGGAGCTGTTTATGATTTTGCCCCAGTTAGGTGCTAAGGTGAGCTTCATTTTTTTGATTAGTGAGAGAGGAATGGGGTCTGAGATGTGAGATGATGTTTTGGAGGTCGAGATCAACGAGATTATCTCAGTTTCCTGCACATGGCGAAAGCTTAGCCAAAGGAGGGGAGAGGGGCCGGATGGTAGGTCCTGTGGGATGGCCGCGTTGTTCTTCAAGAGGTGTAAGTTGTTGATGTCTAGAGATAATTTGATTTTTGAGACTTTATCGTTGAAGAAGGTGGCGAAGTTATCGCATAGTTCTTTGGACGCCTGCAGGGGTGAGGGCAGAGGCTAGGATGTTTGATGTCTGATTATGTTGTAGATCTCCTTAGGTCTGTTTTTGGAATTGGCTAGTGCCTCTCGGAAGAAGCTGGATTTCTTGTTTTTGATATGGTTGTTGTACTTCCTGCAGGCTGTTTTTAGTTGTAAGCGAAGGGATGCTGTTGGGTTGTTTCTCCACTTTCTTTCTTTGGCTCTCAAGGTTCTTCTTTCTGCTTTGAGGTCCGCATTGAACCAGGTTCTAGAAGGGGTGGCACGGCTTCTTTTGAGCTTTAGAGGAGCTAGATTGTCGAGAATGGAGACTAGCACGGAGTTGTATTGTTCGATGAGATCATTGGTCGAGAGGTGCAGAGAGTTGTCTGGAGAAGTGAACTTAGCTGACCCTCTAGAATGTCTTGGGGTACTTGGGAGAGGTTTCTCGACTATTTGGGGGGTCTTGGGGAGGTTTAAGCGGGATGATGGGGTGATTGATGTGAAATAGGATCATATGATGATCTGACCAGTCAACGGGAAGTATGTGGTTGACCGTGATTGAATTCTTTTGTGCACTGATGGCGTCCAGTATGGCTCCTTTGTAGTGTGTCTCCTCAGTGCAATGTTGAGTAAGGTTGGTGTCGGCGAGGAGGCTGGATAGCGATCTGATTAGAGGGTTATGGATTTCGTTCCATCGGAGATTCAGGTCACCCAGAATTAGGTTGTTGGAATCGCCAAGAGCGTCTTGTGCAATCAGGTTGGATAGTGGATCTCCAAACTCGTTGTTTCTGCCCGGGGGGCTGATTGAGTAGATGGCACAGTAGAGTCATTGTCTTTGGATAGGAGTGTGATAGGAATATTTCATGTTTATGGAGTGGGCACGCCATTCATGTGATAGGAATACTTCATGTTATTGAGGGATCACATCACACCATTCATGTGATAGGAATACTTCATGTTTATGGAGTGATCACGCCCTTCATGTGATCGGAATACTTCATGTTCATGGAGCGATCACGCCATTCATGTGATAGGAATATTTCATGTTTATTGAGTGATCACGCCATTCATGTGATAGGAATACTTCATGTTTATTGAGTGATCACGCCATTCATGTGATAGGAATACTTCATGTTCATGGAGCGATCACGCCATTCATGTGATAGGAATACTTCATGTTTATGGAGTGATCACGCCATTCATGTGATAGGAATACTTCATGTTCATGGAGAGATCACGCCATTTATGTGAAAGGAATATTTCATGTTTATGGAGTGATCACGCCATTCATGTGATAGGAATACTTCATGTTCATGGAGCGATCACGCCATTCATGTGATAGGAATACTTCATGTTTATGGAGTGGGCACGTCTTTCATGTGATAGGAATACTTAATGTTTATGGAGTGATCACGCCATTCATGTGATAGGAATACTTCATGTTTATGGTGTGATCACACCATTCATGTGAGAGGAATACTTCATGTTTATGGAGCGATCACGCCATTCATGTGATAGGAATACTTCATGTTTATGTAGTGGGCACGTCTTTCATGTGATAGGAATACTTCATGTTTATGGAGTGATCATGCCATTCATGTGATAGGAATACTTCATGTTTATGGTGTGATCACACCATTCATGTGAGAGGAATACTTCATGTTTTTGGAGCGATCACGCCATTCATGTGATAGGAATACTTCATGTTTATGGAGTGGGCACGTTATTCATGTGATAGGAATACTTCATGCTTATGGAGCGATCACGCCATTCATGTGACAGGAAAACTTAATGTTTATGCAGCGATCACACCATTCATGTGAAAGAAATACTTTATGTTTATGGAGCGATCACGCCATTCATGTGACAGGAATACTTCATGTTATGGAGCGATCTTATCATTCATGTGATAGGAATACTTCATGCTTATGGAGCGATCACGCCATTCATGTGATAGGAATACTTCATGCTTATGAGCGATCTCGCCATTCATGTGATAGGAATACTTCATGCTTATGGAGCGATCACGCCATTCATGTGATAGGAATACTTCATGTTTATGGAGTGATCACACCATTCATGTGATAGGAATACTTCATGTTTATGGAGTGATCAAGCCATTCATGTGATAGGAATACTTCATGTTTATGGAGCGATCTTATCATTCATGTGATAGGAATACTTCATGTTTATGGAGTGGGCACGTTATTCATGTGATAGGAATACTTCATGCTTATGGAGCGATCACGCCATTCATGTGACAGGAAAACTTAATGTTTATGCAGCGATCACACCATTCATGTGAAAGAAATACTTTATGTTTATGGAGCGATCACGCCATTCATGTGACAGGAATACTTCATGTTATGGAGCGATCTTATCATTCATGTGATAGGAATACTTCATGCTTATGGAGCAATCACGCCATTCATGTGATAGGAATACTTCATGCTTATGAGCGATCTCGCCATTCATGTGATAGGAATACTTCATGCTTATGGAGCGATCACGCCATTCATGTGATAGGAATACTTCATGTTTATGGAGTGGGCACGTTATTCATGTGATAGGAATACTTCATGTTTATGGAGTGAGCACGTCTTTCATGTGATAGGAATACTTCATGCTTAAGGAGCGATCACGCCATTCATGTGATAGGAATACTTCATGTTATGGAGCGATCTTATCATTCATGTGATAGGAATACTTCATGTTTATGGAGTGATCACGCCATTCATGTGATAGGAATACTTTGTTTATGGAGTGATCACACCATTCATGTGATAGGAATACTTCATGTTTATGGAGCGATCTTATCATTCATGTGATAGGAATACTTCATGTTTATGGAGTGATCACACCATTCATGTGATAGGAATACTTCATGTTTATGGAGTGGGCACGTCTTTCATGTGATAGGAATACTTCATGTTCATGGAGCGATCACGCCATTTATGTGATAGGAATATTTCATGTTTATGGAGTGATCACGCCATTCATGTGATAGGAATACTTCATGTTCATGGAGCGATCACGCCATTCATGTGATAGGAATACTTCATGTTTATGGAGTGGGCACGTCTTTCATGTGATAGGAATACTTCATGTTTATGGAGTGATCACGCCATTCATGTGATAGGAATACTTCATGTTTATGGTGTGATCACACCATTCATGTGAGAGGAATACTTCATGTTTATGGAGCGATCACGCCATTCATGTGATAGGAATACTTCATGTTTATGGTGTGGGCACGTTATTCATGTGATAGGAATACTTCATGTTTATGTAGTGGGCACGTCTTTCATGTGATAGGAATACTTCATGTTTATGGAGTGGGCACGTTATTCATGTGATCGGAATACTTCATGTTTATGTAGTGGGCACGTCTTTCATGTGATAGGAATACTTCATGTTTATGGAGTGATCACGCCATTCATGTGATAGGAATACTTCATGTTTATGGAGTGATCACACCATTCATGTGATAGGAATACTTCATGTTTATGGAGTGATCAAGCCATTCATGTGATAGGAATACTTCATGTTTATGGAGAGATCTTATCATTCATGTGATAGGAATACTTCATGTTTATGGAGAGATCTTATCATTCATGTGATAGGAATACTTCATGCTTATGGAGCGATCACGCCATTCATGTGACAGGAAAACTTAATGTTTATGCAGCGATCACACCATTCATGTGAAAGAAATACTTTATGTTTATGGAGCGATCACGCCATTCATGTGACAGGAATACTTCATGTTATGGAGCGATCTTATCATTCATGTGATAGGAATACTTCATGCTTATGGAGCGATCACGCCATTCATGTGATAGGAATACTTCATGCTTATGAGCGATCTCGCCATTCATGTGATAGGAATACTTCATGCTTATGGAGCGATCACGCCATTCATGTGATAGGAATACTTCATGCTTATGAGCGATCTCGCCATTCATGTGATAGGAATACTTCATGCTTATGGAGCGATCACGCCATTCAAGTGATAGGAATACTTCATGTTTATGGAGTGAGCACGTCTTTCATGTGATAGGAATACTTCATGCTTAAGGAGCGATCACGCCATTCATGTGATAGGAATACTTCATGTTATGGAGCGATCTTATCATTCATGTGATAGGAATACTTCATGTTTATGGAGTGATCACGCCATTCATGTGATAGGAATACTTTGTTTATGGAGTGATCACACCATTCATGTGATAGGAATACTTCATGTTTATGGAGCGATCTTATCATTCATGTGATAGGAATACTTCATGTTTATGGAGTGATCACACCATTCATGTGATAGGAATACTTCATGTTTATGGAGTGGGCACGTCTTTCATGTGATAGGAATACTTCATGTTTATGGAGCGATGACGTCTTTCATGTGAAGAAATACTTCATGTTTATGGAGTGATCACGCCATTCATGTGATAGGAATTCTTCATGTTTATGGAGTGATCACGCCATTCATGTGATAGGAATACTTCATGTTTATGGAGTGATCACACCATTCATGTGATAGGAATACTTCATGTTTATGGAGTGATCACGCCATTCATGTGATAGGAATACTTTGTTTATGGAGTGATCACACCATTCATGTGATAGGAATACTTCATATTTATGGAGCGATCTTATCATTCATGTGATAGGAATACTTCATGTTTATGGAGTGATCACGCCATTCATGTGATAGGAATACTTTGTTTATGGAGTGATCACACCATTCATGTGATAGGAATACTTCATGTTTATGGAGTGGGCACGTCTTTCATGTGATAGGAATACTTCATGTTTATGGAGTGATCACACCATTCATGTGATAGGAATACTTCATGTTTATGGAGTGATCACACCATTCATGTGATAGGAATACTTCATGTTTATGGAGTGGGCACGTCTTTCATGTGATAGGAATATTTCATGTTTATGGAGTGATCACACCATTCATGTGATAGGAATACTTCATGTTTATGGAGTGATCACGCCATTCATGTGATAGGAATACTTTGTTTATGGAGTGATCACACCATTCATGTGATAGGAATACTTCATGTTTATGGAGTGGGCACGTCTTTCATGTGATAGGAATACTTCATGTTTATGGAGTGATCACGCCATTCATGTGATAGGAATACTTTGTTTATGGAGTGATCACACCATTCATGTGATAGGAATACTTTGTTTATGGAGTGATCACACCATTCATGTGATAGGAATACTTCATGTTTATGGGATGATCACGCCATTCATGTGATAGGAATACTTTGTTTATGGAGTGGGCACGTCTTTCATGTGATAGGAATACTTCATGTTTATGGAGTGATCACACCATTCATGTGATAGGAATACTTCATGTTTATGGAGTGATCACGCCATTCATGTGATAGGAATACTTTGTTTATGGAGTGATCACACCATTCATGTGATAGGAATACTTCATATTTATGGAGCGATCTTATCATTCATGTGATAGGAATACTTCATGTTTATGGAGTGATCACGCCATTCATGTGATAGGAATACTTTGTTTATGGAGTGATCACGCCATTCATGTGATAGGAATACTTCATGTTTATGGAGTGATCACGCCATTCATGTGATAGGAATTCTTCATGTTTATGGAGTGATCACGCCATTCATGTGATAGGAATACTTCATGTTTATGGAGTGATCACGTCATTAATCTGATATGTCTTTTATTGAGACCTGCGTGTTATCAAAGCCCTGTTTGTCCAAAGAGATGAGGGAAAGAGATTAGGGTGCCTCTTTACTTCCCTTCCATGCCTGTTGCCCTCCTTCCTGTACATTTGGTTGTTTGGCTTTGGTTAATGAAGGTTGTGTTCCTACAGTTTAGAGTCAACATGCAACAAACACAGGAAGTTGCTTGACTGGTGCCAGTAATGATAATAATGATAATACATGTTTATTGTTTAGTTAGTTCACACCTTAACAATGTGTCAACATTGTCAGTAACTGGATGAAATGCATCACAATGGAGCACAAGTCACCTGGAGTATTGGCTAGACCATGGAATCACCTGGACAGTGAGACTGGGTGATCATCTGCTGGAAACTTGTGGTTGGAGAGTACACGTAGAATCCCTGGGTTGGTTCTCATTGGCTCCTCCTACAAATGAACTTCTGATCAGAATAAGAGAATTTAAGGAACATTATAAGCTGTTGCTTGGGAGGCGATAAGAGAGCGTGCAGAAGAGTATTATAGATCATTGTGATCAGTGAAATAAAGGATCGGGCGTTTCTGGGCCTTTCTTAAAGGGTTGAATAGATTCTCTAAACAGTAAATAGCAAATGAAGTCAGCCCAGCGAATTGAATCTGTCCCAGTGAATGGCTTGGTGTGGATTGCCATGGTACATCGTCTTGGGTTGCTGTAAGTCTATGCGTCTTTTAATGATCCAAAGACACCAGGGTTGGATTGGTAACGTTGGCACTCGGGAAATGGCCGAAGGGCCGGTAGCCAAGTTCCAGCTGTGGGTTGCTTTTTTGGGCAGCCTGGGGGCTGTCTGTGCTGTTAGGATGCCGCCAGCGGCCCAATGGGTGCCTGAGTGGCCTTTCTAGAGGCAGATGGGCGGAGCTATAACTCCTTCTCTCTCTGGGCCGGCCCATTAATGTATGCTGGTTGAGCGGCGGCAGGGGGTCTGAGCAGAAGTGGTCTCACTTGCATTCATGTGTGACTCAGCAGTGTGAACTCACCTGTGCATTTTTTTTTGTCTAAGTGAAGTTAATAAAACATGCCCCACCCCCTTTCTTTTCATACATCTTCGGTGAAGGAGTGTTTTGCAAAAAGGCAATATGCAAATGTGGGCCACTTTTTTTGTGTGCCCGGGCCGATTGTTGATCCCAATCCAACCCTGAAAGACAACCTCATACAAACCAAAAATTGTGGCATTCATCAGGCTGGAGATGGAAATAAAACATTTCTGATTGCTGTCTCGCATGAGACAAGAAGATTACCTTGGACACCTTCTGGTCTGTCGGCAGAAGGACTGACGAGTGACTTCAGCCACCCTTAAAATCTGAGATCCGAAAAGCTGCTCTGAGGAGGATGTCCCTTGCTGACTCCCCAAGGGGCTGTTCAGGAGGGAGCCCCCTGCGGGGGATGGCAGCGAGAGGGAGGGAGCCCAGGAGACTGGAGGTTTCCTCATGGTCCTAAGTGGAAGTGTGGACTGGGAAGGCTTTGTTTTTACTTGAACTTCGAGTCCACAGTGCGGGCCATGAGTAGCAGAGCAGGAGGCCCGAACTTGGCATATCGGGTTAGTTCGGACATGTGTTTGATGCCTGCTTCCTTAACATGAACCTTTGCTGTATGCGTACGAACTTGTTTTACAGAACATGTTAACTTGGACCATTGTTTCGCTACCAGTGCTTAAAACAAACCGTCTGCTGCCCTAAGGTGTTGGAGAAGCACCATCGCATCCGTGATGTATTATATTTTTCACATCCTTGTCTACTCTAATTGCAGAGTGCATCCTAATTTTTTTTTTATGTCTCTGGCTCATTACATTAGATTCTTTTTTAATTGTGTTTTATTTGAATCATAGCTGTGTGTTCTTTTTGTCTATATTTGTTTCTGAATGTTGTGTTTTTTTCTTGGCTGTAATTTTGTTGTGGTGATGCTTATCATTTGTGGCATCATCGTGAAGTTGTGGACGTCTCACAGAAACATTGGTTACTGCTGTGCGCTGCATAGTTTTGAAGGGAGGTCAGGCACAACTCGCAGCAGACTGCAACCTCTCTCTCTGGTGTGGTCTAACAATCCTGTTTCCTACAGCTATGCTATATGCATGCAGAACCCCCTTCCTAGTGCTTAATTTGAGCTGGTGCTTTCCGGTCCTGAGCTCCCGCACTTAATCGGTTTTAATTGTCAGCACCACACTTAGGGCAGTCTGCCACAAGGAGGCGCTGCTCCTTTAATTTAGCGATGAGCACTAGAACAGTTGTTTAGGAAAGCAATATGCATTAAAAAAATGCTAATACCTGCTCCCCAGCCATTCCTTTAGCTTTGGGGACCTGGAATAATCTGAAATGTTGCATTTTTATGCCAGAGAGATGGTTAGTAGTTGTTTTGGCAGCGATGACAAGGGCGATGGGTGGTGCAAGCTGCAGTGGCCTCCTGGCCAGAGCCCTGGCATTTAATAGTTTACAAATTAAGTAATTCACTAAAGGTTTTCAAGAGCGCTCCTGGAAACCTAAAGGTCGCATGTTTAACTAGCACTTAATTTGTTAAAAACAATAAGTGCCAGGGCCCTGGTCAGGGGCCACTGCAGCTTGCACCATGCATTGCCCCTACCAGCGCTGGCAATGACAGAACCAACACAACTGCTAACCATCACCTCCTGCAAGTCTGACAATTCAGACTAGTCCAGGCCCTCGGACCTAAAAGAATAGCTTTGGCAGCAGGTATTAGTTATTTTAGATGCAGGTTGTATGTATGACAGCGCCACTATGTGGCGGACTGTCATAAGCACTGGTGTTGACAATTAAGTGCGGGTGCCGAGCACCAGAAGCCACCGGTTAACCTTAAGCACTGGTCGCAGCTTTTAAAATATTGAACATTCCTTAAGTTTGGAAGGCCGCAGCTGCGGTTTCGGGTCTCGGGTTTCTTTGAATATGTGGGTCCGAGTTGCTTCTTTGTCACTGGGGCCCTATTTTAAATGGCATTATCTTGGCCTGTCCTATTCTCCGCCTGGCTGCCCGAGTTTCTCTTGCGCGTGTCGCATGTGTGTAGAGCCCGTGGGCAAGCCTGGGTGGGAGCTGTCTCCAAGCGTCCGTCTGTTTTATTCCCCGACACACAAAAGTGAATCAGTCTAAAATAGAGTGCGATTTGGACTATTTTCAGCAAGCAGGAAAACTGAAATCAATGGATTTGAGTTGTCTGATCTGTCGTCGGTTTCTCTAATAAACAAATATTTGAACTCTAGATTCGGACAGACCGGGCCTTGCCTTTAAAAGGGGGCTTTACACTGAGGCGGAAGCTCTCAGCAAGTAATAGGTTCATTAAAAATACACTTGTGCTGCGGACGGTAACATCGAAGGCATGACTTTCAGTCCTTACTTCCTGGAAGTGACATCATCACACAACAGTAAGTAACAGTGATGTACTGTGATCAAAGGGTCCTACCCAATGTCCGAGGTCAAGGGTCTGCTTTGCTACTCCTGTTGGCCAGAAAGGAGGTTCCCAAATATCCCAGTCTGGTTCCAATCGCATAAAGCAGGCTTCGAAGCTGGTGATTTAAAGATGGCCACAAAATCCAGGGCACTTGGAAATGACATTGAAATATTAATTAATATCGTGCTATTCTAGGAAGCCGCCTCGCGTGCGCATTCATGAGGCCTAAATCATTAATGGTGTTAAATCCAAGGTACTTTCTCCAGCAGGAAAGATGTGGAGATGGGTCCAAGGCAGCAGCTCTGGACTCGGGGCAAAGCTGGAGAGGAGTTGGAGCCAGGAGTTAGAGCTGATGAGGGGGTGAGAGATGTGGTGATCAATGTGAGAAGTTGACCTAGGATATGCTGTCCACTATTCTAGTGGGCACCTTGCACCAGTCCAAACGAACCTTATTGATGGTGGGTCTAAGACGACCTTTATTGAAAGCTATCCTAGTGATAGCTGTGGAGAGCAGCCTTCAGGCTAAGTCTTGGAGGAATGTAAAGCAGCTTGTTTTACCAGTCTATAATCTCGTGACTGACCAAATGAAAGGAGAACCACACCAGGTATATATATATATATATATATATATATCAGAAAAGGTTGTTCCACAACTTACGAAGTCACAGCTCGGCGTGGTAATCCATGTAACCAGGTAGGTAGTAGCCCAGCAATGTGCACACTAGTTGCCATACGCGTTTTGAGCTTGTCTCAGCTCTTGATCACTGGCGGCAAGGAGACAGGATACGGAGGTTTTGAGAACATGTGTTTTTATTTGATATGGAGTCCCGCCCCATTGGGCGCCATGGCATGCTGGTCTTAGTAGTTTATATCACGCCATCACCAACTCGTAGTTCATTAACCAAGTGGCTCCGTACCTGGTTACATGGATTACCACGCCGAGCTGTGACTTCGTAAGTTGTGGAACAACCTTTTCTGATGTTTAGCGGCAGTTCCAGCCGCGACGAAGTCCCACCGCGACTTGAACGGGACCTCCAAGCAGAATACTGAGGCGAGGAGGGACGGCGTGGTCAGCACAGGCAAGGTGCAATGATGTTAACCCAACAGTGAGCACATGCCCAACCGGGACTTTATTTTCTAGGAGCCAGGTACGGAGCCACTTGGTTAATGAACTACGAGTTGGTGATGGCGTGATATAAACTACTAAGACCAGCATGCCATGGCGCCCAATGGGGTGGGACTCCATATCAAATAAAAACACATGTTCTCAAAACCTCCGTATCCTGTCTCCTTGCCGCCAGTGATCAAGAGCTGAGACAAGCTCGAAACGCGTATGGCAACTAGTGTGCACATTGCTGGGCTACTACCTACCTGGTTACATGGATTACCACGCCGAGCTGTGACTGATATATATATATATATATCAGAAAAGGTTGTTATATATATATATATATATATATATATATATATATATATATATATATATATATATATATATATATATATATATATATATATATATATATATATATATATATATATATATATATTTATTCTAAACACATCCCACTATTCTCTTTATGAGGCTAGAGGCTAAAGTACATTCAGTAAACTTAATAGCAGACAGTAAATTAGCACATTATACGTTGAGCCCTAGGGGCGTCCCAAACCATATATTAAGAAAGTGGTATAAGAACCACGACTTGCATAGACACATGGCCTAGAGCCTGTAGAACCACTGGGGCCACCAGGAACCACCCAAGGTAGTGACACAGGAGACCCACGAGGGACGCGTGCAGTGTGAGAACACAGCCACGAATCACCATTAACTTCTATGGGGAAAGTCGCGGTTGGAAATTTAGAGATTAACGAGACTTAGAGGAGGACTTTGAGCAAACCCCTTTAGATTTAAGTGGTTCTAGAGCCAACGCCCACGGGAGCACTGGAGTACACAAGTTACCTCACCCAGGGAAGCCGGGTGCATAGGTGTCTTTTGGTGTCTGGTTTTGTCATCATTTTCAATGGCAATCTGCCTCAAAGTGTCTCTCGTGAAGAAGTAGAAAGTGTCCGGTGTGATCCAAGCCTGGATCGAAAATGAGAAGAACCTAAAAGCAGAGGGGACAGAGTCTGGGTCACAAGGGCACGATAGTCGAATGCCGACAGATGTCTGGTGATTTCAGGTGAAAGAGGTGAAGCTTGACTCATCAGCCACGAGGACCAGGAGGTGTTGACAACGACCAGGAGCTGGATTCGAGCTGCCCCACGAAGGATATCGAGTGCTGTGGTGTCGGTTCCCGGATTGGACCCAACAAGCCTTGGCAACAGCAGCCCATGCAGGAATCAAAGAAATGCTTCAGTGCAGACCAGCAAGGTCTGAGGGACTCGCCACTCAGTGCGGAGTCAGGGCACGTCTGGAGCAACCAGGGAAGCCCAAGGAAAATCAGAGTTGCCTTCACAGGGACCGACCAGTCGACGGACCAGGTATCGCGAAGGAGCCTCGAGCGGGAATGCAAGAAGCAGGCTTACTGAACACTCGTGGAGTGTAGGGCCACAATCTTCGTGCAGATGGTGCTCGGGGCTTGGGCTACAAGTAACCAAAAGCACAACTTCAGGAGACGTTGAGAAGTCAATGCACTAGCAAATGTGTACTGTGTCCAGGAGTTCCAGTTCCATGTCACTCACAAGGGCTGCAGGTCTCAGCTTTGCTGGGGACTCGGGTCGGCCTCTGAGAAGTCTGGAAATCCTCTTCCTGTGTTGCAAATACTTCGGAGTCCGGCAGGAGCTTTGGAAATGCAGACCGGCAAGATGATTCGTTGGAGCCTGCTTGAGCAAGGGAGTCACTCCTTGACCCCAAGGGAGATTCTTCTGTCCTCGAGTCTTTAGTAAAGCTTTGAAGTTCCAGGATTCAGTTTAAGAGTTTTGTTCAGGTGTAATCTAAAGTCCTGTAGCCAGGGGTTTCTTACTTATACTAAGAAAGGGGGTTGGACATACTCTGGGGACCCACCTATGGGAGGGTCTGGAAAGAGGGGTCGCTACAAACATTTCCTTTGTCCAGTTTTGTGCCAGAGCAGGGGCTGGTAGCCCCTGCAACCGGTTTGAACTGAACTATGCACAGGGACACCAAATGTGCCCCCAGTGCAGACTTCAAAGCTCTCTGAGTGCACCCACCCAGCCCCAATTCACTAAAACCTGTCTGGGAGGTGATTACACCTCCCTGTGACAGGAAACCTTTTGTCCAGGCCTCCCCTGCCGGTGTTTCTGTCAGCAGCAGGAGGCCAGACCTGTGTCTGTGGCTGCAGCATACATTTTGTGATGCCAGGGCTCTTTAAAACTATTACCGGTTAGACCAGTGTGTACATGTCTCTCCTTCTAGAAGGGTGGAATTCTACCCCCGCCGCCAGGACTGACGGGGGGGGGGGGTAGGATTCCAAAGTATTTAACACCAAACATGACATGTTTCCATGCAATGTTTATAGAAAAATGGTGAACCCAATATACCCTTGTAGGCTTGGGCAATAAATCAATAAAAGTAAAGGATGTCTACAAGGGATTTCACTTATTCTGAGAGTATTTTTTATTGTTCCAAATTATTTGTGAGTCAGTTAAGTGCAATCAGACTCCTAGGTGTCCAACTAGACAACCAAAGTAAATATAGTTAACAAAGCACAAAGAAAACCAAGCACACGGAGGATCCTAGTCGTATAAAATGAATTTATCTGATTTAGACATGTTAAAATTGAGAAGGGTACAATTGGACAAAGTAAATATCGGCAAATAAAGTTATGACAAAGATGTACAAATAACACAGTTCATAACCTATGTCAGCTCCTAAAGATAACAAAGCAAATATTATCCCAACAACAATAAATATTGCTTGAGAAAATAAAGATATTCTTGGAGTTGGCGGGATTGTCTACGTTTGGGTCTGTGGCTTCAGTCCATTAGACCATCCTGAGGACAACTTACTTTTTGCAGGATATATAACTTTCTATGGTATTTACAAGGAAACAAAAGTTGACCCGTTGCTGGCTTCACTATCTAGACATTTTGGTTGTCTTATACGACGAGTGATTTCAACGTTGTTTGCAACTGCCATTTTGACTCAAGGTCAACTTTTGTTTCCTTGTAAATACCATAGAAGGTTATATATCCTACAAAAAGTAAATTGTCCTGAGGATGGTCTAATGGATTGAAGCCACATAGACCGAAACGTCGACAGTCCTGCCAACTCCAAGAAAATCTTTGTTCTCAAGCAATATTTATTGATGTTGGGATAATATTTGCTTTATCTTTAGGAGCGGACGTAGGTTATGAACTGTGTGTTCAAATTTATTTGTCCATCCTTGTCATAACTTTATTTGCCAATATTTACTTTATCCAATTGTACCCTTCTCAATTCTAACATGTCTAAATCAGATAAATTCATTTTATACGACTAGGATCCTCCGTGTGCTTTGTTTTCTTTGTTGTGCTTTAACTACATTTACTTTGGTTGTCTAGTTGGACACCTTGGAGTCTGATTGCACTTAACTGACTCACAAATAATTTGGAACAATAAAAAATACTCTAAGAATAAGTGAAATCCCTAGTATACATCCTTTACTTTTAATGTTTCCATGCAGCCATTCCAAAGTTAGCATTTACCGCGAGGTTATAATTAGGGCTCCCTGTTTTCCGTTTTTATTGATTTTTACAGATAAAGACATACAGAAAACCATTTATTTTCCTGTCTGTATTTAATTTAAATATGGATAAAAACGGAAATTCACTTGTTTTTCAGTGATTCTAAATAACAACCAGGCCAATAGCTGTGCAGATTGAGAGGTAAAGAGAATAAAAAATAGACATTTTACTAATGAGGTACAAATAGGAGCACATATACTCATGGTTGATACTAAGATTTCCATGTTTTCATATACTTTTATTTATTTATCATCTGTGGGTGTTCATAACATTGAATTATGTCAGGCATTCACCTAAGAGCATACATTTATCAGCTAAATAAATGTGGAAATATACCAAGTTCAGCTATATTTTTTTCACAACACCCAAATTAAATCTGGATAAATACAGATAAAATTGACAAAAACATAAAAATGGATAAATACAGATGGAAATGCCCAAAAAATAAATACCATAAAACTGGGAGCCCTAGTTATAATGCACTTAAGAATATATGGTCTGCCTGCATCACAGAACAGTCTCAGAGAATAGACTACTAAAGCTGCAGAGGGGCCCGCTCATGCATGGGCACCCTCTCACACAAAACCAAGAACTCTGCCTTCAGGATTGCTATGGCCTGCCATAGGAGTGACTGATAGGTTTATATTTGTCAGTGATTAAAGGTAGATATAGGTAACCTTTATCTTAGTAAGGGTGCATGCACCACCTTACTCAGGCTGCAGTAGCAGTCCTGTGGTGCCATTTTGGAAGGCTTCCCAGGGGTGGCATAATACATTCTGCAGCCCCTGGTAGGCCTCTGGGGTACCTATGCCCTGAGTACCTGGTAGACCATATACTAGGGGCTCACAAGGGTACCCCAACAACCAAACTGGAGTGTACCTAATGTACATGCGATCAATTTATAGAGGAACCAGCTAGGCTGGGGTCCTGGTCAGCAAAAAGTGGGGGTAACCATAGTAAGCAGATCCTACTCTCCTACAATCGGTCAAAGGCAGCGGCTCTGGTGTCAAGGCAAAGCTGGAGAGGAGTTAGACCCTTGAGTTAAAGCTGATGAGGGGGTGAGAGATGTGGGGATGGGTGCAAGGGAGTGACTCAAAGGTTGAGAGGAGTTGGAGCAGGAGTTACCGCTGATAAGGGGGTGAGAGATGTGGGGACGGGTCCAAGGCAGAGGCTCTGGGCTCAGGGCAAAGCTGGAGAAGAGTTGGACCCTTGAGTTAAAGCTGATGAGGGGGTGAGAGATGTGGGGATGGGTGCAAGGGAGTGACTCAAAGGTTGAGAGGAGTTGGAGCAGGAGTTACCGCTGATAAGGGGGTGAGAGATGTGGGGACAGGTCCAAGGCAGCGACTCTGGGCTCAGGGCAAAGCTGGAGAAGAGTTGGACCCTTGAGTTAGAGCTGAGGAGTGGGTGGGAGATGTGGTGTTGGCTCCAAGGCAGCAGCTCAAAGCTTGGGAGGAGTTGGAGTCACAGGTTACTGCTGATGAGAGGGCAGGAGATATTGTGATGGGTCCAAGGCAGCGGCTCTGGACTCAAGGCAAAGCTGGAGAGGAGTTGGACCCTTGAGTTAAAGCTGATGAGGGGTTAAGAGATGTGGGGATGGGTCCAAGGCAGCAGCTCTGGTGTCAGGGCAAAGCTGAAGGGGAGTAAGAGCCCAGAGTTAGAGTTGATGAGGGGGTAAGATATGTGGTGATGGGTCCAATGAAGCGGCTCTGGACACAAGGCAAAGCTGGAGAGGAGTTGGAGCCAGGGGCTACCGCTGATGCAGGGCCGGCTCTAGGCATGTGCAAGCTGTGCACCTGCACAGGGCCACCAAACCCCAGGGGCCACCACGCCAATATATATCCTTAATATATTAATCCTCTGAGGATGGATACATATTTGCGTGGTGGCCCCTGGCAGGGATTTGGCGGCCTCCGGCTCTGTTCCACTTCTAAACTCCCTGACCCCCCCCCCCCCCCCCCCCTCTTTACTGGCCTGCGCGCTCCGCCCCGCCCAAACCCCCTCTTCCAGGCCCCCTACCTACGCTCCCTGCCCAGGGCCACCATGAGCCTAGAGCCGGCCCTGGCTGATGAGAGGGCAATAGAAGTTGTGATGGGTACAAGGCAGCGGCTCTGGACTCGAGGCAGAGCTGGAGAGGAGTTGGAACCAGGGGTTAGAGCTGATGAAGGGGTAAGAGATGTGGTGATGGGTCAAAGGCAGCAGCTCTGGTGTCAGGGCAAAGCTGAAGGGGAGTAAGAGCCCAGAGTTAGAGTTGATGAGGGGGTAAGATATGTGGTGATGGGTCCAATGAAGCGGCTCTGGACACAAGGCAAATCTGGAGAGGAGTTGGAGCCAGGGGCTACCGCTGATGAGGGTGTTAGAGCTGATGGGAGGGTGAGAGATATCTGCTTCTAGTCTATGCACCACGCTTACATTGTGTCTACTTCCTTCAACAACCTCCTCAGGAGAGGTCTGTTGGGGTAACCTTTGTCCTCAACAGAGGCTGGTGCTTAATATATGAAGCCTGACCCAGTCTGCGGTGTCCTCATCGAAGGCCATCACTGCAGTGCCCTGGTATTGTGCCCTTGAGAGAGACTGGCACTGAAGCCTGACCCAGTCTGCAGTGCTCTGGCTCGGTGTCCTCAACGAAGGCCATCGCTGCAGTGCCCTGCTAAGGTGATCTCATCAAGGGCCATCACTGCAGTGCCCTGGTACTGTGTCCTTGAGAGAGACTGGCACTGAAGCTTGGCCCAGACTGCAGGGCTCCTGGTGCCTTCCTTGTAAGATAAAAGCGCTGAAGCTTGGTCCAGTCTGCACTACCCTGGTATGGTGTCCTCATTGGAGGCAATCGCTGCAGTGCCCTGGTACTTGGTCCTTGACAGCGACTGGCACTGAAACCTGGCACTGTCTGCAGGTCTGTGGTGCTTCAGTCTCCTTGGAGACTGGCACTGAAGCTTGGCCCTGTCTGCAAGTCCCCAGGTACTGAAGCCTGGCACTGTCTGCGGGTCCCTCGTTAGTGTCCTCATCGGAGACTGGCACTGAAGCCTGGCACTGTCTGCGAGTCCCCAGGTACTGTGTGCTTCTCATAGGCCACCATTGCTGCTTGATCCTGTGTGCGGGTCCTCAGGACTGGCACTGTCTGAGGGTCCCTGGTTTTATGTGTTCCTCAGAGATTGGCACTGAAGCCTGACACTCTGTGTGTTCCCAGGTACTGTCTCCTCCTCAGACTGGCACTAAAGCCTGGCATAGTCTGCAGGTCCTCAGGTACTCTATCCTCGTCAAAGGTCTCCATTGATGCCTGACCCTGTGTGTGGATCCCTGGGACTGGAACTGTGGGTCTCCGGGTGCTGTGTCCTCCTCAGAGGCCTGACCCTGTGTGGGTTCCAGGGACTGGCACTGTCTGTGGGTCCCCGGGTGCTGTTCTCGTCAAAGGCCTCCCAATCATGCCTGACCCTGTGTGCGGGTCCCTGGGACTGGCACGGTCTGTGGGTCCTTGGGTGCAGTGTCCTCCTCAGAGGCCTCCCTTGATGCCTGACCCTGTGTGCAGGCCCCTGGGACTGGCCCTGTCTGTGGGTCCCCGGGTGCAGCGTCCTCCTCAGAGACCTCCCTTGATGCCTGACCCTGTGTGCAGGTTCCTGGGACTGGCACTGTCTGCGGGTCCCCAGGTGCTGTGTCCTCAGAGGCCTCTCTTGATGGCTGACCCTGTGTGCGGGTTCCTTGGGACTGGCACTGTCTGCGGATCCACAGGAGCTGTCGTCCGCAGGAGCCCCATTGATGCCTCACCGTGTGTGCGGGTCCCTTTATGCCTGACCCTGTGTGTGGGTTCCTGGGACTGGCACTGTTTGCGGGTCCCCAGGTGCTGTGTCCTCCTCAGGTCTCCCTAGATGCCTGACCCTGTTTGCAGGTCCCTGGGACTGGCACAGTCTGCGGGTCCTGTGTCGTCCTGAGGAGCCCTGTTGATGCCTGACCCTGTGTGTGGATCCCTTGGACTGGCACTGTCTGTGGGTCCCCGGGTGCAGCGTCCTCCTCAGAGACCTCCCATGATGCCTGACCCTGTGTGCGGGTCCCTGGGACTGGCACTGTTTGCGGGTCCCCAGGTGCTGTGTCCTCCTCAGAGGCCTCTCTTGATGGCTGACCCTGTGTGCGGGTTCCCTGGGACTGACACTGTCTGCAGATCCCCAGGTGCTGTGTCCTCCTCAGACACCTCCCTTGATGCCTGACCCTGTGTGTAGGTCCCTGGGACTGTCTGCGGGACCACAGGAGCTGTCGTCGTCCTCAGGAACCCCATTGAAGCCTGGCCCGGTGTGTGGGTTACTGAGGACTGGCACTATCTGTGGGTTCACTATGCTGTGTAGCCCATTGATTCCTGACCCTGTGTTCGGGTCCCTTGATGCCTGGCCCTGTGTGCGGGTCCCTGGGACTGGCAGGGTCTGCGGATCCCGGGTGCTGTGTCCTCCTCAGGAGCCCCATTGTACCTGGCCCAGCCTGCAGGGCGCCTTTAGTGAGCTCCACTTGAAACCTAGATGCTGTGTAGCGGCATCCTGGGGCGGCGATCATTACTTTGAGTGTTTATGCTGATGTGGTAATCTGCATTCACAGAGAAACCATTTGTAGCATTTAGTTTTACCTTGCAGTATAGTTTTCATCTTTAATTTGTAGGATATCTAGATCTGTAATCGGCTTTTATGGCAAATGTGTTCCTGTTTTAGTCAAATTGCAGTTATTTGCTTCTTAATAGAAGTTTGCTGAGTGGGTTGTCTGTTTTGCTTAACAGAGGACTTTCTTCCAGAAATCTAAGCTGACTAGTGTAATGGAGCTTTGTGATTGACAGCTGTCACTCGGGCCTTGGGCTCATTTGCCTAATGAGATATCTGTGTATTGTATATTTGTTGTTTTCGGTGGATCTGTGAATCTTGCAGAGCTGTTGTCTGACATTAGACCAGGGCGTGGCCAGCCGTCCATAAAGATGGACCCTTCCAAGTCTGTAGTGATCTGGGGGGGTGGCCATCTTCACCCTGCTCTGGGCAGATACATGCGTGCAAAGATCTGAGAGGAGGGTGGAAAGAAGCAAGGAGGAGAATACACTATGCAGTGATTTGAGAGGTGGGGGGGGGGGGGGCGCTCCAACACACTGTGGTGCAGCCAGCCTGTCACTGGCGTAGTGCAAGGAAGGAAAAGAGTCTCGTGATCACAGTTTGATTTGTGGAATACAGAGAATCACGGTTCCGTGAGCTCTTCAGGCCTCTTGTTGTACGTTTCATACTTTCTCAGTAAAACTGTGAGTTTGTTGAACAACATAAACATCAAAAAAGTGCAAGACCGATTCCCTGCATGCCATCAGGATATGTTGACCTGAGTTCTGCTATCTCACTGTGCACCATCTATACTCCTACCCTGGCAGAGTAACAGGTGGAATGTGCAACCTCAGAACATGACACCCATTTCCTTTGAGATCCACAAGAATTACACAACATGGCGTTTCAATATTTATTGAAGCACTATGATTCTTGCGTAAAATAAGTGTGCTGCAATTATTAGCAGAAGGAAACAGAGCAAAGTCATAATTATCATGAGAATAGTTAAGAAAATGAACAACTCCACCATAGAATATATGCTTGCATATGAGAATAGTTATTCTTTGTGCTCCTATCTAGCGCTACCTATCCTAGTGTGTATAGGGTGGGTGAATCTGCCAGAATCCTTGTTGGGGGATGTCACTCCCCCATTACCTGTGGGTAGGTGTCAACCGGGAGCCCTTCTTGGGTGGGAGGTGGGCTTCATCCTTTGCAGGAGGTAAAAAGGAATCAGCAGGGCTGGAGTTCCGGCATGGGGTGACCTCAACAGTTACAGCAAAATGCACCTCTGTCTAGACAAAGGAGTGATGTTGTTTATATAATAAACTTCACTCATGTGATCATGCCAAAGCCCCAGTCAGGCCGCTATTCTTGATTCTTTCATGATAGCTCTGTTGTAGAGCGGACAATAACAAGCAGCATTTTGTGTCGTGAACTTAGCCATTTTACAGAATCTTCAAGGCACTCGATAATATACCTACAAAGAAGTGTAAATGTATGAAAAGCCATTTCAGAAAATATTATCCTGCAGAGACACGCAAGTAAATGTTTGTAAAATATCAGCGTTTAAGAAAGGATGGCAACTTTAAAACGTGAGCATGTAAAATGGTAGTGTACCTTCTCGGACCTAAATGTGACAATATGACACTCTAGGCCCTGGTGACACTGCTCTTACTGCACCAATAGAAGATACACCTCTGTTCACACCCTCACAACAGGTGAAAATAAGCAATGGTGAGGCAACGTGCTACTTACGCCTTGGCCAAGCTCCTGTGCCAGGAATGAGAGGACATCAAGTTTGCCAACATGGGTCAGTGGGATCTGGGGTAGTGCCCTAGTTGAAGGTACCCGACCCCCTTAAGCATCTGTGTTGGACATTGGTTGACTTTCAACATGGCTTAACCGAGGAGTGAGTCAGGTGTTTGGCTTGCTCCTCTGAAATTCTTGCTCCTTATTTTGCTTTTACTCAAACATAGGTCTCGGGTCTGGACAGACACCGCACGTGTACGCCAGGCCATGGTCCCCAGCTGGAGGGGAATGAATAGCAGCCATCTTGAGTCGTTCAGACTGGGGTGGAAAAGGAGCAAAAGGAAAGGCAGAATAGTGTTTCAGACGTTGGTCACTTCGAGCTGAGGCAGGTGTTGAGGTAGAACTCTGGTGGGCACAGAGGGAAGCATTGGGAGCACTTAAAGACCCTGATCAGAGTGAACAGAAGACATAAGCATGCGGCATATAAACGCTGGTCATGGGAGACCTAGACACTAAAAGTAAGCAGAAGGATGGACATTGAGGTAGGCGTCTTCAGACCTTGTAGTCCCCCTACTAACCAAATTAAAGTAAGTGCCCCCTCAGGCCCCTTCTCCCCTGGCTAGTACACCTTTCTGGCTACCCTTTGCGGAATTTTGAAAGTTGATTTCAAGAATAAGGGGTATCTTTTCTAAACTTGAATAAGCAGAAAGCATTAATCTAGAGGGCACTCTAGAAGCAGCGGAGAGGCAGCAAATGCCCTCCGGCATTAAAAGAACAGCAGCAGCAATGATCAAGAACGTCAACGTGACACCTGCAGGGCCTGCCTCTTCAGGAATGGTATGCTCCAGATACGCGCCCACGGCCGCCTTGCGTGAGTAGAGGATTTGAACCCCATTCCTTCCATTGACCCGGATCCTTAGAGGTGCTAGAGTGCAATCAAAACACAGGTTCTGATCTACATGCATTGGGGCTCAGGACCAAGTCCAGATGAAGGCGGTGACTGAGGGTAGCAGTGGGAGTCGCTAAACTCAAAGAGGGCGTTCTGTCTGCTACTATGTAGGAGGATGACCAATGTTACAAAGGCCGACACCTTCTCTTTCTTGTCCTGGGTCATAAGGCGGGAAGAGAAGACGAGGTGGATATAGTTAGAAGGGGTTCCTTGCCAGGATAGGCAGGCAGACACCCAATCCGTAGAACAGTTGTTTTTGGCCCTGAGGAAGGGGCCCCATAGCTGCCACCAGGGATGCCAGAGGGAGCATTGGAGGTATCCCAATGAGGCTATGCCTGGTCATAGGAGGCATTAAGTGTTTCCTTGTTGGGGCTCCTCCAAGAGATGGAGGGAGGAAGGAACGCACGCAAGTGGAGACTTGGGCGTGGAGAACTGACACTTCTAAATCTTTCAGATGTTCAAGGTTGGGTTTTGGACTTAATTGCCCACATACAATGGGTGTTTAGGACTTGGAGACACAATAGTTGTATGGCTTGTAGGTGAAGGTTTTTTGTTGCACCATTGCCCTGGGTCAATGTGTGCTTCTTCTCCTGTTAAACACAAATGTCTTCTTGAGATCAAAACATTAGAAGTAGAGTGTACAAATTAACATTAGACTGTATTACATCAGATGGACAGTGTAGAGCAAATTTGGAGGCAGCCTTCCTCTGGTCCTTGGCCGGCAGTCACATGAGTCCTTCCGTGACTTTGGCTCCCGGAAGGCATCAGCCACAGCCATCACCTTTAGGAGGTGGGAGCACCACCCAGAGATGCCCTCTGGCATGGGGTAAAATCAGCCAGGTGGTGTCACTGCACTAGAAGATCATCAAGGCCTTGCTTCATCCCATTGAAGACCACGTTGGCTGCATCGGTTATTGAGGGACCTCCTCTGAATTCAATCAAATTATTTGCAGCTCGTTTTTCTGGGAAACAGCATTTACTACACAGCGCAAACCACCGCTGCCGTCGAAACGAATGTGTCTGTACCACGCAATCCTTTACCACACATAGTTACGACCACATGCCTTGGGGAAAGCCACGTTGCAATTTCAAGTCCAACGCTTTCCCTACTGTTGCGCAGACTGCAGTTGGAATAGTAAATTATATTGCTCCAAAGACCATCACTTTCCCTAAGGCTTGTGAATGATATGCATGGTGAAGGCACACCCTTTGTATGTAAGGAGTAGCGACATGCATGGTAAAAGGCATGCGTTGTTCAGACATACAACCCGCTTTTCTATTGTCTAGGAAAATAAATTGACAGAGATGAAGCACCCATGTTTGGAGGGGACACCAGAGGAGGTTTGTAGAGCCACGGATATTCGTGCATCAAGATTTATGGATCTATCTTAATCAGGTTTATTGGGGCTCTGTTTTGAAGCTCTCCCAACCCCCTTTTAAACCCCATGTTGCTGTATATACCGTTTTTGTTATCACTTCATAGATTTTCTGGAAACCGTGACCGGTTTGTCCTTGTCGTTTCTTACAACAGCTTTACAACAGTTTGCACCAGTGGCGGACGGTGATTTTGGCAGGGAGTGGGGGCTGGTGAGACACACACATTCACGGATGCCCACACTCATCCATGCATTCCCACACACACCCATTCACAACAAATGTGTTCTTTTATACATGCATACACTCATGGACCAAACATTAAAAAACATAAGACTTAACCTGTCCTTCAGCTCCCGGAGAGGAAAGCCTCGGAGTTCCCATGATGGTTGGGACTGCTGCCTTCCCTCATTGGCTTACCTGTGAGGGAAGGAAGCAGTCCCTCACTTTTCACGGAGTGGGATGGGGTCAGTGAGATTTGCTGACCGGTGTCACTGATTGACAATCGGTCCGGGGCAGCAGTTCAGGGCTTAAAACTGAAGCGCCCGGGTCCTGGGCATTCACTGATGCTCCCCCTCGTCGCATGGACCTCAAGGCACTTTTTCCAGGCAGAGGTGGTCACCCCCAAGGACTGTGGAATTCTCAGCCTGGCAAAGGCCAGCTTAGGCAGCAAGGAGCCTGCGCATTTAGTGCATGTCTAGCTCCAGGCTGCCTGACCTGAACAGAAGAGTGTCTGTTGGGCTCACCTTTGCTCAACCTGATAGACACTCTCCTCTGGAAAAGTTGCAGGGGGCGTGGCCACTTTATCCGTATGGATGGGCCGTGACTAGTTTGCACGTGGACTCCTATGCCACCCTTATTGCTTTGCATCTTGTAACAAATAGTTTGATTTGTTGAACTTGGCTCATGACTGTCAATTTAAAAAGTCCATACTATCTGGTAACATACATAATTGTCTGGGTGAAAATGGTTTTCATTACTTGGCCACCTTTTACTAAAAGGCGTTTGCTAGAAGCTGTGCAGTTCTGTTCAAGATAAAAGATTTAAAAAAGTAATGTCGTGAGCATTTCGTCTGGAACGTAAATAGACGTAAATGATTGATTGGCCTCCTAAATCAATGCAAGCTAGCTCAGCCTTCGGGTGGGGTATTCTGACTAATATTTTTATTCTTTATGATTAGGTTAAAGTCAAGTGCTCTACGAAATGTAGTTTTTTTAATCTATTTTGTTTTGTAATGTTTTTAAAAAATATATATTTTCATAGTTTCACATAGTTTTTAAAGATTTGATTTGTTTATGTAATTAATTAATGAGTTTTACTAATTTCTCTTGGTGTGATTTTCAGATCTGGCCTTACTGAATATCAGAGAAGGACAAAGGATCACTTGTGCCTGAGTAACCAGGGTTCAATGTACTTGCTGTCTTCTAAAAATAACCCTCATTCACGTACATAGGCCATGAGGCGGTATAGGCGGTTCTCCGCCTTGTTTAGAAATGTGACCGCATCATCATTGGGTTTCTTTTCTCACATGATGTCCTCCACCAGGAGGAAAAACCACTGGTTATTGCAGTAGTGATCAGTGATGAAAACGTGAAAGTGCTCAAGTGAGGTGAGTAAAAAAAGAGAGGATCTTCATATTACCTAAACTGTACTATTATTCAGTTTGGAATGGAGGTAAATAAAAACAGTGTTGTGCGTTGAAAGACGAGTTATTAGTCTCCACGCACTGGGTTGTCCATGTGTATGGTCGACATATTCCAGCCCCTTACGATCGCCCTTACGGGTCGGGGGGCCTTCTTCAGGACCCCTAAAAAAATGGAAACTGCGTATTGTCACAGCTTTGATGAGTACACCATTGGTTCATCAATTATGCACAGCAGGGCTTGGTCTCAGGGACTGGCCTGTGGTAAGGCCTGCACCCAACTTCACACGGGAGGCCAAGACCTTTGTTGCTGAAATGAGAATTGACAGTTCATAGCTTTAAGTCTTGGACGGAGGGCTTTTCTTGTTTCCACCGTTTCATTGCAGTAATCCTGAGATATGAAAATGTTGTTACCTTTCCAGAGTATGTGATTGTTTCTTCGTAAAGGATAAGATCAGCTCTACGTGCTGGTAACGGAAAGGTTTGCACATGATCGGCCTTGGTGACTTTTGGTTAGGCAATTTCCTTGTTGGGATTTTGTGTGCTCTGTCAAATTCAAAGGGTTTGCTAAATACCAGGTTTGCTGCTTGTGAGAACCACTTTTCCAGAAAGGAGATGCATGACCCGGCTGACTCTTCTTCGCCTTCTGGTAGACCAAATATTCGAAGGTTTCCACATCTGAGATTGAGGTAATATTGAGTGCTTAAAGGTATTTGGTCATTTTTGCGTCTGAAACCTCCAGGTGTCTGATCCTACTTTCGGTCTCTGTAATTCATCAATTAGTTTCTCTCATGTCTTGCCGGATTGTGAATATCTCATTTTGCATAATACCAGTGTTTTCTTTCGTTGACTTGGCTAGTTTGTTGGCATCCGCAAGCTTCTTGTATTCTTCGGTCCATCCTCAGGGTTGGTTTGATGCTCTATGGGGCCCCCTCTCAATCGCACTAAGTCCACCAGATATAGAATCGTGGACTGTTGATGGGATTAAGCGAGGGAAGGAAAGGAAGGTGACAGCAGGGAGGGAGATCTGCAGAGTGAACACACCATCAGTACTTGGTAATACTCTTCCTGGAACCATACATATCACTACAGACTCAAGCTACTTAGTATCTGTCCTACCTGTAAAAAAAAATAACAATATGAAGAAATGTAGATGGTTTCTTCACCAGCTAGTATTGAGTATTGCTAAAGAGGAATACAGGAAAAGACCAGGAATAACATGAATACATTTTCTTCCTATATAGCGTACTAGATTACTAAACAGTTATACACATACCCCATTGCTTGCTACACCCAGCTTCACAGGGGAGGGGTCTTGTGAATCCAATAGCAAACCACTACAGAGTCCCCTGTTAAAGTATAGCCAAGCACAAGCAAAAGAAAAGGAAAAGCAATTGTATGTGAGTTAATTCAATCCCACATATATCACAGTAGACCTCAGAAGAATCCAAAATATCTGTGGAAAGGTCTCAGAATGGTTAGCAAAGCATACAATAGTTAGTATAGAGTCAATCCTCGGTTCCTCCTAACCCTCCACAGATAACGAGGTTAACAACATTCCGTTATCCAATTCAATTGTGTTCCATACTGCACAAAAATGTTCAGCAGAACCTGAGTGAAGCCCATACTCCTAGGCAGTCGGAAATACCGCCAAGTCTCTCCTCTGCAAGATCTCGGCTGAGTTCATCCAACAGAGGAAAGTCCGAAATCAAAAAGAATGCTTAGTTTCCAACTGCACGGACTTGCGCGGAGTCCACCAACAGTCGGAAATCGAAGAAGAAACAAATAATCAAATCTCGGTCTCAAGGACACCCTTACCGAACCAGTACTCCCAAAGTCTATGGTATATCCTGGAATAATCGGCAGCGTTCTCTGCCCCGGAAGCATTATATGCCGATAGAAAGGGCAGCATGCCCAACTGACGCATGTGCCGTACCCATTGGCCCGATGGGAATTGTAGTTCGCTGACTTCCCAATGGCGGAGTTCAAACGTGCGTGGTGCCGCGCTGATGGGATTTGACACTTCTTCAAGATGGTGTCCATGGTTCAGTTGATGTCTTTTTTCCTTTGATTGGCATCTCCGGGTTCGACAGGTCAGCCTTCGCTCTTTACAAGCTTTTTTTATTGTCTTTCTCCGTCCTCTTTGATATTGAGGAAGGTTTTCTTGCAACCTTACTAGGAGGTGCCATTAACCCCCCCCCCATATCTACCCCCCTTGACTTCAGCTGGCGGTAGAAACAGCGCCAAGTTGGAGTTAGAGGTTGGTCTTGGCCTGTGTAGGCACAAACGTGAGGGCGTGCGCATAACCAGAACTTGACGTTTGATGCAACTTTTTCTGCAACTCTTTTTTCTGAATATTCTCTTTTTCTAAATAATCTCTCCTCTATTTATTCACTCAGCCACCATTTTGTATGCTGCTACTGGGTACCTTGTCAGAGACTCCTATAGCTTGTGGTTCACCCATGTACACGTTATTTCAAATTCTCAATGTCTTATCCTAGATAGCCAAACTCCAAGAAATGCGGCACTCCCCAGTACCTCCTCCGTTGATGGTGAGTGTAACAACCGGAGTACAATTGGGTTACAAGCGACCCTCCCATCAGAGATCGGGAACAGACGCCATTTTAGAATCTGTGTTCAGCACAATACCTAAATTCCACATTATGGCCGTGCACAGGCACAATCATCGGACTCCCCGTGGCGGTCTTAAACCCTCCTCCGATGAGTGGAACGCTTATACTGCTCCAGGCATTCGTCTTGTCAGAGATCGCAAACGTTGCCGTATAAAGGACCGGCACAATTCCTCAATTCAGCCGCACAAAATCACAGGTCCTACTAAACTCCCCACGGTCTTAATCCCTCCTCCAATGAGTGGAATGGAGTGCTACGCTTATTCTGTCACAGGCATTCATCGCGCCAGAGATCGCAGACGGTTGCCTTATTAAGGACAGGCAGGCATTCTGGCGTATAAATAAAGGTAACCAATTTGGATATTTTTTAGTTGTGACTTACATCAGTGGGGGTCTTACTGTTAGACGTTAATCACCCACTTTCCGCAATCCGCAGCTAGTGGTATCAGTTTTGATCTATTGGGGCACTTCCGGGACTCTTAGTAGTTTGCTCAGCGAGGCGGTGCAAGACCCAGTAGCTTTAGGGACCCCGCGTCATGCATTGGGCACTTGTGTCACGTTTGTTGAAAATAAATAGCGCCTCACAATAAACTGAAGCCTTTCGCGTTGTTGCAGCCTTTTATAAGGGCTAGCAGCATTGTTCTTTTGGTGAAAACTTGTTTTCCTGAGTGAAGGTTCAGGCTCAAGCCGCCATCTTCTCCAGCTCCAAACCACGCCCCCTTTATTACTAACATTTTTAAAAAAAATCTATTTAATCGATTGTATATAACAGTTTCTTTTAAATAAATCTCCAATCGAAAAAACATAATACAAAGTCCTAATCCTACAGCACCTTGTTGTCTTTACGCTCTCACTAAAAAATGACAAGTTGCACTTTTCCATTTTCTCAGTACGTTTTCATAAAGTAAACGAGATGAGAGCCTGAGGTGCGCTGAATTCATTTTTTGAAAATTTGGAAAAGATATCCGAAAAGCTTCCAAACACATACAAAAAACACAAAATTCTAAGCGTTGTTTTTAACAGATTCCCTCGTTTTTATCAAAAAGTGTATTTATTTCTTGCACAATCAGATCTCTCCTCCAACCCATTCCGAGGCACAGTCCTACTCATAGTAGGAATGAACAGTACCAATGTTTGTTTCCTCTTACTAGACTGAATGTCTACTACGGAAAATTAACAGGAACAGCATCCCTGTATCCCAGCGTCCCTCTACCCCAGCGTCCCTGTAGCCCAGTGATCCTTCCCAATGCTGCTGTAGTTTGGGAAAGAGTCGAAAACGCACCTCTTTAAACAACACTTAGGTGCTGATTAGCAAAAAAGCCTTCCGGGCTGTCCGAATTGGTTCCGAACGGGATTTGGGCAGCCCGATGGAGTCGGTTTCCAAACGAGCGAGTACGATGACCAATTCAGACATCCGTTCCGAATCAGTTTGACCGAGACTAAATGGCTGTGGGATTCGGACTACTGGGCCCCGTAGCAGGTCCCTTTTCACATTTAGCCCTCCAGGTGAGGCCCATGGGGGTACCAAAGGGACCCCCCCTTCCCAACCATGCACAGTGTGGAAGGCACCATGGGGTGCTAGCCACAGGGTGCAAGGTTCCCCGCCCCTTTTTTTCAATGGGAGCCTGTTTTCTCGTTCGAAGTCCGACCGAACATGAGTCTGTAACCATCCGGATGTATTTTAATCAGGCAGTAGGACTCCCCGAATACAAATCGTTCGGAAGGCATTCTTAACCTGATTTGGTGGGAATGCTTTCCTGACGACATTGTAATCGGCCCGTATGTCTCACTGCATTAACCATCCACGCACACCAGCTACCTCTTTTATAACTTGTTGACTTTATGCTTGACTTTGACCCTTTATAGCGCTCTGATGCCTTCTGGACTATGTTAGCGCTATACAACCCAGCATCCTTCCATACATTGTTTTAACTGTAAACTATACAAATCATTCCAACATCCAGCCCCACTCACACACTTCCCAGCTGCAGTTATTTTTTTCTAAAGGATAGCATCATTGTTCTTTGGATATTTCCAGCCTTTAACATGTATTATCTTATGAAAAGAACGTAAACCATCATTTTAGGTTATTGTAAATACAGAACCCTGCTGCTGAATAAAAGGGTGCCACAGGGCTCTTGTCTTAGCCCTACGCTTTTCAACATATATGTGGCACCTCTTGCAACGCTGGCAAAAATATGCTGAAGGCACTTTGCTTATAATCTCTTTTGATAATGCACTGACACAAGTCAAAGAGCGTCTTGCAACAGGACGGAAAGCTACTGCGGCATGGATGACCAAAATGGTTTTCAGTTGAACGCAGGAAAAATGGAGATCATGTTGTTTGGGAAGGCCCAACAGCTCTGGGCTGCTGATTAGTGGCCTCCCGTACTAGGTACTGCTCCTTGCCCTAAACCAGTTGTAAAGAATCTGGGAATTTATCCTAGACCAATCCCTCACAATGAAGCACCCGGTCCGAAATACAGTAGGGATGTGCTTCCACTGACGCAGCTGTTGAAGACTTTTCCCGCTCCTTCCACTTGCTGTTAGAAAAACTCTTAGGCTCTGGCTGAGACCAGCCTCCTTCTGTAGGTGTTAGCCCTGGTAGAGATCAGGCTCCTTCTCCAAGGGCTGACCGTGGCTGAGGCCAGGCTCCTTCTTCCAAGGGCTGGCCGTGGCTGAGGCCAGGCCATTTCTCCCAAGAGCTGGCCGTGGCTGAGGCCAGGCTCCTTCTCCAAGGGCTGGCCGTGGCTGAGGCCAGGCTCCTTCTCCAAGGGCTGGCCGTGGCTGAGGCCAGGCTCCTTCTCCAAGGGCTGACCGTGGCTGAGGCCAGGCTCCCTCTCCAAGGGATGGTCGTGGCTGAGGCCAGGCTCCCTCTCCAAGGGCTGGCCGTGGCTGAGGCCAGGCTCCTTCTTCCAAGGGCTGGCCTTGGCTGGCCGTGGCTGAGGCCAGGCTCCTTCTCCAAGGGCTGGCCGTGGCTGAGGCCAGGCTCCCTCTCCAAGGGCTGGCCGTGGCTGAGGCCAGGCTCCTTCCAAGGGCTGGCCTTGGCTGAGGCCAGGCTCCTTCTCCAAGGGCTGGCCGTGGCTGAGGCCAGGCTCCTTCTCCAAGGGCTGGCTGAGGCCAGGCTCCTTCTCCAAGAGCTGGCCGTGCCAGAGGCTATACTTCTTCTCTAGGGACTGGCCGTGTCAATCACAGGTTTGTTAAGCGCTCCTACTCACACGTAAGGGTCTCGAGGCGCGCTGGGGAGGAGGGGAGGTGCAGGTTTTAGTCCATCAAGAAGGGGGTCTGTCGAAGAGCCAGGTTTTGAGGTTTCTCGTGAAGATGGGGAGTGATGTTGTCTACCAGAGCGGTAATGTTAATGTTAATGGGCATTTATAAAGCACACTTTCACCGGGTGGCTTCATGGCGCTAGATAGACTAACTACCAAAAATTTTTTTAATTATATGCTTGCACAAACAGCCAGGTCTTAAGAAGGCCTCTGAACTGCAAGATGTCAGTGCAGGACCGAATTTCCTAGGGGAAAGAATTTCAGAGTTTATGAGCAAGGACCGTGAATCTGCGGCCTCCCTGTCTAACTCGTTTGAAAGTAGGGATGGTGAGTAGTGAGAGATGGGCAGAACGGAGGTTTCGTATTGGAGTATGTCTGAGAATCAGTTGGTTGATAAATACAGGACTTTTGCCCTGCAAGACTTTAAATACAAGGCAGCGGTAGGGCGTTCCATGCTCTGGCTGCGGGGAAGGAGAAGGAGTGGCTTCCTGATTTTGTCTTTCTGGAACCGGGGGACCACATCGTAAGAGCTGGGCTGATCGTAGGGTTCTTTTGTGTGCATGAGTTTGATTCGCCTGTTGAGGTATGCTGATCCGGCGTTGTGTGCATGGCTGAGGATCTGAAGGTGACTCTAGCCTCCATGGGGTGCCAGTGGAGTGCGCTCAGGTGTTGAGATGTGGCAGTGTCGTGGTAGGTTGAGGACCAGTTTTGCAGCGCCGTTCTAGATGTTTTGTAGCTTGTGGGAGAGATTTTTGTTCCGGAATGAGTGCATTGCTGTAGTAGAGTCTGCTGGTGACAAGGGCGTGGTTGACGTTTTTTCTGTGCTCGAGGGGGATCCATTTGAAGGTCTTAGGTAGGAGGTGGAGTATGTGGAAGCAGGCGGATGTGACGGAGTTGATCTGGCTGTCCATTTTGAGCTTGTAATCAAGGATGATTCCAAGGTTGCGTGCGTGGTCTGTGGGTGGGTGGGTAGTCTACAGAGGGCGGGAGCCACAAGGTGTCGTTCCAGGTGTCAGGATGTGGGCCCATGATGAGTACTTCTGTTTTGTCGGTGTTGAGTTGTAGGCAGCTGCTTTTCATCCATTTGGCGACCGCTTCCATGCCTTCTTGGAAGTTGTGTTTGGTTGTGTTGGCTATGTTGGATAGGGAGAGGATGAGTTGTGTGTCGTCTGTGTATGAAACGATGTTGAGTCCATAGGTACTGACGATGGGGGCGAGAGGAGCCATGTAGATGTTGAAGAGCGTAGGGCTGAGGGAGGACCCCGGGGGACTACGCAGGTGGTTGGTGCAAGGTCCGAGAGGAACAGGGGGGAGTCTGACCTGCTGTGTTCTGCTGGAGAGGAAAGAGTAGATCCAGTGGAGGGCCTTGTCCTGCATACCTGTGTCGTGGAGTCTTCGTATTAGGGTGCGGTGGGATACCGTGTCGAAGGCCGCTGAGAGGTCGAGGAGAATGAGGGCTACTGTTTCTCCTTTGTCCAGTAGGGAGCGGATGTCCTCTGTTGCGGCGAGGAGTTCCGTTTTTGTGCTGTTTTTTTCTGAAGCCGGATTGTGACGAGTTGAGGATGTTGTGCGCTTCAATGAAGGTGGCGAGTTGACTGTTGATGGCTTTCTCAATGACTTTCGATTGGAATGGGAGCAGGGAGACAGGCCTATAATTTTTTAGGTCAGTCTGGTCCGCCGAGGGCTTCTTCAGGAGGGGGTTGATCTTGGCGTGTTTCCAGTTGTCTGGGAAGAAGGCGTTCACCAGGGAGAGGTTGATGGTGTGGCGAAGCATGGGTGCACTGGTGTCTGTGGCTCTCTTGAAGATGTGGTGGGAGCATGGGTTTGTGGGGCCCGGAATAGATTGACTTCATCGTCTTCAGTGTGTCTTCGGTAGTGAGGGCTGTCCAGGGTCTGTCCAAGGGCTGACCGTGGCCTGTCTCCTTCTCCTAGGGCTGGCCACGGCTGGGACCCAGCTCCTTCTCCTAGAGCTTGTTGCGGCTGAGGCCGGGCTCCTTTTCCATAGGCTGGCGGTGGCTGAGGCGGGGCTCCTTCTCCATGGGCTGACGGGGGCTGAGGCTGGGCTCCTTTTCCATTGGCTGGCCATGGCTGAGGCTGGGCTCCTTCACCATTGGCTGGCCGTGGCTGAGGACAGGCTCCTCTTCCACGGGCTGGCCGTGGCTGAAGACAGGCTCCTTGTCCATTGGCTGGCCGTGGCCAGGCTCCTCCATTGGCTTGTCGTGTCTGAGGTCAGGCTCCTTGTCCCTTGGCTTGTCGTGGCTGAGGCCAGGCTCCTCCTCCAGGGACTGGCTGTGGTTGAGGCTAGGCTCCTCCTGCAGGGGCTGGCCGTGGCTAAGGCCAGGCTTCTTCTTCCTTGGCTGGTCGTGGCTGAGGTCAGGCACCTTCTTCCTTGGCTGGCCGTGGTTGAGGCCAGGCTCCCCCTCCAGGGGCTGGCCGTGGCTAGGCTCCTTCTCAAAGGGCTGTCCGTGGCTGAGGCCAGGCTCCCCCTCCAGGGGCTGGCCGTGGCTAGGCTCCTCCTCAAAGGGCTGTCCGTGGCTGAAGCCAGGCTCCTCCTCCAAGGGCTGGTCATGGCTGAGGCCAGTCGCCTCCTCCAGGACGGGTCGTGGCTGAGACCAGCCTCCTCCTCCAGGGGCTGGCTGTGGCCAGGCTCCTTCTCCAGGGACTGGCCTTGGCTGAGGCCAGACTCCTCCTCCAGGGGCTGGCCATGGCTGAGGCCAGGCTCCTCCTCCAGGGGCTGGCCATGGCTGAGGCCAGGCTCTTCCTCCAAGGGCTGGACGTGGCTGAGGACAGTCCATTGGCCTGCCGTGGCTTAGGCCAGGCTCCTTGTCCATTGGCTGCCCTTGGCTGAGGCCAGGCTCCTTGTCCATTGGCTGGCCCTTGGCTGAGGCCAGGCTCCTTGTTCATTGGCTGGCCTTGGCTGAGGCCAGACTCCTCCATTGTCTGGCCGTGGCTGAGGCCAGGCTCCTTGTCCATTGGCTGGCCGTGGCTGAGGCCAGGCTCCTTGTCCATTGGCTGACCGTGGCTAAGGCAAGGCTCCTTGTTCATTGGCTGGCCTTGGCTGAGGCCAGACTCCTCCTCCATTGTCTGGCCGTGGCTGAGGCCAGGCTCCTTGTAAATTGGCTGGCCGTGGCTGAGGCCAGGCTCCTTGTCCATTGGCTGGCCGTGGCTTAGGTCAGGCTCCTCCTTCAGGGGCTAGTTGTGGCTGAAGCCAGGCTCCTTCTCCATTGGCTGGCCTTGGCTGAGGTCAGGCTCCTCCAGGGGCTAGTCGTGGCTGAGGCCAGACTCCTCCTCCATTGGCTGGCCGTGGCTGAGGCCAGGCTCCTTGTAAATTGGCTGGCTGAGGCCAGGCTCCTTGTCCATTGGCTGACCGTGGCTTAGGTCAGGCTCCTCCTTCAGGGGCTAGTTGTGGCTGAAGCCAGGCTCCTTCTCCATTGGCTGGCCTTGGCTGAGGTCAGGCTCCTCCAGGGGCTAGTCGTGGCTGAGGCCAGACTCCTCCTCCATTGGCTGGCCGTGGCTGAGGTCAGGCTCCTCCAGGGGCTAGTCGTGGCTGAGGCCAGACTCCTCCTCCATTGGCTGGCCGTGGCTGAGGCCAGGCTCCTTGTAAATTGGCTGGCCGTGGCTGAGGGCAGGCTCCTTGTCCATTGGCTGGCCTTGGCTGAGGCCAGTGTCCTCCTCCAAAGACTTGACATGGCTCCGTGAAATGCTCTGCCACTAAAAATATGAAAAGATCGGAAGAGGCATACTATGTATATTTTAGTTGTGGCTGAAGTGCAGATGAATATTTAAAGCCGCAATTTGACACACAACGAAATTGAATACGCAAACCAAACCTGCGTACATGAAAGGGCTGGTAGTCACTGTCCCAGAGCACTGATCAAAAGGACTCCCTCCTTGTAGGTATTGAACCCCCGCAGAGAAGTGCTGTACACCCCCTTTCAGATTAAAAAACGTAGATATTCAACACCACCCACTTCAAACATTCAGATTGGTCAGCAAGTGTAAATGCCCGGCTTGTTCAGCGCCGAGAGGCCTGATGGGAGCTCATGAAAAGTGCCTCAGTGCTGGTACACGCAGCAGATTCGAGAAACGTACATTTCCTAAAGCCGCTTCTGACACTTTATTCTCAACCCGTGGGTGCCCTCTCCCGGCCCTCGGTGGCAGCGCAGGTGCCCTCGGGTGTTCGTGCTGTCAGCACTGCTCGTCCCAGGTCGCCCAGGCCAGTGAACGGAGTCCGGGGCGGGGGAGGCCCCTGCGGCCACACCCCCCGGAGCAGCACGGGCTCCCCGCCAGGAAGTTCTTTTGTCATTGTAAATTTGTTATATTTAGTTATATTTTTGTTTGTACATTCTTTGCTTGCTGTGTTTGATATTGTGTTCCTTTTGCCTGCTGTGTTTTGATTCTGTGGCCTTCTATTTTTGTACGTTCCATTTTTGTAACCGTTCTCTCATGTAACGTAACTGGTTCTATTGTGAAGCGCTCTGACACCTTCGGGTAAAGTCCGCGCTTCTATAAAAAAATGCATAAATAAATAAATAATGTATTTAAAAGAGTTTTATATAAGCGCTTGCTAGACCCGAAGGTATGAGAGCGCTTTACATGAGAATCAACAATGTAACAGAAAAAGATCAACAATTATATAATGTATAAAAAAAATAGGCAATAAAATTAGGAGAGGAGAGAAAAGTAGTGGAGGGGGCAGGGGAGGTGAGAAAGGGAGGATGAGGGAAGAGACGACAGGTGGGACAAAAGGAAGTCTGTCTAAAGATTGACTGGGCAGGTGACGTCCAAGGAGGGAATCCCTGGCCTCTCTCCCCTATAGCTAAACCAGGTAGCTCCATCGGGCATCAGACAAAATAGTTCAGTCTCAATACATTCAGAGAGGAGAGAAGTCAGGGCCGTTTCTACAATTAGGCGGCTGCCTAGGGCGGCAAAAGGGCTAGGGCGGCAGAAGGGGAAAACATTTTTTAATTCGAAGGAGGCAGCAGCACCTGTATGTGATTGTGAGTGCAAGCGCACCTGCTTGCACTACATTCTGCGTGCGCAGCGCACCCTAACGTAGTGCCACTTTGCTGGAGTGGGCCGGTGGTATGTACCAATGTATGTGGGTGACTGGTCCCCAGGGCCGTCAATCTTGTAGCGCAGGAAAGCGCTAACAATGACGGCCCTGGGCATCAATTTTGCCAGTCCCCGAGCGGTGCATAAAAAGTGACGGTGACTCACGGACGTGCACGTCGTACCACCCCCATCTCTCAGCGCGCGGGGGATGGCTGTGTGTGTCGGGACGCAGTATCAGGAGGCAGAACATTCTCATGTTGGGTTTGTGACACCTCCAGGTGTGTGCAATGTCTGTTCAACATGTTGCGGTGAGAGCAAACGAGGCAGGGATGTGAGCAGGCACGTGAGGCAGAGTTGTGAGGGCACGCAAGTAGGGCAGTGTGTGCAGGCAAATCAGTGAGGTGACGGTAGCTGGGTTAGGGCACGGTGACGAAGAGCAGCAGATGAAGTAGGCCAGTGAGGGTAGGTGGAGCACTGTGAGAGCAAGCAATGCAGGGCAGTGAGAGCTGATGGTACATTACAGTAAGTACAGGTATGGCGCATTGCGGGACACCTAGACACAGATTTTCCTAAGTACTAGACACTTGGGAAGTTCAACAACACTAGACACAAAGATTACTTAACACAGGACACTGAGATTATATCTGATCACTTGAAAGTCGGTTATCAATCAGCACTGAGTATTTCTGGGCCCTGCACACTGAGATGCCTTCAGTACTCTGGTGCCTTGGTGAATTGATTACTGCTGCCAGTGCCACACAGACCTGTCTCGTCATTTACTCAGAGTCCTACCGCTTTGAAACCCCAGACCGTCCGGAGCCTCTCTCTGGACGGACCGACGGAATGGAGTAATACTAGTCACGCATGCTCACGCAGTGTCTGTTGGACTCTGAGACCGGCCTGCCTGCACTGGACCTGGCGTGTGTGCTGTTGTGGCCCTGCGGGTGCGGCCCGGCCCCAGCCTTCCCTTGATTCTGGAATAGGTTGTGAATCTGATCGAGAGAGACCCACCACTGCTGGTGAGAAGCAGGCCCCCTGCCTTAATTTAAGTATGTGAAATTACATTTTTACCTCTCCATATACTGCAGCAGTAGGAACTGGTGAAATGTATGCCATGGTATGTGCACTGACCAATGCATTCCTGGCCGGGTGCAGCCAACCTAATATTTGTTAAATGACTTCTGGGTGGCTGTTTAAGGTATCTCTGGTCCCGTTTTTCGATATGGGTGAAAGTTGGTAGGACACCACATGTGATTGAAGTTACCCGAAGGCGAGGGCCATGCCTGTGGAATGCATGTGGATGAGAAAACATGGAACTGCCTTCCCTGTGTGTTTTATAGTGCCTTTTTCCATGGTGGGACGGTGTGTTCCTTTTTCAGCTGCATTAAAGGAAAAATATGTAAATTGTATTTCTTTACTCTTGAAATTAATGTTTTTGGAAAAGTTGTCAAAGCAGGTTTCGTGTTTGGGTAAAATGATTCCTTCTTAAAATGGAAGGCCTTGATGCTATGGAGTTTCTTGCAGCCTCAGCATATGGGGGGTAGTAACCTAGTTAGTCCGTATGGGAGGGGCATCATGGTGTCTGCCATCATAGCCCATGATGTCACAATGTGTGGTATTACAGTAAGTGACATCACAAGACGTAACATCAGTTAAGATCCCACGGACTGGTTTTTATTAGGTATATCATGAGTGCATTAAGCGCATTATTTGATTTAACAAATTTTGCTTTAGGGTTTTGCTGAAAAGTGGCACACTCCTGAAGCAAAATGTGGGCCTCAACTAATTTTGCTCATTTTTGTAAAACCCTATCATAAAGAAATTGGGAACAAGGAAAAGGATGGTAGTACATCTGTTATGCTTAATTGGTTGCAAAGTCTGCGTTTTCTAATATTTTATGGGGTTAAGACATCTTCTGCAGAGGTGCCCAGTAAATATCCGGGAATAATAATTGGTGAGAGAACTCTGGAGATTAAAGTATTTGTGGGAGAGATCTCTGTTTTGTGTAGTCCCACCTCTGAATCAAAGTAGTATCAAAGGGTAATGTGTCTCCTTCAAAGCACATTATGTAATATGCAGATGACAATCTTTTTTTTAATGTAGCTAGGTAAGTGGGCTACTGCTTTGAACATAGATCCTTTCCTTACTTGCAGTTCATAATTAGTAAGCCTGTTAATATACCACAGTGAGCTATGCAGGATATGTGACTGCTACATCACAGAGTCATGCAACACATCTTGTACATTGATTTACACACTTACACAATTTATTGTCAATGTGTATGTTATGTAAAGCACTCGGACACCCTGCATTGGATTGAGTAGTGCTATAAAAGAAATAAACTAGTGTTGTTTAAATTGCGTGTAAATACTGGGACAGACCAACACATCTGACTTTCTTACAGTTGATGCACTTGCATAAAGGGATGGGTTTCAAAATCTGACAACACTGAAAGCACAAAACCACAGCTGCGCATGCAATATACAAAGTTATTATATACAATATTCAAAATGATTATTGCCCTATATTTTTTCAGGTAGAAAGGATCAAAAATGGGCGGCAGGAAAAAACTCTCAGGTGCTCAGTACAGTAAAAGAAAAGCGGATAGAGAAATAGAACTATCCAAACTGAGCGGGTCTTTTGAAAAGTTTCTACATCCTCCAAAGTGATTTAATGTTTGATGTGTTTTATCGTATTATGTTGAATACAAGTACTTTTATATCTAATGCATTAATTCTTCTAGCTTGGATGACAGGGAGAGAGTGATGGTAGTCATTAAATGGGAGGGGGGCGGCATTTTTCAATTATCCCCTAGGGCGGCAAAAAACCTAGAAACGGCCCTGGGAGATATAAATACAGGGAGGAAGCAGGAAGAGATGACAGGAGAGACGAAAGGAAGTCTGTCTAAAGTCCGACTGGGTAGGTGACGCCCAAGGAGGGAATCCCTGATCTGTCTCCCCTATAGCTAAACCAGGTAGCTCCATCGGGCATCAGACAAAATAGCTAGGTCTCAATTCATGAGGGAAAGTTCACAGATAAACAGGGTTGGGACTAAGGGCCAGGACAGGTGAGGGCAAAGGTCAGTAGCAGGAAAGTGGAGAAGAGTAGCGCTGGCTAGACCCGAAGGTATCAGAGCACTTTACTTGAGAATCAACAATGTAACAGAAAAAGAGCGACAATTACATAATAGATCAAAAAATGGGCAATACAATTAGGAGAGGAGAGAAAGGAGAGAGAAAAGTAGTGGATGGGGCAGGGGAGGTGAGAAAGGGAGGATGAGGGAAGAGTCGACCGGTGAGACGAAAGGAAGTCTGTCTAAAGACTGACTGGGTAGGTGACGTCCAAGGAGGGAATTCCCGGCCTGTCTCCCCTACAGCTAATCTATCACCAAAAGGACAAAGTTCCTAGGGGCAGGTGCAAAACGTCACCCAGCCCTAAAAAAGAAAAAAGAAAGAACAGAAACTGAAAAAATTCCTAGATTAGGAACCCACTCAGGTGACTGGACGATCACTCTTTGTCCTCTGTTGCCCTCACACACCCCAAAGGGTGTCATGCTTCATCATTGGGCGATTGCTCCTCGTAGGGCCGGCGCTGCAATTCCCTACCGGCCCCCCGAAGGGGTCACTTTGTCGGAGATCTTTTTAGGACCGCCGGATGGTGCATGTGGGTGTGTGGGGAGTTGGTTCTCTAAGGAGGGTAAAAGGAAGGTGCGTGCTAGTTAGTGAAAAAAATGTATAAAAAGGGTCATCCTGCAGCAGATCTTATAAGATGTACCCTTAGCAAGGTATAAGTTGCTAAAAATTCGTACCCTGGAGGGCACACTATGCCCCGGGGTCTTGGGTCATAGGCTTATGACCCAAGACCCTCCTTAGAGAACCAACTCCCCACACACCCACATGCACCATCCGGCGGTCCTAAAAAGATCTCCGACAAAGTGACCCCTTCGGGGGGCCCGTAGGGAATTGCAGCGCCGGCCCTACGAGGAGCAACCGCCCAATGATGAAGCATGACACCCTTTGGGGTGTGTGAGGGCAACAGAGGACAAAGAGTGATCGTCCAGTTACCTGAGTGGGTTCCTAATCTAGGAATTTTTTCACTTTCTGTTCCTTCTTTTTTTCTTTTTTAGGGTTGGATGACGTTTTGCACCTGCACGTAGGAACTTTGTCCCTTTGGTGATAGATATCATACTTAGGGAGGATGGACACTGGACATTTATAGCTCCCTGATCCCCCCCTCTTGTGTGTTTTATATTCCCCTATAGCTGAACCAGGTAGCTCCATCGGGCATCAGACAAAATAGTTCTGTCTCAATACACTGAGAGAGGAGAGACATAAATAGAGGAAGGATGCAGGAGGAGACGACGGGAGAGACGAAAGGAAGTCTGTCTAAAGACTGACTGGGTAGGTGACGTCTAAGGAGGTAACCCCCGACCTGTCTCCCCTATAGCTAAACCATGTAGCTCCATCGGGCTGTAGTGGTACAACCAGGGCTTTAAGTGGGATGAAAGCACTGGGGGGGCGGCGTCTCTCAAAGGGGGGTTGCCAATGTAATTCAGGGCGTTGCTAAAAACACACAAGCTAAAAATCTGTGCTCAGCATAGTGTGCCGGCAGACTTGTATTCTGCTGTTTGTCTGCATCCCTATACGATAAAACTGACATCATACCTGCAAAAGGTCAGGACTATTGGCTTTGTTAATGGTTGTTAGTTGCATAAGCTAAATAAGCAGTAACTATGGCTTGTATATGATATTGAAAAAGCTTCCACTTTAATCCCTGGTGACACTACGACAATGTTGCTGCTCCTGAGTTTCAAAAAGAGAAGGGAAATCCAGAGAGAAAATTAGTCTCTTTAAAGGATTTCCCTTCCCCTTACGACGCTCACCTGGCATGACGTCATGCCTGAACTTCTCCACTAGTGAGAAGTGAGCAGTGTGCGCATGCACACACCGGTGTGCCTGCTGTCACTGCAGTCCGGGAAAAAACGGACCGCCTGTGAAAAACTGTTGGTGCTCTGCACCGGTGAGACCCAGTCCACTTAAAGTCCTAGGTACAACTGTTGGAATGCACACACCCCATAGCTGCCTTTGCAGGCGGGTCCTTTAGGGGCGTTACGTGCAGTTTGGAAGGAAAACTACAGCTGAGTCTGTGGTGTTGTAAGGAGCTCGAGTAAGAGGCACACCGCCCCAGGGGGGTTGTAAGAATCAGACCTAACCGGTGTGCAGTGGGCGCTGGCGCCTCTGCCCTTGCTGCACATTGCCAGGCAGGCCCTTACTGCACTGCCCTTGCTGCACCTTGCCAGCTAGGCCCTTGCTGCACTGCCCTTGCTGCACTGCCCTTGCTGACCATTGTCTGAACTGGGGTGGCAGAGTGGGCTAAAGAACGGTGATGGATTAAACCCAGATCTGTTGACTGGGTGTGAGTGATTGGTTCAGATGCTCCGTCCATCACCACCCTCTTTTGTACCGGTCCATTGCCAGCTAGGCCCTTGCCAAACCCCCCTGCTGCACCGCCCTTGCTGTCCATTGCCAGCTAGACCCTTGCCACACCACCCTTGCTGTCCGTTGCCAGCTAGGCCCTTGCTGTCCATTGCCAGCTAGGTCCTTGCTGCACCACCGTTGCTGCACACCACCAGCTAGGCCCTTGTTGCACATTGCCATCTAGGCCTTTGCCATACCGCCCTTGCTGTCCATTACCAGCTAGGCCCTTGCTGCACCACCCTTGATGTCCATTGCCAGCTAGGCCCTTGCTGCACCGCCCTTGCTGCACATTGCTAGCTAGGCCCTTGTTGCACATTGCCTTCTAGGCCCATGCCACACCGCCCTTGCTGCACTGCCCTTGCTGTCCATTGCCAGCTAGGCTCCTGTCGCAACACCCTTGCTGCACATTGCCAGCTAGGCCCTTGTTGCACCACCCTTGCTACGCCGCCCTTACTGTCCATTACCAGCTAGGCCCTTGCTGCACTGCCCTTGCTGTCCATTGCCAGCCAGGCCCTTGCTGCACTGCCCTTGCTGCACATTGCCAGCTAGGCCCTCGCTGCACCGCCCTTGCTGTCCGTTGCAAGCTAGGCCCTCCTTACTACGTCCCCCATGCTCCACCCTGCCAACTAGGCCCTTGCTGCACTGCCCTTGCTGTCCATTGCCAGCTCGGCCCTTGCTGCACTGCCCTTGCTGCGCATTGCCAGCTAGGCCCTTGCTGCACATTGCCAGCTAGGTCCTTGTTGCACATTGCCAGCTAGGCCCTTGCTGCACCACCCTTTCTGTACATTGCTAGCTAGGTCCTTGCTGCAGGCCCTCGCTGCACATTGCCAGCTAGGCTCAGACCCACTTTTCTGTCGGCTAAAAAGACAAAGCGGCTGAAGTTTTTACAAACAAGAACATTGTTTTGGGGGTTTGCAGATCTTACACCGGTTTTGTGCAATGCTTTATCGTCTGATAACATTCTTTTTTCTTCAACTTCCCAAACTCAGCCAAACTTTGGATTGTTCTCTCTGCTCTACCCACATTACTGTATCTTCTCACTCTCGGAGCTCTACCTACATCATCTCACTCTCGGCGCTCTACCTACATCTTCTCACTCGTGGAGCTCTACCAATATACCTACATCTTTTCACTCGTGGAGCTCTACCGCAATCTTCTTACTCGTGGAGCTCTACCTACATCTACTCACTCTTGGAGCTCTACCAACATACCTACATCTTCTCACTCGCAGAACTCTACCTGCATCTTCTCACTTGCAGAGCTGTTCCTACATACATTTTCTGACTTCCAGAGCTCCTCATACATACCTACATCTTCTCACTCATGGATCTCTACCTACATCTTCTCACTCGAGGAACGCTACCTACATCTGATTCACAGCGCTCTACCTATATTTTCTCACTCGCAGAGCTCAACCTACATCTTCTCACTTGCAGAGCTCAACCTACATCTTCTCACTCGCAGAGCTCAACCTACATCTTCTCACTCGCAGAGCTCAACCTACATCTTCTCACTCGCAGAGCTCAACATGCATCTTCTCACCTGTGAAGCTCTTCCTACATACCTACATCTTCTCACTCACGGAGCGGTACCTGCACACCTACACCTTACTCGTGGAGCTCTACCTGCACACCTCACTTGTGAAGTTCTGCCTACATACCTATATCTCACTCACTGAGCTCTACCTGCACACCTACATGTTCTCACCCTTGGAGTCTGCCTACATACCTACATCTCACCCACAGAGCTCTACCTGCATACCTGCACCTTCTCATTCGTGGAGCTCTATCTACATATCTACATCTTCTCACCAACAGCTCTACCTACATGTTCTCACTCACAGATCTCCACCTGCACAACTACATCTTCTCACTTGTGAAGCTCTGCCTACATAGCTCCATCTCACTCGCAGAGCTCTACCTGCACACCCACACCTCACTCGCGGAGCTCTACCTGCCACCTACATCTTCACATCCATGAAGCTCTACCTACATATCTACATCTTCTCACTCATGCAGCTCTACGTACATCTTCTCACTCGGAGCTCTGCCTGCATCTTCTTACTTTCAGAGCCCAACCTACACATCTACATCTTCTCACTCATGGAGCGCTACCTGCACACCTACACCTTCTCACTCATGGAGCACAACCTGCACTTTCTCACTTGCGGAGCTCTAACTGCACACCTGCATCTTCTCACTCGCAGAGCTCTACCTGCACATCTACATCTTCTCACCTGTGGAGCTCTGTCTGCACACCTACATCTGCTCCCTTGTGAAGCTCTGCCTGCATACATCTCACTCGTGGAGCTCTACCTACATACATCTCACTCATGGATCTGTACCTGCACACCTACAGCTTCTCACCCGTGAAGGTCTACCTACATGTCTACCTACTGTGTCTTCGGAGACACAGTCGCCCTCATCCTCCTTGACCTCTCCGCAGCCTTCGACACAGTCTGCCATAGCAACCTTCTACAGCGCCTCAAAAACATCGGAATCCAAGGAAAAGCACTGGAATGGATCACCTCGTTCCTCACCGGAAGAACCCAGAGAGTCCGCCTCCCACCATTCAAGTCAGAGGCCACTGTAGTCATCTGCGGCCTACCACAGGGATCCTCACTCAGCCCCACCCTCTTCAACGTATACATGAGCCCCCTCGCGGCCATCGCACACCAACACAACCTCAACATCATCTCCTACGCCGACGACACTCAACTGATCCTCTCACTCACCAAACACCCTAACACCGCCAAAACCAACCTACATGAAGGAATGAAAGAAGTGGCCGAGTGGATGAAGCACAGCCGTCTGAAACTAAACTCAGACAAAACAGAAGTCCTTATCTTAGGTACCTCCCCCTCCTCCTGGGATGACTCTTGGTGGCCAGAGGCCCTTGGAAAAGCACCCATCTCGACGGACCACGCACGGAACCTGGGCGTCATCCTCGACTCCTCACTCTCTATGAACAGACAAGTCAACGCCGTTTCATCATCTTGCTTCAACATTCTTCGCATGCATGCTCAAAAAAACATTTCGCTGGATCCCCACCGAAACCAGAAAAACGGTCACCCATGCACTGGTTACAAGCCGCCTGGTCTACGGAAACACCCTTTACGCCGGTATCACCGCAAAACTCCAGAAAAAACTCCAACGCATCCAGAATGCATCAGCCAGACTCATACTAGACATCCCGCGTAAAGACCACATCTCTAGTCACCTGAAAAACCTCCACTGGCTTCCCGTCAATAAGAGGATCACTTTCCGCCTCCTAACCCACGCACACAAAGCACTTTACGAACTTGGACCCGAATGCCTCAACACACGACTTTCCTTCTACACCCCCTCCCGCCAGCTATGATCCTCCAACCAAGCCCTTGCTACCGTACCTCGCATCAACAAAACCACCATGGGAGGTAGATCCTTCTCCTACCTCGCAGCTAAAACCGGGAACTCACTCCCCACTCACCTTCGTCTCACTCAGAACCACCTAGCATTCAGAAAGCAACTTAAAACTTGGATATTCGACAAGTAATTCCCCACCCTCCTCAAGCGCCTTGAGACCCTCCGGGTATGTAGTGCGCTATATAAATCTTTTGACTTGACTTGACTTGACTACATATCTACTTCTTCTCTCCCACAGAGCTCTACCTACATCTTCTCACTCACGGAGCTTAACCTACATCTTCTTACTTTCAGAGCCCTACCAACATCTCACTCATGGAGCGGTACCTGCACACATACACCTTCTCATTCACAGAACTCTACCTGCACACCTACATCTTCTCACTTGTGAAGCTCCGACTACATACCTACATCTCACTCGCGGAGCTCTACCTGCACACCATCCCATTTGCGGAGCTCTACCTGCACACCTACGTCTTCTCACTCGCGGAGCTCTACCTGCACACCTACATCTTCTCACCCACAGAGCTCGACCTACATCTTCTCACTCACTGAGCTTTACCTACATCTTACTTTCAGAGCCCTACCTACATCTCACTTATGGAGCGGTACCTACACACCTACACCTTCTCACCCGTGGAGCTCTGCCTACATACATCTCACTCGTGGAGCTCTACCTGCACACCTTCATCTTCTCACCTGTGAATCTCTACCTACATATCTACATCTTACCGTCAGAGCTCTACCTACATCTTCTAACATGTGGCGCTTTACCCACATTCCCACATCTTCTCTCTGGCAGAGCTCTACCTACTTCTTGTGACTCACTGAACTCTACCTACATATCTTAACCTGCTCACTCGCTGAGCTCTACCTCCACACCTACATCTTCTTTCTCACAGAGCTCTACCTGCACACCTACATCTTCTCACCTGTGAAGCTCTACCTACATATCTACACCTTCTCACCCACAGAGCTCTACCTACATCTTCTCAGTCGTTTTGGATCTCTACCTACATCTTCTAACTTGTGGAGCTCTACCTATATCTTCTCACTCGCTCAGCTCTACCTACATATTCTAACTCATGGAGCTCTAACTACACCTTCTTACTTTCAGAGCCATACCTACATCTTCTCTCTCCTGTAGCTCTACCTACACACCTGCATCTTCTCACTCATGGAGCGCAACCGTCTCACCTACACCTTCTCACTTGTGAAGCTCTGCCTACATACCTACATCTCACTCGCGGAGCTCTACCTGTTCACCTACACCTTTTTACTTGTGGAGCTCTACCTACATACCCACATCATCTCACCTGTGGAGCTCTGACTACATATATCTCACTCACGGAGCTCTACCTGCACACCTACATTTTCTCACCAGTGGAGTTCTTCCTACATACATCTCACTCGCAGAGCTCTACCTGCACACCTACATCTTCTCACTAGTGAAGCTCTACCTACATATCTACATCTTCTCACCCACAGAGCTCTACCTACATCTTCTCACTCGCGCAGCTCTAACTACATCTTGTCACTCACTGAGATTTGCCTACATCATCTTACTTTCAGAGCCCTACCTACATACCTTCTCGCTCACGGAGCTCTACCTGCACACCTACATCTTCTCACTTGTGAAACTCTGCCTACATACCTTCATCTCACTTCATACCTGCACACCTACATCTTCTCTCTTGCAGAGCTGTACTTACATCTTCTGACTCACTGAACTCTGCTTATATATCTACACCTTCTCACTCGTGGAGCTCTACCTACACACCTACATCTTCTCACTCACAGAGCTCTACCTCCAACGTACATCTTCTTTCTCACTGAGCTCAACCGGCACACCTACATCTTCTCACCCATGCAGCGCTACCTACATATCTACATCTTCTCACTCGTGGAGCTTTACCCACATTCCCACATCTTCTCTCTCTCTCAGAGCTCTACCTACATCTTTTGACTCGCTGAACTTTACTTGCATATCTATACCTTCTCACCTGCGGAGCTCTACCTGCACACCTACATCTTCTTCCTCACAGAGCTCTCCCTACATCTTCTCACTCACGGAGCTCTACCTACACACACACATCTTCTCACCCACGGAGCTCTGCCTACATACATCTCACTTACGGAGCTCTACCTGCACACCTACATCTTCTCACCCATGAAGCTCTACCTACATATCTACATCTTCTCACTCTTGGAGCTATTCCCACATCTTCTCTCTCCCAGAGCTCTACCTACATCTTCTGACTCACTGAACTCTACCTACATATCTGCACCTTCTCACTTGTGGAGCTATTCCCACATCTTCTCTCTCCCAGATCCCTACATACATCTTCTCACTCACGGATCTCTACCTACATATTCTCACTAAAGCAGTTCTACCTGCATCTTCCCACTCATGGAGCTCTGCCTGCATCTTCTTACTTTCAGAGCCCTACCTACACACCTACATCTTCTCATTCATGGAGCGGTACCTGCACACCTACACCTTCTCACTCACGGTGCTCTACCTGCACACCTACATCTCCTACTTGGCTGGGGCCCCTGGACCTTCAATGCCTGTGGCTCCAGTCTCAGCACCACAGAGTCCCCAAGGATCCAGGCCTGGATCCGAATCAGTGCTGGTCGACCTCACTGTACCACCTTCAGCACCAATTCCAGTGGCGACCCCCTCGACGTTGGTTGTGCCCCCAACCAGCATCGACCTCCAGCCTCACCCTCGATTTGGACCAGGCTCTAGACCAACGTTGGTACTGGCGCCAGAGGGTACTTTTGTACCACTGTTCATCCCTGGTGTTCCCTACTGCCCTGAGTGGCTGCCAGAAGAGGGTGAGGAGGACTGGGAGGGGTCTGTTGACCCTCAATCAGACCAACTTGAGGAGCCGGACCAGCAAGAGGATTTGAGTGATGCCAGTGGTATGGATACCTCTCCAGACCTTGGTATGCTTTCTCCCCCTAACGTGGCTATGGAGGAGGGAGCTACCTACCCTGTGGCGTTGCGTAGGATGACTGAGGCCTTGGGCCTCAAGCTTCCTACGGTGGCTGTCAGGACTAACCTCCTGACTGAGGTGCTTCAGCCGGCAGCAGCCTCTTTGAAGCCCCTGCTGCCTTTTAGCTAGGCTCTCAATGACACCCTTCTGGGCACCTGGTCCAAGCCCAGCACAGGGGCTCCTGTGGACAGGATGATTGCCCGACACCACTGCCCGATCCAGAGCGACATGATCTCCTAACACCCTACCCCTGAGAGCTTGGTGAACCAAGCCTCCTCCTCAAATGGCACATTCCCTACTGCCTCCCCAGATAGAGAATCCAAGAAGCTGAACCATCGTGGGAAGATGTTTTCTTCTGCCAGCTTAGGTTGGTAAACACTGCATGTCTCTTGGGCAGTTATACACACATGGTGTGGGATACGGCGGCGTAACTGCTGCAACAGTGCCCAGAGGAGCTCCGGACCATGCTCATCCGCGCTGTTTGAGGGTCGAGACGCAGCTAAGTTCACCATCCGGTGTGGGCTGGATATTGCCGACTCGTTGGGTAGGACGGCTTCCACGTTGGTAGCCCTGAAGCGCTACACCTGGCTTCTCTGGATGTCCAACCCACACTTTTGGACATGCCCTTTGATGGCAATCGATTTTTTGGAGACCAGGTGTAAAACGCGCCGGAGCGCTTCATGGACTCTATGGCCATGGCCAGGTCCTTGGGCCTCGCAGCCACTTCTCGTCCCATGCAGTCTGCCTTTCGTGACTACGGAAGGGGTGCCCAATCACGTTCCACCCAGACCCACAGAACCGTGCAGGCCAACCAGCCCTTGGGTGGCAAGGCTTGTGGGACCCAGAGTAGTGGGTCAGGGGGCCAGCAGGTGGGCCAGTCCACCAATGCACCCCCTGCAGCAGCCTCCAAACCTTCCTAGTCTTGACTTTTCAGGGCCTCTAGTTGCCAGTGGGTGGCAGGATCCGCCATCTCCTCCTTCATTGGCACCACATCACGTTGAACATGTGGGTTTTCCAGATAGTCCAAAGGGGCTAATCCCTCCCTTTGAGACTATCCCTCCCTCCATGACACCAACACTCTATTGCATGTCAGAGGATCACTTGGCCCTTCTTTGCCAGGAGTTATGTTTCTTGGCCAAGGGAGCTATTGAACTAGTTCCTGTGCCATAAAAGGTCGTAGTTGTTACTCTCACTACTTCCTGGTAGGCAAGAAGTGCACAGGCCAGCGTCGTATCTTAGATCTCAGGGACGAAAAACGTTTCGTTCTGAAAGAGAAGTCCTTAATGCCCATGTTGGCTCAGGTCCCATCTGCCAATCCATCCCTGAGACTGGATGGTAGCGTTGGACTTGCAGGATGCCTATTTCCACATCCCTGTCCTGCCAGCCCACATACTTTACCTAAGTTTAGTGGTGGGTCATGAGCATTTTCAGTTTACTATGCTCCCCTTTGGCCTTACCAGTGCCCCTCAGATGTGAACGAAAGTGATGGCGTGGTCGCAGCTCATCTGCACAGATTAGGGGTTGCAGTCTTCCCCTATCTTGATGACTGGATGTTGAAGGCCGGCTCACCCCGGGCTGTCATCTCCCACTTCCAGGCTATTCCGGACCCCCTGAATTCGCCCAGCGATTGGCAGAGGCATACAGAGGGTGTTATCTCATAGGGTGGATGGCTCTGGGATTGGCTGAGGAATGCAGAGCGCACCGCATCTTAAGGTGGATAGCTCCAGGATTGGCAGTGTGACCTTTATGGCAGGATGGCTCCTGTTGATAGGTAGAGGAGTACAGAGCATGTCACCTGTATGGATGCATGGCTTCTGTTGATTAGTAGAGGCATACAGAGCGTGTAACCTCTTTGGTTAGATGGCTCCTGTTGATTGGCAGAAGCCTACATGGCTTGTCATATCTTAGGGCGGATATCTCCTGGATTGACAGAGGAATGCAGAGTGTCACCTCATAAGGTGGATAGCTGTGGGATTGGCAGAGGCATAGAGTGTATGGGATGAGTTTGTAGTTTGGGTCAGGGATGGGTTTGTAGTTTGGGTCAGGGCTGAGCTTATAGTTTGGGTCAGGGCTGGGCTTGTGGTTGGGGTCAGGGATGGGTTTGTAGTTTGGTTCAGGGCTGGATTTGTAGTTGGGGTCCGGGCTGTGTTTGTAGTTTGGGTCAGGGTTCGGCTTGTAGTTGGGTCAGGGCTGGGCTTGTAGTTTGGGTCAGGGCTGGGCTTGTAGTTTGGGTCAGGGCTGGGCTTGTGGTTGGGGTCAGGGATGGGTTTGTATTTGGGGTCAGGGATGTGTTTGTATTTTGGTTCAGGGATGTTTTTGTATTTTGGTTCAGGGATGTGTTTGTATTTTGGTTCAGGGATGGGTTTGTAGTTTGGGTCCGGGATGGGTTTGTAGTTTTGGTCAGGGATGGGTTTGTAGTTTGGGCCCGACATGGTTTTGTAGTTTGGGTCAGGGATGGGTTTGTAGTTTGGGTCAGGGTTGGGTTTGTAGTTGGGTCAGGGATGGGGTTGTGGTTAGGGTCAGGGCTGGTCTTGTGGTTGGGGTCAGGGATGGGTTTGTAGTTTGGTTCAGGGATGGGTTTGTAGTTGGGGTCAGGGCTGGGGTTGTAGTTAGGGTCAGGGCTGGGGTTGTAGTTAGGGTCAGGGCTGGGGTTGTAGTTAGGGTCAGGGCTGGGGTTGTCGTTGGGGTCAGGGCTGGGTTTGTCGTTGGGGTCAGGGCTGGGTTTGTCGTTGGGGTCAGGGCTGGGTTTGTCGTTGGGGTCAGTGCTGGGTTTGTCATTGGGGTCAGTGCTGTGTGTGTAGTTCTGGTCAGGGCTGTGTGTGTAGTTCTGGTCAGGGCTGTGTGTGTAGTTCTGGTCAGGGCTGTGTGTGTAGTTCTGGTCAGGGCTGTGTGTGTAGTTCTGGTCAGGGCTGTGTGTGTAGTTCTGGTCAGGGCTGTGTGTGTAGTTCCGGTCAGGGCTGTGTGTGTAGTTCTGGTCAGGGCTGTGTGTGTAGTTCTGGTCAGGGCTGTGTGTGTAGTTCTGGTCAGAGCTGTGTGTGTAATTCTGGTCAGGGCTGTAGTTTGGTTCAGGGATGGGTTTGTAGTTTGGTTCATGGATGGGTTTGTAGTTTGGGGCAGGGATGGATTTGTAGTTGGGGCCCGACATGGGTTTGTAGTTTGGGGCAGGGATGGGTTTGTAGTTTGGTTCTGGGATGGGCTTGTGTTTGGGGTCAGGGCTGGGCTTGTGTTTGGGGTCAGGGCTGGGCTTGTGGTTGGGGTCAGGGATGGGTTTGTAGCTTGGTTCAGTGATGGGTTTGTATTTGTGTCAGGGCTAGGTTTGTCGTTGGGGTCCGGGCTGGGTTTGTAGTTTGGGTCCGGGCTGGGTTTGTAGTTGGGGTCAGGGATGGCTTTGTTGTTGGGGTCAGGGCTGGGTTTGTCGTTGGGGTCAGGGCTGGGTTTGTCGTTTGGGTCAGGGCTGGGTTTGTCGTTGGGGTCCGGGCTGGGTTTGTCGTCGGGGTCAGGGCTGGGTTTGTCGTTGGGGTCAGGGCTGGGTTTGTCGTTGGGGTCAGGGCTGGGTTTGTCGTTGGGGGTCAGGGCTGGGTTTGTCGTTGGGGGTCAGGGCTGGGTTCGTCGTTGGGGTCAGGGCTGGGTTCGTCGTTGGGGTCAGGGCTGGGTTTGTCATTGGGGTCAGTGCTGTGTGTGTAGTTAGGGTCACGGCTGTGTGTGTAGTTCTGGTCAGGGCTGTGTGTGTAGTTCTGGTCAGGGCTGTGTGTGTAGTTCTGGTCAGGGCTGTGTGTGTAGTTCTGGTCAGGGCTGTGTGTGTAGTTCTGGTCAGAGCTGTGTGTGTAATTCTGGTCAGGGCTGTAGTTTGGTTCAGGGATGGGTTTGTAGTTTGGTTCATGGATGGGTTTGTAGTTTGGGGCAGGGATGGATTTGTAGTTGGGGCCCGACATGGGTTTGTAGTTTGGGGCAGGGATGGGTTTGTAGTTTGGTTCTGGGATGGGCTTGTGTTTGGGGTCAGGGCTGGGCTTGTGTTTGGGGTCAGGGCTGGGCTTGTGGTTGGGGTCAGGGATGGGTTTGTAGCTTGGTTCAGTGATGGGTTTGTATTTGTGTCAGGGCTAGGTTTGTCGTTGGGGTCCGGGCTGGGTTTGTAGTTTGGGTCCGGGCTGGGTTTGTAGTTGGGGTCAGGGATGGCTTTGTTGTTGGGGTCAGGGCTGGGTTTGTCGTTGGGGTCAGGGCTGGGTTTGTCGTTGGGGTCAGGGCTGGGTTTGTCGTTGGGGTCCGGGCTGGGTTTGTCGTCGGGGTCCGGGCTGGGTTTGTCGTTGGGGTCAGGGCTGGGTTTGTCGTTGGGGTCAGGGCTGGGTTTGTCGTTGGGGGTCAGGGCTGGGTTTGTCGTTGGGGTCAGGGCTGGGTTCGTCGTTGGGGTCAGGGCTGGGTTTGTCATTGGGGTCAGTGCTGTGTGTGTAGTTAGGGTCACGGCTGTGTGTGTAGTTCTGGTCAGGGCTGTGTGTGTAGTTCTGGTCAGGGCTGTGTGTGTAGTTCTGGTCAGGGCTGTGTGTGTAGTTCTGGTCAGGGTTGTGTGTGTAGTTCTGGTCAGGGCTGTGTGTGTAGTTCTGGTCAGGGCTGTGTGTGTAGTTCTGGTCAGGGCTGTGTGTGTAGTTCTGGGCTGTGTGTGTAGTTCTGGTCTGGGCTGTGTGTGTAGTTCTGGTCTGGGCTGTGTGTGTACTTCTGGTCAGGGCTGTGTGTGTGTGTGTAGTTCTGGTCAGGGCTGGGTTTGTAGTTGGGGTCAGGGCTGGGTTTGTAGTTGGGGTCAGGGATGGGTTTGTAGTTGGGGTCAGGGATGGGTTTGTAGTTGGGGTCAGGGATGGGTTTGTAGTTGGGGTCAGGGATGGGTTTGTAGTTGGGGTCAGGGATGGGTTTGTAGTTGGGGTCAGGGATGGGTTTGTAGTTGGGGTCAGGGATGGGTTTGTAGTTGGGGTCAGGGATAGGTTTGTAGTTAGGGTCAGGGATAGGTTTGTAGTTTGGGTCAGGGATTGGTTTGTAGTTAGGTAAGGGCTGGGCTTGTATTTTGGGTCAGGGATGGGCTTGCAGTGTGGGTCAGGGATTGGTTTGTAGTGTGAGTCAGGGCTGGGTTTGTAGTGTGGGTCAGGGCTGGGTTTGTAGTGTGGGTCAGGGCTGGGTTTGTTGTTTGGGTCAGGGCTGGGTTTGTAGTTTGGGTCAGGGCTGGGTTTGTAGTTTGGGTCAGGGCTGGGTTTGTAGTTTGGGTCAGGGCTGGGTTTGTAGTTTGGGTCAGGGCTGGGCTTGTAGTTGGGGTCAGGGCTGGGTTTGTAGTTGGGGGTCAGGGTTCGGCTTGTAGTTTGGGTCTGCAATGGGCTTATAGTTAGGGTTAGGGATGGGTTTGAAGTTTGGTTCAGGGCTGAGTTTGTGGTTAGGGTTAGGGCTGGGCTTGTAGTTGGGGTCAGGGCTGGGCTTGTAGTTGGGGTCAGGGCTGGGTTTGTAGTTGGGGGTCAGGGTTCGGCTTGTAGTTTGGGTCTGCGATGGGCTTATAGTTAGGGTTAGGGATGGGTTTGAAGTTTGGTTCAGGGCTGAGCTTGTGGTTAGGGTCAGGGCTGGGTTTGTGGTTAGGGTCAGGGCCGGGGGGTTTGTAGTTTGGGTCAGGGCTGGGTTTGTAGTTTGGATCAGGGATGGGGTTGTAGTTTGGGTCAGGGATGGGTTTGTAGTTTGGGTCAGGGATGGGTTTGTAGTTTGGGTCAGGGATGGGTTTGTAGTTTGGGTGAGGGGTGGGTTTGAAATTTGGGTCAGGGATGGGGTTGTAGTTTGGGTCAGGGCTGGGCTTGTAGTTGGGGTCAGGGTTGGACTTGTAGTTGGGGTCAGGGCTGGGCTTGTAGTTGGGGGTCAGGGCTGGGCTTGTAGTTGGGGGTCAGGGCTGGGCTTGTAGTTGGGGGTCAGGGCTGGGCTTGTAGTTGGGGTCAGGGCTGGGCTTGTAGTTGGGGGTCAGGGCTGGGCTTGTAGTTGGGGGTCAGGGCTGGGCTTGTAGTTGGGGTCAGGGCTGGGCTTGTAGTTGGGGGTCAGGGCTGGGCTTGTAGTTGGGGGTCAGGGCTGGGCTTGTAGTTGGGGGTCAGGGCTGGGCTTGTAGTTGGGGGTCAGAGCTGGGCTTGTAGTTGGGGGTCAGGGCTGGGCTTGTAGTTGGGGTCAGGGCTGGGCTTGTAGTTGGGGGTCAGGGCTGGGCTTGTACTTGGGGGTCAGGGCTGGGCTTGTAGTTGGGGTCAGGGCTGGGCTTGTAGTTAGGGGTCAGGGCTGGGCTTGTACTTGGGGGTCAGGGCTGGGCTTGTACTTGGGGGTCAGGGCTGGGCTTGTAGTTGGGGTCAGGGGTGGATTTGTAGTTAGGGTGTCGGTAAGTTATTGAATAAGCCTTAAAGGTTGCAATGCAGAGTTTAGTATGAGTACCTGTTGAGGGTTAAACATTAGGGTGAATTTGTGTTAACGAGATAAATGTGGAAGAATAGGACTTGGCACTTCACTGCATTTCACATAGAAATACATGTTGGTCACGATTATTCTGAGACCGTTTTACCACAACATTTTAAATCACAACTTTTGATATGGTAATGTTTCCGTTTTTTTCCCTACAGAAACAGGGGACGACAGAAGAAGTCACCCAGCCTCGGACACTGGAGGAACCTTCATCTCCTACAGGTAGGTGGACCCACAGAAACCCCACTGATCTGCGCCACTCTACAGTGTGCATTCTTGCTTATGTAGTCCGACAGCCACCATGTCTTTCCTTGGCACAGATGTAAAAGGCAGGATGCTGTCTGAGAAGTCAGGCTGGCAGCGTCTTCATGCTGGAGCACCACTGGGCCAGAGGCGCCCCGTAAGAGGGGGGGGGGGGGAGGCGGGGGGGTATAAAGTCTTCCCTAGGTAGACGGTTTCCCTTGATGTAATTAGAAGTCTTCTTCAGTTTTACTTTAGCACTCGATAGCTCTCGCCACCGCTTCCCGTAGAACAGCCGAAATCCAAAGTTGTCCGTGTAAAATCCCGATAGCGCTGAACAACTCCAGTGAAATTCCAGGATAAATAAAGAAAAAAAAATGTAATCCTTTTTTTTTTAAGGTCCTTTTAACGCAGGTAATGAAGCTCCCGCTCGTCGCCAGTGTAGGAAAGTCGGAAATAACACCAAAAGGTCGTAGTTAGTAGACAGAGTTTATTAAGATGCTCACGCCTTCAAATCCAAGCTTGTAATGCCCATAACAGATGACAGCCATAACTGCCTACATTCTACATGTTTGAACAATAACACAGTCCCCACAACACGAGCTTGTCACGAGCAGCCAGACACACCTGAACGCTCGTGGACAGCTCGTGTAAGGAATGTACGTTCCCAACACTGCCCTCTACAGCTCTCGCCAGCTCTCAGCCCTCTACAGCTCTCGCCAGCTCCCGGCCCTCTACAGCTCTCGCCAGCTCCTGGCCCTCTACAGCTCTCGCCAGTCTCAGCCCTCTACAGCTCTCGCCAGTCTCAGCCCTCTACAGCTCTCGCCAGCTCCCGGCCCTCCACAGCTCTCGTCAGCTCTCTGCCCTCTACAGCTCTCGCCAGCTCCCGGCCCTCTACAGCTCTCGCCAGTCTCAGCCCTCTACAGCTCTCGCCAGTCTCAGCCCTCTACAGCTCTCGCCAGTCTCAGCCCTCTACAGCTCTCGCCAGCTCCTGGCCCTCTACAGCTCTCGCCAGCTCTCAGCCCTCTACAGCTCTCGCCAGCTCCCGGCCCTCCACAGCTCTCGTCAGCTCTCAGCCCTCTACAGCTCTCGCCAGCTCCCGGCCCTCTACAGCTCTCGCCAGCCTCCTGCCCTCTACAGCTCTCGCCAGCTCCCGGCCCTCTACAGCTCTCGCCAGCTCCCGGCCCTCTACAGCTCTCGCCAGCTCTCAGCCCTCTACAGCTCTCGCCAGCTCTCAGCCCTCTACAGCTCTCGCCAGCTCTCAGCCCTCTACAGCTCTCGCCAGCTCTCAGCCCTCTACAGCTCTCGCCAGTCTCAGCCCTCTACAGCTCTCGCCAGCTCCCGGCCCTCTACAGCTCTCGCCAGCTCCCGGCCCTCTACAGCTCTCGCCAGCTCCCGGCCCTCTACCGCTCACGCCAGCTCCCGGCCCTCTACCCCTCACGCCAGCTCCGGGCCCTCTACAGCTCTCGCCAGCTCCCGGCCCTCTACAGCTCTCGCCAGCCTCCTGCCCTCTACAGCTCTCGCCAGCTCCTGGCCCTCTACAGCTCTCGCCAGCTCCCGGCCCTCTACAGCTCTCGCCAGCTCTCAGCCCTCTACAGCTCTCGCCAGCTCCCGGCCCTCTACAGCTCTCGCCAGCTCCCGGCCCTCTACAGCTCTCGCCAGCTCCTGGCCCTCTACAGCTCTCGCCAGCTCCCGGCCCTCTACAGCTCTCGCCAGCTCCCGGCCCTCTACAGCTCTCGCCAGCTCCTGGCCCTCTACAGCTCTCGCCAGCTCCCGGCCCTCTACCGCTCACGCCAGCTCCGGGCCCTCTACAGCTCTCGACAGTCTCAGCCCTCTACAGCTCTCGCCAGCTCCCGGCCCTCTACAGCTCTCGCCAGCTCCCGGCCCTCTACCGCTCACTCCAGCTCCGGGCCCTCTACAGCTCTCGCCAGCTCCCGGCCCTCTACAGCTCTCGCCAGCCTCCTGCCCTCTACAGCTCTCGCCAGCTCCCGGCCCTCCACAGCTCTCGCCAGCTCCCGGCCCTCTACAGCTCTCGCCAGCTCTCAGCCCTCTACAGCTCTCGCCAGCTCTCAGCCCTCTACAGCTCTCGCCAGCTCCCGGCCCTCTACAGCTCTCGCCAGCTCCCGGCCCTCTACAGCTCTCACCAGCTCCTGGCCCTCTACAGCTCTCGCCAGCTCCCGGCCCTCTACAGCTCTCGCCAGCTCCTGGCCCTCTACAGCTCTCGCCAGCTCCTGGCCCTCTACAGCTCTCGCCAGCTCCTGGCCCTCTACAGCTCTCGCCAGCTCCTGGCCCTCTACTGCTCTCGCCAGCTCCTGGCCCTCTACAGCTCTCGCCAGCTCCTGGCCCTCTGCTGCTCTCGCCAGCTCCTGGCCCTCTACAGCTCTAGCCAGCCTCCTGCCCTCTACAGCTCTCGCCAGCTCCCGGCCCTCTACAGCTCTCACCAGCTCCCGGCCCTCTACAGCTCTCGCCAGCTCCCGGCCCTCTACAGCTCTCGCCAGTCTCAGCCCTCTACAGCTCTCGCCAGCTCCCGGCCCTCTACAGCTCTCGCCAGCTCCCGGCCCTCTACAGCTCTCGCCAGCTCCCGGCCCTCTACAGCTCTCGCCAGCTCCCGGCCCTCTACAGCTCTCGCCAGCTCCCGGCCCTCTACAGCTCTCGCCAGCTCCCGGCCCTCTACAGCTCTCGCCAGCTCCCGGCCCTCTACAGCTCTCGCCAGCTCCCGGCCCTCTACAGCTCTCGCCAGCTCCCGGCCCTCTACAGCTCTCGCCAGCTCCTGGCCCTCTACAGCTCACGCCAGCTCCTGGCCCTCTACAGCTCTCGCCAGCTCCTGGCCCTCTACAGCTCTCGCCAGCTCCCGGCCCTCTACAGCTCTCGCCAGCTCCCGGCCCTCTACAGCTCTCGCCAGCTCCCGGCCCTCTACCGCTCACGCCAGCTCCGGGCCCTCTACAGCTCTCGCCAGCTCCCGGCCCTCTACAGCTCTCGCCAGCCTCCTGCCCTCTACAGCTCTCGCCAGCTCCCGGCCCTCTACAGCTCTCGCCAGCTCCCGGCCCTCTACAGCTCTCGCCAGCTCCCGGCCCTCTACAGCTCTCGCCAGCTCTCAGCCCTCTACAGCTCTCGCCAGTCTCAGCCCTCTACAGCTCTCGCCAGCTCCCGGCCCTCTACAGCTCTCGCCAGCTCCTGGCCCTCTACAGCTCTCGCCAGCTCCTGGCCCTCTACAGCTCTCGCCAGCTCCTGGCCCTCTACAGCTCTCGCCAGCTCCTGGCCCTCTACAGCTCTCGCCAGCTCCTGGCCCTCTACAGCTCTCGCCAGCTCCTGGCCCTCTACAGCTCTCGCCAGCTCCTGGCCCTCTACAGCTCTCGCCAGCTCCTGGCCCTCTACAGCTCTCGCCAGCTCCTGGCCCTCTACTGCTCTCGCCAGCTCCTGGCCCTCTACCAGCGTTTCGAACTTTGAGCCGGCATCCTGCATGCGGACATCAACAACTCACATCGTAAGTCCCTTCACCGGTTCCCCCGGTTTATTTTTCGATTACCACACAACCCGCTGTGAGCCTAACGCTCCATTGTTTCTTTTCCGGCAGCCTCCGCCACTCTGGCGAAAACTACCACGTAAGCCTCATTGAGGACCGTTGTTACCTACCTTTTACCTACGCACCAGCCCCCATGACTCTGCCGGCATGTTCCGCCTCACTCGCGCACAATACCTTCTATTGTTCACAGAACACCCTTATCACTCTACCGATCACAGATCACCTTCTTCGCCTTTTGATCTCACGAGCACCCTTTTGGTTCATTACTCCGTTAATTAACCCCTGGAACTGCAGTATTTTCGTTTTATTATTGATGGGTAGCATGTGGTTGACCCACCCTTCCACTCATGCCTATTTAGTTATGCGTGTTTAGCTATTCTCCTGATTTGGGTCATATTCTATTTCTGTTGCAGTGCTCCTTGAGAAAGGACTTTGCCAGTCCGAAATGCATTGGAGCCATTCAGACTCCTTGATGAAGAGTCAATTGATTATCTGATGTTTAAACTGAAGTTATAACGAAATATGAGAGGAAACCAGTTTAAAATAAACCTCACAACGTTTCAACTCGGAACCTGTTGTTGAACTTTATTGGGAATCTAGGGTGTTATCTAACACACAGAACCCTCATAAGTGTGCCCATTACAGGGATGCGCCTACACCTTTGTAACGCACTCAACTTCCTCTACCGCTCTCGCCAGCTCCTGGCCCTCTACAGCTCTCACCAGCTCCTGGCCCTCTACAGCTCTCGCCAGCTCCGGGCCCTCTACAGCTCTCGCCAGCTCCGGGCCCTCTACAGCTCTCGCCAGCTCCGGGCCCTCTACAGCTCTCGCCAGCTCCGGGCCCTCTACAGCTCTCGCCAGCTCCGGGCCCTCTACAGCTCTCGCCAGCTCCGGGCCCTCTACAGCTCTCGCCAGTCTCAGCCCTCTACAGCTCTCGCCAGCTCCTGGCCCTCTACCGCTCACGCCAGCTCCCGGCCCTCTACAGCTCTCGCCAGCTCCCGGCCCTCGCCAGCTCCCGGCCCTCGCCAGCTCTCGCCAGCTCCCGGCCCTCTACAGCTCTCGCCAGCTCCCGGCCCTCTACAGCTCTCGCCAGCTCCCGGCCCTCTACAGCTCTCGCCAGCTCCCGGCCCTCTACAGCTCTCGCCAGCTCCCGGCCCTCTACAGCTCTCGCCAGCTCCCGGCCCTCTACAGCTCTCGCCAGCTCCCGGCCCTCTACAGCTCTCGCCAGCTCCAGGCCCTCTACAGCTCTCGCCAGCTCCTGGCCCTCTACAGCTCTCGCCAGCCTCCTGCCCTCTACAGCTCTCGCCAGCCCCCTGCCCTCTACATCTCTCGCCAGCTCCCTGCCCTCTACAGCTTTAACCAGCCCCTGCCCTCTACTGCTCTCGCCAGCTCTCTACAGCACTCGCCAGCTCTCTGCCCTCTACAGCTCCCTGCCCTCTACAGCTCTCGCCAGCTCCCTGCCCTCCACAGCTCTCGCCAGCTCCCTGCCCTTTACAGCTCTCGCCAGCTCCCTGCCCTTTACAGCTCTCGCCAGCTCCCTGCCCTTTACAGCTCTCGCCAGCTCCCTGCCCTCTACAGCTCTCGCCAGCTCCCTGCCCTCTACAGCTCTCGCCAGCTCTGTCCTCTACAGCTCTCGCCAGCTCTGTCCTCTACAGCTCTCGCCAGCTCTCTGCCCTCTACAGCTCTCGCCAGCTCTCAGCCCTCTACAGCTCTCGCCAGCTCTCAGCCCTCTACAGCTCTCACCAGCTCTCAGCCCTCTACAGCTCTGGCCAGCTCTCTGCCCTCTACAGCTATTCGCCAGCTCTCTGCCCTCTACAGCTCTTCGCCAGCTCTCTGCCCTCTACAGCTCTTCGCCAGCTCTCAGCCCTCTACAGCTCTCGTCAGCTCTTAGCCCTCTACAGCTCTCGCCAGCTCCCTGCTCTCTACAGCTCTCGCCAGCTCCCCGCCCTCCTCACCCACCCTGGTTCCTTCCCCCAATCTGTGTTGTAGTTGCAGCATACACACATCCTAGCATTTGATTGTCTGGAATATTTTAACCCCTTAAGTGCTGCCTCGGTGCATTGGCCGACGGCAGCACTACCTCCCCAGTGCTGCGCACGACCATTGGACGTCCATTCAGCACTAGTTCCAATGGACAGCGCAGCACTGGGGAGGAATGTTTAATAGCATCTATGAGGTTAGGCTGCCTGTCCTCACATGCGACTAAGCTTGAGATTTTCACAAGCCATCATGGTTCCACAGGCTGAACATTGTTTTTATTGAGGCCTTAGTTAGTTTGTGGATATATTATGTTATGCAGATCTGAGCATGTGTGAGTCTAGGCATACATCGGGCCTTGTGGAACTACTTAATAACCAGGTTGTCCGCTTCTTGCGGAATCGAAGGAGAGGCGGAGGCTCTTATGTGTAGTGGCAGGTCTTTCCACACTTTAGCAGTGATGTAGGAGATGGCTCAACCACTTGATCTAGTTTTTAATATGCTTGGCATATTTGCACGTAGAAGTAGTCTGGACCAGCGGAGGTGCCTGGAAAGTTTGTGGAAGCAGATGAGATTTTTGAGGTATGCTGAGCCAGTGTTATGTAGTGACTTGAAAGTGTGGGTGAGCAGGTTGAATTGTGCTGGTTGTGAATGGGGAGCCAGTGGAGCTCTTACAGATGTGAGGTGATGCGAGTGTGGCATGGGATGTTGAGCGTTATTCTGGCCGCTGAGTTCTGAATGGTCTGCAGCATTCTGGTGAGTTTTTAGTTGATCCTGACATAGAGGGTTTTATTATAGCCCAGCTTGCTTGTGTGTAATGGCTTTCCGGGTGCTGATTGGGAGCCATTTGAAAATCTTCCTCAGCATCTTCAGGGTATGGAAGCATGAAGCTTTTGAGACTCCGAAGCAGACGCCTTGTTTGACTTGTATGGTTATCACGCTACGAGAAAAAATAATTGCACACTATACAAAATGTATGTTTCAAGACACAACAGAAGACGTTGAATGTTGAAAGTGGACATACACTTGGAAACTAGTATTGAGCCTTGAAGAAGTCCTGATTGGGGCGAAACGCGTCAGCTATTGGACTCTAGCTATTAGATTTTATCAACTTGGTGTATCATCTTTTTTCAATAAAGGACAATGTTTGAAAGAAAATAAAAATATACTACGTTTGAGAATTTCTTCGCATCATCAATTATGACCGTTGCCTAACTGACTTGGAATGGATATATCATTTTTTTGTATGCGGAATTCCTTTGTTGTTTATGCTGTTTTGGGTTTCCAAATATGAAATATAGATGGTTGTACACTCTGGTCTTCCTGCACCACCACTACTTTCCCCGGACTAGTTTTAACAAGTGCAGTTGTTTGCTTTGCCTCAATCCTTAGCTTGCTAATCTTTACACAAGCATGAGGCAGTGACTGCATTGTCTAGGGTGGTCATGTTGAGTTTGCTGTCGACGATGCTCCCGAGGATCATGGTGTGGGTGGTGGGGATGGATGTTGATCATAGTTCTGTTGACTATTAGGTGGAGTCCCATGATGATGTGATTCCTTGAAGATCACAATTTTGGTGTCTTGTCAGTGTTAAGCTTTAGACAGTTGGTCTTCATCCCGTGGGTGATTTGAGTCTAGCAGGCACTGAACTTGATTGTGTACAAGGCGCTTTGTTTATGAGGGAGAGAATGAGTTGTGTGTCATCTGCGTAGGAGTGGTCATTGATATCGTGAGAGTTCTGCAAGGCTCAGGGAAGATCCTTGCTGAACTCTGTAGATGAGGTTCTGGGCGAGGTGTATGGTGCCAGGTGAACTGACTGGTCCTTCCAATCAGGAAGGGGCACATCCATTGGAGTTTTTGTACTTGGATTTCGATGTTGTCGGCATTGGAAGAGAAAGGGGTGGGAGACTGTCAGGTGCTGCGGGGAGGTTCAGGTGGATGAGTGTTTTTGTGTCTCCTCTGTCCAGAGTCATGTAGATGTCATCCATGATAATGATCCGTAGCAGCAATGAGGACTGTTTCCATGTTGTGGTAGGGTCTGAAACCAGACTGAGTGGTGTCACGTAGTTGGTGGTCATTGAGGTATTCAGTGGGGTTTCTTTTGATGATTTCCTTTAAGAACATGGCCATAAATGGATGAAGGGGATTAATCTATTGTTGACGAGCATTGAAGCATCCGTAGAAGGTTTCTTCAGCAATGGGAGGACAGTTGCATGTTTCTAAGCATCTGGGACGGTCGATGAAGAGGTGTAGGCATTCAGAAAGGGTTTGAGTATGGGCTGATGGGTTGCAGTGCTCTTGAGTAGGCGTGGTGGGGGGGGTCTTGAGTTTGATGGGGCCACTGCGTGTATGGAGTTCATGGTGACTGCAGTTTGTTCTGTGGTGATGGTTAGTGCTAAGTGGTTAGCATTGACTTTTGGGAGAAGATTGGGAGGTGTCTGGCGAGGTCTGTCTGGTTCAGTTGTGGGCTGAAGGTGCTATAAATGATGGTGATTTTGTTGCTGAAGAATTGAGAGAGATTGTTGCAGAGGTCCTCCAAGGGGGTAATCAAGATGGAGGTACCGATGGTGAGGTGAAATCTTTCACAATGGCAAATATTTCTTTACTTTTGTAGGTGCTGGCATCAATGCCGTCCGCTAGAGTGGTGTGTTGGGTGGTTATAGTCTTTTCGTGGTAGCTTCCTAGGGCAGATTTGTACGTGCTCCTGTCTGCATTGGCCTAGCTCATTCTCCATTTGCGCTTCAGTTGTTTGCAGTGGTGTTTCATCAGTCTGAGTTCCTCAGTGTACTATTTGGCCTGGGGTCTGGATCTCATTCTATTTCTGTGTTTGAGAAGGGCTGGTGAGTCTGCTTAGGAGGTGATCCTATTGTTGAAATTCTTGATGGCTTTGGGGAGGCTATTGCTGTGTTCAGGGGGGGAGGGTGTTGAGAGTGTTGATGCTGGTCTGGTGGTGGTGTGTGCACGTTGTACTAGGATGGAGATGCTGAACTTGACATGGGTGTGGTCTGTCCAGGTAACTGGTGTGGGCTCACTGACTGCAATGTTGCTGAAGTTGGTAAAATATGTTTCAGGAGATAAAAGATTTACATGGAGGCCTTAGACATACAGTACGGCACTTGTTATGCTGTAGGGACATTGTCTATGTGGTGAAGGTATCATGGGAAAAAAGCTTCCTATTTCCCAAATTAGTGAATAAGATTTACATATGCATTCACAACAGGATGATCAGCACATACTGTATTCAATGACCCGAGTTAAGTAATAAGATTAATCTTTTTCATTCCAATTAATCACCAAAAGTTTCATGGAGACCTATTGTTAAATTTACAAATCCTTTATTCTTTTTTAAATCTTCAAGACGCAGCCACAGTGTTTCCTGCCGTCTCGGGACTTCTTCAGGGCTCAATTGCGTAAAGAATTCTTAATTGTGATGCATCATCTCTGGTGTATAAGAAGATAAAACTCTTGCTCTTCTCAATAGGCTGATGGCTGTCAGTTCCAGAACTTCAAAAGTGTTTTGTCAAAGTATTTCAGGCCAATGTCAGGCACTGCATCTTCCAATATTATGCATCTAGTAAAGCCTTCAAGTTTTCCAATTTCTTATATACAGGACTTGATCATTAGAAATGTGATTTGTTATCTCTTCTAGGCTTCCGGTCTGGAAGATGATAGGCCGACATTGGTCTGAAATACTCTGACAAAACCCTTTTGAAGTTCTTGAATTGACGGCCATCAGCCTATTGAGTAGAGAAAGAGCTTTATCTTTTTGTACACCAGAGACGATACATCACATTTAGGTTTCAGGAGATGTGGCCAAGTCCTTTTACTTGTTGGGTGAGGCATTGGCTTCCAAGGCCTTAAAACTCTTGAGTTTTGGTCAGCGTGGTCTTCCAGATTGATGGTCAGGACTCTGAGTAGAATGTTATTACTAGCATTGAGCGCACGTGGTGCGGCAATGTCTGTGATCGGGTCTGTGAAGTTGGTGCGCAGTGTTGGTGGTGTGTAGATGAGTGACGTTTAGGGTGAACTTGGTTGTGACGTGAAACTTCTCCGACAGGTGTTCCATGTTGGGGGATGATGTGTCCGTGGATTTAGTGTAGCTGATTGTGGTCTTGCAGATAATGATGATTCCCCCTTCTGGCCTGTGAAGTCTGTCTTCCCTGTCAATCTTGTAGGCCGGGAGGAATTTCAGACACGTTTCCGAAATGAAAAGCAGATCGGTAGCATGGTAGCAAAGCAGGTCCCAGATCTCTGTGGCGTGTTTGGTGAGTGAGCAGGTGTTGAGGAGCGTGCATGTGAGTATGGGTTGCAAGACTATGAGAGAGAGAGTGGGGTGTTGGGTACTGCTGGTGCGATGACACTTGGTTGTAGGTAGGATCATGAAAACTTGCAGGAAGCTCAGAAAAATACTACCTTGGTGTTGTGTGGTATGGTGAGGCACTGTGGTTGAGGACGCGAAAGGTCGCAGCATGGTAGCAGCAGTAGGGTGGAGCGCCGGAGTCCCTGGGCATGGTCCGGGTACAGATGGGCTTGCTTTTGGCATGCGCGCACTGCACATCGACGCATTATGTTGGTCCTGGGAACTGAGAGGAGTGATGTCACTTCTTGAACAGATGTATGAAGGGAAGGTTAGTGACTTGGATAAAGAAGTTATTTATTTATTTATTTTTGACAACTTTGTTTTCGTTCGTGCTGACCGGACACATTTTTCTGCCAAGTCCAGGTGCTCAAATGGCTTAACTCTTTCAAAGGTTTCTTCATATGTGATGAAAGAATGCCTTACCCGCTTGTTTTTTCAATAACAGGTAATTTAGTGTTTGTCTCCATGAAAAGCAATTTCTTTCATACACTAGTAATGTATGAAATCTCTCTTGATATATTTGTTTCGGGGCTGAGAGCTCTGCGTCATCAGCCGAGTAAATAGTGCTCCTATGGCCTCCGTCCTGAATGTCATCTGTACCCTTAGGGATACCATTAAAGTCAATATTAAAAAGACCTTCCCATACCCTACAAGCCCTATAGAACTATATTTCCATACATTTACAAACCTTATTGGTTCATTTAACCCGGCGACCCGAACGGACGCACATTAAACCTGTGAGCTCCTGTGTGCTCGGCTCATCTGAGCTCCTGTGTGCTCGGATCATACGAGCTCCTATGTGCTCGGCTCCTCTGTGTGCTCGGCTCATCTGAGCTCCTGTGTGCTCGGCTCACCTGAGCTCCTGTGTGTGCTCGGCTCATCTGAACTCCTGTGTGTGCTCGGCTCATCTGAACTCCTGTGTGTGCTCGGCTCATCTGAGCTCCTGTGTGCTCGGCTCATCTGAGCTCCTGTGTGCTCGGCTCATCTGAGCTCCTGTGTGCTTGGCTCATCTGAGCTCCTGTGTGCTTGGCTCATCTGAGCTCCTGTGTGCTCGGCTCATCATCTGATCTCCTGTGTGCTCGGCTCATCATCTGATCTCCTGTGTGCTCGGCTCATCATCTGATCTCCTGTGTGCTCGGCTCATCTGAGCTCCTGCGTGCTCGGCTCATCTGAGCTCCTGCGTGCTCGGCTCATCATCTGATCTCCTGTGTGCTCGGCTCATCTGAGCTCCTGTGTGCTCGGCTCATCTGAGCTCCTGTGTGCTCGGCTCATCTGAGCTCCTGTGTGCTCGGCTCATCTGAGCTCCTGTGTGCTCGGCTCATCTGAGCTCCTGTGTGCTCGGCTCATCTGAGCTCCTGTGTGCTCGGCTCATCTGAGCTCCTGTGTGCTCGGCTCATCTGAGCTCCTGTGTGCTTGGCTCATCTGAGCTCCTGTGTGCTTGGCTCATCTGAGCTCCTGTGTGCTCGGCTCATCATCTGATCTCCTGTGTGCTCGGCTCATCTGAGCTCCTGTGTGCTCGGCTCATCTGAGCTCCTGCGTGCTCGGCTCATCTGAGCTCCTGTGTGCTCGGCTCACCTGAGCTCCTGTGTGTGCTCGGCTCATCTGAACTCCTGTGTGTGCTCGGCTCATCTGAACTCCTGTGTGTGCTCGGCTCATCTGAGCTCCTGTGTGCTCGGCTCATCTGAGCTCCTGTGTGCTCGGCTCATCTGAGCTCCTGTGTGCTTGGCTCATCTGAGCTCCTGTGTGCTTGGCTCATCTGAGCTCCTGTGTGCTCGGCTCATCATCTGATCTCCTGTGTGCTCGGCTCATCATCTGATCTCCTGTGTGCTCGGCTCATCATCTGATCTCCTGTGTGCTCGGCTCATCTGAGCTCCTGCGTGCTCGGCTCATCTGAGCTCCTGCGTGCTCGGCTCATCATCGGATCTCCTGTGTGCTCGGCTCATCTGAGCTCCTGTGTGCTCGGCTCATCTGAGCTCCTGTGTGCTCGGCTCATCTGAGCTCCTGTGTGCTCGGCTCATCTGAGCTCCTGTGTGCTCGGCTCATCTGAGCTCCTGTGTGCTCGGCTCATCTGAGCTCCTGTGTGCTCGGCTCATCTGAGCTCCTGTGTGCTTGGCTCATCTGAGCTCCTGTGTGCTTGGCTCATCTGAGCTCCTGTGTGCTCGGCTCATCATCTGATCTCCTTTGTGCTCGGCTCATCTGAGCTCCTGTGTGCTCGGCTCATCTGAGCTCCTGCGTGCTCGGCTCATCTGAGCTCCTGTGTGCTCGGCTCACCTGAGCTCCTCTGTGTGCTCGGCTCATCTGAGCTCCTGTGTGCTCGGCTCATCATCTGAGCTCCTGTGTGCTCGGCTCATCTGAGCTCCTGTGTGCTCGGATCATCAACGCTGCCTTTGCCGTGGCTCTACAACACTCTTTATTGTCCTTATCAAGGCAGGGATAAAGAGTCAATCAGGGTGTGCGGCGGGGCGTCCTCAGCGCTTCGAGTAACCTGCACTGTTATTAGTGTCACACGAAGTGAATATCACAAGGCTGCTTCGTATCTGCTGCTCGAAGGCGCGATGCCCCCGTGCTCCATCCCAGTGTAACATTCGGGTTTCTTACTAAGGCGAGCAGGCGTAGTAAACAAAACAAGTGCCGACCCCCCCCCCCCTTCCCGAGACCCCACTGAATGGTATTATTGTGACCTGGCGTGTGAGACCCTTCAGATTGTTGAAGATCAACCCACTGGTCTGCAGATACAGCTCTTAGAAGAACCCTTTCCTAAACTGCAAGCACTGTACAACATAGCTTAGGGCCCCACATTGCAATATCCCTCAACAGGGGAACTCTTTCCTTTAAAAAAAAAATGCTGCTACTTGTGATTCATGCAGTGGGATCTGTCTAATGATGTGTCCCTGTTGAAGGCTTCTGTTGATGAGACTTCCAGGAAAGCCGAAACATGCTTCACCAATGGGCAAAAGATGTGAAACAGCAGAAAAAAATGCACCAGTGGCAGCACAGTGGAAAACAAACAAAAAAACACCAAAGTAAGCCAAGTCAGGTTCCAGATCCTGAAAATAGCTGTAAAATCAGAGCGGGGAAGAGAACTGGATAAATTGCTCTTACCAGCAGAGTATTTCTGTATTCGCTGTCTCAAAACCATCCAACTAAAAGACTCTGTGACTAAGTGTGAATAAAATGTAGCTCCACATACGAACTAAGGACTCAACATTGTAAGCAGACTCTGATAAGCAGTTATATAACATTTCTTGCCGCACATCGTGTGTTGGGGAGTCTCCCTCAGCTCTGCTTAGTCTCAGTGCTCTGCTCAATCAGTGTTTCTACGATTGCCCTTTTGAACTTCCAGCTTAGTTTATTTATTGCTTGATTTATTGGGTTTCGCCTGCCGAAGGCTGCGCTCTGCGCAGCTTTTCGGCGCAGGCGAAATCCATTGATTACAATAAGGACTTCAGGAACGTCCCCCGGCTCCCATTGGCTAGCTCCATAAATGGAGGCTAGCCATTGGGTGCCGGACCAGATTCGGGGGCGTTCCCGAGAATTTTTCTCTTTTGGCCACGTCATGCAGCGGTGGGCGGGGCTTTTTTTTTGGCTCGTCGAGGTTTGTTTGGGCCATTTGGCGGCCGACCGCCGGCCGAGGAAGTCCAGGTGAGTTGTTCCTTTCCTGTCCCCCCTCCCGCTGTCCGTTCCTTTCCCGCCCCCCCCCCCCTACTGCTGTCCGTGTCTCTCCCCCCCCCCCCCCCCCCCCTGGATTCCCAGCTGCAAAATCGGTAGGAGACGGAGTGTCTCGCCTGAAGTAACTATGCAAGCGAGCATTTAAGACCCTTTGTGGGAAATAAATTATGAAGGTTTAACAGCGAGGTATCCCTAATATTAAAATAATTATAAGAGAGAAAGACATGGGCTTAATAATTTAACACCAAGTATTGGAAGGGAGGGGTCCTAGCAGTTAAGAGGTTAATTTTTGTCATGTCGCACGATAAATTCGTCACCTCTCAAGCTCATATTGCTGCGCTCGACATACTGCTTTTCTCCCACCTCGTTCCTTGGTGTGCGCCTGGTGAATGATGGCGGCGGGTTCGGAATTCGGAAACGGGCTGCACGGATCTGGGTCAGCCGATGAGTCGCTGTTGCTTGAGGAGGGTTCTGGGCCCATGGACGATGATGAGCATCGGGGGGTGCATCGAAGGGGTGGCCGAGGAGTTCCCGCACCCAACACCCCTGGCCTGGAAGAACTGGAGGAGGAGGAGCTGGAAGAAGAGGAGCCGGGAGAGCTGGGTGGGCCTACAATCGAGGACCCGGTGAGACCCGGGAGAAGGAATGTCGACGAATTCATGGGATTGCGGTCTAAAAGGGACCCCCACGCTTTTGAAATGGACGGGGCACTGCGAACCCCGCTTATTCTTGGGAAGGGAAAGCCTTAAGAGGTCACCGAGATAAGAAGGGTGGTCAGAAATGGAATACGAACTCATACTATTAATGTATATATATATGTTTACTTTATACCAGGCCTTGGCATTACCCATCCCTCGTGCATTGTGCCACAATGTTATGGCCATCGATGCATTTGAGAACTCCACTATAACTATTTAATCTTAAAACGTAACGGATCATACGCACCCTCAAGATACTTTTTTTCGGCTCTACTGAGCCATATAAGTAACAGGGAGAAGGCAAATACAGTATAATACTTATCACATTTTTTAAAACAAGTTAATTGTGAAGGGGTTGGGTTAGTCCCTAAACATACATCGTCCATTCGAGGGGGTTGAGTAAGGCTCTAGAAGTACTCGTTGAATCCTAAAATATACCCCTGGCAGTGTGACATTTGTCATCTTGGTTAAGAACGCAATCTCCCAAATAAATGGGGGTAAAATAACGAAGAAATAAAGCGGCAGTAAATAACAGTCTCCCAATTGGTCCAATAGGTTTTGATCACGTGTGCCTCTTCAATGACTAGAAAAGGGCCTACAAGGTGAACAGGCTGGCAGCACTCAAACTTCAATCCAGATCAGGACATGGACTTATTCCTTTGTATTGTGAACATTTCCTTTAGAGCTCCCATTTATAGTTTGATTTGTCCCATTAAAAAAAGTGCGCAATTGATTGTTTAGATTGCATAACGCCTTTTCTCTCACATGTATGGTCTTATGGCAGTTAGGTTTGGATATTTATTTAAAGCATTTCATGAAAATCGAGGTCAGTAGAAGAATTCAAATGGAACTTTAGTTGTGCGTTTTAATTTAGTTATGTATTGTCTGATAGCAGACAACGGTATATACGAAGATGGTAATGGCTGTTCCTTACAAAATGAAACCAAAAAAGCAAACAAAAGATAACGGAAACTGGAGTTAGAAACACTGACCATTGGGATTCACGCAGTAATTCTAGCCTTATTCTGAGCTTTATTTTAGCTGAATCCCCCAGCGGCCATATATACTATTACCCCCCCCCCCCCCCCCACCCCACCCTCCCTGCAAATTCTGACCTTTATAAAGTTCCTTGCTCCTAGGGATCTGGAAAAGCGTAGGTCTTACCTATATATTGCACCTGTAGTTTAGCTTAATACCTCTGGTTGAAGTTCTGCGGCTTTAATGCCTGAAAGAGAGCTTTAAGATGTGTCAGAAGCGCTTGTTTATTTGCATGCAGTGGTGTACAACATCAAGTACGTTGCATATAGGGTGACCGGATTTTGAAAACAACTGGAATATTTCACAAACTTATGAGTTTACTGAAATCTGCCAGGACAGATGATAAAAAAAGGGCTTGCCATCAGTAAATCCGGGTTGCTTGGTCACACTGTTTAATTTGTTAACGGTTTTAATAATTTTAAGTCATAACAGATCACATTTTTCTGTGTTTTCAGTTTTGCTCCCCTTCCCCCAATCTGTTGTTTAGCTTGCCCCATCCCTCCTGCATTGTGTTGCTTGCCCTGCTAGTGGTGGCCACTGCATTGAGTTTTCTCCCCTAACCTTCAGTCATGCTGCTAATCAGCATGGCTAAAAGACATTGACAAAGCCAATTGCTGTTGCATAGGCGAGACCTATATTTAGTGATTTGTTAAGTAGCTTGCACAAGTTGCTGAATTTTCTAACTCCATTTAGTTGCCATTGGTCAGGGAGTGCTAGGGAGTGCTAGAGAGTGCAGAGTGACAAGTGAGTGCTAGAGTGCAGAGTGACTAGGGAGTGATATGGAGTGCTAGAGCGTGCCTAGGGAGTGCTATGAAGTGCTAGAGAGTGCAGAGTGACTAGGGAGTGCTAGAGTGCAGAGTGACTAGTGAGTGCTAGGGAGTGCTAGAGAGTGCAGAGTGACTAGTGAGTGCTAGGGAGTGCTAGAGAGTGCAGAGTGCTAGGGAGTGCTAGAGAGTGCAGAGTGACTAGTGAGTGCTAGGGAGTGCTAGAGAGTGCAGAATGACTAGGGAGTGCTAGAGAGTGCAGAGTGACTAGGGAGTGCTAGGGAGTGCTAGAGAGTGACTAGTGAGTGCTAGGGAGTGCTAGGGACTGCAGAGAGACTGCTAGGGAATGCTAGGGAGTGCAGAGTGACTGCCGAGATTAAGCTAATGGCAATGTAAATGACAATGCCATTTATTTATCTGTTTTCAAAACCAACACATAAATACAAATTTTGTCATTTACAATGCCAATAGCTCTAACTTTTCCAAAGGCGAAACCATTGCATTGTAAATGCTTGTTTGTCTGAGGTACGGTCCAGGAGTTTGAGTACCTATTTTTTCTTCATTATGCTGGAGTCTATAAAAGGGTTGTTCAGGCCCTGCAAGACTTGTTGAAAGTCCAGACTGTATTCTGAGGACCCACACGCCTGTATCCTGACCGCAAGCCTAGAGAATGCAAATACTGTTGTACTTTTTCAAGAAAAAACCCTCAAAGATTGTGAGGGTAGGTTGCTTCTCCAGCTGCAAAGTAAAAAGGCTGCGGAGCACTCAGACTCAGAAGGTGAGGAGATGCCCCATACCTCCTCCAAGAAGAGGAAGAAAGAAGAATCTTTCTCTTTGCAGACAGATCCTAAAAAATCTAGATCTGAAAGAAAGGAGAGGCCTGAGGAAAAAAGGGTTAAACCGAATAAGCCTAGTCCCTCGTCCCCTCATCAAAGGGCTGGTTCTGCTCCACCGTACGCGGCTCATACTTCCTTCAGGGATTCTACATCTGTAAAAATCTGCTTGTCAATTACTCAGTTGATGAAGAAATCACAATCTACGGCCTCAGTTTCCGTGACATCGGATGCTTCGCTCAACGGTCTGGTCAGCGACTTTGCCTGTCAAGACAACAGCGGGTTTGTTGTCGAAGATGGAAGTGGTGCTGTCACTGTCATTGACTGTTTTAAGACTGTCTCTGTTGACTAGGGCTTTGCTGTCGATGGTCCAGCTAGTCACCTCACCATCGTTAGGTCCTCTCTCTCTAACAGCCGCTGACTGTTCTACCATAGACGGCTCCATTGACGAGGGAAAAAGACTGTGCCTTTTAAAGGCAATACCATCTCTCCTACAGGACTTTTCAAAGATATTCCCTTTGCCTCCTTCTCGCCTCTTGGATTTTCAGGAATCTGAGGATGATGGTTTGTATGGCCCCGCATACAGCCCTTTGCAGCTCAGTCAAATGCCAGGACTCTGAGGAGGACGAGGCGCTTGATGATCCATCTACTTATTTGGAGTTTGCATATTCCTTCTCTGATGCAGGGCATCACAGTGCTCAATGCTTAGGTGCAATTTAAGAGCATTTTCCATACAAAGAACAGGAGTATCATGCACAAGAGCCTTCCAATATTCCTATTTCTTGGTCACTGACCTTTCTATGATGCTCCATATGTACTACAAACGATTTCCTGCGGCAAACTCTGCTAAGCAACCACCACCTACACAGGAGGTCCTTGTTGTTCCTGCGCCCTGGCTACGCATCCGCCTCTACTGCCAAGAACCAAAACTGTTCCGCCACCTTTGGAAATCTCTGTTCAGGTGCAGGACAGTGATGATCAACAGCTAGAAGGAGAACTGCAGTTGTACCCGGATGTCCATGATAAATGGGACAATTAGTTAGTTAGTTTTTTAATTTATAGTGCTCAACAGATACCCAAAAAGGGTTTCCAGGCGCATAGGACGGGCCGGGGCTAAGAGACAGGTAGACAGGGCAGTTTACTTGTCAAAAAGCCAAGTTTTTAATGACTTGCGAAACTGTGTGTAATTTGTCTCATTGTGGAGTACTGTGGGTAAAGAGTTCCAGGTTGAGCGACCAAGATAAGAAAAGTACCTGCCGCCCATCCGGGCTAGTTTGAGTTTGGGGACAACAAACCTTCCTTGGGTGGCAGAGCGGAGATTTCGGGAAGGAAAGTAAGGATTGGCAAGGACTGAAGATAGCGAGGGGCACGGCAGGATTTAATTTTGCGCATGTAACTCTGTGCCTTAAATTTTATTCTGTTTTCAATTTTGCAGCTCGCGTCTGTAGGTCGAGATGGAGGTGGTCCTAGGGACTCCGCACAGAAGTCTAACAGCGGCATTTTGTACCATCTGTAGCCTATGGACTACAGATTTGTTCGACCCCAGGTAAAGAACATTTCCGTAATCAAGTCTTGATGTTATTAAGGCATTGACTACGGTTTTTCTGGTGGATTCCGGTAGCATCCAACAGATTTTCCTTAACTATTTGAGAATGGTGAAACAGGTTGCTGCAACTTTGATTGAGGATGCATGCTGAGTGAGTCATCAATTGTGATGCCCAGATTTGTGACTTGAGAGGAAGGGGACGGAAGATCACCCATTTCGCTCGGCCAGTGTTGGGATCCCATAGATCTTTTTTCTTTCCTAGTACCAGAATCTCAGTTTTCTCTCCATTAAGCTTAAGAAAATTTTGCTGCATCCAAAAAGCTATTTTATTTAAGCCAACTTTGAGAATCGATGAATCATTAGTTTTGTGTGAGGAAAGGGAGAAAGTGATTTAAGAATCATCGACGTAGGAGAAAAGGTATAATCCTGATTTTTCAGCTACCTCAGCCAGTGGTCTAACATAAGATTAAATAACAAGGGGCTGAGGATGGATCCCAGTGGAACCCCGTGGGCAAAAGAATGGATTTCAGAGCAGGCTGAGTGTGATGAAACTTGGAAAGTGTGTTTTGTAAGGAAAACAGTGAACCAGTTTAAAGCAGGTCCACCAATGCCCTGTGACATAAGTGTTTGTTTATTAGCACAGCAGGTAACACCGTATCGAAAGCTGTGCCCAGCTCCAATAAAATGAGCACTATGGTGTCTCCATTGTCCAGATGTTGCCGTATGCTTTCCGTGACACCAAGTAAGGTGGTTTCGGTTGAAAAGCCTGCCTGGGAGGGATGGAGGAGACCATGTGTTACAAAATGGTTAAGGTGTTAGTGGATATGTCTTTCTAAGATCTTTGAAAAGCTAGGAAGTAAATATATGGGGGCGGTAATTACTGGGCACATCCGGGTCGACATTAGCCTTTTTCAAGAAGGGGTGAATCATAGCATGTTTCCAGGATGATGGAATGACAGCTTCCTGTAGTGAGGCATTAGGGAGATTTACTATCACAGACAATGAGGAAGCGCTCAACTGCTTTAATATTAAAAAGAGTCTTAGAGCAGTTAACAGTGTTTGCAATAGAAGTTGAAACATATTCTGCTCTAGCTAGTTTGCAAAGTTTATGATAGTTTTTAAAGGCATTTCTATAAACAGATTTCGACAAGGAAGTGTAATTTTTTCTTCACTTTCTTTCCAAACTTTTGCAGTTTGTTTTTTCCAATTTTCAGTGCTTTATTCAATCGGTGGCCGATGGCTATCAATTTTTTTGTTCATAACAGGTAAACAAGTATTTATGGCGTCCAAAAGCCAGTTTTGTACTGAAGATGATAGCTGGTTTACTTGAAATACTGAACAAGGTTTGTGGGAGTCCAAAAAGGTATTTGGGGCAGCAATGTCTAACTTTTTCCAATTTCTACCCTTTGATACCGGCATGCTGGAAGCAAAGGATAAGTGTGCTGGAAGCAAAGGATAAGTGTGCTGAAAATGTTAAGTCCAATTTAATCAAATAATGATCCAACCAACTTGTAGGCAGAAATCTCTGTATCTACATGTGTAGGGCCGGAGTTTGTTAAATGCAGGTTCAGAGAGGCTAAATCTGAAATCAAATTGAAGCTATTTTTACCTGAAGTATTTTCAAAATGGAGATTAAGGTCTCCAAGGGGGGAGACATTTGCTGCTTTCATGGCTAAAGGGGCTATGAATTCCGCAAAGGTCGTGGTCCATGATGGGGAGGAGGTATACTAGTATACCTGAGAAGGTGAATTTTAGGGATAGCGTTAACTTGAAAAGAACGGCCTCACAATGTGGAAAGGGCAGATGTTCAAATTGGCATTTAAAATCTTTCTTAACCCTTTTAGTGCTGCGAACGTTCGGCGGACGTCGCGTGCACTACCTCGCTAGTGCTGCGCACGTCCGCTGAACGTTCCGATCCCGTTAGCGCAATGGAACGTCCGCACTGGGGCGGAATTTGCGGCGCGCTTAACGGGTAAAAGATGACCGCTATCCTGCCTCCCATTTTTTCACTTTGATCTTTTCTCACTATGGCATAATTTGCGGGCAATGCAGCAGCAATATCTGGACCAGAGCTTTCATGGAGCCAGGTCTCTGTGAGGAAGATCGCATCAGGTTTGTCAATCACTAGCACATCAAAGATATCAGATTTGTGTTTCGGTAGAGAGCGGCAATTAATACTAATAAAAGAGAAGGATTTATTATCAGAAGCAGATGGGTTGGTGCTGGGTGATTGAGTTTTAGCTTCAGGACTGGGAGAAAAGTAAAAGCCACAGTTTGTGCATGGTGTGTAATTTCCTAGTGAATGTACTCTAGTACAGTTTGGATGCAGGGGTGTGTGAAGGGCCTTTAACCACATCCGTGTGGCGCAGATTCCCCCCGGTGCTGGGCCCTAATAAAAACGGGCGTGGTCATGACGGAACGGTTCCGTCATGAGCACAGCTCGACCGATGCTCATGACGGAACCGTTCCGTCATGAGCATCGAAGGGGCTAATTGCTCAGCAGTATACTTGAATCCGTTAGTATGTGCCTTGGTATTCCATTTTGAATTAAAAGGAGGTCCTGAGTGTTTTAGCAAGGGACCAGGGTGCCCTTCGGCGCCGCCTCTGCCCGTCGGGGCCATTGACCTCATTTGTACAATCTCAGCAGCTAGACTGCTGACCCCAGTGTGCATGATGGAGGCTGCCCGCTTGTCCGGTATGGTGTTTAGTTTCCCTCCATGCAAACGGAAGAATCCGTGGTGGACCGGGGAATACGCTGTGGCCGGTTTAGAGTGCGCTGCGCAATTGGGTGAGTGAAAGTTTTTTTTTTTTATTTTAAATACAGTGAAGGCGATAGTGCATTAAAAACAATTACACACAATTTCGAGATTTTTCACAGTTAGTGCCTTAGAGAAGAAGGTGAAGCCCTTTGCCAGGTGCTTCAAATTACCAGTTGGTGCTCGTAGTAACAGAGCTCGCCTTCAAACGCGTTCCATTTATGTAAATCCTATTGCCAGATGTAGCTTCCTGAACTGTATAGTATACTTCACTTAAGGGCTTTAAAACTGTATGTAAAGTGCCAGATGCGCCCCCCTGAACTGTATAGAATTCTTAACTTGTGGCCTTACAAACTCTATGCAATATACCAGATGTGCAAAAACCACAGTTGATGGACAGAATGCAGAACAATGTCATACATTCACCCCAGTACAGAGATCTGGGCCTAAATCCATCGTTTTTTTGCACTCCACACCACCCCAGTTCACACATGGCCATATACAAATCAGTCTGACCCTGTGCCTAATGGGAACAGTTCAGCCCGAACTGCCAAGCCATGCCTTCCCTGGACCGGAAACAAGCTTCCGAGGACCGGTTTCTGGCATTTCAGCCGTCTTCAGCCCGGCTTGCTTGAATCCAGTGGTGTGGAGAGCATGGGACTCACGTCTGAGCATACCCATCCCGCTCGGGGTGACAAATGCAAAAACTACAGTTGATGGACAGAATGCAGAACAATGTCATACATTCACCCCAGTACAGAGATCTGAGCCTAAATCCATCGTTATTTTGCACTCCACACCACCCCAGTTCAGACATGGCCATATGCAAATCAGTCTGACCCTGTGCCTCATGGGAACAGTCCAGCCCGAACTGCCATGCAGCCATGCCTTCCCTGGACCGGAAACAAGCTTCCGAGGACCGGTTTCTGGTATTTCAGCCGTCTTTAGCCCAGCTTGCTTGAATCCAGTGGTGTGGAGAGCATGGGACTCACGTCTGTTTTTGTACCGCTTTTGGCCGCCATAAGTGTGGCAGGGTATGCTCAGACGTGAGTCCCTTGCTCACTTTGCCACTGGATTCAAGCAAGCCGGGCTGAAGACGGCTGGAATGCCAGAAACCGGTCCTCAGAAGCTTGTTTCCGGTCCAGGGAAGACATGGCTTGGCAGTTCGGGCTGGAGTGTACCCATGAGGCACAGGGTCAGACTGATTTGCATATATAGCCATGTCTGAACTGGGGTGGCAGAGTGGTCTAAAGAACGGTGATGGATTAAACCCAGATCTTTTGACTGGGTGTGAGTGTTTGATTGATTCAGATGCTCCGTCCATCACCACCCCCTTTTGTACCGTATACCAGATGTGGCCGCCTGCACTGTATGCAGCACTTTCCGCGAGGCCTTCAAAACTATATGCAGCATACCAGATGTAACCACCTACACTGCATAAAAGTACTTTACTCAAGGCCTTCAAAACTGTATGCCGTATACCAGATGTGCAAAAACCACAGTTGATGGACAGAATGCAGAACAATGTAATACATTCACCCCAGTACAGAGATCTGGGCCTAAATCCATCGTTTTTTTGCACTCCACACCACCCCAGTTCACACATGGCCATATACAAATCAGTCTGACCCTGTGCCTCATGGGAACAGTCCGGTATAGCAACACAATGGAGACTATACAAATCAAGATATCCTGACCCAGCCGGGAAAGGAGTTTATTTTCAAAGCACAATGTCAAGTATACATTACAATAATCACACGACACAAGCCTGTGCCGTACTGACAAAGAAAGGAAAAATAGATATAGGGTGAAAAAGAGGGTGTTTCTCAGGCAAGGAAAAAGAGAGCAAAGACAGGGCACTGCGTAAAGTTCAGAGGTTGCTAGCAGTGTCGCCTGGAGTGGAATTTACACAAATACTTAAACAATGATATGAGTGTCAACCCACTCTTGGGTTGTTTCCGGTCCAGGGAAGACATGGCTTGGCAGTTCGGGCTGGACTGTTCCCATGAGGCACAGGGTCAGACTGATTTGCATATAGCCATGTCTGAACTGGGGTGGCAGAGTGGGCTAAAGAACGGTGATGGATTAAACCCAGATCTTTTGACTGGGTGTGAGTGTTTGATTGATTCAGATGCTCCGTCCATCACCACCCCCTTTTGTACCGTACACCAGATGTGGCCGCCTGCACTGTATGCAGCACTTTACTCGTTGCCTTCAAAACTGTATGCAGTATACCAGATGTAGCCGCCTGCCCTGTATACAGCACTTTACTCGAGGCCTTCAAAACTCAATTCTGTATGCCAGATGTAACAGCATGCATTGCATAAGAGTAATTTACTCGAGGCCTTCAAAACTGTATGCAGTATACCAGATTTGGCCGCCTGCACTGTACACAACACTTTACTCGTTGCCTTCAAAACTGTATGCAGTATACCAGATGTAGCCGCCTGCCCTGTATACAGCACTTTCTTTACTGGAGGCAGGCCTTCAAAACTCAATGCTGTATGCCAGATGTAACAGCATGCATTGCATAAGAGTACTTTCCTCAAGGCCTTCAAAACTGTATGCAATATACCAGATGTGGCCGCCTACACTGTACACAACTTTTTACTCGTTGCCTTCAAAACTGTATGCAGTATACCAGATGTAGCCGCTTGCCCTGTATACAGCACTTTACTCAAGGCTTTCAAAACTCAATTCTGTATGCCAGATGTAACAGCATGCATTGCATAAGAGTACTTTCCTCGAGGCCTTCAAAACTGTATGCCGTATACCAGATGTGGCCGCCTGCACTGTATACAGCACTTTACTCGAGGCTTTCAAAACTGTATGCAGTTTACCAGATGTGGCTGCCAGCACTTTATAGATTATACCAGATAAAGCCTCCAGAACTGTAGCCAGTACCCAGAAAGAGCCTCCAGGTCTGCACGTAATGCCGCAGATCTGTATTGAGCACTAAAGATGAGGCCTGGAAGCTGTATACAATGATCCAGATGTGAGCCGCAGAACTGGGTGCAGCGCTCATTGCGTCGGCTGCTACAACTGTATTCCGTACTCGAAAAGAGTCCTGCAGAGCTATCCATTTGAAAAGCATTGTGGTATTCATTCTCTACTATATCACAAGAGAAGTGTTTGTGATTTACTGTGGCTCCAAACACAGGACTCCAGATGTGGTTGGCAGTACAGTGCAACTTACTCCAAATGCTACCTCTAAAATTGGACACAATACTGCAGAGCTGTATACATTACCCCAGTTGTGCCCTCCAGAACTGCATACAGAACGATATGCAGTGCTCCAGATGTTGACTGCAAAACTATAAACAGTACGCCAAACGTGGCCTCCAAAAATGGATACAGAACGATATGCAGTGCTCCAGATGTTGACTGTAAAACTATAAACAGTACGCCAAATGTGGCTTCCAAAACTGGATACAGAACGGTATGCAGTGTTCTGGATATTGCCTGCAGAACTGCCACAGTACAGCAGAACTGTGTACAGTACTCCAGATGCAGGGCTTGAGTCGGGGTACCACGCGGGTGGACGGCGTCCCCCCACTTATTTTACCGGGGGACGCCATCCCCCCTGCCAAACAGCTGGACTTCACTCTTTGCCCTCTCTGGGCCGAGGAGCTCGGCACCTTTCGTGACGCCACTTCCCCGTCGTGACGTCACTTCCGGTGACCGCGTCCCCCCACTTCTTTTTTTTACGACTTGTGCCTTGTCCAGATGTGACCTACAGAATTGGTCTGAGTGCAGCAGAACTCTATCCAGCACGCCAGAGGTGGCCTACAGAACTGATCCGAGTGCAGCAGAACTATCCAGCACTCCAGATGTGGCCTAGAGAACTGGTCAGCACGAGTGATGTTTACAGTACGCCAGATGTGACCTACAGAACTGATCCAAGTGCAGCAGAACTGTATTCAGCACGCCAGATGTGTCCTAGAGAACTGGTCGGAGTTCAGCAGAACTGAATCCAGCACGCCAGATGCGGCATACAGAACTGGTCAAAGTACAGCAGAACTGTATCCAGCACGCCAGATGCGGCATACAGAACTGGTCAAAGTACAGCAGAACTGTAAACAGTACGCCAGATGTGGTCTAGAGAACTGGTCAGCATGTGTGATGTTTAGTGTGCCAGATGTGGCCTACAGAACTGGTCAAAGTACAGCAGAACTGTACACAGTGCGCCAGATGTGGCCTAGAGAACTGATCAGCATGTGTGGTTTACAGTATGTCGGATGTGACCTACAGAACTGGTCAGCATGTGTGATGTTTGCAGTATGCCAGATGTGGCCTACAGAACTGGTCAGCATGTGTGATGTTTACAGTACGCCAGATGTGGCCTACAGAACTTGTCAGAGTACTCTATCCAGCACGCCAGATGTGGCCTACAGTACTGGCTCCAGTACTCTGTGTGGCTGCCAGAAGTGTGTGCTGTACACGGACGAGACCTGCCATGCACACTGTGCGAGCACTTTAGGAGGTAGGGGCTTGGCTGACTTTCAGGGGGGTGGGAGGGCTTCGAGGCGCTTTCTCAGCCGCGGCCTGTGGGCCCATCATTGAACCCCGGATACCCTTATCCCTCGCCAAGGCGGCCTGGCGGGGCGGACAGCCGCCTCTGCTCCTCAAGGTCAGCTGACCTTCTCCGCGCCAAAAGAGGCGCGCCTCTCTGCCAGCACATATGAAGGTTCCTATTACATTAATCTGTTTAGCCGCTGCTCCAGCTGCTGCCGTGTTTTTAATTATGTTATTAGACGATAGCGCTGCGACCTATCAAATAAAAATCAAGGTGAGTTATCTTTTTTAACTCCCCGTTTTGCAGGTTATTTTCCTAAATGCGCTGTTACGATCAGGACTGTTGGTAATGTCGCTGCAGAGGGTAAACAAACATTGGTATCAACAGTTATTTGCTGCCTGTGGTGAAGGACGCCTCTCTGCGCGGGAAACCCGCCCCCCGTCACTCAGACAGCAGCCAGGCAGCTTCACTTATAACGATACCAGTATTGTAATTGCATTTATATTGCGCTTACTACCCCTGACGAGGCGTCAAAGCGCTTTTTCGGCGAGTAGCATGCTACTCCCGGACCCATAGATAGGGTGACCAACTGGCATAGGTGCAAATTCAGGACGCTGAGTGAAAAAATTCAGGACAAGGGGACAAAATTCAGGACAAAAATTCGGGACAAAAGTTAAGTTTTACAGACACGTCAGAGGTGGTCGCGCAATAGTGTATAAGTAAGTAAATAGACAACCACCTAAGTAAAAGTCAAAATAAGTTTACATTAGGTTGAGAGACCCGTGCACGTCACGGTTTTTCAGTATGGCCGCAGCTTGCTACCTTAGACGATTCAAAATAAATTTGCATCTCGCTCCAGCTGGTACATTAATCACCAGACAATGGTGAACCACACCAGGATATAAGTGAAGCCGCTTTTATTGTTGATTGAAAACTACTGGATATATAAGGAGGTTTGCAGGGCCAGCCCCCAGTAACAAAACCGCTCTCCTCCCCTTTCCAGCCTCCCAGGCAAACACCCAATGCCCGTTCCGGCCAATCCGGCTTTGCTACCACCCTTCAATGGTGCCCCTCATCTTCACTTAGACCGTCTCTCGTTTATTTAATTTCTTTTATAGTGTTACTCATCCCAAGTATGTAGGGAAGGGTGTCGGAGTGCGTTACATCACACACACACATTATTTAGAGATAATGACTCATATTACCTCGAAAGTCATTGTATAGGAAATGCTACTTGAGATAATGGGTGCTCCAAGGTGTAATCATTCTTTCATCTATCATTCAGTCTTTCACCATTCATTCTGTCCTTCCATCTGTGTGCCCATCTATATCCAAACATATTCAACCATTTGCAAACCTATCCACCATATATCATTCCATCCATCATTTCACTCATCCATCCCTTCATCCACTCATCCATCCATTATTCATCTACCCACCCTTTCACCCCATCCATCCGTACACTCATCCATCCTCTCTTCCACCCATCCATCTATTCACTCACCCATCCAGCCATCCATTCACTTACTCATCCATACATCCATTCACTTACCCATCATCTACCCTTCCACCCATACATCCATCTTTTTACCTTTTCTCTCATCCATACTTTCACTCATCCATCCATCCTTTCTTTCATTATCTATCCATTCACCCTTTCATTCATCCATTCCTCCTTTCAGTAAACCATCCAGCCATTCACACATTCCTTTACTTTTTTACTTTCCCACCTTTTCACATTATGAGCTGAGCCTTTGTGAACTTCACCTCACTCTAGTTCCTAAAACAAGGAGTGGGTCAGCGTTCACTATGCCCCTGCACATAGGCAATCTGAAAACGTAGGAATCATGAGTCATGCATGATGCACAGTGCCAGGATGCGAGGTGACTGTGACATGGTGTTGTTTCCACGCCTTTAAGTGGTGTAAAAAAACTTGGGGGTCTTTTCAAAGTGTGTGTTCGATGTAATTAAGGGCGTGGTTTAAAACACCTAGGTAAAAAATCTTCGCTTAGCATAGTCTTCCGCCCGACGGGTATTATGTTGTTTCTGTCATTGCATCCAGATGTATAACACAGCAAGTACCATTACACCAACAAGAAGCCAGGACTATTGGCTTTGTCAATGGGTGTTAGTTGCTTAAAATAAAAAAAAGCAGTAACGGGTTTTTTTAGGTCTCGCGACCTATCAATGCGCGCAAGCGCATTGAGCGGAGCGAGAATTCATGTCTCGAAAATCCTCGTCAAACCAAGGGCTTAGTTCCTGCGGTTTTCTTGAAGTTCACGTGAATCACGTGAGCAAACAAGCACGCGCATTCACGGCCAGCCCAGCACATCAAAGGGCTTCTCCTCCCCTAATTATTCATGGCCGGCCACAGGCCGGCCGTACTTTCAGTTTCCCAAAGGCTTCTCCTCCCCTAATTATTCATGGCCGGCCGCAGGCCGGCTGTACTTTCTTATCTTATCTTATGCGGAATTTGTTAAGCGCGCGGCCAACCAGGGGTTTCATGGCGCTGAAGAAAACAGATAGTAGATGGGGAGAGAAGGGGCAGATGGAATAGTGCTCTAACCGTACGCTTGTTTGTATAGCCAGGTCTTCAATGCTCGCCTGAACTCTGTCAACTTGGTGCAGTTCCGGATAGACAAGGGCAGTGAGTTCCAGGTTTTTGGGGCGAGGTATGCGAAGCTGGATCCGCCAAGTCGTTTCTTTTTAAATGTCGGCACCGTGAGGAGGGACAGATGGGCAGAGCGGAGCTCGCGAGTAGGTTCATGTTTGTTTATGAGTTGGTTAACGAACCTGGGGCTTTTTCCGTGGAGAGCCTTGAAAATTATGCAGCCTGTCTTAAAGGTGATCCGATGGGTAATGGGGAGCCAATGGAGGGAGGCCAACAAAGATTTGGCTGACTTCCTGCGATTGCTCTTGAATATTAATCTGGCTGCTTGATTTTGAACAATCTGCAGGCGTTTAGCGATGGTGAGGGGAAGGCCCAGGTAGATAGAGTTGGAGAAATCTAATCGCGAGAGTACCAGTGCAAGTACTACCTGGATGAGGGCAGAATGGGTCAGCAGATGGGCGATTTTTTTAATCTTTCTTTTTGTTTGCTTCTCTTCACCAACAGTTTGTCCATTCATCTTTACTTTATTGAATATTCTAGGCATTAAATCTCAGTAAGCCTTAAGACATATTTAATGAGTGCTTGTTTTGCGAGTTTATTATTTCTTACTTATGTTTTCAAAATATTCAGCCCTAGGCACCAGAACCCGAATTCAAGTGGGCAGTCGAACCAGAGCAGCTTCCCCTCTAGCAAATGTGATCTTGGCTTCCCGTTTAAGGGCGGGTGTACACTTCATCTTGTCCTTATTCAACCCTCGCATGCGTCTAGTCAGTTTCAGGAGGGTGAGTCTAGTACCCCCCATTAGACTTCACGCAAGAGAGAGGGCTGATATCTCTAGCTCAAAGAAACTCGCGGTCCACTTAAGGTATCCGTCATATGTTCTCCCTTGAAATGGAACGCGGGGCTGTTCATGATTACTGAACCCTTGAACCGGAATCCGACTCGGTTTTGTAGTGGTATTTCCTTTTGTTCCTGTCTGTCCGGCGGCCTCCACTGTTGCTGTGCTGTTTGTGATCCACGTGGAGGCGGCCGGGTGGGAGGCGTCAGCCAGGGTGGGAGATGCCTTTGAGTGACAGCTGAGCAGGGCTGGGACATTTTGCCCCATCCCCCACCGCCGCCACCGCTGCTGAACATAAGCAGAGCCTTGGGGAGGGCGCCAGCTGGGTCTCTGGGATGTAACAACGGCGCTGCATTCCAGGCTCAGGCAGGGCAGGCCTTCCTCCGGAAGCACGCACCCGGGGCTTGTAGAGTGGGCCACCAAACTGGCCACTCATTTGAAGTTTCGTTCCCTTTCCACAGCGTTGCAACGCCACTACAGTACCACACCTCGCTCGAGGTTTCACTGTGTTAACGTATTTTTGAGAATCTGAATCCTACACGCGATCCACGGCTACACACCTCCTCTTAGTTTTTCAGACCACATCTCCCTCTCATGTTCTCCCTTGAAATGGAACGCGGGGCTGTTCATGATTACTGAACCCTTGAACCGTTATCCGACTCGGTTTTGTAGTGGTATTTTCTTTTGTACCTGTCTGTCCGGCGGCCTCCACTGTTGCTGTGCTGTGTGTGATCCACGTGGAGGCGGCCGGGTGGGAGGTGTCAGCCAGGGTGGGAGATGCCTTTGAGTGAAAGCTGAGCAGGGCTGGGACATTTTGCCCCATCCCCCACCGCTGTTGAACATAAGCAGAGCCTTGGGGAGGGCGCCAGCTGGGTCTCTGGGATGTAACAACGGCGCTGCATTCCAGGCTCAGGCAGGGCAGGCCTTCCTCCGGGAGCACGCACCCAGGGCTTGTAGAGCGGGCCACAAAACTGGCCACTCATTTGAAGTTTCGTTCCCTTTCCACAGCGTTGCAACGCCACTACAGATTTACCACACCTCGCTCGAGGTTTCACTGTGTTAACGTATTTTTGAGAATCTGAATCCTACACGCGATCCACGGCTACACACCTCCTCTTAGTTTTTCAGACCACATCTCCCTCTCCTTTTTCATGCAGAAATGCGCCGGTGCCTTTGCGTGGCTGTAACCTAAGTGGAAAGTCGGGGCTCACACTCGCTTCTGTCGCAGCCTCTTTAGTTCACCTCTAAGAACCACACACACACAACCACACACACAACCACACACAACTACACACACACCTACACACACAACTACACACACACAACCCCACACACACAACCCCACACACAACCCCAAACATCCACACACACCCCCAAACACCCACACAACCCCACACACAACCCCACCACCATACACGCATACAACCCCTCACACATACAACCCCTCACACATACAACCCCTCACACATACAACCCCTCACACATACAACCCCTCACACATACAACCCCTCACACATACAACTCCTCACGCATACAACCCCTCACGCATACAACCCCTCACGCATACAACCCCTCACGCATACAACCCCTCACACATACAACCCCTCACACATACAACCCCTCACACATACAACCCCTCACACATACAACCCCTCACACATACAACCCCTCACACATACAACCCCTCACACATACAACCCCTCACACATACAACCCCTCACACATACAACCCCTCACACATACAACCCCTCACACATACAACCCCTCACACATACAACCCCTCACACATACAACCCCTCACACATACAACCCCTCACACATACAACCCCTCACACATACAACCCCTCACACATACAACCCCTCACACATACAACCCCTCACACATACAACCCCTCACACATACAACCCCTCACACATACAACCCCTCACACATACAACCCCTCACACATACAACCCCTCACACATACAACCCCTCACACATACAACCCCTCAAACAACTACACACACAACAGCACACACACAAACACACACATCTGTCGCCCTCACTCTATCTATTGCCCTCACTCTACCTCTCTATCGCCCTCACTGTCTATCATTCTATCTATCTATCGCCCTCACTGTCTATCTATCGCCCTCACTCTGTCTATCTATCTATCGCCGTCACTCTGTCTATCTATCTATCGCCCTCTATCTATCTGTCGCTCCACCACAGCATCACTCAGGGGCACCACAGCATCACTCAGCACCACCACAGCATTACTCAGCACCACCACAGCATCACTCAGCACTACCACAGCATCACTGGTTCAAATATGTTCTCTCAATGTTTGAAGATTTATTGCAAATGTCACAAAAAAAATTTAATATTTCACTTCTGTCTTGGATTTTAGTCCCTGCACATAATCTTCAGAACAGTTATTTACAAAAGTTTAAGCTATTGCCATTAAAAATTACAATCACTTTTATTTAAGTATTATTTAAAAAAATTAAAAGCCAATGTTAATTGTAATATCAATACATCTAAGTAAAGGCAATACAAAACATGTGACATTACAAATACTAAAAGTGTCACATATGCTAAAGTTAAAAGTATTGGCATTGTAAATCACAAAATATAAATATAAAATGTCATTTACAAAACCAATAGCTCCAACTTTCCTACTGCGAGACCTATTTGCAACGCCAGTGCTTGTTTTATATAGTATTGCAAATACATCACTCTAAAATGATGGGACAGTAAAAGAAAGATGACCCCTTCTTTTTAACTTGTTCTTCAGACTTCTTTAAATAAACAGTTTTTTCACGGTTCAGCATGGCGTTTTAGCTTTTTTCTAACAGATTGCCCTGCTGTACACTACGATAGGAGGAGGCTGCCACATGCTTTAGCACCCCCAGACTGCCCCATTGTCATTCTGTATGCGGCAATCAGCCGGCATACAGAATGACAATGGGCGGGAAGGGGCTGCTCTAGTGCTCCAGGAGGAGTGCGAGGCGCCCCATCAGGCGGGTGAGGCCTCTCACAGGGAGCAGGGCTGCTCCCTGCAAGGCCAAAATTACGGACAAAAGGTGTCCGTAAAAGGGATCCTCACGGACAACGGACGTGAGGTCCCAATTACGGGCGGTTGGTCACCCTACCCATAGAGGATTAGTGTTGAATTAGTATAGTGAAACATGCAAGTACATTTTAAGTGGTGGATAAGTTAGTCAGTTATTTGGATTCAGAAGGATAGAAGACGAAAGAAGGTTTGTATTTATATAGCGCTTCTAACCCCTGATGGGATGTTGAAGCGCTTTTTTTGGCGAGTAGCACGCTACTCCTGAATGCTCGCCAAGGCTTGAGTTTAGTATTGCTCCTTCTTTTAGGAGTAGCAGGACGGAGTCTGCTTTGCCGGGGCTTGAACCCGTGACCTTCAGATTATACACAGACCTCTGCAGGCTGGCCTCGCCCAGCCTCCACTTGTAGGGCCTGCTGACCCAGTGGTCGAAGTGGGGGAAAAAAGTTGGGGTATGTTTCACTGGTATTAAGGAGGCAAAATCTTTGCAGAGACTGTTAGTATGTGTAAACATGTCAAAATAATAAAGTAACAAAGTATACTGCATTACCCTGCAGGCTATTTTTTACTGCATAATTTAGTCAACACTGCAGCATAATTTTGTCCTCCGTTGCTGCATAATTACAGTGGCCCCAAAGCAGACAGAACATGTTAAAAGTGCTTGTGCATGAAGCAGACCAGGGCACCAGTCCTAAAAAAAGAAGTGGGGAGACTTACCTAGTTAATCAGTAAGCAAGTGGCATCACCGCGTGTGACATCACGGCGCGTGACATCACAGGAAGTGGCATCACAAGAAGTGACATCAAATTTTAAGCCCTCTCATACATATTTAGCAAGTGTATTATGAGTACATTGGAGCACATTTCGAGTATACTTGTAAGCTCTCCTGAATTAGGCAGAAGATTCACACTTGTGTACGCTACACATACAACAGTGTTGCCTTGTAACAGTGTAAAGCTTCCTCTAGCCATAGTGCTTTAAAAGAAAAAAATGTAATATTTAAATTATTACGCCTCGTCAGGGGTAGTAAGCACTGTATAAATACTATTTATTGTGTGCAAATACTGGAAAAGACCAACACATCTGCCATTCTTACAGTGCATGCATATCTCCTAAACAGGGCCTGAACAAAGTGAAAAGCTGCCTCTCTTAAGTATGTGTGAAGTGCTAACAAGGTGTGAACCTTTATTTCTCTTCTGCTGCATTTGCTTCTGGGAGTGAGGCTCCTGTCTGCTGCCAGCCAGCAGTCTCGAACAAAAGGAGGCCCGATGACCCCTCAGACTCCGCCTTTGTTAAGAGCCAGCAGGAGTCAGAAATAAGAGAGCCCCATCCCTGCCAGCAGGAGTCAGAAATAAGAGAGCCCCATCCCCGCCTGCATGTTGCTGATCGTAAGCAGATAACAGCGTGCAGGCGGTGCTGAAAGTCTCCCAGCGTTTTGAAATTACACTGGGACGAATTCAGCATCTTTTTCAGTGGGGCCCAACTTCTTGGCAGGGTGGACGGCGTCTACCCTGTGAAAAAAGTGGGTGGACGCCGTCCATCCGCGTGTACCCCCGACTCGTACTCTGAAGCAGACAGACTGAAGTTTGGGAACTTTGGTGTGCTTGCAAATCCTGCATTGCTGATCCCTGGTGAGTTGCTGCTACTCCTGCTGAAACAAGGCCAATGGATGTACCAATGGGTGAGGCGGACAGGCCTCAAGGGTCCTGTGACCTCAAGGACGGAGCCACTGTAGCTCTAGGCTGTGCTGCTTCGTAGGCCTGCCCGCAAGACTGGAGGTGAACTTCAGTATGGATTGTGGTGGACAGGCCTTCACGGTTAACCCACATTTGCCACCGCTAGGGTTCACCTGCTGGTGCTAAGACATCAGGGCTTCTAAGGTCTAGCATGGGAATGTGCTCTCTCGGAAGAGTGGTGTGGTGGACTGGTCATGAAGGCTGAACATGGTTCCCTAGTTACAAATTTGGCAGCTCTGGCCATAGTGCCACATCCTCTCCCCCACTGAACACGTTACTGCCCCACTGAGAGAAACAACCCAATTGTGCCCCTCTATAAACACCTGGATGCGACTCAATACAAATTATACACTAGACAGGAGTATTATGCTGCCTGAAAACAAACAAAAGTTATAACATCCTGGAAAAAGCAAACACTCATAGTGGAATGCAAGATTAAGTAAAGTGTTTGAAATAAAAGCAGCAACAACAAACAACATTGTTACCTTAACGCTTTGACACTCATTCAGATATCAGTGAGTACTTTTGCATGAAAAGCTAAGGACATGTCTACAGGTCCCAGAAGGGACCCATTTCAATGTCCATTGCTTATTTATATCCTTACAAAACATAATCAGTATGGTTTAAAACGACCACATCCTTGAACACCAAGGCGCGGTACACATTTTGGTCTCCAATCCTCCCATCAACAAGGTATTGCAGTACCTCCCGGAATGGTGTACTTCCCCACCCGGGAAAAACATTGGTTGTTGAAAGAAAGAAGTGAAAACAAAAGTAGCGCCTCACTGGCAAACTCTGTAAAGTGGCGCTAATGTGTTTGGGGTGAATAAAACCAAGCTGGCCACTTTGCGACCACTCTGTTTTTATTTAGTTATTTATTTTTCATATTTTGAAACTTTTATTTCTCTCCGTCCGAGGTTGGAATAGAAAAATATCAGAAAAAGATTACATTTGCAGCAAATGTGTTTTTCTGATTTTTGGATCCATTTCACAGGGCAACAAATAAACGAAAGCAGAGGAAAGATCGGGTGAGAACAGTTTCTTAGAAGTTACGGTTTTGAGCAAGCGAGTAGGAGCGAAATAGAAGAAAGGGAATAAGAGGAAGAAAGAGGGGGGCAGCTGCCAGTGGCAGCGCGATAGAAGTGGACACTGTCCTTGTCTTCTCTTTGCAAGAAGAAAAAGACAGTTATTTTCCTTCACTGTCTACCGGCCAGTCCCTGAACGGCCAGGAATGCTGAGCCTTATCTATAGGCCTTGGCTATTTCTGCCATCCTGGGACGCGTGTTTAAAATTTTAAAAGTAGGGCAACGGATTCTATTAAATTAAAGAAGAGGCACACCGTGCCCTGCCGATCCCGCCCACTTCGACCACTGTGCTGGCCAAAGGACCGGCAGACAGCCCACTAAATTTCCAACCATGCCTCGTTTCAAGTTCACTTACCCTATGAAAAGTTATAAAAAATATTGAAAAAAATAGTGATTTTTTTTTTAGCACTATTTTCAAAATATTCCTAGGTAATTAAGCAATTAAGAACCAAAAAAGAGTAGTAGACACAGAGTAAAACAAGCATTTGCAATGCAATAGGTCTCGCATTAGGAAAGTTTGAGCTATTGGTCTTGTAAATGAAATTTTTTTAGGTCTCGCGACCTATCAATGCGCGCAAGCGCATTGAGCGGAGCGAGAATTCAAGTGCTCAAAATCCTCGTCAAACCAAGGGCTTTTTGCAGCGGTTTTCTTTGAGTTCACGTGAATTACGTGACCAAACAAGCACGCGCATCAGCCTCCCTCCCTCCCTCCCTCCTAATTGCATTTTTTATCAGCCGCCAGCACATCAAAGGGCTTCGCCCAGCGTGCGCTCTGCGGCTTCTCCTCCCCTAATTAATCATGGCTTGCCGGCCGTACTTTCAGTTTCCCGGCCGCTCTTAACGCTTGTTTTTCTCCTTCCTTCAGCCCGTCGCAGTTTGTTTTCCTTGCACCGCCCCTTCTTACAGTCCCTTTAACCATTTTGGTACGGCAGCGCCAACTAGCATGTTTTTGTTAAGCCTCCAAATGTGCAGCACAAACACGGCGTACAAAGAGATTAACGTGTTGCCTGGAGCACATTTCGGGAAGAACATTAAATAAATGAAAGTTCAAACCCGCTTTATGGTACCGCAACTTGCTTTCACTTGTTTTCTTTGTTTCCAGTGCTATTTTAGAGCTTTGTGCAAACTACACGTACTACCAGTATTTTGCTAGTAATAACTTTGAGGGAATAGCATATTGGAGAGGCAGGGATGTAAAGTGTGAGCGAGGGAGAAAGGCTAATTTTCGAAAGAGCTCCCTTTTGGCATTCTTCTTTGCACTGCATTAATTCAAGACAGTGGGCGTCTGGCAGGCTCCTCCGAGTGGATCTGTCACCGCGTCAGCTGCAGAGCGTGTCCAGTACATCATGTCGAGCTGAGAGCCAAGAAAAGAGCTGTCACCCCTGCCAGTCTCAGGGAGGTGGCCTGTCTTTCGTCGCATCCGCCGAGATCTGCCTACCAGGAAGTACTCCTCCATATGTCAAACTGTGAGGGTTGGCATCGGGGAATCCAGGAGCCACGGTCAGATGTACATGCCATAGGGTCAGATAAACGGATACAAACCTGCACATACGGCGTCAGACACTGGCGGTCACACACAACACTAAGCACAAGCACACACAGCATTGCGCAAATACAAACACGCACGCATAGCCTCAGACACAGCGCAACGCAACAGACAACAAGCATATTACCACAGTCCTACAAAAAGCCTGGCACGGATATAAACGGTTAGCCATCTTCGGACACCTAAAAACCACGCTAATGCATCTATATAGATATGCAGAGACATTATACAGTCTGTAAAATACACACACACTTTCTGACAGATAGAGGCCTACAGACATGCTGACAACCGAACACCCTACACAAACGTAAACACAGTTTCAGACTTACAAACATAACCTAAGATATGTTCACATAGCCCAACACACACTCACAGCTAGAAGTACAAGCACTGGCGTTGCCAATAGGTCTCGCAGTAGGAAAGTTGGAGCTATTACAATTGCAAATAACAATGCCTTTTATTTTTGTTTTCATTTTAAAAACATAAAGGGCTTTGTCATTTACAAAACCAATAGCTCCAACTTTCCTACTGCGAGACCTATTGGCAACGCCAGTACTTGTTTATTTATGTGTTGGTTTTGAAAATAGCTAAGTTAATAACTTTGTCATTTAGAATGCCAATAGTTATAACTTTCGCAAATGTGACACCTATAGCATTTGTAATGCAACATGTTTTGTATTTACGCGACTTAGATGTATTGATATTACAAATAACAATGGCTTTTAATTTTTTTGATTAATACTTAAATAATAGTGATTTTAATTTATAATGGCAATAGCTTAAACTTTTGTAAATAACTTTTGTGAACATTATGTTCAGTGTATTTTATTGTGACGTAAATCCAAGAACAGAATGAAATATTAACATCTTTTTGTGACATTTGTAATAAAGCTTAAAACATTGAGAGAACATATTTGAACCAGTTGTTGTTGAATGGTTGCACAGATTAATGCTGTGATGGCGCTTAGTGATGTTGTGTTGGCGACGAGTGATGCTGTGGCGTTCATTGATGCTGTGGTAGCGCATAGTGATGTTGTGGTGCCCCTGAGTGATGCTGTGGAGGCCGTGAGTGAAGCTGTGGAGGCCCTGAGTGATGCTGTGGAGGCACAGCGCTTCCAGCACGACCGCTGAGGGATCCTCGAGTGAGTGCATTGGGGTCTGAGAAGCCCCACACCGACGCAGCTCCTGCACCAAAGACCAGCCACCCAGCATCCACGAGATCTGCGTGGGGCCCTTTTGCCTGATTGCTGCTTGTCCAGTTGTCTGGTCACTTGCCGGCTGGCTCGTGACCTCTGAGATGACGACCCGAAGAATCCAACACTGCTAGTCTGTTCCCCCAGACTGGTCCTTGCTTCCCTGTGAACGAGAAGCACCCCGGACCCTCCTGGTCCACACCAGACGCCATCTTTGTTCCACTGCGTGGCTTGCATTAGCCAAGGCCTGTTGTCCAGATCGACGATCCGACACCGCCAACAGCAGCAGACTACGTGGGACAGCTTGTGCCTCCAGCCTGGTCGTGAAGAGCAGCTCCTGGTCCTCGCAGCTACAGAGAGAAGCGACCCTTCCTTCACCTGACTGCGGCAACAGCATCTGGTTCCCTCCTGGTTCCAGCACAGTCACTGGCTAGTGACCAAGACTCTGTCTCCTTCCCTTTCAGGACTCCTTCTTCTAAGTTCCATCCTTGGAACCACCGGACTCCTCCATCTGGCTGCCTGCCAACAACTCCTTGTTTCCGGCATCACCGGGGTCACCGCAGCAAACCCGACGCAACTTCAGCCCTATGCACCCGCAGCCTGTGGTTAGGTAACTAAATCTTCTAGGTGCTGAAGTCTGTGTACACTATCCTAGTGTCCAGGTCCAGTTAACCTTCGAAGTTGCCTTCGAGGCACACGGACGGACCAATGACAGTAGAAATATACACAGTATACACAGTACAGATATCAAGGTAACACACACAGTGTGAAGCAAATGCAATTAAACATTTGAAATAAACAACTCCTCGACAATAAAATAAAACATTATAGAAACACTGATCTAGAAGAGTGGACAACGGGGAGGCGGGTGGGTCAGTGAGGAATCCACAGGCAGATATTGTATCTACCAGAAAAAGCGTTACCGAAGGTAAGTAACTTGTTCTTCGGATAGATACATGTTGTTTTCCCTCCATCCAGCCGGGTTCGTCTGGAATCCGTAACTTTCTAAACTGTAAGATCCATAGCGTTGATACGCATCCCGCGTGAGAGTTTCCACTCTGCACGTGAGTCCCGTGGGCCTCCTGCTCCTTACTTACCTAGTTTGTAGCGAAGTCCCAACGATCCTCCAGCCTCTGGATCTCCTTACAGTACTTTCTTTCCTCACATTCCATTGTTTTGAGTATATGGTTTGTCGTGCCCCTATGGCGCACTTGTAAATATTGTGCGAACTCGTATTTACATTTAGTATTGTCATGTGCTTAGCCCTCTGACCTCATAAAGAGTTCAGAGGTGTTTGTTAGTTAATAAATATCTGTTTATTTTCATAACAACCTGTGTGGTGTCCTTTCACTTGGTATTCAAGGGGTTATATGTGGTAAAACAGCTGGCTTCCCATGCCATTCAGAGTTTAGCCTAAAGACTGCTTTTGTCCACCCTACTAGGATAGCTGGTCTATAAGGTTGACTTACAACCAATCACCATAAGGGTTGTTTCGACTGATACAAGGTGATCACTAGAACTAGTGAGCATCATATATCAGGCCTACTTCTCACACATGTCACCTTTGAACCCTGTCCCGAGCCCTCTGCAGTTTCGAAGCAGATGGCGGCCACCCAGTCCTGCTCCACTTTGGGCAGGAGGACGGGTGGGAAAATTATGACAAGTAGGAGGTGGGTCTACCTTCGCCCTGGATCACCCCTCAGGCGAGGTAGACACCACTTTTCACTATCTGCTATAAGGAGATGGGGATAGTAGCCTATTAGGAGGCAGGGTATTCTCACTCTTCATGTGAGGTGCCATAAAGAGGTTGTAGGCACCCTACATGTAGGCAGCCCATTGGCTACTACCTAGCCATCCCGGAAAACTCCCCAAATTCAGTATTAAGGTGGCTCCCTGAGAACCTGACTTCAGATTCGACCGACACAAGAAGATGACGTAAGAAGACCGCTGCGGTTCAAGAACTGAGATTCAAACCCCCACCAGCGTACTCCACCTTTGATCGTGTCTGCAGCGTACTCCACCCGTGTCTGCAGCGTACTCCACCTTTGATAGTGTCTGCAGCGTACTCCACCTTTGATCGTGGCTGCAGCGTACGCCACCGTTGATCGTGTCTGCAGCGTACGCCAACATTGATCGTGTTGGAGGGTCCCAAGAAGTGTAAGGCCCCAGAATGTAGATCTCGCTCTCACTTTCTGGTAACAACGCCTAACTACAGAGAAACTCCTGAAAACAGAACTGTTCAAAATAGCTTTGATAGAGAACTAGACTCTGGATTAACATGAGTAAAGCATTATAGGGTTTCAACCCCTCAGCCCTTCGCTACTCCATATGCCTGCAGCCCTAAGAATCTGGATAAACATGAATAAAGCCCTATAGGGTTCAACCCCTCAGACATTCTTTACTCCAAATGCCTACAGCCCTCAGCACACAGCGTTCTAAATACCTTGATTAATAGTTTGTTTCCACTGTACTTTAGTTAAAATGTAAATTGATACTTGTATAGCGCACTACTCACCCGCAAGGGTCTCAAGGCGCTTGTACGAATACCGCTGTGGAACCCATCCTGGCTTTCCCTGTGAGGCGTCCACTCCTGGGCACCCCCAGGGTGGAGGCCAGGCATCCTTAGCGTTGTGGGGGCCGTTGTGGAGATTAAGCAAGCTATTGCCCAGAGTTGCAGAGTGGGACTCCATGATTGGAATAGGCACCAAGGCGAGAATTATCAGGTCCGTGGAATTTTGAGCCCAAGACCCGCCGAGGCGGGGAATTGAACCCTGGTCCCGGGCTAGACCTCTGTATCAGGGTCTGCCGCTCTAATCATTGAGCCACACTTCTCCACGAAGCGTACTTTAGAGTTCCTCACTCTGGCTTTTCCTTCCCCCTTACCTGCAGACATTGGGCCACTGCTCTCATTCCCTACCTCCGTGGCATCTTCAGGCTCCTCCTGTGCCCGTTGCATGTTGGTCCTCTCTGGCCCTGCTTCCTGTGAGCTATGCGTGACAGAAATATTAAAGAGACTCCTGCTGTTGTGATGGAAATGGATTAGGACCATCTGTTTCATTGCTCATGATTTTACAAGTTTTGCCTACTTGCTTTGTTTTCTTATGTATTAAATATTGTTTTCATGCCTTATAATAAAAGGTTGGACATTTTCCGGACTTCCTATTTACATTTAATCTGAATTCTATGCACATCCTTGTATACCAGCCCCATTGGGATTTAACTTTTCAGCAGTCACGAGCTTTTTTAATTTGGGTTTTTGTCAAATTGATATTTTGTCAGTTTAGATTTGCCAGGTCAGGTTTCCCAAACGTTGACTTTCCGTTTTATTTCCATAATCCTGTTAATTATGCTTTAATCTTCACCATCTCTGCCTTGCGTGTCTCCTAACCTATCGTGTATGCTAGTGAAGTCTGTATCTAGCACTCTAACACTGCAGCCTGGCTCCCTCTCTGGCTCTGCTCTCCCTCCTCCTGGATTGCCCTGTATGAAAGTTTGCAGTAAGGACCTATTCTCCACCAGGGGGCATATTACAGAAGTGCCCCGGGGGGGGGGGGGGGGGGGGGGGGCGGGGGCAACGGGCGCAAACGGCTGCTTTGCGCGCCCCTGGGCATATTGGTATAACAGACGGGGCTGTAGACGCTTGTGCTGCCCCCTCTGTCATACAGAGAGTGTTGGTGCACATAACGCGCCAGAACTATCATCCGTGGGCGTTCCCTCATTTGCATGGAGAGGTGGCCCCAAGAAAATGAAGGAATCCCTTTGCCGCTGCGCCCGCGCCGTAAAAACGTGAGCGCGGAGGCAAACAGCTCTGTCAGTGCGTCCCCTGATGGCAGCCTTCTGGAGGGGGGTAATGGGGTCCCATGGACCCCCTCCCCCTTCCCTTGATGGCTGGTGCAGTCACTCACGGCACCCACCTGCAAAAGGATCTCCAATCCCCTTTCAAAGTGCATGTGGATTCCCGCCTGCAGTGTAAAACGCAGAGCGGATTCAAAGCAGCCACTCTGTGCTGCACATGAATGCGCTGCCCCAGGGCAGTGCGAGTTCGCGGCTGCCCTGGTGCAGCACATGCATCCTTTTATGGCACATTTTTGGTTTTGCACTGGGCGCACCTTTTAGAGGTGTGCCCAGCGCAAACAAGGAAAATGTTCCATGTGTATGATAGACTGCCTCAGAGGCCTTATTATGTATAGGGTAAGCTTTCCCTCTTTGCGCCCGGCACCCCTCAAAACAGGTACGCCAGGCTCAACAGGGCACATGCGACCTATTACATAGAATGTACTGCTCCCAGGGCAGCCGCGACCACGCGCTCCCTTGGGAGAAGAGCATTCAGGTGATAAACGTAGCAGCTTTGAAGCAGCCGCTTGGTGTTTCACTGTGCAGGCGGAACCCCCTCCCCTGCCCTCTTAAAGGGGATTAGAGATCCCCTTGCATGCGGTGCAGTAAGTGGCTGCACCCGCCTGTAATGAGGTGCATAGGGGGTACAAAGTTCCCCCTTTCTCCCCTTCAGAGGACTATCATCAGGGGTCTTACTGACAGTGTCCCACATTTTAGTTAGCACACAGTCAGTGCACCTCTTGAACACTTCCTTGCCTCTGCGCCCCTCGTCTATAATACGGTGCGGTCACAGAGGCAAGAGGATTCCCTCATTTGCATGGGGTCACGCTCCTATGCAAATGAGGGAATGCCCTCTTGAAAAAACTCTGCGCTATTTGTGCGCCAGGGCTTTCAGTATTCCAGAAGGTTCTATGGTACCAAAGGGGGTGCAGACGCCAGTTCTGCCCCTGGACACTGTGAGTAATACGGCCCCTGGTTAGCTTTGACCCACTCCTGCTGCCCGACAAGTTCTTCAAGAGTATGCACCTATAGGACCTTCGTGGCATCTCGTGGGATGCAACTTGTGCAGTCATTGTTCGATGGTTTTGACTAAGAACACATTCCAAAACGCTGATATGGTTGAAGACAGCCACTCGGGTAACATGAAGGTTTGACTTGATCAACGAAACTTAAAAACCGATTGGGAAATACTGAAGCTGAAGAGTGAAGTAAAGTGAATGTGCTTGCCTTTCTTCAGGCCCTTACGTAGGCCATATTTGAAGATGTTCTACATGCTTGCGGAAGAGTTGGGATGCAGCATGCGCTTCCGCTGGTTCCCTGCTGTTGTTTTTTCAATCTTATTTCTAAGGTAAAAGCATGGAGAACCTCATTGAAGCCGGGCTAGCATTGATTGGTGGGTTACACACTGTGTATATTACCTAAGGTCAGTCAGGGACAGTACATTGAAGCAGTGCAAGTGCATTGATTGGCTAGTAACATACTGTGTATATTACCAAGGGGCGGGGAGAGTACATTGAAGCAGTGCGAGTGCATTGTTTGGCTAGTAACATACTGTGTATATTACCAAGGGCCGGGGAGAGTACATTGAAGCAGTGCGAGTGCATTGCTTGGCGGGGAACACACTGTGTATATTACCTAAGGTCAGTCAGGGACAGTACATTGAAGCAGTGCGAGTGCATTGATTGGCTGGTAACACGCTGTGTATATTACCAAGAGGTGGGGAGAGTACATTGAAGCAGTGCGAGTGCATTGATTGGCTGGTAACACGCTGTGTATATTACCAAGAGGTGGGGAGAGTACATTGAAGCTGTGCTAATGCATTGATTGGCTGGTAACACCGCTGTGTATATTACCAAGGGGCGGGGAGAGTACATTGAAGCAGTGCGAGTGCATTGATTGGCTGGTAACACGCTGTGTATATTACCAAGAGGTGGGGAGAGTACATTGAAGCTGTGCTAATGCATTGATTGGCTGGTAACACCGCTGTGTATATTACCAAGGGGCGGGGAGAGTACATTGAAGCAGTGCGAGTGCATTGATTGGCTGGTAACACGCTGTGTATGTGTATATTACCAAGGGGCGGGGAGAGTACATTGAAGCAGTGCGAGTGCATTGATTGGCTGGTAACACGCTGTGTATATTACCAAGAGGTGGGGAGAGTACATTGAAGCAGTGCGAGTGCATTGATTGGCTGGTAACACGCTGTGTATATTACCAAGAGGTGGGGAGAGTACATTGAAGCAGTGAGAGTGCATTGTTTGGCTGGTAACACGCTGTGTATGTGTATATTACCAAGGGGCAGGGAGAGTACATTGAAGCAGTGCGAGTGCATTGATTGGCTGGTAACACGCTGTGTATATTACCAAGAGGTGGGGAGAGTACATTGAAGCAGTGCGAGTGCATTGATTGGCCGGTAACACACTGTGTATATTACCAAGGGGCGGGGAGAGTACATTGAAGCAGTGCGAGTGCATTGATTGGCTGGTAACAGGCTGTGTATATTACCAAGGGGCGGGGAGAGTACATTGAAGCAGTGCGAGTGCATTGATTGGCTGGTAACACACTGTGTATATTACCAAGGGGCGGGGAGAGTACATTGAAGCAGTGCGAGTGCATTGATTGGCTGGTAAGAGGCTGTGTATATTACCAAGGGGCAGGGAGAGTACATTGAAGCAGTGCGAGTGCATTGATTGGCTGGTAACAAGCGGTGTATATTACCAAAGGGCGGGGAGAGTACATTGAAGCAGTGCGAGTGCATTGATTGGCTGGTAACAGGCTGTGTATATTACCAAGGGGCAGGGAGAGTACATTGAAGCAGTGCGAGTGCATTGATTGGCTTGTAACAGGCTGTGTATATTACCAAGGGGCAGGGAGAGTACATTGAAGCAGTGCGAGTGCATTGTTTGGCTGGTAACAGGCTGTGTGTATTACCAAGGGGCGGGGAGAGTACATTGAAGCAGTGAGAGTGCATTGATTGGCTAGTAACATGCTGTGTATATTACCAAGGGGCGGGGAGAGTACATTGAAGCAGTGCGAGTGCATTGTTTGGCTGGTAACAGGCTGTGTGTATTACCAAGGGGCAGGGAGAGTACATTGAAGCAGTGCGAGTGCATTGATTGGCTGGTAACAGGCTGTGTATATTACCAAGGGGCGGGGAGAGTACATTGAAGCAGTGCGAGTGCATTGATTGGCTGGTAACACGCTGTGTATATTACCAAGGGGCGGGAAGAGTACATTGAAGCAGTGCGAGTGCATTGTTTGGCTGGTAACAGGCTGTGTGTATTACCAAGGGGCGGGGAGAGTACATTGAAGCAGTGCGAGTGCATTGATTGGCTGGTAACAGGCTGTGTATATTACCAAGGGGCGGGGAGAGTACATTGAAGCAGTGCGAGTGCATTGTTTGGCTGGTAACAGGCTGTGTGTATTACCAAGGGGCGGGGAGAGTACATTGAAGCAGTGAGAGTGCATTGATTGGCTAGTAACATGCTGTGTATATTACCAAGGGGCGGGGAGAGTACATTGAAGCTGTGCTAACGCATTGATTGGCTGGTAACAGGCTGTGTATATTACCAAGGGGCAGGGAGAGTACATTGAAGCAGTGCGAGTGCATTGTTTGGCTGGTAACACACTGTGTATATTACCTAAGGTCAGTCAGGGACAGTACATTGAAGCAGTGCGAGTGCATTGATTGGCCGGTAACATGCTGTGTATATTACCAAGGGGCAGGGAGAGTACATTGAAGCAGTGCGAGTGCATTGATTGGCCGGTAACACACTGTGTATATTACCAAGGGGCGGGGAGAGTACATTGAAGCAGTGCGAGTGCATTGATTGGCTGGTAACAGGCTGTGTGTATTACCAAGGGGCGGGGAGAGTACATTGAAGCAGTGCGAGTGCATTGATTGGCTGGTAACAGGCTGTGTATATTACCAAGGGGCGGGGAGAGTACATTGAAGCAGTGCGAGTGCATTGATAGGCTGGTAACACGCTGTGTATATTACCAAAGGGGCGGGAAGAGTACATTGAAGCAGTGCGAGTGCATTGTTTGGCTGGTAACAGGCTGTGTGTATTACCAAGGGGCGGGGAGAGTACATTGAAGCAGTGCGAGTGCATTGATTGGCTGGTAACAGGCTGTGTATATTACCAAGGGGCGGGGAGAGTACATTGAAGCAGTGCGAGTGCATTGTTTGGCTGGTAACAGGCTGTGTGTATTACCAAGGGGCGGGGAGAGTACATTGAAGCAGTGAGAGTGCATTGATTGGCTAGTAACATGCTGTGTATATTACCAAGGGGCGGGGAGAGTACATTGAAGCTGTGCTAACGCATTGATTGGCTGGTAACAGGCCGTGTATATTACCAAGGGGCAGGGAGAGTACATTGAAGCAGTGCGAGTGCATTGTTTGGCTGGTAACACACTGTGTATATTACCTAAGGTCAGTCAGGGACAGTACATTGAAGCAGTGCGAGTGCATTGATTGGCCGGTAACATGCTGTGTATATTACCAAGGGGCAGGGAGAGTACATTGAAGCAGTGCGAGTGCATTGATTGGCCGGTAACACACTGTGTATATTACCAAGGGGCGGGGAGAGTACATTGAAGCAGTGCGAGTGCATTGATTGGCTGGTAACAGGCTGTGTGTATTACCAAGGGGCGGGGAGAGTACATTGAAGCAGTGCGAGTGCATTGATTGGCTGGTAACAGGCTGTGTATATTACCAAGGGGCAGGGAGAGTACATTGAAGCAGTGCGAGTGCATTGATTGGCTGGTAACAGGCTGTGTGTATTACCAAGGGGCGGGGAGAGTACATTGAAGCAGTGCGAGTGCATTGATTGGCTGGTAACAGGCTGTGTATATTACCAAGGGGCAGGGAGAGTACATTGAAGCAGTGCGAGTGCATTGATTGGCTGGTAACAGGCTGTGTGTATTACCAAGGGGCGGGGAGAGTACATTGAAGCAGTGCGAGTGCATTGATTGGCTGGTAACAGGCTGTGTATATTACCAAGGGGCAGGGAGAGTACATTGAAGCAGTGCGAGTGCATTGATTGGCTGGTAACAGGCTGTGTATATTACCAAGGGGTGGGGAGAGTACATTGAAGCAGTGCGAGTGCATTGATTGGCCGGTAACACACTGTGTATATTACCAAGGGGCGGGGAGAGTACATTGAAGCTGTGCGAGTGCATTGATTGGCTGGTAACATGCTGTGTGTATTACCAAGGGGCGGGGAGAGTACATTGAAGCTGTGCGAGTGCATTGATTGGCTGGTAACAGGCTGTGTGTATTACCAAGGGGCGGGGAGAGTACATTGAAGCAGTGCGAGTGCATTGATTGGCCGGTAACACACTGTGTATATTACCAAGGGGCGGGGAGAGTACATTGAAGCTGTGCTAATGCATTGATTGGCTGGTAACATGCTGTGTGTATTACCAAGGGGCGGGGAGAGTACATTGAAGCTGTGCGAGTGCATTGATTGGCCGATAACAGTGTGTATATTACCAAAGTGCCTGGAGAGTACATTGAAGCTGTGCTAACGCATTGATTGGCTGGTAACACACTGTGTATATTACCAAGGGGCGGGGAGAGTACATTGAAGCAGTGCGAATGCATTGATTGGCTGGTAACACGCTGTGTATATTATCAAGGGGCGGGGAGAGTACATTGAGGCAGTGCGAGTGCATTGATTGGCTGGTAACACGCTGTGTATATTTCCAAGGGGCAGGGAGAGTACATTGACGCAGTGCGAGTGCATTGATTGGCTGGTAACACGCTGTGTATATTATCAAGGGGCGGGGAGAGTACATTGAGGCAGTGCGAATGCATTGATTGGCTGGTAACACGCTGTGTATATTATCAAGGGACGGGGAGAGTACATTGAGGCAGTGCGAGTGCATTGATTGGCTGGTAACACGCTGTGTATATTTCCAAGGGGCAGGGAGAGTACATTGAAGCAGTGCGAATGCATTGATTGGCTGGTAAAACGCTGTGTATATTACCATGGCGCGGGGAGAGTACATTGAAGCAGTGCGAGTGCATTGATTGGCTAGTAACACGCTGTGTATCTTTCAAAGGGGCGGGGATAGAACATTTAAGCAGTGCAAGTGTATTGATTGGCTGGTAACACGCTGTGTATATTACCAAGAGGTGGGGAGAGTACATTGAAGCAGTGCGAGTGCATTGATTGGCTGGTAACACGCTGTGTATATTACCAAGAGGTAGGGAGAGTACATTGAAGCAGTGAGAGTGCATTGTTTGGCTGGTAACACGCTGTGTATATTTCCAAGGGGCAGGGAGAGTACATTGAAGCAGTGCGAATGCATTGATTGGCTGGTAACACGCTGTGTATATTTCCAAGGGGCGGGGAGAGTACATTGAAGTAGTGCAGGTAGCAAAGGTCCAAGGATTCTAAGGCTTGAACAACGCTTAGATAAGCTGTTTTTATCGGTGAAAGGAGACACACTCGAAGCTCTGGACCTCTTGGGCTTCATGTAGAAATACAGGTTTGAGAAGTGATAAGTGTGTACTCCATAGAAAATTACAGTATTTCTTATTAGGAATAATATTCGTTCTTTCAAGTCGTCATACAGAGGACAAAACTATTTCTGGTTGCAATAGGACATAGCCTGGGATTCAACCCGTGAACTACCGCGAAGACGGAGGATTGGGAGCAGGGACTGAACACGGCAACAGCCCATTAAAACTCACAGAAGAATTTCTGCTCCTGAGTACAGAACTCCCTGTACTTTGGATAGTACAAAATTTGGAAACCATAATAATATACGCCACAAATGTGAAATTAGCCTTGAGAAAGCCCCGGCGCAACTCGCCAAGAGGGGGCGAAACACGTGTCGGCTGTCCATGTCCCACAAAAAATAATAAAGATGTCCTATTGCAACCAGAAATAGTTTTGTCCTCTGTATGACGACTTGAAAGAACGGATATTATTCCTAATAAGAATTACTGTAATTTTCTATGGAGTACACACTCATCACTTCTCAAACATTGAAGTAGTGCGAGTGCATTGATTGGCGGGGAACACACTGTGCATATTACCTAAGGTCAGTCAGGGACAGTACATTGAAGCAGTGCAAGTGCATTGATTGGCTGGTAACACGCTGTGTATATTACCTAAGGTCAGTCAGGGACAGTACATTGAAGCAGTGCGAATGCATTGATTGGCTGGTAACACGCTGTGTATGTGTATATTACCAAGGGGCGGGGATAGTACATTGAAGCAGTGCGAGTGCATTGATTGGCGGGGAACACACTGTGTATATTACCTAAGGTCAGTCAGGGACAGTACATTGAAGCAGTGCGAGTGCATTGATTGGCTGGTAACACGCTGTGTATATTACCATGGGGCGGGGACAGTACATTAAAGCAGTGCAAGTGCTTTGATTGGCTGGTAACACGCTGTGTATATTACCAAGGGGCGGGGAGAGTACATTGAAGCAGTGCGAGTGCATTGCTTGGCGGGGAACACACTGTGTATATTACCTAAGGTCAGTCAGGGACAGTACATTGAAGCAGTGCGAGTGCATTGATTGGCTGGTAACACGCTGTGTATATTACCAAGGGGCAGGGAGAGTACATTAAAGCAGTGCGAGTGCATTGTTTGGCTAGTAACATCCTGTGTATATTACCAAGGGGCGGGGAGAGTACATTAAAGCAGTGCGGGTGCATTGATTGGCTGGTAACACGCTGTGTATATTACCATGGGGCGGGGAGAGTACATTGAAACAGTGCGAGTGCATTGATTGGCTAGTAACACGCTGTGTATATTACCATGTCACGGGGAGAGTACATTGACGCAGTGCGAGTGCATTGATTGGCTAGTAACATGCTGTGTATATTTCCTAAGGGCGGGGAGAGTACATTAAAGCAGTGCGAGTGCATTAATTGGCTGGTAACACGCTGTGTATATTTCCAAGGGGCGGGGAGAGTACACTCAAGTAGTGTGAGGACATTGATTGGCTAGTAACACGCTGTGTATATGACCAAGGGGCGGGGAGAGTACATTGAAGCAGTGCGAGTGCATTGATTGGCTGGTAACACGCTGTGTATATTACCATGGCGCGGGGAGAGTACATTAAAGCAGTGCGAGTGTATGGATTGGCTAGTAACATGCTGTGTATATTTCCAAGGGGCAGGGTAGAGAACATTTAAGCAGTGCGAGTGCATTGATTGGCTAGTAACATGCTGTGTATATTTCCTAAGGGCGGGGAGAGTACATTAAAGCAGTGCGGGTGCATTGATTGGCTGGTAACACGCTGTGTATATTACCATGAGGCGGGGAGAGTACATTGAAGCAGTGCAAGTGCATTGATTGGCTGGTAACACGCTGTGTATATTACCATGGGGCGGGGAGAGTACATTGAAACAGTGCGAGTGCATTGATTGGCTGGTAACACGCTGTGTATATTACCATGTCACGGGGAGAGTACATTGACGCAGTGCGAGTGCATTGATTGGCTAGTAACATGCTGTGTATATTTCCTAAGGGCGGGGAGAGTACATTAAAGCAGTGCGGGTGCATTGATTGGCTGGTAACACGCTGTGTATATTACCATGAGGCGGGGAGAGTACATTGAAGCAGTGCGAGTGCATTGATTGGCTAGTAACACGCTGTGTATATTTCCAAGGGGCGGGGAGAGAACATTTAAGCAGTGCGAGTGCATTGATTGGCTAGTAACAGGCTGTGTATATTTCCTAAGGGCAGGTCGGTAGAGTACATTGAAGTAGTGCGAGTGCATTGATTGGCTAGTAACACACTGTGTATATTACCTAAGGGCGGGGAGAGTACATTGAAGCAGTGCGAGTGTCTTGATTGGCTGGTAACACGATGTGTATATTACCAAGGGGCTGGGAGAGTACATTGAAGAAGTGTTAGTGCATTGATTGGCTAGTAACACGCTGTGAATATTTCCAAGGGGCGCGGAGAGTACATTGAAGTAGTGCGAGGACATTGATTGGCTAGTAGCATGCTCTGTATATTACCAAGGGGCGGGGAGAGTACATTGAAGTAGTGCGAGTGCATTGATTGGCTGGTAACACGCTGTGTATATTACCATGGGCGGGGAGAGTACATTGAAGCAGTGCGAGTGCATTGATTGGCTGGTAACACGCTGTGTATATTACCATGGCACGGGGAAAGTACATTGACGCAGTGCGAGTGCATTGATTGGCTAGTAACACGCTGTGGATATTTGCAAGGGGCGGGGAGAGAACATTTAAGCAGTGCGAGTGCATTGATTGGCTAGTAACAGGCTGTGTATATTTCCTAAGGGCAGGTCGGTAGAGTACATTGAAGTAGTGCGAGTGCATTGATTGGCTAGTAACACACTGTGTATATTACCTAATGGCGGGGAGAGTACATTGAAGCAGTACGAGTGTCTTGATTGGCTGGTAACACGCTGTGTATATTACCAAGGGGCGGGAAGAGTACATTGAAGCAGTGCGAGTGCATTGATTGGCTGGTAACACGCTGTGTATATTACCAAGAGGTGGGGAGAGTACATTGAAGCAGTGCGAGTGCATTGATTGGCTGGTAACACGCTGTGTATATTACCAAGGGGCTGGGACAGTACATTGAAGAAGTGTTAGTGCATTGATTGGCTAGTAACACGCTGTGTATATTACCAAGGGGCGGGGAGAGTACATTGAAGCAGTGAGTGCATTGATTGGCTGGTAACACGCTGTGTATATTACCAAGGGGCGGGGAGAGTACATTGAAGCAGTGCGAGTGCATTGATTGGCTGATAACAAGCGGTGTATATTACCAAGGGGCGGGGAGAGTACATTGAAGTAGTGCGAGTGCATTGATTGGCTGGTAACACGCTGTTTATATTTCCAAGGGGCGGGGAGAGTACATTGAAGCAGCGCAAGTGCATTCATTGGCTGGTAACACGCTGTGTATATTACAAAGGGACGGGCAGAGTACATTGAAGCAGTGCGAGTGCATTGATTGGCCGATAACAGTGTGTATATTACCAAAGTGCCTGGAGAGTACATTGAAGCAGTGCTAACGCAATTATTGGCTGGTAACACACTGTGTATATTACCTAATGGCGGGGAGAGTACATTGAAGCAGTACGAGTGTCTTGATTGGCTGGTAACACGCTGTGTATATTACCAAGGGGCGGGAAGAGTACATTGAAGCAGTGCGAGTGCATTGATTGGCTGGTAACACGCTGTGTATATTACCAAGGGGCGGGGAGAGTACATTGAAGCAGTGCGAGTGCATTGATTGGCTGGTAACAGGCTGTGTATATTACCAAGGGGCGGGGAGAGTACATTGAAGCAGTGCGAGTGCATTGATTGGCCGGTAACACACTGTGTATATTACCAAGGGGCGGGGAGAGTACATTGAAGCTGTGCTAACGCATTGATTGGCTGGTAACATGCTGTGTGTATTACCAAGGGGCGGGGAGAGTACATTGAAGCTGTGCGAGTGCATTGATTGGCTGGTAACAGGCTGTGTATATTACCAAGGGGCGGGGAGAGTACATTGAAGCAGTGCGAGTGCATTGATTGGCTGGTAACAGGCTGTGTGTATTACCAAGGGGCGGGGAGAGTACATTGAAGCAGTGCGAGTGCATTGATTGGCCGGTAACACACTGTGTATATTACCAAGGGGCGGGGAGAGTACATTGAAGCTGTGCTAATGCATTGATTGGCTGGTAACACCGCTGTGTATATTACCTTAGGGCAAAGAGAGTACATTGAATTGGTACTACAGGCACAGATAGTTACTGAACCGATAGAAGTTTTGTTGGTCATCCAAAGGGTGATTAAACTTCATAGAGGCTCTGGTCAGTCTTGTACAGCAGCCCGTGCCACAAAAGCCCGCACCGAGGCAGTGGAAATTTAAAACACATTGATTAAAAGGGCGCCCACTGTGTGTGGCACTCATGGGCTGGGTGACAGACACTGAGGTACCTTTCATGAAAGTGTACACATCTTGAGTGCCCCCCAAGGATAGGGTGAACTGCATCAAATCAGTTTTATAGGCAAACAAATGAGGCTAATGAGTGATGGGTCGAGACAAATCGGGCTCACCGGCTGACCTGTGTCCCCCGAGGATTTACAAACAAGCCTGGCCGGGGCTGGAGGATGATATACTATCACTCCTGAATAGCTCATTGACTACTGGACAGGTTCCTTCCAACTTCAAGGAAGCCCAGCTGATCCCTCTCTTAAAGAAGGCATGGGCAGATACTAAGATCATGAAAAACTATAGGCCCATTTCCCAACTACCATTTTTGGGAAAAATAATGGAGCAACATGTGCTGCCCACACTTGCATAGCACCTCGAAAACCACCTCCTGTTAGAACCCAACCAGGCCGGTTTCAGGGCCCATCACAGCACGGAATTGGTCATGCTTTCCCTGCTGCACGACCTGAGACTCAGAGCAGATAAGAAAACCTGTGTGCCCTGGTACTGTTGGACCTCTCCGCGGCATTTGATACGGTCAGTCACGACCTACTGCTGTCGCGGATGTGGGACCTCGGTATCCAGGGCACTGCCCATGCCTGGCTGACATTCTTCCTTGGTGACCGGGTTCAGAGAGTGCAATTAGCTGACCTGGTATCGGAGGCAGTGGGTCTCACATGTGGAGTTCCTCAGGGCTCAGCCTTATCACCCCTTCTATTTAACGCCTACCTGCAGCCCCTGATTTCAGCACTAAATCGGATGGACTGCAGTATCTATAACTACGCCGATGATACGCAGATCATCATCCAAATTGACAATTCTTTAACGGCATATCCGAGAATGCAAAACATTCTAAAATTTACAGTCAATTGGATGACAGACAATTCATTAAAAATAAATCCCGACAAGACTGAGGTGCTTGCAATTACGACGGCATCCAGCCCTTGGAATTACCTCTTGTGGCCCACTGAACTAGGGCCCTCCCCAGTACCAGCAGAAGCAGTAAAAAGTCTAGGCCTGTACATAGATGCCAAACTCACTATGTCAGCCCAGGTCTCAGCTGTAGTGGGCACTTGTGTGGGCCTAATGAGACAACTGCGTAAGCTCTCCCCCATTCTGACGATGGACACACTCAGAAGAGCAGTATCAGCTCTGATCCTGGCACGGCTGGACTATGGCAACGTACTGTATGCCGGTATCTCTCAACATCTGCTGGCCAGACTGCAAATAGTCATGAACGACGCTGCCAGACTAATTGTTAACAAACCAAGAAGGACTCATGCCACCCCTCTCCTTCACAAGCTCCATTGGCTGCCGGTAAGACAGCGGGCTAAGTTCAAGGGCCTGTGCATTACGCATAAATCCTTGTACGGGCAAGCCCCAAAATACATCCCAGCAGGAATTTACGCTCGGCAGATGCCGCACTGCTGGTCTGCCCTCGGTTCAAACTATCCTCTCTAGGAGGGCGCGCATTCTCCTACACAATCCCCATCGCATGGAATAATCTTCCAGAGAGCTTGCGCAAAAAAAGGAGTCTACTACCCTTTAGAAAAAAATTGAAAACTTTGCTGTTTCAGGAGGCATGGGGCAATGCCTAACTGGCCCTCCAACTGGTACGGTGTGCAACCTCTGACAAGCGCTTAGAGACCCCTGGGTGATAAGGCGCTCTATAAATCCAAAATACAATATAATACAATCATTCTGTATGGCACCGAAAGAAAGGTGAACTGCAGCAGTGGTATGTGTTGAAACACACTCTTTGTAGGGTTATGCTCAGAACAGGCGATATAGTTTCAGATCCTTCTGGAAAAAGAAAGATGTCCCACTCCTGATGGTAGCTGCAGAGGCATTGTTTTGGGTAGACTGAATGAGGTGCCCTGCGATGGCAGTGGTCTGGAAGCCGTATCCAAGGGCTGGGCAGATATTTGGGCCACAGGAGAACCTCAGTTCGAACCTGGTTGACTCCGAAAGCAAGCTGAAAGAGAGTCTGTGGCAAGCGTGCTTTCCCTGACTGCAACCAGAGATGATGCTTGTTGTGGTATTGGTGGCTTGCACTTACTGTTGTTGCTTGAGAGGTGAGATGTGTCTACAGCCCTCCAACGGGGAGATAGTGCAGGCCCTGTAAGTGTTTGCCTGTTATGGAAACAACAGTTCTCAGAAGATGAGTCACTTTGGTTGTTTGGTCCTCTCTCAAGCTCTAACACAGCCTCCTTTCATCTGCTCTACTGAGAGCAAGGACGTCCTAGAAGTAATCTCTGACATCAAGGGTTCCTCCACCCGACACACCCACCCCACATTACTCGGACACTTAAACCTCTCCAGCAACCCCAAAAGGAAATACATGAATTAAACCCTTCAACACACTTCTCAATGCACTCCAAATAACTCACTAACGACCCTAGGTCTCCAGCAAGACTATGGGCCTCATCCCTTTATATCTGCTGCCAGATACCCATAGCCCTGGACTGGATCGAGCACTTCCTCTCCAGGTCCTACATCTCAGCATCAAAAACAGCCAAAAAAGGACAATAGCCATCCATTGCGGAAAAAATCCAAAATTAAACTGTGAATCTTGTGAGATACTTCCAAGCAGCCACAGATGTCAAAACTCTCCTTGACGTCTACACATCCACTGTAAGAACTTGTGTGAAATGCTCCTCTGAAAACCTGATCCACCAAGACAAGGCAGTCCACATCCTGGTGCACTCCACAGCTTAACAAAAATAAACAGAACATGAAAACAGGAAAAGAAATAGAGGACGTCCAACTCCCAATGACCTCACCCTCCTGAAAACATTTACAGTTAAGCGATTTTACAATAAGACCATAAACCCCTTCTTCACCTAGAAGATGCACAAAATCACATTGAACAATATTACCATTTCAATGCCCCCACTCACTTCCAGCTGTCCCCATTGCTTCTCCAGCACATGGACTTCCTTCAGTCCAGTCTTGCACATGGCTCTATCTAATATCCTGAAGTCTCTCCGGGCAGCCTGCTATGAAAACACGACCGGTCCTTCCATCATCGAACCTGTCCAATGAGAGTCCCTCACAACCATTCTCCATATTATCCATACCTTCCAAAGCCAAGAATCATTTCCTGGTGCCCTTCAGACAGGTCAAACCCTTCCCCTGGTGAAGAAACCCTCCCTGGACTTATCTGGCCACACAGCTTCTGCCTTATTAGCCACCTTCCATTCGTAGGGAAATCCATTGTGAAAGAGGTTGCCACCCACCTACAGGAGCACACCGGCAAGAACAATCTTCTACCGTACTACCCGTCTGTTTCAGACCACACTGCAGCGATGAGATAGGCAAACTCGGAGTAATCGATGACATGCAACGCCTCAAGAACAGGAACGACCCCTGGTCCCTGTCCTACAGCCTTTGACAGTGTTGATAATCCAGCTCTGATCAGTGCCCTGAACAAACACTTGGGATTTTCAGGCACTGAATTCAGATGGTTCACATCCTACCTCACCAACCCGCACTAGCTTGTGAAGTAAGTTGTACAAGATCTGACCCTTTAGTGGAGGGCTCAAGGCTCCCTCCTCTCACTCATTGTGTTTAACCTCTACAGGGGTCCTCTTGGGTGCACTCTTGCAGACCGCAGCATCAAAATCCATCAATACGCGGAGGGTACCCAACTTTACCTAAAACTACCCTCAGCTAACAAAATAGAGAAACTCAAACCCTGCCTCAAATGTACCCAATCTTGGACGACCGCTTACTTTTTGAGGTTATGTGACTGAAGCCTGGACTCCTCCTGTTTGCAACTAGCACCACGAAACCCTAGAGTCAAGCCTGGCTGGCCAACTGAAACATTTCAACCTACACCACGTCAGCTGACGGGCCCTGCTAACTGTCTGCAATTCACTCCCAACACAGACCTCTCAGTTGATCAATACATCACCAGAAGACCAAAAGAGCTTGTTTCCAACTCTCCCGTTTGAAGAAAGTGAAGCTATTTCACCTGGAAGACCACTTCAGAATCAAAATAAGTCTTCACCTCCACCATCTGGACAGAGTCAACACCCTACTCAGCGGACTCGCTGATATCAACCCTGAAATGTATTCTACACACAGCACCAAAGCTAATCAAAGGCTGGAAGAAATTCAACCACATCACCCAGGGTTAACAGACCTACACCGGCTCCGTCTTCCACCCTGGATAATCTTCAAGATCAGCTGTGCCGCTTCTAAAACCCTAAACAAACAGATCCCAGCTGACTTGACAAAAACACTAGCCAGGTCTGGGGTGCAAGACTAACCCAGGAGCCTGGATCCTGCCAGACTGGAGACCAAATATTGCATGAAGGAAAGAAATCGGTGTGGTGGGGGTAGCCTTCTGTTTATGCTCCCAGGACAGGAAACCACCATCGACTCTTTACCTTCCCCCAGTGATCTTCTGGGGCCTGCTCTGGAGCTAGGCTTACACTCTACAGATGACCATTCATACATGCACACATGCATACATACATCTCTGTGTGCTGCGTCAGTGCCCCTCCTCGTACTTGCCACCATTGACTAGAGCTTGCTGTTGGTCATCAAAGCCCTACCACCGGAGTGGCTAGCACCCTGACTGCCACTGAACCTTGATTGCTATAAGTTGGCATCTGTGTCTCGCCGACCTAGAGACATGGACAGGCAGATGGAACAGTGTTCAGAGGCTGAGGTTCAGTGGCCAATCAGACTGACACCTGATCCTGGGCGAGTCCATAGATGGAATACTAGCCCGCCATGTGGAGAGAGAACGCGAAGAACCTTTGGTGAACCTCACCAGCCTATCCGCAGTGGGGGTGACTGCAGCGTTCATAATTTAATCACCATTTTTATTTTGAGTGGGAGACAAAATGTACAACAAATCTTCCCGCCATAGGGCTGAGCCCAGTCAGTTAGGAGAGTTTTTCTTTTAGTTTTGCTTAGTTTAAGCAGCACTGCCATCTTCTGAGAGCAGATTTGGTTCTAACATCAATTCTCTACAGAATCTGAAAGCATGGAACAGAACTGTGAAGAGAGCCTAGAGGCGAGACCTGATGCGCTCTCCAGCACCTGAGGTAGCAGTCTTTCATGATACTGTTATTGGGTGTGCGCAGGGCTCAAGTCCTAAAAAAAGAAGTGGGGGGTTCAACTATTTAGGCAAAATGGACGTGACATCACAGGAAGTGACATCGCATGTGGCATCACAGGAAGTGGTATCACAACACATTACCTAACAGGAAGTGACATAAGGCCTTAAGACCTCACATACCTTTAGCATGTCTATGATGAGAACCTTTGAGTTCATTACAATATTTAACAAATTAGCTTCTGCTTTGGGTTTGTGCCAAAATATTGACGCAACCCCGACGCAAAATCTGGGCTTCAGCTGCAAATTATTTTTGTAACCCTTCCACAAAGAAATTGGCATCAAGGAGTAATGAGGCAGTAAATCTGTTCTGCTTACTTGGTTGCAATATCTATCCATATATCTAATATATTTTTAAATAGCTGAGGGAGTTAAGGTACCTGCTGCAGAGATCTGTGTGTGCCAGGTTCATCTCAGGGAATAATATTATCCAGTATTTGAGGTGTCTTTCATAGATTCACATGCCTGAATCATTCCCGGTCGTCGAGACGGGAGCCTCCGGTACATAAAAAAAGTAATGTCCTATAGACATACATAGAGAAAATAGGCCTAAGGGCCTCCCCTTAGTAGCCTTTCTTTGTCCTTATGTAAAAAGGACCAAACTCTCACAGTCAGCCAATCAGCTCCGACCTCCCTCTAGAACCTTCCTGGGAGGAGCCTCAGTCCCTCAGATTTTCTACCGCACGTTGTGCTAGGGAGTCTCCAGCCTGAGCTCTCCTCAGGATTCCTTCACAATCATCTAACTTTCTTTGAAAGTGATTCTTCAATCTCAACTCTTCAAGGATTACTTCACTACACTGTTTTTTGCAGTAAGTGTTTTCTTTCCACTGCTTTCTTCCATGTCTGAATCACAGAAGAAAGCCCTTTTCAGGGCCTGCTCTTCATGTGGGAAGAAAAGGATCCATGTGGATGATAAGCATGACCTGTGCTTATATTGCCTTTACCCGGACCACGTCTCGGACAAATGCAGAATATGTAGGTCTTTACCTAAAAAGACCGTGAGGGACAGGGAAGGTCGCCTTCTCATCTGGCTCGACAGGCTTAAGGACAGAGACACTCTGGAATCATCTGAGGGCAGTGTTTCCAAGTCCTCAGAAGTCTCTAAAAAGAGGCCTAGGGTAACTTCCCCTGGCCCCTCAGACACTCCTCCTAAGAAGGCACACAAGAAGTCTTCAGAGGCAAGATCTACGACATCTTCAGTGTCTGTTCAGGACGATCAAACCTTTAAAAAGCCTGCTCCGTCATCTACCAGACATGCCTAGAGGACTACCTCAGTCACAACCACTGTGTCGACGACATCAGCGTCGTCGCCTTCAGCGTCGACGACGACTACGTCCTCGTCATCAGGTAGACCTGTTTCCTCTGTTATACTACTGAAATCGTCGTCGACGACGAAGACCTTGTCGACGACGAGGACTACACCGACGACGACGTCATCGTTGACGAGCCCATCGTCGTCGAAGACGTTGCTAAAGAACCCACCGTCGACGACGAAGACGTCGACGAGGGAGTCGACGAAGACGCCGACTATGAAGACACCGTCGACGTCGACGTCGAAGTCGTCGTCGTCGTCGACGACCAAGGTGTACCGTCGACCACCCCACCGTCGACGAGGACACCGTCGACGACAGACTCGTCGTCGACGACGACGAAGACATCGTCGACGGAAGACTCGTCGTCGAAGATGGCACTGTCTGAGCCATGGAAAAAATCCAGACTTGTGGAAGTGTCGGCCCTCGCGCTACCGCCGTCGACGACACCCTCGACGACGACAGGATCAAATGCTACGTCTGGCAAGACTACCAAACTGCAAATTACCCCGGAAACAACGTCTCCGAGCAAAGTGGAAATGCAGCCACCTCAGGAAATCTTCCAAAGTGAAGAATCTGAAGAGGATGACCACCTGGGTCCCGCTACTTCTATCTCGGACCTTAATGTCAAATGCCAAAGCACTGATGAGGAACAGGAGGAGTTCACTTATCAGGAACACTCCGTCCACACTAGTGTCCGCACGGAGGTCACCCCCATGATATGCCTACCGGCGACTCTTGTCAATGACCTGCGGTTCCTTGTACAAGATTAAAAGCAACGCTTCCCGGATGCGGACAGTGGGAATCAGACACCTATGGTACATACACCAGCGTCCGCCCCAAAACAGTCTCAACCTCTCCCTCAAACCCACCGTGACAAGGTCCAACCTCAGGTGGTGGACTCCTCAGACGAAGATGAGGATGAGGAGGAATTGGAAGAAGGAGAGGTCCAGGAGGTCCACTCGGACCAGGATGAGGAGGATGAGTATGTGGCGTCATCCCCAGCTTCACCACAACCACGCCAAGCGGACTCACCGCCTGTGGACATTGGCGGCTTCCACAAACTTGTGGAAAGGGCGGCGAAGAGATTCCATATGGTCGTGGAATCAACTGAAACGGAATGCTTCTTGCACGATTTCAAAGAGCAGACGCAAAAGTCGACTAAATCTATTCCAATTATAGAGTTCTTGTGGGAGCAAGGCAAGAAATTAATGCTGACACCCGCTTCTGTACCCGCGGTTGTTCCACGCCTGGACAAGAAATACAAAGCCCCACTTACAGCGGCGGCTTGCCTCAATGGACACCCCAAACCTGATTCGGTGGTTACGCAGGCGGCCCAGAAGAACTCCCGCAACCCTTCCTCCCCGCTGTCCGCTCCTCCAGACAAAGAAGGCAGGAAGCTTGACACGATCGGAAAAAGATTCACGACAACATCGGCCATGACCATCAAGGTGGCCAACTCCATTGCTTTGTTGGGACGTTACAATCGCCAACTCTGGGAGGACATAGCCCCTTACGTAAAGGAACTGCCTGACGCAGTCCAGGGTGAAGTCAAGGCTCTCCTTGTGGAAGGTCAAACTTCAGCTGCAGAAATAATTGACTGTGCTATTGATGCAGCCATGACTGGCTTCCGTCAGCTTGCTGGAGCTGCGGTTCTGCGCCGTCAAGGGTGGCTAAAAGCGACGTCGTTCCGCCAGGAGGTGCAATCGAAGGTGCTGGACACGCCCTTCGACGGCCAGCATCTTTTTGGGGACAAGATCGACGAGGCACTGCAGACCATAAAGAAGGACACCGATACTGCCAGGGCACTGGGCACTTTGCAGTCGGGAAACCAGTCCTTTCGAGGCAACCGATCCAGAGGTCAGTCCTCTTATCGGGGTTCCTATCAGAACAGGTCCTCGTATTCCTACAATAACAAAAATCAATACCAGCACAAGCAACAACAAGGTCGTCAATCTTCATACGGAAGATCTAACTTCAGAGGCAAAAATCCCAAGAGGGGCACTGGCGGCCGCCAGTGACCGATTACTCCAGCCAGTCCTACCACCCTCTCCATCCTTTCAAATTGGAGGAAAATTGACCCATTTCCTCACTGTGAGAAGTTGGCCCGATATGCAGTGTTCACTATTCTAGCGACCACTATGCATCGGTCCAAACGACCCTTATGGTGACTGGTTGTAAGTCAACCTTAGACCAGCTATCCTAGTAGCGTGGATACAAGCAGTCTTCGGGCTAAACTCTAGAGGGCGTGTTAAGCCAGCTGTTATTCCATCACATACCCCTTGAACACCCAGTGAAAGGACACCACACAAGTGTTATGAAAATAAACAGTGTATTTATTAGAATCACAACAGCCCTGATCTCTTTATGAGGACAGGGTACTAAGCACACAACGAAACTCTTAGGAAAATACTTCAAGTGCACAATCAATACAAGTGCCCGAGGGCACGGAAAGTTCTAGTGGTCTCGGGCGGACCCGATAAGGCAAGTCGGAAGCGAGGGACTCGGGGCCCTTAAGTAAGGAGGCTATGCGGGCACCGAAATGCCGAAGTTACCTAGCCACAAGGGCTGTGGCTGCACAAGTCTTACAGGCGTCGGGGGTCTTCGCTGACGAGCCAGGAGCCGGAAGGAAGGAGTTGCGGGCCGGCGACCAGTGATGAATAGTTCGTAGAGATCCAAGCCTGGATCAGAGATCGATGATACCTGAAAGCAGAGGGGACCAAGTTCGTACTACTAGCCAGTAGTCAGAGGGTACCAGGAGGGCACCGGATGGCCGTCACCTCGACTAGGTGAGTGGGCGACGCTAGGCTCTGCAGTCTCACGGACCAGGAGGCGTTGTCGGCGACCAGGATGGAGGTGCGAGCTGTCCCACGAAGGTTGATGCTGTCGGCGTCGCTGGGCCCAGGATTGGGGCAACAAGCCTTGGCAGATTTCAGGGCCACGTGGTGGGCCTAAAATGGCGTCTTGAGTGGACCAGGAGGGTCCGGAGTACTCCTCTCGTAAAAAGGAGCAAAAGGCTAGTCTGGAGCAACCAGACCAGCAACGTTGGTTGTCGTTCGTCGTCAAAGGGTCACAAGCCAGCGGCTAGTGATCGGACAACGTGCTGAACAGCAAAGCAGAAGGGCCCCACGCAGATCGTGGAGATGCTGGGAGGCTGCACTTCGGTGCTGGAACTGCTCAGGGTCGGGGCTTCTCGGACCCCAGAGCACTCACCAGAGGATTCCTTCGGTGGTCGTGCTGGTTTAAGAAAGCGTGCAGGTTTTGATGATGGCCGGTCCCTCGAGGTCTCGTCGCACCCACGGATCTCAGCTGAGCTGACGATGTGGGTAGAGGTCAGAGGTGCCAGGGAAGCCGGTTCTCGTCGAGCTGGGTCGTCTGATTCCTGAGGAAGGACTTGCAGCAAACCGCAGAGTTCTTAGATGGTGCCTGCGGGTGCAGGGTGACTACTCCTTAGCCACAAGGGAGAAATCTTGAGAAGAGTCTCGAATGTCCTTTCGTAGAAAGTAGTTCTTGATTCAAAGATGATCTAATTTGGAAGGGTCCCCGCTCCGGCCTTTATCCTAAAGAAAGGGGTGGGTACATGACTAGGTCCTGCCCTAGGGGTGGGACCCGGAAGGGGGCAGTTACACCCCTCTCCCCTGCCGGGCTTTCCCCAGATCAGGGGCTGCGCGCCCCTGGAACTGGTTCTAGCCGGCAGATGCGTAGTGAGCACCGGGGTGCCACTCCGCAGTCACCTTCTTGTAAAGCCCTGCCTACCCAGGATACACAAAACCCTGTCTGGGATGGTGCGAACACCGCCCCGAACAGGAAACCCTTTGTCCAAGCTCTCCTCGCTGGAAGGACTCCCAGCAGCAGGAGGTCAGACTCGTGTCTGTGGTGGCAGCATCCATTTTGTGGAGCTGAGGCTTCAGTTAACTTTAACCGGGGTTCACAGTTACGTACATGTCGTGTCCCTCTAGAAGGGCGGAATGCTAACCTCGTCGCCAGAATTGGTGAGGGGGCAGCATCCCGATTCGTATGACACCTTACTCGACATGTCTTGATAACGCGATACAGAAGTTACCGATATGGTACGCGTTATCATGGAACAGCCATTGGGTCTTGGTTCCGCAAGCTGCAACCGGGCTCGGCTCGTGCCAGAGCCCAATTCACACGATTCCACGCACTCTGCCTTCAGGATTGTCAAGGCCTGCCATAGGAGTGACTGATAGGAACTCGGGTGTCCATTTTAAGGTTAGATATAGGGATACTATACCTACAGCAACGGGCGAGTACGCCACGGTGCCCCAGCTGTCGTGCAGCCAGTTGTGTCAGATTTAGATGGCCATCCAGGGGTGGCATAATACATGCTTTAGCCCCTGGTAGGCCCTGGGTACACCGATGCCCTGAGTTACAGGGTCTGACAAGGTGGCCCAGTTCCAATTGGGTAATGCACCTAAGGTACACACATCAATTTAGTGAGAGAACAGCTAGGCTGTGGGTCTGATTAGCAGGCCCACAGCCCGAGAAAGTCGTAAACCAGTGAAACAAAAGCAAAAAGTCTGGGTGATCATAGGATTGCAGACCCTACTCTCCTACACTCACCAATTGGCAACACATCACCACGGACCGGTGGGTTCTCCAGATGATACGATTCGGCCATTCTCTCGAATTCACCAACATCCCTCCCAATACACCTCCCCAAAGACGGGCGCACAAACACCTACGCCTGCTTCTCCAGGAACTTTCTGTCATGCTACAGAAAGGAGCAATCGAACGAGTTCCAGCATCCTTAAAGGGGAAGGGGTTTTATTCCCACTTCTTTCTTGTACGACAGAAGAACAAGTGGAGGCCCATTCTAGACCTCCGGGCGCTCAACGCTTTCCTGCGGAACCAATCGTTCAGGATGGTGACGATCCGAGAAATCCTGGGAACTCTGGAAAAAGGAGATTTCATGACATCCTTGGATCTCCAGGATGCCTACTACCACATCCCCATCCTCAAGCGTCACAGAAAATTCCTGAGGTTTGAGGTTGCAGGCCGACATTATCAGTTCAAAGTCCTGCCGTTCGGCCTCAAATCCGCGCCGCGGATTTTCACAAAGTGCCTTGCACCGGTAGCGGCCTTTCTGCGTCAGCTTGGTCACCAAGTCTTCCCCTACCTAGACGACTGGCTGGTGAAAGCACCCTCACCCGAAGGCACGGCCGAATCCTCCAACGCCTGCACCAATCTTTTTCAGAAGCTGGGATTGACCCTCAATCTCAAAAAGTCCTGCATTATCCCTACGACAAAAATTACCTTCCTCAGGGCTACCTTGGACACGGAGTGCGCAAGAGCCTTCCCCTCGAAGGAAAGGACGGACAAGATATTGTCCCTAGCCACGGCTGTGGCAACAAAGACACACCTCAAAGTCCGGACTTACACATCCCTCCTGGGAATGATGTCTTCCTGTATACTCCTCATCCCTCACTGCAGACTCAGGATGCGCCCGTTGCAGGAAGCTCTCACGAGCCAATGGACTCAAAGTACTGGCTCTTGCGAAGACATTGTACGGACAACACCAAAAGTATCCAGGGGTCTAGAATGGTGGAGGCGTCGCAAAAATCTAACCATAGGATTGCCGTTTCTCCTTCCGGCGACACCTCTGGTGATCACTACGGACGCCTCCCTGGAAGGATGGGGCGCTGTTCTCCAGGACCTTCGGATCAGCGGCAAGTGGGACGATCAGGAAAAGCTGCTCCATATAAACCTTTTGGAGCTGAGGGCTGTATATCTTGCTCTACAGGCCTTCCTACCACGTATCCAGAACTCCCCAGTGCTCGTCAAAACAGACAACACCACGACGATGCACTATCTCAACAAACAGGGGGGGAACGCGTTCGCTCTCTCTATCACGCGAATCGCAGAAAATCTGGAACTGGCTGGTGCTACACGGAATCCTGCTCAAAGCGGACTATGTACCCGGAAAAGACAATACCATCGCGGACGCCCTGAGCAGACAAAAATCCCTCTCCCACGAGTGGGAACTGAGGGACAACGCTCTGGCTCACATCTTCTCTCAATGGGGAGTCCCAAGGATCGACCTGTTTGCCACCAAGGAGAACGCCAAATGCCCAAACTACGCAAGCTGGCATCCCCAACAAGGGTCACTGTGAAAAGCTTTTTCCATCGGTTGGTTCAGCGTGTTTGCGTACGCTTTTCCTCCGTTTTCGATGATCCCGAGGCTCCTCAGGAAGATGAAGGCGGAGCCCTGTACCCTGATCCTGATTGCCCCGTTCTGGCCGAGGCAACACTGGTTCTCGGATCTGCTTCGACTCTCCATCAGGTCACTGATTCGTCTGAGGCAGCACCCGAACCTCATAACGATGTCCAACGGACAGGTACAGCACCCGAACCTCCAATCGCTCAAGTTATCGGCCTGGCTCCTGAGCACAGAGAGTTCTGTGACCTAAATATCCCACAGGACTGCAGGGATGTCCTGCAAAAGCGAGAGCGGACAGTACAAACAAAACCTACTCTCTCAAGTGGAAAAGGTTCTGCATTTGGTGTTCAGACCAGGGCCTGCGACCACTCGCTGTCACCCCAGAACAGATATTACCATACCTCCTACATTTGGCACAGTCAGGACTGGCACATGCATCCATTAAGGTTCACCTGGCAGCTATCTCTAGGTTCACCAGAACTTTCACAGGACCTTCTCTGTGGTCAAGTAGGCTGGTCAAGCAATTCCTGAAGGGGCTCTACAGATCCTTTCCGAGGCCTCGGAAAGTCCCTCCGACATGGCAACTGAATCTGGTACTCAACCAACTCATGAGACATCCGTTTGAACCCATTCATCGAGCATCTATCAAATACATCTCGTGGAAAACGGCGCTCTTGCTCGCTTTAACATCGGCCAGGAGAGTTAGCGAGCTACAAGCTTTGTCCATTCAGGAACCATATATGCAGTTCAGACAGGACAGGGTGGTGCTGAGACCGAACCCTAAATTCATACCAAAGGTGCCTTCGGACTTTCATCTCAATGAACCAATTGTCCTTAGGTCCTTCTTTGCGAACCCTTCCACAGCAGCAGAAAGAGCACTGCATTCTTTGGATCTCAAGAGATGCCTAAAGTTCTACCTGGATAAAACTAAGGCTCTCAGGAAGTCTTCACAACTGTTCGTGGCATACAGCAGACCAAGAATGGGCCTGCCTCTTACAAAGCAAAGCATCTCGAGATGGATCTCCTCGGCGATTGCATTCTGCTACGACAAGGCCGGACGGCCTTTGACTGATCATGTTACTGCTCATTCCACCAGGGCGATGTCCACGTCAGCAGCACTGTTCGCTGGGGTGCCAATCTTGGACATATGCAGAGCGGCGACCTGGAAGTCACCGCACACTTTCTCCAGACACTACTGCCTGAATATCGAACTTCAGAAGGATGCGGCAGTGGGCCAGGCGGTGCTTCGCCATCTCTTTCAGTGAGGTGGGCCTTCCTACATCCCGCCGTCCAGGTATGCACATTCTTTGCTCTTGTGATGTTCCAATCATGCTGTCCCCATGTTATATGATAATATATGCATTGTCTAACATGTCTGCAGAGCGACTTTACATCACACATGTGCATATCTGATTGCTAGCTACTCTGATTCAGGCATGTGAATCTATGAAAGACACCCCAAATACTGGATAAGAAATGCGTTACTTACCTGTAACAGCAGTTATCCAGTATTGGTGTCTTTCATAGATTCACATGCAACCCTCCCGCCTCCCCTGGAAGGACTCACATCCCTCTCTGACAATATTACGCCAACCTAGCTGGGTGCGTACGAAAATCTGAGGGACTGAGGCTCCTCCCAGGAAGGTTCTAGAGGGAGGTCGGAGCTGATTGGCTGACTGTGAGAGTTTGGTCCTTTTTACATAAGGACAAAGAAAGGCTACTAAGGGGAGGCCCTTTGGCCTATTTTCTCTATGTATGTCTATAGGACATTACTTTTTTATGTACCGGAGGCTCCCGTCTTGACGACGGGGAATGATTCAGGCATGTGAATCTATGAAAGGCACCAATACTGGATAACTGCTGTTACAGGTAAGTAACGCATTTCTTAATGGTGAGAACTCTGGTGGATAACTTATTTGCCGGAGAGATCTGTGTGTTGGCTAGTCCGAATTTTAAATCAAAGTAGCATAGAGGATTAATATGTCTAAAGCAAGGCACATTACGTAACATGCAGATGACAGACTTTTATTTTATGTAAATGGGTAAGTAGGTTACTGCTTTTAAGACAGATCCTTTTGTTACCTGCAGTTCATAAATTACAGTCCTTCTAATATAGCACAGGGAGCTATGAAGTGCATGTGGCGCCTACACTTGTAACCCTCACTGTCTTGTGTAACCTCCTGCACATGGATTAATACATCTATATGGTTTGCCAATGTATAAAGTGTTTAAAGTGTTATGTTACGTAAAGTACTCTGACACCCTGTAAATAGATGAGTAGCACAAAAGCACTGTAAAAGAAAGAAAACAAAATAGTGGTACTTAAATTGTTATTTGTGTAAGTACTGTGACACATCTGCCATTCTTACAGTGCATGCATCTCTTACATACAGGGACTGAACAAAGCGAAAGCTGCCTCAAGTATCTATGAAGAGATAAGACGCTGTGTGCTTTTGTTTCCCATCCATTGCTCCTGATGGCTCCCACCAGGATACTCCAACAAAGGGATGCCTGTCGGCCCCTTAACGGGGCTTTTGTTAGGGCCCAGCTGGAATCTGATAAGCCCCCTTCACACCTGCACCTTGCTGCTCGGAACAAAAGCAGGCAGAGTGCAGGCTGCCGAAAGTGTCCCGGTGTCAGAAAATGACAGCGGATGAGTTCGGCATATTTCTGTGGAGTTCAGCCTCTTAGCAGGGTAGATGGCGTCTACCCTCAACTCGAACCCTGGGTGTGCGTAAGAACTGAAGTGGTCACGCATAATAAAGTAGTGGCGGCCTGCATGGGGCAAGGGGGGAGGATGAGGCGGTTCAAGCTAAGAACAAAATGTACCTGATGACCGGTTCTCTCCTTTGCCCTCTCTCCAGCCGGAACAGGGAAGCCGGAAGCACCCGGCTCCCATGAACCAATCACAAAGCTGCGATGCAGCGTTGATTGGTCGGCTCACAGCCAGGGAGGGAATGGGGGCCTGGGCTTGTTCACCATGAGGGCTGTAATGCAGCCTGCCTGGAGTACATTCATGCTCAGGATAAGGGGTCCAAACTGCCCTGATCTGTAAGCAGAGCAGCCCGCCTGCCCACAGAGCTGCAGCAGCAGGGAAACCTAAAATGAGAACATCAAGTTATTTTATGCTGCTTCATTTCACTGCTGCAAGCAGTGAGGCGACGCTCCTCCGCCTTAGCGCACGAGCCGCCACTTCTTCTTTTTTCTATCCTCTCCACTCCCTTTTGCCTACCAACCTCTTCTTTCTTTTTTCCCCGCACATAACTTAATCTATTTGCACATTTCGACGCCCATCTTGCTTGATGTTGGCTTACAAGTTCGTGCCCACCTCTTCTCTGTTGCTGATGATACCCATTACCACCGTCTTTACTTGTATGCTGGGGGACCCCCTCCTCAGCATTGTGTTTTCTAACTTGTAGTTCCTGTGCATGTTTGTGCTACTCAAAAAATCGAGAATTCTAAAATGATATGATTGATTGATTGAATTGAAGAGCACAACAAATACAAACGTGTGACCTGCGGGAGCAGCAGTGCCCGCCAGCATGCACGCTAACCCCCGAAGCTATTTAATAATGCTTTAAACAAGTGCCCTGAGATTGCTCTCGGATGTCTGCAGCAGGCGCATTAAGCGCCTACGCTATCTTGCAGGTATTCTACCGGGAGCCTATTGGATGCGCGCAGATCTCCGCAGCAGGTGCCGAATCCGCTTCACTGTCACCCTTTCCTTGTTCTTGATTACTTTGGGAGCAGGGTTTTTAAAAAGTGTGCATGCATACTGGCAGGCTGCCATTCACTGTGCTCCTCGTGAATCTACCCCATTTCTTGTTGCTGGCATGCGGACCTTCCATTCATTTTGGGGAGTACTCTTTTAGGTTTGGCTTCGCAGCGCAATTGACTTTTTACCTATTATCAGTTCTTTAAAACCAACATTGAGTGGCCTTTGGCTCCCCCAGAGGTGTGTTACTCTCTCACTTCACGCTGTTAGCAGTTTGGTGTCTCCCCAGAAGCGTGTTACTCTCTCACTTTACGCTGTTAGCAGTTTGGTGTCTCCCCAGAAGCGTGTTACTCTCTCACTTTACGCTGTTAGCAGTTTGGTGTCTCCCTCCAGAAGCGTGTTACTCTCTCACTTTACGCTGTTAGCAGTTTGGTGTCTCCCCAGAAGCGTGTTACTCTCTCACTTCACGCTGTTAGCAGTTTGGTGTCTCCCCAGAAGCGTGTTACTCTCTCACTTTACGCTGTTAGCAGTTTGGTGTCTCCCTCCAGAAGCGTGTTACTCTCTCACTTTACGCTGTTAGCAGTTTGGTGTCTCCCCAGAAGCGTGTTACTCTCTCACTTTACGCTGTTAGCAGTTTGGTGTCTCCCTCCAGAAGCGTGTTACTCTCTCACTTTACGCTGTTAGCAGTTTGGTGTCTCTCCCCAGAAGCGTGTTACTCTCTCACTTCACGCTGTTAGCAGTTTGGGGTCTCCCCCAGAAGCGTGTTACTCTCTCACTTTACGCTGTTAGCAATTTGGTGTCTCCCCAGAAGCGTGTTACTCTCTCACTTTACGCTGTTAGCAGTTTGGTGTCTCTCCCCAGAAGCGTGTTACTCTCTCACTTTACGCTGTTAGCAGTTTGGTGTCTCCCTCCAGAAGCGTGTTACTCTCTCACTTTACGCTGTTAGCAGTTTGGTGTCTCCCCAGAAGCGTGTTACTCTCTCACTTTACGCTGTTAGCAGTTTGGTGTCTCCCTCCAGAAGCGTGTTACTCTCTCACTTTACGCTGTTAGCAGTTTGGTGTCTCCCTCCAGAAGCGTGTTACTCTCTCACTTTACGCTGTTAGCAGTTTGGTGTCTCCCCAGAAGCGTGTTACTCTCTCACTTTACGCTGTTAGCAGTTTGGTGTCTCCCTCCAGAAGCGTGTTACTCTCTCACTTTACGCTGTTAGCAGTTTGGTGTCTCTCCCCAGAAGCGTGTTACTCTCTCACTTTACGCTGTTAGCAGTTTGGTGTCTCCCTCCAGAAGCGTGTTACTCTCTCACTTTACGCTGTTAGCAGTTTGGTGTCTCCCCAGAAGCGTGTTACTCTCTCACTTTACGCTGTTAGCAGTTTGGTGTCTCCCTCCAGAAGCGTGTTCCTCTCGCACTTCATGCTGTTGGCAGTTTGGTGTCTCCCTCCAGAAGCGTGTTCCTCTCGCACTTCATGCTGTTGGCAGTTTGGTGTCTCCCTCCAGAAGCGTGTTACTCTCTCACTTTACGCTGTTAGCAGTTTGGGGTCTCCCTCCAGAAGTGTGTTACTCTCTCACTTTACGCTGTTAGCAGTTTGGTGTCTCCCTCCAGAAGCGTGTTCCTCTTGCACTTCATGCTGTTGGCAGTTTGGTGTCTCCCTCCAGAAGCGTGTTACTCTCTCACTTTACGCTGTTAGCAGTTTGGGGTCTCCCTCCAGAAGTGTGTTACTCTCTCACTTTACGCTGTTAGCAGTTTGGTGTCTCCCTCCAGAAGCGTGTTCCTCTCGCACTTCATGCTGTTGGCAGTTTGGGGTCTCCCTCCAGAAGTGTGTTACTCTCTCACTTTACGCTGTTAGCAGTTTGGTGTCTCCCTCCAGAAGCGTGTTCCTCTCGCACTTCATGCTGTTGGCAGTTTGGTGTCTCCCTCCAGAAGCGTGTTACTCTCTCACTTTACGCTGTTAGCAGTTTGGTGTCTCCCTCCAGAAGCGTGTTACTCTCTCACTTTACGCTGTTAGCAGTTTGGGGTCTCTCCCCAGAAGTGTTACTCTCTCACTTTACACTGTTAGCAGTTTGGGGTCTCCCTCCAGAAGCGTGTTCCTCTCGCACTTCATGCTGTTTGCAGTTTGGTGTCTCTCCCCAGAAGCGTGTTACTCTCTCACTTTACGCTGTTAGCAGTTTGGGGTCGCTCCCCAGAAGCGTGTTACTCTCTCACTTCACGCTGTTAGCAGTTTGGTGTCTCCGACAGAAGCGTGTTACTCTCTCACTTTACGCTGTTAGCAGTTTGGTGTCTCCGACAGAAGCGTGTTACTCTCTCACTTTACGCTGTTAGCAGTTTGGTGTCTCCCTCCAGAAGCGTGTTACTCTCTCACTTTACGCTGTTAGCAGTTTGGGGTCTCTCCCCAGAAGTGTTACTCTCTCACTTTACACTGTTAGCAGTTTGGGGTCTCCCTCCAGAAGCGTGTTCCTCTCGCACTTCATGCTGTTTGCAGTTTGGTGTCTCTCCCCAGAAGCGTGTTACTCTCTCACTTTACGCTGTTAGCAGTTTGGGGTCGCTCCCCAGAAGCGTGTTACTCTCACTTCACGCTGTTAGCAGTTTGGTGTCTCCCTCCAGAAGCGTGTTACTCTCTCACTTTACGCAGGTAGCAGTTAGGCGTAAAGTGAGAGTAACACGCTTCTGCCTAGACGCTTCTTCGTACAGAACACACACCTTTCAAACGGAATAATCACAACGCTTTCGGAAAGGCTTTTGTCGGCTTTTCCTTTCCAGAGTGCCACTTTTCTGAAAAGGCAGGCTATTTTGATTTTCACAAAATTATCTGCTGAGAACGCCGTGGAAATGAATTGTAAATAGGGTATAATATCCGTGAGTGTTTTTATTAAAAGCAGTGAAGTCGAACCTCGGTCTAAAAACATGAACACTTCTCGTTGGCGTGTCTGCGGTGAGGTTGATAGACATGTTGTTCTCCTAACAAAGAACACTTACAGGTACACAGTAGAATCAACTCGGGTTATTAGATGCTGCGGAGCGCAGACTCTCAGAAGCCGTTGACAGTTTGCCATTTTGAACTGGTTCAGACTGCTGCGGTAAATCGAATATAAAAGGCTCTTGGGGACGGGGTCACTCTGGGATGGGGGCGGCAAAGGACCGGGAGCCCTGGCATTCAATTATGGTTTCCTCACTTCATGCGCTATTGAAGTACATGTATTTCTATTGTCATTTTTGTGGTTCTTGCTGGACGCCTTACAAAGTTACGTAATCGGTTGTGTGTGTGGTCAGTATAGTTTGACATGTTTTCAGATAATGGTTGCATGCCAAAGAATTAAGACTTGTGTTACAGAGCTCCGTGTGTGGCGTGGTCATTTGCGTGCTCCAGAGCTGGGGTGGACGCAACAACTGGTGCCGAGTAGGGGATATGTGCCCCGAAAAAACAAGATTGCTTCCCTGAGAGTTTGCCGAGGTCCAGCAAACTGCTCGTGCATGACACATGCACCTCAAGAAGCAGTCTACGGTTGGCGTATCTGGAGTCAAACCACTGCTCTAGCTCTCACAAGGCCCTGGAAGAAGGTGGTGGTCCTACGGACGAGCAGTCAGAAAGCCTGCCAGAAGCCCACTGGTAAGGCCGAAAAAAGAGATAATGTGCCACAGCGTAACGCAGAGCCATCATCCATAGAAAAAGGAAACGCTAACAGCAACAACCAGGTACGAAGAAGCACTAAAGGCAGCGACAGCCAGGTGTAAGAAAGCGCTAGAGGCAGAGACGAGCAGGCGCATAGAAACGCTGAAGGCAACTACAACCAGGTACGATGCACAAAGTTGAGAGCAGTGACGAATATGTGCAAGAGACAAAACTGTTACTCACCGTCAAGAAAGAGAATGGTGGGATGTTCTAGGAATCTCAAGGGTTGGGGACCTGTGAAAAAATGGAGAGGGTATTCCCTTTGCACAGCTGCAAACCGAGTTTGACCTAGCACCCACAGAGTATTTTAGATACTTGCAGGTAAGGCATGCTTTGCAGGCGGTCATCCCAAGGGGGGAGTCGCTTCCAGAATACTCCCCACTCAAACACAATTTTGATGAATATATTCAGAATAAGTCCATTTCACTGACGTACAAGAAACTAATCAACAACCTGCCTGACCCCTCCTCCAGCTCCGTGCACACTTGGCTGCGGGACTTGGCAGAGATGGAGGATGAGGAATGGTTGGAGGCCCTGGCTTCCCCCAGAGACACCACATCTCTTCCAGATTAAGACTTGTACAGCTAAAAATATTACATAGAACTGGTCTATCTGGCTCTGTACTCACAAAAATGGGCTACAGGACAGACACTGAGCGTAGGAGACAGTGTGGCAAAGAAGGCACATTTATCCATATCGTTTGGGAGTGTGCATGTATTAGAAGATACTGGTTTGCTCTGGTACAGTGCATGGAAGAAGTGTTGGGTATCACAATAGAATCCAAGATAGGACTCTAACTTTTGAATATTTGGGGACCCACTGACCTTAATAGCAGAGAAAGAACCTGTGTAACACTGAGAGCGACAGTCGCCAAGCGTAATGTAGCTAGACTATGGGGCACACAAGAAACACCAACACTCGCTGCATGGAAGAGAGATATGGACCGGTGCGTGCTAATGGAAAGGACAGTATATGAATCAAGGGGCTGTCCCAGAAAGTGGTCACTAATATGGGGAAAGTGGAACGAATACAGAGGAAATGTGTGCGAGCCCCCGCGCGCGGACCAGTGTCGTAGGGAGCTACATGATGAATAAAATATGTTGGGACTGTCACTAAATACACAAATAAATAAGGATTTGTTAATATATGTCCATTGCAGACGTACTCCGTGATTTCATATTGCAATATCTGCAAAGTGTTAAAGCTGTCAATAAAAAGATTTATAAAAAAAAAGAAAGAAGATGGTGCCATATGACATCATCCTGGGCGCGAGGACCCAGATGTTGACCTGCACCTTCTGTAAGCATCAGCCGTGGGCTAAGTGAGCAGCAACCGTCGTTGGGACAGCATATGCTCATAACATCAGTAAGTTATGACGCTGCTGTGTTTCTGAAACCACCACCGCCATTCATCACCCCCAAAAAAGCTGAATATAGGCACCAGATTGATTCCATGGATCGAAACGTTTGACTTCATAGATGCTCTAGAAGAAGTAGATGACAAAAGGAAAATCAAATACTAATTGAACCTTGCAGGTGATGGAGTGAAAAAAGAAATAAAGTATCACAAGCTAAAAAAATATCATACTGTCAAATCAAAGAAACGTTGGAAGTCAAGTTCGATCCAATGTCGAATGTCAGCTATGAAATGTAAATTTTTAACCAGGCAAGAAAGCAAGCTGATGAACCGATGGATGAGTTTGTCGAAAGTCTTGATACCCTCATCAAGCACTGCAAGTTCAGTGAATTCAATGATGAGGAAGGCATACGTTTCAGAGTTATTGATGGTTGCCTCTCAGATTCATTGAGGGAATGTTTGCTGAGAGATAAGTTCTGCCTAGAAAAGGTGCTAATGGCTGCGAGACCTGAGGAACATACAGATAGACAGGCTGGTGATATGGAAGCTGGAACAGAGCAGAATGAATCAGTGTTGATCATGAAAAGTAATCATAAACAAAAAGTGGAGGCCCAAGAGACGATGTTTCCAAAGAAAGAGATTCTATTTCCGATGTGGATACTCGTTTCCACTTGAAATGTAAATATCCCGCCATTGGACAGATATGCAAAGACAGTGGGAAAGAAAATTATTACGTAGCAGTCTGCAAAGCAAAAGAGAAACTAGGTGCGTCACAACGAGAAGAGAAAATGGGTGCCAGAAAGTTCCAGAAGCATTCTAGCCTTGCCCACAAGCCCAACTGGTAACATCAATTGAGGAAAGTAGAGACTAAATTAAATTGATCATCATAAAATTAAACTTCCAAAGGCTCTTCAATGTCATTGAGCAACAGTGAAGATGGATGTGCCAGGTGATGTCGACCACAGAAAGATGAGCGCATGTAGAATTGGCAGCTTGGAAAGAAGAACATAATTCAAAGAGAGATCACCAGGTAAAGCAACCAAACTCACTTAGCCGATGCCCCAAAATCACTTCTAAAGGTGAGTGGTTCCCCTTCAACTTTTATTATAGACTGCGGTCTATCGATCAATATCAAACCGGCTGGGAAAAAACAAAAAAACTGTCTCTGGTACCACGTCTAACGTCATTTAAAACAAATGTCTACACATGGGCTGCTTCTACGCCATTGCATAGTCTAGGGTCATTACAATCACCAATTCATGTTCTCCAAGGTAGGTCGTCAAGTGCATTTCTACTTCGTTTCAGCAATGCTGCTGACATGGGACTGATATCCAACAACTACAACCCCAATGCACATTCTGAAATAGTGAGTCCTTTCCCGTTGTTGTTTCATGGACTAGTGAAACTCAAGTCTAAGAGGCTGGCTAAGTAAATGGTGCTCACTTATGTAAGTTAAGCACCTTGCACTAATCCAGGCAACCCTATGGTGATTTTAGTGGTCTTATACAACCTTAGAAATCTTTTAAAGTGGTAGCTGAGGAGAGCAGCCTTCAGGCTTAGTCCAGGAGGAGTGTAAAGCAACTTGTTTACCAGTACTTAATCTTTTGGGTTAGGTTAAGTGAAAAAGAACCACACAGTATAGTTATAAAAATAGGTATTTATTATTAAAACTCACTAATACAATGTATTATCTCCCACCCAGAGATGCAGCACAATACTTTGTCAATAGAAGACGTAAATAGCACAGAATACACAGTGGTCCCCTGGGGGAAACCAAACTATATACTAAAATAGTGGTATGTGAACCACAACATAAGTCGAGAATGGACCCAGACAATGTAGAAGAGCCAGGAACCAAAGGAAACACCCAAGGTGAGTATCTAGGAACCCCACAGAGGTCGCGTGCAGAGTGGGAACATGACTGCATGCTCAATGTTAGTCAATAGGTAAGTCGTGGTTGCAATTTTAAAGAAGGACCCTTCCCAGCGGACCCTGAAGAAACCCAGCGGAAGATGAAAGGTCGGAGAGTCACCCCACCTGTGGATACTCCCGGAACCAGGTGACCTACACCAGGGAAGCCAGGTGCATGGGTGCAAAGTGACATCGGAAACCGCCGTAGGCCACAATGGAGGACTTCAGTAAAGATGCCCCTAGCGAAGAAGGTGAAAGTGTCTGGTGGAACCCAAAGGTGGATTCAAGATGATAGGAACCTGAAGCAGAGGGGAAAGTGTCTGTGCCACTCAGGAGTGATCAGGAGGCACGGAATACGAATGCCCACCGATGTCAGAGATGCAGGAGAGTTAATGGTTCCCTTGAAGTTGCAGCTGTATGTACCAGGCGACATAGAGACGGACTAGGAGCCTTGCACGAGCTGTCCCACGTCGGATGTCCAGAGCCAAGGCATCAGTGTCCGTCAGGGGCACCGAAAAGCCTTGACAATGGCAACCAACGTAGTTGAAGAAAAAGGTGTAATGTCGGGACCAACAAGGTTCAAGTAACTCGCCACCTGCAGGTAAGTCAGTGCAGGCCTGGAGCTATAGATGACACTCGAGAGGACCCTAGGGCCGAAGGCACAGGAGTCGTAAGAGGACCTCTAGCAGCTCACCATAGGATGAAGGCCCATGGGGCAAAGGATGTGGTGCAGGTGAAGAGCTTGGCTGTAGGAGATGCTTGAGGCTGGAGCTTCTTAGAACCTGAAGATCTCTGGAGGAGAGAGGCAACAAGACTTGGCAACTGCAAGTCAACGCGTGCGCAGGGGTTCTGTTCCAGCGGCTCCGATGAGGGATACTGGCCTCAAGCTCGGTGAGAAGACAGTACAGGTCTCAAGGGAGTTGCAGAACCACCACCTGTGTTGCTGAGCCTTTCATAGTCCATGGGAGCCCAGGATCAGCAGACCTGTCAGCTGTGAAGCGGTGCCTTCAGATGCAGGGAAGTGACACCTTCACTCCAAGAGAGATTCCTTTGGGTGTCTAGGATATCCACAGGTCCTGTGAAGAACCTGTATGGAGCACAGGCACAGACGTAGTAGGGGATGACGATACCAGGAGCAGCAGCAGACTCTTCCCAACGCGAAACCAGTGAGGTCCAGAGTGCCCAGACAGGTAATTTTGAAGTGTTATGTGATCCGAATCTTGTCCTACGATGAATCTAGGGACCCACCCACAAGTAAGCTCTTAAGTAGCCCAAGGAAAGGGTTGAAACGATTCAGGGGTCCCTCCCAGAGGAGGGGCTGGACAGTGGGGAGGATACTCCCACGTCCTTGGTCCAGTTTCACGCCAGAGCGGTAGTCAGCGGCTCCCTGTACTGGTTTGGACTAGAGCATGCAAGGAGGGCACCAAATGTGCCCTTCCAGCAGTCTGAGTGGCGCTAGCAAGAGCCCCCACCCTGCCCCAATACACTAAGTCCTGTCTGGCACGTGGTCACACCTCCCTGTGACAGGGTACCGGTTGTCCTGCCTTTCTCTGCTCAAACTGGGCTCAGCAGCAGGAAGGCAGAATCATGTCTCTGGTCAGCAGCAGCCATAGTTTGCTGTCCGGATCTAGAACACTGGTACCAGGAGCATTGAGGGCCTCCCGGAGGAGCTTTATAGTGCATGTAATCATACCTCCCACACTGATTCCTACATATTTGATTCTAAACACGACGGGTTTGTTACAGCCAGTTTAGAGATGGTCATCGCATAATGACGCGTGGCCTTTCTATGTATCTTAATGGCTGATGCACTTACAACCCAGACGACTGGACTCCAATTGTTGTAGGGGTGTCCTTCTCATGCCGGGGCACCCTCACACTTAGAACCGAGCACCCTGCCTTAGGGGTGACTTATAGGTTTTAAGTTCAGTGACCTCCGATATAAGGAAACTTATATCTGTCGTAAGTGGTGCTAGCACCAATTTACACAGTCTGTAATGACAGGCCTGTAGTACCAATTTGAGTGGTCTCTCATGGGTGGCATAATGCATGCTTCAGCCCATGGGAGACCCTGGTGTACCTATGCCCTGGGTACCTTAGTACCATATACTAGGGACTTGGGGTACACCAGTAGCCAATCTGGAGTGTACCTAAGTACTCGCCATGTTCAATTTAGGGAAGGAGCTCAAAGACTTCGGTCCTGAATAGCAGGATCCCAGTTGGACTAGTCAGTAAAACATAATGAAACCACCAAAATTGGGGGTGACCGTGAAAGCAGATCCTACTTTCCTACATCAAGGCAATGAAGGTCCAACTGCACCTTGATGAGGAAATGTGTCCTGTTTCTCTGCGACACCGTCTGATTGCTTTTTGTGTACAGGAGGCCACTGAGAAATAATTAGAAACATTATTAAACATGACATGGAGCGCTCTACTGGTCCGATGCCATGGGTTTCGTCCATAGTGGTAGTAAAAAAGGATAGTGGAGGTGCAGTGCATATTTGTGTTGACATGCGGCATGCCAAAAAAGCAATTGAGAGAGAAAGACATTCAGGTCCACATATAGTGGACATGATTACACAGCTGAAGGGTGCAAACGTCTTTTTTCGTCTTGATTTTAACAAAGGATACCAAGCTGGAAGAAAACTGTGGGTAAATTGCCATTTTTTCAACTCTTGTTGGTTTGTTCAGATGCAAAAGACTTCGCTTTGGTGTGTCGTTGACTGCAGAGATCTTTCAGGTCATAAGTTGCCGAATAATTCAACCTGTCACACATTCTTTTAACTTCAATGGTGATATACTAGCGTTTGGGGCCACACAAAAGGAGCATGACAAAACTTACACAAGTGTGCTATCTACTTGCTGATGCAGGTCTCACTTTAAATGCAGAAAAGTGTGAGTTTCGCAAAACCAAACTCAAATTCTATAGGTATATTTTATCCGAAGGAGGAATGAGTTCTGACCCTAAAAAATTACAAGCATTAACTTCCACTTGTCCCCCGCAAGATGTAACCATGCTGCGATCCTTGCAGCTATTGCTTCAGATACATTCATTACGGTGAGTGCCCTGTTAAGACTTGACAAATAATAATATTGCCTTCCATTGGTCCTCTGAATGTGACCGAAGTTTCAAGAAAATCAAACATGCAATTGAAAATGTTGCTGGAATGGTCTATTTTGATCAAAAGTTATATACTGAAACTGTAGTAGGTGCAACCTGGTGATTTTGGGCATGATCCTTGCTCAGCACAATGGACCTCCAAATGCTCAGAAACACATTGTGACCTATGCTAGCAGAAGTCTATCTCAGACTGAACATGCTTATTCTCAGCCAGAAAAAAAGAGCTTGACTGTACTGTGGGCTTGTGAACATTTTTGTTTTTTTGTAGGGAAAATCCCTCACCCTTGTCACTGACCACCAGGCGTTGCTCTCTATTTTAAAAAATCCGAAAGCCTTTATGTCCTTCCATCGAGAGTTGGGGGTTGTGATTGCAAGAGTATGATTACCCTATTGTGCATAAGCCGGGGAAGGAACAAAGCCCTGTAGATTACTTCTCACAAGTGACGTTACAGCATCACAATGCAACGTCTAAAGTGGCTGAAGCATATATCCGCACCCCTGCAGCTCTATTCTTGAACAGATCATTGATGCTGCCAACATAGACATGCTCGCGTTCGAGGATATAATTGCAACACAATCATGGAGAAAACATGCTCGACCTCTCACAGATGATGTTGAATACCAAAAATGTTCAGGAAGAACTTTGTCACTCAAGAAAGTATCATACTAAAAGGTTAGATAGTTGGCATACCTGATAGCTTGAGCCGGCAAGTCATTGACTTGGCACACAAAAGGCATTGTGGCATTGTAGCCTTCAAGAGAACAATCGGAGACCGAGTGTGAGACCCTTGATGAATGAGTCGAGAAGGAACTGAAAACATGTCACCCGTGTAACTGCTTATCTCCCAAGACAACACTGCACCCTCTAAATATGTCTGAGCGTCTTAAACAAGCATGGGAGAAAACTGCAGTTGTTTTCTTTGGATCTTTAAACAACGGCCATCATCTGATGGGGGTTATTGATGAGCACTCACTTTTTCCCTTAGTGGAAGATCTATAATCGTTCACCCATAGCAGTCATTGAGTGGCTGGATGATATTTTCGCAGCTTGGGGTGTTCCCTCCATTCTCAAATCTGACAACGGTCCACCCTCCAGTAGCAGAGACTTAAAGGACTCTTAGTTGCTTGAATGTCGAGCATCAAAAATGCACACCTCTTTATCCACAGGCAAATGGCGCTGTTGAACAATTTGTGGACACCCTGAAGAAATTGATTCAGCATGCTGAGCTTGAAGGAATCACTCTCAAGCCAATCTAATGTGCAGCCCATCGTGCCCATCGGTCAACTTCCCAATTTACAACAGGTGAAAGGCATGCCACCTTGCTGTTTCGGAGATGCACTGGGACAAAACTACCATAATGGACCATGAGCCAAGTAATACACTGGTGAGATTCATGTCACTGACACTTCTCGCAAAAAACAGGGTGAAGGCCAATGCAGGTAAGTGCTGATGTGCCAGGGACATTGTTTTGGGAGAAGTAGACCGGGTCAGAGTCCAACAAAAATGGAAACGTAAGACTAGCGCTAATTTTGATGCTGATCCAGAGAGAGTTGTGACAAGTAAAGGACATATGGTGACCTAACGACCTGGAAAGTCAATTACGAGAGAACAGTCACATTTCAAGCATCTGCTTCGATGTTCGTTGGCAACAGACATCACGAGTGAGGCAAATCTGCCTGAGTGCCCAAGTCAAGCATCTGGGTCTACATCTACGATGTCAGGTAACAGTGCAACTCCTTCCCCTTGTACGACTTGATCTGGAAGATTGGTGCGAGCACCTCAATGACTCATTAAAGAACTCAAATGTATATGTGTTCCCTACTTTTTATTTAACAAAGGGGGCGATGTAGTGTTGTGTGATCATGTACAGTAGGACTCTTGTAGTCCTTCCTGGACTCCTTGCAAATGTACGTAATCAGTTGGGAGGTATCCGGGTGTGGTCAAAGTTTCATAGTGCGTTCAGTTTACGTTGCATGCCGAAGAATAAAGACATGGTCATTTGCGTGCTCCAGAGCTGGGGTGGACGCAACCGTATTCAGCCCAACACTCTCAGTGCAAGCATTGGCAGTGGCGTCACTAGGGGGGTGCGGGGGGTGCGGACCGCACCGGGTGTCACCCCATCTGGGGGTGACACCATCTAGTAAGTTAGTAGTTAGTTAGGCTTTGGGTTTGATAGTCATTAATAGTGCAAGGCAGGCCACTACTGCTAGTGCACTGCAAGCCGCGCACACAGCCCCGCGCTAAGTCCGACGCACAGCACACAGCACCCAGTGATAATACTAATGTGTGTGATGATCCATAGTCACTCACTGCCACTGGTGCGATGCGGATGCGTGCGGCGCGACGTACGCCGCGTACCCAGCAGTTTGGGTCCCAGGGCCGTCAATCTAATTTGTGCTACCAATGACGGCCCTGGGACAGCCCCACGCGCTGTTCGCAGTGCGCACCTGCTACTCTGACGCATCACGGCGCGCGGTCACGCACAGTGGTGCGTCGTCGTCAGAATAAATAAAGAATTAAAATTAATACGATTATTTATCATCAGTCGTCACCAACCATAATTCTGTTCTTCCTGCTTTTGATGATTATCGTGATTGGATTCGTGAGCGCCGTCGGTCGTGATCCAGTCTCCCCTTCAAAATTTGGGACGGTGAGACACTAGAGAGAAATAATTTATGTGATACAGTACTCGGTGCATGAACTTTTACTAAGTTAAAAATGTGGCAGTGCAGTGGCACACAAATGATCATCATTCAGTTAGTACTATCTACAAAGTTGTTTTACATACTGTCTGTGTCTGTAAATTACTGGCATGATAAACGAACGCGCGGGTGCAGGAGGCTAAACTAAAGCTTTCTAACGTTCCTTAGTTGGGCGGCAGACAGTCACGATAGGCCCTGAGCCCGGCCCGTCCCCCGCCCCCACCACACACACCTCATGATCATTGATGCAGTACTGCATTGATGTGCCATATATTTGATTTTTATAGGCTAGCTACTCATAGTGTACTCACACTCACTTCGGCACATGGGATCAGTCAGTTCTTTGCAGCAGGCACTTTAATCCTCCGGCTCCAGGCTACCTTATGAAGAGCCAAAACTGCCGCTAGACAGAACTCTGATCCCTCACCAGGAGAACGTTCAATGTTCAACGTTCATCACCAGGGTTTAGGTTATCTTGCCATTGTTATTGTTGCCTTAAAAATGCTGGGCGCACAAGGAAGCTCACGTGTTTTTAAATCAAAAGTTAGTTTTAAACACAGTGCCACCCCAAGTCAACCCCATTACCCCAGGTGCGGCTGCACCGGTCGCACCACTCTGAAGCTTAGCCAGCTGTGTGTGGTAGAGCCAGTGCGGATCAGTGCTGGTGCGAGACCACGAGTGTGCAAGCACCCGTGCTGCAGCGCATTGTGCAGAGCCAGACCACTGGAATGTCACTATGAATCTTTTTATTCCAACTCTTCTTTTACGTTTCCCCAACTTGAGCCTTTTGCTGTCTGAGTCTGTATTGCACATGCGACATGACATGCCCATGAATCACAGAGTTCAAACAAATGGTAATAGTTTAAGTACTTAAAACAATACACAATGAGTACCCTCTGTATTACTAGTATGAAAATACAAACTCTGGGTTCTTGTGCCATTTACACAGCAGTACAATTCCTTTGGTCTCCTAGTTTATTGTTATTTCCCCAGGGGCGTAGCCTTAGGGGGGTGTTTGAGATATCACGCCCACCTAATAAATATATCATGTGATAGATAGTTGGGTACAAGTGTTTTCAGTCCATCGGCTATTCTAAGGTGTGTTTTGGATTTCAGCAGGGGTTTTAAATAGTCAGACAAAAAACACACACACACACACACTCTCTCTCTCTCTCTCGTCTGTTTTGAGGCTCTTTGCATATGATTATTTTAGAAAAAATACTGTTTTACGTACCCCTCACAATACGCACTATTCCCTTTTCACTGACGCTTAAGCACCCCTCATGTGCTGCTTCCCATATAATGAGTAAGAAGCTCAGCGAGTTACTGCTTTCATTGCAGACATTCTTAAGTGAGATAGGTCTCAGGTTACCATCCTTGTAATATACCTGCTTAATGAATTATGATTTATGAACCATCTTTAAGGAATTGCATGCTAACTGCAAGGTATAAGTTTAGAAACAGTGCTTTTTGCTCAGTATTTCATTATTCAAATTTTTCACAAAAGTGTTCCCACCTTTAGTAATAAAGACACATTAGTAATTGCTTTTATACATTGTTATTAGTTTTTAATTACTCGTGTAGATAATGCATCTGGCATTCAGACGGTGGATGTGAAGATCTAGCTCTTACATTCAGGGATTGGAAAATTCGAAACCTGCCTTAGTTCTTAACTTCTTACAATCTTTTACCTCCGACTTTGTTGTATTAAAATTATCTTCTATGGCCTTTGTAAATATGGGAACTAAATTTACAAACGTTACTAAGGATTCTGTATGGTCCCGTTATTTGCCATCTTTGTCCACTGGCGGACTCTGAATGGAGGAGGTCCATGCGGTAAGTCGTGAGGGGGTGACACCATGAGTTACCCGCACCGGGTGACACCAACCCTAGTGACGCCACTGAGCATTGGCATACTTAGCAGTGCAGCAGGTTCAGTGGCACTGTGCCCAGCAATAAGGAGAGGGGGTCAGGGCACCCAGCCAGGTTCAGGCTGCTGAATAAAAGTGCCTGACCCTGATGTCACATGACGTCATCTGCACTGCCATGCTGCAGTGGGATAAGTATTTTTTATCTGCACTGATGCGCTTGTACTATTTTGTTGCATTAGTGCTGTGTTTAAGCAATAGATTACTGTCACACTGAAGATTATTCACAGGAAATGTTTCCCTGTCGAAGTACGAAAGCCTGTGCACTACACTAAGTATACCCGCATTCTCAGCCTTCCCACCCGCTCCATCGACCCCCACCAGCTTGGGGTGGATTCCCTCGAACTGGGCCTCCAACTTCTCAATGCCGATTGGTCCCATGGGGTGCCTTCCTCCTCAAGCAGCTGCCTCTGAGTGAAGAGCATGTAGGTGGAAGACTCCGCCTGCTTGCATCCACCCCCTTCCTGCCCCCAGCTACACACCACACCTGCTGTGAGGTCATCTGAGCAGCCTGCACCCACAGTACAGCGCCATGAGCGTTTCAGTGCAGGGAAAGCACTATATCTAGCGAGGAACGTAGGCATGTGGACGACGTTCGGGTGATCTCTTTGCAGAGCACAAGGTTGGTGAAGGGACCTGAAGAAGTGAACTTTGTCTGTGGCGCCTGTTGGCTGGAAGTCTGCCTTTCGGAAAGGGCCTTCCCCTGCCCCAATCGCCCCCTCGAGAGTTGAGCATAAAACACTGATTTCAAGCTTCAAGTTGTGCGGTAATACCCGGCACCACAACAGCCTGGGACAAATACTGTTTGTGCAGGGCACCTAGTCTGGTTTTGCACTTGATTGATTTTGCAGTAATCAAGTTATTGATGGGCCACAGATTGTGGAGGTCGCTTAGGTCTAGAGGAGTTGGGCGATTTGTCCAGCCCCCCCCCCCCCCCTTGCTGGTAACACCCCTTTTTCTATAGAAGAGTTAACTGTTCTAACCGAATAGGTGAGATCTCTGGACCGGGTAGACTCTATAGGGTTCTCTGAGTAAGAGGAGGGATTTGTGGAAGAAATAATTTGTTATTTGTTAAATGGATTGAGAATCTAGTTTTTCGAATATGGACCATTTTATAGTGTCTCTTAGTACTTAACATGGAGATTGTTTTCAGTGGGATTAAAAAGATTTTCTTTGAAAAGCAAATTGCAATGTTTACATGGATTTGAGGGTTTGGGGTTTTAGATTTCGAGGTGGGCACAGTGGGGTAGGATGTGGAAGAGAGTTCCAAGCAGTTTATATTTGGTGCCCATTGTGGGAATATTATTTCTTTACTTTGTTCTTTTGGGGCAATGAGAGACTCCTTGGATATTCTTTCTCCTCGTCTTTTCTAGTTTCGTTCTTCTGTAGATATCTTTTGAGTACCGTGGTGCCAGTGGTTAATCCTTTGTGGATCTGGTTTTAGAGGAACAAGTCTTTCAAGGATGTTCATGGTCGACACATTATTACTAAACTAGACACTTCACACTTAACAACCAAATACATCCTCCTAGGGGGCCTGAACTTCCACCTGGAGAACAACAACAACAGCAACACTACCACCCTGCTCAACAACTTCGCCAACCTCGGACTCAAGCAACTGATGAACACCCCCACCCACTACGCCGGCCACACGCTGGACCCCATCTTCTCCGCCAGCAACCACGTCTCCTTCAGTCACTCCACCGGACTACACTGGACCGACCACAGCTGCATCCATTTCACCTACAAGAAGACTATAACACACCACTGCACGCTACAGATCCCCCGCAGATGCTGGAGCAAAGTCACCACAGACCAGCTTACCACATCACTGAGCCAGAACCCACCAGCTTACACCTCCGACACCAACGACGCAGTTCACAATCTCGAATAGTGGATCACCAACTGCGCCGACAATCTCGCTCCACTGAAGAACCCTCCAAGCAAGACCAGCAACTGAAAAACTACATGGTTCACCGACGCCCTCAAAGACTCAAAAAAATCATGCCGCACGCTCGAAAAAAATCTGGCGCCACGATCGGACAACAGAAAACATGATAGCCCTCAAGAACGCCACTCGCGAACACCACCAGCTGATCCGCACCACCAAAAGGACATAGTTCAAAGAGCGGCTGGACAACAACACCCACAACAGCAAGGAACTCTTCAGCATCGTAAAAGAGCTCTCCAACCCCAACGCCAGCAACAACATCACACCATCACAAGACCTCTGCAACTCCCTCGCCACGTTCTTCTACCGCAAGATCGCAGATATACACAACAGCTTTGACGCCCATACGCCGCCTCCAGTCACCAAACCAACAACCCCCATCACCACCCTAAGCAACTGGACCCCCATCAGCACAGAAGACACCACCCCATCATGAACACCATCCACTCCGGCTCTCCCTCCGACCCATGCCCCTACCACATCTACAACAATGCAGACGCCATCATCGCACCCCACCTCCGGAACGTCATAAATAACTCCTTCGCTTCAGCCACCTTCCCAGAGAGCTAGAAGCACGCAGAGATCAACGCCCTTCTGAAAAACCCAGAGCTGACCCTAAAGACCTCAAGAACTTTCGCCCCATCTCTCATCTTCCCTTCCCGGCTAAAGTCATCGAGAAAACCGTCAACAAACAGCTGACTGCATTCCTCGAGACAAACAACTCGCTCGATCCATCCCATCCGAATTCCAAGCCAACCACAGCACAGACAGCCCTCATCGCAGTCACCGACTACATCAGGACCCTGATGTTTTGTTATGTTATATGTTATAAAAGCTTTTATAGCGCGCTCTGTTACTAAAAAAGTATCCTGGCCCTGATGGACAACGGGGAGACAACCGCACTCATTCTCCTAGACCTCTCAGCCGCCTTTGATACCGTCTGTCACCGCACCCTAATAACCCGCCTCTACAACACTGGGATCCAAGGAAAAGCGCTGGACTGGATCACCTCGTACCTCTCCAACAGAACCCAGAGAGTCATCCGCCCGCCGTTTCGCTCAACGGCCACCAAGATCATCTGTGGCGTACCCCAAGGCTCCTCGCTCAGCCCAACCCTCTTCAATATCTACCTGACCCCCCTCGCCGCCATCGCACGCAAACACAACCTCAACATCATCTCCTACGCTGACGACACCCAGCTGATACTCTCCCTCACCGAAGACCCAACCACTGCCAAAACCAACCTCCAGGAAGGAATGAAGGACATTGCGGAATGGCTGAAGCTCAGTTGGCTGAAACTGAACTCAGACAAAACGGAGGTCATCATCCTCAGACAATCCCTATCCGCCTGGTGGCCCACAGCGCTGGGCTCCGCACCGTCACCCACGGAACACGTGCGCAACCTGGGATTCATCCGGGACTCCTCGCCCACGATGACCAAACAAGTCAACGCCATCTCATCCTCCTGCTTCAACACTCTGCGCATGCTCCGAAAGATCTTCCGGTGGATCTCCACAGAAACCAGAAAGACGGGCACACAAGCCCTCGTCACCAGCTGACTGGACTACGGGAAGACCCTTTACGCAGGAACCACAACCAAACTTCAGAAACGACTTCAGCGCATACAGAACACCTCCGCATGACTCATCCTAACATCCCTTGCCACAGCCACATATCCGCCCACCTGAGAAATCTGCACTGGCTCCCCGTCAGCAAGAGGATTGTGTTCAGGCTCCTCACCCACGCACACAAAGCACTCCACGACATGGGCCCTGAATACCTCAACAACAGACTCTCGTTCTACTCTCCTACCTGCCAGCTCCGCTCCGCCAGCCTCGCCCTCGTAAACGTCCCATGGATCCGCAGAGCCACCACCGGAGGAAGATCATTCTCCTACCTGGCCGCCAAGACATGGAACTTCCTCCCGCACACCTACGACTGACCCAGGACCATCTCACCTTCAGGAAACACCTCAAGACCTGGCTATTCGAGCAGTAGCGCCCCCCCCCCCCCCCCCCCCCCTCCCTTCAGCGCCTTGAGACCCTCGCGGGTGAGTAGCGCGCTCTATAAATGTATTGATTGATTGATTGATTTATTACACCAGTAGGATGGGATCCCAGGACGTCTGAAAGGGCACCCTAGTGCCTAAGAATGGCGACGGAACCACACCAGCGCTAGACGATGCAATACATATCGTATCCGATGAAGGAATTTGAAAAATGAAAGGCTCAGCGGACCCAATCCAAGAAGTGCATTTCAGCCCAAACATTCATTCATGCAACCCAACCCATGAAAAAAGGTTTCTGTAAATATTTGCTCCTTCTAAGGGTCACATTTCAAAGTGAATTGTAAATGAGGGTGTGCAGTTCCTATTAGACAACAAGGAAAAGAGAAAGCCAGGCCACTGGAAAAAAGTTCCATATAGGAGCAAGTTCCCTCACACACCCCAAGAGGTGTTATGCATCTTCATTTGGGCATGCTCCTCGTAGGGCCGCGGCTGCAATGCCCGACGGGCACACACTAGGAGGCTCTTTGCCAGAGATCTTCTTTTTTTCTGAATGCCTTGTGGTTATGTTATGTTACGTATCTCTTATATAGCGCATGGCTACCCCAGCAACGAGGCGTCCCAGCGCTTGCAGACAGGTCCAATCACATAACAGCCGGAGGAATGCGGCCGGATATCTATACATCGCGGAACCCTAAATAGAAGAAAACAGCCAAGTTTTTACTTGTTTTCGAAATTGTAGGTGGTTTGTGATGGAACGTACACCTAGAGGAATAGAGTTCCAGAGTTTTGGGGCCCGAAACCTAAAAGAGCGGCCACCAGCTCTACACCTCCGAATCTTGATGGTACAGGCAAGGAAGAGGTCCGCAGACCGGAGTGCACGCTGTGGAACATAGAAGGAACAGATTCCTTGCAAGATTTTAGGACCTAGACAATGTAACATTCTATGCATAACACACAGGGTCTTAAATTGAATGCGTTGTTTTACGGGCAGCCAGTGGAGCCTGCGCAAAACCTGAGAGGTATGGCAGCGTCTTGGTAAGCCGAACAGGGTCCGAGCTGCCGCATTCTGAGCTTTCTGTAGTCTATTGATGACTGTCAGATTGGACCCAAGCATTAATACATTGCAATAGTCCAGATGGGATAGGACCATAGCCTGAACAATTGTCTGACGGGTGGAAGATTCAAAGAAGCCAAGAATAGGTTTCAGAGAGCGCAGGCGGCCATAGCAAGTACCAGCTATCCTCTTCGCATGGGAATCCAGGGTGAGAGCATCATCTAAGATCACACCTAGATTCTTAACTTCCTTCTTGGGCATAGGCGGTGAGCCCAATGTAGGGGGCCACCACCGCTCGTCCCACTTTTGAGTGTCCGGGCCAACCAGGAGGACTTCAGTCTTAGATGAATTTAGCTGAAGACAGTTCTCCGTAAGCCAGCTGGAAATGGCCACGATATCCTCTTGGAATTTGGCTTGATCACCAACGATGTTATTAGAGAAGGTGAAGATCAGTTGTGTATCGTCCGCATAAGATATTAGTTTGATGTTACGTTCCCTGGCCAATGTGGCCAGGGGGCGGACATGCACATTGAACAGCGTGGGGCTGAGGGCAGAGCCCTGAGGAACACCACAGCCCAATGGAAAACTGCCGGATGAGTACGGGGGGGCATGAACCTGGAAGGAACGGTCAGATAGAAATGACACGAACCAGTCCAGAGCATCCTCTCTGACACCTATCTCCCATAGCCTCTTGACTAGGATCCCATGGGAGACGGTGTCGAACGCCGCACTCAAATCTAGCAGCACCACAGCTGAGGTGTCACCCCTGTCTTGTGCCACCCTTAGATGTTCTGTGACGGCCAGTAAGGCTGACTCCGTGCTATGTTTGGCACGGAATCCGTTCTGAGACTCCTCCAAGATCCCATTAGTCTCCAGAAAATCCGTCAGAGTAGAATTGACGTGTGCCTCCATTACTTTGGCCAAGTAAGGAAGCAGCGAGATAGGCCGGAAACTTTCTGGCTTAGAGGGGTCCAGGGTGGGTTTTTTTAACAAGGGGACCACTTTAGCATGTTTCCACGATTTCGGGATGGTAGCTGATTGCAGAGATTTATTAATCAGTTTTTGCCCTTCTGTCAAGATAGATTCCGGAAACAGTCTAAACATCTCGGGTTTGACAGGATCTTCCGGGGACCCCGACTTGATTCTTGAAGTTAGGGGTTCCATATCTGTCTGAGAGATGAGTGGGAGCGTTAGGAGAGAATAGGGAAGGCTCAATGAGTCCGTAGTAGGTCTGTAGGTCATAGATGGTTCTCCAGAGTTAAATGTATTATAAATCCCTTGTACTTTATTAATAAAGAAGTGAGCCAGCTCTTCGCAATGTGAGTCAGATACTATGGTGCTATTAGTCCCCACGGGGGATGTAGTAAGCTCCTTCACTAACTTGGTGAAGTGAGCGTGTGTGGGTTGTGTAGTGTGGTGATTGAAAGTGTTTTAAAATGGGTATAGTGATGCTAAATGTCTATTTATTTAATGAAAAAGAGCACACTACCCCAACTAAAAACGTGGTGTTCAATTCAGGTCTATTGGTCTTTAATGAGCTCAACTCAACACATAGTAGATTTGGTGAAGCAAGATAGTGGTATTTGATTTAGGTTAATGGCGCCACAAAGAATTATCAGACAAGGTAAGAAGAACCACACTCCTCAAGTCTAGGCACAAGCCTTCCAGAACAACCAACACTGCTTAGCACATGTATCACCAATAAAACAACATAGGTATGTGACGTGTTTCCACAAGTTCAAACGTGAGTTCTGTGTAAATAAAGTTAGTCTTCCTTCTTCTTTGTTGGTCACTTTATTGTGTACAATTCTTCCTAGATAGTTTCTCTACAGCCAACACGTGTTGTGTCGCAACTGGGAACTCGTCCCGCGACTTTCTCAAGGCTGTGTGATTAAAAACACAAAAAGACTGGTATACATATTGGGAAAACCATTCCCATCAACAACATAAAGCCTATACTCAATCAGTATTGGCAAAACACCACTCTAGTGTAAACATGCTAGAGGTGGGAAGATACCAGTTGTAAAACCCATGAAAAACAAACATAAATAACCTCTGTGAAACCAGTAGGTCTATGAGCCTAATCGCGATGGAGAGATCTTAGAAAGTGCGCATAGGGTGATCAGTGTCAGACATAAAGCTCTTATTATTAGAGGAAGTGGGTATTGTGCGTTGTCTGAGATAACGTAAGGCCACGTAGGTCTTTTGGTGGGCTAAATGACAAAGTGTAAAGGAAACTGGAACGTGCTCAGAAAAAATATAAATAAACTTTAAGAAGTGATTTTAGTGAGACTTATGTCCTGTGTGTGAATTGTTGCTGTAAACAAGAACAAAGAAAATATAAAACAATCTTAGTATTTGACATTGGTTATTTTAAGCAGTTGCTTAAAGACTAGTCTAATTAGTCGAACCTACTTTTTAAGCTGTGATAATTCCAAACCACAATGGGTTTCTGGTGTGGTGGCTTCTAAAGTTCCCACAAATTATACTGGTTGCTGTTTCCTCCAGTAACGCAAATTCTCAGCGCTGTAAAATATGAGAACACTAAGTTCAGTATTTAGGATGCATAGATTCATAGAATCACTATAAGAGCTTAGCAAAAGGACACAGTATATGCGTTTGTATATATTTAAAGAATGCTTCAGGATCATTGGTTTTGCGTAAAACCATGTGTATGTGTTTGTGGTTGTATGTATCTGGTAATTCTTCTTTATTATTAAATCAAACCATATGTTGGCGATTGTCAATAAAGTTACTTTCAAGATATTAGTTAAAAAAAACACATTAATGCAATTAGGAACCAGATGCAATATTTCTTATATTTGGACTTCTCTATTAAATCTCCCTACCCTGCTCTAAATGCAACTTCTTGTGTTAGTAAGTCCCTTTGCCGAATGTCAGTTTCTTTTTCGCAAATTAGAACGTCACTTTTCTAAGTAGATAAAGCTTATTCACTAAACTGAGCAATCTTAGAAAACCCGGGTCGCGCTACCAAATCCATAATGAAAAATTGTCTAGCAAACGCCACAAAGAATTTTCAATTCTATTAAGGACACAGAGGCGAGAAGTATGTTTCTCTATCTTTACTGACAAATACAGCAGCAAAAGAGTTAAACTTTAAACATGCATAACCCGGAAGAACAACCCCCTTCCAGGTCTGCACCAATAGCATCACAGTAATGAGTATAAATGTCTTATATGACGTAGGCACTTCCTCTTTCTTTGCAATGTCCAAAACCGAAATCAAAAACAAATTGAACTTCAAGTAGAACTCAGGAGAAGTATCCTTCCAAACGCAAAAGTCTGGTTACAGATTGTCAGGACAGCTCAACCTTCAGGATTGTGTGCCTTGATCACCTGAAAAAGGGAAAGACAGCCATAACACCCATGCCAGACTGAGAGGAAACAGTCACAGAAGAGAATTGGGTGGGTAAAAAGAAAGAAATCAAACATAGCATCAATGAATGCAAACATTGTCAATAATAATAACAAAGCATATTATAAAATACAACAAGACATCCTTGGTGGGATAATTCTCGCCTCAGTGTCCTTAATAGAATTAAAAATTATTTGTCGGGTTTGCTAGACAATTTTTCATTCTATGTCAGTCCACGGAGGCTCAAACTAAGCTGGTTTAAAGTTGCTCCACCACAACAGATGCAATATCCACAATAGGTTTGTGATAAAAGGTCTTAAAAGTGGACTCAGAAGACCAGTCAGCCGCAGTCATGATATCCTGTAATCTAGACCCTGTAAGAAGGGCTTTCGAAGCCATAGAGCCTCAAACAGAATGTGCCCCAAAACTGGAGGAATAATACCAGCTAGAGACAATAGCCAAGTAACCCACCTGGCTAGAGTAGCTGAAGAGACTGGGCGGAAAGGTCTCTGAAGAGAAATTAAAAGATGACCTGCTACATCGTTTCTAAATTCTCTAGTACAGTCCTCATAGGCCTTAAAACATTGTACAACACAAAGTTTACTATGATGTGGAACCGCAGGATAAGAATTACATTTAGAATTAGTTTTCGTACGACGAGAAATCGTAAACTGGTCTACCATCTATATGAGGGTGTCCCGCCGAAATGGCAGATCTAAATGTGTTGACTGTTCTGTAAGCCATGCCAGATTTGGCTAATTCAGACAAGAAATTCACAATCACAAAGACTCGAGATCCCTAGGGATCACTGTGTTGTACACCACACCAACGTACCCATTGACGCCAAGCGGACTCATAACGCTTGTGAGGGGAGGGTGCCCAAGATTGGGAGAGAAAGAAGTGTCTTGCGAAACTCCCGGCACTTGCCAACGTCGTCGGAAAGTCTCCACGTCATGAGAGATAATTGGCTTTGTAGGACCAAAGGATGAAGAAGACCGACTCGATTGGTTAACAACCCCGGAAAGGACCTGATCCGAATTGGAGGAGCACAAGAGAGAATAATTGCTATTGGAAACCGCACTTGGGCCTTCCAGCAAGGTGACACCAGGACTATTTCCGCTCTCTGTTGACGAGTTTGGCTAGCAACCGTGGGATCATTACGAATGGTGGAAATGCATACAGAATGCCCATCGTCCATGATTGAAGGAAGGCGTCCGAGCTGATCGCCAACGGATCCGGACGCCAACTTTAGAATAGGGGAAGTTGTTTGTTGAGTCGAGACGCAAACAGATCTAGAGCACACGGGCCCCATTTGGAGTTCAACGCTTGGAACACACTGGGATGAAGTTTCCAATCGCTGGTGTCCCTTAGAAACCTGGAATTCCAATCTGCCACCACATTCAAGGAACCCGGAATGTATTCCGCCGTCACTGAGATGTGATGATCCAGACAATAATGCCAAAAATCCTTGACAATTTCCACTAAGAGTCGGACCTGGTACCTCCCAGACGATTGATGTAACGTACTGCGGACACATTGTCCATGCGCAGAAGTATACAACAATTTGCCTTCTGAGGAGAAAGAGTCCGAATAGCAAAACAACCCGCCAACAGCTCTAGGCAGTTGATATGAAGCCGCAACTCCTCCTGGGACCATCGACCCTCGGTCTCCATTGTCCCGCAACGAGCCCCCCAGCCCCAGCGACTGGCGTCTGACCCAATGATGGCATCCGGAGTCGCTGCAAAGATGGCCTTGCCATTCCAAGCATCCATGTTTTCTAACCACCAATTGATTTCTAGGCGAGCCTCCCGAAAGAGTGCAATCTGTTCTGCATAATGCAAGCCCTTGCAAAGATGTAAGATTTTCAACCTCTGTAAGGCCCTGTAATGAAGAGGACCTGAAAAAATCGCTTGAATGGACGCCGCCAACAACCCGATGAGGCGGGCTAACGTCCTCAACGATATAGTCGGAGAGGCAAGCGCTCTCCTCAACTCCTTCTTGATCGCAGTCCTATTCTTGAAAGGTAAAAGAAGTTGAGACGTCACGGAATTGACCTGAAAACCCAAAAAGTCTGACTTGCGATGGAATCAGGAGAGATTTGGGAACATTGATGAGGAAACCCAACTCCTAAAGGAGACGAATAGTCCATGACGGATGCAACTGAACTATCTCGACCGACTGACCCATGATCAGAATGTCGTCTAGATAGATAATTAGTCTGACCCCTCTCTCTCTCAACCACTGAACGACCGGTCTCATGAGTTTTGTGAAACACCATGGAGCGGACGAAAGACCGAAGGGCATGGCCGTAAACTCGAACCCTCGATTGCGCCACTGAAATTGGAGGAAGCGGCGATGAGGAGGAAAAATGGCAACTGTTAGGTAAGCATCTTTTAGATCTAACCGAACCATCCAATCGTGGCTCAACAACGTGTCTCGTAAGAAATGAATACCCTCCATCTTGAAATGACGGTACACACCATCTACATTGACATCTTTCAGGTTCAAAACTAGTCGAAAGCAAAGATCTTTCTTGGGTACTAGGAAAATTGTGCTTACAAAACCGTGTTGATGAAGATCCACTTGTACAATAGCCTCTTTGAGCAACAAAGACTGAATCTCCTCGTCGATGAAACTCATCTCTACAGGGGAAAAACTTAGGGGTCTCGGAATCACTGATTGAGTGGGAGTGGAATAAAACTCTATCTGGAAACCCCGAACAGTCTGATGGATCCAAGGGTCTGAAGACAGGGCCTCCCACCGGGGAAGGAACTGTGCCAGACGACCTCCCACCATGTGATCCCCATAATGCAAAATGGGTACCTGAATACAAATAGTCTCCAGAGTGGAACTGCTGGCCTCGATAGTTGCCGCGCTGATGTAAATGTAAATGTATGTAAATGTATTGGCATTTATATAGCGCACTACTTACCCGTAGGGTCCCAAGGCGCTTCGACCGCTGCGAAACCCTTCCTGGCTTCCCTGAAAGATGGTCCCTTAATGGGTATCTCCAGGGTGAGACCAGGCATCCCCGGCGGTCTGGTGGGGCCGTTAGTGAAGATGAGGCAAGCTAATGCCCAGAGTTGCCGAGTGTGATCGCTGATCAGAGTGGGCACTGAGGCGAGAGAATTATCGAGTCGGCTGACCCTGGTCCAGAAACCTGCCGCGCCGGGAATCGAACCCTGGTCCCGGGCCGTCCTCTGCTCTCGGGCCGTCCTCTGCTCTCGGGTCTGCCGCCTCTAACCAGTGAGCCACACTACTGCGCTGATCATGGCCTCTGTCACCTCTGTTTCTGGTGGGATAAAATTTGGACCTCTGGGCACCTCCTCTGCCCCTTTGATGTGAACCTCAAGAGGTCTGATTTTCTCCTCGGCCGGAACCGCGACCTCTGAAACGGCCGGCCCTATTAAAAACACCAGAGTGGAAGGAACTAACAAAGGATCTTAACCCAAAAAAAAAAAAAAACACCACAGTGGAAAACTTTTTTGATATTGGCTTGAGCTTTATCTAAAGCCGAAAAAGTAGCCACATATTTCCCCATTTTCTTTATAAAATAGTCACCAAAGAGCATGCCATTGGCTAAAGAACCTGGTTCTGTAGTTGCCATTTTTGCAGCTGAGGGTCAATGCGCATCAAAAGTGATCTTCTCCTTTCAGTGGATAATGCCACGTTTGCATTGCCCAAAAAACACATGGCGCGTTGCGCCCACTCCATAATTTCAGAAGGATCTAGGGGAGTAGACTTGTCCTTAGGGACGACTGCAGCGTCTAAAATCTTTGTTAATGGACTAGAGATGTCCAAAAGCTTATCCTGATATCCCTTCCAGGCTCTATCCAGTCCTTTCTTTGGGTCTTTTGCGAATTTACGCATAAAGGTAGCCATATTGGGGTCCAAATCAGGAGTATCGGACACCTTGCCTAATAAAGATGGTCTAGGACACTCAGAGCGTAGGGTGGCTCTGAATTGATTCTCAAAACCTTGACGAAGATTATTCTGGACATAATGTGCCACTTCAACGCACGGTTGCCATTCTGAAGAACGAGGATGGATAAAATTTTGCGGGTTGGAAAACAAATTCGTAGGTTGCAATTCTTCTTGCGTGTCATAAAAAGTGTGCTTGGTTATTTTGACCTTCTTCTTAGGTTTAACAGATTCATCAGAGTCTGAAGTGTCAGGAGAAAAAGGAGACAAATTATCCTGTACATCCCTGTCAGCCAAGGAACCATAGTCTAAAAGTACACTTTTTGCCACATTCAACAGGGCTTCAGCCGAAGTCCTGGAGGAATAGGAAGAAGTGCCTGCAGATTTAGACTTACGTTTACCTGATGACTTTAAAGTCTTGGCTAAAGGCTTTAGCGCCTTAATAAGCGCCTTATTCATTAAACCCCGGACGTGGGCATCCTGGGTTTCAGTAGGTTGCTCCTCCATAGTGTCATCATATGGTTCCTGATATTCTTCGTATTCATTATATTCCACCCACTTGTCTTCCTCCTCAGCGTAATACGCCATAGTTCAAGTTCAAGGATTTATATAGCGCACTACTCACCCAGAGGGTCTCAAGGCGCTTGGGGAGGGGGTTCATTATTTATCGAATAGCCAGGTTTTAAGTTCTTTTCTGAAGGAGATGTGGTTCTGTGTAAGGCGGAGGTGAGTGGGGAGTGAGTTCCAGGTTTTGGCCGCCAAGTAGGAGAAGGATCTACCTCCCATGGTGGATCTTTGGATACGCGGAACTGCTTCGAGGCCTTGATTGAGGATCTTAGTTGGCGGAGGGTGTGTAGAAGGAAAGTCGAGTGTTGAGGCATTCGGGCCCTAGTTCGTAGAGGGCCTTGTGCGCGTGGGTGAGGAGACGGAATGTTATTCTCTTGTTGACGGGAAGCCAGTGGAGGTCTTTCAGGTGGCTGGTAATGTGATCTTGGCGAGGGACGTCCAAAATGAGTCTCGCCGATGCGTTTTGGATGCGTTGGAGTTTTTTTCTGTAATTTGATTGTGATTCCGGCGTAGAGGGTGTTTCCGTAGTCTAGTCGACTCGTAACCAGTGCGTGGGCGACGGTCTTTCTTGTCTCGGTGGGGATCCAATGGAAGATTTTGTTTGAGCATACGAAGTACGTTGAAGCAGGAGGATGAGACGGCGTTGACTTGTCTTGTCATCGAGAGGGAGGAATCTAGGATGAAGCCTAGGTTACGTGCGTGGTCTGTGGGTATGAGTGCAGAACCCAGATCCGAAGGCCACCATGAGTCGTCCCAGGTAGAGGGGGATGATCCTAGGATGAGCACTTCCGTTTTGTCGGAGTTAAGTTTTAGGCGGCTGTTTTTCATCCATGTGGCTACTTCTTTCATACCTTTGTGAAGGTTGGTTTTGGCGGTGTTGGGGTCTTTGCTGAGGGAAAGGATCAGCTGGGTGTCGTCAGCGTAGGAGATGATGTTAAGGTTGTGATGACTCGCGATGGAAGCGAGTGGACTCATGTAAACGATGAAGAGGGTGGGACTGAGTGATGATCCTTGTGGTACTCCGCAGATGACTTCGGTGGCCTCTGATTTGAATGGGGGAAGTCGGACTCTCTGGGTTCTCCCAGCAAGGAACGAGATGATCCAGTCCAAGGCTTTTCCTTTTATGCCGATGTTGTTGAGGCGTTGTGTGAGGGTGCTGTGACAGACAGTGTCGAAGGCGGCGGAGAGGTCGAGTAGTATGAGGGCCACTGTTTCTCCGTTGTCCAGTAGTGTTCGGATGTCGTCTGTTGCTGCGATGAGGGCGGTTTCGGTGCTGTGTTTGGCTCGAAAGCCGGACTGTGAGGGATCGAGGGAGTTGTTGGATTCGAGGAAGGCGGCGAGTTGGCTATTGACGGCTTTCTCGATGACTTTGGCCGGGAATGGGAGGAGGGAGATGGGGCGGTAGTTTTTAAGTTCAGAGGGGTCTGCTGTGGGTTTCTTCAGGAGGGCGCTGACTTCGGCATGTTTCCAGCTTTCTGGGAAGGTAGCAGAGTTGAAGGAGCAGTTGATGACATCACGGAGATGGGGTGCGATGATGGAGTCTGCTTTGTTGAAGATGTGGTGGGGACATGGGTCGGTTGGCGAGCCAGAGTGGATGGAATTCATTAGTCGGATGGTGTCTTCAGTGGTGATTGGGTTCCAGGCGCTGAGGTTGTTGGAGGGCGGTTTAGGTTCTGAGAGGGGTGGAGAGGATTGTTTGTTGGAACTGTTTTCGAAGCTGTTATGCATGTCGGCAATTTTGTTGTAGAAGGAAGATAACGAATCGCAGAGGTCTTGGGAGGGAGTGATGTCGTTTGAGGCTGCGGTGGGGTTGGTGAATTCTTTGACGATGTTAAATAATAACAATAGTAATAATAATTCACATTTGTAAAGCGCAAACCATCACCCGTTAGGGTCTCTAGGCGCTGGGGGCCGTCGGGAAGATTAAGCAAGCTATTGCCCAGAGTCACATGGTGCTGGCCTAATCTGCCACCGGCCCAAGGGATCGAACCATGATCCCCAGATTCCAGAGTCAGTCACCCTGGCCGCGGCGCTACACCTCTAATAGTTCCTTGCTGTTGTGGGCGTTGTTGTCGAGTCGATTCTTGAATGCTGATTTCTTGGTGGATCGAATCAGCTGGTGGTGTTTGCGGGTGGCTGCCTTGAAGGTGGTCATGTTGTCGGTGGTTGGGTTTTTTCTCCATGTTTTCTCAAGAGTGCGGCATAGCTTCTTGGATTTCTTAAGGCCATCGTTGAACCAGGGGGCCTTTTTGCTGTCTTGTGTGGTGTGATCGTTTTTCAAGGGTGCTAATTCGCCAGCGCTGTGAGTGATCCATTGTTTGAATTTGATGGCAGCTTGGTTTGGGTCCGATGAGGGGGCGGGTGGGTTAAGGTTGAGCGATGTGAGGAGTTGTTCGGTGGTAATTTTGTTCCATTTTCTTCGGGGAATAGGTTGTGGGGGGTTTTGGGTTGAGGTGGTTTTGTAGCTGAAGTGAACGCAACTGTGGTCCGTCCAGTGGAGAGCTGTGGTGTGATCGAAGGAGATGTGCTTACTGGAGGTGAAGATTGGGTCGAGCGTGTGTCCAGCTATATGGGTGGGGGTGTCAACAAGTTGTTTGAGACCAAGATTGGCCAGGTTGTCCAGAAGGGTGGTGGTGTTGCAGTCGTTTTTCTTTTCCAGGTGGAAGTTGAGGTCTCCTAGTAGAATGTAGTTCTCAGAGGTGAGGGCATGTGGGCTGATGAAGTCGGTGTCATGTCAATGACAGGAGGATATGAATGAGTTCTGGGGGGGAGAACCCAAGGGCAAAAAGATCTTAAACAGTGAAAAAGAAAACATGTTTGGTCAGAAAACGATATATATAAGTGGCAGGAGCAAGCCCTTAAAATTCTCCCCTAGTGCAAAACACTATCTGGAAAACGCTCCAGTCAGCGTTAATAGGAGCTTGGGATTTGACAGGCGAGAGTTTCACACACAGAGTGAAAAGCCGGTATTGAAAAAATTCACCGGCATGTCGCGCACGTGCATAACGCGTAGGCGGGGCTAAGCCAGAGCCTGCTCCCTCGCGCACCGAAGTGTGTAGCTCCGCTCCCTCGCCACACCTCAGAACGGGGAAAAAACCATTCGGAGGGCACCGAAGCCTATAAACAAGTAAGAAATGGATATGACATTAAAACGCGAAGACGCGCTACAAAATACAAAAGAAAAAAACCAGCATGAAAGGCTGCAAAGTAAAGGGAAGCCAAACGCTACCCTTGACAGTCAAGAGACGTGCAAGCCCGCGCGAAACAAGGGCAGCGTAGCACGCTCAAAATGCAATAATAAATAAACATGTAAACATTAGATAAACATGAAAAGTAAGGAAAAGCACTTATCTCTCTGCTGCAGCAGCAAAGAAAGAGAAATAGTGCCTACGTCATATAAGACATTTATACTCATTACTGTGATGCTATTGGTGCAGACCTGGAAGGGGCTTGTTCTTCCGGGTTATGCATGTTTACAGTTTAACTCTTTTGTTGCTGTATTTGTCAGTAAAGATAGAGAAGCATGATTTGAGCCTCCGTGGACTGACATAGAATCTTCCTTACCTTATTCCTCTGCAAATAAAAACTGTCTCGCCACCAAGTCTCCAAAGCCGAGTTCGCTCGTTGGAGGGACTAATCTGACTTGTTTAAATGCCCGAAGTGAAAACAACATGTCAACGTTGTATGTGAATTCACAACTTCCTCACGCTGCATAAACATAGAGGAAGGACTTGGCGTGCCATTAAAAATTAGGCGGCAATCTTTTAGTGTGAAGATACCCAATTGCCAGCCTTGGTATAATATATAAATGAGTATTATTTATAATGCTGTAAAGTTAAAAGCCCTTAGCCGTTTTTCTTATATAAAAACGTACTGCTGAGTAATGTTTGCAAATTTTTATAAAAACTCAGTTTTAGTTTTTGATTCATAAACTGAATCATCACTCCCACGTTTGTTTGAAAAGGGAAGGCTTAAATTCTCATTTGTGCGAGTAGAGAATTCTAATATGGCCTTTCTTGAATTCTAGGTAAATAACGTGTTCGGTTGTAAAAAATCTTATAGTGTAGTAGTGATACAATTGTGACTAGACTATTTCTAATATGTCTCTCCATTCATTAGAGTCAGTACATTGGTGTTAATATTAAAAGCATTAGCAATTCAAGAATACTTCACATAGATGGAGATAAGCAAAAAGTCTGTAAAAGATTTGGAAGGTTGGAAAATACACTTATAGATCCAATAATTCCAATAAATATAGGTAGAATCTCACAGCAATTTTTACTATTTATCAAAATAACATAAGTAGTTAAAGCAACGCAAGCACGCAACCTGGGCTTCATCCTGGACTCCTCCCTCTCCATGACCAGGCAAGTCAACAACGTCTCCTCGGCGTGCTTCAACATCCTACGCATGCTACGGAAGATCTTCTGGTGGATCCCCACCGAGACCAGGAAGACCGTCACCCAGGCCCTCGTCACCAGCCGACTGGACTACGGCAACGCCCTCTACGCCGGTACCACCGCCAAGCTCCAGAAGAGACTCCAGCGGATCCAGAACGCCTCAGCCAGACTCATCCTTGACATCCCACGAACCAGCCACATCTCCGGACATCTGAGAGACCTTCACTGGCTCCCCGTCAACAAAAGAATCACCTTCCGCCTCCTCACCCACGCACACAAAGCCCTACACGACCAAGGCCCGAGCTACCTCAACAGCCGAGTCCACTTCTACGCTCCCAAACGCCACCTCCGATCAGCCAACCACGCCCTCGCCGCCGTCCCCCGCATCCGAAGAGCGACTACAGGAGGTAGGTCCTTCTCCTACCTGGCTGCCAAGACCTGGAACTCCCTCCCGACCGACCTGCGCCTGACCCAAGACCACCTCTCCTTCAGGAAGAAGCTGAAGACCTGGCTGTTCGAGCAGTAGCGGCACCCCAGCGCCTTGAGACCCTACGGGTATGTAGCGCGCTTTATAAGTGTCACTGATTGATTGATTGAAGTATGATCATAATCCTTGTCATTATGTTACAGTTACGTAAGGGATAAGATGGTATGTAGGTTAGTAATTATCTTACTATGGCACATTAAACCCTGAAGTGTGATTTGGTCTCTATGTGTAATATTACTTTTGGGTACATCATGATTTTCCCAGAAAATAATGTAGCTCCTGGTCGATATTCAAACCTTGTTCCATACTGCGTAGTTTTAAAATCCATTGGGCTTCTCTCTGTCTCAGCGCAAGTTCTGTATTTCCTCCCCTCGGGTGTCTAGGGACATGTTCTATCCCATAGAACTCAAAGCATATGTTAGATGTGTAGGAGAGTAGGGTCTGCAATCCTATTATCACCCCAGATTTTTGCTTTTTGCTTCACTGGTTTACGACTTCCCTGGCTGTGGGCCTGCTAATCAGACCCACAGCCTTGCTGTTCTCTCACTAAATTGACACGTGTACCTTAGGTGCATTTACCAATTGGTACTGGGCCACCTTATCAGACCCTGTAACTCAGGGCATAGGTGTACCCAGGGCCTACCAGGGGCTGCAGCATGTATTATGCCACCCCTGGCTGGCCATCTAAATCTGACACAACTGGCTGCACGACAGCTGGGGCAAGGTGGTGTAATCACCCTTTGCTTTAGATATAGTATACCTATATCTAACCCTAAAATGGACACACAGATTCCTATCAGTCACTCCTATGGCAGGCCTTGACAATCCTGAAGGCAGAGTGCTTGGAATCGTGTGAGATGGTGCTCTGGCATGAGCTGAGCCCGTTTGCAGCTTGCGGAACCAAGTCCTAATAGCTGTTCCATGATAACGCATACCATATACTCTTAAATGCATTATAATCCTCGCGGTTATATGACACCACTGGTATCGCTTTATCAAAACATGTCGAGTAAGATGTCATACGAATTGGAATACTAACCCCTCGCCAATTCTGGCGACGGGGTTAGCATTCCAACCTTCTAGAGGGACACGACATGTATGTAACTGTGAACCCCGGTTAAAGTTAACTCAAGCCTCAGCATCACAAAATGGATGCTGCCACCACAGACACAAGTCTGACCTCCTGCTCCCTCGCTGGAGTCCTTCCAGTGAGGGAGGCTTGGACAAAGGGTTTCCTGTCAGGGGCGGTGCTAGCACCATCCCAGACAGGGTTTTGTGTATCCTGGGTAGGCAGGGCTTTAGAGGAAGGTGACTGCAAGTGGCACCCCGGTGCTCACTATGCATCTGCCGGCTAGAACCAGTTCCAGGGCCACAGCAGCCCCTGAGCTGGGGAAAGTCCGGCATGGGAGAGGGGTGTAACAACCCCCCTTCCTGGTCCCACCCATGGGCAGGACCTAGTCGCGTGCCAGCCCCTTTTCCTAGTATAAAGATAGGAGCGGGTCCCCTTCCAAATTAGATCATCTTTGAATCCTGAAACTACTTTCTACGAAAGGAACTCTCGACTTCTTCTCAAGATTTCTCCCTTGTGACTAAGGAGTAGTCACCCTGCACCCGCAGGCACCATCCAAGAACACTGCGGTTTGCTGCACGTCCTTCCTCCGGAATCCGACTGACCAGCACGACGAGACCCGGCTTCCCTGGCACCTCTGACCTCTACCCACATCGTCAGCTCAGCTGAGATCTGTGGGTGCGACGAGACCTCGAGGGACCGGCCATCTTCAAGACTGCACGACTCTTGCCCAGCACGACCGCCGAGGGATCCTCGAGTTAGTGCTTTGGGGTCCGAGAAGCCCCAACCCTGAGCAGCTCCAGCACCGAAGTTCAGCCCTCCAGCATCCACCAGATCTGCGTGGGGCCCTTCGGCTCTTTGCTGCTCACCGCGTTGTCTGGCTACTAGCCCGCTGGCTTGTGGCCTTCCCGACGACGAACGACGACATCAACACCGCTGGTCTGGTTGCTCCAGACTGGCCCTTGCTCCCCTCCAAAAGAGGAGCACCCCGGACCCTCCTGGTCCACTCCAGACGCCATTTTGAGTCCACCGCGTGGGCTTGCATTTGCCAAGACTTGTTGCCCCAATCCTTGGTCCAGCGACGTCGACAGCAGATACCATTGTGGGACAGCTCGCACCTCTATCCTGGTCGCCGACAACGCCTCCTGGTCCGTGAGACTGCAGAGCCCAGCGTCGCCCACTCACCTGGTCGAGGTGACTCCATCCGGTGCCATCCTGGTGCCCATCGAATCACTGGCTAGTGATTCAGAACTTGGTCCCCTTTGCTTACAGGTGTCTTCCATCTCCGATCCAGGCTTGGATCCATCCGAATCTCTTCACTGGTCGCCTGCCGGCAACTTCTTCTTTCAGGCTCCTGGTTCGTCAACGAGGGTTTCCGACGACACTCGAACCCTATGCAGCCGCAGCCCCTGGGCTAGGTAAACAGAGTACCCCGGTGCTCCAGCGTAGAACAACTCTCTAAGTGCCTAGATCCACTTTCGTTTTTGACCTACCTAGTCGGGTTCGCCCGAGAACACTAACTTTGCATGTACTAGTATCCATAGACTTTGTCCCACATCCCGTGTGAGAGTGCACACTCTGCACCTGAGTCCCCTAGGCCTCCTGCTAGTAATCTGAAGGTTCAGTAGTCCAGTCCTAGCGATTCCAAACCCTATGAGATTAGTACTTACCTGCTAGTAATTTCGCATTCCACTTTTAGAGTATATGGTTTTTCGTGCCCCTCGGGCATTTGTGTAAATTGTGAAACTTAAAGTATTTTCGTAAGAGTTTTGTTGTGTGCTTAGTACCCTGTCCTCATAAAGAGTACAGGGCTGTTGTGATCTAAATAAATACACTGTTTATTTTCATAACACTTGTGTGGTGTCCTTTCACTTGGTGTTCAAGGGGTATATGTGATGGTATAACAGCTGGCTTAACACGCCCTCTAGAGTTTAGCCCGAAGACTGCTCGTATCCATGCTACTAGGATAGCTGGTCTATAAGGTTGACTTACAACCAATCATCAATAAGGGTTGTTTGGACTGATACAAAGTGCTCACTAGAATAGTGAACATTATATATCAGGCCAACTTCTCACAAGATGTTTGTGCGGAACAGATCGACATGTGTGTGGCCAGTGGGTATCTCATGTCCCTCTGTTTGACTGCCCTTATGCGTTCACTGATCCTTTCCCGGAGTGTTATTATTGTGCTCCCAAAGTATTTTTTTTGCATTTACACTCAATTGCATAAACCACAAATATGGGGAGGCAGGTGATATTAGTGAGATATTGTATTTTCTACTTCCAGGTCCCTCAAAGTCCGTCTTCCTCCCACATGCCCATTTGCATGTGCTGCAGGGCACACAACTGTAAAAGCCCGAAGTGTGTTTGCTCAGCCAATTGTCTTTCTTTTCAGGTTTTGGGTAACTTGGACTTAAGATGTTCCTAAGTGATACCTCTCTTCTGTAGGTGATGTTTGGTATGTCAGTAATAAATTCTCTAAGAGAATTATCTGTTTTTAGTAAATGCCAGTGTTTGTTTAGACTCCTTCTTAACACTCCCGACCAGTTGTTGTATCCAGTGATCATTCTAATCCTTTGGTCAGTATCCCTATGTTTTGGTCTTTCTTTCAGGGTGTCTGTCCGTTTAATTTTGCCTATTTTTTGTTCAGCTTTTGTAAGTAGGTTCCTGTCAAAGCCCCTATTCTCAAATCTAGTCAGTACGCCTTCCTTGCATGTCTGAAATTCTTCGTCTCTGCTGCAGTTACGTCGGACTCTGGGAAGTTCCCTGTAAGGAATTGAACGTATCTGGTGGAATGGGTGTTCACTAGACGCATGTAGCAGAGAGTTACAAGCAGTGGCTTTACGATACAATGTACTGTGAATTTGGTTGTCATGAATGTAGAATTCCACATCCAGAAAATAAATTCTGGTTTTGCTGTGTTGCATCATAAACCATATGCTGTGCTCATTATCATTGAGGTACTCCAGGAACCCCATCAGTAGTATATAGTGATCAACATGTTTCTTGCCTCTGGCTGTCGAGAAGGATCAATTGGCAATTCTTCAGGACCTAGTGTTGCAAACCTACACTACTTTGTGACTTGAATCTAAGTGTAGAACTCAATGAGAAGTAGTAGACAGTCACACAACAGGTTGCATGGTAGTTTACCTGGACCTGATCGGGAAAAGTGACCCTTAATAGGGATAGACTCGCCCCAGAAGGCAAAACACGGAGCAGAACGCTTCGTCGCGTCTTTGACGTGGAGCTGTGTTTGTATTTCGAACCGTCCCCCGGCTCTTTTGCCTCGTTTTAGGAGCAATTGTGCTGTATCTTCATAAGCTCCCGGTTCCTCTTATTCGAAGAACCACTTATTCGAAGAACCACTTTTCAAAGTACTACATTTCCTATGTGCCGTTTATAGATTTCTAACATTTCTGATATGTCAATCTCCCCTCAAAAAGTTGTGTTCTGTTTAGGAAAATAGATGCTTCCAAATACCTTTTGTCTTCTTAATTCTTCAAGGGAGGAAGATGTCTACTATTGTGTGTACTCAAGTGTACACAGCTCTCCTCAGCCAGGGGAGAGATGTCATTGTGAATGCTGTGAACGCCTCTGCGCTGAGGGTGAGGGGACAGGTGTCTGCTCCAGTTGCGCTGCTCCCCTTTGGACCCCAACATGTAAAGCTTTGTTACACTTGTAATATGTCACTTTTTTAATGTCCTTAAGGCTCAGTGTGGCAACTTATAAAATAGCTTTTCTATGCAGCAAAACAGGAAGCACAGACTTTTCTATTTTTACATTTAGATAAAATATTAGTTAATTAAATGCAACATTTAGCTCAGTCTATATGTCTGAATAGAGCAAACAAATTAAAAACTAATTGATTCTCGGTGCAATTAAATGTTTGTAACTTGTAATGAATTGAACATTTGTTCTAAAGTAGTGCGTGAAAGGGTTGGCTGAATCTAGTCCTATGTTGAGTGTCGTGTTGTGGATACAGGTAGACACAGAGGTAGAAAAGGAAACACGACCAGTGCAGTCTGCTCCTCTTCCCTGACCATGGCTAGTAGCCAGTGTTAGTTAACCCTTTGTATAGTGCCACCACAGGTTACCTCGTTGATTTAAACATTATGGCAGTTTTACTCACCTGTGGTCAGGTGACTATATGAAGTGATTTCAACACGTGAGTATGTTTCTCTCACTTACGGCTTACACCGAGTTTGTTAGGTGGTATTGCTTTACGATGAAGGTATTAACAGCTGGTTATTGCTCATCCTGTAACTATGGGCCAGAAAGGAAAGTGGGTCAGTCCTCGACTTGAATAGTCAGCTTAGTACTTCCTTTTACAATAGTTATTTTCCCTGGACCCCAAAGTGGTGTGTTCTGCCCACTGTTGGTTGCTACACCTAAACTCCAATAGAAGATTCACCCTGACAGACGAGGATGAAGACGCCCTACGGTGAGGGTGTGGAGCCATCCTGACGAGTTGCAGACTGGTGAGGTTTCATGTGATATCACTATGAGAGGGGCTGCTCCAGACGGAGTCTGTAAATAGCAGATTTAGTTACAAACTTTACAATCTACACCTTAGAAGTCAGTCGGGTAGAAGCAAGATTGGTCTTCGACCACCCTGTAACTCGACTAAAGTATGTGGAATCTAACAGCAGAGTTAGGGGTTATAATACTTCTGCTACAAAATGGATGCAGGAGCAACTGTGACATCTCGACACCAAGCAACCCAAGACTCCTTGAGGCCTGCTTAGGCTTGGCTTTAGAGAGTCACAGCTTTAGGTGGTATAAGGCCATAGAGCTGTACTCCAGCACCAGCCGAAGACCAAGGGTACCCGTTCATGGACTATCTCCAGGGGCTTCTCAGGACCACTGATGGCAGGAACTACCAGAGAGCTATATTCCAGCACCAGCCGAAGACCAAGGGGACCCGTTCATGGACTATATCCAGGGGCTTCTTAGGACCACTGATGGCAGGAACTACCAGAGAGCTATACTCCAGCACCAGCCGAAGACCAAGGGGACCTGTTCATGGACTATCTCCAGGGGCTTCTCAGGACCACTGATGGCAGGAACTACCAGAGAGCTATACTCCAGCACCAGCCGAAGACCAAGGGGACCTGTTCATGGACTCTCTCCAGGGGCTTCTTAGGACCACTGATGGCAGGAACTACCAGAGACCTATACTCCAGCACCAGCCAAAGACCAAGGGGACCTGTTCATGGACTATCTCCAGGGGCTTCTTAGGACCACTGATGGCAGGAACTACCAGAGAGCTATTCTCCAGCACCAGCCGAAGACCAAGTGTACCCGTTCATGGACTATCTCCAGGGGCTCCTTAGGACCACTGATGGCAGGAACTACCAGAGAGCTATACTCCAGCACCAGCCGAAGACCAAGGGGACCTGTTCATGGACTCTCTCCAGGGGCTTCTCAAGACCACTGATGGCAGGAACTACCAGAGAGCTATACTCCAGCACCAGCCGAAGACCAAGGGGACCTGTTCATGGACTCTCTCCAGGGGCTTCTTAGGACCACTGATGGCAGGAACTACCAGAGACCTATACTCCAGCACCAGCCGAAGACCAAGGGGACCTGTTCATGGACTATCTCCAGGGGCTTCTTAGGACCACTGATGGCAGGAACTACCAGAGAGCTATACTCCAGCACCAGCCGAAGACCAAGGGGACCTGTTCATGGACTATCTCCAGGGGCTTCTCAGGACCACTGATGGCAGGAACTACCAGAGAGCTATACTCCAGCACCAGCCGAAGACCAAGGGGACCTGTTCATGGACTCTCTCCAGGGGCTTCTTAGGACCACTGATGGCAGGAACTACCAGAGACCTATACTCCAGCACCAGCCAAAGACCAAGGGGACCGATTCATGGACTATCTCCGGGGGCTTCTTAGGACCACTGATGGCAGGAACTGCCTGAGACACTCCAGGCCATCAGTATATCAGACTCTTATTTATTTTACACCTTACAACCAAGATCTGTACAGAGACAGTAGTAATTAATAAATATGAACCTGCCAAAACTAAGTACAGACAATAATACGCAAGCAGTACAGCAACAGCTGTTCTCAGTGTAATGTAGGCCATTGGGAAGCTGCCTGGGAAAGTTCCAGTAAAAAGATGAAAGGAGAGAGAGATTGGGAGAGCCAGTACATGGAATCTAATGCCAGTGCTGGAGGGTGAAGAAGAGAAGGGTCCTAAAGTGGTAGAAGCGCAGGAACGGGAGGCGGACAAGACTAGCCTGGCAGAAGAGCACACAGTCCATGACCGAATGAAAAGCTAGATAAGAGAAGGCAAGTGAGGTACGAGTGTGAGTGGTTCAAAACGGAGTACATTCATCCCAAGCCGTCAAAGGGCGATGAAAGTGCAACCATTGAAGAAAGAGGAGATTAGGATAAATACATAAGGAGGTGGGAAGTTTAATGAGAAGGGAAATCAGGGAATCGAAAAGGGACTAAAGCGGAGTAGACAATACGCAAGAAGAGCTGATAGAAGAGCAGAACAGTTCAGATGAAGAGGAAGATGACCTGCTTCCTTGGCTTTAAGACCAGTTTTTGCGACAAAGACACCCATTTTGTAATGAAATTCAAGCACTATCAAACTTTTCAGCGCAATAGGGGACTGCGCTGTTCGAAGTTGGTTAACAGGCAACTTCCTGAAGCTAACAGCATCACAAGGAATGATCCTGTAATTGGTACAGATACCTGTCGGACAGATGTTCATCCATCTATTGCTGGAAAGTTGGGAGGGATCCCGCCAGATCCCAGTTCCTGCAGCTATTTTTGGGCCGGATCTGGGATTCCGACCCAGGGAAACATGCTGATTTTCTCCTAATGTCATCTTCCGACACCAGGGCATAATTCAGCAGGGCCAACACATTGTCTGCATTCTGTTCGGTGCAGCAACTTTCAGGCAACCAGTCGGTTCTCTTACTTTAATGTACAAATGGGGCAAAAACAATAGACTGGTTTAAAGTGTCATCAGCCCATTTTTTGGTCCAGTATCATTGTAGCTGGTAGCCATCTGGAGCCTTACACCCAGATGCCAATACAATGGAAGGAAACAAAGGCACACAGCTTATCACTTCACAAGTCCTCGAGAGAACCTACGATGTGGCTGCAGGCTTCTAACTTGGTTTAACTCCCTATCTAAGAGACATGCTGTAAGAATCCAAGGTTTATCTGTATGAGTAATTACACATATATTGATTTAAATGGCACATACTCATTTTTGTTTTCTTTAATTCTTTATAGCACTACTCATCCCAGTGTAGGTTGTCAGAGTACTTTACTTCACACTCACAGGCACAATAAATCATACAACTATGTAAATCAACGTACAGGACATGTTACATAAGACAGTAAAGGATATAAGGTGTATGAATTGTTATATCATCCATACTTGTGGGCATATATGTTAAGAGTGAATGGATGAAAGAAACGCCAAGTCAAGATATAAAACATAACTCTGTGATTGTGGTTATCTGTACCAACTAAACATCATTAATTTCCAAAAGAATCCTTTATTGCAATCTTAAAATAACAACAGATTGAGAAAAAAACAATAAGGATCTAAACCCATAAATTATAGTTTGCACGCAGCTTTTTGAATCCGGTAAATAGATCACTGACCAACATTTTCAATCAATCAATACAGCACTGTGTTGTCACCAATCACTGGAAGGAAGCAATAATCAGGCCCATTTTGAAAAAACCTACGGCTGACCCGGATCAATTTGTAAATTATAGGCCCATCTCCCTTTTACCACTCCTTGGGAAAGTCATGGAGACCCTAATTAACAAACAGCTTATCGCCCACCTGGAGTCTAACAAACTCCTTGATCCATCTCAATCCGGTTTCAGGGCGTTCTACACCACTGAAACGGCCCTGTTGGAGATCATGGACAACATAAGACTGTCCTTGGACTCAAAAAAGTCAGCCATCCTGGTTCTATTGGACCTATCTGCGGCCTTCGACACCATCTCGCATCGCGTTCTGCTAGAGCGTCTTGCTGAGATTGGTGTCGAGGGCAACGCTCTTCAATGGATACAAACGATCAAGGGTCCAACTAGGCCCCCACACCTCTATCTCCTACAAAAATGATAAAGGCGTCCCGCAGGGATCCATTTTGAGCCCGACCCTTTTCAACGTTTATGTTTCCCCCTTGGCAAAGATCATCAGAGATAATGGTTTTGGGACCATATCCTATGCTGACGATACCCAAATTCTCGTCACCATAAACCAAAACCCTGATGACATAAAAAATAGGTTCAAAAACTGTATGACTAGTATACAAGAATGGATGACAAGCAACTATCTTATGATGAACGCAGGAAAGACCGAAGTCATGCTTTTTGGCAAAGCTGACCAAATCTGGTCATCTGACTGGTGGACAGACTCCCTTGGTCCCTGCCCCGCCCCCAAGCCATATGTCAGGAACCTGGGAGTAATTCTAGACAACAAGCTTACCATGTCTGAACACATAAAAAAAACAGTGGGAAGCAGTTATTGCCAGATGCGTAGCCTGAGGAAGATCTTTAAATGGATCCCACTCTCAGCACGCATGCCCCCTAGTCCAGGGACTCATTGTTGACAGGATGGACTATGGGAATGCCCTGTTCTCGGCCATCAACCTAACACTACTGAACCGATTGCAGGTCCTCCAAAACACAGCTGCTAGGCTGGTACTAGATCTACATCCTCGCACCCCCTCAGCAGCCTGCCTTAGATCACTACACTGGCTCCCCGTACAAAAGCGTATAAAGTTCAAGCTCTGCTGCCTAGTCCATAAGGCAGTAAATGGACATGGACCTGCTTATCTTGAACAGAAACTCAAAGCTCACGTCCCAAGCAGGACGCTACGCTCCTCCAGTAAAGCCTTTCTCTCCGTTCCCAGAGTCCGAACAGTAAGAAACGGAGATAGAGCTTTCAGCAAAACCGCCCCAGAAGCATGGAACTCCCTCCCCACCCAACTGAGAGAAGAGCCAGATCATATGAAATTCCGAAAACAACTAAAAACCTGGCTCTTTTAATTTTTAGCTTACTGAGCCCCCCGACCTCCTGAATCTGTTGGTTTTAAGGATCCTTGTCAGCTGCCAGCGCTCTGAGACCTTCGGGTGATTTACGCGCTATATAAATGAAATAAAATGGAAATGGAAATGGACTGTGCTATATTAGAAGCCTTGCAACTTATGAACAGGAAGTAACAAAATGTTATCAGTGTCAAACAATGTGCTCATTAACTCTCTATGCTACTTTGAGTCAAACCGAGATTATGCAAAACCCAGAACCCTTCCAGAACTGTTAACCAACAGAGTAATCTTATTGTTATTATAATCAGCTCAAAAGTGATGGGCACACAGTGATCTCTGCAGCACGTGTCTTAACCCTGTGAGAAATATGCAGCCAATTTGTGACCATTTAAGTAAACTAGATGTCAAAAAAAGAAAAAAAAGGGGGGAGTTGACGGTCAAACACTGCTTTTCAAGGTGCGCCTCTCGAGGCTCCACCCCCTTCCCTCAGACACACCTTGACCCCCAATTTATGGGTTCCCGGAGTGCATTTTTCCAATTCCAGCACTGCACCCATCTTGATTTTCTCTCTCTCCAGTTAAAAATGTGAGTACTTGCATTGCACGCATCTTTCCTTTAGCACTGAAGTGCAAACAGTGTGAGTAGTGGCTGTTCTGAAAATCCAGCTCTTTCGAAAGACTCCCGCTTTCTTGGCTCCTTAGATGGCCTTTATGCTAGTCAGTGTGTGCGTCTTCTAATTATTTGGACTATTGTAGTCAACTTTTTAGGACCGCCTGCAGTTTCAGAAGATTGGTAACATACCTCTTCTGACTGGACCATCTTTGTTTTATCCTTTTAAAAATTCCTCAGCCCAAGATGTCCTTGGGTGGAGGAGCACTGTGTACTAGTACGAATGCGAGAATAAGGATTTTACTGGCATTTAAGGGTACAGATGGAAAGTATAAATATAAAGTTGAAGGCAGTAAATAGGAAAGAGTGGACCCATATGCATACTGAACTTGAAGCCGGAGTCTACAAGGACTCAAAAGTTCTTGGCAGTGGGGTTGGATGGCATTGCGACTTTGCTAGAACTGTATTCATGACTCCACCAAACTAAATGGCTCATCACTTCCCCGCCCTTACTTTGTCTCTACATTCTACGACACTCCACAATACTACTCTCCATGATTCTCCACTTCATTAAACTCCACTCTACTACATTTTATGCCTCTCTACGACATTACCACACCACACAACACTCTGCTCCACCCAGTGCCACTCCACAACTCTCTACACCATTCCATAACTCTGCACTCAGCTCCACTCCACAACTCTCTACACCACTCCATAACACTGCACTCTACTCCTCTTTACATCACTCCACTGCTAAAACATATTGGCAATGTCAATAGCTCTTGCATAGGCGAGACCTATTGGCTTTGCCAGTGCTCATTGTTATTTTTTGCTTTGCCAATGTTTGTTGTTGCTTTTTGCTGTATTTAGGTTTTGACCTAATGAGGTAAAATCTTTTAGCAGAAAGTGCAAATAAGTGTAAAAATAGCGAAATAATACCATATAAAATGTGCCGCATTGCCCTACATAATTTGCCTTTTATTGCCGCATAATTTTGTCTTCTACTGCATAATTCTAGTAGCTCTGTGATAAAGACACAATCCAGATCTTTTTATGAGTAGATTTATTTCAGTGCAACCACCAAGTCCAGCTCTCCAACTACTCTCCTTCAGCTGGAATGCCTCCACAACAACCCATGATGTCATGCACTCTATGTTCTACATGCAAATAAGCTAATAATAACACATCCCCCTTACAGAGTGAAATAAAACAGGAAACAATAAATCGCTAAACATAACCTTAAACATAAGAAAGCTAAACATATAAGATGTTAATTCAACTAAACACAAAAAAGAAAATTCCTCAATACAAAACGTAATCTTTGAACTTCTCTGGTATACGTTTGTGTCTGATTAAATTACCAGTGCTTATGTTCTTGTTCACAGGAACAAAACCACGAGTAACAGCTGAGCTGTCACTTGACCCTGTGAACTTCGCCAGTCTGGACATATTCGAAGTACAACCATTGTCTAGAGTCCCAACATTCTTTTTAATTGCAGTAATGATAAAAAGACCACAGAAATTAGAGGAACCTTTGTGACCAAGCGTAGCTCTCTTCACTAACACACAATCACCCAAATCCCACTTTTTCGCTCTGACTGCCATCCTGACATCATACCACTGTTTATACTTTTGCTGATATTCATCAAACTTGTTTTTCCTTTTTAACTCATCATTCACAGCATCACTATTCCCAACAGGAAGCCAAACTGGATTGAGTTTAGAGTTCGCCACTCTACCTCTCAAGGCTTCAAAAGGAGATTTCTGCAAAATAGCATTGGAAACAGTACGATGCGCCCACCAAGTTTCTCTCAACACACTTCTGAAAGAACCCCTTGAATCTAATGCTCGTTGAGCACAACTCTGTTCATCCTCTATGTGAGACCATTAGCTTGTGGAGAACACAGAGCTGTCTTCTGACACAGGGTAGTTGGTGGTTGTGCGTGCTTGTCCCCAATCCAGCTCCTCGTCGCCAGTGATAAAGACACAATCCAGATTACCTTTTATGATTAGATTTATTCCAGTGCATCCACCAACAAGTCCAGCTCTCCAACTGCTCTCCTTCAGCTGGAATGCCGCCACAACAATCCATGATGTCATGCATTCTATGTTCTACATGTAAATAAGCTAATTATAACACTCTGACTATAATCTAAATGTATTCAGCTCAGGTGCACTATTACCTTTAACTCTTTTATGAGTGCTGATAAAACGATCAGCTGCCAGTTTTTAATTTGAACCTTTTTTGTATATCTTTTGTAAGTTGTATTTCATCCCTGCTTTCTCGGTTTATCACAGTTTTCTTCCCTACTCTTCACTCTTTCCCTCTTTTTGGTTTTCTCTCTTGTGCCGAGTCAAATTCTGACGAGGAAATATAAGTGGGGGACCCTAAAAATGTGAGTCATTGGGGCCCACCTGCAACCACCGGCTCAAATTAAGGACCTGTGAGGCCTTGAGGGAGTTCTACCAAGGTGGTATTGGTCCTGAACTGGATGCGAGTAATTTCCATGGAGCTTTGACTCGTACTGGTGTAGAGGTGCAGAGAGAGAGAGAGAGAGATGTAGAAGTAGCCCCTTGTAGTGTACAGGTTGCACGGTTCCATACACCTATAGGACTGAAGTCTTCTAATAACTCCTTCAATTTGGCCCTATTCACAGATGTCTGGGTCAACTCCACAGCCTCCCTCAGCTGCCCCCTCCTTGGTCACTTCTGCTGGAGCTTCATGGTACTGTGATGGGGGCAATATATATATTTGGCCATTTCATGCTATTTATTTATATCCTCTATTTTCTATCATCAATTCATTTAGATATAGATATAGATATATATATATATATATATATATATATATATATATATATATATATATATATATATATATATATATATATACTTTTTGGTTAACAGTACACTTTAAATGAAATAACATGAGTCTGTTCCCAGCGCAATATCATCTATTCTTAAAATTGAGCCATTGCTCTTCATTTATGTCTTTATCTCGTCCCAACTTTTTCAGCCCTTTGACATTGAACCCGGCTGAGTTCACCGGACATAATAGGTTTGTCCCATGTCACAATATACCTCCTTTTTCTAGGGTTGAAATTCCAGTGGTCTGTAAATATTCAAAATCACTGGTACAGTCATCAATTTTTTTTAAATTCACTTGAGCACCAGCACTTTTGGAGGTCGTGGATCAGATAGGGTATGGACCTTTTGTAAAAAAATTATTTTATTTTTTTCCAACGCAAGGACAGTTTGGGTGTAGTTATTGAATACTATGGCAATAGTATAAACAACCACATGTTCCAGTTCAATTGTACATTTTCATTTGGCATTAAGCAGGAATTAATTTCTTTCTTTATATATTTTTTTGTTCTTGGAACTATTTACGTATTGGGGGTGTTATTCATTCATCTAACATTCGCTCTCTTTGTGTTATGATGACTATTCTACAATATAATGGTCATTATGTATTTGTACAGGTATTATTTAAAAAATGTAAAATAATTGTATACAATTATGACACGTTTATCACCCAGTGTTTAGTTTCTGGATAGAGTGTTGTTTTCAAATGTTACATTTGGTCCTCACCAGAGTCTATGTTCGTTATAGCGTGGATTGCAAAAAGTCTGTTTACCATGTTTGTTGAATAGTCAGTCATGTGACCTCCATTCACAGGTTTGGTAGTTTGTGTTTTAAATTTTGTTGGGTCACTAATCACTCATTCCCAGGGAGCAAGGCGACTGCATTCGCCGAAACGCGTCTGGATTTTGCACATTGCAGTTCACATGAAAAAGATGCAATAAATACCTGCTTCTAGAAGAAGAAAACAAGCGTCCGTTTCTATGTTGTTGCAGTATGCAAATCAGGAGTTTTCGACTATATATATAAAATCAGGAGTTTTCGACTATATATATATATATATATATATATATATATATATATATATATATATATATATATATATTGACTCTGGCTACGATTTATTCCTCTTGTGGAGAGGTACAGAGTCAGAGTTTTACACATTCTTTGCTGTCCTGAATGAAAATCGAGTTGGGTTGAAATTCACATTCACCACCAGTACAAAGGAGATAGAATTCCTGGACATCAAGGTTTACATTGCTGATGAGAAGATGCAAACCACTGTCCATAGGAAAAAGACGGCCACAAACAGCCTCCTTCATGGGTTAAGCTTTCACCCACAAAAATTAAAAAAGAGCATACCGTATGGAGAACTATTACGGATGAGAAGAAACTGCTCGGAGGACACTGAAATGGAGAATAAATTCAAAGAAACTAAAGAACGCTTCAAACAACGTGGATATAAAACTGACCTTAACAGATGTGAAACAAAGGCAAGAACAAAAACAAGAGCGGACACTCTCCTAAGTAGGGAAGAAAAAGCAGAACGTGCCAAAGTTGTACCACAGCAGAAAGCAGAAGTGAAGGATGAACAGCCACGGAAGATAATGACTTTTAGCAAGGAGAGCTACAGAATACAAAAAACTTTAACGAAATTTTGGCACGTACTTCGCAAAGATCCGGATATAGGAACAAGCATTGGAGATCGTCCATTGATCTCATACCGAAGAGCGCCAAATCTATCTGATCATTTAGTTTGAAGTCACTTCGAAATGAAAAAAACGGAATCCTGGCTAGACATGAGAAAACGAGGCTTTAGTAAGTGCATGACATGCAAGGCATGTAAGATAGGCCGAAATATCAAAAACCTGAAGGACCCAGAAGGTAAAAACTTTGAAATCAGAACGAGCATCACATGCGAATCATCCTTTGTCGTCTACATGCTGCAATGCTTCTGTGGCAAAGCCTACATTGGTAGCACTACGTGCTCCCTCAAAACACGAATACTACAACACATCCGTGCAATTCAAAATGGGGACTTTTCCTATGCAATTGCTAAACACATGGCCAGTCATCAGGCAAAAACTTGGCTAGATGCAAAATATTTTGGACTGGCGAACATCCAACAACACGAAAGAGGGGGGAATCGTACACAAAAATTGAGACGACTCGAATCGAAATTAATCATAAGGTTCAGAACCATACAGCCGGCCGGCCTGAATGGGGACGAAGAATTGTATGTTCATTTATGACACTGGACAATTTACAAATCAAGACTGCCACATACTGCCTTGAAAGATATATCTTGAAAATAATCAGTAATATTTGTGATTGACAGAATCCAACGACAAACCCAGACTGTTGATACTGTGGACCAACAGCAACTATCGCTCAATTTCACAATGCGGGTGGTGACATACAGTGGGGACCCAGGGCACTCAGCCCAATATTGGCAATGACACTCAGTCTGAATTACACACTTGATCAAATATCAGGTACACTGATTCGTGATCCAATCCGCTCGTGCAAAACACGAATGTAAGAAAGCGCTCGTTTCTTACAATCTCTGGAACGCTTTCAGTGCTGTAACATAACAATACCCCGCTGACATACACCACCCCCAATGTGTAATGCACGATACATGCATTAAGCTGTAACAATTTGTAAACTACATGGTCCAGCATGCTCCAGGTACTATATGGGCGTGCAGTGGTATAAATACAGAAATCGAAAAGGGACAATTGACAAACACTGCCGTGAACAGGAACTACGGTTCGAAACGCGTAGGAGTTTTGTGTCACGTTTGGATTAAAATAACTGCTTGAAAACCAAGAAGTGTGCCGTGACTTTATTTTTCGTATGGAATATATATATATATATCGTTGCAATTTCTGTTCACCACGGCGATTCACACCAAACAGAAAGGAGGACCCCAAAGCAGCAGATGATTTTCAAGTGGGAAGATTTATTTGCTCTCACGAAATGGTATTTCAGGCATGACGCGTTTCGGTTAACTGGTAACCTTGATCACATAGCGACACTGCAGTTAGTTACATCTTTAAATACACATTTTATCAAGCATTGTGGTCATGTGACATATATATATATATATATATATATATATATATATATATATATATATATATATATATATATATACACACACACATATACTTGGGCCAGCGCCACGCAGTGCTGGAACACAACACACTACATAAACGGTGCTAGCTCGGGAAATGAGCCACGTGCAGGTCCTCACATTTTATTAACCCCCCTGAGCCACGCCTGACCCATGGATGAGGTGCTACACCAGTATCCAGTTGCTCCCCCGGACTGAGTGGATCAGTATATCGTCACTGACGTTTAGCACTCTGGGTAGCCCTGACAACATCTCTCGGATGGTGTTCTGAAAAACTTCGGCCGCTGATGATATTCCGAAGTTCAACCGTTTGTAGCGCTGCTGCCCTAGGTGAGTGCTAAACGTCGCGTTATACCTGCTCTCTTCTGCCAGGGGTAGTTGGTGATACCCCACGTTGAGGTCCAACTTGGAAAACCATCAAGATCCATTTACAACCACGATTATATCCTCCATCGTTGGAGTGATATGATGTTTTCATTTGATCACCCGATTGGGGAGTTTTATGTCGATGCACAGCCATATTGTGACTGGCTGCTTGCTCTTTTCGGCGATTACCATCGGCGACACCCACAGCTTCGGGCTTGACACACTCTTGATCATGCCCTACTTCTCAAGTTTCTCCAGCTCCTTCTCCACCAACAGCTGTAGGTGGAAGGGGACTCATCAGTGTCTCAATGCCACCGGGGTTATGGTCTTGTCGATGTGCAGCTTGATGGGCGGGCACTTGAGGGGACCTAGCCCTTGAAATAGTTCAGGGAATTGATTTAGGATGTCTTCGACCTGGTGTGTTTGACACTCCTAGCGAAAGCACCAGCCCCAGGTCCTTGGCGGTGTGGCTGCTGCTCAGGGTGATACAAAAAGGGACGGATTTGGGCCCAGATCTCTGGGGTGAATGTATGACATTGTTCTGCATTCTGTCCATCCACTACGATGGATTTAGGCCCAGATCTCTTTACTGGGGTGAATGTATGACATTGTTCTGCATTCTGTCCATCAACAATTATTTTTGCATTTGTCACCCCGAGTGGAATGGGTGTGCTCAGACGTGAGTCCCATGCTCTCCATACCACTGGAGTCAAGCTATCCTAGCTGAAGACGGCTGATAGCCAGAAACCGGTCCTAGGATGCTTGATTCCGGTCCAGGAAAGACATGGCTTGGCAGTTCGAGCTGGACTGTTCCCATGAGGCACAGGGTCAAGGCTGATTTGCATATGGCCATGTCTGAACTGGGGTGGTGTGGAGTGCAAAAAAATAACCGATGGATTTAGGCCCAGATCTCTGTACTGGGGTGAATGTATGACATTATTCTGCGTTCTGGCCATCAACTGTTATTTTTGCAGCTCAGGGTGTCCGCCTCGCGGTCTATGACGTGGATCGTCGTCATTACTTTTTGGTCTTGGCCTAAGCTGGTGGTATCGTTGGATGCCCATCATGTTGTTGACCGAGGTTCTGGTGTTGATGATGGCCTCGACTTAGGACCCTGCGATCTTGACCACGCACGTGGGTTGGTTGCCTCCAATGGCGTTTGAGCTCTTGAGCAAATTATATCCTCATCCAATGAGTCCTCTTGCCCTTGGCTTATCCAGCTGGTCCCTTTTGGTTCTTCATGCTGCAATATGAGTTGCAGCAAAGTCGTTGGGTAAAACAAATTCACTAGAGATGACATGGTCAATGGTGTACCTGTCAGAGTTCGATAAAGCCACGATATGTTTACCAAAAAATAACTTTTACTTCATGACAATGTAATATGGCCTTACCATCGTGTGATAGGTACGCCATCTGTATATATTAATGGAATTACCCTTTTTCCCAACTACAATTGGGAATTGGGTTGTAATTACACCTCCCACTTCTTTACAATGGACACATCATGCTTTCATTCAACAATTTATTTTTTGGTAAACATATTGTGGCTTTATCGAACTCTGACAGGTACACTATTGACCATGTCATCTCTAGTGAATTTGTTTTACCCAACGACTTTTCTGATCCTTGATCTAATCTAGATTCCCTTACTATCCCGGACATTATTACACACCCCTATCCCCATTCCTGATTCCGATTTAATTTAATTTTATTAATATATTCTAACCATCACGAACAACAATACATCCAATTCTTCAATTGTTTGGATGATGATTTATAACTTGAACATATACCGATAACATGTTCCTTCCATAGTCTTTTTACTATGTCTATACGGAACCCTTCACCACGTGGCTCCGTTCCCATAGCTACTGAAGAATTATCAGGAAGCCATGCTGCCAGTACCCTTTTGGCTGGGATCATGCCGGTTTGACTTATACACCGGAGCGTCTTCATGACCGGTAAGCCCTTTGACTTACGTGGCGTTGTTTTCACCACGCTCTGCCCAGCGTCCCCGACGAGCACGCCAGTAACTTATGCCATGCTCCTTTTCATTTTATTTTATTTTAGCGGGCGACTCTGGAATGAACATACAGCGCCTCGCTATTTGGGAATGACCGTTACTCATTCCCCTTCCCCGGGAAAGCCATCAGGGTGACATTTTTTGATTTCGGATACTGCTTTCAGTTCCAATATGAAAAGATCCACTTAGCCCCTCATTATTTGTTTCTTCAGACACTTCGTTTGATGAATTCCTGCCCAGCGTTCCCGGGCCATTTTTCCGCTCCAGCCACCTGCATCTAGACGCAAGTTCTTTTAATTTAACACACTGGCCATTTTGAGCTTGTGGTATATATCTTAGCCCCCATTAGACAGCCCACTGCAATTTGTTTTTAATCTTCTTAGGATTCATTGACAGCGGAATCCATTCTACAGATGAGCACCGATTAATTGAGGTATGCTCTTCACAGACCTTGTGCCCATTTAAATTATCCATTTTTGGTTTGTAATACATGAGTTAGTAATTTTGTACTCCATTGTTAATACTAATAGGTTGCTAGCCCCCCACCGGTCCTGATGAAGACCCCGCCGCAAGGTTTCTACTAATTCCTGCCATCCAGTGGGTCGAAACGTCGACAACCCTCCATTACACCCCAGCCCCACGTCTGAGACTATGTCAATTATGCAATACATGGGGCATGCGTTTATTTAAACGGACTATCTGGATTTATCATTGTCCTTATAATACAATTTACTCATAACTATTTGAGACTTTTGCTTGCTTTTATTGTCACTATCCCCACCTTCACTATCCTCACCATATCACTCCTCCCGTACTCCCCAGGGGCACTGTTCAACCTTTATAAAATGAATAATGTTGGATACTATATCCCTGCTTTATCTACTTTGTGATTAAAACATTGTAGACTTACTATGTGTATTATTTCTAATTAATTTTGGTTAATATGTATGTTTCCTTGCTGGGACCCCTCCTCTGGCATCTGGCCTTCCTTTCCTTTGAGAAGTTTGATTCCGACATGTTTCTCTTCCACCAAGGGAATGTGAACTTTCTTTCTTGGAACAGGGCAGAATTGTGTTCATTTTGTGGTGTTCATTCCTGCCCTGAATAGTCTAAAAGTAGATTATTATAAATCTTCTATTGAGTTTGTGTTTAGAGTATTTTGTATCTGGCTTACTGTTTCCTCCTGCCCACTCCATCCTTTATCTGCCCACTTTTACCTGTTACCTAACCCCCATCCCAACTTGCTTTCTACCCCTTTACATTTGGAGATTTTCAGCTCTTTGTGCCCAACTGCCCACTCTGTCTCACATCTGCCCCTGGGTGCCTCTTCCCTACTGTCTTTCTCTTTCCACTGCCCACTTCTGGGTGCCTGTTCCCTACCACCTTTCTCTTTCCTACTGCCCACTCCGTCTCACGTCTGCTCCTTTGTGCCTGTTCCCTACCGCCTTTCTCTTTCCTACTGCCCACTCCGTCTCACGTCTGCCCCTTTGTGCCTGTTCCCTACCGCCTTTCTATTGCCTACTGCCCACTCCGTCTCACGTCTGCCCCTTTGTGCCGGTTCCCTACCGCCTTTCTGTTATCTACTGCCCACTCTGTCTCGCGTCTGCCCCTGGGTGCCTGTTCCCGACCGCCTTTCTCTTTCCTACTGCCCACCTGGTCTCTTTCCTACTGCCCACTCCGTCTCACGTCTGCCCCTTTGTGCCGGTTCCCTACCGCCTTTCTGTTATCTACTGCCCACTCTGTCTCGCGTCTGCCCCAGGGTACCTATTCCCTACCGCCTTTCTCTTTCCTACTGCCCGCTCCATTTCACTCAGCCCCTTTGTGCCTGTTCCCTACCAGCCTTTTCCTTCCTGAGCCCCAGTCCCCCTCATGTCTGCTCCTGGGTGCCCGTGACCTCCACACTTTCAATATTTGAACATATGGGTGTTTCCTGTCGTGCAGACTAAAAGAAAAATAATCCTATGAACTGTTAATCATAAACTAGCCAGAGCCGGCTTTAGTGTGGTGCGACCTGTGTCATCGCACGGTGATGGCTTCGGGTAGGGGACGCCTGTTTGCAAGTATAAAAGCACCTGCTGCTGCATTTCTGTCCTCCATTAATGTTCAGACAACAATATAAATGTCAAGTTCTCTTCCAGGGGATCCTCATCAATAGTCATAAGCATTAGAATATTCCCACCTATGCGTGGGACCCCGGAAACACTATATTATGTGATATATATATATATATATATCACCAATTGCCCTAAAGCTTCGGAAGGGCACTCGATGAAGCCTTGCAATAAAATAGACTCCCTTCAACCTTCGCGAACTTTACAGATAAATATGCTTTTAAAAGAACAGCTAACAGACACCTACTAAGGAAAATAATTGCTCGAACAGGGACTACTATTCCCAGCATGCAGTACGTTGAACTGTGACCTATTAAACCCCTGCATGCAGAAACAAAAAGAGCCCTGCCTGTTTTTGCTGTTTTCAAGCCTCTGATGAGTTGTGCCAAACATCGAAACGCGTCAGGCAAAGGAATTTTATCGTGAACACGAGAGGAGCGCAAATGAAAGCCAGAAGGCTGGCTTCCTGTCGAGTGTCCTTCCGAAGCTTTAGGGCAATTGGTGAACAATATATATATATATATATATACAATTGAAGCCTAATAAACACCAGAGCGGAATCATGCTGTAAAGAATTTCCACCATACATGAATAACATGCATTAGAAACATGAGAAACAACAACAAAGTTTGTTTAGAAACTGTTTTAATGCTCAGAAAGCAGTAGAAATTCTCATAAAACACTGAAAGCATAGAAAGCTCCCAAGCTGCATTGTAAATGCACAGTCTAAACAGACTGAAAAGCTAACCTGTAGCTGTATAGCAATAAACTGACACTGTGCCTTTAAGGCACTCATGGCCCCCAGCTTCCCATCATGCCTCAGGGGTGACAGTTAGGTCAGTTGTTCTTTTCGGCTCCTTCGGGGAGGATCCTGGCAACACCGCTCCACTCTTTTCTGATTTCTTCAAAAAATCTTTTCACCTTTGACTCTTGCCTTTCTTGTGGTAAACAGAAGGCCAAAACAGACTCTCATGAAGTCTGTATTCTTTGTCTCCCTGAAGATCATGATCCGAAGACCTGCCCTCACTGCCAGAACCTGTCCAGAAGAACTTTGAAGGACAGGGAAAGAATTCGCCTTTATGGCCTGGCAGATAAGTCATCTAGAGGGAGGTCTCCAGTAACGAAGGGCTCCAAGAGGCCTAAAACATCTTCTAGAAGTAAGTCCTCGCGTCCTTCTGCTTCAGCGTCAGGCTCGGCACTGAGAGAAGATCTTCAGGTGGGTCATTTATCGAAGAAAAGACCCTCGACAGCGGGCTTGCCGTCGAGAAAAGGTATGTCGTTGACGTTGAAGATTCGAGATCCTCGGCCGTCGTCAACTTGGCGACGATCGGCGTCGAGGGATAAGACTCCTCCGCTGTTGTCAACCCGGCGACGATCGGCGTCAAGGAGCAGAGACCCTCCGACGTCGCCATCTCGACGACGATCGGCGTCGAGGAGTGTAACCCCTCCGCTGTCGTCTAGGAGCAAAAACCCTCTGCCGTCGTCAACTCTGTGACGATCGGCGTCGAGGTGCAAAGACCCTCCGTCGGCGTCAGCAAGACGTTCGGCGTAGAGTGCAGGCTCTCTTCTGTCATCGCAGTCCCATCAGCGATCGATGTCGAGAACAAGGACCCCTCCGCCGTCGTCAACTCGGCGACGAGGATGAGATCGTCGTCGTCTCGTCGGCGTTCTGCGTAGAGGGTGAGAAAAACCCCTCCGCCGTCGTATCGCAGACCTTCAACGTCGAGAGTGGATACAGCTCTGCCGTTGTCTAGAAGACACTCTGCGTCGAGAGAGAGAAATCAACCGTCGTCGGCCTCTCATCGCCGGTCGACGTCGAGACAGCACTCACCTGCTTCTCATCGGCACCAGTCGCCGTCGAGAAGACTGCAGGAGCCTTAATCGGCGTCTGGAGTGTGTGCAGGTTCGACGTTGAGAGCACGTTCGACGTCGAGGCAAGCCTCTGTGAGGTCTGGGGATGGATCAGTGGTCCTGGTGATGGAGCCGGCCTGACGCCATTCGATCAGCCACTCCGAAACCTGCTACCCACGTCCGCAAGTCCCCTTCAAGACCTCCTGCTGCAGTTCAGTTGTCCCCAAGATGGCAGCTGCCCTTAAGTCACTGGCAGGAAACTGGGGCAACAAGGCGAATGCAGGAGTATGCCAGTTCTGTGCATAGGTCTCCTCTTCAGAGACTGGTGGACGAAGTGGACAAAGTGAGCTCTCCTAGACACAGGCATGAGAGGTCTCCTGAGAGATGGCACTACAGATCGCGTTCTCAGAGACGTGAGGAATACACAGTCAGATCACGAGAAGGGAGGCGTAGTGCAAACCGACGAAGTAGAAGAACACCATCTACTTCCTCGACTTCCTCTTCCCAGTCCTCCAGGAGGGATTACTCCCCCACACTATCGGACAGCCTGATTTCCAGGGTCTCTCCCATAGATGACATTAACACCTACCATGAGGTTCTGCAGAGAGGTGCGCAGAAGCTCAATATTGAGATGTCTGTCCCGCAATTCACGACAACAGTGATTTTCGAGACTCTCCATCAGAAGACAGCATCTCAACCTCTGCTTCCATTGGTTCCTGGGATCCTTAACCCAGTCATGGACACTTTTTTAACTCCAGCAACCATTAAAGCGGTGCCGGCTTGCCTCTTAAAGAAATATAAGCCGGCTACCTCGGATCCGGTCTTCTTCAAGACGGATCCTCCTCAGACTCCGTCATTGTGGCGGCAGCGAAGAAGACGCATGCTGTTTCGGCCACTTCTTCTGTTCCACCAGACAGAGAGCAGGTCCCAGGACTCGTGGGGTCGCAGGGCCTGCACTTCTGCTGCTGCATCCCTTAAAGTCTCCAGCGCGGCTGATTTGCTTGGCAGCTATGACAGAGCTCTCTGGGACACTTTTTTGAGCATTTCAAAACCAAGCTCCCAAAGGAAGACCCAAAGGATTTCGCTGAAATAGTCACGGAGGGATCTTTGATGGCTAACCAAATGATAAGCACAGCTGCAGATGGTGCAGTCCTATCAGTGCACTCTTACGCGCATGGAATATGCACCAGGAGATCGTCCTGGTTGCGATTGACAGGACTGAAGCCAGATGCACAGCAAAGAATCCTGAACCTCCAGTTCTCTGGCTCTTCTCTCTTCAGCACGCACGCGGACGAAGAGATGAATAGGATGAAAACCGAGTTGGACACTGTCAAGGCGGTTGGCTTGGAGAAGAAGAAGGAATTTAAGCACCGCTACAGATCCAACCAACGCAAGGGGCCTCAACAGAGGGTTGAAACCCCTCAGTGGTCCCAGAGCAAGAACCAGGGGAAGACCCAGTTTCGAGGAGGAAAGTCCAACAGAGCTAGAGGTGGTCACCAACAGCAGTCCTCTACCACGGCGAGAGGAGGAAAGTCATGAACAGTGGCTTCCTCCGCCGCCGTTGCCCACTCCAGTGGGAGGAAGTGCTTCTCTACATCTAGCAGAGTGGGCCAGCATCACAAGAGATTGCTGGGTGCTGAATATACTAAGCAATGGACATGCGCTACGTTTCCGCCAAAAAAGTCTTGTCCTCATCAGTTAAAGCTGCTTCGAAAAGAGGTGAGAGCTCTTCTCCGAAAGCAAGCGATGGGGGTTGTCCAATTTATACGTTTCTACGACCATGCCCGTTCCAATTATTTATTTTTGGAAGTATGGACAGGTTTGAGTGCTGTTTAACGAAATGGCATTTAACTAATGGAAGAATAGACGGTTCATAGTGTGCTTTCCGTCTTTCTGGAGTCTAACAATTTGCTGCACCCGTCTCAATCTGGCTTCCGGCCCAATTTGAGTACCGAGACGGCGTTGTTAGAAGTGTCTGAGGCTATTAGGGAGGTTCTTGATTCTGGAGGCAAAGCCATGCTTGTCATGCTTGATCTGTCGGCGGCTTTCAACACCGTACCCCATGAGGGGCTCCTCGCCAGACTATATAACATCGGTCTGAGGGGGACGGTGCTCAGCTGGTTTACATCTTTTCTAGCTGGCTGTCGACAAACGGTCTGGGTCCCCCCCGGGTTCTGCTGAGATGCCGCCACTGGGAGTCGGAGTTCCGCAGGGTTCTGTGTTGAGCCCGACTCTCTTTAACATCTTTATGACCCCTTTGGCGGCACTGGCGGAGTCTTACGGGGCCCAGATCGTCTCTTACGCCGATGACACCCAGCTCCTCTTCACATGTAGGAAAGGGGAGGATTTTGATGAGGAGAGCATTCGGGATTGTCTCGGGCGGTGTTCAACTGGTTCCAGCGGTGCGGCCTTAAATGTAACTCTGACAAGTCGGAGGTGCTGTTTTTTGGCTGTGCCGCTGATACTGATTGGCAGACATGGTGGCCGGCAGATATGTTTCCCCCAGCTCAGGCATCCCAGGTGGCCAAAAACCTGGGAGTTAAGATCGACAACAATCTGACTATGAGATCTCAGATTCTCGGCCTCACGGGCGCATGTTTTGGCATCCTTAGGATGCTCCGGAAGTTTCTTCCTCTGCTCTTTGAAGCGCACAGGAAGATAACGGTGCAAGCTCTGATTGGCTCCAGATTGGATTATGCCAACGCGCTTTACTTGGGTCTGCCGGATTATTTACTGCAGCGATTACAGGTCGTGCAGAATTCCGCGGCGCGTGCCATTTTTGGCCTTCACAGGCGAGCCAGAGCGGCCGGTCTCGTACAGTCACTTCACTGGCTGCCTATCCGTAAACGGATAATTTTTAAGGCATTGACCTTGGCCCATAAAGCGCTCTTCGGTCTGGGAGCTAAATATCTCCAACGTAGGCTTGCTTTTTATCGTCCTACCAGAGCACTGCGCTCTAACTCTCTGTCTCTTGCTGTGGTGCCTCGAGTCAGGAAGGCCCGGATTGGGGGGCGTTCCTTTGGTTTGAGAGCGCCTCAGCTCTGGAACACTCTGCCATTGGTCCTACGCTGTACCTACAATCTGTTGTCTTTTAGGAGAGGCCTAAAAACTTGCCTTTTTACTCTTTAGTTGTGCTGTCTAGCTGTTTTCTGGATATCTGTGTTTGTTATGTTTGTCATGAGCTGCCACTATAAAGCTCCGGGACACTTCGTTGGAGTAGCCGTGCGCTATTCAAAAATAAAGTTAACATAACATAACAGAGGAGGTTCCGCCCTCTCAAAGAGGAAGAGGAAGAGGAGTTTACTCCAGATACTTTCTTGTCCCCAAAAAACATCATGAGGACAGGTTTCGACCAATCCTGGACCTTCGACTTCTGAACGAGGTCATAGTAAAGGAGAAGTATCGCATATTGGCCCTTCACCAAATATGTCCACATCTACAAGTAGGGGATTGGATGTGTTCGGTGGACCTCCAAGATGCGTACTTCCACATTTCCATTGCAAAATGTCATCGGAAGTACCTGCGGTTTGTGGTCGGCCACAAACATTATAAATACAAGGTCCTGCCCTTTGGTCTGAAGTCGGCTCTGCGAGTCTTCACCAAATGCATGGCAGTGATGGCAGCCTTTCTTCACAGAAAAGGTCTCTTTGTCTATCCATACGTGGACGACTGGCTGCTGAAAGGTCCATCCCCACTGCAAGTGAGACACAACTTCCAGTTCTGTCTACAACAGCTGCACGACCTCCGGCTGCATGTCAACATGGAGAAGTCAGTGCAGCAACCCACCCTGTCCATCCACTACCTCGGCTCCGTTCTGGAAACAAGCATGGGAAGAGCGTATCCTTCGGAAGAGAGACTATCTTCCATGAGACAGAGGTGCAGGCTTCTGCTCCAGGTGCAGAATCGGACAGTCCGGCAGGTGGCATCCCTGCTAGGATCGATGGGATCCTGCATCTTTCTCATTCCCAACACCAGGCTGAGGATGCGTCCTTTGCAGCAGACTCTGGAGGACCAGTGGGATCAGTCAATAGGTTCCTGAGAGGATCAGATCTCTCTCTGCCAGGCTGCGAGATCCTCCCTCTCTCGCTGGACTCAGCAGCGGAATCTGATGGTGGGAGTCCCTTTTCACCAGCCACTACCAGTACAATCAGTGGTGACAGGCTCGTCTCTACAAGGCTGGGGGGCACACATGGGGTGCCTTCAGATACAGGGACGGTTGGTCGGCAAAAGAACAGACATACCATATCAATATGCTGGAGCTACGAGTAGTCCATCTGGCTCTCAAGGCTTTCCTGCCGGCAATAGAGTCCGATTCGGTCCTGGTTCAGACAGACAACACGACGACCATGTTCTACCTGAACAAGCAGGGTGGTACTCAGTTGCGTCCTCTCTCCCTGGAGTCACAAGCGATCTGGCACTGTCTGCTCGCCCGGAACCTCTCTGTGGTGGCGATGCATCTTCCAGGAGAGCTAAATGTCAAGGCAGACGCACTCAGCAGGCACTTTGAAAATCAGCCAGACTGGGTGCTGCACGACGAGGTGGAGTCAGACCTTTTCCATCGTTGGGGTTGTCCGGAAATAGATTTATTCGCAGACGAAGAAAACACGAAATGCCACGCCTTCGCGTCCAGATTCCACCGTCCAGGGACATGGGGGAATGTTCTTTTAATGGACTGGTCAGGGACATTTGCCTACGCCTTTCCTCCTCTGCCCCTGATCCCGAAGGTGGTGTCCAAGCTACTCAGATCCAGCATGACCATGATTCTGATAGCTCCAGACTGGCCAAGGCAGTGGTGGTACCCGGACCTTTTTCATCTGTCGGTACTTCCACACAGGAGACTACCTTGCAGGCCGGACCTGCTGACCAAGATGGGAGGGAGGATTCTTCATCCCAACCTTCCCTCACTGAACTTGACGGACATTTAAAACTACCTCCTGATTGCATGCATATTATGAAAGAAGCAGAAAGACCCTCCACAAGAACGTCTTACGCGTTTAAGTGGAAGAGGTTTTTTCTGTGGTGTAGAGAACATCACTTTGATCCTACGAAGGGGCAAGTGGATGTCATTCTCCCTTACCTTCTGTACCTAGCAGGATCGGGTCTAAAATATGCTTCTATCAGGGTGCATTTATCTGCCATTACGGCGTACAGGAAGTCGCCTAGTCAGCCCTCCTTTTTCCAGATGCAGATGGTCAAGGACTTCTTCCAGGGTTTGAAGAAAGTTTATCCCCTGTTCGAAACCCTTCTCCTCCGTGGGAGTTGAACCTGGTGTTATCAAGGTTGATGGGCCCTCCTTTTGAGCAATACATAGAGCTTCCTTGCAGCATTTGTCTTGGAAGGCCGCTTTTCTGGTAGCCATTACATCAGTGCGCAGAGTAAACGAGATCCAAGCACTGTATCAATGAGCCTTACACTGTTTTCCACCATAACAGAGTAGTCTTGAGGGTGCATCCTTCTTTTCTCCCTAAGGTGGTGTCTGTTTTCCATATCAATCAGTCCATTTCCCTGCCATCTTTTTTCCCTAATTCAGTGACCCCGGCGGAGCGTTCGCTTCATTCCTTAGACCTTAATAGGGTGCTTCAGTTCTACCTAGAAAGTACCAAGGGCATAAGGAAGACAGATCAATTATTTGTCAATTATGGCGCCATGAGAACAGGCTTCCCAACTGCTAAGAGATCCATTTCAAGATGGATTGTATCCTACATTACCTTAGCTTACCAGCTGGCCAAAAGGCCCTTGTCTTTACCTCCTAAGGCACATTCCACCAGGGGGAAAGTGGCCACTGTTGCTTTCTTACATGACATCTCTATGTCAGAGATTTGCAAGGCCCCAACCTGGAAATCAGTTCATACTTTTACAAGGTACTATTGCCTAGAATCTGATTCCAGGGCTAATGCTCAAGGAGGCCAGGCCTCCTTGAGAAATCTTTTCGGATAGTGGTTTACTCTAGCCTAGCTTGGTTTTTTCTAAGCTTACTGATCACGTTTTTCTGTGTTCTCCTTTGCCAGCAGGGAGATTTGGTGAGGCTCACTATTCTATTCTAATGCTTATGACTATTGATGAGGATCCCCTGGAAGAGAAGGATTAGTTACTTACCTGTAATCCTAGTTCTCTTCCATGGGTATCCTCATCAAAGTCATAAGCAACCCTCCCGCCTCCCCGGGCAAAGGACTATTTTAATTTAGAGCTATTGTTAACCTCTTTGTTCCATGGTTTTTTCAGTCTCCGCAAAAAACAACTGACCTAACTATCACCCCTGAGGCATGATGGGAAGCTGGGGGTCATGAGTGCCTTAAAAGCACAGTGTCAGTTTATTGCTATACAACTACAGGTTAGCTTTTCAGTCTTTTTAGACTGTGTATTTGCAATGCAGCCTGGGAGCTTTCTATGCTTTCAGTGTTTTATGAGAATGTCTACTGCTTTCTGAGCATTAAAACAGTTTCTAAACAAACCTTGTTGTTGTTTCTCATGTTTCGAATGCATGTCATTCATGTATGGTGGAAAGACTTTGCAGCATGATTCAGCTCTAGTGTTTATTAGGCTGCAATTGCTTATGTGTATATATATATATGTATGTATATATATATATATATATATGTATGTATATATAGGTATATGTATATATAGGTATATATGGATATATATAATATAGTGTTTCCAGGGTCCCGCGCATGGGTGGGAATATTCTAATGCTTATGACTTTGATGAGGATACCCCTGGAAGAGAACTAGGATTACAGGTAAGTAACTAATCCATAACTCCTGTGATTACTGTTCTTCCTGGAGAGAATTAAGTCTAGTTGGATTTTTGACTTGTGGAAGTTTTGATTAATTTAAGGTAGAGCAGAGGGTTAATGTGCCTGCTACAATGAACATGTACCATGCAGATCACAAAGTGAATATAATGTAAATAGGTCCGTGGGTTATTGCTTTTGTCCGAGACTTCCTTTTGTTAATTGCAGTTTATAAGTTAAAATCGTAATATAGCACAGTGAGCTATTAAATGTCATCAAAGAACTGCATGCAAAGTATAGACTACAGCATTATGATTTTTATTCTCCGGTCCTTCATTATCCTAATGTTGCAAAAAGGGTTCATTTGTGTAGAAATCAATTCTGAATATTAAAGAGGACCCCAACCATGGTGGCATTTTTAAAATTCAGAGTTTGTGCTACTCCAGACCGAGCACTCTTAAACTATACTGCCTCCCAGTATGGATGACGTATGAATCGTACCCCTTGTCATCTGTCTTATGTAATGCTTTGTATACACTTATTTACACACGTATAATTGATTGTCCCTTTGTAATGTGTGTGTGATGTGAAGTGCTCTGACACCCTTCACTGTAATGAGTGATTCTATTATACGAATTAAATGCATCTGAGAGGGAGTGGTTATGGAGACCTGAGGGACACTATTAAAGGGTGGTAGTAAGGAATCCGTGGCGGGTGTGGTCATGAGGGAGGGGGGAGTTACAACAAACATTGTCACACAAGGCGCCAACAGCAGTAAAGCCGGCCCTGAACAAATCTCTCGTCCCTTTCTGGGCAAGCGCTATCTCAACAGTACTCTTCAGCGTCTCACCTCTATAGTGTGGGTGGGTTCGGTGGAGCCCCCCGGGACCACCTAGGGCAGTATGAACTTCTGTAACCTTATAGCAGTAGGCAGGCTGCTCTGTTGTGTGGTGTAGTCTCTGCAGTAACCAGTTGTAATCAGATAACCTTATGTATGCTGGTTGAGTCGTTCAGCGATAATTTTCTGTGCCATTTTGTAGACATTCACCCCCCACCTCACATCTCCCTCTTTGCCATCTGCAAAGATCTCCCTGTGCCACCCCATAGCTCCCTTCTTCTGGTTTCTGAGTGGCGATCTTGCCACCTCTGCTGTTTTTTGCCATGTCCTGTCATGGGCATAGCCCATGTTGAGATGCCTGTGCTGTGATGGAAAAGAAATTCGTTGAGGTGCGGGTGGTGCTAATTCTATCTCTTGCAATTGTACAACACTTGGAGATCTCAGTCCCTCTCACTCTGTCTTTCTCTCTCGCACACTCACGCACACATGCGCTCTCTGTCTCAACCGTGTTTGTACATTGGTCTGTTCATATGTCATTCACGTGTTGCTTCTGCTCACAAACATGAGGCAGTGGGTCAGCCCACGGCCACCATTGACGTTCTTCACCACAAATGGCAGCATTTTGCTTGTGATTGCATATATAATTACTTAGGCAAATAAGGAAAATATGGGCAAAGAAATATAAGAACAGAAACCCAGATCCAAATCTGTTAGAAACAATTTATTAGTATCAAAAAAAGCATTTTGCTTGTGCACATCTACCTAAAAAGTAGTCCACTTAGGTACCTGGGCTAGTGAGCTTATTTCTGATTTTACTTCTGTTTTCATTTCATGTTTTTTTTTTGGTTCATATATATTTATTTGTTTGCAAACACATTCACCCTATGTTTAGATGGCAACGTTTTTACTTTTTATTACTTTTAAACGGTAATGTCCAATGCATACATCTGCAAAAAAAAGTAAACAATGCAGCCTTTCCAAAGATTGACCAATTGCCTGCCAGTACTTGTTTAAATATACTATTTATTATTAGAGCAACCGTTCTCTGTTGGGCTGGGGCATGCAACTTCATTTTCTAGTCTAACTTCCTGAAATTCAAAACCCACTTAGGACACACCGCTTTCATATAAAGTCAGTATGCCTCGACTAGTTTTAGTGCCAGAGAGACCGCGATTACGAGGCTTTCATCACCACTTTGGTTTATTCACTCTTTTAGGTACCAGATTTCTACTATACAGGGTTCCATCCGTTGCTGGTTAATATCATCTGAAGTGGATGTGCATTGGATGGCAGTTAAAACCTAATCATGTACTAGACTACATTTTAATTCCACTTCTTAGGCCAGCTTCATCTTCTGCCTCCTAGTAACATTTGTCTGTGAGAATGTTACTTTCGTCTGCTAATGCAGTCTGTTCAAGAAAAGCACCCTACTCCCAGACTTGATGTTGTAGTCCAAAATGTTTCTTCATTATGGGATAGTTTTTCAAGGACAGCTGTGCAAGATGTGCAAAGCCCCCCAAACATTATCAACTCTTCCCCTAATGTACCAGAGAATGCTTGTTCATTCTTTGCATTTACGGTTCTGGAGGTCTCCTTCCTTCCTTAGTCTGTCCTCAGGTCTGCGGTCACCTCCCTGCTTCCTTTCGGTTTTAAGAGTGTTGCAGAGTCTAAGATGTTAATCAGTCTTGAACCTTTCAAGAGCTCCTGTGCCACAGGAATTTCTGCCTTTTTTTTCACCAGGAGGACACATTTGTAGCTTTTACAGTCCTGTACATTCGTGGGTGGTTTATTGTTGGACCTGGTAGTATTTGTGCTTTAAGCGCCTTGCAGTTGAGACTGAGAGACTACTTGTTCATTGTTCACTTTGGTTCTGGGGAATTACCTGACCCCCTGAAGCCAGGAGGGTTGGGACCGCTGTGTGCTGCTAGACATTATCCACTCTGAGCACGGGTAGATTATTTCACTACGTTTCGCTAGGACTGTTAGCTGGGTTTCCCATCTATTGCACCTACACCAAAAATAACATATTGCCAATGTGTTTTTTACGGCTTGTGTGTGGGGGGGTGCTAGTTCTAATAAAAAAAAAACACCAGCCCCTTCCAGGCTCCCAGGCTGGACATGTAGGTATGTAGGGGACGGGGGGGGGGGGTCAGTTTTGAAACAAAATTGTCACTGCTGGGAGTTCATCTATAGGAGCGGCTTGCGCTCCCCACCCGCCACGGCTGCGGGCCCCACGCCCTCCCCTGCTGCGGGCCCCACGCCCTCCCCTGCTGCGGGCCCCTCGCCCTCCACGGCTGCGGGCCCCGCACCCTCCCCTGCTGCGGGTCCTCCACGGCTGCGGGCCCGCACCCTCCCCTGCTCCAGGCCCCACGCCCTCCCCTGCTGCGGGGCACCGCGCCCTCCACCGCTGCAGGCCCCGTCTCCGCGGGGGCCTCGTCGCACCATGGCCCCCTCGCCGCCGGTGCCTGGCAGTGACTCACGTCCACCCCTCCACCGAAAGCTGAACAAATGGCGTTGGATAAAGACTTCCAATTGTTTGCACGTAGGTGGAAAGTAAATAATACCCTTTAATGATGCGGAAAGAAATCGCTGCCTTTTGGAAGATGAGCAGCGAATATCAAGTTACAGATGTTTGTGAATTGACCGTATACAATTGGAAATGCAGAAACCATACGTTTCCGCCCGAGATGCGTCTCCATTGATATGCGCGCAGCGTTGTCTGCCGGGGTAGCAGAACACGCGCATCCTGTGGTGTCTGTCCCTGGCGCCTGTCCGGGGTGTCTGTCCGTCGTGCCTGCCCGGGGTGCCTGTCCACGGAGCACAGGTGGCCCTGGTGAGTTGAAAGGCTGCAAACCCCATCTTTTGGCTGCTTGCTTTGGAGGCCCAAAAAATTGAGGTACATATGTGTTTGCTCTTATATACTGAAGTGCATGAAATCGAGGTACATATGTGTTTGCTCTTATATACAGAAGTGCATGGCGCTGGTAGCGATCGGCAGCTTTTACACACGTTTTAGAAGTCTGCGCACACCCAGAACTGCCATAAACTGTTTCTGCACCTGCACAACATCACAGGACCAAGAGTCCAGCACAGCAAGATAGCTCCTCTGTGTGAGCCAATATTCGTGACATTTCATCCATTCCCCAAACTGGTGGGAAGCGTCACTTGGTCCAACTGCAGTGCAGCTCCAGAGAGAGTTGCAACAGGTGAACAGAAGTGCCATCTTAGTTTCTCGCCCTCTTAGGTCTGGACATGTCGCTGCTCAGGCCACAGCTGCCAGGGCGCTCCTCACAGTTCTTTGTTTCTCGCCCTCTTAGGTCTGGACATGCCGGTGCTCAGGCCCGCTGCCCAGAGCGCTCCTCACAGGTCTTTGTTTCTCGCCCTCTTAGGTCTGTTCATGTCGCTGCTCAGGCCCGCTGCCCAGAGCGCTCCTCACAGTTCTTTGTTTCTCGCCCTCTTAGGTCTGGACATGTCGGTGCTCAGGCCAGCTGCCAGGGCGCTCCTCACAGTTATTTGTTTCTCGCCCTCTTAGGTCTGGACATGCCGGTGCTCAGGCCCACTGCCAGGGCGCGCCTCACAGTTCTTTGTTTCTCGCCCTCTTAGGTCTGTTCATGTCGCTGCTCAGGCCAGCTGTCAGGGTGCGCCTCACAGTTCTTTGTTTCTCGCCCTCTTAGGTCTGTTTATGTCGCTGCTCAGGGCGCTCCACACAGTTCTTTGTTTCTCGCCCTCTTAGGTCTGGACATGTCGATGCTCAGGCCAGCTGCCAGGGCGCTCCTCACAGTTCTTTGTTTCTCGCCCTCTTAGGTCTGGACATGTCGATGCTCAGGCCAGCTGCCAGGGCGCTCCTCACAGTTCTTTGTTTCTCGCCCTCTTAGGTCTGTTCATGTCGCTGCCCAGAGCGGTCCTCACAGTTCTTAGTTTCTCGCCCTCTTAGGTCTGGACATGTCGCTGCCCAGACCGCTCTTCACAGTTCTTCGTTTCTCGCCCTCTTAGGTCTGGACATGTCGCTGTCAGAGCGTGCCTCACAGTTCTTCGTTTCTCGCCCTCTTAGGTCTGTTAATGTCTCTGCCCAGGGCGCTCCTCACAGTTTTGTTTCTCTCCCTCTTAGGTCTGGATATATTGGTCCTCAGGCCAGCTGCCAGGGCGCTCCTCACAGTTCTTCGTTTCTCGCCCTCTTAGGTCTGGACATGTTGGTGCTCAGGCCAGCTGCCCAGGGCGCTCCTCACAGTTCTTCGTTTCTCGCGTCTCGCCCTCTTAGGTCTGGACATGTCGATGCCAGGGCGCTCCCCCCAGTTCTTCGTTTCTCGCTCTCTTAGATCTGTTAATGTCTCTGCCCAGGGCGCTCCTCACAGTTTTGTTTCTCTCCCTCTTAGGTCTGGATATGTTGGTCCTCAGGCCAGCTGCCAGGGCGCTCCTCACAGTTCTTCGTTTCTCGCCCTCTTAGGTCTGGACATGTTGGTGCTCAGGCCAGCTGCCCAGGGCGCTCCTCACAGTTCTTCGTTTCTCGCGTCTCGCCCTCTTAGGTCTGGACATGTCGATGCCAGGGCGCTCCCCCCAGTTCTTCGTTTCTCGCTCTCTTAGATCTGTTCATGTCGGTGTTCAGGCCCGCAGCCCAAAGCGCTACTCACAGTTCTTTGTTTCTCGCCCTCTTAGATCTGTTCATGTCGGTGCTCAGGCCCGCAGCCCAAAGCGCTCTTTACAGTTCTTCGTTTTCTGTCCTCTTAGGTCTGGCGAGCACCCCTCCAAGAGTTACTGAAGGCGAGCACCCCACCAGAAGCCACTGGGGGCGAGCACCCTGCCAGAAGCCACTGGGGAGAGCAGCCCGCAGAAGCCACTGGAGGCGAGCACCCCTCCAGAAGCCACTAGGGAGAGCAGTCCGCAGAAGCCCTGGAGGCGAGCACCCCTCCGGAAGCCACTGGAGGGCAGCACCCCGCAGAAGGCACTGGAAGCGAACACCCCTCAGAAGAGCACCGGAAGCGAACACCCCTCAGAAGAGCACCGGAAGCAATCACCCCTCAGAAGAGCACCGGAAGCGAACACCCCTCAGAAGAGCACCGGAAGCGAACACCCCTCAGAAGAGCACCCTGCAGGAGCCACTGGAGGCAAGCACCCCTCCAGAAGCCACTGGAGGCGAGCACCCCTCCAGAAGCCACTGGAGGGCAGCACCCTCCAGAAGCCACCGGAGGCGAGCACCCCTCCAGAAGCCACCGGAAGCGAACATCCCTCAGAAGAGCACCCTGCAGGAGCCACTGGAGGCGAGCACCCCTCCAGAAGCCACTGGAGGGCAGCATCCTTCCAGAAGCCACTGGAGGGCAGCATCCTTCCAGAAGCCACTGGAGGGCAGCATCCTTCCAGAAGCCACTGGAGGCCAGCATCCTTCCAGAAGCCACTGGAGGGCAGCACCCTTCCAGAAGCCACTGGAGGGCAGCACCCTTCCAGAAGCCACTGGAGGCGAGCACCCTTCCAGAAGCCACTGGAGGCGAGCACCCTTCCAGAAGCCACTGGAGGCGAGCACCCTTCCAGAAGCCACTGGAGGCGAGCACCCTTCCAGAAGCCACTGGAGGCGAGCACCCTTCCAGAAGCCACTGGAGGCGAGCACCCTTCCAGAAGCCACTGGAGGCGAGCACCCTTCCAGAAGCCACTTGAGGCAAGCACCCAGCAGAAGCCACTGGAAGCGAGCACCCCTAAAGGAGTTACTGAAGGCGAGCACCCCACCAAAAGCCATTGGTGGCGAGCACCTCGCCAGAAGACACTGGGGAGAGCAGCCCGCAGAAGCCACTGGAGGCGAGCACCCCGCCAGAAGCCACTGGAGGGCAGCATCCTTCCAGAAGCCACTGGAGGCCAGCATCCTTCCAGAAGCCACTGGAGGGCAGCATCCTTCCAGAAGCCACTGGAGGGCAGCACCCTTCCAGAAGCCACTGGAGGGCAGCACCCTTCCAGAAGCCACTGGAGGCGAGCACCCTTCCAGAAGCCACTGGAGGCGAGCACCCTTCCAGAAGCCACTGGAGGCGAGCACCCTTCCAGAAGCCACTGGAGGCGAGCACCCTTCCAGAAGCCACTGGAGGCGAGCACCCTTCCAGAAGCCACTGGAGGCGAGCACCCTTCCAGAAGCCACTGGAGGCGAGCACCCCTCCAGAAGCCACTGGAGGCGAGCACCCCTCCAGAAGCCACTGGAGGGCAGCATCCTTCCAGAAGCCACTGGAGGCCAGCATCCTTCCAGAAGCCACTGGAGGGCAGCATCCTTCCAGAAGCCACTGGAGGGCAGCACCCTTCCAGAAGCCACTGGAGGGCAGCACCCTTCCAGAAGCCACTGGAGGCGAGCACCCTTCCAGAAGCCACTGGAGGCGAGCACCCTTCCAGAAGCCACTGGAGGCGAGCACCCTTCCAGAAGCCACTGGAGGCGAGCACCCTTCCAGAAGCCACTTGAGGCAAGCACCCAGCAGAAGCCACTGGAAGCGAGCACCCCTAAAGGAGTTACTGAAGGCGAGCACCCCACCAAAAGCCATTGGTGGCGAGCACCTCGCCAGAAGACACTGGGGAGAGCAGCCCGCAGAAGCCACTGGTGGCGAGCACCCCGCTAGAAGCCACTGGAGGCGAGCACCCCTCCAGAAGCCAGTGGAAGTGAGCACCCCTCCAGAAGGCACTGGAAGCGAGCACTCAGCAGGAGCCACTGGAGGCGAGCACCCAGAAGAAGCCACTGGAAGCAAGCACCCCTCCGGGAGTTACTGAAGGCGAGCACTCCACCAAAAGCCATTGGGAGAGAGCATCCCGCCAGAAGCCACTGGGGAGAGCACCCCACAGAAGAGCGCCCCTCCAGGAGTTACTGAAGGCGAGCACCCCACCAAAAGCCATTGGGGCGAGCATCCCGCCAGAAGCCACTGGGGAGAGCAGCCCGCAGAAGCCACTGGAGGCGAGCACTCGGCAGGAGCCACTGGAGGCGAGCACCCCTCCAGAAGCCACTGAGGCGAGCACCCTTCCAGAAGCCACTGGAGGCGAGCACCCTTCCAGAAGCCACTGGAGGCGAGCACCCTTCCAGAAGCCACTGGAGGCGAGCACCCTTCCAGAAGCCACTGGAGGCGAGCACCCTTCCAGAAGCCACTGGAGGCGAGCACCCTTCCAGAAGCCACTTGAGGCAAGCACCCAGCAGAAGCCACTGGAAGCGAGCATCCCGCCAGAAGCCACTGGGGAGAGCAGCCCGCAGAAGCCACTGGAGGCGAGCACTCGGCAGGAGCCACTGGAGGCGAGCACCCCACCAGAAGGCACTGGAGGCGAGCACTCCTCCAGAAGCCATTGAGGAGAGCACCCCGCCAGAAGCCACTGGAGGCGAGCACCCCGCCAGAAGCCACTGGAGGCGAGCACCCCACCAGAAGCCGTTGGGGAGAGCACCCTGCCAGAAGGCACTGGAGGTGAACGCCCCGCAGGAGCGATTGCAAGCGAGCACCCCGCAAAGCGGCTGCTGGATGGCCACCAGGGCCGGCTGCCCCCACCGAAGGCCCGCCACCTCTGACTCAGTAGACATCGGTAGACTGCTGCTAATTACTTGTCCAGGTCGGTTAATGAGTTCAAATACAGACGTAGACTGGTTTGTAATCTCTCTGCACCCCTGGCACATGAAATGTATACATTTGGCGCGGGTGTCAAGGTCACAGAGCAGATGATCCGAATCTTGACTGTGTAAGTAGCTCTGGTTACACCCCCCGCCCCTCCCCACATTTTACTGCTCCTCAAACCCTTCATTGTTTTACAGTATGCTCATGCCCGCAGCCCAAAGCGCTCCTCACAGTTTTTCGTTTCTCGCCCTCTCAGGTCAGGACATGTCGCTGCCCAGAGCGCTCCCCGCAGTTTTTTAGGTCTTGCCTGCCAATGCGCTTGCGCGTTGCTGGCGAGAGATATAGAGGGGCACCAGAAAATCATACCAAAAGGGCTTTGGAATGCGGATTATGGTCAGTGCATTTTCTACGGGCGCACACACTCTCCATTTGCTCCTCCTCCCCCCATCAAACTTGAAAGGAAGCCGCTCGCACACCACCATTTGTCTGAGCCTTGGCATCAGACTTCAAAGGCTGCCGCTCATCCAAATTCGCTTCTTGCCCCGAGCCTGCATCCTGGCTGGGACTGCCTGTTTCATTAAAAGTTAGGCCTATTTACTTTTTAGCAACAGTGTTTGCACAACACACATGCAGCACTGCAGTGCTGGCAGGAAAGGGTTTCTTTTTGTGGTGATGCGACAACACTTCACTGTCAAGTGACAAAGAGCGCCCAGCTATGCGGGGCTAACGCCCACATTTGTTTAAAATCAAGTTTTGTTTTTTGACTAGTTTACAATAATGTTTGAAAATATCAGTGCATGAAGCTTGACATATATTGTATTTTTCACATTTTGCACAGCCCCTGTGTTATGTTTAGGGGCTGGGTTGTGCTCTGTACACACAAGTAAATTATTTCCTACAAATACATTTTTCCCTACTGTTTTGCTTTTAATGCACCATACTCTTTAGGTTTCGCCTGTCGAAAGCTGCGCAAGCAGCGTTTCGCTCAGGCGAAATCTTTTGTTTTGCAGTATGTGGGCTTTGTCCCGGCTCAGTCTTCCATTGGCTAGCTCCATAAATGGAGGCTAGCCATTGGAAGACCGAGGCGTCCGTCATTCTGTGAGGCGACTCGTGGGCGTTCCTGAGATTTTTTCTCATCCAGCCCCTTTGTTGCCGTCATTGCGGCGGTGGGCGGTTCATATTTTTTTTGGGGGGGGAAGGTTTATTTTGGTCATTGCAGGCCCACCGCCGCCGGAAGAAGTCCAGGTGAGTGCTTTTCTTGCCTTTCCCGCACCCCCTCCCGCTGTCCGTGCCTTTCCCGCACCCCCTCCCGCTGTCCGTGCCTTTCCCGCCCCCCCTCCCGCTGTCCGTGCCTTTCCCGCACCCCCTCCCCGCTGTCTGTGCCTTTCCCACCCCCCGCTGTCTGTGCCTTTCCCGCCCCCTCCCGCTGTCCGTGCCTTTCCTGCCCTTCCTCCCGCTGTCCGTGCCTTTCCCGCCCTCCCTCCCGCTGTCCGTGCCTTTCCCGCCCCCCTCCCGCTGTCTGTGCCTTTCCCGCCCCCTCCCGCTGTCCGTGCCTTTCCTTGTTTTTCGTCGGTGCATTGGCAGGTGTTGGCTATTCTGTTAAATTACACAAGATTGGGTTCATTATTTTATTTGTTAGCACCGCGAGGTTGAGTGAGTTGTCTAGAATCGCTGGTTGCAGAGCTGACGCCGGGACTCGAACCTGGTTTCCCAGTTCCGAGGCAGTAATACCACATCCTCTCATATTGGTACTCGGCAGTGCCAGACCCTCTAGCGTAGGTTGCTGTCCTGTTTGGCACCGACTGGTCTGCTTCCAGCTGGAGTCCTGTCGGGCGCCGTTTACAGGTTCATTGCACGGGGGAGTTTGCCACTCACCGCGGATACACCAAGCTGCACATGGCACTGTTTACGCTCTGAGATGTAATACTCTGCTCCGTGTGTTTTAGATCTCTACGCTTCCTTATCTGAAAACTGAGACTGCCTCGGAAAACCTCCCCTCTCAAGATGGCAGCCGCTGCCGCCCACTGTAACTCCACCCTGGGTGCACGTTGAGACGAGGAAACAAGAGCAGAGCCGGGTATGGAAACCGAAAGTTATCCGCGGCTGAGCAGGTGCTTGAGCCTCATACTGCCTCACTCGATGCAGGCGGGCACAGGCCGGCACTCGGCCTAAGAAGTCGCCCGGGCCCTCCATGGCCACCCGATGATTCCCTCGGCACAAGCGTCTATGCCCCGGACCTCACCGCGGAAGCCGTGGCCTATCATCAGCCTCCCGCCGACCCACCCGGCCCTGGTGTATGGCTGACATCCGGTTTGGGCAACCGGGCACGGCTTGCCATTGGCCCGGACAAGCCCCGACTCGGAAGCCGAGAGGAGCACCTGGACATGGGTTCCAGCTCCCCGAGGCCTCCTCCATGACTTTCATGCCGCCGCCTCACACGGGAAGATCTCAACAGGTAACTGGGGTGGGCGGGAAGTAAACTACGAATACAGAAGGTCCAAAATGGATAAAATACCGATCACTGCAGTAAATCTATCCTAAAGCCAATGCTCATTTTTGTTGCTGGGTCTACCGTCCTAACCCAGAGAACCCTCATCATACAAGTATCTTTAATTGTCTGCTTAATCCTCCCCACCTGACTACCAATATCCACCCACAGTTCATTCACAGCAGTGCTTCTTAACCCATGGACTGTGGATCCCCACTTGTTCCCTATTGGAAGTCCCGGACTCCAGCCACAGCAATTTCTACGACTTGATCCTCAAATACAGTAATCTACCAAAAAAAAGTATATATCAAGCAAATACCAAAGCTATTAACTGTTTTCTAGAATTCACACAAAAAATGACACACATCGAAATAGTATTTAATGAGTTGGCTGGAGCCAGTACCCTAGGCTCCTAAAATTTTATTTTGTGTTTTTTTTTACTTCTGGTGCACCCTCCACTTTTTATTTTGTATATTCGTGCTTCAATTTAGGCCACAAATCCTCCATACTAATTGCTATGTCGTTCTCACACAAACCAAGCAAACTATGCCAACTTAATTTTTAACCTCCAATTTCACTTTGCTTCATATTTGAAGGGCTTCTTAACATTTCCAATTTTTCTTTTTATGTGTTTATTCTTTATTAATCTGCTGATATTATATAATTGTCTGAGCCCAAGGTTGTGCTTGGCGATGTGCAGGTTGGCCTGTTGCCCGGTGTCTGTGTACCAGGATACTTATTTTCCTATGTTCTAATGTGCGCAATAATTTGTGTATGTATTGTGTGCGGCAATTCCAGTCTGGCTACATGTCCCATTTAATTTCTTCGTTTATTTTTAGAGCATGTTGGACTGCATTGTTCCTTGTTATGGTGTGTGCACAAACCGTGCTTCCATGTGTTCGTGTGTTTTTCTTTCTGTCTGAGTGTAACTGACACTGTTGTGGACTGTGGTATGCATGCGATTCTATTTCTGTTATATATCAGTTGAAGCTTGTTGTCTGTCCGTGTATCTGTGTAACTATTTGCTTGTGTGTCAGCGTGCCTGCTCGTCTGCGTGTGTTAACAAGTGTGCCTTGCTATATGTACTTTATTTTGTGTCAATGCTCCTGGCTTTCCTGTTTGTTTTTCCGTGATTTCCTCCTAAGTCCACCCATGCGCCTGTTTGCGTACGTGCTATGGGTGTTGTGAGGTCTCTCCGCTTGCTTTCTTCCCACTTGCTTCAGAACCCCCACACTGTTCTCCCATACCTTCTTTGTGTCCCGCCTCTGTTATTAACATTCCTTATTAACACCCGCCGGGCAGGTAACTCGTCATTGTGGTTATGGCTCTCAGAGAGGGCTGTTATTGTGTAGGACGGTGTATCCCACAGCCATAACCAGCCCGTCGGGTAATACCTGAAATAAGGCAACACTAGATTTTGTGAAGCGCCTTCAGGCAGAATGCTGAGCCTGGATGCGTTCTAACAGGCAGGTTATGCCTAGGGGAGAGCAGACTCGCTCAGTGACCCTCTACCACTCAGGCCGCTGATCTTGCTCCCTGCAGCGACCTTTTAAATGAGGATTATTAGTGTGACCTATGAAAGGGTTGTGAATACTTCAATATTGCTTAAAATATCGATCCCCACAGTATAGGTTAGAGCTCTATTCTATTATTAAAATATAATACATACTGGCATCCAAGCGCAAGAGATTGCCGGCAACCCGGTGAAATGAGGGCTGTGCACCCCTTCTCAAGCCCTGAACAGGGCCTGAAATACTGTGAAGCCGCTTTGGAGGCCAGAGAGGCTCGTGGGGGCATTTCTTCATGTTCTCGTTTGCCTCCACTTCTTCCTCTCCCTCTGCGTTTCGCTTCTGGCCGGTCCCAGCTCCCTGGCAGGCAGCAACTCTTTAATGCCGGTGCGAGCAGCCGGCAGCAGCGGTACTCACCTGAGGTGAGGCTCTTTCTGGTGGAGTTAGAGGACTCCTCTAAAATATTTACTCACCAGAGAGTTAAAAATAAGACTGCAACACGGGGCAGCGAAGGTAGAAGGATGCCAGGCTTTCCGTACCTACCGACAAATGATATTTTGCGGTTTGGGCGCTCCCATTCACAACATAACAATACCGTCTATATAAGCCATTTCTTGCAAGTTAGCATGCTGTTGCGTCCATGTATGGTCGTGTCATAAGGCAGCTGCCTACAATAGCCTTATTATACCACTGCCCCTGCTGCTTGTTCGAGTCTCTACAGAGTCGGTCAGCGGACTCATCCGAGTGCAAACCCATCACGGCCCCATTTGTTGTAAATACAAGCCCACGGCCGGCTTTCGCCTCCACTTCCTTCTATGTGTTTTATACCAGCATCACAAGTCCTGTGTTCAGGAGCGAAGCTATTAATGTGCTGCCGGTTCAGTGGCACCGGGGCCGAGACTGTCCTTTTTTTGCACCAGTGTCTCACTAGTTTGTGTTTTTACCCACGCCTTTGACCCTGTACCCACTCCCTCCCACACTTCCCGTACTTTTTAAAGCACTTCGACCTTTGATTACACGGTAGGCACATCCTTCTTCACATGGCTTCTCAGCGCTAGCACATCCCGCTGGTCTGCTCTCCCACGAAGCAGGCGCGTCCCTGCGTGTTCATCAATCCCCGGAGGCGGTGCCTGTGAGAGCCGGGATGAGCTGGAAACAACCCACACCTGCAGTGTGAGAAACAGTGTGTATGAGAGACAGCAGTGTGTGTAAGAAAGACAGCAGTGTGTGAGAAACAGCAGTGTGTGTGAGAGAGACAGCTGTGGGTGTGTTCAAGGCAGAGTCAGCAGTGTGAGAGAGACAGCATTGTGAGACCTTTTATTAATGTTTTGGTTTTTGAAACCTAAATAAAACGAATTATTTGCAATGTCAACACAAACTTGCGTAAATACGTGACCTATTGCATTGAAAATGCAATAGGTCTCACATTTGCGAGAGATTAAACTATTGCCATTGTAAATGACAATGCCATTTATTTATCTGTTTTCAAAACCAACACATAAATAAAAAGTTTGTCATTTACAATGCCAATAGCTCAAACTTTTGCAAAGGCGAAACCGTTTCATTGTAAATGCTTGTTGTTTAATGATGTTATCCCTAATGTCTGCTTTGCTTCGTGGCCCTGACTCAGAAACCCATGTTGTTGTGTTGTGGCTGAGCCAAATCTTAAAATTTTTTCAAGTAAGGTAAACAACGTAATAGCCCGGTATAAATATTAGTCGTGTAAAAAGGAAAAAAAAACATTGATACCTTTTGTTAGGCTACACTTAATTTTGGTAGGTCATTTTAAGTAGTTTTATTCCCCCATTAATAGCACGCTGCATACCGCCCAAAGCTTTGTTTATTTTTATTTTTTAAGTTTGAGATAGGATCGATATATTAGTTACTTAAAATGTAAAGATAGTTTATAACGAACATTTTATTGTTGTGCATTGGGATTTCCACCACCACCATGTCCACCACCACCACAGCCACCACCACGAGGCCACTACCACGTCCACCACCACGTCTACCTCCGCCACCACCACATCCACTAACACCACCACGTCCACCTCCACGTCCACCACCACCACGTTCACCACCTCCCTGTCCACCACAACCATGTCCACCACCACCAACACGTCCACCACAAGGCCACCTCTCTCTATCGCCATCACTAGTTCTATCTATCGCCCTCACTCTATCTATCTATCGCCCTCACTCTATCTATCTATCGCCCTTACTCTAGCTATCGCCCTCACTCTAGCTATCTATCGCCCTCACTCTAGCTATCTATCGCCCTCACTCTCTCTATCGCCCTCACTCTCTCTATCGCCCTCACTCTCTCTATCGCCCTCACTCTCTCTATCGCCCTCACTCTCTCTATCGCCCTCACTCTCTCTATCGCCCTCACTCTCTCTATCGCCCTCACTCTCTCTATCGCCCTCACTCTCTCTATCGCCCTCACTCTATCTATCTGTCGCCCTCACTCTATCTGTCGCCCTCACTCTATCTGTCGCCCTCACTCTATCTGTCGCCCTCACTCTATCTGTAGCCCTCACTCTATCTGTCGCCCTCACTCTATCCATGTATTGCCCTCACTCTATCCATGTATCGCCCTCACTCTATCCATGTATCGCCCTCACTCTATCCATGTATCGCCCTCACTCTATCCATGTATCGCCCTCACTCTATCCATGTATCGCCCTCACTCTATCCATGTATCGCCCTCACTCTATCCATGTATCGCCCTCACTCTATCCATGTATCGCCCTCACTCTATCCATGTATCGCCCTCACTCTATCCATGTATCGCCCTCACTCTATCCATGTATCGCCCTCACTCTATGTATCGCCCTCACTATGTCCATGACTCTATCCATGTGTCGCCCTCACTCTGTCCATGACTCTATCCATGTGTCGCCCTCACTCTGTCCATGTGTCGCCCTCACTCTGTCCATGTGTCGCCCTCACTCTGTCCATGTGTCGCCCTCACTCTGTCCATGTGTCGCCCTCACTCTGTCCATGTGTCGCCCTCACTCTGTCCATGTGTCGCCCTCACTCTGTCCATGTGTCGCCCTCACTCTGTCCATGTGTCGCCCTCACTCTGTCCATGTGTCCCCTCACTCTGTCCATGTGTCGCCCTCACTCTGTCCATGTGTCGCCCTCACTCTATCCATGTGTCGCCCTCACTCTATCCATGTGTCGCCCTCACTCTATCGCCCCCTCACTCTATCGCCCCCTCACTCTATCGCCCCCTCACTCTATCGCCCCCTCACTCTATCGCCCTGTTGCCCTCACTCTGTCTATCTGTTGCCCTCACTCTGTCTATCTGTCGCCCTCACTCCCACTGTCGCCCTCTCTATCTATCTGTCGCCCTCACTCCCACTGTCGCCCTCTCTATCTATCTGTCGCCCTCACTCCCACTGTCGCCCTCACTCTATCTATCGCCCTCCCTCACTCTATCTATGGCCCTCCCTCTATCGCCCTCCCTCTATCTATCTATCGCCCTCCCTCTATCGCACTCCCTCTATCTATCTATCGCCCTCCCTCTATCGCATCCCCACAACATCACTATGTGCTACCACAGCATTACTGAACGCCACAGCATCACTCGTCGCCACCACAACATCACTCGTCGCCACTACAACATCATTCGTCGCCACCACAGCATCAATCTGTGCAACCATTCAACAACATTTGTCGCACTCGATCTATCGCACTGACTCTATCAATCGCCCTCCCTCTATCAATCGCCCTCCCTCTATCAATCGCCCTCCCTCTATCAATCGCCCTCCCTCTATCAATCGCCCTCCCTCTATCAATCGCCCTCCCTCTATCAATCGCCCTCCCTCCCTCTATCTATCTATCTCCCTCACTCTTTCTATCACCCTCACTCTTTCTATCTATCTCCCTCACTCTTTCTATCACCCTCACTCTTTCTATCTATCGCCCTCACTCTTTCTATCTATCGCCCTCACTCTTTCTATCTATCGCCCTCACTCTTTCTATCTATCGCCCTCACTCTTTCTATCTATCGCCCTCTCTCTTTCTATCGCCCTCTCTCTTTCTATCGCCCTCACTCTTTCTATCGCCCTCACTCTTTCTATCGCCCTCACTCTTTCTATCTATCGCCCTCACTCTTTCTATCGCCCTCACTCTATCGCCCTGCTATCGCCCTCACGCTATCTATCGCCCTCATTCTTTCTATCTATCGCCCTCACTCTTTCTATCTATCGCCCTCACTCTTTCTATCTATCGCCCTCACTCTTTCTATCTATCGCCCTCACTCTTTCTATCTATCGCCCTCACTCTTTCTATCTGTCGCCCTCACTCTGTCTATCTGTCGCCCTCACACCCACTATCGCCCTCTCTCTATCTATCTGTCGCCCTCTCTCTATCTATCTGTCGCCCTCTCTCTATCTATCTGTCGCCCTCACTCTATCTATCTGTCGCCCTCACTCTATCTATCTGTCGCCCTCTCTCTATCTATCTGTCGCCCTCACTCTATCTATCTGTCGCCCTCACTCTATCTATCGCCCTCCCTCACTCTATCTATGGCCCTCCCTCTATGGCCCTCTCTCTATCTATCTATCGCCCTCCCTCTATGGCCCTCCCTCTATCTATCTATCGCCCTCCCTCTATCGCACTCCCTCTATCTATCTATCGCCCTCCCTCTATCGCATCCCCACAACATCACTATGTGCTACCACAGCATTACTGAACGCCACAACATCACTCGTCGCCACCACAACATTACTCGTCGCCACCACAGCATCAATCTGTGCAACCATTCAACAACATCTGTCGCACTCGATCTATCGCACTCACTCTATCAATCGCCCTCCCTCTATCAATCGCCCTCCCTCTATCAATCGCCCTCCCTCTATCAATCGCCCTCCCTCTATCAATCGCCCTCCCTCTATCAATCGCCCTCCCTCTATCAATCGCCCTCCCTCTATCAAGCGCCCTCACTCTTTCTATCGTCCTCACTCTTTCTATCTATCTCCCTCACTCTTTCTATCACCCTCACTCTTTCTATCGCCCTCACTCTTTCTATCTATCGCCCTCACTCTTTCTATCTATCGCCCTCACTCTTTCTATCTATCGCCCTCACTCTTTCTATCTATCGCCCTCACTCTTTCTATCTATCGCCCTCACTCTTTCTATCGCCCTCACTCTTTCTATCGCCCTCACTCTTTCTATCTATCGCCCTCACTCTTTCTATCGCCCTCACTCTTTCTATCTATCGCCCTCACTCTTTCTATCTATCGCCCTCACTCTTTCTATCTATCGCCCTCACTCTTTCTATCTATCGCCCTCACTCTTTCTATCTATCGCCCTCACTCTTTCTATCGCCCTCACTCTATCGCCCTGCTATCGCCCTCACGCTATCTATCGCCCTCACTCTTTCTATCTATCGCCCTCACTCTTTCTATCTATCGCCCTCACTCTTTCTATCTGTCGCCCTCACTCTGTCTATCTGTCGCCCTCACTCCCACTGTCGCCCTCTCTCTATCTATCTGTCGCCCTCTCTCTATCTATCTGTCGCCCTCTCTCTATCTATCTGTCGCCCTCTCTCTATCTATCTGTCGCCCTCTCTCTATCTATCTGTCGCCCTCTCTCTATCTATCTGTCGCCCTCACTCTATCTATCTGTCGCCCTCACTCTATCTATCGCCCTCCCTCACTCTATCTATGGCCCTCCCTCTATCGCCCTCCCTCTATCTATCTATCGCCCTCCCTCTATGGCCCTCCCTCTATCTATCTATCTATCGCCCTCCCTCTATCGCACTCCCTCTATCTATCTATCGCCCTCCCTCTATCGCATCCCCACAACATCACTATGTGCTACCACAGCATTACTGAACGCCACAGCATCACTCGTCGCCACCACAACATCACTCGTCGCCACCACAACATCACTCGTCGCCACCACAACATCACTCGTCGCCACCACAACATCACTCGTCGCCACCACAGCATCAATCTGTGCAACCATTCAACAACATCTGTCGCACTCGATCTATCGCCCTCCCTCTATCAATCGCCCTCCCTCTATCAATCGCCCTCCCTCTATCAATCGCCCTCCCTCTATCAATCGCCCTCCCTCTATCAATCGCCCTCCCTCTATCAATCGCCCTCCCTCTATCAAGCGCCCTCACTCTTTCTATCGTCCTCACTCTTTCTATCTATCTCCCTCACTCTTTCTATCACCCTCACTCTTTCTATCTATCGCCCTCACTCTTTCTATCGCCCTCACTCTATCGCCCTGCTATCGCCCTCACGCTATCTATCGCCCTCACTCTTTCTATCTATCGCCCTCACTCTTTCTATCTATCGCCCTCACTCTTTCTATCTATCGCCCTCACTCTTTCTATCTATCGCCCTCACTCTTTCTATCTATCGCCCTCACTCTTTCTATCGCCCTCACTCTTTCTATCGCCCTCACTCTTTCTATCGCCCTCACTCTTTCTATCTATCGCCCTCACTCTTTCTATCGCCCTCACTCTATCGCCCTGCTATCGCCCTCACGCTATCTATCGCCCTCACTCTTTCTATCTATCGCCCTCACTCTTTCTATCTGTCGCCCTCACTCCCACTGTCGCCCTCTCTCTATCTGTCGCCCTCTCTCTATCTATCTGTCGCCCTCTCTCTATCTATCTGTCGCCCTCTCTCTATCTATCTGTCGCCCTCTCTCTATCTATCTGTCGCCCTCTCTCTATCTATCTGTCGCCCTCACTCTATCTATCTGTCGCCCTCACTCTATCGCCCTCCCTCACTCTATCTATGGCCCTCCCTCTATCGCCCTCCCTCTATCTATCTATCGCCCTCCCTCTATGGCCCTCCCTCTATCTATCTATCGCCCTCCCTCTATCGCACTCCCTCTATCTATCTATCGCCCTCCCTCTATCGCATCCCCACAACATCACTATGTGCTACCACAGCATTACTGAACGCCACAGCATCACTCGTCGCCACCACAACATCACTCGTCGCCACCACAACATCACTCGTCGCCACCACAACATCACTCGTCGCCACCACAGCATCAATCTGTGCAACCATTCAACAACATCTGTCGCACTCGATCTATCGCACTCACTCTATCAATCGCCCTCCCTCTATCAATCGCCCTCCCTCTATCAATCGCCCTCCCTCTATCAATCGCCCTCACTCTTTCTATCGCCCTCACTCTTTCTATCGTCCTCACTCTTTCTATCTCCCTCACTCTTTCTATCACCCTCACTCTTTCTATCACCCTCACTCTTTCTATCTATCGCCCTCACTCTTTCTATCTATCGCCCTCTCTCTTTCTATCTATCGCCCTCACTCTTTCTATCTATCGCCCTCACTCTTTCTATCTATCGCCCTCACTCTTTCTATCTATCGCCCTCACTCTTTCTATCGCTCTCACTCTATCGCCCTGCTATCGCCCTCACGCTATCTATCGCCCTCACTCTTTCTATCTATCGCCCTCACTCTTTCTATCTATCGCCCTCACTCTATCGCCCTCACTCTATCGCCCTCACTCTATCGCCCTCACTCTATCGCCCTCACTCTATCGCCCTCACTCTATCGCCCTCACTCTATCGCCCTCACTCTATCGCCCTCACTCTATCGCCCTCACTCTATCGCCCTCACTCTATCGCCCTCACTCTATCGCCCCCTCACTCTATCGCCCCCTCACTCTATCGCCCCCTCACTCTATCGCCCCCTCACTCTATCGCCCCCTCACTCTATCGCCTCCTCACTCTATCGCCCCCTCACTCTATCGCCCCCTCACTCTATCGCCCCCTCACTCTATCGCCCCCTCACTCTATCGCCCCCTCACTCTATCGCCCCCTCACTCTATCGCCCCCTCACTCTATCGCCCCCTCACTCTATCGCCCCCTCACTCTATCGCCCCCTCTCTCTATCTATCCGTCGCCCTCTCTCTATCTATCTGTCGCCCTCTCTCTATCTATCTGTCGCCCTCTCTCTATCTATCTGTCGCCCTCTCTCTATCTATCTGTCGCCCTCTCTCTATCTATCTGTCGCCCTCTCTCTATCTATCTGTCGCCCTCTCTCTATCTATCTGTCGCCCTCTCTCACTCTATCTATGGCCCTCCCTCTATCGCCCTCCCTCTATCTATCTATCTATCGCCCTCCCTCTATCGCCCTCCCTCTATCTATCTATCTATCTATCGCCCTTCCTTTATCGCCCTCCCTCTATCTATCTATCTATCTATCGCCCTCCCTCTATCGCCCTCCCTCTATCGCATCCCCACAGCATCACCCAGGGGCACCACAACATCACTATGTGCTACCACAGCATTACTGAACGCCACAGCATCACTCGTCGCCACCACAACATCACTCGTCGCCACCACAACATCACTCGTCGCCACCACAGCATCACTCGTCGTCACCACAGCATCACTCGTCGTCACCACAGCATCAATCTGTGCAACCATTCAACAACATCTGTCGCACTCGATCTATCGCACTCACTCTATTGCCCTCCCTCTATCAATCGCCCTCCCTCTATCAATCGCCCTCCCTCTATCAATCGCCCTCCCTCTATCAATCGCCCTCCCTCTATCAATCGCCCTCCCTCTATCAATCGCCCTCCCTCTATCAATCGCCCTCCCTCTATCAATCGCCCTCCCTCTATCAATCGCCCTCACTCTATCAATCGCCCTCACTCTATCAATCGCCCTCACTCTATCACCCTCACTCTTTCTATCGTCCTCACTCTTTCTATCTATCTCCCTCACTCTTTCTATCTATCGCCCTCACTCTTTCTATTACCCTCACTCTTTCTATCTATCGCCCTCACTCTTTCTATCTATCGCCCTCACTCTTTCTATCTATCGCCCTCACTCTTTCTATCTATCGCCCTCACTCTTTCTATCTATCGCCCTCACTCTTTCTATCTATCGCCCTCACTCTTTCTAGCTATCGCCCTCACTCTTTCTATCTATCGCCCTCACTCTTTCTATCTATCGCCCTCACTCTTTCTATCTATCGCCCTCACTCTTTCTATCTATCGCCCTCACTCTTTCTATCTATCGCCCTCACTCTTTCTATCTATCGCCCTCACTCTTTCTATCTATCGCCCTCACTCTTTCTATCTATCGCCCTCACTCTTTCTAGCTATCGCCCTCACTCTTTCTAGCTATCGCCCTCACTCTTTCTATCTATCGCCCTCACTCTTTCTATCTATCGCCCTCACTCTTTCTATCTGTCGCCCTCACTCTTTCTATCTATCGCCCTCACTCTTTCTATCTGTCGCCCTCACTCTCGGTCTATCTGTCGCCCTCACTCTCGGTCTATCTATCACCCTCACTCTCGGTCTATCTATCACCCTCACTCTCGGTCTATCTATCACCCTCACTCTCGGTCTATCTATCACCCTCACTCTCGGTCTATCTATCGCCCTCACTCTATCTATCTATCGCCCTCACTCTATCGCACCACCACAGCATCACTCAGCACCACCACAGCATCACTCAGGGGCACCACAACATCACTATGCACTACAACATCACTATGCATTACCACAGCATCACTGAACGCAACAGCATCACTAGTTGCCACCACAACAGCGCTCAGCGCCACCACAGCATCAATCTGTGCAAACATTCAACAACTGGTTCAAATATGTTCTCTCAATGTTTCAAGTTTTATTACAAATGTCACAAAAAGATGTTAATATTTCACTTCGGTTCTTATATTTTCGTCACAATAAAATACACTGAACATAATCTTCACAAAAGTTATTTACAAAAGTTTAAGCTATTGGCATTATAAATTACAAAAGCTTTTAAGTATTAATTATTAAAAAAATAAAAGCCATTGTTATTTGTAATATCAATACACCTAAGTCACATAAATACAACACATATTGCATTTGAAATGATATAGGTGTCAAATTTCCGAAAGTTAAAACTATTGGCATTGTAAATGACAAAGCTATTGACCCTTTGCATGCTGATGACGGAACCGCTCCGTCATCAGCTGCGGTGACACTGTGCTGATGACGGAGCCGTTCCGTCATGGCCCGCCCAAAGCTCCTGCGCGGTGTGAATTCCGTGCCTGCGCTGAGCGTTCTATTGAGCGGGCGGGGCCATGACGGAACCTCTCTGTCATAAGCACAGCGCAACCGACGCTGGTGACGGAGCCGTTCCGTCACCAGCATGCGCCCGCCGCATTTCCGCCCCGCCCCTTTAGCATTGCGGCGGAATAGCCGCCGCAGTGAAGGGGTTAATTTCGCTATTTTCAAAACCAACACATAAATAAAAAATGGGTCATTTACAATACCAATAACTTTAACTTTCCAAATGCGAGACCTATTGCATTGCAAATGTTTGTTTTCCCCCGTCCTCTTAGGTCTGGACATGTCGGTGCTCAGGCCCGCTGCCAGGGCGCTCCTCAAGTTTAAAGTTTTCACATAAGTCCACGGGATTTCACCCCAAAATATTTCCGCATTAAACTTGCTTTCCTGCCGGCTGCTCATGGTTTAGGGACTGGCATAAAAGCCTTGGAATGCTCCCAAATGTCATATCTTGTCTTCTCTTCTCCCTTTCTGTTCTCTTTTCTTCTCCCTTCTCTTTTATTTCTCCACTTTTCTCTATTTCTCTTTCTTTTTTCTCTTTTTCTCTTTCTTTCATATCCCTGTTCTTTCTCTTTAATGTCTCTTCTCCCTTTCATTTAATTTCTCTTCTCCGTTTCATTTGTCTTCTCTTTTCCCTTTCATTTAATTTCTCTTTTCCCTTCTCTTTCCTTTCTCTTCTCCCTTTCTCTTTCCTTTAATTTCTCTACTTTTCTTTTAAATAATTCTTCATTTTCACAGTGTACACAGTGAACCAAACTCACCTGTAGGAAGATAGAGAAATTCAGCAGGAAAGCCACGTTTGTAATGCTTTCCTAAGGTCTGTAGACAGATTATTGCATAGAAATTATTTTCTTGTTCATTTGCTAAACTGTGGGGCCAGCCTTGGCAAGTAATGAAATGGCCTACGCAGATTTCCTGAATTTCATTTGGTGGCTGGCATGATTATGCGATCTGCATATTCATTAAATAAGGGAAAGAGAATGTGTCCAAAACGTTAGTCATGCATTACTCCATGCCCAACTGCGTCCCAGGCTTGTGCCCTCTCAGAGCAAGCCCTGCGGTGCCAAGGAGGGTCTTAGCTCTGTTCTTTGGCCCTGCTCTGCTCTGTTGTCTCTGCCACTCACCTCTCATGATCTGACATCTCCTTCTCTTGGGTTCTTGCAGCCGAGAATGGGATGAGCTCTTTGGGAATGACAACTGCCTGGCGCGGATCCGGTCGCATGGGATCAACGGGCGCCTTCGGAGCAGCCGCTTCCGCAGTGTGTGCTGGAAGGTAAGAGGCTCCGGGCGCTGCATGTGGATAACTTACCTGTGAGAGACTTGGGGATTGAACAAGCTGGTGGGGTTTCCAAAAAATGCCATCCTCTTACCCCTGGATCCTAATTCCTGAAGTGTTGGGACATCAGACCCAGCCTTTGCCCCTGGTGAGGCCTGTAGGATTCATGTGACGTGGTTAGTGGAGGGCAAGGAGGGTAATGCTAGTTAAAATAGTCCCCTGCATCTAGTAATCAAAATAAAGGAAGTAGTATTAATACATAAGCCTAGCACTTGAAGATGAGCAGTAGATTGCATGAGTAAGATAGGAATGGGGGAGAGCTCCTCCTACAGCATTAGACAAAGGGGAAGGCCACTTGAGTGGTCTCAGCAGGGAGTGAGGCAGGCTCGGGATGGTGGAGAGCTTCTACTACAGTATTAGGGATGGTGGTGGGCCACTCTTACTGCCTTACGAGGGAGTGAGGCATGCTCGGGATGGTGGAGAGCTCTACTACAGTATTAGGGATGGCGGTGGGCCACTCTTACTGCCTTACGAGGGAGGGAGGCAGGCTCGGGATGGTGGAGAGCTCTACTACAGTATTAGGGATGGTGGTGGGCCACTCTTACTGCCTTACGAGGGAGGGAGGCAGGCTCAGGATGGTGGAGAGCTCTACTACAGTATTAGGGATGGCGGTGGGCCACTCTTACTGCGTTACGAGGGAGTGAGGCAGGCTCGGGATGGTGGAGAGCTTTTACTACAGTATTAGGGATGGGGGTGGGCCACTCTTGCTGCCTTACGAGGGAGGGAGGCATCCTCGGGATGCTGGAGAGCTTCTACTACAGTATTAGGGATGGTGGTGGGCCACTCTTACTGCCTTACGAGGGAGGGAGGCAGGCTCGGGATGGTGGAGAGCTTCTACTACAGTATTAGGGATGGTGGTGGGCCACTCTTACAGCCTTACGAGGGAGGGAGGCAGGCTCGGGATGGTGGAGAGCTTCTAATACAGCATTAGGGATGGCAGTGGGCCACTCTTACTGCCTTACGAGGGAGGGAGGCAGGCTCGGGTGGTGAAGAGCTTCTACAGCATTAGACATAGGGGACGGCCACATGAGTGGTCTCAGCAGGGAGTGAGGCAGGCTCGGGATGGTGGAGAGCTTCTACTACAGTATTAATGATGGCGGTGGGCCACTCTTACTGCCTTATGAGGGAGGGAGGCAGGCTCGGGATGGTGGAGAGCTCTACTACAGTTTTAGGGATGGCGGTGGGCCACTCTTACTGCCTTACGAGGGAGTGAGGCAGGCTCGGGATGGTGGAGAGCTTTTACTACAGTATTAGGGATGGCGGTGGGCCACTCTTGCTGCCTTACGAGGGAGGGAGGCAGGCTCGGGATGGTGGAGAGCTTTTACTACAGTATTAGGGATGGCGGTGGGCCACTCTTGCTGCCTTACGAGGGAGGGAGGCAGGCTCGGGATGGTGGAGAGCTTTTACTACAGTATTAGGGATGGCGGTGGGCCACTCTTGCTGCCTTACGAGGGAGGGAGGCAGGCTCGGGATGGTGGAGAGCTTCTACTACAGTGTTAGGGATGGCGGTGGGCCACTCTTACTGCCTTACGAGAGAGTGAGGCAGGCTCGGGATGGTGGAGAGGTTTTACTACAGTATTAGGGATGGCGTGGGCCACTCTTGCTGCCTTAGCACAAAGTGTGTCAGGCTCGGGATGGTGGAGAGCTTCTACTACAGTGTTAGGGATGGTGGTGGGCCACTCTTACTGCCTTACGAGGGAGTGAGGCAGGCTCGGGATGGTGTAGAGCTTCTACTACAGTATTAGGGATGGCCGTGGGCCACTCTTGCTGCCTTAGCACAAAGTGTGTCAGGCTCGGGATGGTGGAGAGCTTCTACTACAGTGTTAGGGATGGTGGTGGGCCACTCTTACTGCCTTACGAGGGAGTGAGGCAGGCTCAGGATGGTGGAGAGCTTCTACTACAGTATTAGGGATGGCCTTGGGCCACTCTTGCTGCCTTAGCACAAAGTGTGGCAGGCTCAGGATGGTGGAGAACTTCTACTACAGTATTAGGGATGGCGGTGGGCCACTCTTACTGCCTTACGAGGGAGTGAGGCAGGCTCGGGATGGTGGAGAGCTTTTACTACAGTATTAGGGATGGCGGTGGGCCACTCTTGCTGCCTTAGCACAAAGTGTGGCAGGCTCGGGATGGTGGAGAGCTTCTACTACAGTATTAGGGATGGCGGTGGGCCACTCTTACTGCCTTATGAGGGAGGGAGGCAGGCTCGGGATGGTGGAGAGCTTCTAACACAGTATTAGGGATGGCGGTGGGCCGCTCTTACTGCCTTACGAGGGAGTGAGGCAGGCTCAGGATGGTGGAGAGCTTCTACTACAGTATTAGGGATGGCGGTGGGCCACTCTTACTGCCTTACGAGGGAGGGAGGCAGGCTCGGGATGTTGGAGAGCTTCTACTACAGTATTAGGGATGGTGGTGGGCCACTCTTACTGCCTTACGAGGAAGGGAGGCAGGCTCGGGATGGTGGAGAGCTTCTACTACAGTATTAGGGATGGCAGTGGGCCACTCTTACTGCCTTACGAGGGAGTGAGGCAGGCTCGGGATGGTGGAGAGCTTCTACTACAGCATTAGGGATGGTGGTGGGCCACTCTTACTGCCTTACGAGGGAGGGAGGCAGGCTCGGGATGGTGGAGAGCTTCTACTACAGCATTAGGGATGGTGGTGGCCCACTCTTACTGCCTTACGAGGGAGTGAGGCATGCTCGGGATGGTGGAGAGCTTCTACTACACTATTAGGGATGGTGGTGGGCCACTCTTACTGCCTTACGAGGGAGTGAGGCAGGCTCGGGATGGTGGAGAGCTTCTACTACAGTATTAGGGATGGTGGTGGTCCACTCTTACTGCCTTACGAGGGAGTGAGGCAGGCTCGGGATGGTGGAGAGCTTCTACTACAGTATTAGGGATGGCGGTGGGCCACTCTTACTGCCTTACGAGGGAGTGAGGCAGGCTCAGGATGGTGGAGAGCTTCTACTACAGTATTAGGGATGGCGGTGGGCCACTCTTACTGCCTTACGCGGGAGTGAGGCAGGCTCGGGATGGTGGAGAGCTTCTACTACAGTATTAGGGATGGCCGTGGGCCACTCTTGCTGCATTAGCTCAAAGTGTGTCAGGCTCGGGATGGTGGAGAGCTTCTACTACAGTATTAGGGATGGCCGTGGGCCACTCTTGCTGCCTTAGCACAAAGTGTGTCAGGCTCGGGATGGTGAAGAGCTTCTACTACAGTATTAGGGATGGCGGTGGGCCACTCTTACTGCCTTACGAGGGAGTGAGGCAGGCTCGGGATGGTGGAGAGCTTCCACTACAGTATTAGGGATGGTGGTGGGTCACTCTTGCTGCCTTAGCACAAAGTGTGGCAGGCTCGGGATGGTGGAGAGCTTTTACTACAGCATTAGGGATGGTGGTGGGCCACTCTTACTGCCTTACGAGGGAGTGAGGCAGGCTCGGGATGGCGGAGAGCTTCTACTACAGTATTAGGGATGGCGGTGGGCCACTCTTACTGCCTTACGAGGGAGTGAGGCAGGCTCAGAATGGTGGAGAGCTTCCACTACAGTATTAGGGATGGTGGTGGGTCACTCTTGCTGCCTTAGCACAAAGTGTGTCAGGCTCGGGATGGTGGAGAGCTTCTACTACAGTATTAGGGATGGCGGTGGGCCACTCTTACTGACTTGTGAGTGAGGCAGGCTCGGGATGGTGCAGAGCTTCTACTACAGCATTAGGGATGGTGGTGGGCCACTCTTACGGCCTTACGAGGGAGTGAGGCAGGCTCGGGATGGTGGAGAGCTTCTACTACAGTATTAGGTATGGCGGTGGGCCACTCTTACTGCCTTACGAGGGAGTGAGGCAGGCTCGGGATGGTGGAGAGCTTTTACTACAGCATTAGGGATGGTGGTGGGCCACTCTTACTGCCTTACGAGGGAGGGAGGCAGGCTCGGGATGGTGGAGAGCTTCTACTACAGTATTAGGGATGGCGGTTGGCCACTCTTACTGCCTTACGAGGGAGGGAGGCAGGCTCGGGATGGTGGAGAGCTTCTACTACAGTATTAGGGATGGCGGTGGGCCACTCTTACTGCCTTACGAGGGAGGGAGGCAGGCTCGGGATGGTGGAGAGCTTCTACTACAGTATTAGGGATGGTGGTGGGCCACTCTTACTGCCTTACGAGGGAGGGAGGGAGGCAGGCTCGGGATGGTGCAGAGCTTCTACTACAGTATTAGGGATGGCGGAGGGCCCCTCTTACTGCCTTACGTGGGAGTGAGGCAGGCTCGGGATGGTGTAGAGCTTCTACTAAAGTATTAGAGATGGCGGTGGGCCACTCTTACTGCCTTACGAGGGAGTGAGGCAGGATCGGGATGGTGGAGAGCTTCTACTACAGTATTAGGGATGGCGGTCGGCCACTCTTGCTACCTTAGCACAAAGTGTGTCAGGCTCCGGATGGTGGAGAGCTTCTACTACAGTGTTAGGGATGGTGGTGGGCCACTCTTACTGCCTTACGAGGGAGTGAGGCAGGCTCGGGATGGTGGAGAGCTTCTACTACAGTATTAGGGATGGCCGTGGGCCACTCTTGCTGCCTTAGCACAAAGTGTGGCAGGCTCAGGATGGTGGAGAACTTCTACTACAGTATTAGGGATGGCGGTGGGCCACTCTTACTGCCTTACGAGGGAGTGAGGCAGGCTCGGGATGGTGGAGAGCTTTTACTACAGTATTAGGGATGGCGGTGGGCCACTCTTGCTGCCTTAGCACAAAGTGTGGCAGGCTAGGAATGGCGGAGAGCTTCTTTTGCAGCATTAGGAATGGCGGTGGACCACTCTTACTGCCTTACGAGGGAGTGTGGCATGCTAGGGATGGTGGAAAGCTTCCTCTACAATGTTGGGAATGGAGGACGACCAGACTTGCAGCTGTAGTAGGGAGAGAGGAAGGCTCGGGATGATGGAGAGCCATGGGTGGAGAACAAGTGTCCATACAGTATTGGGTATGGGCGAAGACTACGGTTCGTGGTTTTCTCTTTGGGTGTTGGACATAGCAAAGTCCACATTGGGGTGGAGTAATAGACCGCTGGATCGAGGAAGGCTGGGAATGGAGGGAAGTGTCTCAGGATCATGGACTGGGTCAGACTAGTGATGGTGGAAGGCACTATGATAACAGCGGAGAGAGTGGGGCTTCTCTCACAGAGTTCATAGGGAAGCGGAGTGGTCGGGTGGCGGGAAGCTTCTCTTACAGGATTCATACGCAGCGAGGACACGTAGGGCGAGACGACGGCTCCTCATGCAGCATTATCGGGGACTGTGGAAGGCAACCGGCAGGTTATGGCTGGTCCTACATAACTAATTTGGAGCAAGGAGTGCTTTGGTGGAGGCAGGCCACTCCTACTGCAGTAGTAAAAAGTGAGGAAGGTAAGGCTGCAGGAAGGAAAGAGAGGGAGGAAGAGGACTATTAGAGTATTAGTAGAGGGTGGGACAGGGTGGGGATGTGGAAGGCAACTCAAAGCATCGCAAGAGCTACACGTAGGCTAGGTCTGAAGGAATAAAAGGGGTGCAGTGACGAAGGCAACTCGAAGCATCCCAAGAGCTACACGTAGGCTAGGTCTGAAGGAATAAAAGGGGTGCAGTGACAAAGGTAACTCAAAGCATCCCAAGAACTGCACATAGGCTAGGACTGAAGGAAGAAAAGGGGTGCAGTGACGAAGGTAACTCGAAGCATCCCAAGAGCTACACGCAGGCTAGGTCTGAAGGACTGGACGGGGTGCAGTGATGAAGGCAACTCGAAGCATCCATGAGCTACACGTAGGCTAGGTCTGAAGGAAGAAAAGGGTGGAGTGAAGAAGACAACTCAAAGCATCCCAAGAGCTACACGTAGGCTAGGTCTGAAGGAAGAAAAGGGTACAGTGACAAAGGCAACTCGAAGCATCCCAAGAGCTACACGTAGGTTAGGTCTGAAGGAATAAAAGGGTGGAGTGACGAAGGCAACTCAAAGCATCCCAAGAGCTACACGTAGGTTAGGTCTGAAGGAATAAAAGGGTGCAGTGATGAAGGCAACTCGAAGCATCCCAAGAGCTACACGTAGGTTAGGTCTGAAGGAATAAAAGGGGTGCAGTGACGAAGGCTACTCAAAGCATCCCAAGAGCTGCACGTTGGCTAAGTCTGAAGGAAAGGAATGGGTGCAGTGACGAAGGCAACTCAAAGCATCTCAAGAGGTACACGTAGGTTAGGTCTGAAGGAAGAAAAGGGGTGCAGTGACAAAGGCAACTCGAAGCATCCCAAGAGCTACACGTAGGCTAGGTCCGAAGGAATGGAAGGGGTGCAGTGACAAAGGCAACTCAAAGCATCCCAAGAGCTACACGTAGGCTAGGTCTGAAGGAATAAAATGGTACAGTGACAAAAGCAACTTGAAGCATCCCAAGAGCTACACGTAGGATAGGTCTGAAGGAATAAAAGGGTGCAGTGACGAAGGCAACTCAAAGCATCGCAAGAGCTACACGTAGGCTAGGTCTGAAGGAATAAAAGGGGTGCAGTGATGAAGGCAACTCGAAGCATCCCAAGAGCTACACGTAGGCTAGGTCTGAAGGAAGAAAAGGGTGGAGTGAAGAAGACAACTCAACGCATCCCAAGAACTGCACGTAGGCTAGGTCTGAAGGAATAAAAGGGGTGCAGTGACGAAGATAACTCAAAGCATCCCAAGAACTGCACATAGGCTAGGTCTGAAGGAAGAAAAGGGTGCAGTGACGAAGGCAACTCAACGCATCCCAAGAACTGCACGTAGGCTAGGTCTGAAGGAATAAAAGGGGTGCAGTGACGAAGGTAACTCAAAGCATCCCAAGAACTGCACATAGGCTAGGTCTGAAGGACTGGACGGGGTGCACTGATGAAGGCAACTCGAAGCATTCCAAGAGCTACACGTAGGCTAGGTCTGAAGGAGGAAAAGGGTGGAGTGAAGAAGACAACTCAAAGCATCCAAAGAGCTACACGTAGGCTAGGTCTGAAGGAAGAAAAGGGTACAGTGACAAAGGCAACTCGAAGCATCCCAAGAGCTACACGTAGGTTAGGTCTGAAGGAATAAAAGGGTGGAGTGACGAAGGCAACTCAAAGCATCCCAAGAGCTACACGGCGGCTAGGTCTGAAGGAAGAAAAGGGTGGAGTGAAGAAGACAACTCAAAGCATCCCAAGAGCTACACGTAGGCTAGGTCTGAAGGAAGAAAAGGGTACAGTGACAAAGGCAACTCGAAGCATCCCAAGAGCTACATGTAGGTTAGGTCTGAAGGAATAAAAGGGGTGCAGTGACGAAGGCAACTCTAAGCATCCCAAGAGCTGCACGTTGGCTAAGTCTGAAGGAAAGGAATGGGTGCAGTGACGAAGGCAACTCAAAGCATCTCAAGAGGTACACGTAGGTTAGGTCTGAAGGAATAAAATGGTACAGTGACAAAGGCAACTCGAAGCATCCCAAGAGCTACACGTAGGATAGGTCTGAAGGAATAAAAGGGTGCAATGACGAAGGCAACTCAAAGCATCCCAAGAGCTGCACGTCGGCTAGGTCTGAAGGGAAGGAATGGGTGCAGTGACGAAGGCAACTCAAAGCATCTCAAGAGGTATACGTAGGTTAGGTCTGAAGGAAGAAAAGGGGAGCAGTGACGAAGGCAACTCAAAGCATCTCAAGAGCTACACGTAGGCTAGGTCTGAAGGAATAAAAGGGTGCAGTGACGAAGGCAACTCAAATCATCCCAAGAGCTACACGTTGGTTAGGTCTGAAGGAATAAAAGGGGTGCAGTGACGAAGGCAACTCTAAGCATCCCAAGAGCTGCACGTCGGCTAGGTCTGAAGGAATGGAAGGGGTGCAGTGATGAAGGCAACTCAAATCATCCTAAGAGCTACACATAGGCTAGGTCTGAAGGAATGGAAGGGGTGCAGTGACGAAGGCAACTCAAAGCATCACACGCGTTACAAGTAGGCTAGGTCTGAAGGAAGAAAAAGGTGCAGTGATGAAGGCAACTCAAAGCATCACAAGAGCTACAAGTAGGCTTGGTCTGAAGGAATGGAAGGGGTGCAGTGATGAAGGCAACTCAAAGCATCCTAAGAGCTACACGTAGGCTAGGTCTGAAGGAATGGAAGGGGTGCAGTGATGAAGGCAACTCAAAGCATCCCAAGAGCTACACGTAGGCTAGGTCTGAAGGAATGGAAGGGGTGCAGTGATGAAGGCAACTCAAAGCATCCTAAGAGCTACACGTAGGCTAGGTCTGAAGGAATGGAAGGGGTGCAGTGACGAAGGCAACTCAAAGCATCACAAGCGCTACAAGTAGGCTAGGTCTGAAGGAAGAAAAAGGTGCAGTGATGAAGGCAACTCAAAGCATCACAAGAGCTACAAGTAGGCTTGGTCTGAAGGAATGGAAGGGGTGCAGTGATGAAGGCAACTCAAAGCATCCTAAGAGCTACACGTAGGCTAGGTCTGAAGGAATGGAAGGGGTGCAGTGATGAAGGCAACTCAAAGCATCCCAAGAGCTACACGTAGGCTAGGTCTGAAGGAATGGAAGGGGTGCAGTGATGAAGGCAACTCAAAGCATCCTAAGAGCTACACGTAGGCTAGGTCTGAAGGAATGGAAGGGGTGCAGTGACGAAGGCAACTCAAAGCATCACAAGCGCTACAAGTAGGCTAGGTCTGAAGGAAGAAAAAGGTGCAGTGATGAAGGCAACTCAAAGCATCACAAGAGCTACAAGTAGGCTAGGTCTGAAGGAATGGAAAGGGTGCAGGGACGAAGGCAACTCAAAGCATCACAGGCGCTACATGTCGGCTAGGTCTGAAGGAGTGGAAGGGGTGCAGTGACGAAGGCAACTCAAAGCATCACAAGCGCTACATGTCGGCTAGGTCTGAAGGAGTGGAAGGGGTGCAGTGACGAAGGCAACTCAAAGCATCACAAGCGCTACATGTCGGCTAGGTCTGAAGGAGTGGAAGGGGTGCAGTGACGAAGGCAACTCAAAGCATCACAAGCGCTACAAGTAGGCTAGGTTTGAAGGAATGGAAAGGGTGCAGTGACGAAGGCAATTTGAAGCATCACAAGAGCTACACGCAGGCTAGGTCTGAAGGAAGAAAAGGGGTGCAGTGACGAAGGCAACTCAAAGCATCCCAAGAGCTACACGGCGGCTAGGTCTGAAGGAAAGGAAGGGGTGCAGTGACGAAGGCAACTCAAAGCATCCCAAGAGCTACACGTCGGCTAGGTCTGAAGGAAAGGAAGGGGTGCAGTGACGAAGGCAACTCAAAGCATCCCAAGAGCTGCACGTAGGTTAGGTCTGAAGGAAAGGAAGGGGTGCAGTGATGAAGGCAACTCAAAGCATCCCAAGAGCTACATGTCGGCTAGGTCTGAAGGAAAGGAAGGGGTGCAGTGACGAAGGCAACTCAAAGCATCACAAGAGCGGCACGCAGGCTAGGTCTATAGGAAAAAAAGGGTGTAGTGACGAAGGCAACCCAAAGCATCCCAAGAGCTACATGTCGGCTAGGTCTGAAGGAATAAAAGGGGTGCAGTGACGAAGGCATCTCAAAGCATCCCAAGAGCTACACGAAGGCTAGGTCTGAAGGAATGGAAGGGGTGCAGTGATGAAGGCAACTCAAAGCATCCCAAGAGCTACACGTAGGTTAGGTCTGAAGGAAGAAAAAGGGTGGAGTGACGAAGGCATCTCAAAGCATCCCAAGAGCTACACGAAGGCTAGGTCTGAAGGAATGGAAGGGGTGCAGTGATGAAGGCAACTCAAAGCATCCCAAGAGCTACACGTAGGTTAGGTCTCAAGGAATAAAAGGGGTGCAGTGACGAAGGCAACTCAAAGCATCACAAGCGCTACAAGTAGGCTAGGAATGAAGGAAGAAAAAGGGTGCACTGATGAAGGCAACTCAAAGCATCTCAAGAGCTACACGTAGGTTAGGTCTGAAGGAAGAAAAAGGGTGCACTGATAAAGGCTACTCAAAGCATCACAAGAGCTACACGTAGGTTAGGTCTGAAGGAATGGAAGGGGTGCAGTGATGAAGGCAACTCAAAGCATCCCAAGAGCTACACGTAGGCTAGGTCTGAAGGAATGGAAGGGGTGCAGTGATGAAGGCAACTCAAAGCATCACAAGAGGTACAAGTAGGCTTGGTCTGAAGGAATGGGAGGGGTGCAGTGATGCACACTAGAAGGGGAAGGCCCTTCCTACAGAAATACTGAACAAGGGACGAAGATGATAATTGGGTGTAAAGTAGACTAGTGAAGGAGGAAGACCAGTCTTTACGACAGTGAGAAGAACTGAGGTGAAATAAGGCGTTCGTCGGAGTCGAAGTGTAGAGGAGCGGGCATTCTTACAGTAGGGAGTTAGGGGAACGTAACAAAGGAATGGAGGAAGGTGTTACCCTGCCATTGTACTACATAACAGTTTTGGGCTGACCTTTTACCTAGTTAAGTGCTGCATAAATGTCGTTTGGTTTTCTCGGGAAACTGGCATCATTTATTCTGCATGAGGATTCTCAGAATTACAGCAGGACTACCATCTTCTACATAGTCTGCATAATAACTATGTATGAGGGTCATCCCTATCGTCATCCTTGGCCGACATGACACAGCAAGGTAGAACCCCTGGCGGTACTTCTTGGGATATAGCACCATATCTTTGCTGGGACGAGCAGAGCAGAGCAGAAAGACTTCCACTCTGACACAAGACGCTGAGGTTCCTGCACACAGGCACTCCAGCACGCAGTAATCTGACATCCCTCGTGGGGTGTCCATCTCAAGACAAAGACGGGGTTCTTCATTCTGTCAAATCAGGTAATGGGGTTGCTTTATCCAAGGGGGATTCTTGGCTACACACCTACATACATGCTAGGATCATTTAGGTACATCTAGTTAGGGTTAGCATTGTAGGTGTATGCATTATTTCTGTCATGTACTTATAAGAGTGCATATATCCATTGTTTTAGCACTATGATATAATTCTACCATCTACTTACTCTGTTGATGCTTATAACCGTATACATCTATTTCTGTCTTATGGTTGTTGCAGCACATATATTTTACACTAGAATGACGCTGGGTCAATAAATGCTTATTGAAAATATCCCCATTGTTTATTCTGTGTATATCTATGAGACAACATGAGCACGAGTGACTGAACGAAAAGTACTGTACTGTTTCCATGATCCTTGAAGGGTCAGGGTTGTCATGTTCGATAGTTACCAGGAACTAGTCTCCCCTTGGTAAGAGGAGTTTAAAGTGGCACTGTGAGCTAGCTGGTATACAGGCGGACATACCGGGTGAGGGTGTGTGGAATCAGTCTGGACACAATCATACAGTTTGTTGTCTAAACGTGCAGATCCTATCTAGATTTATAGGAACTACACAACAGATCTGTCACTTTTGTCTATCCTGTTACCAACCACAGTGGACTATAGTACATGGAGGGGCACATCTGGAAAAGCACTAGTGAACTGGTTAACGGGATGCTGGATCCTTTCCATACTTCTGTCCACTTTGTCCTGGTGGAAGCTGGACCCAGGCCTTCCTTAAGGATCGCCGCTCTTTCTCAACATCCCACAGACCTGCCTGACAGGAGACTGCTGAGTGCAGCCGGGGAGCTCATGTGAAGATGTAGTGCCAATCCGCTTTGGGAGCTCAAGGCAGCGTTGTGCCCCTTTTTGTGGCTTCTCCTGGGCGTCTACAGGACTGTGGGTTGTGTTGATGGGGGGCAACAACATTGCAGTGTCAAAACTGAAGAGCTAAAGAGTGACCCCATTCCCACCATCCACACCAGCCGACTGTGAAAATGTGCAGCAGGTCCCAAGACGCATCCTCCATGTTATAGGAAAATAACCTTTCCATAGATTTAATCAAGCCCGATTGAAGGCTCAATAAATCCTGTTGAACTTCCAGAGGACTGACCGTCTGTGCCTGTGGTCATTCGATGATGGAGCGAACTTCCACACATTACAACCCCTGCTCCTGTTTTTCTGGCACTGGTGTTGTAGCAGATGAGGCTGCTCCCTGAGTAACCCAGCAGTCTCTGCATCATCTTTGACAGCAAGCTATCTATGAGAAACAGGTGAACGCAGTCCTATCCGCCTGCTTCCACACACTACGCATACTCTTCAAGATCTTCAGGTGGCTCCCAGTCAACAACAGAAGGGCCGTAATGCAGCACCTCGTCACCTGCAGGCTATACTAAAGGAACACACTCTATATAGGAATCACTACACGCCTCCTGAAGAGACTACAGACAATGTAAAACTCAACTGCAACATTCATCCTCGACCTCCCCAGACAGACACACATCACACCCCACCTCCTGAAGCTAAACTAGCTCCAGATCCAGAAAAGATGCCAGTTCAAGCTGTTGATACAAAGCCCTACATCAACAAACTCATAACCTCCCACATCGACCACACACCTCTCCCTTTCTCTTCCACTCAGACATCTCCATGATCCACCGAGGCAACAGCGGACGATGCTCCTTCTCCGTTCGCGGAGCCCCCAATCAAAGTCTTCAAAGTCCTCGGTTAAGTTGAAGCACAAGAAGAAGTCAAAGACGCACCGGCCCTCTTCGCCATCTCCCCGTCGGTCGGCTGACACAACGTAGGAGCCGGAGCATCGTCGATGTAAGGCTCCGTCTCAGGTGCCTGATTCTGGGACGACTTCGTGCCTCCCCCGTTTCCAGGAACCGGAGCGTCCCCTGCCCAACCTCATACATTTTACGAAGCCCTCCACTGTATCTTTGGGCAGTCGGACTCCACGAGCATACCTTCGGACCCCGTGGAGACAGTCGGGTGACCTGGGCCTTCGATACTGGAGAGCCCTGTGGATCCAGGCCTGGATCTGTATCTACACCGGTCGATCTTACCCGGCCTTCCCCGGCAACAGTGCCGTCCCCATCCCAGAGATTGACCCGGAGCCGGACTGACTTCGAACCATATGCCGGAGGGTACTTTTGTTCCCTTGTTCATCCCTGGTGTTCCCTATCACCCAGAAGGTGGTGATGAGGATTGGGAGGGGTCGCCCGACCCTTTGGCAGACCAGCTTGAAGATCCAGACTGGAGAGAGGACCTGGGTGGCTCCAGTGGTCTGACACTTCTTCAGACCCTGGCATGCTTTCTCCACCTACTGTGGCTACGGAGGAGGGATCATCTTACGCTGTGGTGGTGCGAAGGGCAGCCAAGGCCTTGGGCCTGGAGCTCCCTTCAGTGGCACTCAGGATTAATCTCCTGACAGAGGTACCTCAGCTTGTGGCAACCTCCTCTGAACCCCTTCTGCCCTTCAACAAAGCCTTCACTGACGTCCTTCTGGCCACCTGGTCCAAACCCAGCACAGGGGCTCCTGTGGAAACGGCGATTGCCTTCCGCCACCACCCGGCTCCGGGTGACCCAGTTTTCCTCACCCAACACCCTTCCCCAGAGAACTTCGTGGTCCAAGCCTCTTCTTCCAAGGGCGCATTCCCTTCTGCTCTCCCAGACAGGGACTCCAAGAAGCCGAATCATCTTGAGAAGCGTATGTTCTTTTGCTCCAGCTTGGCTCTACGGTCTGTGAATACCGGGTGTCGCTTGGGGCTATACTCACATACTATCTGTGATGCCGTCGTGCTAGTTCTGCCTCAGTGCCTAGAGGAGGCCCTGGCCGTTCTCTCCCAAGCAGTGGCAGATGGGAGAGATGCAGCAAAATTCACGATTAGATGTGGACTGGATACCACTGACTCACTAGGCAGAACGATTGCCATATCAGTAGCCCTTAGATGCTATGCCTGGTTAAGGACATTTGGCTTTTCCGGGGATTTCCAGTTAACTTTGCTGGCCATGCCCTTCGATGGCGGTCGCCTTTTTGGTAACAAGGCGAACGTGGCGCTCAAGCACTTTAAGGATTCTTGGACTACGGTCAGATCCTTGGGCCTCGCATCCCGTCTACCTCAGTCTGCTTTTTGCCCTCTTTCGTGGCTACGGTTGGGACATCCCACCACGTCCGGCCCAACATAGCCACTGGTCTCCGCATGCTGCCCAGCCTCTGCTTGTCCGCGTATGTGGTACCCTGCAACCTTGCGGGTCTGGGAGCCAGCGGACGGGCCAGTCCACACTTCCCCCCCCCCCCACCAGTATCAGCCTCCAAACCTTCCTCGTCCGACCCTTCAGGGCCATCAGGGGCCAGTGGGTGGCAGGATTCGCCACACCTCCCCCACTGGCAATACATCACGTCGGACAGGTGGGTTTTGCAGATAGTCCGATGGGACTACTCCCTCCCCTTTGAGACTGCCCCTCCCTCCATGCCACCATCTCTCGATCATATGTCGGAGGATCATTTGGTGCTTCTCCGCCAGGATGTCTCGGCTCTCTTGGCCAAGGGAGCTATCGTAAGTGTCGCTGCACCAGAAGTAGGTCGTGGTTGCTATTTCCACTACTTTCCGGTGCCCAAGAATGACAAAGGCCTGTGTCCTATTCTAGACATCAGGGCCCATAACCTCTTCCTCTGGAAGGAGAAGTTCAAAATGTTCACGTTGGCTCAGGTCCTGTCTGCCCTCGACCCTGGAGACTTGATGGTGGCATTAAACTTGCAGGACGCCTATTTCCATATTCCTGTCCTGCCAGCCCGCAGATACTACCAACGGTCCATGGTAGGCCACATGCATGTTCAGTTTACCATGCTCCCCTTCGGCCTTACCAGTGCCCCTCGTGTGTTCACGAAAGTGATGGCGGTGGTCGCAGGTCATCTATGCAGATCAAGGGTTCCAGTCTTCCCCTATTTCGACAACTGGCTGTTGGAGGGCTCGCCCCAGGCTGTTGTCTCCCACCTTCAGACTACTGCAGACCTCCTGCACTCCCTTCGGTTTACTATAAATGTGCTGAAGTCACACCTCACTCTCTCTCAGACGCTCCCTTTCATCTGTGCTGTTCTGGACACAGTGCAGTTTTGGGCCTATCCTCCTGAGCAGCGAGTCCGGGATATTCGGGCCATGTTACGATGTTTCAGCCTTTATCCTGGATTTCGGTGAGAATGACCCTCAGGCTGTTGGGACTCTTGTCCTGCTACATCCTGCTTGTGGATCATGCCAGGTGATATTTGCGGGGTCTGCAGTGGGACCTGAAGTTCCATTGGGTGCAGCATCTGGGGAAGCCTTCCAACTATGTCCAGATCTTGGAGGGAACAGCACAACAACTGAAGTGGTGGTTAACCGACCAGGAGTGGGTCAGAGCCCGATCCCTCTCCCTTCCCCAACCAGAACTCACAGCAGTGACCGATGCATCACTCATGCGATAAGGCGGCCATCTGGGAGAGGTGGAGATCAGAGGAGTCTGGGCTCAATATCAACCTATTGGAGTGCCGGGCAATCTGCCTGGCACTGAAGGCATTCCTTCCCTCCCTCAAGGGGAAGGTAGTGCACGTGTTCACAGACAACACCACCGCCATGTGGTACTGCAACAAACACAGGTCATGGACCCTATGTCAAGAGGCTCTTCGCCTTTGGACATGGCTGGAATATCAGGGCATAGCTGTGGTGGTTCAACACCTGGCAGGTTCTCTGAAGGCCAGGGCGGACAAACTCAGCCGCCGGTGCCTGGTAGATCACAAATTGTGTCTTCGCTCTGAGGTGGTGCAGGGTCTCTTTCAGTGGTGGGGAGAGCCTTGGTTAGATCTGTATGCCACCGAAGAGAACACACAATACCAGCCGTTTTACGCGTTGGAGTTCCAAGGCAGCACTCACCCGACAATGCTTTTCATCACGAGTGGAATTGCGGCCTCCTGCACGCCTTTCCGCCTGTACAACTTCTGCCCGAGTGCTGAAGAAGTTCATTCTTGTGGCGGAGGACTGGGCATGAACAGTCTGGCTCCCCAAGCTCCTGCGCATGGCCATCGATCCTCCGATCAGACTACCCCTTCAGGAGGATCTCTATCGCAGCAGCTGGGGACGGTCCTCCACCCGAACCTGTCCAGCTTCCACCTCCTTGCATGGAAATTGAGCAGCGACAGTTGACAGCTTTTGACCTTCTGTTCGAAGTCTGTAACGTCGTCTTGGCAGCTAGGTGTTCCTCCACTAAAGCGGTATACGGCTGTCGATGGAACAAATTTGTGTCATGGTGCACAGAAAAGGCTGTGGTTCCCCTTTCTGCCCCTCTTTCTGCATTGCTCCTGTCAATCCTTTTTTTGGCCCAGCAGGGCTCTGCTCTGGGCACTCTAAAAGACTGTCTTGCTGCTATTTCTGATTTCCTTTGGATACCAGAGCAGCCTTCTTTATTCAAGTCCCCTATTGTAAACATATTCTTTAAGGGCATTATTCATCTTTTTCCTCCATCTCTTTTCATAATGCCCCAGTGGGACTTGAATCTCGTTTTGACTTTTCTTATGTGCGCTCCCTTCACAACTGTCCTCTCAGGATCCTCACCTTGAAAACTGCTTGTCTTGTTGCCATCAGCTCTGCTCGCAGGGGGAGTGAGCTTCAGGCTCTATCCTCTAAGCCCCCTTTCTTCTCTGTGCATCCGGACAAAGTGGTGCTTAGGATGAGACCATTGTTGCCTCCGAAAGTGGTTCACCTTTTCACATAGGACAAACTAACACTTTGCCCACCTTTTTCCCACCTCCGCACCCTTCCAAGGAGGAGAGACTTCATCTGGACCCAAAACGTGTGCTGCCTTTGTACCTCAACCGCACAAAAGATTTCCAGGTGTAGGATCAGCGCTGCGTTGGCTATGTGGGTGCCAAGAAAGGTCGGGCTGTCCAAAAGCGTACCATCTCCAGATGGGTTGTCCTTTGTATGAAAATCTGTTACGCTTTAGGGAAAAAGAAACCTCCAGTGGGGCTGCGTACTCATTTCACTAGGGCTACAGCAGCAACTACTGCATTGTCACGTGAAGCCCCACTTCTTGATATCTGCCAGGCGGCAACGTGGGCATCTATGCACACGTTCACCAGACATTACTGCCTGGACAGCCAAGTCAGGATGAACAGCTATTTTGCCCGTTCTGTCTTCCTGGATTTTCTGGTGGAACTTGATTCGCAGACCCTCCTCTGAGGTTGGTATTGTTGGGGTATTTATTCTAAGGTAAGGAATCTTTAACTAACTGCTCCTTCAGATGAACAAGTTATTTACCTTTGTTACCTTTGGTATGGATGTATCTGTAAGAGACTTAGGTTAGTTATAGATTCCTTACCGCCCCATCCATCCTCCGTGCTCTGCGAACTGACTTCTAAGGATAGGGGCTCCCTTTCAGGGCCTAAGTTGTGGCACACCGGTGGTCAGTGTCTTTCCTGGCTCTGCCCTTCTGGTATGCAAAGTCGTGTCAGAACAGATGTCAGTGCACAGGGGCGGCGTCTAAGTAGACACTGCGACGTCATCCTGGCGACCATGACGCCGACAACGATCATGGAGTCGACCAACGCCACCTACAGACGCGCATGGGTGCTGCTAAGAAAAAATTCTCCGAATCCTGTCTGATACCTGGGGGTAATTCTAAGGTAAGAAATCTATAACCTGTGTCTCTTACAGATACATTGTTACCGAAGGTAAGTAACTTGTTCCAATCTGCCAATTGTCCAGGCTTGTGCATTCTCTCGAAGCGGATACAAATTTAACTGTCATTTGACTCTGCATCTGGTGTGGTGGGGTGCAATAGTGGTGAAGAGTAGAGGTGAGAGGGAGGACGCCCCTAGGCATTTGAATACAGCACTGTGTTGTAAGGCGCTAGTAGAGATTGAAGAACAGAGGTGAGAGGTAGGACCACTACAGGACTCTGTATAACCATATTTGATACAGCACAGGTAGAGGCTGAAGAAAAGAGGTGAGAAGTAGGACCTCTACAGTCTTGCTTATAACCTTTCATAAGTAAAGGTTGAAGACCGGAAGTGACAGTGGGGAAAAATAAGGATAGTGTTTGCAGCAGGCACATTTGGCGCAAACCCCAATCGCCACTAGGTCCACTGGTATTTGCCTTTATTTCAAACTGAGGCTGAAAACATGAAATTTGATGGAGACTTCTAGCCGAAGATTCCTTATTTAGGAGTATTCCCCAGGCATCAGACTAGATTCAGATGTTTTTGAGTAGTACCTCTACACACAGGTAGTGGCGTCATTCTCCTTCGAATCGATGTTGGCCATGCTGGGAATCACACTCGTCATACCTGTACAGGCACCACCTAGACGTGCTAACGTCAAAAGGACAGAGAAGGGTAATCGTGCAAACTCATGAAGGTTTAGTAACACGTTAGTAAAGTTACAATCTCAAATCGAATGAGTCAATTACAAATCAGTAGTCACCTGAATATAGCATTTATGGATATAATCCAGGCAATTCAATTCAGCAGCTGCAAGTACACATTTGCAAATTGAGATAAAATTCCATTCCTCTAAAGGGAAGCTTCCTAATGCTAAGCTAAGGTTGTGGTTAAATCGGAAAATTTTGAAGTGGCTGGTGTCAACAAATATTCCATTGAAAGTCGAACCAAATGAAGATTCCAAACAAGAAAAGGAGAAATGTACTTGACCTAGAAATTAAGTCTAAGAGTAGAAGTATAAGGATCATTGGTTCTCGAGACAGAGTTAAAGAAGGTATATCCACCATTAATGGTGGACAGGGGCAACTCCTTCCAACTAAAGCCAAAGCATACAATGAAGTCATCAAATTTAAGAGAAGAAACATCTCCCATAGTTGGCACTGTAGTGAGAAGCAATCAAAACAAGTGTTCCTGATGTACTTGATGGCAACCTCCTTCAAATGATAAATACAATGCCAAATTCTTCCATCATTGTGGCCTTCACTATATCTTGTAAAGGAGTATTCCTTGTGTCCCGTGCATGTGCTGAGAATTATCGTCCAGCTAATTCATATCAACAAATATAACCTTCACACAGCAATCAATCGGTGTTAGAAATGGGATTTCTGGTTAGCTGAGGCCTGCGCCAAAGCCAGGCAGAAACCACCACTCTAGTCAGGGCAAGGAAGTCACCCGCTAAAGATAACCCCGGCTCACCCCCTTGGTAGCTTGGCAGGAGCAGTCAGGCTTATCTCGGAGGCAATGTGTAAAGCATTTGCGAACGCACCCCCAGCAACAACATCCCAGGCCCCCCCACAAAAGGAACTCCACACAAGGTTATATAAAAATAGCCTTTGTATTATCAGAACACATCAGAATCAGAATCACAGGATGTACATTGTGCCATAGGCATGGGCAGAATTTACAGGGGATTATATACATGGGGCGGGGCTACATGGACAACTGTCAGGAATAAACACTTGGTAGAACTAGTACTTAGAACATAGAACAAGCAGAAGCTTCACACATGATGCATAAAAACACATTCAGAGGTATAGGCTAGAACCTTTACACATGAGGCATGAAAACCCATTCCGAGGTATAGGCTAGAAGCTTTGCACATGATGCATGAATGAATGAATGAATGAATGAATAAGATATTTGTTAAGCGCACTGTGGCCAAGCGGCTTCCTGGCGCTGAGAGCTGTAAACAACAGATACAGACAGGGCCAAGGAAGTTAACAGGTGTAGGCCTGGGCAAACAAGAATGTTTTGAGCGCTTTGCGGAAGTGTGAAAAGATGGGAATTGAGCGCATAGATAGAGGGAGGGAGTTCCAGAACCGGGGGGCCAGCACAGAAAATCTTGTACCACCAGTGCGGGATTTGCGAAAGCGAGGAACAGTGAGGAGGGCGGAAGTAGATGAGCGGAGGGTACGGGCAGGGGTATGAGTGGAGATCAAGGTATTGATGAACGCCGGAGCAGAGCGATCAACAGCCCGGAAAACTAGGCACCCTAGTTTAAATAGGGATCTCTGCAAAACGGGTAACCAATGAAGTGATTTAAGGACAGGAGTGATATGGTGCGTTTTGGGAAAATGAAAAATAAGACGGGCAGCCTGATTCTGGATTGCTTGAAGACGGCGAGTTTCGTAGGCGGGGATGCCCACGAACAAGCTATTTCCATAATCAAGGCGGGAGGTGATGAGGGCGAAATGATAATTTTAAGGGAATCCAGGGAAAAAAAGCGGGAGAATTTTCGGATCAAGCGGAGGGAGAGGAAGCAGGAGGACACTACAGAGCTAACCTGTGCATGCATTGACAGGTCCTGGCTGGCCTTGATGCCCAGCATTTTAACAGAGGAAACCGGGGTAGGAGGGGGACCAAGGATGGGGGGCCAGAAAGCAGAAGACCATGGACTGGATGAGCCACCAGTCAAGACAAGCTCAGTCTTGTCTGGATTGAGCTTGAGATGATTGGCGCTCATCCAACCGGAAATAAAAACCAGAGTGGAACGAAAAAATGAGAGGGAGTGAGAAGAAGAGGAGAGGTCGAAAACGAGCTGGAGGTCATCTGCGTAATTATACACAGAGATCCCCAGATCAAGAAGAGAAAAAATGAGGGGACGAATATAGAGATTAAAAAGAAGAGGAGAGAGGGAGGAGCCTTGAGGAACCCCACAGGACACTGAAAGGGGAGAAGCGGAGAAACCAGAGAGGTGAACGGCTTGTGAACGTCCTGTTGGAAAGGACGTGATCCAGGAGAGAGCAGAGCCCCGAATGCCCGCTGCGCCGACACGGTCAAGTAAGATGGTATGATCAACCGTGTCGAACGCAGCGGACAAATCGAGGAGAACCAGAGCTTGAGGGGAGTTGGTATCGGCCTTAGCTTTCAGCTCATCAAGAACCGCAAGCACCACTGACTCCGTAGAGTGGCCAGAGCGGAAGCCCGCTTGATGGGAGGCAAGAAGATGGTTCTGCTCAAAGTAAGAAGAAAGACAAGAAGTGACATGGCTTTCGAGAATTTTAGCGAGATAGGGTAAGAGAGAAATGGGTCTGAAATTAGAAAGAAGAGAAGAATCAAGACCAGGTTTTTTGAGAATGGGAAGGACAATCGCAGATTTAAATGAAGAAGGAACCAAGCCAGAAGAAAGGGAGGCATTAAGAAGAGAAAGGGGAGTGGTAGGGCAAGAGGTAAAGAGAGTTCTCAGCACGCGAGCAGGAGCACAATCGGCTGGAGAGCCGGATTTGGTTTTAGTGAGCAAGGCAAGAAAAGAGTCCAAGGAAATAGGCGGGAAGGAATCGAAGGAGGAGTTAGACACAGAAGGGGCAGGATGAGGAGAGGGAAAAGGTGTGGTAGGAATGTTAGATTTTATTTTAACGATCTTCTCGATTAAAAAGTCGTTTAAGGAGGAGCAGAGGGCCTGGGAAGGAATGAGCTTGGGGCATACACGATCAGAGGTGGCCAAGTTGTTGACCAGAGAGAAAATCTCTTTGGATTTATTTGCGGACAATGCGACCTGCTCAGAGGAGTACTTGGTCTTGGACGCAAGGATGGCTTTCTTATAGTCATTCAGCAGACGTTTGTATTTAGCCCTGAGGTCGGGCAGTAAGTACGGCGCCAAAGACGCTCAGAGCGTCTGATTTCCAGTTGAAGAACCTTGAGTTCAGCATTAAACCATCTGTGGGCCTCATGTGGGCGAATAGCCTTGACTATCTTGAGAGGGGCAGCTAGGTCACAGGAAGAAGATAGCCAGTTGCTGACTGCAGCGGCCTGGATATCAAGAGGGAGACCATTAAGGTCAGGGGGAAGATGCAAGGGAAAGAGAGAGAGAGTGCAGATCCGCACGGTTCCAACTGCGGGCAAAGATATTCTTAGGGCGAGGAGGTTTGTGAAGGGAGCCAAGATTAATAGAGAAAAAGATAAGAGAATGGTCGGACCATGTGCAGGGAAGAATGCTAGGGGGAGAGACTTTGTCCTGAGATGACCAGACTTGGTCCAGTATATGGCCAAGATTGTGGGTGGGAGCAGAAACATGGGACTGGAGGTTAAGACACAGGAGGGTGGCCGTAAAGTCCTTGGATGCCAGATCCTCCCTGGGGTCGCCAGGCCAGTAATTGAAGTCTCCTAGCAGGAGAACCGAGGAGTTATTAACTACAAGCGTAGCAAGGAGTTCCTGCAGGGAGGCCACAAATAAGGGCATACTCAGGGGGGGGAGCGGTACACAAGGAAAACTGTCAAAGGGACGGGAAGGTTAGTGGAACGGGCAACCAAGAAATCAACCCCAGCCATGGAAGGTTGGGAAAGGAGCTGGAATTGAAGATTGGCCCGAACAATCATGGCTACACCCCCTCCGATCCTGCCGTCAGGGCGATCAGCCCGGAGGGCGTAATAGGATTCAGGGAGGATGGCCAGGATATCAGGAAGTGAAGCCTCTGAGAACCAAGTTTCTGTTAAAAACAGAATATCAGGAGAATCTGAGGTAAGAAGGTTGAAATATTGCAGTTGGTGCTTGCCTGCCGAACGAGTGTTGAGGAGACAGGCAGAGTCAATATGGGAGGGGGAAGAAATATTGATGGAAGGCGTGGGATCCTGGGAGTGCACGGAAGAAGTAAGCTGCAGGGAAGCGGCACGGCCAGGATGAGGGGCATAAATGCCTAAGGAAGTGAGATGCTGCGTAAGGGAAAGGGGAAGAGGCACATCAGCCGAGCAGGAGAGGAGTTGCACAGAGGAGTATGCAAGCAGAGGGGCAGGGTGTGTGGCCCCAGGTCCCGGCCTGTCGCGGACGGGCGCAGACGGGCTTAACTTAGGCGCAACTTCGGCGCGCCTTTGTCGCGCCCGCTGGGCTCGTCCGCTGCGCGGCCGGGATAGAAGTGCCATAAAATAGGCCACAGGAAGCAGTAGGGGCGTGGCAGGGGGAGGAGGGACAGAGTAGCTGCACCGCCAACCCCAGAGCAGCCCGAGATGGAAGCCACGCCCGTCCCCGCCCCAGTGACCTGCCCGTCAGAGGGGGGGAGAACGCTCAACGTGGGGCGCTCGGGTAGTGTGAGCCAAAGGGGGGTGAAGTTGCGGCGAGGGGTGCGCGGTGTCCAGAGCGCGGCCCCAGAACAGGTGCAGGTACAGTCTAAAAAAGCGATTTTAAAAGCAAAGTTACGCCACAGCAGGTAGCGTCGTTGCTCCCGGCGAAGCCTCGGGAGGTCTGAGTGTCAGGAAGAGCTGAGGGCGGGACTCGCCAGGCCCGGAAGTATTAGCCAGGGGGGGAGGGACAGAAGAGCTGCACCGCCAACCCCAGAGCAGCCCGAGATGGAAGCCACGCCCGTCCCCGCCCCAGTGACCTGCCCGTCAGAGGGGGGAGAACGCTCAGCGTGGGGCGCTCTGGTAGCGTGAGCCAAGGGGGGTGAAGTGGCGGCGAGGGCTGCGCGGTGTCCAGAGCGCAGCCCCAGAACAGGTGCAGGTACAGTCTAAAAAAGCGATTTTAAAAGCAAAGTTACGCCACAGCAGGTAACATAAAAACATATTCAGATGTGTAGGGAAAACACATGACACATAAAAACACATTCAGCTGGGTAGGTAACACAAGATGCATAAGAACACATTCAGCAGTGTAGGGAAGACACATGACTCATAAAAACACATTCAGCGGTGTATGTAAAACACATGATGCATAAGAACACATTCAGCGGTATAGAGAAGACACATGACTCATAAAAACACATTCAGCTGTGTAGGTAACACATGATGCATAAGAACACATTCAGCGGTGTAGGGAAGACACATGACGCATAAAAACACATTCAGCGGTGTACGTAAAACACATGATGCATACGAACACATTCAGCGGTATAGAGAATATACATGACGCATACAAACACATTCAGCGGTGTCAGAACAGGGTGCACAGAGCATAGTACATTTCCTAGCATCCTAGGAAGCACATAAATCACATTTAGCGGAGAAATCACATCTAGCACATACCTCACATCAAAGTCCAGGTTGCGCCACTGCTCCAAAGCCTAAACGTAGCAGCTGCTCACTACTTGCTGTCTCTACGGTATAATATTTGTACAATGCACAGTCAGTACATAGCATAATAGAAATTTTTATAGTAATAGAGGGTTAGAGAGGGGATGTCAAGGGGAGAAGCAAGACTCGAAATACAGGGTATTTTTATCATCAAAGTTTTTGAATTTCAAAACAATGATGGTTTCATCAATGATATACAGTTATACACATAGTATTTTGGAAAAGGTGCAGGGTGTCCCAAGTGTTTTTGTGAGAACCAAAACGTAATTAAGTGACAATATGTAATATATACAGGCTTCTACTGGGGATATTTACAAGAAAGAGGAGAATGACCAAGAACAATAATACAATCAATGATTTACACAGTGTCTATCTGTATTCATAGGCACTGTTTGCGCGGTTCATTTCCTATGGCGTCGACGGCGTTTCAACCCAGAAGAATGGGGGTCTCGTCAGGACTGATCGTTGCGGGACATCTTAGGGTGTGTAGATACACGTTTCGCAACCCATGTGTGGTAAGGGAAAGTAAACTCAACTTACTAAATTGCTATTATGCTATGTACTGACTGCATTGTACAAATATTATACCGCAGGAGCCATTGTTTTCTTGATAAATTACGCGCCCTGGTTCCTCTGTGAGTAGGGTTCCCTTGTCCTTCCCTTGTGGCCCACTACTTCCTAGGCAGCTAAGGACAGGGACAGAACAGGGCCTAAACGCTGCAGCTGGCACGAAGTGCTGCGCAGCAGGGAAGGCCAGGGTAGTGATGAAGGAGTGCGCCTCACTCCTGAGTCCAAAGAACAAGTCCCCTAGAAAGAAAAACTAAACGGAGCTGCTGCCCAGTACTTGCTGGGCAGCTGTGAACTCAAAACGGCGACTGGGGCTTTCACTAGCCCTTAGGAGCAAAAGGCTGCGCCAAACTGAGCCACCTGGCTCTGGAAATAGATGTAGCGCACAGGGAAGCCCTCCAGGCTCTGAGCCAACACTTGCCCATCGGTGGAGCTCTCTAGGCTCTAAAACAATGTGCCCCCAGGAGCACCCTGGCTCCTTAAGTAATCAAACCTGGCCCCCAAATGTTGGAGGCACACAGGGCTCTAAAAATCAACAGGTGGCCCCTGGAGCACTCTGGCTCCTTAGATAGTTATGCACCCAAACGTCGAGAAGAACGGGACCCCCCAAACATGGTGGGAGCCATCTGGAGCCCTCTGGCTTGGGGAAGGGTGGCGTTAGCGTTGGAGCGGCCCGCAGCCATCTGGGGCCGCTCGGGGAAATGCACAGTGCCTTGGAGGTCCTAGGATCCCTGAGCCCCACTTACCGGCTCTCCCTGCTGCCGGTCTCTACTATATGCGGCTGTAGGAGGCCTCCGGGGACTTCTCCTGGTTGGCAGCCGCCGCTCTCCCTTGCTCATGGGAGCCCTGGCAGCTTCACTGAGGCGGCGGGCAGGGCTCTCTCTCACTTCTGAGAGCCCCGCGGGTGGTGGCTGCTTTTTCTGTGGCGCGGGGCTTCCCTTTTCCACTGGGAGCCCTGCGCTGCCATCAGCCCTTCCCAGGGCCCAACGCGTCATGGCACGGCTTCCCCCAAGCAGGGGGAAGCGGAAACGATGTCCTCCCGGCCCCGCCCACAACCAGGCAGCTGGCCGGACATCGGCTTCCGGTGCTTCTCCCGGGCCGCGGCGGTGAACTAGGGGCACAGATGAGGGGTGGGCACCCTCGAGATATAATTTAAACGCGAGCCCCATAAAGCGGAGTAGGCTCCCGCTATTAACAACAAAGACCCATAAATCACTCGGGCAATACGCAGGCTGGGCACCTGCGCACCATAAGTGGGGCAGCAAAGCCCCATAAATCACTCAGGCACAATGCAGGGTAGGCTCCTGTGCACCACGCACAGGACATTTCAAAACAAAGCGCTTCTCAGGCGCTAAAGGGGGCAGAAACCCTGGCCCAACAAAGCACTTGGGGCAAAAGGAGTTTCAGCCAGTCCTGGGCATAAAGAAATGGAGCAACCAGCTCCTCAGCCCAGGAAAGCCCTCCAGTCCCTCTGGCAAGGCAGAGGGGTCCCAGCACAGAGTCCAGCAATAATCCAGGGGCTGGGCAGAGCCCAGGGAGGCAAGCCTTCCCCTGGGCCCCAGCAGCAGCACGCCCCTGGTAGATTCTAGTCAGGAAAACAAGAACATTTTACGAGAGATCACAGCCTCTTTTTATACACACAATTCCTTTGTCTAAAGGTGTAGGCAAGGGACGCACCAGATACAACTGGTTCCTGAGCACTTTGTTTTGCTCCGCACCTCTCTCTATTCACAGGATGGGTCAGGGACATCAGACACACCACAGGGGGTGGAGCCAGCATTGTGGGGGGAAAGCCCAGCCCTATTCAGGTCCCAGGTGCACTCCTCCCCAGCCATCAACATGCAGATCTACCATTCACCACCGGGACAGACCCATCCTGACTCCTGGAGCCAGGCTCACCAGCCAGCTCAGCCAATTACAGCCAGCACATTCACTGCACATGCACACCAACTTCTAGAAGTGGCACTTCCACACTAGACACAATAACCTGCACACCATCGCGCAGCATTTAATCACACGAGTCCGCACATACCAAACTCGCACCTGCCCTCCCCACGCATCAGGAACTACCAGGGACACATACATTCCCCATGCATTCCTATGGGAGGGCAGGCCAACCTTACCACACGCACGCACTTTACCCTGGGACACAGTGGTAAAGTGCGCAGAAACCAAAAATCACTAACACCAGGTCACAATTAAAAGCAGAAAGTTCAGGGATGAACCTGCCAGAAGGGCCAAGTCCAACAATCGGTCAATCTGGACTTGAGTAAGAGGGTATCCAGGTGCTGTGCTCAAGGCCGAGGTTGAACATTCAGGTTGGAAGTCCTTTCTTGAATTCCAGCAGGGATGATACGGTCCGTAGGTGAAGTGCGAGGCCTTTGAAGTGAGGTGGGAGAAAGAGCGTCCTCCACTCTTGCTGCGGGGGTTATGGGCGAGGCAGAGGGAGACACAGTGCTGGTATCTGGGGAGGGAAGGGGAAGTTCAGTTGGTGGTTGATGTATGTTGGTCTCTGGTTGTGGAGGGCTTTGAAGGTGTGGCTCAACATCTTGAAATGGCATCTCTTCTGAATGGGGAGGTCTAGGATGAGTCTGGCCGCTAAGTTCTGTATTGTTTGCAGTCTCTTGAGAAGGTGCAAGGTTCAGGGCATTATATGCCCATGGACAAAGCAGTGCACTTGGCCCTGCCTACACAACCACTCACAGCAATAAAAATGCTTAAAGGAACATTATTGTTAAATTCTGGTATGCATGGGGCCCATATGCTCGTTGGTCCCCCAGGGAGCTGCCCAGCATGCCCATGCATTAAGATGGCACTGTGTGAGGTGACTCCAATGTAGAGTGATGCTGTAGTCCAGTCGGCTGTTGACCAGGGCGCAAGTGAGTGTGCATCTGGTGTTGATGGGGACCCACTTGAAAATCTTGCAGAGCATGAAAAGGGTGAGGAAGCAGGCAGAGGAGACTGCGTTGATCTGTCTTTTCATGGTGAGCTTACTGTCCAGGATGATGCCATAGTTGTTGGCGGGGTCGGTCGAGGTGAATGAGGGTCCTAGGTCGGAGGGCCACCAGGTGTTGTTCCGTGGGCTGTGTTTTTCTCGAAGATCAATACTTCCATCTTGTCTTTATTGAGTTGTAGACAGTTGTTGAAATGGCTAAGGAGGTTGGGGATTGAAATTTCTGTAGATGTTGGAGATCTTGTTGTGGAAGAAGTCGGCTAGGGAGTCACAGAGTTCCTATAAAGGGGTGATGTTTTCAGTGGCTATGGGGCTAGAGAACTCTCTGACGAATGTGAAGAGTTTCTTGCTGTGGTTGAAGCTTGCTTTGAAGCTGTTGACCAGGGCGCTTCTTCTCGTCTTTTTCAAGAGTTGGTGGTATTGGCTGAGGGCTGTTTTGAATGTTGCTCGGTCCATGGGTTCAATGCTGGTGCGCCATCTCCTTTCGAGTTGTTTGCAGGTGTGCTGCATGGTTCTTAGCTCCGGTTTATATCAGCTGACTGGCTTGGAGGACCATTTGAGCTTGGTGGGTGTGCTGGGGGGACTGTTGGTGCAGTCTGTGATCCAGGTGGAGATGTTCTTGACCGCCTGTTCTAGGTTGGTTGCCGGGTGAGGGCTGGAGGTGTTGAGGGCATCAGTCCATTGGCTGTCCGAGATCTTGTTCCAGGTGTGATGTGCTGGGCTGCTTGGGGGTGGTGCCAGGGGATCCCCAGATGATAAAGTGGACGAAGGCGAAGTCAGTCCAGGTGAGCTTAGTGACATGGCTGTACTTGCTCCTATCGCTGGCCGTGATGATCAGGTGGAGGTCTGTCTTGCGATGCGAGTGGAGTTGGTGACCAGTCTGGTGAGGCCGATGATGGTAATGCTAACAGAAAACAATTTTTAATGAGAACACAGTAACTGGTGCCTGAAACAAAAGGAAACTTAAGCACACCTAGCTAAACTACAGTGTGTACCTAAAAATGGAGTCGAGCACCTAGACCCACTCATTTCAAAGTTAAAATGCATATATCCCAATTATAGCTAAATTGAAAACATTTAAATCACTTGTTTCAATAAATCTAAATGTAAAATAATGTGTGCACCCATATAAGTAATTGTTGAGTATGTTGCAAGTTAACATAATAAGCACAGATAAATGAAAACTTTGCGTCACCAAAGGTAGGACTACTACAGTCCACCCGGATAACCCTGTGCAGGACCGCGCAAGAAGACTTTAAAGACCATAGGTGAAAGGCAGGAGCCCTGAGGTCCTCCATACAGGACTGTGCAGAAGGGCCAGTTATGTTATGTTATGTTAGGAGTGTGTAAGCGGGACTGCAGGAAGAGGCAGGAGACGGGTCTTAGTGATCAAAGAAAAAGGTTTTATTGTTGACAACAACTGGTCGGTGCTTCTGAGTCTCCCAGGTGGCTTCCTTGGTGAGCGACTCCTCTCAGCCCGGCTCTTGGAGATGACACCCTCGGTCCTCCTTGTCTTTAATGTCCGCCTTCGGTCAACAGCGTCCGGCTCCGTCGTGCCGTCCTCTCAAGGCGGACCCATGCAAATAAAATGGAAAAGCGCGTTACTGTCACGGCCTTCCGTGTGCAAATCCCATACACCAGGGGGGGGAAGTGAGGGGAGGTATACTAAGTGCACCCAACGTATCTTAGTATTTAGCTTGTTTCCGCTAGCATAGGGGTTTTTGGGCAACTGGAATACTTCCACGCTCCGTTCCGTCCCCTTCCCTGTTTCTATGTGGGAAGCGCTCTAGCGCCTCGCCCTCCTCCCGATCCAACCCGCTATGCGGTCACGTACCTCGCGGAGCCACGCCCCTCCGGGGGAGTGGCTGGGCGGATCGCGGTGTCGATGGCCTCCTGGCTCCGGTCCGGGCTCTGGATCTCCTCCTGCGGCTGCTTGACAACTCTCGCCGCTGCGGGGCTCCGCTCCGTCTTCCCGGGTCCTCGGGTCGTCCTCTCGTGGCTCGTCCTCACTCCTCTCCTCCTCGGCGGGGCGGAAGACCAACGACCTTTGCTCCAACTCTGCGATGTCGACCTGGCGGTAGTCCGGGGGATCCTCCTGCCTCCGCGGAAATCCCTCGTAGGACACCACCTCCTCCGTCAGCTCCCGGGACTGGATCCGATGCTGTAGTCGTAGATCGGGTGAGTCGTCCTCCCACCATTCAACGTCCTCCTCGTCTCCACTTCGCTCCGCGCCTCTCCTCCCACACACTGCTCCGCCGGTGTACAGACACACCTGGTCTGCCTCACCTGCCTCTTTTCTAGCGGAGTTTGGCCACTCCCCCTCAGTAGCTGGAGGCCAGTTAAAGGGGCCGCCGGCGCTGTCCTCTTCCTCTCCGCTGTACGGTTCCTCCACGGAGTGCCAGCACGGTGATTCCTGTCTGGGCTGTGGAAACAGAAAGGGGGGTGTACAGGTTACGTCGACCCCAGGGGGCGCCTCGGGCACCCCGTTACAGAGTGCTTGTATAGCATGGCTGCCCCAGCAACGGGGCGTCCCAGCGCTTGTGGACGGGGTAGCCATAGATGGCGATAGTTAGCCCGATGGAAAGACAGCCAAGAAAGGTCTGATTCTAACACCCAGGGAGCCGGAGCGCAGCGTGCAGGCCCATCCTAAGCTAGATGGAAGAAAACAGCCAGGTTTTAATCTGTTTTCTGAATGCCCAATGATCTTGTGTGCTGCGCGCCGTGATTGGAATGGAGTTCCATAGGGCTGGGGCCAGGGACCTAAACGAGTGCTTCCCCGCTCTGCTCCTGCGCACCCTAGGAGTGCAGGCCAGATGCAGATCCACTCTCAGCCTCTTCAGCAGGATGGTTCCTCTTCATGGTTCATAGAACATACATGAAAACACCTGAAACACCTTTTGTGTTTAAAGGATTCGACTTTCAAGTTACCTGCCTCACACATGTCCACTAGTATTGGCATTTTTCTTCCTGTTAACGTCAAACTCTCCCTCCTTCTCAGTCTTCAGATAATCACAAAGCTCAAGTTGATGGAGCAGCAGCAGTACCAAGGGATACCAGCTGTACTTCATTGGCTAGGCCCAGACAGGGGTCTGTGGTGTCCTCATCTAGAGGAAGCCTGGCCAGGAGGTTCAGGCTGCTCTGTTCTCTTGGAGCAGGACCAGGGTTGATTTGCTTACGGCTCGTCTCTGTCTAGACTGACAGAAAAAAAAAAAATGATGACTTGGAATGCGGCCTGAGTAATTGCTAGTGGATGAGATTAAATTAAGTATTCAACCCTTCACCTTTCTGTTTTCCTTTGAGTGACTCCTTAAGCCATCCTCATGAGCGTTTTGTCGCTGAACGTGTTACCCACGCCAACTAAAACTACGCTGTCTTCTCACTCATGCCTTCTCTTTTATCGGTACTAACTTCACCCCCATGCACTCATTATTACTCCGACATTGTCCAGGTTCTGAAACCCCTGAGGAAGAGTATGTGCTTCATAAAAATCTTTGAACACTCACTGACTTGTATTTCCATCAGGTATTGTCAGGGCCTCTGGAAATTTGCGGCAGGAGAGAGCCGAATTGTGCAGCAGGGTTGAGTCAATTATGTGCAAAAAAAGGCAAAATATGCAGCATAATGCGCCACATATCGTGATAATATTACTTAATTTTTTTTCATTCTTAAACTTTGTAACACAGTCTGGGCATTGGTTGCATCTCTTCAGTACCAGTTTAATTCCCAAATATAGCAATAAGCTTCAGAACGGTGACCAGTCAAGCTTTGCATAGGGCCTTCCACTGCCGAACAACACATGTTGCTGCATTTTTAGTAACGTTTGAACTGTTTGAGCTACAGACTTTTTTTTGTAAGGGATTTCCCTCTGCACTTCACCATAGTGGCCATAGTGTCCTTCCTGGAGTCGGTCATAACATACTCCTCCTTCCCTATGTATGTACTGTGTGCACATTCAGTGTATGTAGTAATGTTATGTTAATGATCTGTTGACTCAAAGCTTCCCTCTGTGCTGAAGACACTGCACACCCAGTGGTTGTTCAAGCGGGGTGATGGCGCTCTAAGGCAGTACAGGGTAAACTTAGGAGTAAGTGCTGTGCAAAAGGTAGGAAGAACCACCCCTCTCCCTAGAATGTGGCAAACCACAGACAAAGAGCTCCAAGGTCCCCTGCACCCACTAGTGGTACATAGAATTAAATGAGTACAGTAATGAGTGTAGAAAAGAAAGCAACTCTGTTCATCCGCTGTCCATGTCCTTGTTGTGCGTTCCTTGGTGCAGAGTCTTAGGCTAGGCTGAGACTCTGAAACAAGGAACGCACAACAAGGTCAATACATCCTGGAACCACACAGGGCAGTGGATGAGCAGAGTTTCTTTCTTTCCTTGGAGTTCTTCCTCTGTCTGCTATCACTTGTACTTATTCAAATAGTATATTTCTGTCCATAGTTTTTACTGCACTCTGTACTCCCAGTCAGTTGTGCTTATTCAAACTGCAGAGCGCTCTGAAGCCCGCTTCAGTTCACTCTGCATAAAACAAGTTTTCATTGGGAAAAAACAATATTTTGCTTGTGTAGGCAAGATGGCGGCCGCGTGAGGTAGCGCGGTTGATTGCTCCCTGACCTGCTAGCTTAATGCCTTGGCTAACTTGCCTGTAATTTTCAACAACCGGCTACCGGATCCAGCGGCTCTTCCGCGGTTCTCCCGTGGCTCCAGCGGTTCCCCCGTGGCTCTCCCGCGGCTTTCCCGAGGCTCTATCGGCTCTCCTGCGGCTCTTCTGTGGCCCTCCCTCCTGCCGCGTCAACGACTCTCCCGCGGCTCTCTCCGTGGCTCTCCTGGGCGTGCTGCATCCTCGGAGTGGCGGCTGGTGCGGAGCGCAGCGGATTTTCGACGGATTAGATTTCCTACTTTGCTGTCTGGTAGCTGCTGTCTCCTTTTCCCGACGGCTTTGCGGCTCCACAGTGGGTGAGGCTCCTAGAGAGTGTCGTGGCTGTGCAGGGTGGATGGTTGCAGTGTGGATTGCCCGGACTGCTAGGACACAGTTGGCGGAATTCCGCTTACGGACTTTGCAGAGCGGAGTTGGGTGGAGGAAGTGTGGTACAGCTCTCTACTTGAGTTTCATTAGACGGCAACAAATGGCCCCGTGTGATCAAGGATGGGGTTAAGGATGTCGCAAAGGAAGGGGATAAGGAAAGGGCGAAAGAAGGGGCCAAGGATGTGGCTCCCAACAGCAAGTATGGCAGCAAAGCAGATGCTGGAAAACCCAGCACTGATCACACTCCAGATCCTGGAACCAAGAGGAAAAGTCGGACGGTCCCTGGCATGTTTGCAGGAAAACCGGTAAGCCGCAAACCCCTACCACAGCCCAAGGGTACCACTGAACGTACGCCTATTTTATTAAGGAGTAAGAAAACGACTACAAATGCGCCTGTCTCTATGCCAAGGGGGGCTGAGGGTGCAGAAGCCACAAGTGTGAGAGAGACTCCTAGCTCTGGATCTGACTCTATGCAAATACCGAGCATTTCGTTAAACCCTGCCAGCGCTATTTCTCTATGTAACAGTGCTCAATCTATCTCGTCAGTGCCCCCTGCCACTGCATTAATAGGGGTATCCGGTATACTAGGGTTGGAGAACAACAGTCCTGCGGTGTCTATTCTCTCTACTCGAGCTTTAAGTACGACAGGGGAAAATTCTGGCCTTGACTTAAGATGCCTAGAACAAGAGCTGAATTCTCTTTCAGAGGCGCGGGATGGAGGGGGCACAATACCCGGTACCCCGGACGGCGATTATTTTTTCTCCATGGCAGAGGAATCCGACTCTGCTGCGGGAAGAGAGCTGGATATAGATTCATCGAAGGGGGAAGGATCAGCAGAGGCCAGTGATACAGACAGTGCACCCAACACCGCGGAAACACTCAGACAGGCTGGCACCCATGCTAGGCGGGAGTGTGGGCGCCAGACAATCACCCGGGCCCAATCTGATTCGGATCAACATTTACAGTGGGACTATTCTAATATTAATCTCGGCCATGACGGGGAAGAAGGCGGGCGTGGGCTTCAAGAGAACCCCCAGGCATCTGGGTCTTAGGATGCACAGGACCTTCAATAGCTCTTATATATTCAGCTCTCAAAGCGACACAACTGGAGGCCCGCCAAGAACATAAAAGGGCCCAAATGACGACAAAAAAAAATTCAGGGGGCAATTAGAAAGACTACAAAAGCCTTTACTGAAGACATGGCCCGTACAACTGTGCTGGAGGAACAGGTGGTGAGCCTTGAAGCTGGCTTTGAGAGCTCCAAGCAGAAGACCTCAGCTAATGATGCCAGAATAATGGACGTGTTGTGGAAACTCGAGGAGTCTGAGAATAGACAGCGGCAAAATAATCTGCGCCTGTTGGGTATTGAAGAGAATGCTGAGGGGGTGGACATACGCAGCTTTGTAATCAAGCTTTTCAAGTCTGCTTTTCCAGAGTTATCATCCTGGAACTGGGAAGCTGAGATCCAGCGTGTTCATCAGTTCCCCCTAATACTCAAGAAAAATGCTGGGCAAGATCAGAGGCCGCGAGCCATCCTTATTTTTTGGGGGAATTTTCTTCTGCGACAAGCAGTTTTTGAAAAGGCTAGACCAGACGCCAAGAAATCTGTTGAAGGACAGACATTCTTTGTGAGGCCGGACTTCTGCCATACCACGGTGGAGAGACGGTGGCGTCTGAGGCAGATGATCCCATCATTCCAGAAACTTGTTTGTGAGATTTATTTGAGGAATCCTGCTCGCTTGAAAGTGATCTTTCAGGGCCGGACAAGGGTGTTCACGTCTGAGATCCAAGCAGGGGATTATTTGAAAGCGCTATTGGGTGAATAGGACAGGGTGTTTGTGGAAGGGTTAAGTGTTCTTGTTTCTATTTGATCTTGTTAAAGCTATTTATTTGTTTCTTGTCTATTTATCTTCTTTATTTGGACCTTTTTGTACTCTACTGGTATTTTTGATATTTAAATGTACATGTAAATGTACAGGAATTTATATAGCGCAAATCACCGAGTGGTTTCTAAGCGCTTGCTTAGGGAACCCGTCCTGGTATTCCCCTGTGAGATAAACCCGGCAGGGTATCCGCAAGGTGAAAGCCAGGCATCCCGCACGAGGGGCCGTTGTGGAGATTAAGCAAGCTATTGCCCAGAGTCGCAGAGTGTGAACCCGTGAATCGAGTAGGCACCGGAGCGAGAATTGTCGAGTCCATGGACATTTTAGGACTCAAGACCCCGCCGAGCCGGGAATTGAACCCTGGTCCCGGGCTGACCTCTGCTTCCAGGTCTGCCTCCTCTAACCAGTGAGCCACACTACTCTGATTTATTTTTTCGGATGGAGACTTCAGTGTTAATGGAGTGGGGATCTGGGGCTGGATTTTTCCTGATATAGGCTTAGCCATGGCATTTGCCTGATCTTTTTTTATTATTCTCTTTTTTTTGGGGGGGGGGGTCAGGGAGCAACGGGGGCGCACAACGTAGGAGGCATCACAAGGGTCTGGTGACCTTTTTTGCCGATGTGATGTGATGGGAGATGGGGACTGGGGTGGGGTGGGTGGATCCTTATCAAGGGGGTAAGGCAATGGGCATGTGGAAAGTAGCTATCAGAACTTATGTGCTTTTTTTTGTCTTTGCTGTGTTTATTGCTGGTACAGAATATATAAGTAATGGGGGGTGTACGGATAGCCACGATTAACATATGTGGTTTGAATGGCCCAGTCAAGCGGGTAGGATTAAAGAGGACATTCGAATTCTCAGGGCCGGTATTATTTGTCTCCAGGAGACTCGTATCCAAGCTAGTAAAAGCCACATTTTGAAATTTGATGGGTTTCAGATGGTGATATCTACAAAACAGGAAACCAAGACTAGGGGGTTGCTATATTTGCCTGCAGGGGTCTGGCGGACTTTCCACGGTCGATCTCAGACAAATATGGTAGATGGGCCATAACTCAATGTGTTATAGATAATAATGCTTTCACCCTTTGTTCTGTTTATGGCCCGGTATTGGATGCTACAGAGGTATAGGACTGGCTGAACACAGAATTGGTGGGCTGGCCTCTCCCTCTGATTATATGTGGCGATTTTAATATAAATCTGGGCTGGGCTGTACAGAATCTATCCGAAGCTGGGCTGCAATAAGAAGCGGGGAAGATGGGTTTACATATTATTCCACCCCGCATCAATCACATTCCAGGTTAGTATATTTTTTTATTTCTCACAATTTGGTGGCGGGTTGCAACATTCAGAAATATCCCAAGGTTATGTCCGATCATAATCCTTTGGTTCTGGAACTCTCACTTAAGTGTGTGAAGAACAGGTCCAGCTGGACTTTTAATCGGACTCTATTGAGTGATAACCAATATGTGGAACAGATAGGCATCTGGATCACTAGGTTTTTTGAGGAAAATCAGGGGAGCACTAGTCCTCAATTTGTTTGGGACGCACTAAAAGCCGGGGTGAGAGGGGAGACGACACAGTTCGGATGGCAGGTTCAAAAACAAGAAAAGGATAAGATTAAGAATCTATATGCGGAATTGAGCAGAGCCGAATTAAACCTGGGCCAGTTGATTTTGGATAAAGGGACTATTGAGGCGGCACAAACGCAGATTGCAACTTCTAGAGCTGCCATAACCGAGATCTCAGCTAGTAAGGCAGCTTCCAGGTATGTTGCGTGGCGCACGCAAATGCACGAAAGCAATGAGAGAACCGGACATACCCTTGCTCTACATATTAGGGAAAAGGACGATCAAGCCCGAATCATGGGAATCAACAATCCATATATTGGTTTTGTAAGAGACTCTGATGCTATTCTTTTAGCTTTTGAAAAATTCTACCAGAGATTATACTCAGAGGAAAGGATTCATACTCTAACTTTGCAGGATGAGATAGCGAGATTCCTTGATCAAGTTCCAATGGAACCTTTGTCCCCATAGATCTGGGTATGCTGGAAGCACCAATCACCTTAGCTTAGGTTGGCAAGGCCCTAGAATAAATTCCATCTGGTACAGCTGTTGGGCTTGATTTTTTGCCAGGAGAATTTTTTTTTTAATTCGCCTTGCAGCTCGCCCCAATCTTGTTGGCACTTTACTGTCTGATTCAGGCGGGGAACCTCCACCTGATTCATGGAGATTTGCCAAAATTGTCGTTTTTTTAAAGAAAGGCAAGCCAGCTACTGATCTAGGTGGTTACTGGCCAATTACTTTGATTAACAACGACGTTAAAATGTATTCTAAGATTTTTGCGAATAAACTGGCCTCTGTCATTAAAAAAATTAGTATCATATAATCAACATGGTTTTGTTCTGGGTCGAGAAACTATAGACCATATCCGTAAATTCATAACTTTATTTGATTACACCAAGGTGACAGGAGACCCTATGGCGTTAATTCTACTAGACTCTGAAGAAGCTTTTGGTAGGGTCTCCTGGCCCTTTTTATGGGCAGTTATGAAGCACTACGGAATAGGGGAAGGTTATATTCGGGCTATAAAAGGCATGTATTTAGATCCTGTAGCCAAGATAGCACTAAAGGGAGTCTATTCTGGAGAGATCAGCATAGAGTGGGGTACCAGGCAAGGCTGCCCCTGCTCTCCTTTGCTATTTGCAATCTATATTGACCCCCTAATCAGATTAATACAAGAGAGCCAGGTAATTCAACCTGTATGTGCTCCAGGAGGGGAGGTAAAAATCTTAGGATATGCTGACGACCTAGCAATAGTTACTCCAGCTCCACAGGAGACTGTAGCTGCGCTAGGGGCCATTACATCTCAATGGGGAAATCTCTGGCTACCATATGAATGAAAGCAAAACGCAAATAGTGATAAATGAGAAGGTAGATATGGCTGATCCACGGATTGTACCTAGCGCAAGATATCTCGGATCGAGATTAGTTCCGACCCAGCCAAAATTGTGGATCTAAATCGCGTGCCACTCTTAGGAAAAATGAAAACTGACACTAAGAGAACGAGTAATCTACATTTGACACTTATGGGGCGAGGTAACGTCATTAAATTGATTTTTTTGCCAAAAATTGTTTATTATTTTTGGGCTATCCCTCTGGAATTTAGTAAAGTTTGGTACCCGAAATTTGATCGTCATTTCTTGTTTTTTTGGGCGGGGCAGCGCCCAAGACGGGCTTTACGATATATGACTTTGCCAAGAGACCGGGGGGGATGGTCGGTTCCTAATTTTCAGATTTATTACTGGGCCACCACTCTGAAGTACTCTGTTGAACTGATAAATGGTGCCAAGTCAGATGACTTTGGATGCTCGTTTTTTCAACTTCTTTGTGGGGTAGTGGCTAGGGGTTTGCTATTGCGACAGATTGATTTTGCATATTTTAAGAGGGTTAAGTTTAAGGTGCTGCTCAGTGTATATAAAGTCTGGACTGCAGTCAGGAAAAAGATTGGAATCCCCCGGGTGCATAGGTATTCCCCTTTTGGCAGCAATGCCATTCTTTGCTTGGATATTTTTAATGATGGCTACTTTCGCAGGTGGAGGTAGAAAGGGATTTATTGTATCGGGATCTTTTGTCCGGGGATTGTATACTTTCTTTGGGAACATGTATTTCTTTAAATTTTTTCAAGTTAGGATTTTATAAATAAGAAATGTCCCAACCGGGGACAAATCCCCTTGCTAGAAATGCTTAGAAAAAATATGGTACCACAAACAGCTGCTATTCATAAAGTCATTACGGAAGGAATGGGGGTTGACTTAGCTAAACATTTTGAATGATGGCAAGTGCAGGTACAGGCTGGGCAGGGGGACTGTGAGGACTCTCTGTACCAAAGCCAAACGACATGTATATCTGCCAATCAACAAGTACAGTGTTTCAAAACTTGGTGTAATTTGTATGACACCCCGGCTCGAATACATAGGTGGAGGGGTACTACTGGTATTAGCTGTCCACGTTGTGGAGAGGTGGCCACGGATAGCACCCATATGTTCGCCACCTGCTCGAAACTTTCTCAATTACTATCTAAAATCGAACTTAGGCTGAGGGCAATCTTGGGTCTCTCTCTGATACTTACCCCGTTGACTGTCATGTTGGGTATTTCCGATCAAGTGGTGGATGAAAATGATAAGAAACTTGTATTTGTTGATATGGCTGTTTATTGTCTATGTATAGCCACAGTATGGCTAGATGTTACCCCCACGACTGAATATGTTTGGCTTAATAAATTAATGTCTGTATATAATTGGGAAATGGCGGTGGTGAAGAGGCGAGGAAGGCGGGCTAGAGAGAAAGGAGAGAAGCTCTGGTTGCCTATGTCTAATTGGCTCAGTCGCTAGGCAAAGACACATTTATATTTTCTTCTTTTCCATGTGCCCATTTATTGTATTATTGTATCATGCTATTATCTTATTCGGTTTTTCTTTTTTTTCTTTGTTTTCTCCTCGTTCTTGATTAACTGGATTGCTGGGGGAAGGATGGATTCGCCAGGGGTGAGGGGGGAGAAAAATCATGAAAAATGTTTGGGGAATTAACCACAGTTTTTTTTTTCTCTTGATTGCTACTGTATATGTTTTTCTGTGCTTGGTACCCCAATAAAAAAAAAAATTAAAAAGGAAAAAAACAATATTTTGGGGAGATATCTTTTCCCCCTAGTGCATGCATACGAAGCTCTTCCAACAAGGTTCAAGTCTTTGCTATTGTGTGAACGCAGCCCTTTCACAGGCACATGTGTGGCTGGGAAGTGATTTTGTCTTTGTGGGATAAAATGAAGGCACTCTTTGAAATAACTGCAGTTCTCTTCCCAGGCGCACAATGTCGCATCGGAGACATTTCCTAATTCTCTTCGCTTCTTTGCTTTGGCAGCTGTTCCTAAATGTCCTTCCCCAAGACAGACGCCAGTGGCTCGGCAGGACGGCAGCGGCGCGGACGTGGTATCAAAGGATTAAAGAGATAGTAAGTTGATGTTTCCAGAGTGGAGCCGACAGCCGCGCGCATGTGCTGCAGACACCATCTTGATCATGCCTTTGTTTCCTTTGCAGCACATCACCAACCCACGGAAGGCGGCCGGGCAGCAAGACCTGATGATCAACAACCCGCTGTCGCAGGATGAGGGGGTAAGAGCACTTCAGGAGTCCCCGTTGAGGCTTGTGTTGGGGATTGAAAGTCCATGCACAGTTGCAGAGTTCCCCACCATGCTAGGCTGGGGAGTGCACTCCACCTTAATGTTGACATAGACACGAGTAGGCCAGTTCATGAGCAGGAATTCCCTGGGAAGCGTGTGCAGTGCCATGATCTCTTGCAGCGTAGGACACCCTCTTGCACTAATAGTTTTGCTAGAAAACCCTTGATGCCTGATGTTGAGAGGGCCGTAACAGGGTTTACCATAAACCAGCCTCTGGAATACCCTAATCCTGGCTGTAACAGAGGATTTATCATAGAATGGCCTCCGGAAGATCCTGGTCCCCATGGGACAGTGCTTATTCTGTCCCAAGCTGCGGCGGAGCAGAACCCAGTCTGGAGTGATTGATTGGCCACCATCGTCATTGATTTTGGAAATGCTCGCCATTGGGTTTTCACCACAAGTAGTTGTGGTGTTCCAAACATCCAAGCGAGTCCGGACGTGTGTGCACTGAGATCATCTCAGTCTCCTGCCGTTTGGAAGTACTTCCAGAGTGTCCTCATTTGTTGGCAGAAACTGGCATTGGTGCCTTTTCTGCCATGTACTTCACCACCAGAGTGGCTTAGCTGCAGCCATTTTGGTGGCAGAGCCTCCGCCATCATGAAAAGGAGCTCAAAATATGGCACAATTACCACCATTGGTGTGGAGAGAACTTGTGCACCTCTCACTTAACAGGTGGAAGTTCCGCTCACAAAACACGAGATGAGCCTGAAGGTTTCACTCTCAAAGCATGGCAGACCATTTGGAAATCCACTGGGAATTCCAAGATGGCCGCTCTTTAGTTTTCAAATGCAGCCTTCCTCAAGCAGGGACTGTTTTGACAGCTCTGCAGCCTAGCTTTGTCTATTTTGTCTATAGGTTTCGGTCTCTTTTGTTATTTGCTGAGGAAGCTCCTGAGTCCTGCTACTCACAAAGGTTTCTCTCTGTGGAATCTATATCAATTGGGCTTTTGAAAGGGACACTCCAAGTATATTATTCCAAGTACTGAATCAATGTGGAGTCCAAACCCATTTTCAAAGCTGATAAAATATTGCTGATTCCTAGGGTGGGTTTGGTAAGTAGCAAAAACATTTCTGCGGGCGTGTACAGCTATTTGGACTGTTTGTGACCATAAAACGTTTACACCACTTGCTTCATATCTGCACAAGATCAGACAGTTTGGTGAAGCTGAAGAACCAAAACTACAATTGTTACTTGTTCCCAGGATCTTGGCATTCCCAGATTTTGATGAGCGAACTAAGAGACTGGGTTCAGCCTTCAGAGACAATATCCAATGAGTGTGTGTTGTATGTGTTATTTAGGGGCTGACATTAACAACCCTGCCAATTACCGACCCATATCACAACTACCCTATCTATCAAAAGTCTTAGAAAAATTGGTAAACAGGCAGCTTTCTAACTTCCTTGAAATTAACAACTTATTGGATGTTTCTCAGACGGGTTTTAGGGCCAACAATAGCACAGAGACAACACTCTTGGCCGTGCTAGATAACATCAGAACACAGGTAGATCGGGGGAAAACAGTCGTCTTGATATTATTAGACCTCTCGGCGGCGTTTGACACCGTACCACATAACCTATTATTAGGAACCCTTGCAGCAAAGGGAATTCGGGCAAAAGCATTAGGTTGGCTGAAATCCTTTTTGTCAGACAGAACTCATTCTGTGCGCTTGGGCAACTTTTCAGCTCCCCTCCGAAACATCAAATATGGGGTCCCACAGAGGGGGCCTCATTGAGCCTAACATTATTCAATGTATTTGTATCTTCCCTGGAAGAGATAGGAAGAAAGTGGGGTATCAATGTCTGTTCATATGCAGATGATACCCAACTAATGATAATCCTAGATGGGGAAGAGAACCCGAAGGATAGGCTGCTAAACTGCCTCACCGAATTATCGGGCTGGATGTACAGCCATTGTCTAAAGCTCAATGCCGATAAATTGGAAATACTGCTGTTCGGTGGATCACAACAGCTATGGGATAACACCTGGTGGCCCGTTACCCTGGGTACCCCCCCAATCCAACACCGACAGCAAGGAATCTAGGAGTTATTATTGGTAACACCTTGTCCATGAAAAAGCATGTGTCAACAATCTGCGGCAAAGGCTTTGCACTATTAAAAATGCTCAGAAGAGTCTTTCCATGGATCCCCACTGAGTGTAGAAAGACTCTAGTCCAGTCACTGTTGATGAGCAGGCAGGACTATGGAAACTCCCTGTTTGTGGGCATGGCAGACTACCTCTTCACAAAACTACAATTAGTGCAGAATGCGGCAGCAAAGGCAATCTGCAATAGGAAAAAATATGACCCAGCCAAGAGTTGCCTAAAAGAGCTCCATTTGCTGCCAATGAGACAAAGAGCTACGTTTAAAATGCTGTGCATCACACACAGAGCATTGTATAAAACCGGCCCCTACATCCTAAAAAATAGGATTACGTTTTATGCACCCACTAGGAATCTCCGCTCTCAATCAACAGCGAGAGCAACAACTACCAGAGTGAAAACAGCCAGGATGGGAGGACGGGCTTTCTCCCACCTAGCAGCAACCAGATGGAATGATCTGCCCAAGGATCTTAGACTCACGGACTGTCCCCTGACTGTCAGGAAAAAATTAAAAACCATTTTATTCCCTAAACCTGACTAACTCCTTCTGACTCAAGTATATAGCCCACTGCATATCACAGAACTCATAGCGCCGTGATATCCCACCCAGGATGAATAATTGCGCTTTATGAGTAACAAAATAAAATAAGTAAGTTGGTTTCCAATCCAGTTTTATTATCACACACTACTACAAACTAAGCCGAATTCTAAATTCTTCCAATCTTGTAAAGATAACCAAAGACAGAAAAATAATGTCTAACATCACACAACATAGTCCCATTCAGGGAACAGGATTAAAAACCATCCCCCTTGTTCCATAGTTTCCAAAATGCCCACTAGATCACTAAAGTGGGTGAGGTTCTGATAGCAAGATGCAAAGAAGGCTGACCACAGGGGTATGACACTGTTGGGGGCCAGGCACAGATGTAATGCAGTGTTTATTATCAGCAGGTGTTGTTACAGTAATAAACATGTGGCTACACATAAAAAGATACATTAAAATAACACTTTCTAGACTCTTCCCATTCTTCCACTATTCCTTTTCAATCCAAATAAGACTAACCTGTCCACCACTCAAATTAAATTCATATTTCCCTATACTAATTCACCACTAATCCTGTTTTGGGTTCCGAAGTAGCATGCTACCCACCAAAAAGTGCTTCAACACCTCATCAGGGGTAACAAACACTAAAAAAATGCAATCCTTTCCCTCTTCCATCCCTCCGCTATCATTTTCAATCCAAAGAACAGACTAACCTATCCACCGCACAAATTAATTTCATATTTCACTATAATAATTCACCACTAGTCCTTTATAGGTTCCAGAGTAGAGTGCTACTTGCGGAAAAAAGCACTTTGACGCCCTGTCAGGGGTAGTAAGCGATATATAAATACAATTACAATACAATACATAAAGTGCAACCTTTTTTCAGAAGGTGGCTGACCTCCTTTCTACCCCAGGTTTGAGGGACAGATTGTCAGAGAAGGGACGGGCCTTTTTCACACTTCCCTTCAGAGGGAGATGCCAATGGCCTCCTTATGTAGAAAGTCTTCTACGCTTCCCTTAATCGGAGTCCTTTGACTCCATGTGTCTGGACATGTATGGAGGATGCATATGCATACCTGTGTATGTTGTGGTTGAGTGCAAGGTCTTCGTGCTCATCGGAGTCTGCGTGCAGCAAAGTCCGAAGGCTTCATCTGCAAACAGTGCAGGGGGTTGGAGGAGGCTGCAGTATGTGTATTGCAGTGCATACAGTGCATGGGTTTGCATGAGGCTGCAGTATGTGTGTTGCAGTCCAGACAGTGCTGGGGTTTGCAGGAGGCTGCGGTATATGTGTTGCACTGTAGACAATGCAGGGGGTTGCACAAGGCTGCTGTATGTGTGTTGCAGTGCAGACATTGCATGGGTTGCAGGAGGCTGCTGTATGTTTTGCAGTGCATACAGCGCAGGGGTTTGCAGGAGGCTGCTGTATGTGTGTTGCAGAAAGTGCAGGGGGTAGCAGGAGCCTGCTGCATGTGTGTCGCAGTACAGACCTTGCAGGAGGCTGCTGTATGTGTATCTGAAAGAAAAAGGTTAGTATTAGATTCCTTACCTTAGAATATCCCCAGGCGTAAAGACTGGATCCGGAAACTTTTGCGTAGCAGTACCCTTGTGCGTCGGTAGGCGTCGTCTGCGGCTCCGTGTCCGTCTTCGGCGTCGTTGGCGCCGGGATGACGCGCCCGAGTACTTAGACACCGCTCTCGCGCGCTGACGTCAGTTCTTCTTTTTTCCGCACCAGCAAGCGCCGATCCGGAAAAAGTGGTTCCCTTTGGTCAATTTTTGACTAAACTTTTTCGATCATTTTTGATCTTTCTTTGAAGTCGAACGACTCCGACTGTGCCGGTAGGGATGCCCGGGTACAAGCCCTGTTTTGACTGCAGCTGACTGTCGGTTACCGACCCCCATCACCGGTGTCTACATTGCCTGGGGCCCGACCATTATGACAAGTCGTGCCCCGACTGCCGGGCCTTGACTTCGAAGGCTAGGCGGGAGCGGTCCCGCGCCGTTCAAAGTCCCGGTCCGGAAGGAGGTCGAGGGACCGGTCGCGGGCCGAAGTCATCACAGCTCGGAGAGTCGACACCACTCCTCGGGCTCCAAGTCCTCGGGTAAGAGGCACAAAAAGGTCGAAGAGGCGACATCGCTCTTCTGACTCCCCCCGACGCTTGCGCGACACGGCCGGGGGTTTGGGCGACATTGCCCACGCAGCTCCGCCGGAGCCGCAGGCATCGCGGTCTGCTCCATACCCGCCGGTCCCTGGGCAGAACGCGACGCCAGAGGAGATAGATGCCTTCCTCATGGCCATGAGGTCGCTCACTCCTCCTTCAGGTTCCGCAACGCCTTCGGGCCCCCCAGTCCCGCCAGGGAGCCCAAGCGGGCCAGGTGCTTCGGCCCCGGCGCCGTCGGCGACTTCGGTCCCGACGCCGCAGGGCCCCACTGGATCCGGTTCCGGATCCAGGTCGCCGCTGGTCGACCTTATGACCCCACCGGCGTCGGCCCCTAGGGTGTCGCCCCCGAAGCTGACCCCGGACGACGTCGACCCCGGTCCCCCCTTCCATCCGGTTCCGGTGCCGGAGCTGTGCCGCTCGATGCCGCATTCGACGTCGAGAGAAGAATTTTTCTTCTGTGATCCGGCCCCATCATTTGACCCTGAGTTCCAGGAGATGGGTGGGGAGGCGGATTGGGAGGGGTCTGAGTACCCTCTGGCACGTGAGTGTCAGTCTTTTCAGGACTGGGCAGGTGAGCTAGGGGATGCCAGTGGTTTGGACACTTCGCCAGACACTGGTTTTGTCTCTCCTCCTACCGTGGCTACGGAGGAGGGGGCTTCCTTTAGTGTGGTGTTGATGCGGGTGGCCAAGGCCTTATCCCTTGAACTCCCCGTCACGGCCTTGAGGACTAAGCTCCTCACTGAGGAGCCTCTGTTGCCGTTTAATGAGGCATTGTCTGACGTTCTTGTGGGCACTTGGTCCAGGCCCGCTACAGGTCCCCCTGTAGATAGGAACGTGGCCAGACACCACCGCCCGGCTCCGGGCGACCCTTACTTCCTGTCCACCCACCCCCTCCCGAGAGCCTGGTCATACAGGCCTCTAACTCCCGGACCGCATTCCCGGCGGCTCCCCCCGATCAGGAATCCAAGAGGTACGAACAGTATGGTCAGAAGATGTTCTCACTGAGTTTGGGGTTGCGGTCAGTTAACACCGCGTGCCTCTTGGGCCAGTATTCCCACTCTCTGTGGGACAAGGTCGCGGACGTGCTGGCCCAATGTCCGCAGGAGGCCCGGACTAAACTCGCCCAAGCCCTTGCGGAGGGTCGAGATGCTGCAAGGTATTCCATCCGGTGTGGGCTGGATACAACGGACTCGCTAGGCAGGGCGATGGCAACGACGGTGGCGATTCGTCTCCACGCCTGTCTGAGGTCCACCAATATTTCGGCTGATGTCCAAAACACCCTTATGGACATGCCGTTTGATGGCTGTCGCCTCTTTGGCGACAAGGCAGACAGTGCGCTTGAGCTCTTTAAGGACTCCAGGGCTACGGCCAAGTCCTTGGGCCTGTCTGCCCGCTCCAGCAAACTGCTGCCTTTCGCTCCTTTTGTGGGCAAGGAAGGGGCGCCTCTACACGTCCTGCCAGCCACGGGCTGCAGACTAACATCCAGCGTGGTGGTGGACGTGGTAACGGCTGTGGCGGTGCCCGGGGACAACAGCGAGGCCAGTCCACATCCACCCCGCAGCATCCGCCTCAAAGCCCCCCTAGTCCGAGCTTTCAGGCCTATGTGACGCTAGTGGGGGCAGGGTTCGCCATCACCTCCTCCACTGGCCCACTGTCACGTCGGACAGGTGGGTGCTGCAAATTGTCCGAGGGGCTGCTCCTTCCCCTTCGAGGCGACTCCTCCAGCCATGCCACCGCAGTACCACCGCGTTTCGGGGGATTCCCTTGAATTTTCCTCGAGAGGAAGTTACAGCCATCTTGGCCAAGAGAGCCATCGAGCGCGTTCCTGGGCCAGAAGTAGGGTGTGGTTGCTACTCCCACTACTTTCTGGTTCCCAAGAAGAACAAAGGGGGCCTATGCCCTATCTTGGACCTGCGGAACGTCAACGGCTTCCTCTGGAAGGAGAAGTTCAAGATGCTGACACTAGCTCAGGTCTTAGTTGCGGGAGACTGGATGGTAGCGTTGGACTTGCAGGACGCTTATTTTCACATACCCGTCCTGCCGGCCCACCGGCGTTACCTGAGGTTCACGGTAGGCCACGAGCACTTGCAGTTTACCGTGCTCCCCTTCGGCTCCCCTTCGGCCTTACCAGCCCCACTCTGGTGTTCACAAAAGTGATGGCGGTGGTCGCAGCTCATCTGCGCAGATTAGGGGTGTCCGTCTTCCCCTATCTCGACGACTGGTTGTTGAAGGCGGGCTTGCCCCAGACAGTCGTCAGCCACCTCCAGACTACGGCCGACCTCCTGCACCTGCTTGGGTTCTCCATCAATGTGTCGAAGTCACACCTGTGTCCCTCTCAGAAGCTCCTCTTCATCGTAGCGGTTCTAGACTCGCGCAGTTTCGGGTTTATCCTCCCGAACAGTGGGTTCGGGATATTCAGGCTCTGATTCCGATCTTTCAGCCTTTATCCCGAGTCTCGGTCATGTTGACGCTGCGGCTTCTGGGGCTGATGACCCCCTGCATCCTTCTGGTGCATCATGCCAGGTGACGGATGCGGGCTCTGCAGTGGGACCTGAAGTTTCAGTGGGCCCTGCATCAGGGCAGCTTGCCGACCATGTCTTGATCTCGGAGGGCACTGCAAGGCAATTGTAGTGCCGGCTCACGGACCACGATTGGGTCAGCGGCAGATCCCTCTCCCTACCCCAACCGGAGCACGTAGTTGTGAGCGACGCCTCCCTCCTGGGCTGGAGGGGCCACATGGGAGAGGCGGAGATCAGAGGCCTTTGGTCTCCAGCGGAGTCCCGGCTCCACATCAACCTTCTGGAGCTGCGGGCGATCCGGCTTGCACTGAAAGCATTCCTTCCCTCTGTCCGGGGGAGTTTAGTGCAGGTGTTCATGGACAACACCACCGCCATGTGGTACTCCAACAAACAGGGCGGGGTGGGGTCGTGGACCCTTTGCCAGGATCCTCTGCGCCTCTGGCAGTGGCTGGAACATCAGGGCGTGACCCTGGTGGTTCAACACCTGGCAGGTTCCCTGAACGCCAGGGCGGACTAACTCAGCCGCCGGTGCATGATGGATCACGAGTCGCGTCTGAACTCGGATGTGGCGCAAGGCCTCTTTCAGCAGTGGGGAGACCCTTGGTTAGATTTATTCGCCACCGAAGAGAACGCGCAATGTCATCAGTTCTGTACGTTGGAATTTCCAAGGCGGCACTCTCTCGGAAACGCTTTTTGTCGCGAGTGGAGTTGCGGTCTGTTGTACGCCTTTCCGCCTATACCACTTCTGCCCAGAGTGCTGAAGAAGATCAGACGCGACCGTGCCCAAGTCATCTTTGTGGCTCCGGACTGGGCACGAAGATACTGGTATCCCGAGCTACTCAGCATGTCTGTCGATCCCCCGATTTGTCTGCCTCTTCAGGGGGACCTTCTGTAGCAGCAGCAGGGGACGGTCCTCCACCCGAACCTGTCCAGTCTCCACCTCCATATGTGGAGATTGAGCGGCGACAGTTGAGGCCATTTGACTTGCCTCCTGAAGTCTGCGATGTGATTCTGGCAGCCAGGCGTCCCTCCACAAAATCGGTATACGCCTGCAGGTGGAACAAATTTGTGGCATGATACACAGCAACGGCTGTGGATCCACTCTCTGCCCCCCTTTCAGAGGTTCTCCTCTTTCTTCTGCTCTGGGCATTATCAAGGGCTACCTTTCTGCCCTTTCCGCCTTCTTACGGCTACCTGATCAGCCTTCTTTGTTCAAGTCCCCGGTTGTCAATAGGTTCTTGAAGGGCATCACTCATGTTTCCCCCTGTTCCTTTCGTGATGCCTCAGTGGGACTTGAACCTGGTTCTGACTTACCTGATGTGCGCTCCTTTTGAGCCACTTCATAACTATCTTCTTCGTCTACTCACCCTTAAGACTGCATTCCTGGTTGCCATCACTTCTTGCAGGAGAGTGAGTGAGCTCCAGGCCCTCTCTTCTAAACCTCCTCTCCTATCCGTCCATCCGGACAAAGTTGCGGACACGACCCTCTTTCCTGCCCACGGTAGTCACAGTCTTCCACATCGGGCTGTCCATCACCTTGCCTACCTTCTTTCCGCCTCCGCATTTGTGTCGAAAGAGGAAGAGAGGCTCCACCGTCTGGACCCAAAACGTGCGCTCATACTATCTGGATCGCACATGCCAGTTCCGGGTGGATGACCAACTCTTTGTTGGTTACGTGGGCACTAAGAAAGGACGGGCGGTGCACAAACGGACCATCTCTCGATGGGTCGTCTTGTGCATCAAGGCGTGCTATTCTTTGGCTAAAAAGGAGACTCCTGTTGGGCTGAGGGCCCATTCCACTCGGGCCACGGCGGCTACTACTGCCCTGGGTCGGGGAGTCAGGCAGCTACGTGGGCCTCACTGCACACGTTCGCAAGACACTACTGCCTGGGCAGCCAAGTCCTCAGAGATGGCTTCTTTGGCCGTTCCGTTCTCCAGGACTTTCTGGTGTGATCATTGGTTCGCAGACCCACCACCCGGGTTGGTATTGCTGGGGTATCTATTCCAAGGTAAGGAATCTAATACTAACTGTTTCTTTCAGATGCACAAGTTACTTACCTTCGATAACGATATATCTGTAAGAAATAGTAGTTAGTATTAGATTCCTTACCGCCTCACCCGTCCTCCCCGTTCTGCGAACCGATATCTAGGGTTAAGGTTCACCCCTTTCAGGGCCCTAGTTTCTTGGCACCAGTGTTGGTTTTTATCATGGCTCTTCGTTTCTGACGCGGAAAAGCTGTGTATTAGAACTGACGTCTACGCGCGAGGGCGGCGTCTAAGTACTCCGGCGATGTCATCCCGGCGCCGACGACAGACGCGGAGCCACAGACGACGCCTACCGACGCACAATGGTACTGCCACGCAAATGTTTCTGGATCCAGTCTGACGCCTGGGGATATTCGAAGGTAAGGAATCTAATACTAACTACTGTTTCTTACAGATATATTGTTACGAAGGTAAGTAACTTGTGCGTTACAGTGCAGACAGATGAGTGGTTTGCAGGAGGCTGCTCTGTGTTGCAGTGCAGGGGGTTGCATGAGGCTGCTGTATGTGTGTTGCAGTGCAGACAGTGCAGGGGATTGCAGGAGGCTGCTGTATGTGCGTTGCATTGCAGACAGTGCAGGGGTTTGCAGGAGACTGCTGAATGTGTGTTGCAGTGCAGACAGTGGAGGGCGTTGATAGAGGCTGCTTTGTGTTGCTGTGCTGACGGTACAGGGGGTTGCAGGAGGCTTCTGTATGTATGTTGCAGTGCAGACAGTGCAGGGGGTTGCACAAGGCTGCTGTTTGTGTTGCAGTGCAGACAGTGCAGCGGGTAGACAGAGGCTGCTCTGTTTGTTGCAGTGCAGGCAGTGAACGGGTTGCATGAGGCTGTTGTATGTGTGTTGCAGTGCTGACAATGCAGGGGGTTGCAGGAGGCTGCTGTATGTGTGTTGTAGTGAAGACAGTGCAGGGGATTGCAGGGGGCTGCTGTGTCTGTTGCACTGCAGACAGTGGCGGGGTTTCCAGGAGGTTGCTGTATGTGTTGCAGGAGGCTGCTGTGTGTTCCAGTGCAGACAGTGCAGGGGGTAGCAGGAGGCTACTGTATGTGTTGCAGTGCCGGGGTTTGGAGGAGGCTGCTGTATGTGTGTTGCAGTGCCGCCAGCGCATGAGTTGCATGAGGCTGCTGTTTGTGCGCTGCAGAGCAGACAGTGCAGGGGTTGCATGAGGCTGCTGTATGTGTTGCAGTGCAGGGGTTGCAGGAGGCTGAGGTATTGTGTGGCAGTGCAGACAGTGAAGGGGGATGTAGGAGGCTGTTGTATGTGTTGCAGTGCCGGGGGTTTGGAGGAGGCTACTGTATGTGTGTTGCAGTTCAGACAGTGCAGGTGTTGCACGAGGCTGCTCAGGTCTCTGATTACCCTGAGACTGCCGTCTGTATTACCTTCCTTATTGCCCCATGGGAGGCAGTACTGTCTGTTCATGCTCAGGGCATCCGGCTTGCATGGCTTGAAGCTACCAGAGTGCAGTGGTTTGCAGGAGGCTGCTCTGTGTTGCAGTGCAGGGGTTTGCAGGAGGCTGCTGAATGTGTGTTGCAGTGCAGGGGTTTGCAGGATGCTGCTGTATGTGTTGCAGTGCAGGGATTGCTGGAGGCTGCTGTGTGTTGCAGTGCAAACAGTGCATGGAGTTGCAGGAGGCTGCTGTATGTGTGTTGCAGTGCAGGAGGCTGCTGTATGTGTATTGTAGTGCAGACAATACAGGGGTTTGCAGGAGGCTGATTAATGTGTGTTGCAGTGCTGATCGTGCAGGGATTTGCAAAAGGCTGCTGTGTGTTGCAGTGCAGAGGTTTGCTAGGCTGCTGTATGTGTTGCAGTGCAGGGGGTTTGAGGAGGCTGCTGTAAGTGTGTTGCAGTGCAGAGGTTTGCAGGAGGCTGCTGTATGTGTGTTGCAGTGCAGGGGTTTGGAGGAGGCTACTGTATGTGTTGCGGTGGAGGGGTTTGCAGGAGGATGCTGTATGTGTGTTGCAGTGCAGGGGTTTGCACGAGGCTGCTGTGTGTTGCTGTGCAGCCAGTGCAGAGGTTGTCTGGAGGCTTCTGTATGTGTGTTGCAGTACAGACAGTGCATGGATGTGCAGGTGGATGCTGTATTTGTGTTGCAGTGCAGGAGTGTGCAGGAGGATGCTGTATGTGTGTTGCAGTGCAGGGGTTTGCACGAGGCTGCTGTGTGTTGCTGTGCAGCCAGTGCAGAGGTTGTCTGGAGGCTTCTGTATGTGTGTTGCAGTACAGACAGTGCATGGATGTGTAGGAGGGTGCCGTATATGTGTTGCGGTGCAGGGGTTTGCAGTAGGCTGAGGTATGTGTGTTGCAGTGCAGACAGTGCGGGGGTTGGAGGAGGCTGCTGTATGTGTGTTGCAGTGCAGGGGTTTGCACGAGGTTGCTGTGTGTTGCTGTGCAACCAGTGCAGGGGTTGTCTGGAGGCTTCTGTATGTGTTGCAGTACAGACAGTGCATGGGTGTGCAAGAGGATGCTGTATGTGTTGTAGTGCATGCGTTTGCAGGAGGTAACTGTATGTGTTGCAGTGCAGGGGGTTGGAGGAGCTACTGTGTGTTGCTGTGCAGCCAGTGCAGAGGTTGTCTGGAGGCTTCTGTATGTGTGTAGCAGTACAGACAGTGCATGGATGTGCAGGAGGGTGCTGTATATGTGTTGCAGTGCAGGGGTTTGCAGTAGGCTGAGGTATGTGTGTTGCAGTGCAGACAGTGGTGGGGTTTGCAGGAGGTTGCTGTATGTGTTGCAGGAGGCTGCTGTGTGTTCCAGTGCTGACAGTGCAGGGTCTTGCGGGAGGTTGCTGTATGTGTGTTGCAGTGCAGACAGTGCAGGGGGTAGTAGGAGGCTACTGTATGTGTTGCAGTGCCGGGGTTTGGAGGAGGCTGCTGTATGTGTGTTGCAGTGCCGACAGCGCAGGAGTTGCATGAGGCTGTTGTTTGTGTGTTGCAGAGCAGACAGTGCAGGGGTTGCATGAGGCTGCTGTATGTGTTGCAGTGCAGGGGATGCAGGAGGCTGAGGTATTGTGTTGCAGTGCAGACAGTGCAGGGGATGCAGGAGGCTGAGGTATTGTGTTGCAGTGCTGACCGTGCAGGGGGTTGTAGGAGGCTACTATATGTCTTTTGCAGTTCCGACAGTACAGGGGTTGCACGAGGCTGCTCAGGTCTCTGATTACCCTGAGACTGCCGTCTGTATTACCTTCCTTCTTGCTCATGGGAGGCAGTACTGTCTGTTCATGCTCAGGGCATCCGGCTTGCATGGCTTGAAGCTACCAGAGTGCAGTGGTTTGCAGGAGGCTGCTCTGTGTTGCAGTGCAGGGGTTTGCAGGATGCTGCTGTATGTGTTGCAGTGCAGGGATTGCTGGAGGCTGCTGTGTGTTGCAGTGCAAACAGTGCATGGGGTTGCAGGAGGCTTCTGTATGTGTGTTGCAGTGCAGGAGTTTGCAGGAGGCTGCTGTATGTGTGTTGTAGTGCAGACAATACAGGGGTTTGCAGGAGGCTGATGTATGTGTGTTGCAGTGCTGATCGTGCAGGGATTTGCAAAAGGCTGCTGTGTGTTGCAGTGCAGAGGTTTGCAGGAGGCTGCTGTATGTGTTGCAGTGCAGGGGGTTTGAGGAGGTTGTTGTGTGTTGCTGTGCAACCAGTGCAGGGGTTGTCTGGAGGCTTCTGTATGTGTGTTGCAGTGCAGACAGTGCGGGGGTTGGAGGAGGCTGCTGTATGTGTTGCAGTGCAGGGGGTTGCACAAGGTTGCTGTGTGTTGCTGTGCAACCAGTGCAGGGGTTGTCTGGAGGCTTCTGTATGTGTGTTGCAGTACAGACAGTGCATGGGTGTGCAAGAGGATGCTGTATGTGTTGTAGTGCAGGCGTTTGCAGGAGGTAACTGTATGTGTTGCAGGGCAGGGGGTGGGAGGAGCTACTGTGTGTTGCTGTGCAGCCAGTGCAGAGGTTGTCTGGAGGCTTCTGTATGTGTGTTGCAGTACAGACAGTGCATGGATGTGCAGGAGGGTGCCGTATATGTGTTGCGGTGCAGGGGTTTGCAGTAGGCTGAGGTATGTGTGTTGCCGTGCAGACAGTGCAGGGGGTTGAATGAGGCTGCTGTATGTGTGTTGCAGTGCAGGGGGTTGGAGGAGGCTACTGTGTGTTGCTGTGCAGCCAGTGCAGGGGTTGTCTGGAGGCTTCTGTATGTGTGTTGCAGTACAGACAGTGCATGGATGTGCAGGAGGGTGCTGTATATGTGTTGCAGTGCAGGGGTTTGCAGTAGGCTGAGGTATGTGTGTTGCAGTGCAGACAGTGCAGGGGTTTGGATGAGGCTGCTGTATGTGTGTTGCAGTGCAGACAGTGCAGTGGTTTGGATGAGGCTGTGTTACAGTGCAGGAGATTGGAGGAGGCTACTGTGTGTTGCAGTACAGACCGTGCAGGGGTTGTCTGGAGGCTTCTGTATGTGTGTTGCAGTACAGACAGTGCATGGGTGTGCAGGAGGATGCTGTATATGTGTTGCAGTGCAGGGGTTTGTAGTAGTCTGAGGTATGTGTGTTGCTGTGCAGCCAGTGCAGGGGTGGTCTGGAGCCTTCTGTATGTGTGTTGCAGTACAGACCGTGCAGGGGTTGTCTGGAGGCTTCTGTATGTGTGTTGCTGTACAGACAGTGCATGGATGTGCTGGAGGGTGCTGTATATGTGTTGCAGTGCAGGGGTTTGTAGTAGGCTGAGGTATGTGTGTTGCAGTGCAGACAGTGCAGTGGTTTGGAGGAGGCTGCTGTATGTGTGTTACAGTGCAGGGGGTTGGAGGAGGCTACTGTGTGTTGCTGTGCAGCCAGTGCGGGGGGTTGGAGGAGGCTGCTGTGTGTTGCTGTGCAGCCAGTGCAGGGGTTGTCTGGAGGCTTCTGTATGTGTGTTGCAGTACAGACAGTGCATGGATGTGCTGGAGGGTGCTGTATATGTGTTGCAGTGCAGGGGTTTGTAGTAGTCTGAGGTATGTGTGTTGCTGTGCAGCCAGTGCAGGGGTTTGCTGGAGGCTTCTGTATGTGTTGCAGTACAGACCGTGCAGGGGTTGTCTGGAGGCTTCTGTATGTGTGTTGCTGTACAGACAGTGCATGGATGTGCTGGAGGGTGCTGTATATGTGTTGCAGTGCAGGGGTTTGTAGTAGGCTGAGGTATGTGTGTTGCAGTGCAGACAGTGCAGTGGTTTGGAGGAGGCTGCTGTATGTGTGTTACAGTGCAGGGGGTTGGAGGAGGCTACTGTGTGTTGCTGTGCAGCCAGTGCGGGGGGTTGGAGGAGGCTGCTGTGTGTTGCTGTGCAGCCAGTGCAGGGGGTTGGAGGAGGCTGCTGTATGTGTGTTGCAGAGCATGGTGTTGGAGGAGGCTGCTGTGTGTTGCTGTGCAGCCAGTGCAGGGGGTTGGAGGAGGCTGCTGTATGTGTGTTGCAGCGCATGGGGTTGGAGGAGGCTACTGTGTGTTGCTGTGCAGCCAGTACAGGGGTTTGCTGGAGGCTTCTGTATGTGTTGCAGTACAGACCGTGGAGGTGGTTGCAGGAGACTGCTGTATGTGTGTTACAGTGCAGATTTAACACTGCTGTCAGTCGGCTGTAAATATACACCCAGAAGTTCAGTACAGCTGCTTCGTGTACACATCTGATAAGTAGATTGTTTAATTGCAACTCCAAAGCTTGGCTGGAGTTAAAAGCCATGTTTTATGCCAACTGCATATTTGGAGTCACGTGACCTACAACCGGTTTGAGGTCACTTTTGTTAAAAACTCTATTTTCAGAGTGTATAGTAAGAGCAGAAACTGTCAGTGGTCCGATTGGGTTTTATCAGCTTCTCTGCTAAACGACTTGGTGATTCTGTCCTGATGTTCGACCAGTTAGACTTGGTGACTTACACCCCCTCCCCCTTGCAATGCCTCCAGTGGCTGAGGTGTCACTGCGGTGTCACTGCGGTCTTTGACACCTGATGTTCTCTGAGGAGCTGTGATCAGCTGTCAGTTCCGAGTCCCCTTCCTGTCCCTTCGGAGCGCGCCCAGGCCACATTAGGCTGTCAGCGGGTTGATGGCTTTGCAGAGATGGAGTCCCTCTGCCCCAGAGGCGGGAGCACTCCTGTCCAGGAAGGGGTCTTCTGTTGTGTCCTCTGGAGGTAGCTATGGGCTGGTCTTTGGCCGAGTTTGGACACACAGGTGCAGAAATCCAAGCCAGGCTTAAGTCATCATTGTGGGGAACTGTAACGTAAGGCCCCGCGGGGATGCCTTTATAGGGACGCATCTTTGTGCGTCAAGACCTGAACCTGGGATGGATGGTGCCAGAACCTGGGTTCGAGCAGCAGAGCTGTAGCTGCCAATTGGAGCTGATCGACCCTTTGAAGCCGCCCACAGCCCTTCAAGTAGAGCAAGTGCTGGACAGAAGGGTCATGCTGTTTGCTGAACAAACTCTCCCTGTTGAAGGGCTGAGGGGAAGTGACTTCAGCTTTACCCTCAACCGCTAGGAAAGCTGCCTCTTGGGAACCCCCAGGGTCCTGCCCAGGGGGTCTGCTTCCTGCTGTATCTTCCTTCCTCAATTACAAGGAGATCTTGAAATCATGGAGAGCTCCACCGGCCCACAGGATCGCCTGCGCACAGCTGTGGACCTGAAGTTGAGGAGTCTAACTGGAAACCTCTGGCTGGGGGATGAGCCCGCTCCGAGGAGCCGGGCATTGTCTAAGCAACTTAAAAAAAAATCAGAGCAACATCTGCTTCAAGTGAGTCCATGTTTCTGAAGGGCAGGCTCATGCCCAGCTTTGGATCTTTCATCGCTTCGCGTGCTGGAATGCTTCTTCGGTAGTCAACGTTGGTCCAGCGGTATGGATACAGTCTGAACCAACAGACCTTTGCTACTCGGAGTCCCACATTCTAGCGCATGCGTTGGAGAGGCACAGACCTCGCGCTCCCTCGGAGCTTCAGCAGCTCAGGGTTTCTGCTGCTTATTTAGTTTGAGGGAATCCTCTGGAGTCCGGCTATTTTGACCTCTTCCCTACAACCCCACTCTTCCTGGCTCAAAAGGTTCCAGGGACAGGCAGTCCATTCCAGCTCCCTCTCCCCATGGATACATTGACTTACAGCGCCCAGAAGCATCCCTAATCCTCTCCTCTCGGCTCCTTCCTGGCCTCCAGGGCTTCTCCTCATTAGCTCAGATTCTCCACGAGCTGCATCCAGTAATTTTTGTAGAGTTGCTAATCAGTATCAGAGAGGGTTTCTTGAGGAATATACAGAATACAATCCTACAAGAGAGGAGATAGGACAGTGATGTTTGGGTTTATGGTCATCTCTATGCCTCTTAAACTGGGTAACGTACAAAAATGGTGGTTGTACTGCGCACTCGTAGTTTTAGATATGGTCTATGCGCTCCTACTTTTAAACTGACCTCTGTTTAGACCGGGCGTGCTAGGCGGGAAGGAGGAAGCTACCCTCCTATATTGAACAGACTGTATATTACAAGTGTCAACTTGATCACTTGGCCCTACCAAGTGATCAAGTTTGCTAATTTTGAAAACCACAGTTTCTTAATCTTTATATATTTATGCCTTGTTCTCTGAATCCAATTAACAGAACAATTTCAATACTTAAAATCAAAATGTATTTTCTTACGAGTTCGTACTCATTATCAATCTAATATATATAATTTATCACGTAAATCAAAACAAATCAAATCAACATGAATAGAACAAAATTACAGAAATACACAGATTTCAATTCCGTCATGAATCCCAATGCATTTCGGGATCTAAGACCCCTTCTTCAGGGGAACTGAAAACAATTGTTCTGATAATTGGATTCAGAGAACCAGGCATAAATATATGAAGATTAAGAAACTGTGGTTTTCCAAATTAGCAAACTACAGGTTTGCAATTGCTGTGCAGGTAGAGCCAAGTGATCAAGTTGACACTTGTAATATACAGTCTCTTAAACTGGGAAGGCATGTGACCGCCTCGTGCTGTTTTGGTGCCAAAGACAAGGTTTCTCTTTGCACCATGGGGCATATGTAGGTAGGCGTTTGCGAATCGCAAACAGTGCTTTGGTATGTAGGTGCATATTGGCAAAATAAGGAATCACAAATATTGCGATTTCTTATTTTGCTCAAGCATTTAAGGAATCGCAATTTTGCGATTCCTTAAATGCTACGTAGGAGTGAATTTTGAAATGCGATTGTGGCTTAAGGAATCGCAAAATACCACCTACTCCAAGTAGATGGTATTTTGCGATTTCCTTTTAAAATGCAATTTTTAAAAAAATTCAAAGTGCCATGTTGCGCACAGACATACCCTTAGGGCATGTATGTGCACCACATGTACTTCGAGGCACATTCCAGGGGTGCAACAGGTGTCCTTTGGACACCCTGGCACCCTTGGAATTGCGATTCTCAAATTTCGATTTTCGCATAGAAAATCGCAATTTGAGAATGTATCCCCATTCACTCCTATGGGCCTCTTGGCCCAAAGGAATGAATGGGACACTGATTCCTTAATTGCGATTCGCAATTTGCTAATCGCAATTAAGGAATTTTAGAGATTAGCAAAGAAATTGCAATTTATTTCCTACATTCCATTTTGCAATTCTCAAGTAGCGATTCCTTAAAAATCGCTATTTGGGAATCGCAAAATGGAAATTACCTACATATGCCCCCATATGCCTACATGTTTTTCACACATTCAAGGAATGCCCTCCTCCGCCCTGAATACTCCCCTGACAGAGTGGTAGGACAGCTTAACTGCATGTGCTTATTGTCTGCTGTCGAAGAAAATCCAGTAAAATGCATTTAAGCCTCGTCTGAATCGATACACCCGCCGGTGATGCTGCAGGAGTAAGCCAGAAGACAAAGTGGTGTGTGGCAAGCACTGTAAAAGTAATCAATACCATTATAGATGGGGCAGCGTTCATGTCCATTATGTAGTATACAGGGTCTGGGTTTATCGCAAGCATTGTGCTGTTGCACAACTGTGTCTGTTCAACTACGAGGCCCAGATAGAGAGTGATATCCCCAGGATCACAGTGTATTTAAGCGGAAAGAGCTGGGATTCTTTTCCGGGTTTTCTGGATTTACAGTCTGCGTTTCAGAAACTGCAATACATCTCCTGCCTCTGCCCTTTCAGATTTACAATGCTGTGTACCTTCTTGGCTTGTCAGAACTGAAGAAGTATTAGCTATCGCAACTCATATCAAACGCCCTTGTATCTTTTCGATTTTTTTGTATTTGTTTATTCATGCATATTACATCGTCTCGATTACATTGCTGAACAGAACAAAACCTAAGAAAACTGCTAGTTACATTCAGCGGTGTGCTGGATGGCGCGTGCATAACTTTTGGGGCTAACTACTAAAACTGAAGCAACTAGAAGGGTCTAGGGGTGTCTTCTGAGACCAACTTTGGCTAGGAGTGAGGGCGCGTTGGTGGTGTGGTGTTAGCAGGAGTATGCTTCTATCTAGGGTTCTTAGGAGGTGGTCCCTGGGACTCTCCATCCTTGTGTGCAGCTCAGTTTATTACTTTTGAGGTCTTCTGTGCAGATCGGTGGTGCGGCTTCTGCTGCTCTCTCAGAGGTGGTCATGTCTTCCAGTTATGGTATATTCTGAGAGATGTTACACACACGGAGGAGTAGACTAGTGATCAAGACGGTGGCACGTGCTTGGTTTAGAAATCCTGCCCTCACTCAGAAAATTGTGGCATGCTTTATCATTGGGCTTGCTTCAGTGAACCCCCATGCAGACCAACGCCTGGGGTGGAGCAAAGGGATGGGAGGACCATACAAACATGAACAAATATATATATTTGCCAATGTATATTGCGACCACTGAAAGAGAGGTGCAGTGAAGGTTAAAACTAGCTCAGAGGTTTCTCTGCTCAAAAATGTATTCCTTGACCCCCTGGTTAAGTCTAAAAACGTGAAGGATGGTGGTGACCGGAAAGAATTAGGAGTTTCTTCACCCCTCCTTACTGCCAAATCGTCGACATGTTTCTGCCGTGTTCGTAGTGCACACAGTGTTGGGTCACACCGGCAATCCTCCGGACCTTTCCGATCCCAATAGCGCTATCCCCTAAATACCAGAATTAGGTACCCCTGGGGACCTGTTTTCACAGGGAGGGTATCCCTACGTAGCACACACTTGATGGGAAAAGACAATAGTTATTCGTGCTGGGGTAGCTGACATGGGTACTTACTCCAAAACGCGCAGTCCCTTCTCGTAACTTACATTACTAGAGGCACGCATACACCACCTTTTCCTACATGAATGACCAGATTGGTCCTGAGAATGTGTACATGTCCAAGGTGGGACATATCAACCATTCCTAGGGTAATTCACCTCTAAATATACGCAGGTAAACGTACGTCGCTGGACAGAAATCCAATATACTCTCGCTACGCTCATTCATGCTGCGCAGCGGAAAGCCCAACTCACCAAGTTTCATCTGAATTGTGCTAAAAGTGTCCAAAAAAATGGGAGAGACCCCCTGTAATCAAACTCTGGGGGAAACAAATAAAAACATGGAGAAGTGTGATTAAACAGTAGCACATAATATTGGAATGGCCATTAGGACCCAAATGGTGGGTGTCGATAAAGTTATATATTGAGACACCTGAGATCCTGAAATCAGGAGGGGCTCACAATGTCGTGTGGCAGCGGATCACTCAATAATGCTCCTATAATCAATGCTCATTGTATGTTAAGGTTGCCTCATCCCTACATTTCCTCTGATGTTGGACTGCATCTTGCACCAGGATATATGAGCGGAACTCGTCCCCCCTTGTGGAGCGGTTTTTCGTGGCGTTGCAGTCCGAGCTATGAGCCAATGGGCCAAGAAGCGTGGTTCCATCCTGTGGTCCTGTCCCACTACCCCTACTTTAAGGTGGGTGCTCTGCCCAGAGAATATCCAGTTTCTGCTGTGAAGGTAGCCGGAAGCTGAATCGATCTGCCTCTCATAGTGATAATGCTTCCCATCAAGTGACGTGCTCGGCTTGACGTGGCCGTAATGTATGCTAGCATCAATTCGTTGCCCAGGGAAATGGCGCCCGGCACTTTTTATTCTATTCCATTGGGAAACAACTTTATCCGTTCCCTTTCTCTCTAGACACGCGGATATGTCTGCAGGTAAAGAACTGAAGTTTTCCTCCGTTCCATCACATATACTTCAGCATAGGGGCAGAACAGCCTCTGATAAAGGCATATTAATGTAATATGGGAATACCAATGCAGTGTTTGGCATGTGGTTAGGAATGGCTTGCCCAGTGCCAAATCCATCCAACTACAGCATTAAGAGTAGATGCTGTGCAGGCTGCCCCATCTCAATAAACCGATCCCTTATGATATAGTGCAGAGTTGACAGGAGTGATCTTTGTTTTTTTGTTTCCTATGTTACAATTTATTCTAGGTTTTTCCACCACAGACCATGCAAAGTCATTTACTGTGTGGGGTTTTCCCAAGTAGTGTGCCATAAATGTTGTGTTTGACTTCTGACACCTAATGGTGCTCCTGTGTTCCATGATACGTGTTTTTACTTTTCTAGGGGTCATGCCTGTATATTGTTTACTACAGGGTTACGTAATGAGGTAAATTACATATTCAGTTACAGTTGGCGCGTGTCCTCTGCTCCCATGGATATCTTAGACCCACATCATTTATATATAGTTATATATAGTTATATATAGTTATATATATGTTAGACCCCAAATGGAGAAGTGTGGCTCAATGGTTAGAGTGGCAGGCCCTGATGCAGAGGTCTAGCCCGGGACCAGGGTTCGATTCCCGCCTCGGCGGGTCTTGGGCTAAAATTCCACGGACCTGATAATTCTCGCCTCGGTGCCTATTCCAATCATGGAGTCCCACTCTGCAACTCTGGGCAATAGCTTGCCTAATCTCCACAACGGCCCCCACAACGCGAGGGATGCCTGGCCTCCACCTTGGGGGTGCCCAGGAGTGGATGCCTCACAGGGAAAGCCAGGATGGGTTCCACAGCGGTATTCATACAAGCGCCTTGAGACACTTGCGGGCGAGTAGTGCGCTATACAAGTATCAATTTACATCAGTAGTTGTGGTGTTTTTTGTGAGCCGCATCTCGTGAGAGGAGGCGATGCCCTGGGATGCTGTGCTGTGAGAGATCTCTTGAATACTTCCAGGGTCTTGTCCCACAGATGTGCACTGAGGCATCTACAGACCTGCCTTCTCCCTTCACTTGCAAGTCCTTGCTTTCATTCAAGCCTTTTCTTGGCCTCCTTTGCCAGTGGCTCACTGGTTGGGGCTCCATGAGTTTGCTATGGGGCTTTCGGCTATCACTAGTGCCAGACCGAGAAATCCACCAGCGCGGTGGGCTTATGCCTAATATACATCTTTTTTTCCCCAGTCCTTTTGAGACCCAATTTAGGTTTTCCGAAAGTGAAGTGTAATTACTCAATCCTAAGGGAACCTCCTTCCATGTGCAGGAACCCTACCTGGGTTAATCGGGGGCAGGCATGGTACTCCTTATGTCCGTCCTTTTGACTGCCTTTGGTGTCATACGTCTCTCCCTCTGTCACTTTCTCTCTCTCTCTCTCTCTCTCTCTCTCTTTCTCTCTCTCTCTCTCTTTCTCCCTCCCTCCCTCCCTCTTTCTCCCTTCCCCCCTCTTTCCCTTTTCTACCTCTGTCTCTCTCTCTCCCTCCCTCTCCCTTTTCTACCTCTGTCTCTCTCTCTCCCTCCCTCTCCCTTTTCTTCCTCTGTCTCTCGATCTCCCTCTCCCCCCCCCCCCGCCCCCCTCCATCCCCGGCACTGGAATTCGCTCCCTATCACACTGAGGCAGTGCCCGGACCGTCTCAAGTTTAGGAAATCACTAAAAACACACTCCCACATCAGTACACGAGTGCAGAGATACCCCTTTGGGGTGATTCAGGCGCTATATAAACCCGATAATAATAATAATAATGATAATATCTCTGTTTATTTCTCCCTCCCTCCTCTCTACCTCTGTCTCTCTAGATATCTATCTCTCTTCCTCCCTACCTCTCTCCTCCTCTGTCTCTGTATAAATCGATCTGCCTCTTTCTCCTTCCCTCCCTCCCTAGCTCTCTTTCTCTCCTTCTCCCTCCCTCTGTCACTTTCGGTCTCTGTCTCTCTTTCTCCCTCCCTCTCTCCCTCTGTCTCTCTCGATCTTTCGCCCTCTCCCTCTCTCTCTCTATCTTTCTCCCTCCTTCTCTCCCTTAGTTTCTCTCTCCCTCTGTTTCTCCCGATCTCTCTCTCGTTCTCCCTCCCTCTCCCTCTCTCTCGATCTGTCTTTCTCCTTCCCTCCCTTTCTCGATCGTTCTCCCTCTCGCCCTCTCGCCCTCTCTCCCTCTATCTCCTCCCTCCCTCTCTCCATCTCGATCTCTCTCTCCCTCTCCCTCCCCCCTCTTTCTCTCTCTCGCGAACTCACCCTCTCTCTCGTGACCTCTCTCTCCCTCGCTGTCTCTCGCGACCTCTCTCTCTCTCTCTCTCTCTCCCTCCCGACCTCTTATCCTCTCTCTCTCCCGACCTCTCTCTCTCTCTCTCTCTCTCTCTCTCTCTCTCTCCTCTCTCTCTCTCTCTCTCTCTCTCCCTCTTATCCTCTCTCTGTCTCTCGCGATCTCTCTTTCTCCCTCTCCCTCAGTTTCAGGCGTGAAATCTGCTTCTCTTCAGGACTTTGGTGCCTGGTGTTCTTAATTAGTTCAGTAATTAAAAAAAATAAATACCAACAGTGTCTGTTTGTATAACACTCACCCAAATGTAAAGACCCTTGGCTCTTACGCACCAGGTTTTGTTCTTATCCGGCTCGATGGTTTTCATTTCATTGACCTTAGAAGGGAGAAACCTTGAGTCCTCCCTGTGAAGATTCAAATTCTTGACCTTTTGGATACCCGTAGATGTGCAATGAGCCCTGAACCCACTGAGCTGGTGAGCTGAGGACCTCCGCTAGCAGGTTCATGAGCTCAGTTGTCGTCACCAGCTCTACACTTTCCAGTAGAATTCCCCTGTGGCCTGTAAGGGTGCAGATCAGACATGCTATGAGAATCCCCTCAACCAAAACCTACTGCCAAGAGGCTCTTTCAGCAGTGTTGGAAGGCCAATCCGGTTTACCAATAGAGTGCCTAGAAAAGGCCTGCGCTTGAAACGGAGCAGTTCTTTGAATGTGGTTACTCCTGATGAATCATCCCCTTTAAAACTCAAAGCTCTTGAGCGCGCTTGTGATAAAGCGCTTAGAGCGCGCTTGTGATAGATTGCTGAAGATACTCGCGATGGAAAGTGGTGGCAAGCTCGTGTTGAAAAAGGCAAGGCGTGGATCCTCTGAGTGAAATCAATGTGCGATCAATGGTGGATATTCTCAGCACAGGCCATTGGGAGATCGGATCATTTGTGCATTGATCCAGAAGAAACCTGGAAAAATATCCCAGCGAGAACGGAACGTGGACAGTAAAGAGGCTCCCTAGATCTCCCTGCATCAATTGTACCCTCAGCACCAAGATGTTGGAAGTGGGCTGTGGTACCATCTGCCTGTCCTAATGGATAGTCTGTGGTCACTGGGGGCAGCCGTTGTAGGTTGTTTGCCTCTGTTGTCTCTGTTTGAATGACCAAGATGTGAGGGAGTGCCTCAAGGCTTACTCCAAGACATGTTAACAGGTTTCAAACTTGGACACAGTAGTCACACCCCGTGAACTCGGTGTGCAAAGAGCTATGTCTTCAAAAAAGATCAGATCTTTAGTCATATAAAGGAAATGCAGATCTCGTAAAATGATCGAACCAGAAAAGACGGCCCAGCTCTGTCCTGGAGCTCAGGTACAACCACGAACACATCCCCAGCAGTTAGAGCGTAAAGCACTACGGTGGTATCCCTGTCATCGATGATCCAGTTCAGACTAAGGCCAGAGGTGGACGATGCTTTCCTCTTTTGAAATTCCCAGATCTCTCTTTATTTGCAGGGAAAATCTCTCAATTTCTTGAGGTACCTGGCAGAATGTTATAAAAGGCATTATTAATCTTTGATATGCCTGCTCTTTCTCCTAGCTTCTCGAGGGGCTGAGAATCAACCAAAAATATAAGTAAGTCCCAAACCCACCACGAGAATGGTAAGGGCATCCCTGGGCCTGGAACATGGACCGAAGCACTCACGAGTTTCCATTAGTAACAGGGAAACTGGGATTTAGGGTTGCAAGGTCTAGAGTTTACTGCACTGTTAAATTATGATGTGTGGTAAGGTATGCGGTAGAAAGATGGTTCAAACTGCTCAATCACAGGTCACTCTGGCAGGTGCGGCTCAGCTGTAACAAACACTGGGTCTTCTTGGTATCAGAAATGGTGCCACGAGGAGCACCGGTGCGGAGCACTTCCATGCAGACTTGTCCCCACAAGTCCAGGGTCTCTTCGATTAATGATGATCCACCAATATTCAGTGCAGTCGTCACTGAACTTGGAAAGACTCCCCAGAGGACACCTTCACTGTACCGAGATATATATATATATACTGAACAGCAGTGGAGCAATCCTGGACCTCTGTCACACTTCACACCTGATAGAGTGGAAGAGATGAGATGGACTGTGAGCTCTGGATGATCTGTGGGGTGGAGAGATTGTTCCTTGGGTCTTGGAGATGTTCAAGCATAGTGTGGTGATGGCCCATGCCAGATGCCACCGGGTTTGGGAAGTATGTGTCTCCAACGGAGATTTGAAAGTCCTCCCACAGGGGCTACACAGGAGCATTCTGTTAGTCAGCAGTCTCATCCACCTGGCTGTCTGCCAAGAACGGATAGCCCTTGTTGTAGTTGTTGAGTTGATTGAGCGTAGCCCTTTCAGTTCACCCATAAATGGGCCGTTAGTGCTCGGTCTAGACTGCTTTTTTGCATAAAACGTTAGATCATTTTCAAGAAATCAATGATGTTGATGGTCATCAAACTATCTGGGCCTGTTTTCGATGCTTTGAATCATTGAGTATGCAATGGCAATTGAGAGGAGATTTTTGAAGATGGCTGCTCATCAAGGGTGAGTAGGATTCCTGATTTGCGACGCGTTCAGTTTTCTTGGGAAGGAGACAAATGTGGTGAAGACTGAAGCCAAGGCAACTGTCCAGGAGCAGGGCAGGGACATTGTCCGACCTAGGTCAGATTTAGCTGTGGTGAGAAGCAAAGTCCTTTTTTTTGTGGAGTTGTCATCCCGCTTGTTGCAGAATTGCTCCGATGGAATGGGTCCAGCTGAGCTTGCTTCTTGTATGTGAAACTGGGTGATAATCTTGAAGATTTCTTTGCAGGCACTGCCTGAGCTTGCAGCACCTGTGGTACACTACTTTGTTGATTTCTTGATGGAAGTTCTGTAGACTTTTAGTTGATAGATCCATACAAGTTTGCCTGCTACATCTGAGTTGCTCTTCCATTCACATGTTCACATATGGTTGTTCAGTAGAGTGTGGACAGTTAGTTCAGCGATGGTATGGGTACGAGCACTTCTTTGATCCCGCGGTTGAAAATGGAATCAGCTGAGCTTCCCATCCATGTAAAAATGTATAACAGTGCTGTTGAGATCACAGGAAGCAGTGGAATTTGGAGCATGTAGTCACCAGCTTGGACTATACTTGTTTTCTAGCCTCCTCTGCCTCCCTTGCTTATTCCTTCTACTTTGGTTCATCAAGCCACGGCAGCTGCTGCTGCTCTCCCTGTGGCAACAACTCATCCTCTTCAGGCTCATTGTTTCCCCGGTGTCCAGTGGTTTCACGTTAGGTAGTGCTTCAGTGTCTCTGACTTAAGATCAGTTCTTTGGACACGGTGGGCCTTGCACCATGCCACCGGTCTTTCTGACTGCTCCCTGTATGTCTCTCTTATTTCATCCGGTGAGGATACTTCTTTCGGTTTGTGGTCTGTGTTCTCAGTCGCTCTTCAGCCATTGTCTATGTGCAGACGCCATCAGCTATGTATTGGCTCAGAGTTGGCGTCATTCCCTCATGCAAGGCTTGGGATGACTGATATATGGTTATTGATGTGGATTGATTGTTTTTCTACCTAATGCACATCAACCCATCATAAATATACAATTCTATTAGTAGTCTATGCACAGACTCCATCAACAGGGCGGATAAGCAGTTTGTCGTCTGCAACATTGATTCCATTGGAGAACCAGGCAGGCACCAATGGGTTTGGCCGCTTCTGAGCAGTGCCATAATATCATAATTTGTGGGGGTTGTCAAGACTCTCAGGCTGATAGAAAATGGAGATGGGATGCTCACAATATCCCCAGTCCACCTCCTCCCTTTCCCACACCTCAGTGTTGCCAACTTTTCATTGCTACTATACCAACAGTCCTTGAACTTGTATTATTTATTTCACTGCAAAACTCCCTGCTTCTGTACTTGTCCATAGTCTGTTTAAAAATAAAAAAAAATAAACTAGCTGGAGTCAGGCACACAAAATGTTACGCCATAGATTACATAGGTTGTGTACGGTAAAAACAGTATTAATCTCATAAACTGATAAACCAATTCTTACTTGTGTTCCTCGTCCGTTCTCAACTTTACACCCTAGTGGAGCTGGGTAAGATAGCTTTACACCAGCACGCTGAAAGCCCTAATAGTACCTGAACTTTGACTAATGTAATCTTACTTTCAAAATAAAATAAATAAATAAATACACATGCACTTGTGTCCGCAGTGTCACCACAGTCCATTCCAATCTTTGTTTCTACAGTCCATTGTAATGTAGACCTTTAGTCCAGTGTGTTCAGTAGAGGTTGACCAGGACTCCAAACCCCAGAATGCGCAGGGTTGATTAATGAAGACCCGGAACTGTAAGTCATCCTGTAACCTCACGCGATCTGTCTCCACTGAGGTGAATAATACCGATTTCAGTTTGAGGAGGTCTTCTACCTAATAGTCAGGACACAAGTCCTAAAAAAAGAAGTGGGGGGACTAACCTAGTTGGGCAGTATGCATTTGACATCACGGCGGGAGACATCACGTTACCTGACATCACACAGGGCAGCATCACAGGAATTGACATAATAGGATGTGGCATCACAAGAAGTGACATCAGATCTTAAGGCCTCACATATATGTTTAGCAGGTCTATCATGAGTACATTTGAGCGCAATTTGAGTATACATGCAAACTCTCCTGATTGAGGCAGAAATTCACACTTTTGTAAGCTACAATTAAACCAATGTTGCCTTCTGTCAGCGTAAAGCTTTCTTTACCCAAGGATTGAACAAAGTAACTATGACCAGCCTACTCAACCAGGCATAATATTCCGTATGTAGCACATTTCCATGTAGATCTGATTGCTTTAGCTGCCTGCGCTCTCCGGAGGTGAGACCGCTCTCCTAGGTGAAGTGTTCTTACTCGGCATTACTCTCCTGCACTCATTTTAGGAGATTGGGGCTCATTTTTCACCAGTAGACCATGACCAAAAGCAAGAGAGAAAGAAAGGAAAGAAAGCAGAGAGATAAGAAAACAATGATGAATGCATAAAAGTGGATGAAAAAAGAGCCTGCAAGACTAAGCAATTGTAGGGTAGTGAAAGAAAGAGTTTATTGCGACCTTGGCATGCAGCAATTGGACCCTAAGAAAATGTCACTTCCACATTTAGCAGCAGACATCTCTCGTGTTCGTATTGTTGGCAAAACTATATCTAAACAACCATCACATTTATCAGTGCAACCTGAGCTCACCCTGGAATCCGTACCACCAGAATGCCCACACCAAGAATGGACCATACATTTCAAAGTAATGGGTATCGGCTCCCCATCAAAATAAGGGTAAGCCACCCGGTATTCAAAGATGAGAAGGAAATAGTGACAACGGTAACTGACAATAAAAAGGCACATGCAATTCCAGTCCCAAATAGCACTTTCAAGAAAACATTGGCCTTCCAAAGAAAATATATATTACTAGTTTGCATAGAAAACCTACCCAGTGTGCGAGATGTAGGAACTTCTAAGAAAATCCACAAACCATCACCAGTAATCTATACTATACTATGTTCGCTTATAACACCTCTGCCTATTCTAGACATCTTACACTGCCAACATGGTGCACCATAGGCAGCCTACTTGTTTACAGTAGCGCTGACCTGTGGGGTCACCTATTCCTGTAACCTCATCCGGAAGAAGTCGGTCTTAGTTAAGCACACATCATCTTTCATTTCATAATTAGCATAACTCTGAATTATATCAGTCTCCCAAACTTAAGAGAATAATAACAACAAAGCATTATTGTGTTTTAATACAGTACAATGCAAACTTTGCAACATCGCTGCAGTAGGCAGGTGTGAGAAGGGCAAGAAATAAAACAACCTATACCTCAGCATGGTAACAACTCAGCAAAATCTAACACAGCCATATCCAGCGCTCTCGAATTTCCAGATTTACAAGAATACAACTTGCCTCCCTTTCAAGGAACACAGCTCTTCAACATTTAGTGAGTGGAACTGGTAAATAAAGCACATAATTTCAAGGGTGTAAAATCATTTTTTGTTGTGGTGTTAGATTTAGATACTTCCCACACCTGAAATAACTGGGTCATGGAGGAGCAAGCAGGATTATGCACGGCCGTACTTATTTGAAGTGAAAAGTTGCGGCATCTGCCGGCCACCCAATCTTCAACCTAATTTGCCAAGAATTACAGACAAAGCATTAACATTTGATGTGAAACAGGAGACAAAGGATAAATAAAGATATGTCCATCTAATAACTGAATTGACCAATGTGAAAGCAGAAAACCTGGGATAAATCCCGGCTTCCAGCTTGTCCAAATTTGGGGATCCTAGCCAAATCTCGCTCTCTTGTGTCTCATTTAATATGCTGCAAAGTTGCAGGGTGTATACTAATTATCTAGGATGTGGGGAAAGGAGGAAAGATATAGTTTCATAGCCTGGAAGAGACCTGTGATGAAAGTTTTGACTACAAGGTCCAACTGCTTCCTTAGCCTCATGGCGCTCTAAATAGGACGCTAGTAAAGAAATGCGAACATAGCGACTAAATGAGTCAGTATGTATGGCATGTTTGAATATGGCGAATGGAAGTTTCATAATTGAATGTAAACAAATAGGATGTTAGTGAGATTGTTGTGAGGTTCTGATGAAAGCCATCTAGACCGGCGAGGGATTGGTGTGATGGCTAAAACATGTTGACCCAGGGTTACAGAGGATACTAATTTCCTTAGTGCATCCTCACCTGTTTTTAACTCCGTCAGGGTGCCCTTTGAAAATAAAATTAACCTTCAGGACACCCTAGTCTTTTTTTAATTTAGGATCTCACCCAGTAGCCAAAGAGCTTCCTTGGCTTCCAAGGTTGAGCCCAACCAGATACACTAGCTATCTGGACGTGGTCTCTATGATGAAGCAGTGCCCTCGCATTGGGCATCAGCATTTCGCCCTCCTCGCCGCAACACTTGGCCCGTGACAGGAGGCTGAGTGCGCGCTGAGGGCGCCTGGAGCCACAGACCCAGGTTGTTTCTCTGGTTTTTGCAGATTCCGTAGTCGCAGGGGGAGACGGGCGGGCCCAGCGCTCTGGCAGGCCAGGCCTGGGCCTAGTTCTACTTGTACTTTACTTTTATTTTAATTTTATTTTTTTGTTACGCAAATTAGACTATCGACCAGCTGGTCGGATCAAGGGGCGAAGACTAGCATTTTTTGGGCCCAACTCAAGGAGGTTCACTCGCCACTTCAGGCAGGGGGGCCAGATCATAGAGCCCAATCTTGGGGTCTTTTATCCAAGCTCCACTCTGTTTGAGGAGGACATTTTGGTACCCGTCTGTGCTCCGCCCAATCTGAGATGGAGGTCCTCTATACTAATTAAAGCAAAAAGAGGGCTTGTCCACGGCACACCAGGAAAAAGGATTTAAGCAGAGAAAAAAAGGGAAATAGGACTACCAGCAAGCCACCTAAGCAGGAGCTTCTAGGCTGATATGTCAGCCATCTTTGCAAGTTACTAACTGCTCCCACGCTGGATACACTACCAGCAATTTACCTAAACAGGAACTTCCCAGGCTAATTCATCGGCCATCTTTGTAAGGTACTGTCTGCTCCTACTCTGAACACACTACCCGCAATAGACTTTAAGAAAGAGGATCCTGCCACAACTAAGTAGCTCACTAGACACAAATTGAATACACTCCTTTTAAAGCTAATTTGACACGGTTCCCCGTTCGGGCACTCCTCTGACAGCTACCTACCGCCTTCACATAGTAAGCTTCCTTTCCCCCTAACTGACAACTGTGGATCACTAAGGCCCCCTCTAATCATGGACCCCCTGAGACACTTCTCACCTGACAACATCCTGAGTTTTGATGGCTGCAACGCCCAGAAAATTAATTACCCACCTAATTCTAAAAAAAAGCCATCAAAACCCGCAAACGCAGACTTCTCAACCAACACCCAGAAACTCTTATAGCAGACCAATACTTCTGCACATCTAAAGGAGTCATGACTAATGATCTCATATTTTACACACTTAAAAGAGCCCAATGGAGAAAACCCCTCTACTCTATGCTTTCCATCTCTACATCCAGGAAAACCTCTCATAGCATAAGGCTTTCAGTAGCCCCCTTAACAGCCCTCAACGCAGAATTAACCATCTCCATCTTTAACAATGGGATTATTCTCATTCAGGCATCTAACCACTACCTCAACCTAGTCAATTAATTGTTCTCTGTCATTAAACTGGCGGTAACTAATAATAAGACACCCACCTCTCCAGGCCACCCCAGATCTTCACTCGACGGTCCCCAAGTTTTTTCCGCCCACAGCTCCACTACCATAGACAGTCTGCCCACTTCCCCGCCATGCTCCACCACACTATTCCAACTCCGCCACTCCTCTAGTGGATGTAGAGAAAACCCCTTCTACCCACCCCAGCCCATGCGCCCGCACCAATTCCTGTAATGCCTTAGGCCAACGCAAGAACATAAGTATATCCACTACCTCCTCCCCACTTACTAGTCCAGAGCATAAACCCAAATCCCCCTCCACACATGCCTCTCTCCTTCCTACTCCGAATCCCATCTCAACAATAGTCTGAACCCACATAGAGAACAGAGACCAAACACCAGACAAGTAAACAAGACCAACTCCAAACAAGTATCCATCACAGAGAAAACCTCACTGAAACCCCACCTTAAATGCATACTCCTAGATTGCAGATCAGCCTGGAAACACGCCGCAGACATAGCAGACCTTATCCTTACCCTTGATCTTGACCTAGTCCTTCTAACTGAAACATGGCTAAACAATGACCCTGCACCAGTCCTTGACATCTTAATCCATCCAGGCTATAAGAGGCATAAGAGCAGACAGAACAAAAAGATCTGGGGGTGGTCTAGCCTGCATACACCGCATTTACCTTACAGCGATATAGTCTCAAACCATCGACCCTACCACGTGCGAATACCTAGTCATAAGCATCACAAACAACAACAGTCCCCTATGTAAATTACACTTGATCTACCACCCTCCAGGAAACAAACTTGCATTCATCGAACAAATCATGGAAATAATTTGCTCCAACGTGGTGGAACACTGCCACCAAATCTTCCTCTGTGACTTCAACCTTCATTGGAAAGACCTTAACAACCCCACAGTTAATAGCCTAAAAACCTTCCTAGCTGACCTCAAACTTGTCCAAACCTACGATAACCCAACACACATCCTGGGCGCAACACAGGATCTTGTCATTGCTAGGTCAAACTCCATCATACTTGAATCAATCGTTCTATGTAACTGGACAGAACACCACTGCATCTCCCTCCTAATCACCGAACCAATGAAGACACACAAACTCCAACTTAAAAAGGCCAAACAATGGAAAATGAACACTCGAAAGAGCTTCAAACAGCAAAAGAACAACTCACAGCGTTGCCCCCTTCCCATCCCTCGCCTGCTGCCGGCTGTTCAAACCCCTAACCAACACAGCTTAACCCTCAAAAACAAAGCGCTTTGGGACACTTTCAAAAGCTTCCATGAAAACGGCATACTTAAGTTAGTAACAACACATAGACCATCAAATCACTTCTGCGATCCTCTTCGAGCAAACATCTTCAGCAAGATCAAAACTTCTCCTATACCCCTCTGGGCAAAGATAGTGAATGCATCTTTACTGCAAGGAACCCTTCCTAACTGCCTAAAAGCAGGACAAGTAACCCCTATTCTAAAAAAACCTACAGCAGACCACACAATCCCAGATAACTACTGTCCAATATCCACTATTCCTTCCCTAGCAAAACTACTTGAGAAATGCATCCATCCCCAGCTATGCAACTATATAGCTCAATTTCACCTCATTGACTAGTTCCAATCCGGCTTCAGGCAGAATTATAGCACAGAAACTGCCATGACACACATTGGCGATGATGCACCAATCCTACATCAAAACAAATCCTGCCTCCTAAACCTAGCCTTCGATTCAGTCAAACATAAGTCTCCTGGACTTTCTTGAACACAAAATGGGTTTATCAGGGGCTATCCTTAAGTGGTTTGCCTCTTTCCTAGGCAGTCGACCTAAAAAAAATCAAGATTAACCAATCACTGCCCACAACCACACCGGTCACCCTGGGAGTCTCTCAAGGTTCCTCCTTCAATATATTCATAGAACCCTTAACCGAAATTCTGAATTTCTCCAATGTTCATTACTACATGTATGCGGATGATACCCAACTATACTTAAAAAAATCATCCCCGGATGATATCCGTCTACTCAACACAACCTTGCAAAAAACCCACAGCTGGCTGACAAAAAAACACCTCAAACTCAATGTTCTAAAACCTACTTTCTCCTAATTTCTACACCATTTGAATATAGACTCTTGGTGGCCTAAGAGTCTTGGACTCCCCCCCCTCTCCGAAAAAGTCCATAAAAAGTTTAGGAGTTATATTGGACGTTTATCTGGATTTTAAAGAACAGGCGCGGAAAGTGGCAGGCTCCTGCTATGGCCTTTTGCGGATGATTAGGAAAATTCTCCCTATTCTTCCTTTACTATTAGTACAAGCATTAATCCTATTGAGATTGGATTATGCAAATGCTATTTATCTTGGAGCCCCTGCGTCCACCACAAAAATATTACAGACTGTGCACAATTGTGCTGCTCGGCTTCTTTTAAAGGTCCCTAAATGCCTTTCAGCCAAACCTGCTCTAGCCTCATTACATTGGCTTCCAATTCAAGAAATAATTAAATTTAAGGCCATGTGCATTGCACATAAATCACTGGCAGGAAAGGGATCCTCACTGATTCAGTCCATGATTCTTCCTTACCAGCCCGAAAAAGCCCTTAGATCAGGGGGTAAATACCTCCTATTGGTTCCAGAAGTCAAGCATACAAGAAGTGGAGGCCGCAGGTTTTCATATAATGTGACCAAGCTGTGGAATCAGGTTCCCCTCCATATTCGTTCTCAGTCTAATCATGACCATTTCCGTAAACAGCTCAAAACCTGTCTCTTCCCTTGATATGTCATGAGTCTGAAATTGTGTTCTCCAGCGCTGGGATGCCCTCGGGTAACCAGTCACTTTATCATTGCTTCCTCATTCATTCTTTCATTCAAAAACACTGCAACATAGAGAACTGGATGAAACACTTAACAGCCTTCAACTGCACCCCACACCTCATAGATACCACACGATCACTGGGAATAACGCTCAACAAGAATCTCACCATGCAGTAACACATCAGCACAGTCACCACTGGAGCAAACTTCGATATGAACGTTCTAAGAGAACTAAAACCATTTCTTAACGATGATGTCCTAAAAACAGCTGTATAAGCTCTTGTGATACCCAGAATAGACTATGGGATTACAACCCTTTTTGGTTTGCCGAGATCCAGCCTGTCTCCACTAAAAGCCTCACTCAACGCGGCTGCAAGACTAGACACTGGCTCCAAAAAGAACAACCACATCACCGCTGGCCTAAAGGCACTGAACTGGCTCCCTTATGAGGTAAGATCACCGCTAAAAATTGCCGGCATGACACACAAAGCCCTGCACCCCAACACACCAAAGTATCTAGCCAATAAACTGGAATTATCAGTAGGTAGCAGAACTTTGAGAAGCACAAACACCATACTATTGAAACCACATAAATGTCAGAAAAATTAAACCTACAAGTGCACCTTCTCAGGCCCAGCACCTAGGATCTGGAACACCCTGTCCCCAGCAATCAGGAAGAACCCTTCAATCTCCTCCTTCAAAAAAGAAGTCAAACTGCTTCTAATGAAAAAAACTCTCCACTGATCCCAGGTCTAGGGCAAAATGGGTACCACTCAGACTCTGCTCTCCTGCCAGGATCTGTGATGAATGAACACGTAACGAGAATGACTATAGCACTCCTGAATTCTGCCAGACCTACAATGTTTACTGTCAACATTTACTTTCTCCTGTTAGCTACTCTTATCTATGTTCCTAGCTCTCACCTCTCTTTTTGTTGTAACAGTTGTAAAGCGCTCGGATACCCTCACTGGGTCTAGTTTGCGCTATGTGAAACGTTATAAATATAAAAAGAAAAAAAAACATGCCACTTGGAGTTCCAGTGGGTGAGAGTCCTTTTAATACCATAGGGTGATCCGCTCGGGTTGGTATATGAGAGAGACTAAGCACAGTAGAGGTTTGTTCCTCTTGTTTTTCTATGGTTAAGTGTTTGGGAAGGTGAGCAAATCCTGTATCACTTCTCATTCACTCCTTCTTGGAATATAGTAATGAGAATCTTAATCCACCACATATATAATGCAATTGACACTTGGCTTTTATGTGGCTTCTGCCTGCCAGCCACACACTAACCTCATGCATCAAGAATTAAGAACAAAACATTAACCTTTGATGTAAAATAGGAGAAATAGAGATGTCCATTTAATGAATGAATTGCACACAGCAAGTGCGGAAAAACCTGTGCTGTCCATGGCCTCCGTATTCCAGGTGGGGGCTGCAGTGACGATTGAGGGCTGTCGTCCTGGTGCAATGCTCTATCGAGAAGAGGGCAGTCGCACTGTGCAATGCTGTGACCTGAAGGGCCGTTTTCCTGTGTCCACGGTGATGTGAGAGTGTTGTCGTCCTGGAGCACTGTGCTGCTTGAAAGGAGAAGCAAGCCATTACTCGCAGAGGAAGAGCAACGATTCAACTACCCAACAATCCAGGAGGACCCAAGACCTGCCGTTGGATTCTGGGAGGCTTTCCACATAGGCAGAGGAGCGTGTGGACGCCTGCTGCCTCTACCGTTGTATCCAGTCTTCTGCTCACTGCCAAGCCACAGATGCTAGACTGGGCACTTCGACCCTCCAGTGCGAGCGAGTAAGACTGAATACTGTACCGGGCTTGCTCTGACGCGCTATAGTGCGGAGGCACTTTGACTTTCTCAAAACCAACATGGAACTTCTATGGCTTGAACTCACTAGCAGGCCCTAGATGAAATGCCGCCTCACATAAATGGTTAATAACCTTGATTCTATTACAGGGAAGTGGTACTTGAGAACTGACACAAGGAAAGCTGGTGTGCCTGTCTTTAGAAGACTGCATATATTATTTGCACACAAAATACATGGGTGGATGTCTGGGAACGCCAATGCACCACCCAGGGAATACATCCCTGATGCATGGTAACACAAGGTAGTGCAATGGGCTGCCTTATGTATCCTCCCCCAAAAGCCACGAAAAAACGATCCTATGATACCATTTCCTCTTTGTCTGCATGCTGCCGAATGCAGCATACGTGCAGAGGAAATAACTAGGAGAAATTCATATATTCCTTCTTGTTACACCAGCCACAAGTAGACTCCCCAGATTGGTGCACACCTATATTTACATGTGTTTTTAAATATGGGTGTTAGAACTAGGGGTGTCTAGTTGGCTGAGGTAGGTACCTTAGGCCAAATGGGGACCCTTGCTTCTAAGCCAGGAGGGAAAGGAGGGACACCTTCTCAGATAGCCCCTGCTCACCCCCTCAGTAGCTTGGCACGAGCAGCCAGGATTATCTCCAAGGCAAATGTGTAAAGTATTTGCAACCACGCTCTCAGTAACCCAATGATAACACCACAAATGGACTCCACACGAGTTTCATAGAAAAACAATTATATGTTTATATATTTTAAAAAAAACATGAGACCACACAATAAAAATCCAACATATGCGTATTTGTAATATTTCACCTGGCCGGTTATTAGGCCAGCAAGCCCTTGTAGGTTCTTGCAGTATTAATGAGCAATTCACAATGACCTAATGCAGTCCTAATGCAATGCGATGCAGTTTGTAATGCAAGAATCAGGCACTTCATGATGTAAAAATAATGCAGTTCGTTATGCACCAATGAGGCAGTTCGTAATGCCAAAAATAATGCAATGCGTATCGCAACAATCAGGCAGTTTGCAAAATAATGTACTCCGGCACCCATCGTGGTGCTCTGGACGGTGTCTATGCCACTCTTACTGACTCACAGTCCGCTACTGCCAAAATATGCCCCTAACACAGTTTATGATGGAAAACAAAGAAGCTCCACACTCCGGCCTCGGTACTGCCACTCCTCTGCAAGTACGGGCAGCAATACGGACTTCAGCGGAGGCTCGCGCTGCAAAGTGTGAAAAGGCAGAGAGTGTTTCCCTCGTAGCCCGCACCCTGCCCTAGGCACAACACACGCACGCTCGCTGAGCGTTACCTGGGGGGGTATGATCTCACTCTCCTCTCCTCATGGCTTGGGCCTCGGATGCGACTTTGTTGATCTTGGGCAGTGGACCACGCCCCCCACCCCCTCCTTGATGGGATGGTTCGAGGTCCTTCCTTAGCAAAGGAAGGCTCAGGCCGGTGGCACAGCACCTCAGGGGATGCCGGTCCGGGCCAATGGCAATGATGGTCTCGTGCTGCAACAGGGCACATGCACACATCATCGCTGAGAATCACTTGAGCTTCGGGTGTACACGATCACAGGGCAATCCTCACGAAGGTCTAAGCCTGCATGAAGCACACGCACACAGCGTCGCTGAGACTCACTTGGATTCCGGGTGCACACGATCACAGGACAATCCTCACAAAGGTCTCAGGCTGCACGAAGCACACCCACACAGCGTCGCTGAGACACCTGGAAACTTTTATGTTCCGGAGTTTTCACAACAGGGAGCCTGTTCTCCTTGGGCTCTTGGGGACAAGTTACTTCAGGACACAGCACACAGCAAAGTCCTTTCAAGCAGTGGGACACAGCACACAGCAAAGTCCCTTAGCCTCTCCTTGGTTAAATCAGCAAACTGCAGGCCAGCCCCAGAACACACAGCAAGGGTCAGTCCTTTCCTTCAGTCTCTTCAGCTGTTTGGTCCTTGGCAGAGGTTCCTCTTGACCACAAAGTAGTTTCAATTCTTTTCAGTCTTGATCAGTCCAAGATCAGGGGTTTCAGCTCTCATAGTTATACCCCTAAATGTCTTTGAAGTCTGTGTGTTCAGGGGGGCGCTGACCCCTGTCCAAACCAGTTCTTGGTGTCTCCCTGCCAATGACACCTTCTTCCTTGTGTAGGTGAAGGTCTGGATCCTCAATCACTAAGCAGGAGAAGGAGCCATTCTTTTATGGTGGCAGCCCTGGCCTCTTCAACTCCAGAAGCTACAAACCCCGGCCCCCCGAGACACACAGAATTGTTAGAACACAAAAATCTAGCCACTTCTAAAAGTGTGGTTTCTAAACACACAATGCAGAATCCACCTTCTCAAAAAGATGTGTTATTAAATTGTGAGTTCGGGCACACTCCATCTTAAGCCTATGGGAAGGTAGGCTGGAAACATATTACATAGCCTCCTCCGTTCTATCCTATGGGCAAAATGGCCTTTAAACAGTGAAAAACGAAATGGAGAGTATTTAATTGTCAGGACATGGTACACACCTCAGAACATTTCCTAACTTTCACATACACTGCACCCTGCCCGGGGGGTTCTCTGGACCTACCATAGGGGTGTCTGATGTGCATAAAAAGGGAAGGGTAAGGCCTGGAAAATGCAGTTTAACAATCTGAGCGCAGGCACTGTAGTGGGAGGCCTGAGTTCCCTCTTTATACCTACTTGTGTGGGTGGCACAATTAGTGCTGCAGGCCCACTAGTGGCATATTCATTACCAGCCCTGGCACTCATAGTGCACTTTACTAGGGACTTTACTAGTAAAAGAAATATACCAATTATGGACAACCAATTACCATTACACTTTATACAGAGAACACTTGCACTGATCAGCAGTGGCAAAGTGCCCAAAGCATCTAAGTTGGGAACAAGCAATCCACCACAGCATCAAAAATAGAGGAGGTAGAGGCAAAAAGTCAGGGGTAATCACGCCAAGAAATGCCAGGTCTAACAATAAGTTTGCGTAAAAATACATTGATGGATGCCAGGAATGCCCTAACACTACCCATGTAATGCCTAGCTGACGTAAGGTAATGCAAGGCAGGGCAATGTGTGGTACTGTAAATCCCAAAACAGACTTTGCGCTAAGGTTGTTCCAGAAAAAAGACTTAATCATCCCACAAAATCTGGGCCTCAATTTATACATTTTGTTTTTTAGCCCCTTGCATGCTCATGACGAGCTCAGCTCGTGATGCGCTACAGTGCTCCGGTGCTCATGACGAGCTGAGCTCGTCATGGCCTTTAGAACGCTCGCACGCTGGGCAAATTCCCCTGCTGTGCTGAGCGTTCTAAAGAAACGGGTGTGGCCGTGACGAGCTCAGCTCGCCATGAGCACAGGAGCACTGTAGTTCATGACGAGCTGGGCTCGTCATGAGCACCGTGGCACTGTGCACGCCCCTCCTCCCCCCAGCACAGCAGGGGAATGTGCCGAGCAGGGAAGGGGTTAAACTCTTGCCACAAAGAAAGTGGCAACAAGAAGAAAACTGACGGTAAATCTGTTCTGATTAATTGGTTCCAAAGACTGTATTTTAAAATATCTTATGAAGTTAAGGCACCTTCTGCAGAGATCTGTGTGTTCCCAGTAAATCTGAGTGAATTATAATTGTAAGATAACTCTGAAGGTTAATGCACTTGCAGGAAAGATCTTTGTTTTGTCTAGCCTCAGTTTCGATTCAAAGAATAATAGCTGGTCAGTGCAAAGGACCCCATGTAACCTGGAAATGACAGATTTGATCTTATGTAGATATGTAAGTGGGTTGCTGCTTTGAACACCTACATCCTTTTGTTACCTGCAGATGCATTGTAATCCTAATATAGCAGAGTGAGCTATGGAAGATGATATGTGACTTCTACACCTTGGAATCCCCCACTGTTTTATGTAACACATCCTGTACAATGATTTACAAACTGCTGCTGTGCTTTTGTTACAAGGGGCCGATTTAAAACCGGCCCCCACTAACAAAACCAGCCCCCACACATCCAAAACCGGCCCCCACCTTCCAGCCCCAGGGGAAACGCCGGTGCCCGCTACGGCCAGTCTGGCCCCCGTGAGGGTCCTGACTGCCCCCAGCCAGGAGAGTTGAACAAAAGGAGGCCTGATGGCCCCTGAAATGGGGCCTTTGTTATCGCCCGGCTGGAGTCTGAAATAGCAAAGCGCCCTCCCCGCCTGCAGAGCTGCTGCTTGGAACGAAAGCAGAAACACTGCAGGCGCCGAATGTGTGCCAGTGTTAGAACATTACACCGGGACGAGTTCAGCACAACTTCTTGGCAGGGTGGACGGCATTCACCCTGCGGAAATAGTGGGTGGACGACATCCCTGCTAATAGTAGGGGTAGAGCTGTCTCTCTGGAGTGGATGGCTGGATGTCTCCTTTAAGTGCCATGGGGGCACTCTCTGACCGGCATTCATCTGTGCCCTTCACCTTTGAAAATGGATTGTCCTTCCCCACGATTACAGCAGATTTTGCCAAAACAGAGTGTGACTTAATTTGTGACTCCTGTTTCGTGACATACTGCACTAGCGCCACTTTTAACCGCTGTAAATACCGTGTTATCAGGACCCGATTGATGGTAGTCGGGTGACCGACCAATGCGAGGATGGAAGTCTGATTCTGCCCTGATGGGGTTCGAGCACGGTCTGTCACACCGCAGTGTGGGATTGGAAAGCATTCAGCTCACTGAGCCACTCTGCATGTGCACCCAGCACATACTGGCTGGACTCTCCTGCTCTGTCCATGAGCCTTCACGTCTGGAGCAATGCTCAGGTTCTTGCTCCGCTTCCCCCAAGTTCTGTGAGGCGGCCCTACAGCAGCATCAAGCAGCGCATCACAAACACCTGAAATGAATAGATAAATACACATTTTTAAAACCCAATTGGGGATTAGTAGTGTTCAAAATTTCCTTTTCTGGCGAACAACCATGTGGTGCATGGACGATAAAAAAAATATATTTTCTGCTGTGTTACACTGGGGGTTTCTTGTACAACAATTTGGTTTACTTTTTTTATTATCAAAATCTTTCCTCCGGGCATACCTTGCTTGAAAAGCAGTAGAGAGCTGAACAAAGTAAGAACATTATCTATAAACAAAACATTAAATTGTAAATATACAACAGTCATTTTCATTTAAACAGAGAAGGGATTCCACTGACAGAAACAGATAATTAAGTACCGCATCGCTTTGAGATACAGGCTCTTTTAGAGAACGACCGACAGTCCAGACCAGGACCTCCTCTCTCTGGGCCGGACGGGACTTCGCGGGCACCGGGAGTTTTCCCGGTGGGTCGTAAGGGTAGGGGCTGTTTTTGTTACTGGGGGCCGGTTTTGCCTCGCTGTTTTCCAACCTTTGAATCATCATTGACAACAAGCTCGCCATGAAGACACAGATCAACAGGTCTCCTCCTCCTGCTTCCTCACTCTCCGCATGCTACATAAGAGCTTCAAATGACCAACCCTACACACGAGACGCACCGTGACGCAGGCCCACATCAAAAGCCGACTAGACTACGACAACGCCTTCTACGAGGGAATCGGCACACACACAGACACTTCAGACCAATCCAAAATACCGCAGCCAGACCCATTCTTGGCTTTCCCTGATAAACTCACATCTCACCCCACCTCTGACAACTCCACTGGCTCCCGTAGAGAAGAGATGCCAATGTATGCCGCTAAGCCACGCGCACAAGACTCTGTACAACCAAGGACCCACCTACAATAACCACTGCCTGAACTTCAACCAACCCTCGAAGACTACACTCTGCCTTTCTTTCAAATGCCGATATTTCCTGTATCTACCAGAGCAGAAGTTGTGGACGCTCCTTCTCAAACATCACAGCAAAGACCTGGAGTAGCCTAGCCACCAGTGGCGGCCGATGCATATTAACAGTGGTGAGGCAGGAAGAGGGGTGCGCGGGCAGTGGGGAGCATGGGAGTAATAAAAACAATAAAAATAAAACGTACCTGATGCTGCTTCTGCCACCTCGTGCCTCGAAGCTCCTCTGTTTCTTAGTCCCAGCAGGCCCTGGGACAGCGTCGGAGACTCCCTGTGCAATCCCCGCGCTGGTCTCCTGCGGCATGAGAGCCTGAGCGGGCTTGTTTAACGCTCTCTCAGACACAGGGAGCCTGTGCTCTTTCTCCAACCCGGCTGTGGATTGCGGCTGTGAATTCCAGCTGTGTTGAGAAACTTAACTGTGCATGTCTCTTTGGCCGGCCTCAGACGGCTGGCCAAACAGACATGCACAGGTAGTGGTGCACATCATTCTGCCCCCTCCCTTGGCTCGCCCATCCCCACAACCGCTGGCTCAGCCAGCATCTGAAAAATAAAGCAATATTTTATTTTTCAGTTTTATTTTGAGCCAGTGGGGCGACACTCCTCTCCCATTGTGGAGGAGCCGCTGCTGCTCCTCTCGCAACTCCGGACCATCACCTCCCTTCCCGAATTCTGATTGGCCCTCTAGACCTGGCTGTTCGAATAAGGCTCAGGAACCTGCAAGCACCTGAATACCCTATGGACTGATTAGTTGCGCCTTATATATCGTGATTGATTTATAGAGACCGTTCAGTGGGGGCAATTAGCTAGCCAGTGGAATTTTTAAATAGGGCAGTAAGGATGGGCCTAGTCAATTATCAGATGCCTACGTCTGTCAATGGGGGTTTATGTAAAAAAAAGAAAACCATTCAAGTTTACTTGAGCTATCTTGGGCACCACAGGGTGAGCTTCACACAGATGAGCTCTCTTGGTAAAATGATTGCTCCTCACAGTTCTTTTTAGTTCTTCATACCCGATCACAGGTCAGTGATACCTTGTTCTAGGTCAGCAGGTTTCAGTGTGGCTCCTTGTTGTCAGCCTCCAGGCCACTTGGGTGCAGAACCTTTCCAGATACCCAGGCAGCTTCTTGAAGCAGTGGGATTTGGTGACAGACAGGTTAGTAAGACTGTGTGGGATAGAACTGGCTTCTTCAGTTGTAAAACAAAATCCTCCGCTCAATTCCCACCAGGGGCCAGAAGATTCTTTCTATGTTCCCATTCAGTCTGAAGCCCTCCGCCTTGAAGCATGCTGGAGGCAGGGCACCCTTCTCATTTCATGCTGCTTGTGTTGGTGGAAGACCCCAAACCAATCAATAGATAGTTACAGGAGGGCACCTCACTCCAAAAAGATGGGGTTCCAGCCAGTGGCGGCTGATAATCAGAGCGGAGGAGGGGCAAGCAAGTTACACGCGCACACATGCATACATACATACACATATGAACGCGTGCACCAAAAATTAATCAACAAAACGTACATGCTGCAAAGTCCGAGGGAGGGAAGTTTTGGCGGTTCCAGAAGGGTTGGGACTGCCACCTCCTCAGTCAAGGAGAGAAGATGGCAGCCTCTTATTCGTCACAGAGTGGAATGTGGTCAGAGAGACTGCTGACGTCACGCCACTCTCTGATGATGTCACTAATAGACATTTGGCCCTGGGCACTTCAGGGCTTAGAACTGAAGGGGGCAGATCCGAGGCGATCAGTGAGCCTCCCCCTCGTCGAGAGGGAGGCTCACAAGGCGATGACGAGGCTATGCCCACCAGGATATGACTGGCACATTTCAGCTCAGGCAGGCAGGTGCCTTCACATTTAGCATGTGCATAGGCATGGCTACCTCACCCGAACAAGGAGAGTGTTTGTCGGGCTGACCTTTGCTCAGGTTGGTAAAAATGTGGTAGGGCAGGGGTCCTCCACCTCTAAGGAGGGGCCGCTGCTGCTTCCAGCACCTAATGGTTCTTAAATGTTCCAATAGTTCTCTGTAATGTAAAATCAAAGATAGCCAGGTGAGCTTTAAAGGCAAGATTCATTTATGTCCCTTCCACCTCCACCCTCTACTGCAAGTCCTTCTTGTCCCACTTAAAAAAGATTCCAGCAGTTCCTGCCCACGCTCTCCTCGGGACTCATCATGGCTGTGAATACACTGAATCTGCTGAACCCTGAACAAATCCCCTGACCTCTCGCCATTTAATTGTCTCATGTACTGAACTAGGAATAAGCTAACTTATGATCTGGTGTGTCATTTTAAACAAGCATTTGCAAACGCAGCACTTTGAGTTTTCCCAACTCTTTCTACAAATCATGGGCGTAGACGAAGACACATTTGAGGTTTTTGAGGGAAGGTAAAATAAGCCTCAACGCTTCCATACTTGTAACATGTTCACTGGCGTTGGTCACTCTTCTTTGTTCCTGCTTGAAATGTAATGTTTTCGAATGATTTACATTGGTGTCTTTGCGCCGCCTTCCTAGCATGGCTGCCCACAATCTGTCTGGAACTACCACATGTAAGCTGAGCCAGCATCATGGTATGCTGGGCATTACCATGGCTTGCATGCCCACAGTAGTTGCCACCCTAGTGTAATGGATGTCTCAATATGAGAATTATCCTCATTGTGCCTCCAACCACCATTGTGCAGTAAATGGCCAGAATCTGCCAGAAACTACCACGACTGTGCCAGACGAAACATTATTCTGAAGATTGGCACCATCATGCTGTGCATGCCCATAATATGTCTGGAAACAACCACCATGATGCCAGGGCCAGCATGTTTCCAGTACGGGCACAACATCTTGTTGATGCCTCGAGCACCCACTATTACACCAACCATTATGCTACTGCCGGAATTTTGCCATGGGTGGACAGCAGGCAGAATCCTGCGGATGGGCACCGGGAGCCAGGAATTACCAAAATTGAATCTGAACCATCGTTTTATCAGGGTAAGCAATGCCTGGCATCCTACTAATGCCTACAGATTGACAATAATTACCACCATTGTGCTAAAACTAACATTTTATTGTGGTGGACATTGGGCCTGGCATTCTCATTTTGCATGCCTAGACAGTCAGACAAACATATACACACACACACACACACACACCACTTTGATGCACGCACACAGATACTCCCTCATACACAATCATATTTTTTTCATATCTAGCACCACCATCCTAAATCTGGGTGCTGCTTTGGACTGCTGCTGCTCCTTTGAATCTGGGTGCTGCTTTGGACTGCTGCTGCTCCTTTGAATCTGGGTGCTGCTTTGGACTGCTGCTGCTCCTTTGAATCTGGGTGCTGCTTTGGACTGCTGCTGCTCCTTTGAATCTGGGTGCTGCTTTGGACTGCTGCTGCTCCTTTGAATCTGGGAGCCGCTTTGGACTGCTGCTGCTCCTTTGAATCTGGGAGCTGCTTTGGACTGCTGCTGCTCCTTTGAATCTGGGAGCCGCTTTGGACTGCTGCTGCTCCTTTGAATCTGGGAGCTGCTTTGGACTGCTGCTGCTCCTTTGAATCTGGGTGCTGCTTTGGACTGCTGCTGCTCCTTTGAATCTGGGTGCTGCTTTGGACTGCTGCTGCTCCTTTGAATCTGGGAGCCGCTTTGGACTGCTGCTGCTCCTTTGAATCTGGGAGCTGCTTTGGACTGCTGCTGCTCCTTTGAATCTGGGTGCTGCTTTGGACTGCTGCTGCTCCTTTGAATCTGGGTGCTGCTTTGGACTGCTGCTGCTCCTTTGAATCTGCTCACTTTGCCACTGGATTCAAGCTAGCCTGGCTGATGACGGCTGATTAGCCAGAAACCGGTCCTCAGAAGCTTGTTTCCGGCTTGGCAGTTCGGGCTGGACTGTTCCCATGAGGCACAGGGTCAGACTGATTTACATATGGCCATGTCTGAACTGGGGTGATGGAGTGAGCTAAAGAATGATGATGGAATAAACCCAGATCAATTGCCTGGGCGTGAGTTTTTGATTTGCTCCAAAGCTCTGTCCATCATCCCCTTTGGTGTCGATTTGAATCTGGAAGATGCTTTGGACTGCTACTGCTCTTTTGAAGCTGGGAGCTGCTTTGGACTGCTGCTGCTCCTTTAAATCCGGGATCTGCTTTGGACTGTTGCTGCTCCTTTAAATCCGGGATCTGCTTTGGACTGCTGCTCCTTTAAATCCGGGATCTGCTTTGGACTGCTGCTGCTCCTTTGCCTCACACAGCCAGCAAATACTCCAGATCTGCGATCCAAAGAAGGGGGGTGGAACATGCAACAGGCCGCGCCCTACTTCCCGCTGCTCCCCTCATATGTCCTTCCTAGACAATCTGGGGACCTGTGTTCTTGGCAGGTGGGAGTGACTGTCAGGCCTATTCCAGACTCTAGACCATTCATATCAACATGTTTCTGCCTTCCCTTGGCCTATTCGCCTATGGCATTCATCAGGGCTTTATCTTTGAGCCTCTATACTGCAAGTAGTTAGTGAAGAGTGCCCATAGAGAGAGAATATGTATATGGAGGAGATATACCTCTCACTTATTGTCTTTCAGTTAGAAATAACCTGTTTCTGTTGGGCTAGTTGCTGCTTGGTCTTTTCGGGGTGAGTCTCTCCTGTAGTCACACTTTAGTCAAGGTAGAGCATTCACGTTTATCCTACCGTGCCCCTTCGAACACCCGACTGGTGGACGAGTTGGCTATTCGAAGGGGCACAGTAGAATACATATGGGTTCTCTAACTTATATACAGCCCTGATAAATGCCGACTGGTGGACGAGTTGGCTATTCGAAGGGGCACAGTAGGATACATGTGGGTTCTCTAACTTATATACAGCCCTGATAAATGCCGTTGGCGAATAGGCCAGTGGAAGGCAGAAACATGCTGGAATGAATATTTACTCCGATGCAGTGATGCATATTGGTCATGATACCCATATATGCCTCCAGTTGTTACTCCTTTAGTAATTTTTAATATGCCTAGGATACCACCTGAATAAAGGACACTTTTGTGATCTATCCTAAGGTGCTTTCAACCAGTCAGCTGGATCTCTGTATTATCCAGAAAAGAGAAGTAATATCTAAGAACTCCCTCAGGTTAGTCCTAGCCTGAGGTCAAGTCTGCCGGGGTATTACCACCTTACAAGAGGGACGAGGTGGCAAATGATAAAGCACATCACAATACATGAGTGAGCCATCCTCGTCTAATTCTTGAAATTGCCAAAAAAATGGGAGTGAAGTAGTATCGAGATGGGCTGATCGTGTCCACGTAGAGCATTGCAAGTGACTGTCTAAAGCTATCAATCCTGGATTGGCAAAAACTGGTTTCGTCCTTTGACATTTTTTGTGCCCAAGAAACCTGGATGACGAATCCCTTCTATATAGATGGCTTCTCCCCGTTTTTCCAACATGCACTTGCATCCACAGCAAGTAAGGCACAAGGGGACTTTGCAACCTTTGTTCCTGTTAAAATTCCAAAGGTTCAAGTCGTAGTTAAATGTTCTTCACCTCAATTCCTGGTAAATTGGATTTTACTTACAGGGGCACCTGATATCCTGTTGATAAACTTTTAGAATAACATCTTTAATCAAGAACCTTGTAAAGGAATTCATGTTTTAGATGACTTCTTAGATTATTTTTTTTCTTCACCTGATCGAGAGAGTGCTCATTTTATGGTTAGGGATGAATGCACGGACAGGGTACCTTTTAAACATTGCAGACTGGAGGACTCCCTGAACACGCTGATTTTTAAATATGATTTTGTGATATTGAGTGAGCCCCAGTTAAATACCATCCTTTACAGGGTGGGGCACAGGGAATATCATAAACTTCCTATCAATACCTACAGATGCTATCCCTCTCGTTGCGGACCATCGGACCCTGGTCAATTCTTAGTGACCATAACCCTGTAGTATATCATTAGATTTTTAAAAAAAATGAAAAAATATTATAACCATGGAGCATAATATATCTCTTACAAGGAGACAAAGACCTATAAATTAAAAGGGCAAAATTGGATCCACTTAGATTCACCCAGAAAATTGTAATGGAAAATATGGGGTCCATTATGGTGTGCCTGGAAGACAATCCCAGCCTCACCTCAGTTCTAACAGAATTTAGAAGGTTTTGCGAATCTATCTCAGGTAGTCTGGTCAAACATAAATATATCTTAGAGGTGGCCTCACATCAGTGGTTCAACAAGGCTTGTTCTGCGGCAAATAGACATTTAAAAATGGTACTCAAACAAACACCATGTACTCTTATGGACTTTAAAAGGGCCAGACATGATTATCAGAGTGTTGTAGAGGACAGGAAGAGGGTAATAAGGGAAGAGGCCTGGGAAGAACTGGCCATGGCCGCCTGTTTAAGAGATAGCACCAAATTTTGGCAGGTTATAAACCTTCCCTTTTTCTCTGACCTTGATACCCCCAAGGTGGAAATCCTAATTCCAGAAGAACAGTCGGCAACACATTTAGGGGAATTTTTCAACCTAATGAACAAGAGAAATAGAAAAAGGATTATGTAAGTAATTTCCTCTGGGTAGACCCAGCTCCAACACCCCTAAATACCCCAATTGAGGTGTGTGAGGTGGTACTGGCAATCAATAAATCAGCTCCTGGAAAGGGGCACAGCCTGGACAGCTTACCAGTGGATCTTTTTTTTAGGACAAACAGTCTTATAGGGCCTGGTATTAACAAATGTCCTAAGTACCTTGGAGGATGAAATCCCGAAGTCTTGGAGATAGGCTATTGTTGTACCCATCTTTTAAAAGGGAGACTGATTAGCTCTAGCCTGTTACAGGCCAATTTTCCTAATAGATGTGACTGCAGAAATCCTGGGACGTGTGATCCTGGCCCGTTTGGAGACATGGCCAGAAACAACAAGAGTTTTAACACCCTTTCAGTTTGGGTTCAGACCCGGAACACGCACTATAAAACACTCTAAATCTACACCTCATCACTAGTAAATATGTTAAAGCAAAAGAGGGTGCAATATCTATGGCTTTTATTGGTCTGTCGACTGCTTTCGATCTAGTTAATAGAAATAAACTATGGGAACTAATGCAGGAAATGGGAGTAGAACCAATCCTAATTTAATTTAATAAAACGTTTACATAATGATCTTAAAGCTTCAGTTCATTATGGTCAACAAGTGGAATTATTAACAGTCCCTAAGAGGTATGAGACAGGGATGTATTTTAGCCCCTTTTCTGTTTTTGGTCTATATTAATGGTATTACAGACAAGTGTGGATGTTCCAAAGATTGGGGACCTTTCCCTGCCCATATTTTTATATGCAGATGACGCAGTTTTACTTGTCCGTACTCCGAATGTACTACAGAAGTTATTGGATCACTTCACAGCGTACATTGAGGGTCTGAACTTAAAAGTGAATTATGCAAGATCATATACTATGACCTGTGGGCCATTGCACATTAAATCCAAGCACTTTAGAATGGGTGGCACACTTTTATAAAGAATACATTATTTTAGTTATTTAAGAATTGTTTTTAACTCCTCAGTAAAATTGAAATCACACTTAACCATAAATCACACAATCACAACAAATGGGGAGGAATGTGGAGGCTAACTTCTGTTTTGCAAGGAAAATAAAACAAGCATTAAAAATGCAATAGGTCTCGCCTTTGATTACGTTAAAGCCATTTGCTTTGGTAATGGTATTGTATAGGAAAGCAAATGGCTTTAACTTAATAAAAGACAAGACTTACTGCATTTTTAATGCTTGTTCTTTCTGGGACTCAACCTCAAGCCGCCTCCCAAGATGGCTGCCAACACTTCTATGTTGAAGTGTTGGCAGCCAGTTAAATTTTAGAAGGATCCGCCAGTCCACTGCAAGGACTTGCGTCCACAAATATCTATATTTTTTAAACTTTAATTTACACCAAATCACAAAAGGCACACTTTCTGGATCAACATCTAGCTTTCTGCCAAATTTGGTGTGATTCCGTTCAGCAGTTCTGGCTACAGTCCTGTAGAATGTTTTTGTTGTAGGTAAATTGCTGTTAAATGGCCCACTTTTTTAGTGTTACTCAGTGCAGCTTCTTAATTTGCCTGTAAAATGTAAGGACTTGTTGCCATCCTTTAAAATCTGCTGGATATCAATGTGTGCACACTATTTCCCTGTATGTAAAATCAGATGCAGTAATCTCTTGAGAGAGTCGATCCGACACAGAAGGGAGAAATGAAAGTTGCGCCCAAAACTACGCTATGCTGTGGTTGAGATTCCCTTAAGTGCTTTTTTTTTCCTTTTTACTTGTTGACTGAAATATTTCATTTTTTGGGGCTTTGTGCCTTTTGGTCTCTTGATAGGAGACATCATGGAAGGCATTGGATACAGTCCTTAATGTGGCAGTGGCATCTGGGCATGAAAGGCTTACTCGTGTAACCAGGCCATGTGGAAGAACTAGAATGTGTGAAAAGGAACAAGTCTGTAGCAGTATATTATTAGAAACAACAGTCCCTGTTATGGACCATATTAGTCTATAACCACAAAACTGAAATCCGCATTGGGTGTATTATTGTCCCAATGGCCCCTATTACGCATTTACTTATTTGATTATCTTCTTCTTCTTTATCATCTTTATTGCGACAATATTTTCATAAAAGAGATTTCAAAACATATAAATCAATACATTGCCATAAAAATTACCATCAGAGGAAATTCATTTGAGCTATAAAAAACACAGTGCAATAAAATCATTTAAAAAAAATCATTAAGAAAAACTGTCAATTTAAACAAGTTCATCATGGAACCCTGCACTTATGTAATTATCAAGAACGAACATACAATAAAGTGAGCAACAAGTGAGAGGGTTCTGAAAATCAAGAGATTTCCTGACCTCAGGCATATAGTAGTAGGGTGACTTTTCAGTGATAAAGATTACAATAGTAACGATAGAGAACACATCGTGTACTCCACAATAAAAATAAAAAAATCATAGTTAAGATGTTGTTAACGATATTTTGATCCCCAACAACGGTTATGGGATCATCATCAGGACTGGTCAAACTAGATGCCTGAGAGATAGCCTTAGTAAGCTAAAGGGTAAGGAGAGAGAGGCAGAGGGGAGAAAGAGGATGGAAAGAAGAAAGTGAGAGGTTAGGGAAGGTTACGGGATATATAACAATATACTTGAGATGAGTGCTAATAGAGGGACATGACTGTGTACAACGCCCCTTAGTCTTGTGCAACCATGTCATACCCAGAAGCAATTTGGAAGAAGTTAATCGAAAACTAATGGGTGTTTTAAGTGGAGGAAATGGGGGAAAAGGGTGAACCTACATACCACACTCAGCACGTATGTGCAACCATATTACTCCATGTCAAGACATTCCGATCAGGAGACTCCTCGTGTGTCATACATTAATAAGTACTAGTGAGAAAGAGCATAGACTTACTGTGGGTCTGAGTTGTAGACTGCAAGTCTTGTCTACAGATCTGAGACTCACAGATGACCATCTTGTCTTCAGGAAAAAACTTAAAACAACACTGTTCCCTAATACCCATTAAATCACAATATTACCGTCAACAACCACGAGTTACACGTACACTGTTAATTTTAGCGCCATGATATCCTTTTAGGATGAATGTTAGCGCTTTATAAATACTTTTACCATTACCATTTTACCATTGTTGCTAGAATGGATAATGATCCGTAAAAGTTGGGGCCACAGTAACAGTGACTGGGGGCCAGAGCCCCACCCGTGGACCTTGGTCTACACAGCGGCATATGATGAAGGCTGTAAGGAAATTAAAGTGATTACATGGAGGTTGGAGGGCCTCTCTGTCAGGGTTCAGGACTCAAGCGGGCGGCAAGGCTTACCTTTCTCCGTTTGTTAATAGGTTGGAGCGGTAATTTTCGAAGCAGTGTTTAATTGTTTCGAGCTCACAATGGAGCACGGATAGGGGAAACCCGTTGGAAGACAGATGGCCAGTAAACTATTGTAGTCGCAGTCTATCCATGCCGTGAGTGATACGAATACCTCTGCGTTGTCGCTTAGCTGTAGCGATGGGGTTGATCGAGTCGCGCATGAATGCACAACCTAAGTGTGTGTTATATGAAGGAATACGGACATGAATTCTATTTTTGCGCATGTGTGCACCTGAAAAACGGCTGGCGCGACACGCATATTGCGTGCCAGTAGTTTTTGGGAGCCATGCTAGGACTGAATTTCGACCCGTATACATTAAGGGAATGTAGTGAGTGCGCATAACGAGGTTCACAGGAGAGTAGATAGAGAGAACAAGTGGGCAGCCTAAAGATCTAGACACGCGTGCTTTCGTCAGCGACTTCGGTCTTGTAGCACGTTCTCCTTTACTCCCCTGCTCCACAGCCCATTAAAAAAAAGGCACACGCTTGGGAGGTGCTGCTCACCTTGAATCAAGTGCAGCACAAGTGCTCGCCACAACGTACACTTTTCTCTTTTGGAGGCGTCCCACTTGGACGGCTTTGCCTGACTTCCTATTGGCGTCAAAGGTTTATTATCTTTATGGGGCCAACATGGCCCCATAAAGATAAGAAACCTTTTACGCCAAAAGAAAGTCAGACGAGCCTGTCCAAGTGGGACGGCTCCAAAAGAGAAAAGTGTACGTCACAGAAAGCTCTTTTCCAATGGCTGCCACCGTTTAGCATAAACGGTGACGCCAGCCAATGGGAAAGAGGGACGTGGCTTAAAGCCCTCTAGTGAAAGCTACCTCAAAACATAAAATCTCACCAGCGAGACTGCGCATGCGCGCACCCTATGCTAACCGAGACCTAACAAAAACTTCTGGTGGGCACGATAGCCTTGTATAGATCCAAATGCATCTCCGCTTCTTTATATGGGGTGGGGGTATGGGGATAACACAAAGTAGACACTCTCCATCCAATACATGGAAAATGGATTCACATGTAGGACGCGTGCAGTCCCCAAAAAGTTCGCAAATTGCATATGCCAGGAGGAGTTTGCTTTACCTTCTATAGGGGACCAGATACAAATTGGACCACTACTTTTATGGATTAGGCGTTGACAAAACCCAGAGACAAGTGTGGTGAGAAAATGCAAATCAGATTGTTTATCCTTAGGTAATGTGAACAAGATACCCTACTTGGTGTATATAAAATGTGTTTTCTTTACATTGGGCCTAAAAGAAATGTCCCCTTATAACGTTCCACATAATGCTAAAACAAGAGTTAAATCTCTGCATACAGATTATTGTTTAGAGGAGAGTTTAGGGGGCATCTTGAATATGAAAACAGTCGAGCATTATTTGCAAATTTCAACTGTTAAATCCATTGAACCGGATTTGGGCTGGATTGAAAATGTCAAATATCACATTCTCAACACATTTTAGATTACATTTAATCCATTTTAAAGTGGGTTTTCCTACAGAGTCCGTTTGGCAGCAGGAATTCCCACCATGTCAATGTGATAACAATACAGAACCTAGCACATGCCACTTTATTCGATTGTATTCACTGTATTCAGGGTAGAGGAGTATGTTTTAGTTCATTTGCTGCACAAGGCCAATATTATTGATAACCAGGTAGCAATGGAGTTTTTACAAAAATTAAGCACGACAGACACATGTTTGCAGTCTTACATTTTATTAGAAAAGCGACCCGACCAGATATCGTTATGAGTATGTACCCTTTTAACAAATGTCTCGTCGTCTTGATGATTTTGCTCTTTAATATCATTTTTAAATGTAAAGACTTTTCAATGTTGTAATGTCCACACATGTCTTGTATGCCTAAATTTATCTATCTTGTATGTTCATATATGAGATTACCTACATGTTTTTTATGGCAAATTAGCCGAAATAAAGATGTTTGACTAATATCCGTCCCTCTGCCTATCACCGGCTCCTTGTCCTAAAATGCCTGGTTCTCTGTTCCAGTGCCCATGTCTTCCTGTTCAACTGCCCATGTCTCTCTCTGCCTCCCAGCCCTAATGTCTGTCTTTGTCCCAGTGCCCATATCTCTGTGCCTCTCAGCCCTAGTGTCTGTCTCTCTGTCCCAGGGTCTGTCTCTCTGTCCCAGTGTCTGTCTCTCTGTCCCAGTGTCTGTCTCTATGAGCCTATCAGCCCTAATGCCTGTCTCTCTGTCCCAGTGTCTGTCTCTCTCTGTCCCAGTGTCTGTCTCTCTGTGCCTCCCAGTCCTAATGTCTGTCTCTCTCCCCCAGTGTCTGTCTCTCTGTGCCTCCCAGTCCTAATGTCTGTCTCTCTGTCCCAGTGTCTGTCTCTATGAGACTCTCAGCCCTAATGCCTGTCTCTCTGTCCCAGTGTCTGTCTCTCTCTGTGCCTCCCAGTCCTAATGTATGTCTCTCTCCCCCAGTGTCTGTCTCTCTGTGCCTCCCAGTCCTAATGTCTGTCTCTCTGTCCCAGTGTCTGTCTCTCTCCCCCAGTGTCTTTCTCTCTGTGCCTCCCAGTCCTAATGTCTGTCTCTCTGTCCCAGTGTCTGTCTCTCTGTGCCTCCCAGTCCTAATGTCTGTCTCTCTGTCCCAGTGTCCATTACTCTCTGTGCCTCTCGGTCCTAATATCTGTCTCTGTGTCCATGCCTCCCTGTGTGCCTCCCAACGTACGTGTTGTTAATAAAACAGTATATTTGAGTTAACAAGTCTATCTGAGCGGTATTTCCTGGTTCCAGGTGGGCCGGTACATATGAATTTTCTTCTTTTCATTTTAGAGTTTATGGAACAGATTCTTCCAGGACAAAGAGCTTCGAGCAATGATCGAGCAAGATGTAACAAGAACGTACGTAGGACCCTGAGGCTGAAAGGGACCCGAGGGGAGGGGAGGGGGGATGGTGGGAGGGAAGGGAATGGGGGGCGGGGGGGGGATGAACTGTTCAAGCAGAATCTCGAACGTCTAAAACAGCAGTGGACTGCAGGGGGGATTGGGAGGTGGACTGTTTCCACGAGGAACAGGGTCAGTGCTGATCTGCATTAGCTGGGCCTCTGTCTGGATTGGCACACCGGTTGAAAAACGATGGATTGGAATGCTACCTGAAGGATTGACCCTGGTTTTACTATTGCAAGCATTCTTCCATCACCATTTGGGTGCGTGATGCCTGGAAACTAGAAAGTGGCGCAGCTTTCCATGCTCCATGCTGCTAACGTTTGGGAACTCCAAACAGTAGCAACTTTGTACCCATTCAAAGAGTACCTCTACGGGAGCAGATTTAGGACTTTTTGGCAAACGGTTCGATATATATATATATATATATATATATATATAATATTTTTTTTTTTGAGATCCTGATCCATAAAATGAAAAAGTTAAAACTTATTTGTGAAATCAAAACAAGAAAAACCGATGCAGACATAGCAGAGCCGACCCAGGGCCCCAGACCCAAAATCCAAGCCAAGAATGCATTTTAGTGGTGTCACCCCAAGGACCCCTGCTGAAGCTACACCCCTGCCCATCCCATCCCGCCTGGGACAGCGAAGAGTTGTCAAAATGGTGCATCTCAGCAGGGCTCCATGTTTCTAGTCCTCTACTTATATCAAGTGACTGACGGCCCATGTACTCAGCCTGAGTCACAACTGTGGGAGGTCGCCTAGGCAAATTAATAGGGCGAGCTGCACCAGAGCTGGGCTATGGGTCAGGCTTGACTCTTAATACCACTCAACTTATAACAACAAGAGAGTAAGGGAAGCGAGGAGCGCTCCTATCCCCCTTGGGCGGTAAACCAGAAAATCAACAAAGGAGCGCCACTACAATGTAAAAGAGCAAGATAGGCAAGTAGTCTAGCACATAGTCTAAGTTGCTTGCAAAGGACAACCTTTATAGGTTAAAAAAGGTTGTCCTTTGCAAGCAACTTAGACTATGTGCTAGACTACTTGCCTATCTTGCTCTTTTACATTGTAGTGACGCTCCTGTGTAGATTTTCTGGATGACTCTTAATACTCCATACACAAAATGAGAAAGATGTGCAGGTATATCATGCAACAAACATAACGCAAAAATGGCACATCGGATTATATCACTGTATAGACAGACATTTATTAAAACTGAATTTACAGAAGCATCCATGGCTTGCCCCCAACGACAATGCCATTACTGAACTAAGAGGCAAATCAATAGTATATAAACCAGGCCTCGTTTCTTGTTATAGATGAAGCAACGTTATAGTCTGTTAAATCAACCGTCAGAGGTGCTTGTACAGCGCACGCCCTGAACTCACGTTTGACAAAATGTGCTCATATGTGATGATAAAGACAAAGGTGGCAATCTCAAATATATCATTTATTTGGACAAGCAGGTATTGATTCCGAGCTATCTGCTTTCACATTTTTAAATTCAGCCCCCAGATGAGTAGATGTCTGCCTGCCCGTCTCTCTCTCACATTCACATCAAAGGTCATGTTTTGTTTTTCATTTTTAGTTCACAGTAAGAAAAACCCATAAAGATGTAGCCGACTACTATGCCAAGAATGCATGTACAGGTGGTGGAGGGGTGGAGTGCTGCCACTATGCACCCCCTACGCCCCTGTGTTCAAGCACTAACATCTCTTTCTGGCCCTCTTTCTGGGCTCCTCGTGGAGCTTCATTCTGCACCTCTGTCAGGCCTGCCCATCTACTGTGCCAGTTTCCAACAGGTCGTCGTCCCAAACTTTCTACAGGTGAAGCTTTCCTGGTGCAGCCTACATGCTCCCTTCCTATCCAGCCTTCCCTCTTCCTACAGGTAAAGCCTTCCGTCCCATTCAGTGGGCCTTTTGGCCCACAGGAAAAGCCTTCCTGGCCCTGTCGATGTGCTCACTTCCACAGGGGAAGTCTTCCCAGCCCATCTAGTCTGCCCATTTCGTAGGATTTTCTTCTTTGCCCAGGGTTCCCACTTTCTACAGATTAAGCGACCTATGCAGTCTGTCCGTTACCCTGGCTTGCCTATCAAGTCTGCCATCTACGGCCTAGCGGAGCCAGGGGTTTGTCCTTCCGTCCTGTTCCTTGCCTGCTTAGACCCTACATCTTTACTCTCTCAGTGCTGTTCTATTGCTGTTCTGGTTCTCTGCTGTTCCTCATTCACTGGTGTCTACACCACCTCTTCAGATGTATCAAAGGTTTTACCCATTCTGTGTCTATGGGAAAGTGCGTCTGTCCATATGGCCCTAGGTCTCTCGGAAGCTGTTGGGTTTAGTCTTTGAAAGCGGTGGCTCTGCTCTTTGCCTCCCTGGCACCTGTACCTGTACAGGAAGAATAACAGGCACCGCTAGAGGGAGTACCTACTACTTTGTAGACCCGGATGGTTATTGCCCTGAGAATGCACAGCGCGGCCCGACACGTTGTGCGTATATTCGTGATCTGCTTTGCGACGCCCCCTTAACTGTTCCGACGCCGGGATTGGGCTCTTCCCAGGGCATCGGTTAAAGCCTGACTGGCGTTTGAAACGGTCAATCTGTCCTTCATCGCTGGCGTCCGATCTGACCTCGATTTCACGCAGGGCACGCGTTGCACCCCCGGCTGGCATGAGGTGCGCCCCCTCCACATTGTCAGTGCACCTCCCAACAGCTGCGTTGCACCTGCAGCTACTTTTTAAATTGGAGTGAATGCGGGGACTCCCTCATTTGCAAAGGGACACGCCCACTTCGTTTGCACCCTCACAAACTGTACCCTGGCATGATCCATATTACACATCAGCTCATGCAAGTGCCTGCAGCCCATTCTGAAATATATAAGCGCCCAAAACACCTGCCCTCCTGGGACACCTCGTGTGACACAGGCCCTGGTGTTCAGGCACATTAAACATGTCCACACATACGTGTGGTGTGTACGTCATGTCATCCCTGTGTGTCCCCTTTACTCACGAGCTAAGAGCAGAGATTACAGCACAGCTTGTAACAGCATACACCCGATCTGTCCTAGCGCCTAGACACCCCAGGGTATTAAAGCTCTCTATAGATCTCACTTTGATTCCATGATACAAGGGCCTGGTTCGAGCCCTGTCTGTAGGAAGACAAACCGGCTAAAAGCAGAGATTACAACAACCCAGTTGAACGCAGCACACACAGACCAGCACTCAGCAGAGTGTCGAGGACGGCTCAAGGGTTACAGCACAGCTCACAGCAGCCCGGTAAGTACTGGAGGTTACAGGACAGCTCACAGCAGCCCGGTAAGTACTGGAGGTTACAGGACAGCTCACAGCAGCCCGGCAAGGAACTGGAGGTTACTCTGCAGCTCACAGCAGCCCGGCAAGGAACTGGAGGTTACTCTGCAGCTCACAGCAGCCCGGCAAGGAACTGGAGGTTACAGGACAGCTCACAGCAGCCCGGTAAGGAACTGGAGGTTACTCTGCAGCTCACAGCAGCCCGGTAAGGAACTGGAGGCTACTGTGCAGCTCACAGCAGCCCGGTAAGGAACTGGAGGTTACTCTGCAGCTCACAGCAGCCCGGTAAGGAACTGGAGGTTACTCTGCAGCTCACAGCAGCCCGGTAAGGAACTGGAGGTTACTCTGCAGCTCACAGCAGCCCGGTAAGGAACTGGAGGCTACTGTGCAGCTTACAGCAGCCCGGCAAGGAACTGGAGGTTACTCTGCAGCTCACAGCAGCCCGGTAAGGAACTGGAGGTTACTCTGCAGCTCACAGCAGCCCGGCAAGGAACTGGAGGTTACTATGCAGCTCACAGCAGCCCGGTAAGGAACTGGAGGTTACTCTGCAGCTCACAGCAGCCCGGTAAGGAACTGGAGGTTACTCTGCAGCTCACAGCAGCCCGGTAAGGAACTGGAGGTTACAGGACAGCTCACAGCAGCCCGGTAAGGAACTGGAGGTTACTCTGCATCTCACAGCAGCCCGGTAAGGAACTGGAGGCTACTGTGCAGCTCACAGCAGCCCGGTAAGGAACTGGAGGTTACAGGACAGCTCACAGCAGCCCGGTAAGGAACTGGAGGTTACTCTGCAGCTCACAGCAGCCCGGTAAGGAACTGGAGGCTACTGTGCAGCTCACAGCAGCCCGGTAAGGAACTGGAGGTTACTCTGCAGCTCACAGCAGCCCGGCAAGGAACTGGAGGTTACTCTGCAGCTCACAGCAGCCCGGCAAGGAACTGGAGGTTACTCTGCAGCTCACAGCAGCCCGGTAAGGAACTGGAGGTTACTCTGCAGCTCACAGCAGCCCGGCAAGGAACTGGAGGTTACTCTGCAGCTCACAGCAGCCCGGCAAGGAACTGGAGGTTACTCTGCAGCTCACAGCAGCCCGGTAAGGAACTGGAGGTTACTCTGCAGCTCACAGCAGCCCGGTAAGGAACTGGAGGTTACTCTGCAGCTCACAGCAGCCCGGTAAGGAACTGGAGGCTACTGTGCAGCTCACAGCAGCCCGGTAAGGAACTGGAGGTTACTCTGCAGCTCACAGCAGCCCGGTAAGGAACTGGAGGTTACTCTGCAGCTCACAGCAGCCCGGTAAGGAACTGGAGGCTACTGTGCAGCTCACAGCAGCCCGGTAAGGAACTGGAGGTTACAGGACAGCTCACAGCAGCCCGGTAAGGAACTGGAGGTTACTCTGCAGCTCACAGCAGCCCGGTAAGGAACTGGAGGCTACTATGCAGCTCACAGCAGCCCGGTAAGGAACTGGAGGTTACTCTGCAGCTCACAGCAGCCCGGCAAGGAACTGGAGGTTACTCTGCAGCTCACAGCAGCCCGGCAAGGAACTGGAGGTTACTCTGCAGCTCACAGCAGCCCGGTAAGGAACTGGAGGTTACTGTGCAGCTCACAGCAGCCCGGTAAGGAACTGGAGGTTACTGTGCAGCTCACAGCAGCCCGGTAAGGAACTGGAGGTTACTGTGCAGCTCACAGCAGCCCGGCAAGGAACTGGAGGTTACTCTGCAGCTCACAGCAGCCCGGTAAGGAACTGGAGGTTACTCTGCAGCTCACAGCAGCCCGGTAAGGAACTGGAGGTTACTCTGCAGCTCACAGCAGCCCGGTAAGGAACTGGAGGTTACTCTGCAGCTCACAGCAGCCCGGTAAGGAACTGGAGGTTACTCTGCAGCTCACAGCAGCCCGGTAAGGAACTGGAGGTTACTCTGCAGCTCACAGCAGCCCGGTAAGGAACTGGAGGCTACTGTGCAGCTCACAGCAGCCCGGTAAGGAACTGGAGGTTACTCTGCAGCTCACAGCAGCCCGGTAAGGAACTGGAGGTTACTCTGCAGCTCACAGCAGCCCGGTAAGGAACTGGAGGTTACTCTGCAGCTCACAGCAGCCCGGTAAGGAACTGGAGGTTACTCTGCAGCTTACAGCAGCCCGGTAAGGAACTGGAGGTTACTGTGCAGCTCACAGCAGCCCGGTAAGTAACTGGAGGCTACTGTGCAGCTCACAGCAGCCCGGTAAGGAACTGGAGGTTACTGTGCAGCTCACAGCAGCCCGGTAAGGAACTGGAGGTTACTCTGCAGCTTACAGTAGCCCGGTAAGGAACTGGAGGTTACTGTGCAGCTCCCAGCAGCCCGGTAAGGAACTGGAGGTTACTGTGCAGCTCACAGCAGCCCGGTAAGTAACTGGAGGCTACTGTGCAGCTCACAGCAGCCCGGTAAGGAACTGGAGGCTACTGTGCAGCTCACAGCAGCCCGGTAAGGAACTGGAGGTTACAGGACAGCTCACAGCAGCCCGGTAAGGAACTGGAGGTTACTCTGCAGCTCACAGCAGCCCGGTAAGGAACTGGAGGTTACTCTGCAGCTCACAGCAGCCCGGTAAGGAACTGGAGGTTACTCTGCAGCTCACAGCAGCCCGGCAAGGAACTGGAGGTTACTCTGCAGCTCACAGCAGCCCGGCAAGGAACTGGAGGTTACTCTGCAGCTCACAGCAGCCCGGCAAGGAACTGGAGGTTACAGGACAGCTCACAGCAGCCCGGTAAGGAACTGGAGGTTACTCTGCAGCTCACAGCAGCCCGGTAAGGAACTGGAGGTTACTCTGCAGCTCACAGCAGTCCGGTAAGGAACTGGAGGTTATGCTCACAGCAGCCCGGTAAGGAACTGGAGGTTACTCTGCAGCTCACAGCAGCCCGGTAAGAAACTGGAGGTTACTGTGCAGCTCACAGCAGCCCGGTAAGGAACTGGAGGTTACTCTGCAGCTCACAGCAGCCCGGTAAGGAACTGGAGGTTACTCTGCAGCTCACAGCAGCCCGGTAAGGAACTGGAGGTTACTGTGCAGCTCACAGCAGCCCGGTAAGGAACTGGAGGTTACTCTGCAGCTTACAGCAGCCCGGTAAGGAACTGGAGGTTACTGTGCAGCTCACAGCAGCCCGGTAAGGAACTGGAGGTTACTGTGCAGCTCACAGCAGCCCGGTAAGGAACTGGAGGCTACTGTGCAGCTCACAGCAGCCCGGTAAGGAACTGGAGGCTACTGTGCAGCTTACAGCAGCAGCTGATTTTACAGCACAGCTCAAAGTTACACGTAGGATAACTAGAGATTACAGTTCACGTCAACACCCAGTGAAACACACACATGAGCCTCCGTAGTGTACACATAGGGAGTAGTGACAACTACAATTATGCACAGGTAGCAGGGCTAAATAAAACAAAACACCACATAGGCTGGCAGCAGAGGGCAACCGTTTAATGAAACACTGGCTAGCAGCACAGAATAAAGCACAACTCACAGCAGCAAACAGGCGGGCAGTAGAGAACAGCACAGCTCACTGTAACACTGGATAGCAGCACAGACTAAAGCACAACTCACAGCAGCACGCAGACTGGTATGAGAGAACGACTCAGCTCAATGCAACACTGGCTAGCAGCACAGAATAAAACACAACTTGCAACAGCACCCTGGCTAGCAGGAGAGAACAACACAGCTCAATGCAACACTGGCTAGCAGCACATAATAAAGCACAACTCCTAGCAGCACACTGGATGGCTGTAGAAAACAACACAGCTCCATGTAACACTGGCTAGCAGCACAGAGTAAAGCACAACTAACTGCAGCACTGAGGCTGGCGTCGGAGAACAACACAGCTCAATGCAATCCTGGCTAGCAGCACCAAATAAAGCACAACTGACAGCAGCACTTACACCGGCTGCAGAAAACAACACAGCTCGATTTAACACTGGCTAGCAGCACAGAATAAAGCACAATTCACAGCAGCACACAGACAAGCAGCAGAGACCAACACGGCCCACTGCAACACTGGCTAGCAGCACAGAATAAAACATAACTTACAGCAGCACACAGGCTGGCATGAGAGAACAACTCGGCTCAATGACACACTGGGTAGCAACACAGAATAAAGCACAACTCACAGCAGCACACAGACTGGAAGCAGAGACCAACAAGGCCCACTGCAACACTGGCTAGCAGCACAGAATAAAACACAATTTACAGCAGCACACAGGCTGGCAGCAGACAACAACACTGCTTAATGCAACACTGGCTAGCAGCACAGAATAAAGCACTACTCACAGCAGCAAACAGATTGGCAGCAGAGATTGCAGTTCGAGTTGACAAAATGGAGGGCAACACAAAATGACTTCTGTGCGCAAACCCACACAGGCTGAACCTACAGATTGCGATACACCTGCAAATGCAGGGTAGCAGCGCAGATTACAGTACACAGCCTACACAGACTTGGAGTACAGATTACAGTATAAAACCGACCATAGGCTAGGCATACAGGTTACAGTACAGCTGCAAACACAGTCCTGGAGTAGAGATTACAGGACACATAGAGTACAGATTACAGTACACCAGCACACACAGACTTGGAGTACAGATTACAGGACACATAGTCTGAGTACAGATTACAGTACACCAGCACACACAGACTTGGAGTACAGATTACAGGACACATAGTCTGAGTACAGATTACAGTACACCAGCACACACAGACTTGGAGTACAGATTACAGTACAACGTACAGTTGGAAGTGGTACTTTCTATTTGGCTGAGGCAATCCCCCAGCCAGGCAGACCCTAGCACTCCTGTCGGGGCGGGTGATTACACACACTGTATAACTGGTGCTCACTCTTGGGTAGCTTGACACTGAGCAGTCAGGCTTACCACAGAGGCAGTATGTAAAGCATTAGCACAGCACTCATGATAAATAACTGGAACGTCACAAAAGAGGTTTCACACCCGAGAGCAGAGGACGGCCCGGGACCAGGGTTCGATTCCCGGCGCGGCAGGTTTCTGGACCAGGGTCAGCGGACTCGATAATTCTCTCGCCTCGGTGCCCACTCTGATCAGCGATCACACTCGGCAACTCTGGGCATTAGCTTGCCTCATCTTCACTAACGGCCCCACCAGACCGCCGGGGATGCCTGGTCTCACCCTGGAGATACCCATTAAGGGACCATCTCTCAGGGAAGCCAGGAAGGGTTTTGCAGCGGTCGAAGCGCCTTGGGACCCTACGGGTAAGTAGTGCGCTATATAAATGCCAATACATTTACATTTACATTTACATTTAATAGCATTTATATTCAACACCCAAGTAATACTCAACATTACATGAGCATTGTGTGCTTCTGGGCATACATCACATTGGGTTTTATTTCTAGCAGTACTAGGCCCAGCCGTGTGCTAATGATATCAGCAATATGCCCACTTGGGAAAGATGCGATCCAACCAACCCCCTACACCACAGCACCCTGATGTGGTGCTATATGTTGTCCACCCCAACAATTATTATAAGTCAACACCCCACAATGAGAAGGTGTTCCCGGGTCGAATTAAACCACTTTTTAGCAGCACGGGTAAAACCAATGTCAAAGGTAATGGTTTTCAAGCATGAAATCATGCATACGGCAAACCGCCAGCCAGTGTCATGAATTACAGGTGATTCACCTGCTGTCACTTCCACACACACTCCGCAACGCTTCGCGGTGCAATGGCTATCACGCAGGTCCATACAGCACACGCTCACACACATCTGCACCCAGCATCCTAATGTGGTGCTACTGATACCAAGTAGGTCAATTGGTGACATACTGCAAACCCCATGGCCCAAAGCCTTCCTCCACCCTCCAACTCACCCAATTATTCTACACCCTGATTCCCCCCCTCTTCCCCCCACATCCCCCCAGGCACTCACTGTTAGGGTCCCAGGGAAGCAGGTTTTGGGGTGGTAGGGAGTAAGGTCAATTAAGAGTCTTTCAGCAAGAGAGGGTTGGCAGCCACTCGAAGTTCACCCACAGGATGCGTAGCAGGAACATACTGAGGGCAATAGTCCGTCACACCAAAGGGGTCCACAAGGGTATTCTGGCACCATCCCAGTTCTCCAAATCCCAGGGGGGTCGCACAGTCTCTTGACCTGCTTCCAGTCATTCTCTGAAGCTTTCCTCCAGCCCAGCCAAAACACTCTCACCACCCAAGCCCTAGCCAGGCAATAGCATGGTGTGGTTGGGGAAGGCTGGGTGAGGAGAGGGCAGTTGGTCCGCCGCGCTGAGGGCCAGAAAAGTATAAATAAATCAAGTAATCAATCAGACGAGGGGGGGCCTCTCGGAAGGAAGAGTCAGGTTCACTTCGATCAGAGTCGCAGCCAGGCAGTCCAGGCACAAGGACTGGTGCACGAAGATATAGTTTGTGCCAGATCGATCCAGTCGCGCATACGGAGAGTTGCAAAATCAGTGCTTCTCTGGAATTGAGACACAACGTCCGTAGCACGGTGATCTTGGTCACACTAGACAATCCTGGCACACTGTCTGATGCGCAATGATACGAGTTGCACCAGGCCGTTTCGGTCGCACACACACTCACACAGATTTAATTCTGGCGTAAGTTCAGCAATACCTCATGAGGTAAAATGGCACTACTACAGTTACGCCACCACCTCCGAGGGTCACAATCTGTGAATTGGACACCGCATGCAATGAGCAAGCAGTTGACATGTCACACAAGAGAAATGTGGCACGAGCGACAAAGTTGGTCACATTGGATCCCGCAACCGGTGAATCCACTCACCACCAACAAGACACTTTTGCGGTCCAAGGTCCCCACTGTGGAGCTACACGCCTTCAATGCAGGCAAGATTCCGAGGTTCAGCACCAGGCAATCCGGTCTCCAGGCACTGTTCTTGGTCAACTCCCACGCCGTGCTACCAGTTGCATTCCAGATGGTGATGTGGGCACTTGAGGACACCGCTCTCCAGATGTCAAAGGTGTATGGTGTGGGTCCCTCGCCGGAGATCTTTGATGTCCCTAAGACCTCTGAAGATCAGTGGGCAAGCTTGAAGCCCTTGGAAAGCACACTTCAGGGCGCCACACAGCAGCAGGTAGTTGGCCCAGGCCAGCCACTATTCAGGAAGTAATCCTCCTTGTGCACAACAGATGCCTCTGGCAGTGTGCACCACATAGTTCCAGCTTCTCTCGTCCCACGCCCCCACAAACGTATCTCGCCCTTTGCTGAGGTGTGGCACCGGTAGTTATACTACAGCTTGTCTTTGCAGTTGGAGCTGGTTCCTCGTGTTCACCTTTGAACCACAGGTGTCTCCCTTAAATTTCAGTCCTCTCTACCATGAGACCATGGAACGCAGATACTAATTTCTAGTGGGGCCATGATCTGGCTCCAGCCGCCTAGTGTCAAAACCTCTCCCTCCAATCTCTCCAGCTAGGCCCGCGAATGGCAGAGGCCTATCGTTCCCATTGCATGCCCAGTGTGTTCCAGCTGTGGCTGGGGAATGCCCAGATGTTCTCCCCAACCTCCAGTGTGGACTTGAGCCAAGCACAAAGGCACACAAGCGTTTTAGAGAAAAGAAATGCCCACGTTATAGTAGTGCCATTTCCACGTCAATATGGACCGAGTCACCTTTACCATTGGAAAGAGGTGGTCACTCTGAATCCAATGATCAGAAAGATGCCGAGGCTGCGTCACTGCGATCCATGGTTGCAGCCACAGTACCAGTCTGCCATGGCAGGCTGGACACGTATGCCAAAAAACCACCGGTGCCGGTGTCCCCACCAGCCCGCAATGGCGAGCTGGACACGGGTTTAGGCACACCATCGGGGCGACCCACACCCCAATCTACAATGGTAAAATGGGCAGGTGTTTGGGAATACCAGTGGTGCTCACCAGCTTGCACTGGCAAGCTATACACCTATTTGGGAATACCAGTGGTGCACACACACACCAGTTTGCAATGACAGGCTGGCTGCGAATTTGGAATTACTAGTGGTGCACACAACACCGGTCTACAAATGGCAGGCTGGTCGCGTATTTGGAAATACCAACGGTGCAAGCTCACACTAGTCTGCAGTGGCAGACTGGTCAGGTATTGCTAAATATCAACTGTGCAAACGCACACCAGATAATCACCACTTCCTAACGGGATTAGGGAGGGTGCACACGCACTCTACCGCTGCACCTACGGTGGACAAGTGCCCTAATCCGTACGGCCACCTCAAGAGGATCAGAAAAACCCGGGAGGAGAAAGCAAAAAGTCTGGGGAAAGACTACCTGAAGGGTTCAGGTATAAAGGGTACACGCAGACTAGGAGTACAGATTACAGTACACCAGGACACACAGGTGAGGGGCACAGATTACAGTTTACCTGTACACACATGCTTGGAGTACAGATTACAGTAGTACAGAGCGTGCAAAATCTATAAGTACAGATTACAGTACACCAGGACACAGAGGCTAGGAGTGCAGATTACAGTACACCAGGTCACAGAGGCTAGGAGTACAGATTACAGTACACCAGGTCACAGAGGCTAGGAGTACAGATTACAGTACACCAGGTCACAGAGGCTAGGAGCACAGATTACAGTACACCAGGTCACAGAGGCTAGGAGCACAGATTACAGTACACCAGGTCACAGAGGCTAGGAGCACAGATTGCAGTACACCAGGACACCCAGGATAGGAGTATAGATTACAGTACACATTTAGATATCGGGTTGGAGCGCAGATTACAGTACAGAGCATGCAAAATCTTGAAGTACAGATTACAGTACACCAGGACACAGAGGCTAGGAGTACAGATTACAGTACACCAGGACACACAGGCTAGGAGTACAGATTACAGTACACCAGGACACCCAGGCTACATTTAGACACCGTCTTGGAGCGCAGATTACAATACACACCGGTTTGATGCACAGATTACAATACACTGGTACAGTGAGGCTTAGAGTACAGATAACAGTACACTAGAACACAAAGGCTTGGTCCACTGATTACAGTACACACAACTTGATGCACAGATTACGGTACACCAATACACCCAGGCTAGGTATACAGATTACAGTACACCAGGACACACAGGCTTGGTGTGCAGATTACAGTACACACGGGCTTGGTGCACAGATTACAGTACACCGATACACCCAGGCTAGGAGTACAGATTACAGTACACCAGGGCACACAGGCTTGGTGCGCAGATTACAGTACACACAGGCTTGGTGCACATATTACAGTACGCCAATACACCCAGGCTAGGAGTACAGATTACAGCACACCAGGACACACAGGCTTGGATTACAGGACACACAGTCTTGGAGTACAGATTACAGGACACACAGTCTTGGAGTACAGATTACAGGACACACAGTCTTGGAGTACAGATTACAGAACACACAGTCTTGGAGTACAGATTACATAACACACAGTCTTAGAGTACAGATTACAGGACACACAGTCTTGGAGTACAGATTACAGGACACCCAGGCTAGGAGTACAGATTACAGGCTAGGAATACAGAATACAGTACACCAGGACACACAGGTTTGGTGCGCAGATTACAGTACACACAGGCTTGGTGCGAGATTACAGTACACAGGGCCTTGGAGTACAGATTACAGTATACACAGGCTTGGTGCGCAGATTACAGGACACACAGTCTTGTAGTACAGATTACAGGACACCCAGGATAGGAGTACAGATTACAGGCTAGGAGTACAGAATACAGTACACCAGGACACACAGGTTTGGTGCGCAGATTCAATCAATCAATCAAGCATTTGTATAGCGCACTACTCACCCGGAGGGTCTCAAGGCGCTTGGGGGGGGGGGGGGGGTCCGCTACTGCTCGAACAGCCAGGTCTTGAGCTGCTTCCTGAAGGCGAGGTGGTCTTGGGTCAGGTGGAGGTGGGTCGGGAGGAAGTTCCTGGTCTTGGCGGCCAGGTAAGAGAAGGACCTTCCTCCTGTGGTGGCTCTTCGGATGCGGGGGACGGCGGCGAGGGCGTGGTTGGTCGATCGAAGCTGGCGTGTGGGAGTGTAGAAGTTGAGGCAGCTGTTGAGGTATCTTGGGCCTTGGTTGTGTAGGGCTTTGTGTGCGTGGGTGAGGAGACGGAAGGTGATTCTTTTGTTGACCGGGAGCCAGTGCAGGTCTCTCAGGTGTCCGGAGATGTGGCTGTGTCGGGGGATGTCGAGGATGAGTCTTGCTTAGGCGTTCTGGATCCGCTGGAGTCTCCTTTGGAGTTTGGCGGTGGTTCCGGCGTAGAGGGAGTTGCCGTAGTCCAGTCGGCTGGTGACGAGGGCCTGGGTGACAGTCTTCCTGGTCTCGGTAGGGATCCACCGGAAGATCTTACGTAGCATGCACAGGATGTTGAAGCACGAAGAGGAGACGGCGTTGACTTGTCTGGTCATGGAGAGGGAGGAGTCCAGGATGAAGCCCAGATTGCGTGCGTGGTCTGTGGGTTTGGGTGCGCTGCCGAGGGCGGTGGGCCACCAGGAGTCGTCCCAGGCGGAGGGTGAAGAGCCCAGGATGAGGACTTCCGTCTTGTCTGAGTTCAGTTTCAGGCGGCTGTTCATCATCCACTCGGCTATGCCTGTCATCCCTTCGTGTAGGTTGGCTCTGGCGGTGGCGGGTTCGTTGGTGAGGGAGAGGATCAGCTGGGTGTCGTCGGCGTAAGAGATGATGTTGAGGTTGTGTTGGCGTGCGATAGCCGCGAGGGGGCTCATGTAGACGTTGAAGAGGGTGGGGCTGAGCGAGGAGCCCTGAGGAACGCAGCAGATGACTTTGGTGGCTTCTGATCTGAACGGGGGGAGGCGGACTCTCTGTGTCCTTCCGGCGAGGAAGGAGGTGATCCATTCTAGTGCCTTCTCTTGGATTCCGACGTTGCTGAGGCGCTGCACTAGGGTGCGGTGGCAGACAGTGTCGAAAGCCACGGAGAGGTCCAGGAGGATGAGGGCTGCAGTTTCCCCGTTGTCGAGCAGGGCTCGGATGTCATCGGTGGCTGCGATAAGGGTGGTCTCGGTGCTGTGGTTGGCCCGGAAGCTGGACTGCGAGAGGTCGAGGGATCCGTTCGTCTCAAGGAAGGCGGCAAGCTGCTTGTTGACGGTCTTCTCGATGACTTTGGCCGGAAACGGGAGGAGCGAGATGGGGCGGTAGTTTTTGAGTTCGGTGGGGTCCGCTGATGGTTTCTTCAGTAGAGCGCTGAGTTTGGCGTGCTGCCAGCTCTCTGGGAAGGTAGCGGTGTCGAAGGAGGTGTTGATGATGTCCCGCAGGTGGGGTGCGATGACGGCGTCGGCCTTGTTAAAGACGTGGTGAGGGCAGGGGTCGGTTGGGCATCCGGAGTGGATGGAGTTCATCGTGCGGATGGTGTCTTTGGTGGTGGTTGGGGTCCAGGCGCGGAGGGTGGTGGTGGGGGTCGTTGGTGCGGTCATAGGGTGTGTCGGTTGTGTGCTGAAGCTGTCTGCGATCTTGTTGTGGAAGTAGGAGGCGAGGGAGTTGCAGAGGTCTTGTGATGGGGTGATGTTGTTTCCGGCGTTGGGACTGGAGAGCTCTTTGACGATGTTGAAGAGTTCCTTGCTGTTCTGTGCGTTGTTGTCCAGCCGTTCCTTGAATGCGGTTTTCTTGGTGTTATGGATCAGTTAGTGGTGTTTTCGGGTTGCGAGCTTGAGGGTGGTCATGTTGTCTGGAGTAGGGTCTCTGCGCCAGGCTCGCTCGAGTACAGTACACACAGGCTTGGTGCGTAGATTACAGTACACAGGGGCTTGGAGTACAGATTACAGTACACACAGGCTTAGTGAGCAGATTACAGTACACAGGGGCTTGGAGTACAGATTACAGGACACACAGTCTTGGAGTACAGATTACAGGACACACAGTCTTGGAGTACAGATTACAGGGCACAGTCTTGGAGTACAGACTACAGGACACCCAGGCTAAGAGTACAGATTACAGGCTAGGAATACAGATTACAGTACCCCAGTACACCTGGGCTAGGAGTACAGATGACAGTACACAGCCTTGGGGCACAGAGCACAGTGCACGGCTCACAGAGGGTTGCAGCACAATGGGGGCTGTAGCCCCCTCCCATAGTCCTCTGCAGATGTGGCACGCAGGCCCAATCCCAGAGTCCCTATTTTTAGGCTGTAATATATCGCACGTCCATCCCAGCTTTGTCCCCAAGCGCGCCGCTGCCTTTAGAGGTATAATTAAAATCTGATTAAGCTTTCATACGTACCACGCCACACAGATGGTATTTTGTATTTTTTAAATATGAAAATAGTCCAGGGCGTTCTATATTAAAACGCGCGCTTTAATGGGTGACGGTGAATGCAGGGTCGCCATGCACTGGGAGTGTCATCAGTCTGTTCTCCTCCTTTCCATTGACATCTTTAAAGCTCCTTGAAGTGTAGTCATGGCACTACGAGTAATGCTATAATGGTACTTTAATATTGGCTAACAATACCTGCTATCAGGGCTTGAAGTGGGATGAAAAAACTGTGGGGGTCTCTCAGGGGGGCGTGGCCAATGTAATTAAGGGCGGGGTTTACAAACACGTATACTAAAAATCTGTGGTTAGCATAGTGTGCCGCCTGACTGGTATTTTGCTGTTTCTGTCCTTGCATCCAATTATATGATACAACAAGTAACATCATACCTACAAGTCAGGACCATTGGCTTTGTCAATGGTTGTTAGTTGCATAAGATAAATAAGCAGTAACTATGGCTTGTATATAATATTGAAAAAGCTTCCACTTAAAGCCCAGGTGACACCAAGACAATGTTGCTGCACCTGAGTTTCAAAAAGAGCTGTGGCAATTTGCAGTGTGCGCTATTCAATAGGGCAACAGCGCTCGGAGTCTTGTGTTGTAAAAATTAGAGGCATGAGAGATGTAAGAAGCAACGATTTCCCTTCCCCTGCAACGCTCACCTGGCATGACGTCATGCTGTAACCTCTCCACTCGTAAGAAGTGAGCAGTGTGAGCAGCGCACATCGACGTGCCGCTGTCCCTGCAGTCCGCCTGTGCCAGAGCACAAAACAGAGCCCGATAGAGACCCGTATCGAGGCCCCTTTAAAAAACTGCTGGTGCTCAGACCCGGCCCACTTAAAGCCCTACCTGCTCTAGTTACTTTACTCACTTGTGTTTATGCGGAGTCGGTGTTTGCACACAGGTCTCTGTTAGAGGCACATTAACCCGCTCCAACGGCGCCCATTGTTCAGTGCCCATTCAAGCGCCTTCATCTAGCCATTAAAAAGCTCACTTCTAATAGCCGCATTGAAGCTGTGTTCTTTTCATACGTTGGTCCGTCCCAAGACCCCAAGACAGTTAACCACTTGCAAATTTTCAGGAACTCTCAGGGATCACACCTGGTAAATTGGGGAGCTTCACTGTGTGACCTCAGCAAGCTTGCAGTCCGCCCAAGGTGAATCAAGGCGGCAGCACCATGTATTGGCGCCTCAGCACCTTTCTAAGACACTTTTTGCCACACATGCCATGTTGCCTAAATTAGCTAATACCAAAGGTTCTCGTGGGGCCTTGCCTTGGTGATACGCTCTATTGCTTTCATGCTGTGCCCAGCAAGACTCACCCTCCCTAGGGATGTCTGTCCACCCCACCGCTAGTGGTGCCCTCACTGGCAGAAACCTTACACTGATGGAGAGATGGACTTGGATCCGCCTGTGTAAGCACATCAGACCGTCTGACGGTCTGATGTACTTTTAAGGTCTCGTGTAGGCAGCACATACGCAGTCTCCGAGACATTTTGTTTACTCTTAGTGGGCTTGGATCCTCCTGTGTAAGCACATCAGACCGTCTGACGGTCTGATGTACTTTTTAAGGTTCAAGTTCAAGTTCAGGAATTTATATAGCACACTACTCACCCGGAGGGTCTCAAGGCGCTTGGGGAGGGGGTTCATCATTTATCGAATAGCCAGGTTTTAAGTTATTTTCTGAAGGAGAGGTGGTTCTGTGTAAGGCGGAGGTGAGTGGGGAGTGAGTTCCAGGTCTTAGCCGACAGGTAGAAGAAGGATCTGCCTCCCATGGTGGATCTTTGGATACGCGGAACTGCGGCGAGGGCTTGATTGGCGGATCTGAGTTGGCGGGAGGGAGTGTAGAAGGACAGCCGGGTGTTGAGGCATTCGGGTCCTAGTTTGTAGAGGGCCTTGTGTGCGTGGGTGAGGAGACGGAACGTTATTCTTTTGTTGACGGGGAGCCAGTGAAGGTCTTTCAGGTGGCCGGTGATGTGATCTTGGCAAGGGATGTCTAAAATGAGTCTCGCTGATGCGTTTTGGATGCGTTGGAGTTTTTTCTGTAGTTTGGTTGTGATTCCGGCGTAGAGGGTGTTTCCGTAGTCCAGACGACTCGTGACCGGTGCGTGGGTGACAGTTTTTCTTGTCTCGGGGGGGATCCACCGGAAGATTTTTTTGAGCATACGAAGTACGTTGAAGCAGGAGGATAAGACAGCGTTGACTTGTCTGGTCATCGAGAGTGAGGAGTCTAGGATGAAGCCAAGGTTGCGTGCGTGGTCTGTGGGTATGGGTGCTGTGCCTAGAGCCGAAGGCCACCATGAGTCGTCCCAAGCAGAGGGGGATGATCCTAGGATGAGCACCTCCGTTTTGTCTGAGTTAAGTTTTAGTCGGCTGTTTTTCATCCATTCGGCTACTTCTTTCATGCCTTCGTGAAGATTGGTTTTGGCGGTGATAGGGTCTTTGGTGAGGGAAAGGATCAGCTGGGTGTCGTCAGCGTAGGAGATGATGTTAAGGTTGTGTTGGCGCGCGATGGATGCGAGTGGACTCATGTAAACATTGAAGAGGGTGGGACTGAGTGATGATCCTTGTGGTACACCGCAGATGACTTCGGTGGCCTCTGATTTGAATGGGGGAAGTCGGACTCTCTGAGTTCTCCCAGATAGGAACGAGGTGATCCATTCCAAGGCTTTTCCCTGTATGCCGATGTTGCTGAGGCGTTGAATGAGGGTGCTGTGACAGACTGTGTCGAAGGCGGCGGAGAGGTCGAATAGAATGAGGGCCACTGTTTCTCCATTGTCCAGTAGTTTTCGGATGTCGTCTGTGCCTGCGATGAGGGCGGTCTCGGTGCTGTGTTTTGCTCGAAAGCCGGACTGTGAGGGATCGAGGGAGTTGTTGGATTCAAGGAAGGCGGCGAGTTGGCTATTGACGGCTTTCTCAATGACTTTGGCAGGGAATGGGAGGAGGGAGATGGGGCTGTATTTTTTAAGTTCAGAGGGGTCTGCTGTGGGTTTCTTCTGGAGGGCGCTGACTTCATTGTGTTCCCAGCTTTCTGGGAAGGTAGCAGAGTTGAAGGAGCAGTTGACGATCTCACGGAGATGGGGTGCGATGATGGAGTCTGCTTTGTTGAAGATATGGTGGGGACAGGGGTCGGTTGGCGAGCCAGAGTGGATGGAGTTCATAAGGCGGATGGTGTCTTCAGTGGTGATTGGGTTCCAGGCGCTGAGGTAGTTAGAGGGTGGTTTAGGTTCGGATGGGGGTGGAGAGGATTGTTCGTTGGAGATGTTCTCGAAGCTGTTATGTATGTCGGTAATTTTGTTGTAGAAGAAGGAGGATAACGAATCACAAAGGTCTTGGGTGGGAGTGATGTCGTTTGAGGCTGCGGTGGGGTTGGTGAATTCTTTGACTATGTTGAATAGTTCCTTGCTGTTATGGGCGTTGTTGTCGAGTCGATTTTTGAATGCTGATTTCTTGGTGGATCGAATCAGTTGGTGGTGTTTGCGGTGGCTGCCTTGAAGTTGGTCATGTTGTCGGTGGTTGGGTTCTTTCTCCATGTTTTCTCGAGGGTGCGGCATAATTTCTTGTATTTCTTTAGGTCATCGTTGAACCAGGGGGCCTTTTTGCTGTCCTGTTTGGTGTGATGGTTTTTCAAGGGTGCTAATTCATCAGCGCTGTGAGTGATCCATTGTTTGAGTTTGGTGGCGGCTTGGTTTGGGTCTGATGAGAGGGCGGGTGGGTTTTGGTTGAGCGATGAGAGGAGTTGGTCAGTGGTGACTTTGTTCCAGTTTCTTCGAGCAATAGGTTGTGGGGGGTTGTGGGTCGAGGTGGTTTTGTAACTGAAGTGAACGCAACTGTGGTCCGTCCAATGGAGACGTGTAGGCAGCACATACGCCGTCTCCGAGACATTTTGTTTACTCTTAGTGGGCTTGGATCCGCCTGTGTAAGCACATCAGACCGTCTGACGGTCTGATGTACTTTTTAAGGTCTCGGGTAGACAGCACATACGCCGTCTCCGAGACCTTTTGTTTACTCTTAGTGGGCTTGGATCCCTCCCATTGGTGGGCTTCAAAGCCATTCTCAATTGTTCTTCCGTCGGCACTTCCCTCTTCTTGCATGCGGCCCTCCCCTAGAGCATGGACCAAGTTCTTGTGTCCTTACACTGCTCGCACTTTTGGGACCTCTTTTTTTCTTTTTGTTGTGCCACTCTATGTTGTGCATCTTTCCTCGCTGGCTCTGTCTGCTCCATCCTGTTTCCTGTCTGTTTGCTTGTTCTCCCTCCCTCTCATTGCCGTGCCCCGCCCTTGTTTATTTAGCTTTCACCACTGTTTACAAGGGCATCTCAGCCACATCCATACTGTGCTTTTTTTAAGCAGTTTTCATTTACCTGCGTTGGTGTTTAAGGCATGAGTGTGAGGGGACGTTGCACGTGAGTGTTTGTTTATTCTCAGCTCAAGCTCACGTTATCACATTAAGGGGAACTGCTTGCCTGTTATACACACACTGTCACATTCCATTTCCTTTGAGGTAAGAAAATGTGCTTCTGACACTGTCTTCACTTGTGGTATTACAGAGAAATTTCTCATTCATATTTTTTCCGAACTTTTCCGGGTTCCCCGGCGTCAATTGCCGCTGACCCGCAGATAGAGACCCCGCATTGGGTGTCTTTTGTTATGTGCAGAGCTGCGGAACCCCATTCGAGTCCCAGCAGCGTCACAACTTCTTGTGACTGTGGTGCAAATTAGCTGATGTGGACATGTACAACGCAGAATAATCCAGGCAAGCAACATCAGTATGAGAAGCACTTTGTGTCATCTCAAACGAAAGGGACCTTGCATTTGAGGGCTCTTCGGATAATGCAGCCTTCCGTTTGTAAAGTTAGACAGCTTCAAATATTAGTTTCTGCATCTCGACCACAACCCGAGTTTTATTCCCCTCGAACAATGTTGTAACTGCAAAAACACATGATGTGTGCAAGGTACACAGGAAAACTTTAATTCCACCTCAGACTATGCTGCCTTTCATTTGTTATGTTAGGCTGCTTTAAACAATATTTGTAACTGCACCTCACCCACAACCGAAGTTTTATTATAAACTTTATTGTGCCAAAAAAGAAGCTTAAATGGCTCATTTTGCAGTGTTTTTAAAAACAAACATCATTCATCATTAGCTCAAGCACACATTATCACATTTGGGGAACTGCTTGCCTGTTACACACACACTATCACATTCCGTTTACTTTGAGATAAGAAACTGTGCTTCCCACCTCTCTTCGGTTGCAATGTTACGGTGGAAATTTCATTAATCTTTTCTACATGTGTATGTTAAATAATTTGCAACATTTCCATCAATTTAAATTAAATTGTTTCATAAATTAAAATTAAACTGTCCTACCCACAAAACACGATGCATATTTACTATCACACTACCCATTATCCACTTTACTTATTACCTACCTCTCCTCATCCCATTCTCTATATTAAGCACAGCCAACCACCCATGAAAAGTGCAGTGTTCACTATTTCATAATACTTTTTAGGACACCCATTGTTCCTGTTCCTGCTTCACTTTCACATTTTAATTCAGAGCTCCTACTTTCCCTCATGCATTAATAGATAACAAAAGAATGTCTGTTCCATAGCTGTTTAGAATAAAACTTTAAACATACTGTGCAACCACAGTGCTCAACAAAACAGCTAAAGTAAACTAAACCAATAGCTCTCACAGCGGCAACTCCTTGCCAGTTCTTGTTTTTTTTCCTTTTCAGCACCGCCATGGAAAGCCTTGCTTCATGAATACGGAAAAGAAAAATGACCCTACACCCTGGGAGTATACACACAGTGTGTCAGCATCGTAAGACAATTTTTACAGGAACTGCCTCCAGGTTTTGAGTTGTTTTTTGGAAAACAAAAAAGGTTGCTGAGCAGTCACATGAAGCAATGAGGTTCACTCAGCAAACAGGTTAGAGGTCCTACAGGTTCAAATGGCAATCTAAACTGAGGGCTATTTGCAGCAAGGAACTCTTCAACATCGTTAAAGAGCTCTCCAACCCCAACGCCGGATTCAACGACATCACCCCTTCGCAAGACCTTTGCAACTCCCTCGCCTCCTACTTCCACAACAAGATCGCGGACATACAAAACAGCTTCAGCTCCCAACCGACGCACGCCACGACTGAACCACCGCCCCCCACCACCACCCTCCGCGCCTGGACCCCGATCAGCACCGAAGACACCATCCGCACGATGAGCTCCATCCACTCCGGATCTCCGACCGACCCCTGCCCTCACCACATCTTCAACAAGGCCGACGCTGTCATCGCACCCCACCTGCGGGACATCATCAACACCTCCTTCGACACCGCTACCTTCCCAGAGAGCTGGAAGCACGCCAAACTCAGCGCTCTACTAAAGAAGCCATCAGCCAACCCCACCGACCTCAAGAACTACCGCCCCATTTCGCTGCTCCCGTTTCCTGCAAAAGTCATCGAGAAGACCGTCAACAAGCAGCTGGCCGCCTTCCTCGAGACGAACGGATCCCTCGACCTCTCGCAGTCTGGCTTCCGGGCCAACCACAGCACCGAGACCGCCCTGATCGCAGCTACCGATGACATCCAAGCCCTACTAGACAACGGATAAACAGCGGCCCTCATCCTCCTAGACCTCTCCGCGGCCTTCGACACTGTCTGCCACCGTACCCTAGTGCAGCGCCTCAGCAACGTCGGAATCCAGGAGAAGGTACTGGAATGGATCACCTCGTTCCTCGCCGGAAGGACACAGAGAGTCCACCTCCCCCAGTTCAGATCAGAAGCCACCGAAGTCATCTGCGGCGTTCCTCAAGGCTCCTCGCTCAGCCCAACCCTCTTCAACGTCTACATGAGCCCCCTCACAGCCATCGCACGCCAACACAACCTCAACATCATCTCCTACGCCGACGACACCTAGCTGATCCTCTCCCTCACCAACGACCCCGCCACCGCCAGAGCCAACCTACACGAAGGGATGACAGACGTAGCCAAGTGGATGATGAGCAGCCGCCTGAAACTGAACTCGGACAAGACGGAAGTCCTCATCCTGGGATCTTCACCCTCCGCCTGGGATGACTCGTGGTGGCCCCCCCGCCCTGGGCAGCGCACCCAAACCAACAGACCACGCACGCAACCTGGGCTTCATCCTGGACTCCTCCCTCTCCATGACTAGACAAGTCAACGCCGTCTCCTCGTCGTGCTTCAACATCCTGCGCATGCTACGTAAGATCTTCCGGTGGATCCCCACCGAGACCAGGAAGACGGTCACCCAGGCCCTCGTCACCCGCCGTCTGGACTACGGCAACTCCCTCTACGCCGGAACCACTGCCAAACTCCAGAAGAGACTCCAGCGGATCCAGAACGCCTCTGCACGACTCATCCTGGACATCCCCCGTCGCAGCCACATCTCCGGACACCGGAGAGATCTGCACTGGCTCCCGGTCAACAAGAGAATCACCTTCCGTCTCCTCACCCACGCACACAAGGCCCTACACAACCAAGGCCCAGGATACCTCAACAGACGCTTCAACTTCTACGCTCCCACACGCCAACTTCGATCGACCGGCCACGCCCTCGCCGCCGTCCCCGGCATCCGAAGAGCCACCACAGGAGGAAGGTCCTTCTCCTACCTGGCCGCCAAGACTTGGAACTCCCTCCCGAACCACCTCCGCCTGACCCAGGACCACCTCGCCTTCAGGAAGCAGCTCAAGACCTGGCTGTCGAGCAGTAGCGGACCCCCCCTTCCCTAGCGCCTTGAGACCCTCCGGGTGAGTAGTGCGCTATATAAATGCTGTGATTGATTGATTGATTGATTGAGGCAACATTTGCAAAGCATCTCCCAAACTCTGCATGAATGTGCACTTAGCCGCTTGAAATATACTTCCTTCACTTTAAGAAGGACATAAAACACGTCTTAAACAAGACCTAACCATCTGTGACCTTACTGCATAGAAGAGACTCCCACATTCTCCTACTACCACCTCTCCATCACTCTAACCCGCTCAACTAATCCCCCTCAACTTGTAACTAGCGAGTTACCACAGCCCCTGAAGGACTCTTCAGTTACACACTGCTACTAACTCTTCAACTTGTAACCAGCAGGTTATCCCAGCTCCTGAAGGACTGTTCAATTACAAACTGCTACTACCCCTCAACTTGTAACCAGCGAGTTACCACAGCCCCTGAAGGACTCTTCAGTTACACACTGCTACTACCCTTCAACTTGTAACCAGCGAGTTACCACAGCCCCTGAAGGACTCTTCAGTTACACACTGCTACTACCCTTCAACTTGTAACCAGTGAGTTACCGCAGTTACACACTGCTACTACCCTCAACTTGTAACCAGCGAGTTACCACAGTTACACACTGCTACTACCCCTCAACTTGTAACCAGCAGGTTATCCCAGCCCCTGAAGGACTGTTCAATTACAAACTCCTACTACCCCTCAACTTGTAACCAGCGAGTTACCCCAGCCCCTGAAAGACTCTTCAGTTACACACTGCTACTACCCTTCAACTTGTAACCAGCGAGTTACCCCAGCCCCTGAAGGACTCTTCAGTTACACACTACTACTACCCTTCAACTTGTAACCAGCGAGTTACCACAGCCCCTGAAGGACTCTACAATTACACACTGCTACTACCTCTCAACTTGTAATCATCGAGTTACCTCAGCTCCTGAAGGACTCTTCAATTACACGCTCCATCTACCCCTCAACTTGTAACCAGCGAGTTACCACAGCCCCTGAAGGACTCTTCAGTTACACACTGCTACTAACTCTTCAACTTGTAACCAGCAGGTTATCCCAGCCCCTGAAGGACTGTTCAATTACAAACTGCTACTACCCTTCAACTTGTAACCAGTGAGTTACCCCAGCCCCTGGAGGACTCTTCAATTACACACGCTACCACCCCTCAACTTGTAACCAGCGAGTTACCCCAGCCCTGAAGGACTCTTCAATTACACGCTGCTACTACCCCTCCACTTGTAACCAGCAAGTTACCCCAGCTCCTGAAGGACTCTTCAATTACACACTGCAACTACCCTTCCACTTGATGCCAGCGAGTTACCTCAGCCCCTGAAGGACTCTTCAATTACACACTGCTACTACCCCTCAACTTGTAGCCAGCGAGTTACCCCAGCCCCTGAAGGACTGTTCAATTACACACGCTACTACCCCTCCACTTGTAACCAGCGAGTTACCACAACCCCTGAAGGACTCTTCAGTTACACACTGCTACTACCCCTCAACTTGTAACCAGCGAGTTACCACAACCCCAGAAGGACTCTTCAATTACACACTGCTACTACCCCTCAACTTGTAACCAGCGTGTTACCACAGCCCCTGAAGGACTCTTCAATTACACACTGCTACCACCCCTCAACTTGTAATCAGCGAGTTACCCCAGCCCCTGAAGGACTCTTCAGTTACACACTACTACTACCCCTCAACTTGTAACAAGCGAGCTACCACAACCCCTGAAGGACTCTTCAATTGCACACTGCTACTACCCCTCAACTTGTAACCAGCGAGTTACCACAACCCCTGAAGGACTCTTCAATTACACACTGCTACTACCTCTCAACTTGTAATCAGCGAGTTACCTCAGCCCCTGGAGGACTCTTCAATTACACACTGCTACTACCTCTCAACTTGTAATCAGTGAGTTACCTCAGCCCCTGAAGGACTCTTCAATTACACACTGCTATTACCCCTCAACTTGTAATCAGCGAGTTACCCCAGCCCCTGAAGGACTCTTCAGTTACACACGCAACTACCCCTCCACTTGTAACCAGCGAGTTACCACAACCCCTGAAGGACTCTTCAATTGCACACTGCTACTACCCCTCAACTTGTAATAAGCGAGTTACCTCAACCCCTGAAGGACTCTTCAATTGCACACTGCTACTAATCCTCAACTTGTAATCAGCGAGTTACCTCAGCCCCTGAAGGACTCTTCAATTACACACTGCTATTACCCCTCAACTTGTAACCAGTGAGTTATCACCACCCCTGAAGGACTCTACAATTACACACTTCTACTACCTCTCAACTTGTAATCAGCGAGTTACCTCAGCTCCTGAAGGACTCTCCAATTACACGCTCCATCTACCCCTCAACTTGTATCCAGCGAGTTACCACAACCCCTGAAGGACTCTTCAGTTACACACTACTACTACCCCTCAACTTGAAACAAGCGGGCTACCACAACCCCTGAAGGACTCTTCAATTACACACTGCTACTCCCCCTCAACTTGTAATCAGCGAGTTACCTAAGCCCCTGAAGGCCTCTTCAACTACACAGTGCTACTACCCTCAATAATGTGGTTCTCCCCTGCCATAATTCCTGTGGCCCTGATTACAGGCACTTCAGTCTATAACGCAGCCCGGTATGAGTGTGCTGATCTTTTAACTAGGTGAATGTTTTTTTTTTTTTTTTTTTGCCTGCAGAACCTTATCCTGCCACAAGACGTCGTTTTTGCTCAGGACTAATGAGCAGTACTTGTAATGCAGGAGAAGCCCAAAAGCAGACCAGGAAGGTCTCCTCTGTTGGATTTGTATTATAAGGGGGCGGATGCAGAATAAGCTGCTCACAGAGCAATGCTTTGTGTTGTGGTGCAAGTAGCCTCATCATTTGTGCTGCCTCAGTCAATAAGAGTGCTTTGCTTTTTAAATGTGCAGTACTGCAGAAGAACTCTGGTATCATCTGTCCAGATATCACTGTATTTTGGCATTTCATTTCTCAAAAACTGCTAAAAGCATTTACACCAAATTCCAGAAGCACACTTTGAGTAAAGATTGAGCTTTCTCCCAAATTCGTTTGATTCCGTTCAGCCGTGTTTTCTGAATCGCTTCTCAAAGCTCCGATTTAAAATTGCATCAGAAAAACATGTTTTGGGAGCACCCATCATCCCCCATTTTCAGCCCACGCTTGAGGGATACCCTCAAGGCTTTCATGCACGAGGTGATGCGGATACATTTTGGTGGGTGGGGGGGGAGGGGGGGGGGGGAGGTTTTGTGAAGATCTGTCACAGCTTCAAAATTATTAGCAAAACAAACGTGCTTCCACTGGAATCTCTGAGCTAACCATAGCTGCACATTGGCAACTGGCAATGTGTAATATATATTGAAAGAAATTGGGACATCATTTAGGATGGTTAATTACCTACCTCAATGAATAATCGCAACATTTGTAAGGGTGTACCCCCAACTCAACCAAGTGGTGGCTATGGCACCAAGCAAACAGGTTTAACTTGGAGGAATTTGTGATGTATTTATGAAGTACCAAACAGCAATAAAGTCAGAATGTAAAACCGTATAAATCCCAAACTGAAGTAGAAAAATAGAGTACAATTTCATGAACAAAATGACAACAATGCTATAGGTAGAGCCAGAGATTTGATTTTTCAAGTTTTAATTAGGAATAGTGCCAAGAAGCACTAAGTGCTTATAATAGTGGTGGCTGTAGAATGGGAGTGAGGTGCAATTTAACATAGACTGCAAAGAAGTGTGGGTCGGATACCCAACCAGGCTTGTTCTGGCCAAAGATGTTGCCTTCAGACGGCAGGCCCAGTCCTCTTCTTTTGTTCCTCAGGTCCAGATGAGTTCTGAAGTGGGTGCTCTGAGGTGCCCAATGTATTGCTAGCACTAGCTAGTGGGTGAGAATAACTCGGCGGCATACCCTAACCAATTGGTTAAAAGTTCCCAGGTCAACACTACCCACTTTGGGAATTTTCAAGACAGCAAAAGATTTTGGCTTCACTAAACTGGAGGTCTGAGCGCTGTGTATCTGTAGAGAGTGTACTAGGGTAATCTTCGTGTCCTATCACATCTAACAGTAAAAGAAAGTTTAAGGCAACCACTGTACCCGCAACAAACCCAAAGAAGCCGTCTGGTAGAATAGTGGCAGGGTTCTTCAGCAACCAGACAATGGATATACAAGAATTGTCTTGGCATCCTATTCCAGCGTTTCCAGTTTTACATGTGACTCAACCTACTTGTCAAGCAGGATTTGACGCTGCTGTCTAACGGCGACCCACAGCCCCCGCCTTGTATATTCTATGATGTTCACAGGAGTAATCTCTGCACACTCTGGTTACCCTATGGGTTTCTCCTGGGGGCCAAGGTACACCTAATCAAATGCTAATCTCTGAGATTGGTTGGAAAGCAAGTGCAAATAGCCTCCAGGAACGTCAGACAGGTAAAAGGTATCTTTCTTAGTTATTTTTCTTAATATGTATTAAAAATCCAACCTCACCAATGCATTAGATTTTTATTAACAATAAAAAATAGTTTATATATTTTCAAGCTAGTCCCATTCACAAGACACAGTATTAGAATAACTAATGTTTTTACCTGCACTCATTTTCTACATAGGACAGCCAGGGCAGCCACCATAAAAAATAGCTTGTTGGGTGCAAGTCACCAAGGGCCTGTCATCGTTTCATTTCTACATTTCCTCCTTTTAAATACCATGCACCATGCCTTGTGGGCTACAAGGTCTACACCAGAGTGACCTATTAGTATTAAAAGGGAGGATTTTACCTGTCGAAAAAGGGTTTATTTTGGCAGATTCAGTGCCTGTTTTGCAATGTTACATTCAGACTACAGTGGTAGGCCGGAAGCCATGATTGAATTGCCATTACAGTGGACAGCACAATAGGTGCTGTAGTCCAGTTATTGACGATACCCAGTCCCTGGGGGATTATTGGGTGGCTCTATTGTGTTTTTGAAGTAGTCCAGTTCTGACATTTAATTTCCTGACCCTTGGGTGCATTGTGTTCCGTATTCTAGAAGCTTATGGGCAAGTTAAGTATACCAATTAAGAGTATGCCAATTTGACCAGGTTTAAAGGGGGGCACAAACACTTTACTACTCGTAGGGGTAAAACCCACAGGTTTCTAAAACCAGCAAAAATAGTGTCCAGCAAGAGATGAAAAATCCGGGGAGACCACACAGAAGAGGCATATTTCACATATGTGAAGGACTGTATTGTACATGTTCTAAGGCGAAGTGAGTTCATGTAAGACCCATATTTGAATAAAAGATGGCTCAAGTTGGGTAGGTTAATATCAACAAAAAAGTTTGTGTGCTGTATTGAAAACATTTGGGGAAAAAATCCCTTCTTGGGCTAATGTACATTTATAAAGCAATTGTAGTAGACTTTATACTAATAATGTATGAAATATCTAGCAAGTGCGCCTAAAGGTATCATCTTGGTTAATATTGGCAGCCATCATTGAATTTGTTTTAGTTCTTTAAAAAACATTTGAAGATGGAGACTTTCACTTGTGCATAGGTCTACATGCACAACCAGACATCTTTGAATCGTTTTTGTAATACATTTTACAAAAAATGCTCATTACCATAAAAGTATGAGCAAGGTCAAAAGATGGGCATACAGATCTATTGTAGTAGCTTCTAAAAACGTATTTTTGGTAAGCATTATATTCAGGGTCCGCATGTAAAAGAACGCATATCACCTAAAAGTGAGGAGGCATATTCTATTAGTGTCCACTATAAAAAGTTTGCGAATGAGACAGGGAAAGGCAGGAGCAAAATGCTAATCAGTGATTGAATGCCAGTTAATGGTATTGGAGCAAGTCTACCTCATTTGAACTGTTTCCCAGATTTTACGCCCGTTTCTGGAGCCGGTTTTTGCTAGATTTAGGACTCTGTGCACCTTACCCATGGTAAACAGTAGTAGTAAAGTGTCTGTGTTTTCTCTATAAAATGTACTGTGCATTGATACTCCATATTTGGTCTATTTAATTGTCCTTTAAGCCCAATGTAAATGGTGCTTAGAGTGCACCTATTTCATGGAAAGTTAGGTCATATATGAACTGTAGGGTTTTTTCGCACCAACATCATAAATGACAAAAATTCATATTTCGGTCAGTTGGTAGAGCAAGGGGCAGCTTACCGCTTTTGACTTGGAGAGGTCAGTTGGGGGATTCTCCTAGAGAGAAGGCTCTAGCCAGATTAGGGGGAAAACTAATTTTTACTTTATCAGGTAGTGGAGTGGCGGAGAAGCTGAAGACTGTGCTGCTGGGTGTCCATTGGGCGCTTCCATATTGAAACAGGGGATCCTGGGTAATTTTACAGTAAGGCAAAGAGGAAGTGCTGAAAAAGGAGATGGTAGGAGTGCAAGAAAAATAGTTAGGATTGTGAGATAGATGTTTTCCTTTTATCATTGGTGAACCCCCAAGATAAATCGGGCACCTTGCCCACTACCTCCGAACATGACCTGTAAAGACTCCATCTGAAGGCAGCCTTGTTGGAAGAGCAGTCCTGACTTGTGACTCCTGCTGGAAAAAGAGAACTCAGGCAAGAACTTAAAGACTGCTAAATCCTGCTGACACTCATGGGCTAGAGCTGCTTTCTAAGGGACAAGTGGTCGACCACCTATTTACCTGCTTACGGGGCACAGATAGCAGTAGGACACCTGACTCCAAGATTGCCCAATTGACTAAAGAGGGCTAGAAGGCATGACAGACCAGTAGAAGCTTTCCCAGTGTATGGATCTGGGTGTATTTTAGGATATGGCTGTGGGGCCTCATCGTGGAATTCACTTGCCAAACCGTTATTGAGTCCAGTAAAGCTCATTTGAACAACCTTAAGCTCAACGCAGGGTAGCTATGGCTTTCGAGCAGCATGGCTTGAACAAAGGAACTTGGTGTAAAGCATTTAACAGTACTAAACAACAAAATAAGAAAGCCACACAATAATGAAACACAACCCCAATTTATAAAAATAGAGTGTGTTTTTATGATATTTTTTTTTAGAGCGCAAGATGAGCAAACTCAACCGGAGGGTTCCAGAGAGATTATTTTTTTAAAGATTTGATCACGTTTAATTTCGACCTCAAACAAGCAATGGTAAACAAAAAGATGATAAACTTTTCAAAATTTTGTGAAAGTTTGTTCAGCTACTCAGGCCCCGGATTGGATGACCAAATCCGACAATATGGAGGTCTAGGGGACAAATGGGCTAGATTTGGACAGTTATCTGGACATTAGAGCGTTTTCCAGTCCAATTCTAGCTTTTGTAGTATGACCCCCATAGACTATAATGCAGTGGTCCTGATGCTGGTGATGCAGGATGAAAATATGCTCCAGTTGCTGTGGGGTCTGCAGGGGTGCCTTTGTGGTGGTTCCGCGGTCCACTGGTGATATGGGGTGACTTTGGCCACAGAGGCTGCCGTTCCCCAAAGTCCATTTTCTGATGGTAGAAGGCCAGCAGCAGCTGGGCTTCTGGTCTTGGATTACAGTGGTTGAAGCAAAATCCTTTAGTGGGGGCTAGTGTCCCTCTTGAGAGACCAATCTGGACTTTGACGACTTTCCTGGGTCCAGCAGACTCGAGTGTAATTTTGTGCATCGAAGATCGGTCCCTCGAGGTGCCCAGCGGCAGCTAGCAGTGAATCTTCTTCGGTGGCTAGCAACATTCCAGTTTGGGCTACTTCTGATCGTTTATCCCTGGAGCTGGTTCCAGGAGATCAGCAACCTGATCCTTCGAGACACTGCTTTGGTCTGGGGATCAACTTTTCCCTGAGCAAGGAGCCACAGGCACTTAGCTAGGCTAAAGTTCAGCAGGTGCAGACCAGCAAACTTTGCAGACTCTCTTTGTGCAGTTCCATGGACAGCAGGGCAGTCCTTCAATCCTCTTTCAAATCCAGCAAAATCTAACAGTCCAGGGTGGCAGGGGTGCTATTTATCCCATGAAAGTCCCCTGAGGGGAGCACGTGGTCACTAGCCATGGGGCTACCAGGTCCCCTCCGTTTGGGTGACGACTTTCCTGTGATGTGTGGCATCTGGCAATCACAGAGTGCACCATTCTAGCCACTCTCAAGATATCGGGACCCTTCAATGGATGTAAGGAGCTCAGAAGCCCACCCTAGAGGTTTGGCTACCTAGGGGCTACACGCCTACAGAATAAATGGGTTGGGCACTGGTCTTCCCTCTCTGTCCCTGTTCCCAGCTTGTCTACCTGAGCAAAGGGCATCCCCTCTACCATTCTTATTTCCATTTGCCCATCAAAGGTGGATTCCGCTTTGAAGCTCGCATTTTCGGCTAGCACCCGAGCGGCTTCATGCAACGGACAGCTAACAGCTCGCCCTGTGGCAGGCTGTGTCTGATCCTAAGCCTGGGAGATATTAACACAACTCCAAGGTGGACAGAAAGCTGTCTGTGGGTCCCAGCTCGTGTGGGATTACTGGACCACTGGGACAGAGAGTGACAACTTTTTAAAAGTTGCCTTACTTTAATAGTGACCTGAAATTCCACCTTGACATCACGTCAGGTTTGATTCCACAATCAGTAGGATGCTTTACAGTGTCAAGTTAGGTAGTCCCATTCAGAAGTTAGCCAGGTTGGGATGCCTGCCGGTGACCCTGAATTGGCCAATGCGGCTTCTAACTTTTCCACAGAAAAACAACAATTTGGAGGCTTTGCTGCCAAGGCATACATAAGAAGGTCCTGCTTAATAATATATAGCTCCCTGCCATAGGGCTCTCTAGGCCTTTCTTAGGGGAGTTACATACCTTATTAAGGGAAGTGGTAGCTTTACCATTGGTTTGAGTGGTAGTCGAACTAGCAATGCAACACTGCCCTTCCAGTCTGCAGTGGCAGGCTGGGAGCCATGTTGTACCTTGGTACACTCAGGGCAGCACAGTTGTACATGCCGTTTGTACCCTAGATACCATATACTAGGAACTTGTATGTAAGCCAGTACTTGCCAATTGGGGATAGCCAATTCGACATGGACTTTGTAAGGGGTAAGAACACTGGCACTCCGGTCTGGTTAGCAGGCCTCAGTCCACTCTGAGTTGAAAAAGCTGCAGATAGTTGTCCAAATAGGGGCAAAAATTGTGGGTACGCCTGCAAAAAGCCTCTTTCCTTAGACTCTGCAATTAGTGACTAGTCTGAAGGTAAAAATTTGGACTGGGACAACCTACTTAGTGCATGAGACCTCTGCTCCATCACAGTCGGTCTGGAATTGTGCCTGGGGCCTGGACCATCGCAAATCGTGGTCTTCTCATATTGCTTGACTTTTTTCTGGGTCCTTTTTGTCCTAAAACTTTATAAATTCATGTAAATAAGCTATTTGGATGCTGGTGGCTTCTTTTTGCTAACTATTTTTTTTCTTGATGTTCCTAGAATGGTTTGTGAGTTTATTGGCACTGCGTGAATTTAGTATCCACCTCTCTGGGAGTTGCCTTCTGCTTGTGTCATGGGTACCAGGGTTGAGCACAGATTGTCTCAGAACTGTGTTTTGAGCTAACTAGAGTGGGGTTATTGAGCTGGTAAGGGTGCCCCCCCCCCCACACATAAACAACCCCCCTTCTAACAGATATGGCACTTCAATCAGTTCATGAGTTTGCTGTGTAGATCTGATGATACTTCAAACTAGGGATCACAGGACCACATCATAGATAGGTCTGCTGCAATAGCATGATAGAGCATCACAGTACACAATACATATTTACAGTTATCTGGCTACGCCAAAATGAAAAAAATAAAAGAAACACAACATAGTAAATTGATCATTAATTTTATGAAATTTTGTCCCCCTCCCGTGGTGCCCCATTTGGTCTTTCCCAGGTACTCTTGGAATACACTGCCCTCCTGACTCCCCATCTCCTCTCTCTGCCTCTCTGCCCAGACTCTCAGAATACATGGCCCTGTTGAGTTGTGTATCCTCTCTTGTCTCTAACACACCCTCTCTCTTGCCCCACACCCCCCCTCTGTCACTCTTAGCATACAGGGCCCTGTTGGGTTGTGTCACACACTGTCCTGCAGTCCCCTCCCTTGACTAAGACTCTTAGAATACAGGGTTGTGTTGGTTTGTTTGACCCCTCTGTCCCACACGTCCCCTCTCTCCCCGGACTCTCCTAGAATGCACGTCCCACACGTCCTCCAGACTCTTAGAATACAGGGTCGTGTTGGGTTGTTTGCACCCTCTGTCCCACACGTCCCCTCTAACGCCCCGGGACTCTTAGAATACAGTGTTGTCAGGTTGTTTGTCCCCTCTGTCCCACATATTCCCAGGACTCTTAGAATACAGGGTTGTTTTAGGTTGTTTGGCCCTCCTCTCCCACAGGTACCCCGGACTCTTGGAATGCAGGGTCGTGTTGGGTTGTTTGTCCCCTCTGTCCCACACGTCCCCGGGACTCTCTTAGAATGCAGGGTTGTGTCAGGTTGTTTGTCCCCTCTGTCCCACACGTCCCCGGGACTCTCTTAGAATGCAGGGTTGTGTCAGGTTGTTTGTCCCTTCTGTCCCACACGTCCCCGGGACTCTCTTAGAATGCAGGGTTGTGTCAGGTTGTTTGTCCCCTCTGTCCCACACGTCCCCGGGACTCTCTTAGAATGCAGGGTCGTGTTGGGTTGTTTGTCCCCTCTGTCCCACACGTCCCCGGGACTCTCTAAGAATGCAGGGTTGTGTCAGGTTGTTTGTCCCCTCTTTCCCACACATTCCCAGGACTCTTAGAATACAGGGTTGTGTTGGGATGTTTGGCCCTCCTCTCCCACAGGTCCCCCGGACTCTTGGAATACAGGGTCGTGTTGGGTTGTTTGTCCCCTCTGTCCCACACGATCCCCGGGACTCTCTTAGAATGCAGGGTTGTGTCTGGCTGTTTGTCCCCTCTGTCTAACACGTTCCTCGGACCCTCTTAGACTACAGGGTCGTGTTAGGTTGTTTGCCCCCTCTGTCTCGTACGTCCCCGCTCCCCCCCGGACTCTTAGAATACAGGGTTGTGTCAGGTTGTTTGTCCCCTCTGTCTCACACATGCCCCGGAGTCTTAAAATACAGGGTTGTTTTAGGTTGTTTGTCCCCTCGGTCCCACATGACCCCCGGACTCTCCTAGAATACAGGGTCGTGTTGGGCGTGTTTGTCCCCTCTGTCCCACACGTCACCTGGACTCTCTTGGAATACAGGGTCGTGTCAGGTTGTTTGTCCCCTCTGTCCCACACATCACCCGGACTCTCCTATAATACAGGGTCGTGTCAGGTTGTTTGTCCCACACGTCCCCCCACCTCCTAGAATACAGGGTTGTGTTTGGTTCTTTGTCTGTGTCAAACGTCCTAGAATACAGGCACAGGGTCGTGTCTGGTTGTTTGTCTGTGTCATACGTCCTAGAATACAGGCACAGGGTCGTGTCGGGTTGTTGGTCCCCTCTGTCCCACATGTCCCCCGGACTCTTAGAATACAGGGTCGTGTTGAGTTGTTTGTCCCTCTGTCCCACATGTCCCCCACCTCTTAGAATACAGGGTCGTGTCGGGTTGTTTGTCCCCTCTGTCCCACATGTCCCCCACCTCTTAGAATACAGGGTCGTGTCGAGTTGTTTGTCCCTCTGTCCCACATGTCCCCCACCTCTTAGAATACAGGGTCGTGTCGGGTTGTTTGTCCCTCTGTCCCACATGTCCCCCACCTCTTAGAATACAGGGTCGTGTCGGGTTGTTTGTCCCCTCTGTCCCACATGTCCCCCACCTCTTAGAATACAGGGTCGTGTCGAGTTGTTTGTCCCTCTGTCCCACATGTCCCCCGGACTCTTACAATACAGGGTGGAGTCGGGCTGTCCGTCCCTCCTGCGATGCTTTTCTCAGAGCCTGTGCTTTCTTCCCTCTCCTGTAGGTTTCCCGAGATGCAGTTCTTCCAGCAGGAGGACGTCCGCAGCATCCTCACAGATGTCCTCTTCTGCTTTGCGCGCGAAAACGAGCAATTACTTTACAAACAGGTAAAGGAGATTGGCTACAGGTGGCACCGATTGTTTCAAATGATGCTCCGTGCAGCCTGGGGATGATTAGCACATAATGGGGGTGCATTGTGTCTGGGGTCCCCCCAAAAACAATAGGATGGGCAGCACCTGCAAGATAAGCGCCTTGTGCCGCAGAATACTAAATCTGGGACTACATTTAGCGATATCATCTTTTATACATTGTGAGAATTAGCATAACCGCCTTCAAGATCGCCTCGAGTCTGGGGCGCGGGGCGCGGTGAAGCATGCAGGGGCGGTGTGTGAAGAGGGGGGGGGGGCTCAAAGGGGGTGGGGGGGTTTATAGGCTGTACATTCTCCTACCGTCTTCTCACCTGAAATCGAGGTTGTTCTGCAGCACATCCTCCTTGCCTACATGACGCTGCAGGTAGGGACACCAGTCCAGTCCATGTCAATACAGAAACTCTTTTCACTCCTGGGCTTTGATGTGAAACACTAATGTCTTCGAAGATCCTCAGACGTCTCCCCCAAGCACTTCACACTGAACTCCTGGCAGCGCCTGTGCACCTGCCGACCTCCTCACCCTCTGCCCTGGTGCCCACGAGTCCATGTCGTTTCTTCCATTGGAAGCCATCTTAGTCTCCCCCTTGCAGCGCCTGTGCACCTTCCGAGCTCCTCACCCTCTGCACTGGTGCCCACGAGTTCCTATCACTTCTTCCATTGGAAGCCATCTTACTCTCCCCCTTGCAGCACCTGTGCACCTCCCGAGCTCCTCACCCTCTGCACTGGTGCCCGCGAGTTCCTGTCACTTCTTCCATTGGAAACCATCTTACTCTCCCCCTTGCAGCGCCTGTGCACCTGCTGAGCTCCTCACCCTCCTCTCTGGTGACCATGAGTTCCTGTGGTGTCTTCCATTGGAAGCCATCTTACTCTCCCCCTTGCAGCGCCTGTGCACCTCCTGAGCTCCTCACCCTCTGCACTGGTGCCTGCGAGTTCCTGTCACTTCTTCCATTGGAAGCCATCTTACTCTCCCCCTTGCAGCACCTGTGCACCTCCCGAGCTCCTCGCCCTCTGCACTGGTGCCTGCGAGTTCCTATCACTTCTTCCATTGGAAGCCATCTTACTCTCCCCCTTGCAGCGCCTGTGCACCTGCCGAGCTCCTCACCCTCTGCACTGGTGCCAGCGAGTTCCTGTCACTTCTTTCATTGGAAGCCATCTTACTCTCCCCCTTGCAGCGCCTGTGCACCTGCCGAGCTCCTCACCCTCCTCTCTGGTGCCCACGAGTTCCTGTCACTTCTTCCATTGGAAGCCATCTTACTCTCCCCCTTGCAGCGCCTGTGCACCTCCTGAGCTCCTCACACTCTGCCCTGGTGCCTGCAGGTTCCTGTCGTTTCTTCCATTGGAAGCCATCTTACTCTCCCGCTTGCAGCTCCTGTGCACCTGCTGAGCTCCTCATCCTCCTCTCTGGTGACCATGAGTTCCTGTGGTGTCTTCCATTGGAAGCCATCTTACTCTCCCCCTTGCAACGTCTGTGCACCTGCGGAGCTCCTCACACTCTGCCCTGGTGATCATGAGTTCCTGTCACTTCTTCCATTGGAAGCCATCTTACTCTCCCGCTTGCAGCGCCTGTGCAACTGCCGAGCTCCTCACACTCTGCACTGGTGCCAGCGAGTTCCTGTCACTTCTTCCATTGGAAGTCATTTTACTCTCCTACTTGCAGCGCCTGTGCACCTGCTGAGCTCCTCACCCTCCTCTCTGGTGACCATGAGTTCCTGTGGTGTCTTCCATTGGAAGCCATCTTACTCTCCCCCTTGCAGCGCCTGTGCACCTGCCGAGCTCCCCACCCTCCTCTCTGGTGACCATGAGTTCCTGTGGTGTCTTCCATTGGAAGCCATCTTACTCTCCCCCTTGCAACGTCTGCGCACCTGCCGAGCTCCTCACACTCTGCCCTGGTGATCATCACCACCCCTTTTCTGAATCATTTTTGTCCACCATAAGCGTGGAAGGGTATACTCAGACGTGAGTCCCTAGCTCATTGCACAATCAGGATTCAAGCAAGCCGGGCCGAAGACGGCTGAAATGCCAGAAACCGGTCCTCGGTAGCTTGTTTCCTTCCCAGAATAAGAATTGGCTTGGTAGTTTGGTCTGCCCTGTTGCCATGATGCACTGGGCCAGGGTCAGACTAATTTGCATATAGCCAAGTTCTGAGCTGGGATGGTGCAGTGAGCTAAAAAACGGTGATGGATCAAGCCCTGATCTTTGGACTGGGTAAGAGTGGTCTGCTTAATTCAGACACTCAGTTCATCACCACCCCTTTTCTGAATCATTTTTGTCCACCATAAGCGTGGAAGGGTATACTCAGATGTGAGTCCCTAGCTCATTGCACCATCAGGATTCAAGCAAGCCGGGCCGAAGACGGCTGAAATGCCAGAAACCGGTCCTCGGTAGCTTGTTTCCTTCCCAGTATAAGAATTGGCTTGGTAGTTTGGTCTGCCCTGTTCCCATGATGCACTGGGCCAGGGTCAGACTAATTTGCATATAGCCAAGTTCTGAGCTGGGATGGTGCAGTGAGCTAAAAAACGGTGATGGATCAAGCCCTGATCTTTGGACTGGGTAAGAGTGGTCTGCTTAATTCAGACACTCTGTTCATCACCACCCCTTTTCTGAATCATTTTTGTCCACCATAAGCGTGGAAGGGTATACTCAGATGTGAGTCCCTAGCTCATTGCACCATCAGGATTCAAGCAAGCCGGGCCGAAGACGGCTGAAATGCCAGAAACCGGTCCTCTGTAGCTTGTTTCCTTCCCAGTATAAGAATTGGCTTGGTAGTTTGGTCTGCCCTGTTCCCATGATGCACAGGGCCAGGGTCAGACTAATTTGCATATAGCCAAGTTCTGAGCTGGGATGGTGCAGTGAGCTAAAAAACGGTGATGGATCAAGCCCTGATCTTTGGACTGGGTAAGAGTGGTCTGCTTAATTCAGACACTCTGTTCATCACCACCCCTTTTCTGAATCACTGGTGATCATGAGTTCCTGTCACTTCTTCCATTGGAAGCCATCTTACTCTCCCGCTTGCAGCGCCTGTGCACCTGCAGAGCTCCTCACACTCTGTCCTGGTGCCCACGAGTTCCTGTCACTTATTCCATTGGAAACCATCTTACTCTCCCCCTTGCAGCGCCTTTGCACCTGCCAAGCTCCTCACCCTCTCTGCATTGGTGCCAGCGAGTTCCTGGCACTTCTTCCTTTGGAAGCCATCTTCCTTTCACCCTTGCAGTGCCTGTGCACTTGCCGAGCTCCTCACACTCTGCCCTGGTGCCCACAAGTTCCTGTGGTTTCTTCCATTGGAAGCCATCTTACTCTCCCCCTTGCAGCGCCTGTGCACCTGCCGAGCTCCTCACCCTCTCTGCACTGGTGCCCGCGAGTTCCTGTCACTTCTTCCATTGGAAGCCATCTTACTCTCCCCCTTGCAACGTCTGTGCACCTGCCGAGCTCCTCACACTCTGCCCTGGTGACCATGAGTTCCTGTCACTTCTTCCATGGGAAGCCATCTTACTCTCCCTCTTACAGCGCCTGTGCACCTCCCGAGCTCCTCACCCTCTGCACTGGTGCCTGCGAGATCCTGTCACTTCTTCCATTGGAAGCCATCGTACTCTCTCCCTTGCAGCGCCTGCGCATCTGCCGAGCTCCTCTCCCTCTGCACTGGTGCCTGTGAGATCCTGTCACTTCTTCCATTGGAAGCCATCGTACTCTCTCCCTTGCAGCGCCTGTGCACCTGCCGAGCTCCTCTCCCTCTGCACTGGTGCCTGCGAGATCCTGTCACTTCTTCCATTGGAAGCAATCGTACTCTCTCCCTTGCAGCGCCTGTGCACCTGCCGAGCTCCTCTCCCTCTGTACTGGTGCCTGTGAGATCCTGTCACTTCTTCCATTGGAAACCATCGTACTCTCTCCCTTGCAGCGCCTGTGCACCTGCCGAGCTCCTCTCCCTCTGCACTGGTGCCTGTGAGATCCTGTCACTTCTTCCATTGGAAGCCATCGTACTCTCTCCCTTGCAGCGCCTGAGCACCTGCCGAGCTCCTCACACTCTGCTCTGGTGCCTGCGCGTTCCTGTGGTTTCTTCTATTGGAAGCCATATTACTCTCCCCCTTGCAGCGTCGGCACCTGTCGAGCTCCTCACACTCTCCTCTTCTGCCCATGAGTTCCTGTTACTACTTCGATTGGAAGCCATCGTACTCTCTCCCTTGCAGCGCCTGAGCACCTGCCGAGCTCCTCACACTCTGCCCTGGTGCCCACAAGTTCCTGTGGTTTCTTCCATTGGAAGCCATCTTACTCTCCCCCTTGCAGCGCCTGTGCACCTGCCGAGCTCCTCACCCTCTCTGCACTGGTGCCCGCGAGTTCCTGTCACTTCTTCCATTGGAAGCCATCTTACTCTCCCCCTTGCAACGTCTGTGCACCTGCCGAGCTCCTCACACTCTGCCCTGGTGACCAGGAGTTCCTGTCACTTCTTCCATGGGAAGCCATCTTACTCTCCCTCTTGCAGCGCCTGTGCACCTCCCGAGCTCCTCACCCTCTGCACTGGTGCCCACGAGTTCCTTTCACAACTTCCATTGGAAGCCATCTTGCCTTCCCCCTTGCAACGCCTGTGCACCTGCTGAGCTCCTCACACTCTGCTCTGGTGCCTGCGCGTTCCTGTCACTTCTTCCATTGGAAGCCTTCTTACTCTCCCGCTTGCAGCGCCTGTGCACCTGCCAAGCTCCTCACACTCTGCCCTGGTGCCCACGAGTTCCTGTCACTTCTTCCGTTGGAAGCCATGTTATTCTCCACCTTGCAGTGCCTGTGCACCTGCCTAGCTCTTCACCTTCCCTGCACTGGTGCCAGCGAATTCCTGTCACTTTTTCCATTTGAAGCCATGTTACTCTCTACCTTGCAGCGCCTGTGCACCTGCCGAGCTCCTCACTCTCCGCCGGGGTGCCAACGAGTTCCTGTCGTTTCTTCCATTGGAAGCCATCTTACTCTCCCTCTTGCAGCGCCTGTGCACCTCCCGAGCTCCTCACCCTCTGCACTGGTGCCTGCGAGATCCTGTCACTTCTTCCATTGGAAGCCATCGTACTCTCTCCCTTGCAGCGCCTGCGCACCTGCCGAGCTCCTCTCCCTCTGCACTGGTGCCTGTGAGATCCTGTCACTTCTTCCATTGGAAGCCATCGTACTCTCTCCCTTGCAGCGCCTGTGCACCTGCCGAGCTCCTCTCCCTGTGCACTGGTGCCTGCGAGATCCTGTCACTTCTTCCATTGGAAGCAATCGTACTCTCTCCCTTGCAGCGCCTGTGCACCTGCCGAGCTCCTCTCCCTCTGCACTGGTGCCTGTGAGATCCTGTCACTTCTTCCATTGGAAACCATCGTACTCTCTCCCTTGCAGCGCCTGTGCACCTGCCAAGCTCCTCTCCCTCTGCACTGGTGCCTGTGAGATCCTGTCACTTCTTCCATTGGAAGCCATCGTACTCTCTCCCTTGCATGGCCTGAGCACCTGCCGAGCTCCTCACACTCTGCTCTGGTGCCTGCGCGTTCCTGTGGTTTCTTCTATTGGAAGCCATATTACTCTACATCCTTGCAGCGTCGGCACCTGTCGAGCTCCTCACACTCTCCTCTTCTGCCCATGAGTTCCTGTTACTACTTCGATTGGAAGCCATCGTACTCTCTCCCTTGCAGCGCCTGAGCACCTGCCGAGCTCCTCACACTCTGCTCTGGTGCCTGCGCGTTCCTGTGGTTTCTTCTATTGGAAGCCATATTACTCTCCCCCTTGCAGCGTCTGTGCACCTGTCGAGCTCCTCACACTCTCCTCTTCTGCCCATGAGTTCCTGTTACTTCTTCGATTGGAAGCCATCTTTCTCTCCCCCTTGCAGCGCCTGTGCACCTGCTGAGCTCCTCACCCTCCTCTCTGGTAACCATGAGTTCCTGTGGTGTCTTCCATTGGAAGCCATCTTACTCTCCCCCTTGCAGGGCCTGTGCACCTGCAGAGCTCCTCACCCTCTCTGCACTGGTGCCTGCGAGATCCTGTCACTTCTTCCATTGGAAGCCATTGTACTCTCTCCCTTGCAGCGCCTGTGCACCTGCCGACCTCCTCACACTCTCTGCGCTGGTGCCTGCGAGTTCCTGTCACTTCTTCCATTCGAAGTCATCTTAGTCTCCCCCTTGCAGCGCCTGTGCACCTGCTGAGCTCCTCACCCTCTGCCCTGGTGACCATGAGTTCCTGTCACTTCTTCCTTTGGAAGCCATCATACTCTCTCCCTTGCAGCGCCTGTGCACCTGCCGAGCTCCTCACACTCTGCCCTGGTGACCATGAGTTCCTGTGGTGTCTTCCATTGGAAGCCATCTTACTTCCTCTTGCAGTGCCTGTGCACCTGCCGAGCTCCTCACCCTCTGCACTGGTGCCCACGAGTTCTTGTCACTTCTTCCATCGGAAGCCATCTTACTCTCCCCCTTGCAGCGCCTGTGCACCTGCCGAGCTCCTCACTCTGCACTTGTGCCCTCGAGTACCTGTTGTTTCTTCCATTGGAAGCCATCTTACTCTCCCCCTTGCAGCGCCTGTGCACCTGTCGAGCTCCTCACACTCTCCTCTGCTGCCCGCAGGTTCATGTGGTTTCTTCCATTGGAAGCCATCTTAGTCTCCCCCTTGCAGCGCCTGTGCACCTCCTGAGCTCCTCACCCTCTGCACTGGTGCCCACGAGTTCCTTTCACAACTTCCATTGGAAGCCATCTTGCCTTCCCCCTTGCAACGCCTGTGCACCTGCTGAGCTCCTCACACTCTGCTCTGATGCCTGCGCGTTCCTGTCACTTCTTCCATTGGAAGCCATCTTACTCTCCCGCTTGCAGCGCCTGTGCACCTGCCAAGCTCCTCACACTCTGCCCTGGTGCCCACGAGTTCCTGTCACTTCTTCCGTTGGAAGCCATGTTATTCTCCACCTTGCAGTGCCTGTGCAAATGCCTAGCTCTTCACCTTCCCTGCACTGGTGCCAGCGAATTCCTGTCACTTCTTCCATTTGAAGCCATGTTACTCTCTACCTTGCAGCGCCTGTGCACCTGCCGAGCTCCTCACACTCCGCCGGGGTGCCAACGAGTTCCTGTCGTTTCTTCCATTGGAAGCCATCCTACTCTCCCCCTTGCAGCGCCTGTGCACCTGCCGAGCTCCTCACACATTGCCCTGGTGTTCGCGATTTCCTGTTGTTTCTTCTATTTGAAGCCATCTTACTCTCCCCCTTGCAGCGCCTGTGCACCTGCTGAGCTCCTCAACCTCTCTGCCCTGGTGCCTGCGAGTTCCTGTGGTTTCTTCCATTGGAAGCCATCATACTCTCCCCCTTGCAGTGCCTGTGCACCTGCCGAGCTCCTCACACTCTGCCCTGTTGCCTGCGAGTTCCTGTTGTTTCTTACATTGGAAGCCATCTCACTCTCACCCTTGCAGCGTGTGACATCTTACTCTCTAAGTTGTAGGAGAGTAGAGGTCACTGTTGACCACTCAGTAGAAAATACTACAAGCTATTTCACTTTCCCCTACCCTCGACTCACAGGGGAAGCATTACACGCCCCTTAAACCAGGGAGAGTAGTTGAAATTACTTTGAGGCTAACAAGCTATGGCCTGAGGAGATTGGTGGCAGTTGTTGCACACCCAAGAGAAAAGAGAAGTTCATTGTACAGTCCCATCACGATTTGAAAATCTCTATACTGTCTCCTACCTAGAAGAGCGGAGAAGTCATCCTCTGCCCTCTGGTCTAGAAGTGCGTAGTAGAAGCCAGTGAAGCAGAGCCTTCTCAGACTCACTGAGCACATCAGATGCTATCATGCCCGCCCTCTAGCCCCACGTTCTCACCAATCCCAGGTTCTATTGGTGCCTTGAGTAGCCAATCCTGAGGCCCCTCTCAAGACAAGGCAGACTTCAGTGTGAGGGGCCCTGGCCACCTCTTCAGTGGCCTCAAACAGCTGTACCTCTTTAGTAGACACTGCAAGATGCTCACACGCTCTTGTTCTGCCGAATCTGAAAGAAACATGTTAGTGTTAGATTCCTTACCTTAGAATTACCCCCACGAGTCAGACTGGATCCGGAAAGTTTTCGACCGCAGTACCCCTGGGCGTCAGTAGATGTTGTCTGCGGCTCCGCCTCTGTCGTCGGCATCGCCAGGATGACGTCGCTGGAGTACTTAAACTCCGCCCTCGTGCGCTGACGTCAGTTCTTTTTTCCGCGCCAGCAAACGCAGATCCGGGAAGGGCGTACCCTTAGTCATTTTTTGACTAACTTTTTGACTATTTGTCTATCTTTTTTTTGTCGACTTCCCGGTGGGATGCCCGGTTTCAAGCCGTGTGATGCCTGTCACCGACTGATGTCGGTTACCGACCCCCACCGCTGGTGTCTCTACTACTTAGGGGCCGACCACGACGACAAATCGTGCCCTGACTGCCGGGCCTTGATGTCGAAAGCTCCTCTAGATCCAGGAGTCGGCTCAGCGCCGCTCGAGGAGGAAGTCGAGGGGCCGGCCGTGGAGCCGAAGTCATCGCTGTTCGTCAGGATCCAAGTCCTCGCACTCGGATAAGTCGAGGCATGGCAAGAATAATTTGAAGAGGCGAGATCGCTCTTCTGACTACCCTCGCCGGTCGCGATACTCGGCCGAGGGTTCGGGTGGCACCACCCACGCGGCTCCGCCGGAGCCCCAGGATTCGCATCCGGTCCCACACCCTCCGGTCCCTGGATTTACGTTACTCTGGGCGAGATTCGAGACTTCCTTGTGGCCATGAGGTCTCTCTTTCCGCCAGTCTAGGACTGCTGGCGCGCCTTTGGGCCCCGCAGGACAGACTGGGGGTCCTAGCGTGCCACCAACTTTGGCCCCAGCGCTGTCGACGACTTCGGACCCGATGCCGCAGGCCCCCGTGGGTTCCAGCCCTGGATCCCGGTCAACGCCAGTTGACCGTACAACTCCTCCGCTGGCGCCGACCCCCACGTTTCCGCTCCCGGCGCTGTCCTCGGACGACGCCGTCCCTGGTTTCAGCCCCTTAGCCGTATACGGCATTGGAACGGCGCCACTCTGCACTGTCTCTGGCGTCGGTGGGTTAGCCCTTCACCTATGACCCTGCTCTGTCCTTTATAGACACGGATGAAGGGGAGGACTGGGAGGGGTCTGAGGACCCTCTAGCACAATAGTGCCAGTAAAGTCAGGACTGGGCAGATGAGCTGGGGGTTGCCAGTGGGCTAGACACGTCACCTGACAGTGGTTTTCTCTCTCCTGCCTCCGTGGCTACGGAGGAGGGGGCTACTTATGCGGTGGTGTTGCGCAGGGCAGCCAAGGCCCTGTCTCTTGAGCTCCCTGCTGTGAGGACTAATCTCCTCACCGAGGGGCTTCAACCGCCAGTATGCTCTTCGGAGCCTTTGCTGCGTTTGAGTCCCTCACGGGTGTTCTGATGGGCACTTGTCCAAGCCCTCCACAGTGCCCCCTGTGGATCAGAACGTGGCCCGACGCCACCGCCTGGCTCGGCGACCCTTGCTTTCTGTCCGTACACCCCACCCCGAGAGTCTGGTGATATAGGCCTCCACGTCCAGACGCATTCCCGACCACTCCCCCGGATCGGGAATCCAAAAGGCTAGATCAGTTTGGCAAGAAACTGTTCTCCTCGGTTAGCCTAGGATTGCGGTCCATCAACACTGCATGCCTTTTGGGCCGTTACGCCCACTCTTTGTGGGATACGGTGGCGGACGTGCTGCCCCAGTGCTGGAGGAGGCCCAGACACCGCTCGCCCAGGCTCTTGCTGAGGGGCGGGACGCAGCACAGTATTCCATCCGATGTCGACTTGACACCACGGACTCGCTGGGCAGGGCGATTTTAACGACGGTGGCGATTCGTCGCCACGCCTGGCTGAGGTCCGCCAATTTTTCAGGGAATGTCCGGAACACACTCATGGATATGCCCTTTGATGACAGTCGCCGCTTTGGCGACAAAGCAGATAACGCGCTTGAGCATTTGAAGGACTCCAGGGCTACAGCCAAGTTCTTAGGCCTTTCGGGCCTGAGCCAGCAGACTTCTGCTTTTCGTCCCTTTCTTGGCCACGGAAGGGGTGCCCTCTCACGTTCGTCCAGCCACAGGCCGCAGAACCAACCTTAACGCGGACGTGGAATCCGCCGCGGCGGAGCAGGGGGTCATAGAGCACGTCAGTCCACATCCGCTCCCGCAGCATCCGTCTCAAAGCCTACCTAGTCCGAGCTTTCAGGCCCATTCCACGCCAGTGGGAGGCAGTGTTCTCCATCACCTCTGACGTTCCATCACTTCGGACAAGTGGGTGCTGCAAATTGTCCGAAGGGGCTATTGCCTCCCCTTCGAGGCGACCCCTCCAGCCATGCCACCGCATGTCAGGGGATCACTTGTAACTTCTGCAGGATGAAGTTACGGCCCTCTTGGCCAAGGGGACCATCGAGCACGTTCCTGGGCCAGAAGTAGGATGTGGTTGCTATTCCCACTACTTTCTGGTTCCCAAGAAGGGCAAAGGGGGCCTGCTCCCTATCTTGGACCTCAGGAGCGTCAACGGCTTCCTCCGGAAAGAGAAGTTCAAGATGCTGACTTTACTCAGGTTCTGGCTGCCCTAGACCCCGGAGACTGGATGGTAACGTTGGACTTGCAGGACGCTTATTTCCATATTCCTGTCCTGCCGGCCCACCGGCGCTACCTGCGGTTCACGGTAGGCCACGAGCACTTTCAGTTTACCGTGCTCCTCTTCGACCTCACCAGTGCCCCTCGGGTGTTCACGAAAGTGATGGCGGTGGTCACAGCTCATCTGCGCAGATTAGGTGTTCCAGTCTTCTCCTATCTCGACGACTGGTTGTTGAAGCCGAGCTCACACCAGACAGTCTTCTCCCACCTCCAGACTACGGCCGACCTCCTGCACTCGCTGGGGTTCTCCATCAACGTGCCGAAGTCACACCTGAGTTCCTCTCAGAAGCTCCTCTTCATCGGAGCGGTTCTGGACTCTGCGCAGTTTCGGGTTTATCCTCCCAAGCAGTGGATTCAGAATATTAAGGCTCTGATTCCGATCTTTCAGCCTTTATCCCGAGTTTCGGTCAGGTTGACCCTACGGCTTCTGTGGCTGATAGCTTTCTGCATCCTGCTGGTACATCACGACAGATGGCGGATGCAGGCTCTGCAGTGGGACCTGAAGTTCCAGTGGGCACAGCATCAGGGCAACCTGTCCGACCACGTCCTGATCTCGGAGGGCACTGTGAGGCAGCTGCAGTGGTGGCTCACGGACCGCAATTGGGTCAGCGGCAGATCCCTCTTCCTTCCCCAACCAGAGCACACAGTGGTGACGGATGCGTCCCTCCTGGGATGGGGAGGCCACATGGGAGAGGCGGAGATCAGAGGCCTCTGGTCTCCAGCGGAGTCCTGGCTAAATTTCAACATTCTGGAGCTGCAGGCGATCCAACTTGCACTGAAGGCATTCCTTCCCTCTGTCCAGGGAAGTGTAGTGCAGGTGTTCACAGACAACACCGCCACCATGTGGTACTGCAACAAACAGGGCGGGTTTGGGTCGTGGACCCTATGTCAGGAGGCACTGCGCCTCTGAACATGGCTGAAACATCAGGGCGTCACCCTGATGGTTCAACACCTGGCAGGTTCCCTGAACGCCAGGGCGGACAAACTCAGCCGTCGGTGCATGATGGATCACGAATGGCGTCTGAACTCAGACGTGGCACAAGGTCTCTTTCTGCAGTGGTGTGCCTTTTGGCCCTGCAAACTTGGCTGGGGGTTCTAGGCCGAGGGCTTGGGCCCCAGTGCTGTAGGGCCCCCAGGGACCATACCTGGATGCAGATCGGCACCGGTCGACCTTACGACACCTCCGGCACCAAATCCTCCGCCCACTCCGACACAGGTTGTTCCCCATCCAACGTCGACCCCAGCCTTCCACTCGACATGGACATGAAGCTGGACCGGCGTCGATCGACGTCGGTACCGGCGCCGGCCGATACTTTTCTCCCCTGGTGTTCCCTATCGCCCTGAGTGGCTACTAGAAGAGGACTGGGATGGGTTTGTGGACCCTCTGGCAGACCAGTTTGAAGAACCGGACTGGAGAAAGGAGTTGGGTGACGCAGTGATCTGGACACTTCTCCAGACCTTGGCATGCTTTTTCCTCTTACTGTGGCTACGGAGGAGGGTGCCTCTTACACTGTGGTGTTACGTAGAGTGGCTGAGGCCTTGAACCTTGAGCTTCCTACGGTGGCGGTCAGGACTAACCTCCTGACTGAGGTGCTTCAGCGGGCAGCGGCCTCTTTTGAGCCCCTGCTGCCATTCAATGAGGCCCTCACGGACATCCTTCTTGGCACTTGGTCCAAGACAAGCACAAGGGCTTCTGTGGATAGGATGATTGCCCAACGCTACAGCCGGGCCCGGGCGACCTCATTTTCCCTTCCCAACACCCGACCCCAGAGAGTTTGTTGGTCCAAGCCGCGTCTTACAAGGGCGCATTCCCTACTGCCCCCCCCTGATAGGGAATCCAAGAAGCTGGACCATTTTGGGAAGAAGTTGTTCTCTTCTGCCAGCTTAGGACTGTGGTTGGTGAACACATGTCTCTTGGGCCGTTACTCTCATTCTGTGTGGGACCCAGTCACGCAGGTGCTACCACAGTGCCCGGAGGAGGCCCTGGCCGTACTCTCCTGTGCGGTTGCGGAAGGGTTATGACGTAGCCAAGTTCGCCATAGATGTGGGCTGGCCACCGCCAACTCGCTAGGCAGGACGATTTCAACCTCGGTAGCCCTGCAACGTTACGCATGGCTGAGGTCCACTGGCTTCTCGGGTGATGTCCAATCAACACTTTTGGACACGCCCTTTGATGGCTGTCGCTTGTTTTGCGACAAAGTGGACAACACACTCAAGTGCTTTAAGGATTCCAGGGCAACGGCCAGATCCTTGGGCCTCGCTACCACCTCTCGCCCTTTGTGACTACAGAAGGGGTGCCCCGCCACATTCTGCCCAGACCAACAGGCCTGCGCAAGCTGTCCACCCTCTGTGCGGCCGTGGACATTGGACTCAGCGTTCTGGGTCTGGGAGACAGCGGGTGGGCCAGTCCACCAGCACCCCCTCTGTGGCAGACTTCAAGCCCTCCAAGTCCGACTTTTCAGGTCAACCAGTTGCCAGTGGGCGGCAGGATCAACCATTTCCTCCCCCACTAGCAAACCGTCACGTCGAACAGTTAGGTTTTACAGATAGTCCACCGGGGCTACTCTCTCCCCTTTGAGACTACCCCTCCATCCATGCCACCGTAATCCCATTGCATGTCGGAGGATCACTTGGCCCTTCTCCGTCAGGAAGATATGGCTCACTTGGCCAAGGGAGCCATCGAGCGTGTTCCTGTGCCAGAAGTAGGTCATGGTTGTTATTCCCACTACTTCCTGGTACCCAAGAAGGACAAAGGCCTGCATCCTATCTTGGATCTCGAGGACGTCAACCGCTTCCTTCGAAAGGAGAAGTTCAAAATGTTGACACTGGCTCAGGTCCTGTCTGCCCTCGACCCTGGAGACTGGATGGTAGCGTTGGACGTGCAGGACGCCTATCTGCCTGCCCACCGGCGTTACCTACGGTTCACGGTAGGCCTCAAGCATTTTCAGTTCACTGTGCTCCCCTCTGGCCTTACCAGCTCCCCTCGGGTGTTTATGAAAGTGATGGCGGTGGGCGCAGCTCATCTGTGCAGATCAGAGGTTCCAGTCTTCCCCTATCTCGACAACTGGCTGTTGAAGGCAAGCTCGCACCAGGCAGTCATCCCCCACCTCCAGACTACAGCCGATCTCCTGCATTTGCTGGGGTTCACTATCAACGTGCCGAAGTCACACCTGATTCCCTCTCAGAAGCTCCTTTTCATCGGGGCAGTTCTAGACACAGAGCAGTTTCGGGCCTATCCTCCTGAGCAGCGAGTCTGGGATATCCGGGCTGTGATTCTGATCTTTCAGCCTCTATCCAGGGTTTTGGTCAGAATGACTGAGGCTGCTGGGCCTCATGGCCTTCTGCATCCTGCTGGTGGACTATGCCAGGTGGCATATGTGTGCTCTGCAGTGGGACCTGAAGTTCCAGTGGGCACAGCATCAGGGGAATCTTTCCGATTGCATCCAGATCTTGGAGGACACTGCACACCAGTTGCAGTGGTGGCTCACGAACCAGGATTGGGTCAACAGCAGATCCCTCTCACTTCCTCAACCAGAGGTCACAGTGGTGACAGGTGCATCACTTCTGGGGTGGGGCGGCCACATGGGGGAAGCGGAGATCAGAGGCCTCTGGGCTCTGGCGGAGTCCGGACTCCACATCAACCTTCTGGAGCTTCGAGCGATCCGTCTTGCACTGAAGACATTCCTTCCCTCTGTCTTGGGAAGAGTTGTGCAGGTGTTCACGGACACCACCACCGCCATGTGGTACTGCAACAAACAGGGCGTGGGGGGCGTGGACGCTTTGTCAAGAGGCTCTTCGCCTTTGGATGTGGCTGGAATGTCAGGACATGACCTTGGTGGTTCAGCACCTGGCAGGTTCTCTGAACGCCAGTGCGGGCGAACTCTGCCGCCGGTGCATAATGGATCTCGAATGGCGTCTTCACTCGGAGGTGGTGCAAGGTCTCTTTCAGCAGTGGGGAGAGCCTTGGTTAGATCTATTCTCCACCGAAGAGAACTCGTAATGTCCGCAGTTCTGCACATTGGAATTTCAAAGGTGGCACTCGCTAGGCGATGCTTTTCGTTGCGAGTGGAGTTGTGGTCTACTATACGCCTTTCTGCCTATACCACTTCTTCCCAGATTGCTGAAGAAGATCACGCGCAACCGGGCCCAAGTCATTCTTGTGGCTCCGTACTGGGCACGAAGAGCCTGGTATCCTGAGCTCTTGAACATGACCATCAATCCTCCGATCAAACTGCCTGTTCGAGAAGATCTTCTGTCACAGCTGCAGGGGACGGTCCTCCACCCGAATCTGTCCAACCTCCACCTCCTTGCGTGGAGATTGAGCGGCAACAGTTGACAGCTTTCGATCTTCTTCCCGAAGTCTGTAACGTAATCTTGGCAGCCAGGTGTCCCTCCACGAACACGGTATACGCCTGTAGATGGAAGAAATGTGTGGCATGGTGCACAGCAATGTCACCATGCCACAAAAAAAGGATCCCCTTTCTGCCCCTCTTTCAGAGGTTCTCCTCTTCATTGTTTCTTTGGCCCAGCAGGACTCTGCTCTGGGCACTCTAAAAGGCTATCCTTCGGCCATTTCGGCCTTCCTTCGGCTGCCTGATCGACCTTCTCTTTTCAATCCCCTATTGTAAATCGTTTCCTTAAGGGCATTACTCACTTGTTCCTTCAATTCCTTTCGTAATGCCACAGTGGGATTTGAATCTTGTTCTGACTTACCTTATGTGAGCTCCTTTCGAGCCGCTACATAACTGTCCTCTCAGACTTTTGACATTCAAAACTGCCTTTTTGATTGCCATCACCTCTGCTCGCAGGGTGAGTGAGCTTCAGGGACTTTCTTCCAAACCTCCTTTCCTGGCTGTTCATCCGGACAAGGTTGTCCTTCGAACTCAACCTTCTTTTCTTCCCAAAGTGGTTACCTCTTTCCACATAGGACAGACCATCACTTTGCCCACCTTCTTTCCGCCCACGCATCCTTCTAAAGAGGAGAGGCTCCACCATCTGGATCAAAAATGTGCACTTTCATTCTATCTGGATCGCACAAAACAATTGCAGGTGGATGATCAGCTGTTTGTTGGCTATGTGGCCGCCAAAAGAGGTTGGGCAGTGTAAAAGTGGATCATCTCTCGATGGGGCGTTCTTTGCATCAAAATTTGTTATTCTTTAGCGAAAAAGAAACCTCCCGTAGGGCTACTCGCCCATTCCACCAGGACGACAGCAGCCACTACTGCGTTGGGATGTGAAGTTCCCTTTCGGACATCTGCTAGGCAGCCATGTGGGCTTCATTGCACATGTTCACCAAACATTAATGCCTGGAAAGTCAAGTACGGAGAGACGGCTTCTTTGGCCGTTCAGTTCTCCAGGACTTGCTGGTGTAAACTAAGTTCACAGACCCACCTCCGGGGTTGGTATTGCTGGGGTATCTATTCTACGGTAAGGAATCCATAGCTAATGAACAAGTTACTTACCTTTGTTAACGATATATATCTGTAGGAGACCGAAATTAGTTATGGATTTCTTACCGCCCCACCCATCCTCCCCGTTATGTGAACTGACTTCTAGGGTAAGGGACTTCCTTTCAGGGCCATAGTTTTGTGCACCAGTGGTCAGTCTCTTGCATGGCTCTGCGCTTCTGGCATGGAATGTTGTGTAAAGAACTGATGTCGGGCGGCGTCTAAGTATACACTGTGACGTCATTCCAGCGATCATGACGGCAACAACAAACGCGGAGTCGACCCACGCCACAGTCCGACGCGCAGGGGTACTGCTGAACATAAATTCTCCGGATCCAGTCTGGGGTAATTCTAAGGTAAGGAATCCATAACTAATATATGTCTCTTAACGATACATCGTTACTGAAGATAAGTAACTTGTTCATCTCGGTACTTCATGTGACCACATTTCCATGATGCCGGTCACTGCACCCTCCGTGCACTGGTGCCCCTGGTTCTGACCTGCTCCCCGCACCCTCCCTGCACTGGTGCCCCTGGTTCTGACCTGCTCCCCGCACCCTCCCTGCACTGGTGCCCCTGGTTCTGACCTGCTCCCCGCACCCTCCGTGCTCAGGCTGACGAGCAGTGCCATCTTGGCCCTATTTACTTAATCAAAAGTCTCTTCATGTGCTGAGTGCAGAGCACTATTAGCTGCTGTGACTCCGACATAAAAAGGCGCTGTTCCCCCCTGCTGGCTCTGCGCCTCCTACATGCCTCGCAGAGAAATAACACCTTGTCGCATAAGCAATGAATATTTAGCCGGATAACATTAACAAAAAGCCCAAGTTAAGTCTCATCCCAAGCTGTTAAAGCTATTATTTTGCAGTAGGTGACACCCCGTTTAACATGGAGCATATTGTTAATAGTTATGGGGTTTTATTGAATTAATGAGACCGTTATCATGTCTCAGCGTGTCTTGCTGAGTTAATTGAATCGGCACAGATTATATAAATGGTATTAATGAACTTTGACTGCCTGGCGCCTCCGCTTTAATAAAGACTGCTCGGTGAGCTAAATGAAGGCAGCAGATAAAAGGCCTCCTTCAATTCTGTGAGCCTACAGGCTGTTGAGAAGAGAGAAGTTCTTTTGGTCTTTTTGTTTTGACTGCTATGCCTTCGTCTCAGTGCGAAATGCGGGTTCACTGCGGGATCGACTGTGCTGTGTGTAGGCCTACTGCTCTGTGCTCTATCGCGACAGGGAGGCTGGCGTGGAAAGTTACTGTTCTGTGTTTAGGCCTACTGCGCTATCGCGACAGGGAGGCTGGCGTAGAGAGTTATTGTTCTGTGTTTAGGCCTACTGCGCTATTGCAACAGGGTGGCTGGCGTGGAGAGTTACTGTTCTGTGTTTAGGCCTACTTCGCTATCGCGACAGGGAGGCTGGCGAGGAGAGTGACTGTGCTGTGTGTAGGCAACTGCGCTGTTGCGACAGGGAGGCTGGCGGTGGAGAGTGACTGTGCTGTGTGTAGGCTTACTCCGCTGTCGCAACAGGGAGACTGGCGGTGGAGAGTGACTGTGCTATGTGTAGGCAACTGCGCTGTCGTGACAGGGAGGCTGGTGTGGAAAGTTACTGTTCTGTGTTTAGGCCTACTGCGCTATCGCGACAGGGAGGCTGGCGTAGAGAGTTATTGTTCTGTGTTTAGGCCTACTGCGCTATTGCGACAGGGTGGCTGGTGTGGAGAGTTACTGTTCTGTGTTTAGGCCTACTTCGCTATCGCGACAGGGAGGCTGGTGAGGAGAGTGACTGTGCTGTGTGTAGGCAACTGCGCTGTCGCGACAGGGAGGCTGGCGGTGGAGAGTGACTGTCCTGTCTGTTGGCCCACTGCGCTGTTGTGAAAGGGAGGGTGGAGGCGGAGAGTGACTGATGTCTCTGGACCTACCGCATTGTGCACTGTCGCGACAGGGAGGCTGGATGTGGAGAGTGACTGCTGTGTGTAGGCTTACTCTGCGGTGCGCTGTTGTGACAGGGTGGGTGGAGGTGGAGAGTGACTGTGATGTGTGTAGGCCTACAGCACTGTGGGATGTCTCCGACAAGGAGGGTTGAGGGGGAGAGTGACTGCCATATATGCAGACGTGCCGCATTGTGCGCTGTCGCAGACATGGAGGCTTGAGGTGGAGAGAGAGTGACTGTGCTGTGCGTAGGCCTACCTCACTGTGCGCTGTCGCCAATAGGGAGGCTCGAGGAGGAGAGTGACTGTGCTGTGTATCGACCTACCGCACTGTGCGCTGTCCCCGAAAGGGAGGATGGAGAGTGACTGTGCTGTGTATCGACCTACCGCTCTGTGCGCTGTCTCCGACAGTGAGGATGGAGGTGGAGAGTGACTGCTGTGTGTAGCCTTACCCCGCTGTGCGCTGTCGCGGACAGGTAGGATCAAGGTGGAAGGTGTGTGTGTGCAGACCGACTGCATTGTTCACGTCACTGGGATAGAGAGTCTCGGTGGAGAGTGATACCACATTGTGGCACTGTCTCGGGCAGACTCTAGACGGAGAGTAAATGTGACGCATTTAGTTGTACCACATTGTGCACTTCCACTGGGATTGAGAGGCTAAATGGAGAGTGACTCTGATGCATTTCCTCCTATCACACTGTGCACTCCCTCTGGGATGGAGATTCTAGCTATAGAGTGATTGTAATGTGTGTAGATCCGCTGCATTGTGGAGCTGTGTCCGGGATGGAGACTAGCTGTAGAGTAATCATGATGTGTGTAGATCCGCTGCATTGTGGGGCTGTCTCGGGATGGAGACTAGATGTAGAGTGATTGTGACGTGTGTAGACCCGCTGCATTGTGGGGTTGTGTCTGGGATGGAGACTAGCTGTAGAGCGATTGTGATGTGTGTAGCACCACTGCATTATGGTGCTGTTTTTCGGGATAGAGACTAGATGTAGAGTGATTGTGGTGTATGTAGATTTGCTGCATTGTGTGGCTGTCTCTGGGATGAAGACTAGATGTAGAGTTGTTTTGAGCTGTGTAGATTTTCTGCATTGTGGAGCTGTGTTTGGGCTGGAGACTAGATGTAGAGTGATTGTGATGTGTGCAGACCAGCTGGAGACTAGATGTAGAGTGATTGTGATGTGTGTAGACCCGCTGCATTGCGAGGCTGTCTCCGGGATGGAGTCTGGATGTAGAGTGACTGATGTGTGTAGATTTGCTGCATTGTGGTGCTGTCTCCGGGATGGAGACTAGATGTAGAGTGATAATGATGTGTGTAGATCCGCTGCTTGTGGAGCTGTCTCCGGGATGGAGACTAGCTGTAGAGTGATCGTGATGTGTGTAGATCCGCTGCATTGTGGTGCTGTGTCCAGGATGGAGACTAGCTGTAGAGTGATTGTGATGTGTGTAGATCCGCTGCATTGTGGAGCTGTCTCCGGGATGGAGACTAGCTGTAGAGTGATTGTGATGTGTGTAAACCCGCTGCATTGTGGGGCTGTCTCTGGGATGGAGACTAGATGTAGAGCGATTGTGATGTGTGTAGATCCGCTGCATTGTGGAGCTGCCTTTGGGATGGAGACTAGCTGTAGAGTGACAGATGTGTGTAGATCCGCTGCATTGTGGAGCTGTCTCCGGAATGGAGACTGGATGTAGAGTGATTGTGATGTGTTCAGACCCGCTGGAGACTAGATGTAGAGTGATTGTGATGTGTGCAGACCCGCTGGAGACTAGATGTAGAGTGATTGTGATGTGTGTAGACCCGCTGCATTGCGAGGCTGTCTCCGGGATGGAGACTGGATGTAGAGTGACTGATGTGTGTAGATTTGCTGCATTGTGGTGCTGTCTCTGGGATGGAGACTAGATGTAGAGTGATCATGATGTGTGTAGATCCGCTACATTGGGGAGCTGTCTCCGGGATGGAGACTAGCTGTAGAGTGACAGATGCGTGTAGATATGTGCATTGTGGAGCTGTTTCTGGGATGGAGTCTAGATGTAGAGCGATTGTGATGTGTGTAGATCCGCTGCATTGTGGAGCCGTGTTTGGGGTGGAGACTAGCTGTAGAGTGATTGTGATGTGTATAGATCCGCTGCATTGTGGAGCTGTGTCCGGGATGGAGACTAGCTGTAGAGTGACAGATGTGTGTAGATCCGCTGCATTGTGGAGCTGTCTCTGGGATGGAGACTAGATGTAGAGTGATCATGATGTGTGTAGATCCGCTACATTGGGGAGCTGTCTCCGGGATGGAGACTAGATGTAGAGTGATTGTGATGTGTGCAGATCCCTGCATTGTGGAGCTGTCTCCGGGATGGAGACTAGCTGTAGAGTGATTGTGATGTGTGTAGACCCGCTGCATTGTAGTGCTGTGTCTGGGATGGAAATACCAGCTATAGAGCGATTGTGATGTGTGTAGATCTGCTGCATTGTGGAGCTGTGTCTGGAATGGAGAGTAGATGTAGAGCGATTGTGATGTGTGTAGATTTGCTGTATTGTGGAGCTGTCTGGGATGGAGACTAGCTGTAGAGTGATTGTGATGTGTGTAGATCCGCTGCATTGTGGAGCTGTCTCCGGGATGGAGAGTAGATGTAGAGCTATTGTGATGTGTGTAGATCCGCTGCATTGTGGAGCTGTCTCCGGGATGGAGACTAGCTGTAGAGTGATTGTGATGTGTGTAGATTTGCTGCATTGTGGTGCTGTGTCTGGAATGGAGAGTAGATGTAGAGTGATTGTGATGTGTGTAGATTTGCTGCATTGTGGAGCTGTCTGGGATGGAGACTAGCTGTAGAGTGATTGTGATGTGTGTAGATTTGCTGCATTGTGGAGCTGTCTGGGATGGAGACTAGCTGTAGAGTGATTGTGATGTGTGTAGATCTGCTGCATTGTGGAGCTGTGTCTGGAATGGAGAGTAGATGTAGAGCGATTGTGATGTGTGTAGATCCGCTGCATTGTGGAGCTGTCTCCGGGATGGAGACTAGCTGTAGAGTGATTGTGATGTGTGTAGACCCGCTGCATTGTAGTGCTGTGTCTGGGATGGAGATACCAGCTATAGAGCGATTGTGATGTGTGTAGATCTGCTGCATTGTGGAGCTGTGTCTGGAATGGAGAGTAGATGTAGAGCGATTGTGATGTGTGTAGATTTGCTGTATTGTGGAGCTGTCTGGGATGGAGACTAGCTGTAGAGCTATTGTGATGTGTGTAGATCCGCTGCATTGTGGAGCTGTCTCCGGGATGGAGACTAGCTGTAGAGTGATTGTGATGTGTGTAGACCCGCTGCATTGTGGTCCTGTGTCTGGGATGGAGATACCAGCTATAGAGTGATTGTGATGTGTGTAGATCCGCTGCATTGTGGGGCTGTCTCTGGGATGGAGACTAGATGTAGAGCGATTGTGATGTGTGTATACCCGCTGCATTGTGGAGCTGTGTCCGGGATGGAGACTAGATATAGAGTGATTGTGATGTGTGTAGACCCGCTGCATTGTAGTGCTGTGTCTGGAATGGGGAGTAGATGTAGAGCGATTGTGATGTGTGTAGATCTGCTGCATTGTGGTGCTGTGTCTGGGATGGAGACTAGCTGTAGAGTGATTGTGATGTGTGTAGATCCGCTGCATTGTAGAGCTGTGTCTGGGATGGAGACTAGCTGTAGAGTAATCGTGATGTGTGTAGATCCGCTGTATTGTAGAGCTGTGTCTGGGATGGAGACTAGCTGTAGAGTGATAGTGATGTGCGTAGATTTGCTGCATTGTGGAGCTGTCTGGGATGGAGACTAGCTGTAGAGTGATTGTGATGTGTGTAGATCCGCTGCATTGTGGAGCTGTGTCCGGGATGGAGACTAGCTGTAGAGCGATTGTGATGTGTGTAGATCCGCTGCATTGTGGAGCTGTCTCCGGAATGGAGACTAGCTGTAGAGTGATTGTGATGTGTGTAGATCCGCTGCATTGTGGTGCTGTGTCCAGTTTGGAGACTAGATGTAGAGTGATTGTGATGTGTGTAGATCCCTGCATTGTGGAGCTGTCTGGGATGGAGACTAGATGTAGAGTGATTGTGATGTGTGTAGATCCCTGCATTGTGGAGCTGTCTGGGATGGAGACTAGCTGTAGAGTGACAGATGTGTGTAGATCCGCTGCATTGTGGTGCTGTGTCCAGTTTGGAGACTAGATGTAGAGTGATTGTGATGTGTGTAGATCCCTGCATTGTGGAGCTGTCTGGGATGGAGACTAGATGTAGAGTGATTGTGATGTGTGTAGATCCCTGCATTGTGGAGCTGTCTGGGATGGAGACTAGATGTAGAGTGATTGTGATGTGTGCAGATCCCTGCATTGTGGAGCTGTCTCCGGGATGGAGACTAGCTGTAGAGTGATTGTGATGTGTGTAGTCCCGCTGCATTGTAGTGCTGTGTCTGGGATGGAGATACCAGCTATAGAGCGATTGTGATGTGTGTAGATCTGCTGCATTGTGGAGCTGTGTCTGGAATTGAGAGTAGATGTAGAGCGATTGTGATGTGTGTAGATTTGCTGTATTGTGGAGCTGTCTGGGATGGAGACTAGCTGTAGAGTGATTGTGATGTGTGTAGATCCGCTGCATTGTGGAGCTGTCTCCGGGATGGAGAGTAGATGTAGAGCTATTGTGATGTGTGTAGATCCGCTGCATTGTGGAGCTGTCTCCGGGATGGAGACTAGCTGTAGAGTGATTGTGATGTGTGTAGACCTGCTGCATTGTGGTCCTGTGTCTGGGATGGAGATACCAGCTATAGAGTGATTGTGATGTGTGTAGATCCGCTGCATTGTGGGGCTGTCTCTGGGATGGAGACTAGATGTAGAGCGATTGTGATGTGTGTATACCCGCTGCATTGTGGAGCTGTGTCCGGGATGGAGACTAGATATAGAGTGATTGTGATGTGTGTAGACCCGCTGCATTGTAGTGCTGTGTCTGGAATGGAGAGTAGATGTAGAGCGATTGTGATGTGTGTAGATTTGCTGCATTGTGGAGCTGTCTGGGATGGAAACTAGCTGTAGAGTGATTGTGATGTATGTAGATTTGCTGCATTGTGGAGCTGTCTGGGATGGAGAGTAGATGTAGAGCTATTGTGATGTGTGTAGACCCGCTGCATTGTGGTGCTGTGTCTGGGATGGAGACTAGATATAGAGCGATTGTGATGTGTGTAGATCTGCTGCATTGTGGAGCTGTCTCCGGGATGGAGACTAGCTGTAGAGTGATTGTGATGTGTGTAGATCCGCTGCATTGTGGTGCTGTGTCTGGGATGGAGACTAGCTGTAGAGTGATTGTGATGTGTGTAGATCCGCTGCATTGTAGAGCTGTGTCTGGGATTGAGACTAGCTGTAGAGTAATCGTGATGTGTGTAGATCCGCTGCATTGTAGAGCTGTGTCTGGGATGGAGACTAGCTGTAGAGTGATCGTGATGTGCGTAGATTTGCTGCATTGTGGAGCTGTCTGGGATGGAGACTAGCTGTAGAGTGATTGTGATGTGTGTAGATCCGCTGCATTGTGGAGCTGTCTCCGGGATGGAGACTAGATGTAGAGTGATTGTAATGTGTGTAGATCCGCTGCATTGTGGAGCTGTCTGGGATGGAGACTAGCTGTAGAGTGATTGTGATGTGTGTTGACCCGCTGCATTGTGGTGCTGTGTCTGGGATGGAGATACCTGCTATAGAGCGATTGTGATGTGTGTAGATCTGCTGCATTGTGGAGCTGTGTCTGGAATGGAGAGTAGATGTAGAGCGATTGTGATGTGTGTAGATCTGCTGCATTGTGGAGCTTCCTTTGGGCCGGAGACTAGATGTAGAGTGATTGTGAAGTGTGTAGATCCGCTGCATTGTAGAGCTGTGTCTGGGATGGAGACTAGCTGTAGAGTGATCGTGATGTGCGTAGATTTGCTGCATTGTGGAGCTGTCTGGGATGGAGACTAGCTGTAGAGTAATTGTGATGTGTGTAGATCCGCTGCATTGTGGAGCTGTCTCCGGGATGGAGACTAGCTGTAGAGTGATTGTGATGTGTGTAGACCCGCTGCATTGTGGTGCTGTGTCTGGGATGGAGATACCAGCTATAGAGTGATTGTGATGTGTATACCCGCTGCATTGTGGTGCTGTGTCTGGGATGGAGATACCAGCTATAGAGCGATTATGATGTATGAAGATCCGCTACATTGTGGAGCTGCCTTTGGGATGGAGACTAGCTGTAGAGTGACAGATGTGTGTAGATATGTGCATTGTGGAGCTGTCTCCGGGATGGAGACTAGATGTAGTACTCCGACGTCATCACGGCGCCCACCACGCCGATGACTGACGCGGAGCCGCAGGCGACGCCTACCGACGCGCAAGGGTACTGCTACGCAAACATTTCCTGATCCAGTCTGACGCCTGGGGATATTCTAAGGTAAGGAATCTATCACTAACTAATGTCTCTTACAGATATATAGTTACACAAGTAGTAACTTGTGCATTAGTCCCTCTTTTAAATGCAAATAGTGGCTTCTGCACAAACTCAGGTGTAGATGTCAGAAGCTTCCATTGTCTAAGCACAATTTTCATCACCGCATTTGTGTGTGTTCCAAAGGTTGATACACAAATGAGATTTTCTTTTTTTGGGCGGTCTTTAACTGTCAAGAGAGCTTCTCGATGGTTGTACCAAGCTCTTTTCATTGATTTTTTTTTTAAAAAGCTTGGCTGGATAACCCCTCGCCTTTAGTTTTTTTTTTAGTATTTTGGCTTCACAGAAATAATCTGTTTTCAGAGTACAATTTCTGCGCAAGCGCAGAAATTGCCCAAAGGGTAACCCATCCTTGAGAGCTTGAGGATGGTGACTCTGGTAGTTCTACAGAGTATTTCTGGAGGTGGGTTTAGTATAAAGACTTGTATAAAGGCGATTCGAGATATCATTCTTAATAGTGATGTCCAGAAAGTTCATCTGCCGGTTACCATGGTCAAGGGTGAATTTAAGATGTTCATTTCTAGTATTCAACCATCCATGAAAAACCTGTAACTCTGATTCAGTGCCATGCCACACCATGAAAACATCATTGATATATCGCAACCACCTCCGGATATTGTTGAAGAAGGGGTTGGATATATCGAAGATATACTGGACTTCAAAATGGGACACATAAATATTGGCGATGTCCGGGGCATAGATAGCACCCATAGCAACTCCATTGAGTTGTTGATAGAATTTTTTTTTCATACTGAAAAAAGTTTTCACACAAAGAAATGCGCACACATTCCACTATGAATTCTGTAGGAACTTCATGTGGTCTTGGGCGACCTTCCAATAAGTAAGCAAGAATTGTTAATACTTCTTGGCATCTTAACAGACACAATACCGCTGCTGCTGTAACTGTCACAGGCTGAGGTCTGCCATGTAGTTTAAAGAGCATATTAGCATATAATACCGGCGCTGCTGGAAGTGTCACAGGCTGAGGTCTGTCCTGAAGTTTAAAGAGCATCTTAGCATATAATACCGGCGCTGCTGCACCTGTCACAGGTTGAGGTCTGCCCTGTAGTTTAAAGAGTATCTTAGCATATAATACCGGCGCTGCTGCACGTGTTACAGGCTGAGGTCTGCCCTGTAGTTTAAAGAGCATCTTAGCATATAATACCGCCGCTGCTGTAACTGTCACAGGCTGAGGTCTGTCCTGTAGTTTAAAGAGCATCTTAACATATAATACCGCGGCTGCTGCATGTGTCACTGGCTGAGGTCTGCCCTGTAGTTTAAAGAGCATCTTAGCATATAATACCGCCGCTGCTGGAAGTGTCACAGGCCGATGTCTGCCCTGCAGTTTAAAGAGCATCTTAGCATATAATACCGCTGCTGCTGCACGTGTCACAGGCTGAGGTCTGTCTTGCAGTTTAAAGAGCATCTTAGCATATAATACCACCGCTGGTGCACGATCACAGGCCGAGGTCTGTCCTGTAGTTTAAAGAGCATCTTCGCATATAATACCGCCGCTGCTGTAACTGTCACTTGCCGAGGGTTGCCCTGGGGTTTAAAGAGCATTTTAGCATATAATACCGCCGCTGCTGGAAGTGTCACAGGCTGAGGTCTGCCCTGAAGTTTAAAGAGCATCTTAGCATATAAACCGGCGCTGCTGGAAGTGTTACAGGCTGAGGTCTGCCCTGTAGTTTAAAGAGCATCTTAGCATATAATGCCGGCGCTGCTGGAAGTGTCACAGGCTGAGGTCTGTCCTGTAGTTTAAAGAGCCTCTTAGCATATAATACCGCCGCTGCTGCACGTGTCACAGGCTAAGGTCTGCCCTGTAGTTTAAAGAGCATCTTAGCATATAATACCGGCGCTGCTGGAAGTGTCACAGGCTGAGGTCTGTCCTGTAGTTTAAAGAGCCTCTTAGCATATAATACCGCCGCTGCTGAACGTGTCACAGGCTGAGGTCTGTCCTGTAGTTTAAAGAGCATCTTAGCATATAATACCGCTGCTGCACGGTCAGAGGCCGAGGTCTGTCCTGTAGTTTAAAGAGCATCTTGGCATATAATACCGCCGCTGCTGGAAGTGTCACAGGCTGAGGTCTGCCCTGTAGTTTAAAGAGCATCTTAGCATATAATACCGGCGCTGCTGGAAGTGTCACAGGCTGAGGTCTGTCCTGTGGTTTAAAGAGCATCTTAGAATATAATACCGCCGCTGCTGCACGTGTCACAGGCTGAGGTCTGTCCTGTAGTTTAAAGAGCATCTTGGCATATAATACCGGCGCTGCTGGAAGTGTCACAGGCTGAGGTCTATCCTGTAGTTTAAAGAGCAAAAGCGCATCTTAGCATATAATACCGCCGCTGCTGCACGTGTCACAGGCTGAGGCCTGCCATGTAGTTTAAAGAGCATCTTAGCATATAATACCGCAGCTGCTGCACGTGTCACAGGCTGAGGTCTGCCCTGTAGTTTAAAGAGCATCTTAGCATATAATACCGCCGCTGCTGGAAGTGTCGCAGGCTGAGGTCTGTCCTGTAGTTTAAAGAGCCTCTTAGCATATAATACCACAGCTGCTGCACGTGTCACAGGCTGAGGTCTGTCCTGTAGTTTAAAGAGCATCTTAGCATATAATACCACCGCTGCTGCACCTGTCACAGGCTGAGGTCTGCCATGTAGTTTAAAGAGCATTTTAGCATATAATACCGCCGCTGCTGGAAGTGTCACAGTCCGATGTCTGCCCTGCAGTTTAAAGAGCATCTTAGCATATAATACCGCCGCTGCTGCACGTGTCACAGGCTGAGGTCTGTCTTGCAGTTTAAAGAGCATCTTAGCATATAATACCACCGCTGCTGCACGGTCACAGGCCGAGGTCTGTCCTGTAGTTTAAAGAGCATCTTTGCATATAATACCGCCGCTGCTGTAACTGTCACTGGCCGAGGGTTGCCCTGGGGTTTAAAGAGCATCTTAGCATATAATACCGCCACTGCTGGAAGTGTCACAGGCTGAGGTCTGCCCTGTAGTTTAAAGAGCATCTTAGCATATAATACCGCCGCTGCTGGAAGTGTCACAGGCTGAGGTCTGTCCTGTAGTTTAAAGAGCATCTTAGCATATAATACCGCCGCTGCTGCACGTGTCACAGGCTGAGGTCTGCCATGTAGTTTAAAGAGCATCTTAGCATATAATACTGCCGCTGCTGGATGTGTCGCAGGCCGATGTCTGCCCTGCAGTTTAAAGAACATCTTAGCATATAATACCGCTGCTGCTGCACGTGTCACAGGCTGAGGTCTGCCCTGTAGTTTAAAGAGCATCTTAGCATATAATACCGCAGCTGCTGCACGTGTCACAGGCTGAGGTCTGCCCTGTAGTTTAAAGAGCACCTTAGCATATAATACCGGCGCTGCTGCACGTGTCACAGGCTGAGGTCTGCCCTGTAGTTTAAAGAGCACCTTAGCATATAATACCGCAGCTGCTGCACGTGTCACAGGCTGAGGTCTGCCCTGTAGTTTAAAGAGCACCTTAGCATATAATACCGCCGCTGCTGCACGTGTCACAGGCTGAGGTCTGCCCTGTAGTTTAAAGAGCATCTTAGCATGTAATACCGCCGCTGCTGTAAGTGTCACAGGCTGAGGTCTGTCCTGTAGTTTAAAGAGCATCTTAGCATATAATACCACCGCTGCTGCACGTGTCACAGGCTGAGGTCTGCCATGTAGTTTAAAGAGCATCTTAGCATATAATACCTCCGCTGCTGGAAGTGTCACAGGCTGAGGTCTGCCCTGTAGTTTAAAGAGCATCTTAGCATATAATACCGCCGCTCCTGGAAGTGTCACAGGCTGAGGTCTGCCCTGCAGTTTAAAGAGCATCTTAGCATATAATACCGCCGCTCCTGGAAGTGTCACAGGCTGAGGTCTGCCCTGCAGTTTATAGAGCATCTTAGCATATAATACCGCCACTGCTGGAAGTGTCACAGGCTGAGGTCTGCCCTGCAGTTTATAGAGCATCTTAGCATATAATACCGCCGCTGCTGCACCTGTCACTGGCCGAGGTCTGCCCTGTAGTTTAAAGAGCATCTTAGCATATAATACCGGCGCTGCTGCAGGTGTCACAGGCTGAGGTCTGCCCTGTAGTTTAAAGAGCATCTTAGCATATAATACCGCCACTGCTGGAAGTGTCACAGGCTGAGGTCTGCCCTGCAGTTTATAGAGCATCTTAGCATATAATACCGCCGCTGCTGCACCTCTCACAGGCCGAGGTCTGCCCTGTAGTTTAAAGAGCATCTTAGCATAAAATACCGCCGCTGCTGCACTTGTCACAGGCCGAGGTCTGCCCTGTCGTTTAAAGAGCATCTTAGCATATTATACCGCCGCTGCTGGAAGTGTCACAGGCTGAGGTCTGCCCTGTAGTTTAAAGAGCATCTTAGCATATAATACCGCCACTGCTGGAAGTGTCACAGGCTGAGGTCTGCCATGTAGTTTAAAGAGCATCTTAGCATATAATACCGCCGCTGCTGCACGTGTCACAGGCCAAGGTCTGCCCTGTAGTTTAAAGAGCATCTTAGCATATAATACCGCCGCTGCTGCACCTGTCACAGGCCGAGGTCTGCCCTGTAGTTTAAAGAGCATGTTAGCATATAATACCGGCGCTGCTGCACGTGTCACAGGCTGAGGTCTGTCCTGTAGTTTAAAGAGCATCTTAGCATATAATACCACCGCTGCTGCACGGTCACAGACCGAAGTCTGTCCTGTAGTTTAAAGAACATCTTAGCATACAATACCGCCGCTGCTGGAAGTGTCACAGGCTGAGGTCTACCCTGTAGTTTATAGAGCAAAAGAGCATCTTAGCATATAATACCGCCGCTGCTGGAAGTGTCACAGGCTGAGGTCTGCCCTGTAGTTTAAAGAGCATCTTAGCATATAATACCGCCGCTCCTGCATGTGTCACAGGCTGAGGTCTGCCCTGTAGTTTAAAGAGCATCTTAGCAAATAATACCGCAGCTGCTGGAAGTTTTTATTTATTTATTTATTTATTGAGGTTTTGTATAGCGCTAGCTGGACCCGAGGGTATCAGAGCGCTTCACAGCAAATGTCACAGGCTGAGGTCTGTCCTGTAGTTTAAAGAGCAAAAGAGCATCTTAGCATATAATACCGCCGCTGCTGGAAGTGTCACAGGCTGAGGTCTGCCCTGTAGTTTAACCACATCAATGCTTATGACATTCATCGTCAATGCTGACTTTTTTAAAATCCCATTGTTCATGACGAGCTCGTCATGAGTGTATGGAGGTGTACATCATGACGAGCTCAGCTCGTCATGAGCGTCCAAGGAGTTAAAGAGCATCTTAGCATATAATACCGCCGCTGCTGGAAGTGTCACAGGCTGAGGTCTGCCCTGTAGTTTAAAGAGCATCTTAGCATATAATACCACCGCTGCTGCACGGTCACAGACCGAAGTCTGTCCTGTAGTTTAAAGAACATCTTAGCATATAATACCGCCGCTCCTGGAAGTGTCAAAGGCTGAGGTCTGCCCTGTAGTTTAAAGAGCATCTTAGCATATAATACCGGCGCTGCTGCACGTGTCACTGGCTGAGGTCTGCCCTGTAGTTTAAAGAGCATCTTAGCATATAATACCGCCGCTGCTGCACGTGTCACAGGCTGAGGTCTGCCCTGTAGTTTAAAGAGCATCTTAGCATATAATACCGCCGCTGCTGCACGTGTCACAGGCTGAGGTCTGCCCTGTAGTTTAAAGAGCATCTTAGCATATAATACCGGCGCAGCTGGAAGTGTCACAGGCTGAGATCTGCCCTGTAGTTTAAAAGAGCATCTTAGCATATAATACCGCCGCTGCTGGAAGTGTCACAGGCTGAGGTCTGCCCTGTAGTTTAAAAGAGCATCTTAGCATATAATACCGCCGCTCCTGCACGTGTCACAGGCCGAGGTCTGCCCTGTAGTTTAAAGAGCATCTTAGCATATAATACCGGCGCTGCTGGAAGTGTCACAGGCTGAGGTCTGCTCTGTAGTTTAAAGAGCATCTTAGCATATAATACCAGCGCTGCTGGAAGTGTCACAGGCTGAGGTCTGCCCTGTAGTTTAAAGAGCATCTTAGCATATAATACCGCCGCTGCTGCACGTGTCACAGGCTGAGGTCTGCCCTGTAGTTTAAAGAGCATCTTTGCATGTAATACCGGCGCTGCTGGAAGTGTCACGGCTGAGGTCTGCCCTGTAGTTTAAAGAGCATCTTAGCATATAATACCGCCGCTGCTGGACGTGTCACAGGCCGAGGTCTGCCCTGTAGTTTAAAGAGCATCTTAGCATATAATACTGCCGCTGCTGGAAGTGTCACAGGCTGAGGTCTGCCCTGTAGTTTAAAGAGCATCTTAGCATATAATACCGGCGCTGCTGCACGTGTCACAGGCTGAGTTCTGCCCTGTAGTTTAAAGAGCATCTTAGCATATAATACCGGTCCTGCTGCACGTGTCACAGGCTGAGGTCTGCCCTGTAGTTTAAAGAGCATCTTAGCATATAATACCGCCGCTGCTGCACGTGTCACAGGCTGAGGTCTGCCCTGTAGTTTAAAGAGCATCTTAGCATATAATACCGGCGCTGCTGCACGTGTCACAGGCTGAGTTCTGCCCTGTAGTTTAAAGAGCATCTTAGCATATAATACCGGCACTGCTGCACGTGTCACAGGCTGAGGTCTGCCCTGTAGTTTAAAGAGCATCTTAGCATATAATCCTGCCGCTGCTGCACGTGTCACAGGCTGGGGTCTGCCCTGTAGTTTAAAGAGCATCTTAGCATATAATACCGCCGCTGCTGCACGTGTCACAGGCCGAGGTCTGCCCTGTAGTTTAAAGAGCATCTTAGCATATAATACCGCCGCTGCTGGAAGTGTCACAGGCTGAGGTCTGCCCTATAGTTTAAAGAGCATCTTAGCATATAATACCGCCGCTCCTGCACGTGTCACAGGCTGAGGTCTGCCCTGTAGTTTAAAGAGCACCTTAGCATATAATACCGCCGCTGCTGGAAGTGTCACAGGCTGAGGTCTGCCCTGTAGTTTAAAGAGCATCTTAGCATATAATACCGCCGCTGCTGCACGTGTCACAGGCCGAGGTCTGCCCTGTCGTTTAAAGAGCATCTTAGCATATAATACCGCCGCTGCTGGAAGTGTCACAGGCTGAGGTCTGCCCTGTAGTTTAAAGAGCATCTTAGCATATAATACCGCCGCTCCCGGAAGTGTCACAGGCTGAGATCTGGCCTGTAGTTTAAAGAGCATCTTAGCATATAATACCGGCGCTGCTGGAAGTGTCACAGGCTGAGGTCTGCCCTGTAGTTTAAAGAGCATCTTCGCATATAATACCGCCGCTGCTGGAAGTGTCACAGGCTGAGATCTGTCCTGTAGTTTAAAGAGCATGTTAGCATATAATACCGGCGCTGCTGCCCGTGTCACAGGCTGAGGTCTGTCCTGTAGTTTAAAGAGCATCTTAGCATATAATACCGCCGCTGCTGCACGTGTCACAGGCCGAGGTCTGCCCTGTAGTTTAAAGAGCATCTTAGCATATAATACCGCTGCTGCTGTTAGTGTCACAGGCTGAGGTCTGCCCTGTAGTTTAAAGAGCATCTTAGCATATAATACCGGCGCTGCTGGAAGTGTCACAGGCTGAGGTCTGTCCTGTAGTTTAAAGAGCATCTTAGCATATAATACCGCCGCTGCTGGAAGTGTCACAGGCTGAGGTCTGCCCTGTAGTTTAAAGAGCATCTTAGCATATAATACCGCCGCTGCTGGAAGTGTCACAGGCTGAGGTCTGCCCTGTAGTTTAAAGAGCATCTTAGCATATAATACCGCCGCTCCTGGAAGTGTCACAGGCTGAGATCTGTCCTGTAGTTTAAAGAGCATCTTAGCATATAATACCGGCGCTGCTGGAAGTGTCACAGACTGAGGTCTGCCTTGTAGTTTAAAGAGCATCTTCGCATATAATACTGCCGCTGCTGGAAGTGTCACAGGCTGAGGTCTGCCCTTGTAGTTTAAAGAGCATCTTAGCATATAATACCGCCGCTGCTGCACGTGTCACAGGCCGAGGTCTGTCCTGTAGTTTAAAGAGCATCTTAGCATATAATACAGGCTGAGATCTGTCCTGTAGTTTAAAGAGCATCTTAGCATATAATACCGGCGCTGCTGGAAGTGTCACGGCTGAGGTCTGCCCTGTAGTTTAAAGAGCATCTTAGCATATAATACCGCCGCTGCTACACGTGTCACAGGCCGAGGTCTGTCCTGTAGTTTAAAGAGCATCTTAGCATATAATACAGGCTGAGATCTGTCCTGTAGTTTAAAGAGCATCTTAGCATATAATACCGGCGCTGCTGGAAGTGTCACGGCTGAGGTCTGCCCTGTAGTTTAAAGAGCATCTTAGCATATAATACCGCCGCTGCTGGACGTGTCACAGGCCGAGGTCTGCCCTGTAGTTTAAAGAGCATCTTAGCATATAATACCGCCGCTGCTGGAAGTGTCACAGGCTGAGGTCTGCCCTGTAGTTTAAAGAGCATCTTAGCATATAATACCGCCGCTCCTGGAAGTGTCACAGGCTGAGGTCTGCCTTGCAGTTTAAAGAGCATCTTAGCATATAATACCACCGCTGCTGCACGTGTCACAGGCTGAGGTCTGTCCTGTAGTTTAAAGAGCATCTTAGCATATAATACCGGCGCTGCTGCACGTGTCACAGGCTGAGTTCTGCCCTGTAGTTTAAAGAGCATCTTAGCATATAATACCGCCGCTCCTGGAAGTGTCACAGGCTGAGGTCTGCCTTGCAGTTTAAAGAGCATCTTAGCATATAATACCACCGCTGCTGCACGTGTCACAGGCTGAGGTCTGTCCTGTAGTTTAAAGAGCATCTTAGCATATAATACCGCCGCTGCTGCACGTGTCACAGGCTGAGGTCTGTCCTGTAGTTTAAAGAGCATCTTAGCATATAATACCGGCGCTGCTGGAAGTGTCACAGGCTGAGGTCTGCCCTGTAGTTTAAAGATCATCTTAGCATATAATACCGGCGCTGCTGCACGTGTCACAGGCTGAGTTCTGCCCTGTAGTTTAAAGAGCATCTTAGCATATAATACCGGCACTGCTGCACGTGTCACAGGCTGAGGTCTGCCCTGTAGTTTAAAGAGCATCTTAGCATATAATACCGCCGCTGCTGCACGTGTCACAGGCCGAGGTCTGCCCTGTAGTTTAAAGAGCATCTTAGCATATAATCCTGCCGCTGCTGCACGTGTCACAGGCTGGGGTCTGCCCTGTAGTTTAAAGAGCATCTTAGCATATAATACCGCCGCTCCTGGAAGTGTCACAGGCTGAGGTCTGCCCTGTAGTTTAAAGAGCATCTTAGCATATAATACCGCCGCTCCTGGAAGTGTCACAGGCTGAGGTCTGCCCTGTAGTTTAAAGAGCATCTTAGCATATAATACCCCCGCTCCTGGAAGTGTCACAGGCTGAGGTCTGCCCTGTAGTTTAAAGAGCATCTTAGCATATAATACCGGCGCTGCTGCACGTGTCACAGGCTGAGGTCTGCCCTGTAGTTTAAAGAGCATCTTAGCATATAATACCGGCGCTGCTGGAAGTGTCACAGGCTGAGGTCTGCTCTGTAGTTTAAATAGCATCTTAGCATATAATACCAGCGCTGCTGGAAGTGTCACAGGCTGAGGTCTGCCCTGTAGTTTAAAGAGCATCTTCGCATATAATTCCGCCGCTGCTGGAAGTGTCACAGGCTGAGGTCTGTCCTGTAGTTTAAAGAGCATCTTAGCATATAATACCGCCGCTGCTGCACATGTCACAGGCCGAGGTCTGCCCTGTAGTTTAAAGAGCATCTTAGCATATAATACCGCCGCTGCTGGAAGTGTCACAGGCTGAGGTCTGCCCTGTAGTTTAACCACATCAATGCTTATGACATTCATCGTCAATGCTGACTTTTTTAAAATCCCATTGTTCATGACGAGCTCGTCATGAGTGTATGGAGGTGTACATCATGACGAGCTCAGCTCGTCATGAGCGTCCAAGGAGTTAAAGAGCATCTTAGCATATAATACCACCGCGGCTGCACGGTCACAGACCGAAGTCTGTCCTGTAGTTTAAAGAACATCTTAGCATATAATACCGCCGCTGCTGGAAGTGTCACAGGCTGAGGTCTGCCCTGTGGTTTAAAGAGCATCTTAGCATATAATACCGCCGCTGCTGCACGTGTCACAGGCTGAGGTCTGCCCTGTAGTTTAAAGAGCATCTTAGCATATAATACCACCGCTGCTGCACGGTCACAGACCGAAGTCTGTCCTGTAGTTTAAAGAACATCTTAGCATATAATACCGCCGCTGCTGGAAGTGTCACAGGCTGAGGTCTGCCCTGTGGTTTAAAGAGCATCTTAGCATATAATACCGCCGCTGCTGCACGTGTCACAGGCTGAGGTCTGTCCTGTAGTTTAAAGAGCATCTTAGCATATAATACCGCCGCTGCTGCACGTGTCACAGGCTGAGGTCTGTCCTGTAGTTTAAAGAGCATCTTAGCATATAATACCGCCGCTGCTGCATGTGTCACTGGCTGAGGTCTGCCCTGTAGTTTAAAGAGCATCTTAGCATATAATACCGGCGCTGCTGGAAGTGTCACAGGCTGAGGTCTGCCCTGTAGTTTAAAGAGCATCTTAGCAAATAATACCGCCGCTGCTGGAAGTGTCACAGGCTGAGGTCTGTCCTGTAGTTTATAGAGCAAAAGAGCATCTTAGCATATAATACCGCCGCTGCTGGAAGTGTCACAGGCTGAGGTCTGCCCTGTAGTTTAAAGAGCATCTTAGCATATAATACCGCCGCTGCTGCTGCACGGATCACATGCCTCGGTCTGTCCTGTAGTTTAAAGAGCAAATGAGCATCTTAGCATATAATACCGCCGCTGCTGGAAGTGTCACAGGCTGAGGTCTGCCCTGTAGTTTAAAGAGCATCTTAGCATATAATACCGCCGCTCCTGCATGTGTCACAGGCTGAGGTCTGCCCTGTAGTTTAAAGAGCATCTTAGCAAATAATACCGCCGCTGCTGGAAGTGTCACAGGCTGAGGTCTGCCATGTAGTTTAACCACATCAATGCTTATGACATTCATCGTCAATGCTGACTTTTTTAAAATCCCATTGTTCATGACGAGCTCGTCATGAGTGTATGGAGGTGTACATCATGACGAGCTCAGCTCGTCATGAGCGTCCAAGGAGTTAAAGAGCATCTTAGCATATAATACCGCCCCTGCTGCATGTGTCACAGGCTGATGTCTGTCTTGTAGTTTAAAGCGCATCTTTGCATGTAATACCAGCGCTGCTGGAAGTGTCACAGGCTGAGGTCTGCCCTGTAGTTTAAAGAGCATCTTAGCATATAATACCGCCGCTGCTGCACGTGTCACAGGCTGGGGTCTGCCCTGTAGTTTAAAGAGCATCTTAGCATATAATACCGGCGCTGCTGGAAGTGTCACAGGCTGAGGTCTGCCCTGTAGTTTAAAGAGCATCTTAGCAAATAATACCGCCGCTGCTGGAAGTGTCACAGGCTGAGGTCTGTCCTGTAGTTTATAGAGCAAAAGAGCATCTTAGCATATAATTCCGCCGCTGCTGGAAGTGTCACAGGCTGAGGTCTGCCCTGTAGTTTAAAGAGCATCTTAGCATATAATACCGCCGCTGCTGCTGCACGGATCACATGCCTCGGTCTGTCCTGTAGTTTAAAGAGCAAAAGAGCATCTTAGCATATAATACCGCCGCTGCTGGAAGTGTCACAGGCTGAGGTCTGCCCTGTAGTTTAAAGAGCATCTTAGCATATAATACCGCCGCTCCTGCATGTGTCACAGGCTGAGGTCTGCCCTGTAGTTTAAAGAGCATCTTAGCAAATAATACCGCCGCTGCTGGAAGTGTCACAGGCTGAGGTCTGCCATGTAGTTTAACCACATCAATGCTTATGACATTCATCGTCAATGCTGACTTTTTTAAAATCCCATTGTTCATGACGAGCTCGTCATGAGTGTATGGAGGTGTACATCATGACGAGCTCAGCTCGTCATGAGCGTCCAAGGAGTTAAAGAGCATCTTAGCATATAATACCGCCCCTGCTGCATGTGTCACAGGCTGATGTCTGTCTTGTAGTTTAAAGCGCATCTTTGCATGTAATACCAGCGCTGCTGGAAGTGTCACAGGCTGAGGTCTGCCCTGTAGTTTAAAGAGCATCTTAGCATATAATCCTGCCGCTGCTGCACGTGTCACAGGCTGGGGTCTGCCCTGTAGTTTAAAGAGCATCTTAGCATATAATACCGCCGCTCCTGGAAGTGTCACAGGCTGAGGTCTGCCCTGTAGTTTAAAGAGCATCTTAGCATATAATACCGCCGCTCCTGGAAGTGTCAAAGGCTGTGGTCTGCCCTGTAGTTTAAAGAGCATCTTAGCATATAATACCGCCGCTCCTGGAAGTGTCACAGCCTGAGGTCTGCCCTGTAGTTTAAAGAGCATCTTAGCATATAATACCGGCGCTGCTGCACGTGTCACAGTGTTGGACAGGCCACAAGAAGGGCCCGCTCCCCCTCTACCCGACCAGGCCCGAGCCCGGTCCCTCAAGTGACACACACCACCACTTCACGTTTTCCGTCCCCTCCGGGACCCCTGCCTCTGAACATATCCACCTCGTGGGCCTGATCCACTACTGGCCCGCGCGCCCAACCTGGGCGCCATCTTGGACACTACGCCACGAGGCCGCGTGGCCTCCGATCGACCCTAACCCTGGGCCTGGCCAGGCCTCAGACATCCCGGCACCACCATCCACCCAGGAGGTGAGCGGACTACTTGGCAGGTCAATGGGAGAACGAGGTGTCGATGGCTCTCCCCCGCCAGGTACCGCTCGCCCCCGACCTCCCCGGGCGCTGGCTCCACCCCCCTGCTGGGTGTCTGGACTCTCCCATCCCGGACCTCCCGACCTCCAAGTGCGAGGGTCCGGACATCAAGGGGCCGCAGCCCTATAACTGGGGCAGCTCCAGAGCAGGAAGGCAGTTGTATCTTGGAGTCGAGAGACGCAGAGAAGAACTCATCCTTGACGGGCTACTGGCGCTGCCGTAGCTCTGCCTTGCGAACTATCGTCCTACCTGCTGGCGCTGCCGCAACCTTCGTAACCTTCATCGTCGTCGGGACCTGCTGGCGTGGCCGCGGACCGTTTGTAACTACCATCTTCATCGGGACCTGCAGGCTCCGCCGCGGACCGTCGCTTCCTTCTTCCATCTCGGGACCTGCTGGCTCCGCCGCGGCCCGTCCATCTAGAACGCCGAGCTCGAGGATTGAGAGCTATTCCACCTATTGGTAACAAGACTGTCCCGCTACCCTTTTCCCAATCCAGAGACCAGAATCGAGGGGACCCCGGAGTCCAGACCTCCTTGTATTATCTGACCGTACTTGAAGAATTGCCTATAAAGTATCGTTGAACCTTAACCTTGTGTGGTGTACGTCTGTGGGGGGGAAGTTACTTGTCTGTACGATTCGCTGGAGGCGGCTCTCCCCGGAGACCTCTCCCCTTATCCTCGGCCGACCCTCCCGGTCCGTCTAACACACAGGCTGAGGTCTGCCCTGTAGTTTAAAGAGCATCTTAGCATATAATACCGGCGCTGCTGGAAGTGTCACAGGCTGAGGTCTGCCCTGTAGTTTACAGAGCATCTTAGCATATAATACCGGCGCTGCTGGAAGTGTCACAGGCTGAGGTCTGCCCTGTAGTTTAAAGAGCATCTTCGCATATAATTCCGCCGCTGCTGGAAGTGTCACAGGCTGAGGTCTGCCTTGCAGTTTAAAGAGCATCTTAGCATATAATACCGGCGCTGCTGCACGTGTCACAGGCCGAGGTCTGCCATGTAGTTTAAAGAGCATCTTAGCATATAATACCTCCGCTGCTGGAAGTGTCACAGGCTGAGGTCTGTCCTGTAGTTTAAAGAGCATCTTAGCATATAATACCGGCGCTGCTGGAAGTGTCACAGGCTGAGGTCTGCCCTGTAGTTTAAAGAGCATCTTAGCATATAATACCGGCGCTGCTGCACATGTCACAGGCCGAGGTCTGTCCTGTAGTTTAAAGAGCATCTTAGCATATAATACCGCCGCTGCTGCACGTGTCACAGGCTGAGGTCTGCCCTGTAGTTTAAAGAGCATCTTAGCATATAATACCGGCGCTGCTGGAAGTGTCACAGGCTGAGGTCTGCCCTGTAGTTTAAAGAGCATCTTAGCAAATAATACCGCCGCTGCTGGAAGTGTCACAGGCTGAGGTCTGTCCTGTAGTTTATAGAGCAAAAGAGCATCTTAGCATATAATACCACCGCTGCTGGAAGTGTCACAGGCTGAGGTCTGCCCTGTAGTTTAAAGAGCATCTTAGCATATAATACCGCCGCTGCTGCTGCATGGATCACATGCCGAGGTCTGTCCTGTAGTTTAAAGAGCAAAAGAGCATCTTAGCATATAATACCGCCGCTGCTGGAAGTGTCACAGGCTGAGGTCTGCCCTGTAGTTTAAAGAGCATCTTAGCATATAATACCGCCGCTCCTGCATGTGTCACAGGCTGAGGTCTGCCCTGTAGTTTAAAGAGCATCTTAGCAAATAATACCGCCGCTGCTGGAAGTTTTTATTTATTTATTTATTTATTGAAGTTTTGTATAGCGCTAGCTGGACCCGAGGGTATCAGAGCGCTTCACAGCAAATGTCACAGGCTGAGGTCTGTCCTGTAGTTTAAAGAGCAAAAGAGCATCTTAGCATATAATACCGCCGCTGCTGGAAGTGTCACAGGCTGAGGTCTGCCCTGTAGTTTAACCACATCAATGCTTATGACATTCATCGTCAATGCTGACTTTTTTAAAATCCCATTGTTCATGACGAGCTCGTCATGAGTGTATGGAGGTGTACATCATGACGAGCTCAGCTCGTCATGAGCGTCCAAGGAGTTAAAGAGCATCTTAGCATATAATACCGGCGCTGCTGCACGTGTCACAGGCCGAGGTCTGCCATGTAGTTTAAAGAGCATCTTAGCATATAATACCGCCGCTCCTGGAAGTGTCACAGGCTGAGGTCTGCCCTGTAGTTTAAAGAGCACCTTAGCATATAATACCGCCGCTGCTGGAAGTGTCACAGGCTGAGGTCTGCCCTGTAGTTTAAAAGAGCATCTTAGCATATAATACCGCCGCTGCTGCACGTGTCACAGGCCGAGGTCTGCCCTGTCGTTTAAAGAGCATCTTAGCATATAATACCGCCGCTGCTGGAAGAGTCACAGGCTGAGGTCTGTCCTGTAGTTTAAAGAGCATCTTAGCATATAATACCGCCGCTGCTGGACGTGTCACAGGCTGAGGTCTGCCCTGTAGTTTAAAGAGCACCTTAGCATATAATACCGCCGCTGCTGGAAGTGTCACAGGCTGAGGTCTGCCCTGTAGTTTAAAGAGCATCTTAGCATATAATACCGCCGCTGCTGCACGTGTCACAGGCCGAGGTCTGCCCTGTCGTTTAAAGAGCATCTTAGCATATAATACCGCCGCTGCTGGAAGTGTCACAGGCTGAGGTCTGCCCTGTAGTTTAAAGAGCATCTTAGCATATAATACCGCCGCTCCCGGAAGTGTCACAGGCTGAGATCTGGCCTTTAGTTTTAAAGAGCATCTTAGCATATAATACCGGCCCTGTTGGAAGTGTCACAGGCTGAGGTCTGCCCTGTAGTTTACAGAGCATCTTAGCATATAATACCGCCGCTCCTGGAAGTGTCACAGGCTGAGGTCTGCCCTGTAGTTTAAAGAGCATCTTAGCATATAATACCGCTGCTGCTGTAAGTGTCACAGGCTGAGGTCTGCCCTGTAGTTTAAAGAGCATCTTAGCATATAATACCGCCGCTCCTGGAAGTGTCACAGGCTGAGGTCTGCCCTGTAGTTTAAAGAGCATCTTAGCATATAATACCGGCGCTGCTGGAAGTGTCACAGGCTGAGGTCTGCCCTGTAGTTTAAAGAGCATCTTAGCATATAATACCGCTGCTGCTGCACGTGTCACTGGCTGAGGTCTGCCCTGTAGTTTAAAGAGCATCTTAGCATATAATACCGCCGCTGCTGGAAGTGTCACAGGCTGAGGTCTGCCCTGTAGTTTAAAGAGCATCTTAGCATATAATACCGCCGCTCCTGGAAGTGTCACAGGCTGAGATCTGTCCTGTAGTTTAAAGAGCATCTTAGCATATAATACCGGCGCTGCTGGAAGTGTCACAGGCTGAGGTCTGCCCTGTAGTTTAAAGAGCATCTTCGCATATAATACTGCCGCTGCTGGAAGTGTCACAGGCTGAGGTCTGCCCTTGTAGTTTAAAGAGCATCTTAGCATATAATACCACCGCTGCTGCACGTGTCACAGGCCGAGGTCTGTCCTGTAGTTTAAAGAGCATCTTAGCATATAATACAGGCTGAGATCTGTCCTGTAGTTTAAAGAGAATCTTAGCATATAATACCGGCGCTGCTGGAAGTGTCACGGCTGAGGTCTGCACTGTAGTTTAAAGAGCATCTTAGCATATAATACCGCCGCTGCTACACGTGTCACAGGCCGAGGTCTGTCCTGTAGTTTAAAGAGCATCTTAGCATATAATACAGGCTGAGATCTGTCCTGTAGTTTAAAGAGCATCTTAGCATATAATACCGGCGCTGCTGGAAGTGTCACGGCTGAGGTCTGCCCTGTAGTTTAAAGAGCATCTTAGCATATAATACCGCCGCTGCTGCACGTGTCACAGGCCGAGGTCTGCCCTGTAGTTTAAAGAGCATCTTAGCATATAATACCGCCGCTGCTGGAAGTGTCACAGGCTGAGGTCTGCCCTTGTAGTTTAAAGAGCATCTTAGCATATAATACCGCCGCTGCTGCACGTGTCACAGGCCGAGGTCTGTCCTGTAGTTTAAAGAGCATCTTAGCATATAATACAGGCTGAGATCTGTCCTGTAGTTTAAAGAGCATCTTAGCATATAATACCGGCGCTGCTGGAAGAGTCACGGCTAAGGTCTGCCCTGTAGTTTAAAGAGCATCTTAGCATATAATACCGCCGCTGCTACACGTGTCACAGGCCGAGGTCTGTCCTGTAGTTTAAAGAGCATCTTAGCATATAATACAGGCTGAGATCTGTCCTGTAGTTTAAAGAGCATATAATACCGGCGCTGCTGGAAGTGTCACGGCTGAGGTCTGCCCTGTAGTTTAAAGAGCATCTTAGCATATAATACCGCCGCTGCTGGACGTGTCACAGGCCGAGGTCTGCCCTGTAGTTTAAAGAGCATCTTAGCATATAATACGGCCGCTGCTGGAAGTGTCACAGGCTGAGGTCTGCCCTGTAGTTTAAAGAGCATCTTAGCATATAATACCGCCGCTCCTGGAAGTGTCACAGGCTGAGGTCTGCCTTGCAGTTTAAAGAGCATCTTAGCATATAATACCACCGCTGCTGCACGTGTCACAGGCTGAGGTCTGTCCTGTAGTTTAAAGAGCATCTTAGCATATAATACCGGCGCTGCTGGAAGTGTCACAGGCTGAGGTCTGCCCTGTAGTTTAAAGAGCATCTTAGCATATAATACCGGCGCTGCTGCACGTGTCACAGGCTGAGTTCTGCCCTGTAGTTTAAAGAGCATCTTAGCATATAATACCGGCACTGCTGCACATGTCACAGGCTGAGGTCTGCCCTGTAGTTTAAAGAGCATCTTAGCATATAATACCGCCGCTGCTGCACGTGTCACAGGCCGAGGTCTGCCCTGTAGTTTAAAGAGCATCTTAGCATATAATCCTGCCGCTGCTGCACGTGTCACAGGCTGGGGTCTGCCCTGTAGTTTAAAGAGCATCTTAGCATATAATACCGCCGCTGCTGCACGTGTCACAGGCCGAGGTCTGCCCTGTAGTTTAAAGAGCATCTTAGCATATAATACCGCCGCTGCTGGAAGTGTCACAGGCTGAGGTCTGCCCTGTAGTTTAAAGAGCATCTTAGCATATAATACCGCTGCTGCTGTAAGTGTCACAGGCTGAGGTCTGCCCTGTAGTTTAAAGAGCATCTTAGCATATAATACTGCCGCTCCTGGAAGTGTCACAGGCTGAGGTCTGCCCTGTAGTTTAAAGAGCATCTTAGCATATAATACCGCCGCTCCTGCACGTGTCACAGGCTGAGGTCTGCCCTGTAGTTTAAAGAGCACCTTAGCATATAATACCGCCGCTGCTGGAAGTGTCACAGGCTGAGGTCTGCCCTGTAGTTTAAAGAGCATCTTAGCATATAATACCGCCGCTGCTGCACGTGTCACAGGCCGAGGTCTGCCCTGTCGTTTAAAGAGCATCTTAGCATATAATACCGCCGCTGCTGGAAGTGTCACAGGCTGAGGTCTGCCCTGTAGTTTAAAGAGCATCTTAGCATATAATACCGCCGCTGCTGCACGTGTCACAGGCCGAGGTCTGCCCTGTAGTTTAAAGAGCATCTTAGCATATAATACCCCCGCTCCTGGAAGTGTCACAGGCTGAGGTCTGCCCTGTAGTTTAAAGAGCATCTTAGCATATAATACCGGCGCTGCTGCACGTGTCACAGGCTGAGGTCTGCCCTGTAGTTTAAAGAGCATCTTAGCATATAATACCGGCGCTGCTGGAAGTGTCACAGGCTGAGGTCTGCTCTGTAGTTTAAAGAGCATCTTAGCATATAATACCAGCGCTGCTGGAAGTGTCACAGGCTGAGGTCTGCCCTGTAGTTTAAAGAGCATCTTCGCATATAATTCCGCCGCTGCTGGAAGTGTCACAGGCTGAGGTATGTCCTGTAGTTTAAAGAGCATCTTAGCATATAATACCGCCGCTGCTGCACATGTCACAGGCCGAGGTCTGCCCTGTAGTTTAAAGAGCATCTTAGCATATAATACCGCCGCTGCTGGAAGTGTCACAGGCTGAGGTCTGCCCTGTAGTTTAACCACATCAATGCTTATGACATTCATCGTCAATGCTGACTTTTTTAAAATCCCATTGTTCATGACGAGCTCGTCATGAGTGTATGGAGGTGTACATCATGACGAGCTCAGCTCGTCATGAGCGTCCAAGGAGTTAAAGAGCATCTTAGCATATAATACCGCCGCTGCTGGAAGTGTCACAGGCTGAGGTCTGCCCTGTAGTTTAAAGAGCATCTTAGCATATAATACCACCGCTGCTGCACGGTCACAGACCGAAGTCTGTCCTGTAGTTTAAAGAACATCTTAGCATATAATACCGCCGCTGCTGAAAGTGTCACAGGCTGAGGTCTGCCCTGTGGTTTAAAGAGCATCTTAGCATATAATACCGCCGCTGCTGCACGTGTCACAGGCTGAGGTCTGTCCTGTAGTTTAAAGAGCATCTTAGCATATAATACCGGCGCTGCTGCACGTGTCACAGGCCGAGGTCTGTCCTGTAGTTTAAAGAGCATCTTAGCATATAATACCGCCGCTGCTGCATGTGTCACTGGCTGAGGTCTGCCCTGTAGTTTAAAGAGCATCTTAGCATATAATACCACCGCTGCTGCACGGTCACAGACCGAAGTCTGTCCTGTAGTTTAAAGAACATCTTAGCATATAATACCGCCGCTGCTGGAAGTGTCACAGGCTGAGGTCTGCCCCGTGGTTTAAAGAGCATCTTAGCATATAATACCGCCGCTGCTGCACGTGTCACAGGCTGAGGTCTGTCCTGTAGTTTAAAGAGCATCTTAGCATATAATACCGGCGCTGCTGCACGTGTCACTGGCTGAGGTCTGCCCTGTAGTTTAAAGAGCATCTTAGCATATAATACTGCCGCTCCTGGAAGTGTCACAGGCTGAGGTCTGCCCTGTAGTTTAAAGAGCATCTTAGCATATAATACCGGCGCTGCTGGAAGTGTCACAGGCTGAGGTCTGCCCTGTAGTTTAAAGAGCATCTTAGCAAATAATACCGCCGCTGCTGGAAGTGTCACAGGCTGAGGTCTGTCCTGTAGTTTATAGAGCAAAAGAGCATCTTAGCATATAATACCGCCGCTGCTGGAAGTGTCACAGGCTGAGGTCTGCCCTGTAGTTTAAAGAGCATCTTAGCATATAATACCGCCGCTGCTGCTGCACGGATCACATGCCTCGGTCTGTCCTGTAGTTTAAAGAGCAAAAGAGCATCTTAGCATATAATACCGCCGCTGCTGGAAGTGTCACAGGCTGAGGTCTGCCCTGTAGTTTAAAGAGCATCTTAGCATATAATACCGCCGCTCCTGCATGTGTCACAGGCTGATGTCTGTCTTGTAGTTTAAAGCGCATCTTTGCATGTAATACCAGCGCTGCTGGAAGTGTCACAGGCTGAGGTCTGCCCTGTAGTTTAAAGAGCATCTTAGCATATAATCCTGCCGCTGCTGCACGTGTCACAGGCTGGGGTCTGCCCTGTAGTTTAAAGAGCATCTTAGCATATAATACCGCCGCTCCTGGAAGTGTCACAGGCTGAGGTCTGCCCTGTAGTTTAAAGAGCATCTTAGCATATAATACCGCCGCTCCTGGAAGTGTCACAGGCTGTGGTCTGCCCTGTAGTTTAAAGAACATCTTAGCATATAATACCGCCGCTCCTGGAAGTGTCACAGGCTGAGGTCTGCCCTGTAGTTTAAAGAGCATCTTAGCATATAATACCGGCGCTGCTGCACGTGTCACAGGCTGAGGTCTGCCCTGTAGTTTAAAGAGCATCTTAGCATATAATACCGGCGCTGCTGGAAGTGTCACAGGCTGAGGTCTGCCCTGTAGTTTACAGAGCATCTTAGCATATAATACCGGCGCTGCTGGAAGTGTCACAGGCTGAGGTCTGCCCTGTAGTTTAAAGAGCATCTTCGCATATAATTCCGCCGCTGCTGGAAGTTGTCACAGGCTGAGGTCTGCCTTGCAGTTTAAAGAGCATCTTAGCATATAATACCGGCGCTGCTGCACGTGTCACAGGCCGAGGTCTGCCATGTAGTTTAAAGAGCATCTTAGCATATAATACCTCCGCTGCTGGAAGTGTCACAGGCTGAGGTCTGTCCTGTAGTTTAAAGAGCATCTTAGCATATAATACCGGCGCTGCTGGAAGTGTCACAGGCTGAGGTCTGCCCTGTAGTTTAAAGAGCATCTTAGCATATAATACCGGCGCTGCTGCACGTGTCACAGGCCGAGGTCTGTCCTGTAGTTTAAAGAGCATCTTAGCATATAATACCGCCGCTGCTGCACGTGTCACAGGCTGAGGTCTGCCCTGTAGTTTAAAGAGCATCTTAGCATATAATACCGGCGCTGCTGGAAGTGTCACAGGCTGAGGTCTGCCCTATAGTTTAAAGAGCATCTTAGCAAATAATACCGCCGCTGCTGGAAGTGTCACAGGCTGAGGTCTGTCCTGTAGTTTATAGAGCAAAAGAGCATCTTAGCATATAATACCACCGCTGCTGGAAGTGTCACAGGCTGAGGTCTGCCCTGTAGTTTGAAGAGCATCTTAGCATATAATACCGCCGCTGCTGCTGCACGGATCACATGCCGAGGTCTGTCCTGTAGTTTAAAGAGCAAAAGAGCATCTTAGCATATAATACCGCCGCTGCTGGAAGTGTCACAGGCTGAGGTCTGCCCTGTAGTTTAAAGAGCATCTTAGCATATAATACCGCCGCTCCTGCATGTGTCACAGGCTGAGGTCTGCCCTGTAGTTTAAAGAGCATCTTAGCAAATAATACCGCCGCTGCTGGAAGTTTTTATTTATTTATTTATTTATTGAAGTTTTGTATAGCGCTAGCTGGACCCGAGGGTATCAGAGCGCTTCACAGCAAATGTCACAGGCTGAGGTCTGTCCTGTAGTTTAAAGAGCAAAAGAGCATCTTAGCATATAATACCGCCGCTGCTGGAAGTGTCACAGGCTGAGGTCTGCCCTGTCGTTTAACCACATCAATGCTTATGACATTCATCGTCAATGCTGACTTTTTTAAAATCCCATTGTTCATGACGAGCTCGTCATGAGTGTATGGAGGTGTACATCATGACGAGCTCAGCTCGTCATGAGCGTCCAAGGAGTTAAAGAGCATCTTAGCATATAATACCGCCGCTGCTGCACGTGTCACAGGCCGAGGTCTGCCCTGTAGTTTAAAGAGCATCTTAGCATATAATACCGCCGCTGCTGCACGTGTCACAGGCTGAGGTCTGCCCTGTAGTTTAAAGAGCACCTTAGCATATAATACCACCGCTGCTGCACGTGTCACAGGCTGAGGTCTGCCCTGTAGTTTAAAGAGCACCTTAGCATATAATACCGCCGCTGCTGGAAGAGTCACAGGCTGAGGTCTGTCCTGTAGTTTAAAGAGCATCTTAGCATATAATACCGCCACTCCTGCACGTGTCACAGGCTGAGGTCTGCCCTGTAGTTTAAAGAGCACCTTAGCATATAATACCGCCGCTGCTGGAAGTGTCACAGGCTGAGGTCTGCCCTGTAGTTTAAAAGAGCATCTTAGCATATAATACCGCCGCTGCTGCACGTGTCACAGGCCGAGGTCTGCCCTGTCGTTTAAAGAGCATCTTAGCATATAATACCGCCGCTGCTGGAAGAGTCACAGGCTGAGGTCTGTCCTGTAGTTTAAAGAGCATCTTAGCATATAATACCGCCGCTGCTGGACGTGTCACAGGCTGAGGTCTGCCCTGTAGTTTAAAGAGCACCTTAGCATATAATACCGCCGCTGCTGGAAGTGTCACAGGCTGAGGTCTGCCCTGTAGTTTAAAGAGCATCTTAGCATATAATACCGCCGCTGCTGCACGTGTCACAGGCCGAGGTCTGCCCTGTCGTTTAAAGAGCATCTTAGCATATAATACCGCCGCTGCTGGAAGTGTCACAGGCTGAGGTCTGCCCTGTAGTTTAAAGAGCATCTTAGCATATAATACCGCCGCTCCCGGAAGTGTCACAGGCTGAGATCTGGCCTGTAGTTTAAAGAGCATCTTAGCATATAATACCGGCGCTGCTGGAAGTGTCACAGGCTGAGGTCTGCCCTGTAGTTTACAGAGCATCTTAGCATATAATACCGGCGCTGCTGGAAGTGTCACGGCTGAGGTCTGCCCTGTAGTTTAAAGAGCATCTTAGCATATAATACCGCCGCTGCTACACGTGTCACAGGCCGAGGTCTGTCCTGTAATTTAAAGAGCATCTTAGCATATAATACAGGCTGAGATCTGTCCTGTAGTTTAAAGAGCATCTTAGCATATAATGCCGGCGCTGCTGGAAGTGTCACGGCTGAGGTCTGCCCTGTAGTTTAAAGAGCATCTTAGCATATAATACCGCCGCTGCTGGACGTGTCACAGGCCGAGGTCTGCCCTGTAGTTTAAAGAGCATCTTAGCATATAATATGGCCGCTGCTGGAAGTGTCACAGGCTGAGGTCTGCCCTGTAGTTTAAAGAGCATCTTAGCATATAATACCGCCGCTCCTGGAAGTGTCACAGGCTGAGGTCTGCCTTGCAGTTTAAAGAGCATCTTAGCATATAATACCACCGCTGCTGCACGTGTCACAGGCTGAGGTCTGTCCTGTAGTTTAAAGAGCATCTTAGCATATAATACCGGCGCTGCTGGAAGTGTCACAGGCTGAGGTCTGCCCTGTAGTTTAAAGAGCATCTTAGCATATAATACCGGCGCTGCTGCACGTGTCACAGGCTGAGTTCTGCCCTGTAGTTTAAAGAGCATCTTAGCATATAATACCGGCACTGCTGCACGTGTCACAGGCTGAGGTCTGCCCTGTAGTTTAAAGAGCATCTTAGCATATAATACCGCCGCTGCTGCACGTGTCACAGGCCGAGGTCTGCCCTGTAGTTTAAAGAGCATCTTAGCATATAATACCGCCGCTGCTGCACGTGTCACAGGCCGAGGTCTGCCCTGTAGTTTAAAGAGCATCTTAGCATATAATACCGCTGCTGCTGTAAGTGTCACAGGCTGAGGTCTGCCCTGTAGTTTAAAGAGCATCTTAGCATATAATACCGGCGCTGCTGGAAGTGTCACAGGCTGAGGTCTGCCCTGTAGTTTAAAGAGCATCTTAGCATATAATACCGGCGCTGCTGCACGTGTCACAGGCTGAGTTCTGCCCTGTAGTTTAAAGAGCATCTTAGCATATAATACCGGCACTGCTGCACGTGTCACAGGCTGAGGTCTGCCCTGTTGTTTAAAGAGCATCTTAGCATATAATACCGCCGCTGCTGCACGTGTCACAGGCCGAGGTCTGCCCTGTAGTTTAAAGAGCATTTTAGCATATAATCCTGCCGCTGCTGCACGTGTCACAGGCTGGGGTCTGCCCTGTAGTTTAAAGAGCATCTTAGCATATAATACCGCCGCTGCTGCACGTGTCACAGGCCGAGGTCTGCCCTGTAGTTTAAAGAGCATCTTAGCATATAATACCGCCGCTGCTGGAAGTGTCACAGGCTGAGGTCTGCCCTGTAGTTTAAAGAGCATCTTAGCATATAATACCGCTGCTGCTGTAAGTGTCACAGGCTGAGGTCTGCCCTGTAGTTTAAAGAGCATCTTAGCATATAATACCGCCGCTCCTGGAAGTGTCACAGGCTGAGGTCTGCCCTGTAGTTTAAAGAGCATCTTAGCATATAATACCGCCGCTCCTGCACGTGTCACAGGCTGAGGTCTGCCCTGTAGTTTAAAGAGCACCTTAGCATATAATACCGCCGCTGCTGGAAGTGTCACAGGCTGAGGTCTGCCCTGTAGTTTAAAGAGCATCTTAGCATATAATACCGCCGCTGCTGCACGTGTCACAGGCCGAGGTCTGCCCTGTCGTTTAAAGAGCATCTTAGCATATAATACCGCCGCTGCTGGAAGTGTCACAGGCTGAGGTCTGCCCTGTAGTTTAAAGAGCATCTTAGCATATAATACCGCCGCTCCCGGAAGTGTCACAGGCTGAGATCTGGCCTGTAGTTTAAAGAGCATCTTAGCATATAATACCGGCGCTGCTGGAAGTGTCACAGGCTGAGGTCTGCCCTGTAGTTTAAAGAGCATCTTCGCATATAATACCGCCGCTGCTGGAAGTGTCACAGGCTGAGATCTGTCCTGTAGTTTAAAGAGCATGTTAGCATATAATACCGGCGCTGCTGCACGTGTCACAGGCTGAGGTCTGTCCTGTAGTTTAAAGAGCATCTTAGCATATAATACCGCCGCTGCTGCACGTGTCACAGGCCGAGGTCTGCCCTGTAGTTTAAAGAGCATCTTAGCATATAATACCGCCGCTGCTGGAAGTGTCACAGGCTGAGGTCTGCCCTGTAGTTTAAAGAGCATCTTAGCATATAATACCGCTGCTGCTGTAAGTGTCACAGGCTGAGGTCTGCCCTGTAGTTTAAAGAGCATCTTAGCATATAATACCGCCGCTCCTGGAAGTGTCACAGGCTGAGGTCTGCCCTGTAGTTTAAAGAGCATCTTAGCATATAATACCGGCGCTGCTGGAAGTGTCACAGGCTGAGGTCTGCCCTGTAGTTTAAAGAGCATCTTAGCATATAATACCGCTGCTGCTGCACGTGTCACTGGCTGAGGTCTGCCCTGTAGTTTAAAGAGCATCTTAGCATATAATTCCGCCGCTGCTGGAAGTGTCACAGGCTGAGGTCTGCCCTGTAGTTTAAAGAGCATCTTAGCATATAATACCGCCGCTGCTGGAAGTGTCACAGGCTGAGGTCTGCCCTGTAGTTTAAAGAGCATCTTAACATATAATACCGCCTCTGCTGCACGTGTCACAGGCCGATGTCTGTCCTGTAGTTTAAAGAGCATCTTAGCATATAATACCGCCGCTGCTGCACGTGTCACAGGCCGAGGTCTGTCCTGTAGTTTAAAGAGCATCTTAGCATATAATACCGCCGCTGCTGCACGTGTCACAGGCCGAGGTCTGCCCTGTAGTTTAAAGAGCATCTTAGCATATAATACCGCCGCTGCTGGAAGTGTCACAGGCTGAGGTCTGCCCTTGTAGTTTAAAGAGCATCTTAGCATATAATACCGCCGCTGCTGCACGTGTCACAGGCCGAGGTCTGTCCTGTAGTTTAAAGAGCATCTTAGCATATAATACAGGCTGAGATCTGTCCTGTAGTTTAAAGAGCATCTTAGCATATAATACCGGCGCTGCTGGAAGTGTCACGGCTGAGGTCTGCCCTGTAGTTTAAAGAGCATCTTAGCATATAATACCGCCGCTGCTACACGTGCACAGGCCGAGGTCTGTCCTGTAGTTTAAAGAGCATCTTAGCATATAATACAGGCTGAGATCTGTCCTGTAGTTTAAAGAGCATCTTAGCATATAATACCGCCGCTGCTGGAAGTGTCACGGCTGAGGTCTGCCCTGTAGTTTAAAGAGCATCTTAGCATATAATACCGCCGCTCCTGCACATGTCACAGGCCGAGGTCTGCCCTGTAGTTTAAAGAGCATCTTAGCATATAATACCGCCGCTGCTGGAAGTGTCACAGGCTGAGGTCTGCCCTGTAGTTTAAAGAGCATCTTAGCATATAATACCGCCGCTGCTGGAAGTGTCACTGGCTGAGGTCTGCCCTGTAGTTTAAAGAGCATCTTAGCATATAATACCGCCGCTGCTGGAAGTGTCACAGGCTGAGGTCTGCCCTGTAGTTTAAAGAGCATCTTAGCATATAATACCACCGCTGCTGCACGGTCACAGACCGAAGTCTGTCCTGTAGTTTAAAGAGCATCTTAGCATATAATACCGGCGCTGCTGCACGTGTCACAGGCCGAGGTCTGCCCTGTAGTTTAAAGAGCATCTTAGCATATAATACCGCCGCTGCTGCACGTGTCACAGGCTGAGGTCTGCCCTGTAGTTTAAAGAGCATCTTAGCATATAATACCACCGCTGCTGCACGGTCACAGACCGAAGTCTGTCCTGTAGTTTAAAGAGCATCTTAGCATATAATACCGGCGCTGCTGCACGTGTCACAGGCCGAGGTCTGCCCTGTAGTTTAAAGAGCATCTTAGCATATAATACCGCCGCTGCTGGAAGTGTCACAGGCTGAGGTCTGCCCTGTAGTTTAAAGAGCATCTTAGCATATAATACCGCCGCTGCTGGAAGTGTCACTGGCTGAGGTCTGCCCTGTAGTTTAAAGAGCATCTTAGCATATAATACCGCCGCTGCTGGAAGTGTCACAGGCTGAGGTCTGCCCTGTAGTTTAAAGAGCATCTTAGCATATAATACCACCGCTGCTGCACGGTCACAGACCGAAGTCTGTCCTGTAGTTTAAAGAGCATCTTAGCATATAATACCGGCGCTGCTGCACGTGTCACAGGCCGAGGTCTGCCCTGTAGTTTAAAGAGCATCTTAGCATATAATACCGCCGCTGCTGCACGTGTCACAGGCTGAGGTCTGCCCTGTAGTTTAAAGAGCATCTTAGCATATAATACCACCGCTGCTGCACGGTCACAGACCGAAGTCTGTCCTGTAGTTTAAAGAGCATCTTAGCATATAATACCGGCGCTGCTGCACGTGTCACAGGCCGAGGTCTGCCCTGTAGTTTAAAGAGCATCTTAGCATATAATACCGCCGCTGCTGGAAGTGTCACAGGCTGAGGTCTGCCCTGTAGTTTAAAGAGCATCTTAGCATATAATACCGCCGCTGCTGCACGTGTCACAGGCTGAGGTCTGCCCTGTAGTTTAAAGAGCATCTTAGCATATAATACCGCCGCTGCTGCACGTGTCACAGGCTGAGGTCTGCCCCATTGTATCTATGTTTTATGTGTTTAGACGCATGTGTCGGTTTCGTATCTGATCTGTGTATTTCATGTACTCTGAAGTCCGTCTGTAGTGTAACTGGTTCGATTGTAAGGCGCTCGGACACCTTCGGGTTAAGTTCGCGCTATATAGGAACGCATACATCTGTTCACTTGCCGCTGGAGCTTTAGATCCGCAGTGGGACGGACACTTCTGTTGGCTTTGGGATTGCACTGCTGTGGACACTGGAACCTGGCCCGGCTTTGGCTAAGCATTTGCTAAGCTCAGCTTATGCTTGTTCACTCAGCAGGTAGAGCGGACTTCTTGGCAGAGTAAACACATGTGCAAGGACTAGAGAGAAGGGAGAATAACACACACCTGCGTCTATTGAGGAGCAGAAAGCGACGATCAGCAGGGCGGGTACCCGCCTGAACGCATCGCTCCGCTGAGCACTCCGCCTGGTATTAGAACCTGTGATTTGCAGACCCCATGGCCTCGCATCCCGGAGTTGCACAGAGATCTCTGCCGTAGGTGCATCACCCCGCTGAGCACTCTGCTTGGTATTCGATCCAGTGACGCGCAGAGGCTCTACAGCACTGCGGTTCTTCGTTGCACAAACACCGCTGCCCCTGGTGCATTACCCCACTGGGCCTCTGTCTGGTCTTAGAAGGTGGGATTCTCGTAGTGTGTATATAACCTCAAGTGACCTCTGTCCAGGCCCTGGTGACCTCGTGCTTACAGCAGACTCCAGTCTTTGCGTCAGACTTACGCCTGGTATCCCACTCACACTACGACCTGCAATATGTTTTTTTATTGTTTCTATGGTCTTGCTATGTTCATTAGTTTCCCCTTTCTCTCTTTCTCGTGGTTACTTTGACTGTAATCTTTCATATCATGTCTTTATAATTGTCATGTATCTCTTTTTCTCTTTCCATTTTACCATTATTTTCAATTCTCTGGCTCTGTTCCCTTTGTTTTTCCTTCGCCATCACCCTTTTCCATCTCCCAGTCTTGGTGTATGTATCTGGCATTGTCTTTTTACTCTCTCTTTTTATGTGTTGCCCTTTTCCAACTCGGTCCTTCCCTCCAGTCCTTTGATGGACTTTACTACATCTGTCTGCCACTCCTTGCTGTGTTCATTTTCTTAAAACAGAGGAATCCACGTTGGAGGTCGATAAGATGCAACAAGAACCTGAGAACTCCCACCTACTCCCCTCTGAGTGTGTTTTTGAAGCAGGGCATTCTCTAGGGGCTTGGACAGGAGCAGAGAGCGGGCTGCTGCGCCCCGCTCTGTTCGTTTGGAACAGCTTGGCTTCCATGTGCAGATCCTGTGGCCACCCGTGCGCCGCAGGTGGCCACCCATGTGCCGCAGGTGGCCACCCGTGCGCCGCAGGTGGCCACCCGTGGGCCGCAGGTGGCCACCCGTGGGCCGCAGGTGGCCACCCGTGGGCCGCAGGTGGCCACCCGTGGGCCGCAGGTGGCCACCCGTGGGCCGCACGTGGCCACCCGTGGGCCGCACGTGGCCACCCGTGGGCTGCACGTGGCCACCCGTGCCCTGCAGGTGGCCGCACGTGGCCACCTGTGGGCCGCACGTGGCCACCCATGGGCCGCACGTGGCCACCCATGGGCCGCACGTGGCCACCCCTGCGCCACAGGTGGCCACCCGTGGGCCACACTTGGCCACCCGTGGGCCGCACATGGCCACCCGTGCGCTGCAGGTGGCCGCCCGTGACCACCCGTGGGCCGCACGTGGCCACCCCTGCGCCACAGGTGGCCACCCGTGGGCCACACTTGGCCACCCGTGGGCCGCACATGCGCAGTCTCCACAACCCAGGGCTTATGGGCGTCGATTCACTAAAAACACAAGAGGTTGTGGAAGTGACAACACATGCCCTTTGACCCCTGACAACATTAAAGGAAGTGATGTCATAGAACCTTTACTCCAATGATGTCAAAGCCAGTGCAGTTTGGAGTAAAGTCCACCAGACTCCATCACAATATTCCATGTAGCACCCCATATAGGCCTCTGTATGTCCAGTGAGAACCCATATGTGCAGCACAGCCCCACAAGAACAGATGTGGCCTCCAGTGTGAAACCGTATGTGCAGCACGGTCCAAGGGGAACCGATGTGACCTCCAGTGAGAACCTGTTTCTGCAGCACAGCCCAACAAGAACAGATGTGGCCTCCAGTGTGAAACCATATGTGCAGCACGGTCCAAGGGGAACAGATGTGGCCTCCAGTGAGAACCTGTTTGTGCAGCACAGCCCCACAAGAACAGATGTGGCCTCCAGTGTGAAACCATATGTGCAGCATGGTCCAGGGGGAACAGATGTGGCCTCCAGTGAGAACCTGTTTGTGCAGCACAGCCCCACAAGAATAGATGTTATGTTATAAGGAATTTGTAACGTGCTAACTTTCACTCCAGGGAGCATCATGGCGCTGAGTGGATCCCTAACAAACACAATGACAGAGAATGGGAATTGATTTAGACGAGTGATCTGCATAGAGCATCAGGGGCTGTAAAGATCCAAGTTTGCAGAGCTTTCCTAAAAAGGGTTTCTGATTGGATGAAAAGTAGGTGGTTGGGGAGTTGGTTCCAGACCTTGGTCCCAAGAACTGCAATAGAATTTCCCCCTTTACAGAACTCTATTCACTCCACTTGCTCTATCCCGTTTTTCACCAGGAATTCCCTCTACCTGCTGGTCCTGTCCTTACCCCTCTGCTGATCTCAAACACATGCTGTTTGACTGTCCTCCCACTTCCCAGTTTTGGCAGTCAGTTTGGAAGCAAATACAAAACATGTTCCAGGTCCCCTTTTCCTCCTCACAAGTTTTTCTAGGCTCCCTTTCACCGGACCTTCCTCTCTCTCCCAGACACTACCTTTTACTCGAACTCTTCATAGCTGTAGCTTTTCATATCATCACTTCCAATTGGAAGCAAGCTGCAAATGTTTCCTACCAATCTTGGTGGAATGCGGTCTGTTTTCATCACTGTCGAGATACCAGTTATGTATCCCCCATCTCCCGAGCCATCAAATGTGGCCTGGCTTGGCTTCCCTTGGTAACATATCTTTCATCCTCTGCTCCTGCACATCCCTCTCCAGATTCTGCAACAGTTGAAGTACGCAAACCACCATGATTCTCTTGTTACCTGTTTTTCTTATGTCCTGATTGCTATAATTACTAAGTTCCAATATAATGTATTTTACTTTTCACTTGTAATCACATGATATGTTCATAATTCCTCATGCTTGTTATGCTTACTTTTTATGAAATTGTTATTGTATTACTTATTTCATCCATCTACTTATTGTAACTCTTATTCCCCTCCTTCCCCTCCCTCCTCCCTTTTACTTTCTTCAATAAATCAAACTTAAAAAAAAAAAGAAATTCCCGCTTTGAGACACATCTGAAGGCTGGGGGTTTAACACCTTAGCTGCGGCGCAATTCCCTCCCCAGTGCTGCGCTGTCCATTCAAACTAGTGCTGAATGAACGTCCAATGGACGTGCGCAGCACTGGGGAGGTAGTGCTGCCGTCGGCCAACGCACCGACGCAGCACTTAAGGGGTTAATAGATTTGCGTTAGATGATCTGAGAGTACGGTGTGGGACATAGCGTAAATCCTGGGCCTGAGGAATGACAAATTCTAAAGGTAATTGTCAAGATCTTGAAGAGGGTTCTTTTGTGGATGGGTAGCGAATGCAGTGCTTCCAGTGCAGCAGATGCTGATGAGCTCTGGGCCGTTTTAGTACTCGCCTGGCTGCTGCATGTTGTATGTAGTTTGTGTAGGGCCAACTTGTTTGCTCCTGCATAGAGGCTGTTGCAGTAATCCCATGTGGAGGTGAACAGGGCCACTGCGACTGCTTCTCTAGCCGTGCAGGGGAGTTGGTTGAAGAACTTTCTAAGTGACTTCATCAGATAGAAGCAGATTCCAGCCACTGCTAGGGATTGCTGGGGAAAGTAAAGTGCTTAGTCAATTTTGACCCCCAGATTCCTAGCTACCATTAACGTATGGAATGTTGGGGGGCCACCGTAGTCTAGGGGAGAAGGTGTTAGCTTTCCCTAGTGGCATGATTTCAGTTTTTTCTGAGTTACATTTTAATTGATAATGACAATGCCTTTTATTTGTGTTTTGAAAAGCAACACCTATATAAAAAGGCATTGTTATTTCTAATGCCAATAGCTCAAACTCTCGCAAATGCGAGACCACTTTAATGGTGGCGGTGCCCCTATCTTTAGATGCTGCTTACCGTATTCAGGTTACAGTGAGTAAGGGGCTCGGTCAACATTAAAGTGAAAGCAGGTATGGGGTGCTTTCACCTAAAGTGGGGGGGGGAAATGAACGAAGAAAACATCTGTAACACGGCTGCTAAAGAGAAAGCAGCCCGTGCTGGCAATTAAATAAATAAACAAGCGCATCCGCTAATGTCAAAGCGTACCGCAACGTAAATTAAATATTTAAATAAGCGCGGCCGCTATAGTTAAAGCGGACCACGCTGTAATTTAAATGAATGCATTACTAATAATGTAAAAGCGTGCAGCAATGTTGTGGGTGCAATAGGGGAAGATCATTAAAGCCAATAATGCTCACCAACTACATAAAGCAGACCGTGAAACAACAAAAGAAAAACGTCCAGTCGTTATGGAAGGTTATAAATGCAGACAAGGCAGTACCAAAGAGGGACGACCCAGCCTATTCCCAAATGAAAAGCAACGATTTTGCAAGGACAGTAACAGGAATCAATTGAAAAGGTGGGCAAGGTTTGGGTAGATCTTCTATTCAGGGGTACTCATAGTACGGCCCGCGGGCCAGTGGCGGCCCGGCAAGCCTTCCCCGGCGGCCCGCGGACCTTTCAGACATCGTACCCGAGTTGTTTTTTTTTAAAAAAAGGCTGTCTGCAACCAGAGCTGGCTCCGAGACTCTGCTGCCTGTGGGGGCCGGGTGATTTCCGCCGTAGTGAGAGTGGGGCTGCAGGGGCGCTGGAGAGGTGAAAATAGCCTCATTCACATGCTAATGGTCTTTTAAAGACCTGTGAAATGCTTGGGTGCGGCTGTGTGCGAGCGCCTGGAAGCTGTCACAGCCCGGGAAGGGGGGGGGGGGGGTGGGGGAGGGCACACAGGCAGGGTACTGGCCCAAGCCCAATATTTACTGCTGAGACCCCGTCCCACCCTCTTGCTCGCCGTTAATGGCCCTTCGGGTAGAGCCCGCAGCCCCGCTCCGCTAGCCATCAGGACCAATCTCCACCGCAGCCCGCGCGTAGCTATCGATGGCTTCTCTTGCCCCGGGCTCCCGTTTTGATATGCTAATCCGCCCGAGTCCAAAACTCTGCAGAGATCATATTAATGTTGCTCATACCGAGCCCGGCCTCCCCGCAGCTGCATATGCACAGATCCAATTTCAAAAGAAATTAACGAGGGCACATTCTCTGCTTTTAATGAGTCAAAAGTATGTTTGTTAGTATGTTTCCCTGTAAAGCGCTTCAGCCGCAAAATGTCAAAGCGCTGTATTGGTAGTTAGTGTTATGTAATCTATCGATTGTCCACTTCTTATTGGCCCCAGAGAGATGAAAGGTCGAGGGGGTGCGCCAGAACTGGAACCGGTGGTTTGCAGGCTGCCCACAAGCCGTTGCAGCGTGTGCATTATTCCACTGAGAAGATTTACATGGTTCCTTTACATTTAACTAATAGCCGGGGCGTTTAATAATACTCCCTTTTTATTCTGCATGAAAACTCTGCCCCCTTTGGAGCTGCCACGTCTAAATATTTCATAAAAAGATAACACGCTGACACTTGGCCTCTGTCGTCTGTGATGTGAAGTCTGGATGGCAAACTCCAGCGAAAAAAAATCAGACAAGCTACGGTCTGGCTGCTTTTGTGATCATGCAGCCGTCCTGCCCCAGGCATCTTTCGGTGCTTAAACGGCGCCGTCGCCCCTGGGCCAGGAAGAGAGGCCCCGACAGCCACGAGAGTGCAGAGAGAGAGAGCGGGAGGGAGGGAGGGATGGGGAGAGAGAGAGAGAGAGAGAGAGAGAGAGAGAGAGAGGGAGAGAGAGAGAGAGAGCGAGAGAGAGAGCGAGAGCGGGAGGGAGGGAGGGATGGGGAGAGAGAGAGCGGGAGGGAGGGAGGGATGGGGAGAGAGACAGAGAGAGAGAGGGAGGGAGAGAGAGCGAGAGAGAGAGAGAGCGGGAGGGAGGGAGGGATGGGGAGAGAGAGAGAGCGGGAGGGAGGGAGGGATGGGGAGAGAGAGAGAGAGCGGGAGGGATGGGGAGAGAGAGAGAGCGGGAGGGATGGATGGGGAGAGAGAGAGAGGGAGAGAGAGAGAGAGAGAGAGAGAGAGAGGGAGGGAGAGAGAGAGAGCGGGAGGGAGGGATGGGGAGAGAGAGAGAGAGGGAGGGAGGGGGAGAGAGAGAGAGAGAGAGCGAGGGAGGGAGGGGGAGAGAGAGAGAGAGATAGATAGATATCTATGTGTGTGTGTGTATGCCAGGTATTGTAGCTCAGTGGACGAAGGCGTCTGCTGCAGGGACCTGTGTTCAACCTCATGGTCGCAGTTTTTTTTTTGTTGCTCTAGGCCCGCCCCCTCCCCCACTGACCCCGCCCCCACCGGTGCGGCCCTCGGACACAAACCACACTGTAAATTTGGCCCCCAAGAGAAAGTTTGTGAGTACCCATGTTCTATGTCATACCTTAATACAGCATGTCTCGCAGAGCAGCACATGCGCTGGACAGGCTCGACCTAAAAACCTCCTCGGGATGAGCTACTTACACAGTGTGCAGCACTTTGGAGATGTTTATTCCAACGTCCCTCCCCTGGCATGTAGCCCCATCCAGTCTCCTGAGGGGATGCGGAGAGATACTTCTGCACTGTGCCTAATCGCATCAGGTTGAGAAGAGGTACTTGAGAAGGTTGATGCACCTCCTGCGTCGACGTGAGTAGGGATTGTTTTATACACATGCAAAGTTAGCAAGTGTCTTGCCACACACTGCAATAATCTTTGAAGTCTGCAACAATTTGCATAAAGTCTGAAAACAGCAAACCTTTGTAAGTCCGAAATAGTCATCCGCAGCAGCCATCTTGATTGCTTTTTATGCAGAGGTGTAGCAGGGAAGAGAGAATAAGGCAAGATGGTTGCCACAGTGGGATGCGCGCAGAACAGTTTATTACATCGAAGGGGATTACATCGAAGGGGAATACCTACAAAGGGTCCCATTATTCAGTTTTACAAATCCATCCAAATAAAGGCATTTTTAACCTATGCTCAGGGATTCCGTATGGGGAAATACCAAAGAACAGAAACCTACTGCATAGAACCTGTACGACAGAGACACGGCAGGGCACACTGCATTTCTGAGGCAGCATCACCAACTTTACCAGCAAACACGAGAGACTTTTCAGGAAAAAACTGATTTGATTGTTTTGTTGACTTCAAGGCCGTTTTTGACCGCGTGCCCAGATACCAACTATGGCTCAAACTGCGGAAATGAGGGATTCCACCAGCGCTTTTGCAAGCCACAATCGAGCTACACACTAATACATAGATCCGTATAAAACTTGGAGACGGATCCTATGTCTCCAGGAAAATACAAACATCACATGGAGTGAAAACAAGGTTGTGTGCTGACGCCCCTCCTTTTTAATCTCTTCATTTCAGACTTGTCGGAATCACTCGATGAAGTCAACTTTCATCCTCCAAAACTTGCCGGGGTAAGAGTCAGAAATGTATTGTATGCGGATGACCTTGTCCTGCTCAGCCACACCAAGGTCGGCTTGCAGAGACTACTCGATCGGCTGTCTCCCTACACCACCAAAAATGAATTAGAACTGAACTTATCAAAGAAGAGGGCAATCGCCTTCGGGTTAAGGAAATACCAAGGTGGCGGTTGGCAGTTCAAGGGTAAAAGTACTGACAGGGCCGCTTCATATAAATATCTGGGGTCCACATGGACAGAAGGGGTTCATTCTCAAAACATAGACTAGGTAGAAACCGAAGCTTTGACAATCCAGGTGGCATTTAAGAACCTCGCAAGGTAGTTGTCCGGTCCAAGCCTGACCCCTCTCATAAGTGTCATGAAGGTAAACCCTCAATTATCTCACCTACAGCCAGGAGATCATGCAAGGAAAAGACAACAGCCTTGTGAACAAAATAATAACAAGAATCTTCAAACAAATGCTGAGCCTTCCAAAAAACCCATCCTCTGCTCAAATACGACTTGAGTTTGGTCTCCAAGATCACCGAGCTGTAGTGGCTGGAGCATTTATCAGGTTGTGTAACAAGTTATGTACTTCCAGAGAAGGAAACTTGGAGGCTTTTTTGTGGCAGAAAATTTCAGCCGGTCAGTTAGGGAGATCGTACCATTGTTATTTACAAAAATCTTTAAAACTCCTTGATGCAGAAGAAATCTGGAGCTCCAATCCATCGCAGCAGGCACTTAAAACCTACATCAAAAGAAATGGCCGGTTGTGGTCCTTCCATTAAGACAGAGCCCAACTGGCACCAATGTAACCATGCCTGGTCAATCATATCAGCGTCTAAGCCAGGGATTGTGACGCCTCATACGTCATGCACCTACTCAATGATGTGGAAAAAAAGATTTTTGGCCCTCACAATGGGCGAATAGCAATTTTTGTATCACTTGCCAGGTTGGCGCCGCACAAACACCAACATAACGTGCCGGGGGTGTGGGAGCAGCAAGGAAACAATCTAGCACGTGGTATGTCTTTGCCCTGCACTGCCTAATGATCGAAAGATTTTGCTAAAGGGCGAATGGAACAAACTCGGCATTCACACTTGTCGACAAGCTATCCTTGCATCTATGAATCAGGACAATCCACTACTTAATATCCGGTTCACCAAGTTTGTCACAAAAGCACTAAAAAGACTTCTAAACTGCGAGAGCCAGAAAGCTAATAACTTTTAATCCATGAAGGGGAGACCCAAGCCTGATGGTGATTTTGTCGATCTATTTACTTCACTGTACTATTTGACAGAGGTCGAATATGGCACTTTGCACATTGTTTACTTATTGTCTCTGTCTTGTGCGACCCTGGAACCTTTAACGATTATAGGCAGGGGTTCTACTTATTTACAAATAGAATTGCACTATTACCGGCTTAGCTATCAGCTTTTCAATAATGACCAATGTCTTGTCCCGTGGCCTTAGTCGATGCCAAAACTAGAACGGATCACCACGGCTCTCAACTGTTTCTTAGAAAGGGCCAATTGTGTAGATAAAGTTTACATTTTAACTGCATGAACAAATATGGATTATTAGGTTATTAAACAATTATTTACTTTTGAACTTCATATCCTTCTATTATTTACCATTTGCTTGCGACAGTATTAATGTATTAAATGTCCGCATTAAGGTGGATCTAAAAAAAGCACGAAGAAATAACGTAAGCAATGACACAGGGTAGTAAACAAGCGTTAACTAAACTCCTATGTGTAAATATTTTAACAATTGTTCGATAAACGTTTTTTATTGATGCATGCCCATTATTGTAATGATTTTTTCCAATCAAACAATAAAGTATAACACAACACATAGATTTGATTGTTCAACATCCTCAAAAGATAGCAAGTAACTAGCAAATAATTTACCAGTCAGCACAGTGACAGTCTTAAGTTTCCACTGCCTCACTATATAAAAGAAAAGGTGAGGTAAGAAAGTGCTGCAGTGTCACCAGCTGAGAGGGAATGAGTAAACTTGTAGAGCAGCAAAAAAGTCCAGATAAACATTTCTAGCCGATTTCCAAACGACTGACAGAGAAAGCTAAGCACAAGAAGATACATGAAGAGCAACACATAATTGTTTGAAAAGTGCTAGCTCTACTTTTATTCATATAGTTGGCAACCTATGGAATGTTGAATCCGCACTTCTTTTTAACTCTACTGGGAATCTCAACCTGTTAACTTTAGAATGCCTTGAAAAGGCGTATGGCTGGCCTTTCTGTTACCAACACACCCAGAGGTATGTATGGTTCAGTCTGCGTTTTCAAAAGGCTACAGAAATAGCCTAAAGGTGTTAAAGTTGTCTGACGCTTAATAAAAAAAAATACCCATTTTGTTAAAGTCTGAGCTTTGTGCCCAGTGCTGTCTAACAGACCTAATGCTACTCACATACAAAGCACAGGCTTTGGGGCCACGTTTCAACCATTGCATTTCTTGCACAGGTGCCTTTCTGCCATGTGCTTGAGACTTTATTAACCAGGCCTTGGCCCAGCCCCGTGGGGAGTCCATCTCTCATCCACTGCCACTGTGTGACCTCCCTCCTCCTCTCAAGTGTTTGCACTAAATTGCATCAGATACTCCTGTACTCATATGTCTCTAATCTCAGTATGTGATTCCCCCATGAAACCCAGACACACTGGCTGGGTCAATGTTTGTTTTTAAACGGCCTGAAAATAATTGTATTTGTTAGTATGATTAATTATTTGTGTTGTGTTAGAAATACAATTAAATGCAGTATAAGAAGGGTCTTGGCGTGGTACCTCGTTTCCAGCGAATCAGAGTAAACCGGGTTTATTCAAAGCTGCCAATAATGGACCGCACCAGTACAATGAGTATCAGTAAAATGTGAAGTTACGACACCCACAGATTATTTGCGAGTTTCAATTTTCATTCAGCGTTCGTGTATAGAGCGCTAGGCCATGGCACTAGCACGCTGTGTCGTTAAGCCACCAACGCCGACATTGCACAAGAATCAGTTGACATACCACACAAAGCACGTCATCCCAGACTGCACTAAACCTGGGTTTTTATGAATCCGAACACAAGGACAGACCTATAGAAAGGGAGAGCCTGGCATGAGAATGGCCAACAGCCGGTGCCCTCTGTAAAGGGGGGCAGCATGGTTGAGCAATCAGTGGAACCACAGCCCCTTTGGACTGCGTTTTGTTTTTTTTATAACAGATTTATTTGATTTTATTATTTTTATTAGAAGAAACAGAATAAAACATATACACAAGGCGTCATGCATAAATGTTTACCTTCTAAGTACAGTTTAAAACGTGACGTTATTCTGTACATTGTGCTAAAGGTAACATACATACGTGAGCATGTTACAGGTACCAGTTCTGCAATTGACCAGTAGATCTTTGTACATGTCCAAGGACCAATGACTGCTGTTATAATTCTTATTACTAAAACCCTTAGCATCTGAACATCCCCCCTCCTCCCTAAGAGTTAACTATTAGGGCGGCCTTTCTCTTAATCAGTTGTGTGGTGAGTCGTGGGCGGATTTCCTCCTATCTTTGGCGTTAATTGTACACTTTATGTACGCATCAAGTTCAAATATTGGATTGCTGTAAGGTGGTTAAGTGCTCTATCTGTATGATATCTCCATCTACACTACACATATCCCTGCCAGGCTTCCCCGCTGTGTGTCTGTTCCGGGGCATGTCTAGTTATCTGCTGTTACTGTGTGTGAATCGTCCACATTCCTCTGGGGTTCATCCTAGTCCAGGGCTGTAGAGGATTCCAATAATGCATCAACCCACACGGGTGGGGTGCATACCCAGCTAACACCAGCCATGTGGCCTCTTCGATTGACAAAGGACCTAAACGGACCAGCGTATATGAGTGAGGAAGGGTGCCATTAAGCCAAATATGGTGTTGCCAAGCTGTAAGCGAACCTCAAGTGCTCGATAGGGATAATACGCTACCAGAACAGCTGTTGCAGTGTAATCATGAAACAAATTGTCATCTGTGTTCACTGCCAGTACCCAAGAGTAAAAGACTTCAAATGGATCCGCAGGATCCGCTCCTACTACAAAAATCAAAGACATTCCTTCATCAGGGACACCATAATTTCTCAAGAAATCCCTGTGCGGGCAAGATTGTGTGCAGTAATGTTATGTCCCATTAGGAAAGTAGGAAGAACAACTTACTAACAGGCAGCACCAGGGCAAATAAGAAAGTAACCTTTTTTATATAACATCAAGCTTGAAAGATCCTATAAAAACATCAATATAGGAGGATGTCCCATCACAGCCGCCTCCGGAGGCCGAGGTGAGGTATTGTGGACAAGCACAAGCACTACTCAAGTGTCTTGCAGATGAGAACCAGACCAAACGTTGGTAGCACTATGTTGTAGGGATTCTGTACATATACAGAACTATGCACAGAAAAACGGGACCTCAGTGAATAGGGGTGTACCGACCTACCACATCTGTACCCAAACTCCCAAACCAACTAGATATAGTGTCTCATTCGTTCTCAGTCTACAGCAGAGCTACTAATGATTAGACAGCCTAGAACACCCACTCTACCTTCGGAATCGCGGGAGCCAGACACTTTAGCTTACATACTCATACCTGTCCACAATGCGAGTAATCAGAGACGCTTAGAGTTTAAAATGTTTATTTCAACTAAAGCGCTCTATGGTGCAGTACACAAGCCATTACTAGCAGAAAAATGCATAAACACAATATAGTGAGCATTGTTACAATACCATAAAATACAAACAGGGATAACATGTTATAAAACAGTGGAAAAGGACTACATGACACCCTCCCCGTGATGATAGGTTATTCTAAAAAGGAAGACCTCCGGGCTTGGTCAGCAGCAGACCCCATATCTCAAGGCCTAGATGTAATGTTCACATTGCAGGACAAGCACAGCTCTTCTTGCCGGAAAGGTGTCTCCAAGTGTGTCAAAAACAGGTTGCGGATGCAATATAAAAGTACACGATTTCCAGAAGTGCAGCTGCGTGGAGCATGTTATGTCTGATTGCGAGGGACTGATCAGAACAGAATAACAAGGGGCATTGTTGTTTAACCTTGAACATCGTGTGCAGATTAAACCTCAGAGCACAGCAAAGAACTTGCAAGGTAGACAGTTCTCATGTGAAAGGAGCACCGAGTCTTGCAAAATATATGCATGCAGTTTTGTGAACAAAAGCATACTCATGGCAGCGAAGCTCATGCTAACTTAACAAATGTCGACAATGGACCTATAAGCCTTACTACACTCACTTGAGCGCATAGTAACGTAGCCCTAGGACGTTCAGTGCAAACTCCTTCATTTACTCTCTGTTCCAAGCCTCATCTTTCAGACAATACAATCCATTATATAGAAGAAGCTCACCTGAGCCCACACTGATGTAGCCCTGGGTCTTTGAGTGCATACTCCTTCATTGACTCTGTGTCGCGTCCCCTCTCTCAGACCATACAAAGCTCGCCTGAGCCCACACTGATGCAGCCCTGGGTCTGTGAGTGCATACTCCTTTACTGAGTCTCAGGGCCGTGCCTCGTCTCTTATACCATACAAAGCTCGCCTGAGCCCACACTGACATAGCCGTTGGGTCTGTGAGTGCATACTCCTTCACTGAGTCTCAGTGCCGTGCCTCGTCTCTCAGACCATACAAAGGTCGCCTGAGCCCACACTGACGTAGCCCTGGGTCTGTGAGTGCATACTCCTTCACTGACTCTGTGCCGTGCCTCGTCTCTTATACCATACAAAGCTCGCCTGAGCCCACACTGACGTAGCCGTTGGGTCTGTGAGTGCATACTCCTTCACTGAGTCTCAGTGCCGTGCCTCGTCTCTCAGACCATACAAAGCTCGCCTGAGCCCACACTGAGGTAGCCCTGGGTCTGTGGGTGCATACTCCTTCACTGACTCTGTGCCGTGCCTCGTCTCTCAGACCATACAAAGCTCGCCTGAGCCCACACTGACGTAGCCCTGGGTCTGTGAGTGCATACTCCTTCACTGACTCAGTGCCACACCTTCTCTCAGACCATACAAAGCTCGCCTGAGCCCACACTGATGTAGCCCTGGGTCTGTGAGTGCATACTCCTTCATTGACTCTGTGTAGTGCCCCCTCTCTCAGACCATACAAAGCTCGCCTGAGCCCACACTGACGTAGCCCTGGGTCTGTGAGTGTACACTCCTTTACTGACTTGCAGAGCCGTGCCTCGTCTCTTATACCATACAAAGCTCGCCTGAGCCCAAACTGACGTAGCCCTGGGTCTGTGAGTGCATGCTCCTTCATTGACTCTGTGTTGCGCCCCCTCTCTCAGACCATACAAAGCTCGCCTGAGCCCACACTGACGTAGCCCTGGGCCTGTGAGTGCATACTCCTTCACTGACTCAGTGCCACGCCTTCTCTCAGACCATACAAAGCTTGCCTGAGCCCACACTGAAGCAGCCCTGGGTCTTTGAGTGCACACTCCTTCACTGACTCTGTGCCGTGCTTCGTCTCTCAGACCATACAAAGCTCGCCTGAGCTCACACTGATGCAGCCCTGGGTCTGTGATTGCATACTCCTTCACTGACTCTCAGTGCCATGCCTAGTCTCTCAGACCATACAAAGGTCGTCTGAGCTCACACTGACGTAGCCCTGGGTCTGTGAGTGCATACTCCTTCACTGACTCAGTGCCACACCTTCTCTCAGACCATACAAATCTCACCTGAGCCCACACTGAAGCAGCCCTGGGTCTTTGAGTGCAGACTCCTTCACTGACTCTCAGTACCGTGCCTGGTCTCTCACACCATACAAAGCTCGCCTGAGCCCACACTGAAGCAGCCCGGGGTCTGTGAGTGCATACTCCTTCACTGACTCAGTGCCACACATTCTCTCAGACCATACAAAGCTCGCCTGAGCCCACACTGAAGCAGCCCTGGGTCTGTGAGTGCATACTCCTTCACTGACTCTGTGCCGTGCCTCGTCTCTCAGACCATACAAAGCTCACCTGAGCCCACACTGAAGCAGCCCTGGGTCTGTGAGTGCATACTCCTTCACTGACTCTGTGCCGTGCCTCGCCTCTCAGACCATACAAAGCTCGCCTGAGCCCACACTGAGGCAGCCCTGGGTCTTTGGTTGCATACTCCTTCACTAACTCTCAGTGCCGTGCCTCGTCTCTCAGACCATACAAAGCTCGCCTGAGCTCACACTGACGTAGCCCTGGGTCTGTGAGTGCATACTCCTTCACTGAGTCTCAGTGCCATGCCTCGTCTCTCAGACCATACAAAACTCGCCTGAGTTCACACTGATGTAGCCCTGGGTCTGTGAGTGCATACTACGTCACTGACTCTGTGCCACACCGTCTCTCAGACCGTACAAAGCTCGTCTGAGCTCACACTGACGTAGCCCTGGGTCTGTGAGTGCACACTCCTTCACGGACTTGCAGAGCCGTGCCTCGTCTCTTATACCATACAAAGCTCGCCTGAGCCCACACTGACGTAGCCCTGGGTCAGTGAGTGCATACTGCTTCACTGACTCTCAGTGCCACGCCTTGTCACTTATACCATACAAAGCTCGCCTGAGCCCACACTGACGTAGCCCTGGGTCTGTGAGTGCATATTCCTTCACTGACTCTGTGCCACACCTTCTCTCAGACCATACAAAGCTCGCCTGAGCCCACACTGACGTAGCCCTGGGACAGTGAGTGCATACTCCCTCATTGACCATGTGTCGCGCCCCCCTCTCTCAGACCATACAAAGGTCGCCTGAGCCCACACTGACGTAGCCCTGGGTCTGTGAGTGCACACTCCTTCACTGACTTGCAGAGCCGTGCCGCGTCTCTTATACCATACAAAGCTCGCCTGAGCCCACACTGACGTAGCCCTGGGTCTGTGAGTGCATACTCCTTCACTGACTCTGTGCCGTGCCTCGTCTCTTATACCATACAAAGCTCGCCTGAGCCCACACTGACGTAGCCGTTGGGTCTGTGAGTGCATACTCCTTCACTGAGTCTCAGTGCCGTGCCTCGTCTCTCAGACCATACAAAGCTCGCCTGAGCCCACACTGAGGTAGCCCTGGGTCTGTGGGTGCATACTCCTTCACTGACTCTGTGCCGTGCCTCGTCTCTCAGACCATACAAAGCTCGCCTGAGCCCACACTGACGTAGCCCTGGGTCTGTGAGTGCATACTCCTTCACTGACTCAGTGCCACACCTTCTCTCAGACCATACAAAGCTCGCCTGAGCCCACACTGATGTAGCCCTGGGTCTGTGAGTGCATACTCCTTCATTGACTCTGTGTCGCGCCCCCTCTCTCAGACCATACAAAGCTCGCCTGAGCCCACACTGACGTAGCCCTGGGTCTGTGAGTGTACACTCCTTTACTGACTTGCAGAGCCGTGCCTCGTCTCTTATACCATACAAAGCTCGCCTGAGCCCACACTGACGTAGCCCTGGGTCTGTGAGTGCATACTCTTTCACTGAGTCTCAGTGCCGTGCCTCGTCTCTCAGACCATACAAAGCTCGCCTGAGCCCACACTGACGTAGCCCTGGGTCTGTGAGTGCATGCTCCTTCATTGACTCTCTGTTGCGCCCCCTCTCTCAGACCATACAAAGCTCGCCTGAGCCCACTCTGACGTAGCCCTGGGTCTGTGAGTGCATACTCCTTCACTGACTCAGTGCCACGCCTTCTCTCAGACCATACAAAGCTTGCCTGAGCCCACACTGAAGCAGCCCTGGGTCTTTGAGTGCACACTCCTTCACTGACTCTGTGCTGTGCCTCGTCTCTCAGACCATATAAAGCTCGCCTGAGCCCACACTGAAGCAGCCCTGGGTCTGTGAGTGCATACTCCTTCACTGACTCTGTGCCGTGCCTCGTCTCTCAGACCATACAAAGCTCGCCTGAGCTCACACTGACGTAGCCCTGGGTCTGTGATTGCATACTCCTTCACTGACTCTCAGTGCCATGCCTAGTCTCTCAGACCATACAAAGGTCGTCTGAGCTCACACTGACGTAGCCCTGGGTCTGTGAGTGCATACTCCTTCACTGACTCAGTGCCACACCTTCTCTCAGACCATACAAATCTCACCTGAGCCCACACTGAAGCAGCCCTGGGTCTTTGAGTGCAGACTCCTTCACTGACTCTCAGTGCCGTGCCTGGTCTCTCACACCATACAAAGCTCGCCTGAGCCCACGCTGAAGCAGCCCTGGGTCTGTGAGTGCATACTCCTTCACTGACTCAGTGCCACACATTCTCTCAGACCATACAAAGCTCGCCTGAGCCCACACTGAAGCAGCCCTGGGTCTGTGAGTGCATACTCCTTCACTGACTCAGTGCCACACATTCTCTCAGACCATACAAAGCTCGCCTGAGCCCACACTGAAGCAGCCCTGGGTCTGTGAGTGCATACTCCTTCACTGACTCAGTGCCACACATTCTCTCAGACCATACAAAGCTCGCCTGAGCCCACACTGAAGCAGCCCTGGGTCTGTGAGTGCATACTCCTTCACTGACTCTGTGCCGTGCCTCGTCTCTCAGACCATACAAAGCTCGCCTGAGCCCACACTGAAGCAGCCCTGGGTCTGTGAGTGCATACTCCTTCACTGACTCTCAGTGCCGTGCCTCGTCTCTCAGACCATACAAAGCTCGCCTGAGCTCACACTGACGTAGCCCTGGGTCTGTGAGTGCACACTCCTTCACTGACTTGCAGAGCCATGCCTTATCTCTTATACCATACAAAGCTCGCCTGAGCTCACACTGACGTAGCCCTGGGTCTTTGAGTGCAGACTCCTTCACTGACTCAGTGCCACACCTTCTTTCAGCAATAAGAAAAATGTTCCCTCAATGGCCACAGTTTTTCAATACAGGAATAAATCCCATTCTTAGTATGACATAGGTGACAGATTCACAACAACCTTTTTATTTTCTTCAAAAAATGTATGAAACTTTTTATTTTCTATTAAGCATTGCTTTCAAGTTTTTGTATTTTTTCTCATAATATTTCAAGAAACATTTAATCACATAGATTACATTTCATAAATAATTTCATGGTTCATACAATGAGAAAAATATATCATGACAATAACTATATACACAAAAAAACAATTTATACAAATTCATGTACCCCTGACCATACAAAGCTCACCTGAGCCCACACTGAGGCAGCCCTGGATCTTTGGTTGCATACTCCTTCACTGACTCTCAGTGCTGTGCCTGGTCTCTCAGACCATACAAAGCTCGCCTGAGCCCACACTGACGTAGCCCTGGGTCTGTGAGTGCACACTCCTTCACTGACTCAGTGCCACACCTTCTCTCGGACCATACAAAGCTCACCTGAGCTCACACGGACGTTGCCCTGGGTCTGTCAGTGCATACTCCTTCACTGACTCTGTGTCGCACCCCCTCTCTCAAACCATACAAAGCTCGCCTGAGCCCACACTGAAGCAGCCCTGGGTCTGTGAGTGCACACTCCTTCACTGAGTCTCAGGGCCGTGCCTGGTCTGTCAGACCATACAAACCTCACCTGAGCCCACACTGATGTAGCCCTGGGTCTGTTAGTGCATACTCCTTCACTGACTGTGCCACACCTTCTCTCAGACCATACAAACCTCACCTGAGCTCACACGGACGTTGCCCTGGGTCTGTCAGTGCATACTCCTTCACTGACTCTGTGTCGTGCCCCCTCTCTCAGACCATACAAAGCTCGCCTGAGCCTACACTGACATAGCCCTGGGTCTTGGAGTGTGCATTTCTTCTTTGATTACTAATTTCACACTCTGCCTCTCTGACCTCACAGACCAGGCTTGATCAGTGCTGAATCAGAAGCTCCAGTGAACCTGTAGTAACCTGCCCTGTTTGTCCTGCATAACTCGTATAACATTTTTTGTTCTGATCCTCTGCTCTTGGTCTCTTCCAGGGCATGCACGAGCTGCTGGCACCCCTCCTCTTCATACTGCACTGTGACCACCAGGCCTTTCAACATGCCTGTGAATCTGCCAACCCAAGGTGAGACTTGATTATTAATGCCCATGTGCTCTTTTTATCACTGCCAGGGCAAAGGGTGTTACTTGTAAAATGTGCAAAGCATTCAATGATTGTCTGAGGTCACCTTTTCAGCTGTCTTTTGTTTAACTTAGTTTCTACTTTAAGTTCCATTTGCCAGCCCTTCCCTTAGACGTGCCTTGCACGTGATCAAAGTCCATGCACGGCTGCTTGGGTGGGACAAATCTGGTTCATGGCCTGGCCTTTTGTGGGGCTGTGTGCCCGTAGCCCACGCAGCACAGCCAAAGCGCCTTGCACATGACCAAATTCCATTCACAGTTAGCTTAAGTGGGACAAAGCTGGCGTACGGCCTAGCCCTGTGTGGGGCTGCGTGCCTATAGCCTACTGAGCACAGCCAAAGTCCCTTGCACATAATCAAGGTCCATGCTCTGCTGGCTTTGGTGGAATAAAGCTGGTGCGGGGCCTGGCCGTGGGCTGGGCTTCACTGAGCGCAGCCAAAGCCCATGCGCGGCCAGCTTGCGGGGCCTGGTCTTGGGTGAGGCTGTGTGCCCATTCCCCACTGAGCACAGCCAAAGCCCATGTGCGGTCAGCTTGCGGGGCCTGGTCTTGGGTGAGGCTGTGTGCCCATTCCTCACTGAGCGCAGCCAAAGCCCATGCGCGGCCAGCTTGCGGGGCCTGGTCTTGGGTGAGGCTGTGTGCCCATTCCTCACTGAGCGCAGCCAAAGCCCATGCGCGGCCAGCTTGCGGGCCTGGTCTTGGGTGAGGCTGTGTGCCCATTCCTCACTGAGCGCAGCTAAAGCCCATGCGCAGCCAGCTTGCGGGCCTGGTCTTGGGTGAGGCTGTGTGCACATTCCCCACTGAGCGCAGCCAAAGCCCATGCGCGGCAGCTTGCGGGGCCTGGTCTTGGGTGAGGCTGTGTGCCCATTCCCCACTGAGCGCAGCCAAAGCCCATGAGCGGCCAGCTTGCGGGGCCTGGTCTTGGGTGAGGCTGTGTGCCCATTCCCCACTGAGCGCAGCCAAAGCCCATGAGCAGCCAGCTTGCGGGGCCTGGTCTTGGGTGAGGCTGTGTGCCCATTCCCCACTGAGCACAGCCAAAGCCCATGTGCGGCCAGCTTGCGGGGCCTGGTCTTGGGTGAGGCTGTGTGCCCATTCCCCACTGAGCACAGCCAAAGCCCATGTGCGCCCAGCTTGCGGGGCCTGGTCTTGGGTGAGGCTGTGTGCCCATTCCCCACTGAGCACAGCCAAAGCCCATGCGCGCCCAGCTTGCGGGGCCTGGTCTTGGGTGAGGCTGTGTGCCCATTCCCCACTGAGCGCAGCCAAAGCCCATGCGCAGCCAGCTTGCGGGCCTGGTCTTGGGTGAGGCTGTGTGCCCAGTCCCCACTGAGCGCAGCCAAAGCCCATGCGCGGCAGCTTGCGGGGCCTGGTCTTGGGTGAGGCTGTGTGCCCATTCCTCACTGAGCGCAGCCAAAGCCCATGCGCGGCCAGCTTGCGGGCCTGGTCTTGGGTGAGGCTGTGTGCCCATTCCCCACTGAGCACAGCCAAAGCCCATGCGCGGCCAGCTTGCGGGGCCTGGTCTTGGGTGAGGCTGTGTGCCCATTCCCCACTGAGCGCAGCCAAAGCCCATGCGCAGCCAGCTTGCGGGCCTGGTCTTGGGTGAGGCTGTGTGCCCAGTCCCCACTGAGCGCAGCCAAAGCCCATGCGCGGCAGCTTGCGGGGCCTGGTCTTGGGTGAGGCTGTGTGCCCATTCCTCACTGAGCGCAGCCAAAGCCCATGCGCGGCCAGCTTGCGGGCCTGGTCTTGGGTGAGGCTGTGTGCCCATTCCCCACTGAGCACAGCCAAAGCCCATGCGCGGCCAGCTTGCGGACCTGGTCTTGGGTGAGGCTGTGTGCCCATTCCTCACTGAGCGCAGCCAAAGCCCATGCGCGGCCAGCTTGCGGGGCCTGGTCTTGGGTGAGGCTATGTGCCCATTCCTCACTGAGCACAGCCAAAGGTTGCCCACAGCTAGTTAAGGTGGCAGAGGCATAGTTGCACAGCGATAGATGCTAATGGAATAAAAGCCATGCACATGGTTCGATGTAGTGGGGCTGGGAAAGGGCCAGATCCTGCGCCCACAGCCAATGGCTGTACCCAGTGGCACTGGTCCACTCAGGGCTTAGCCCAAGTGAGGTCAGAGTGCACTCTCTGAGCCAGCCCCCCAGCCCGCTGAGAACAGATGGCGCACAGCTGACTGTGATGAAATGCAACTGAATACAGTATATTGTAAAAATTCACTTTAAACGTTTGTGAAAATTGAGCTATGGTTACCTGTCCTATTGCATTAAAAAATTAAACAGAAATGCCCTTAGACGTGTTTAAGGTGATGTTATGATTAGAATACTAAGCCTAAGGAGCATTGTCAAAGGCTATACATCTCACCTTTTGTCCTGTTTACTGATTCTTTCGAGCATCAGCAAAAAAAGAAACGCAATCATGTAATGCTGCTGCAGGTTCCATCGTTCTGTAAGCACGCATGCATCAGCAAGCATGTGCGCACCTGCAGAAGGGCGGGGCTCCATCTTACTTTTTTGTATTTTTTTTACCTCTGCAAAATGGTGGACTCCACTTGAATCCATAAAGACTTTTTTGTGCACAAGCGCAAAATGAAGGGGAAAAAACGCATGAGTGTGTTGGGCAACAGGGGAGCAGGAGGAAGAAGGGAGAGAAGAGCAGGTGGAAGAAGGGAGGGAAGAAGCATACAAAGGGGAGAAGAGCAGGTGGAAGAATGGAGGGTAGAAGCATACAAAGGGGAGAAGAGCAAGTGGAAGAAGGGAGAGAAGAGCAGGTGGAAGAAGGGAGAGAAGAGCAGGTGGAAGAAGGGAGAGAAGAGCAGGTGGAAGAAGGGAGAGAAGAGCAGGTGGAAGAAGGGAGAGAAGAGCAGGTGGAAGAAGGGAGAGAAGAGCAGGTGGAAGAAGGGAAGGAAGAGCAGGTGGAAGAAGGGAGGGAAGAGCAGGTGGAAGAAGGGAGGGAAGAGCAGGTGGAAGAAGGGAGGGAAGAGCAGGTGGAAGAAGGGTGGGAAGAGCAGGTTTAAGAAGGGAGGGAAGAGCAGGTGGAAGAAGGGAGGGAAGAGCAGGTGGAAGAAGGGAGGGAAGAGCAGGTGGAAGAAGGGAGGGAAGAGCAGGTGGAAGAAGGGAGGGAAGAGCAGGTGGAAGAACAGGTGGAAGAAGGGAGGGAAGAGCAGGTGGAAGAAGGGAGGGAAGAGCAGGTGGAAGAAGGGAGGGAAGAGCAGTTGGAAGAAGGGAGAGAAGAGCAGGTGGAAGAAGGGAGAGAAGAGCAGGTGGAAGAAGGGAGAGAAGAGCAGGTGGAAGAAGGGAGGGAAGAGCAGGTGGAAGAAGGGAGGGAAGAGCAGGTGGAAGAAGGGAGGGAAGAGCAGGTGGAAGAAGGGAGGGAAGAGCAGGTGGAAGAAGGGAGGGAAGAGCAGGTGGAAGAAGGGAGGGAAGAGCAGGTGGAAGAAGGGAGGGAAGAGCAGGTGGAAGAAGGGAGGGAAGAGCAGGTGGAAGAAGGGAGGGAAGAGCAGGTGGAAGAAGGGAGGGAAGAGCAGGTGGAAGAAGGGAGGGAAGAGCAGGTGGAAGAAGGGAGGGAAGAGCAGGTTTAAGAAGGGAGGGAAGAGCAGGTGGAAGAAGGGAGGGAAGAGCAGGTGGAAGAAGGGAGGGAAGAGCAGGTGGAAGAAGGGAGGGAAGAGCAGGTGGCGCGGGGTAGTGTGGGAAGGGAGAAGCCGATGAGGGAAAGAGCAACATGGAGGAGCAGCACGGATCACAGTAAGCAGGCTGAGCAGCGCACTAGGAAGAGATCTGGAAAAAACGTGCACTCAGGGAATGCTTAACCAAAAAGAAACAAGCAATGGCAAAGCCAGTAAGTCTTGCCTATGCAAGATCTTTTGGCTTTGTCCATTTTGTTGCTATAATGCACAGCAGCACAGCTGAAAGTGTAAAAATAAAAAGACGCTGGCAGCTTGATGATGTTTTTACTTTTTAGCCATGCTGCACAGCTGCTCTGCTGCAGCACAACATGGCTAAAACAGATTGCTAAAGCTTGCATAGATGAGATCTATTGGTGCTGCCAATGCTTGTTTCGTGGGAAGAGGGGTCAGGGTAACCAACAGCTCGGGAGGCAGTGGGGCAAGCAAGAACATGGGAGGGACATGACCTTAGGGGCAAGTAGGAACACGGTGGGAGGACGAGGCAAACATCAACGGGGCAAGTGACACAACAAAAGAAATGAGCAACAACAACGCGGAGTGGGACGGGGAGAGAGCGCCTGCAAACACATTTCTTTCGGAGTGCTACAACTAAAAAAAAAAAAGTACCTCTTTAAATGCGCAAGCAGTGGAAAGATTCTAGATGCCAAAATGAAGCAGTACTGAGGCAAAGCTCCTGGGGGGGACAAGCACAGGAAGAGGAAGTGAAGCTGGCACGCACTGACCAAAGAGAAGCAATGAAGTGAGAGTGACAATGGAGCCATCCAGTGGTAAGCAGTGGGTGGGGTCTAAGCCCCCTGGAAGTTAACAAAATGTCTTGGGAGCAGCTGCGCATCCGCTGTCTCAAGTGAGATCTAAAAAGTAGCTCTCTAAAAGTGAGCTTTGAATGGATACAAGTAAACCAATCAAAAGGATGGTACGGAGGGATGCTCCAGGGAGGGCGCAGAGAAGCTCACAAAGTTTTAAAGAAAGCTCTGAATAAGAAGCCAAGAATATGACAGTGACAAATAAAACAAGCATTGGTAGGCAGAGGTTGGCCTGAAAGCTCCTCTCTGTAAGCCCACACTAGGTCTTTCGTAACCAGACAGCTTGATAGGTGAGACCTAATGATAATCCCCAGATATAATAAACAAAGAAAACCATCGCTCATACCCCAGTCATGCACCGGTCATGCTCTCATGCATGACATCACTGATGATCTCATTTGTTACTGGCATGATGAGTAGCCGGTGTCCCTGGCATGTTGAAGGTTGAACAGATTTGGATCATGATGGCAGTAGTAACGGTGTGTAGTGTAAAACAGTGAGTCTGCATTTGTAGCTCTCCGACTAGTCGCCCCGTGCAGTTGAACATTTTGACTGAGATATGGCAACTCTCCTCGGTGGCAGAGCCATTGCTCCTGTTCAATGAGACCCTGTTGCATCTTGGGAAAGGTGTGGCACAGCGGCCAGAGCAGCTGACTCCAGAGCATGTGGCTCACTGTTCGATCGCCTGGGCAGCTCAGCACCATATGACACTGGGTAATAGTTCACTTAATCTCCCTGATGGCCCCCTGTGCCTTGAAACCTTAGGGGTGATATGTTCGCGCTTTCCAAATATGGATTAATATTATTATTGGTGGAGAGCTGTGTCGGTCCTTCAGAAGCAGGGTGGTTGCAGGCATCTTCATAAACAGCAAGAGGAAATATAGTCCCCATCATCATCTGCCAGCTCTGCTGTCTCAAGCCCTCTCCCCACCCATACATCACTTTCTGGTGGAGGGACGGTGGGTCTCTTTTCTCCAACTGGCAGACAGTGACGACGAACTACTTGGCCATCAAGCTAATTTCCAAGGACTACGCTCTACCCGCCCTGTCCCTGGGCTTCCCTTCTTGCACAAGGCTATACTAGTCAACACACACCTCAATTGTGGAGGTGCTGAACAGAGGGCCATAGACGTGATGTCTCTAGAAAACTGGCTCAGAAGGGGGATGTAGGCCTCAGAACATCTAGGATCTTCACCCTCTAAACTAGTTCATTTGGCATGACAAGGTGAGGATGCTGTCCCAGAGCCAAGTCTGACTGGTCCTGAATGCGTGAGATCAGTTTGTCTCCATGGAGCTCAGGGGGAACATCCTTTACAACGCAGTAAGGACACCGCAGTGCCATTACAACACGGGTTTCTCAACGCAAGTCATTACCACAACTTGCACTGGAGGGCGCTCTAGGCTAGGGAATAGTAGATTTACTATTCCAGCACCTTCCCTACTGTACTTAGGCTGGTGTTGGTATAGTAAATGTTACTATTCCTATGTCCAGCACCCTACCGCGCAAGTTATGGTAACGACTTGCGTTGTAAAACCTGCATTGTGATGGTTTGCGCGTTGTACTGTCATCCGAGCTCAGGGATGCCTATTGTAATTTCCTAGTTCTTCCCACCCACAGACACTCCCTGAAGCTCACAGCTGAGGACCCCAGCACGATCCGTTCACAGTCCTACCATTTGGATCGACAACCGCACTACGCGTCTTTACAAGAGTACTGGCAGCTATGGTGTCTTTACTGAGACGGTCAGGAGTCTATGGAGTTGTTTACTGAGATCCCTGGCGGTTGAAAGCGGAGTCCCCTGCTCTGGTTAAGCCACACCTCCAGTGGACGATTACCCTCCTCCATGACCTTGGCACGGAACCTGGGCGTTATCCTGAACTCCTCACTCTCGATGACCAGACAAGTCAACGCCGTTTCATCATCTTGCTTCAACATTCTTCGCATGCTCAAAAAAACATTTCGCTGGATCCCCACCGAAACTAGAAAAACGGTCACCCACGCACTGGTCACGAGCCGCCTGGACTACGGAAACACCCTATACGCCGGTACCACCGCAAAACTCCAGAAAAAACTCCAACGCATCCAGAACGCTTCAGCCAGGCTCATACTAGACATCTCGCGTAAAGAACACATATTGGTTCACCTGAAAAAACTCCACTGGCTCCCCGTAAATAAAAGGATTACTTTCCGCCTCCTAACCCACGCACACAAAGCACTCTACGAACTTGGACCCGAATGCTTCAACACACGACTGTCCTTCTACACCCCCTCCCGTCAGCTACGATCCTCCAACCAAGCCCTTGCCACTGTACCTCGCATCAACAAAACCACCATGGGAGGTAGATCCTTCTCCTACCTGGCAGCTAAAACCTAGAACTCACTTCCCGCTCACCTTCGCCTTACCCAGAACCACCTAGCATTCAGAAAGCTACTTAAAACTTGGATATTCGACAAATAATTCCCCACCCTTCCTCAAGCGCCTTGAGACTCTATGGGTATGTAGCGCGCTATATAAATTTCTTGACTTGACTTGACTATCATCGCTCAAAATTCTCACCTCTCTCCACACACAGGGGGTGGTACTGAACATGACCCGCATGAAGGATCCTCCTTCTCAGAGGAGCTTGGATATTCAGGAAAAGTCTGAGGTTTCTGACTCCGATTTATTCCTCAGTTCTGCAAGCCCTGTGACTGCGTGGCCAAGGTCCTCATGCGTCAGGGCGTTACCAAGCTTCTAACGGCGGATGTGTGCCCTTCACTGGTGCCTGAGATCACTGTAGCTCCATCAGGGGAGCTCCAGATCTCATAATCTGTTTATCCTTATCTACAGTGGTGAATGGACTTCCCACCCCCTCCAACCTTTTATTGAGTCATCCTTTCAGCCCTCCACAAGATCAGGCTGCCATGGTCATGTACCACCTCCTTGCTGGGATGGGACAATTTGGGGCCTTTGGACTGCATGAGAGAAGTGCCTGTACATATGTGTTTGAGATGCAGACCGTCTGCGTTGACATGAAGGCATTCCACTTCCATCTCAGGGAGCAACATTCAGATTCTGTCTGACCACGCCAGCACCGTCCATTAGATCAGCAATCCGAGTGGTGTGGGACCATGGACCCTATGTGGGGAGGCGATCCTCTTGTCATCGTAGGCACAGTTACAGGGAGTCTTTTGAGTAGCAGCCTATCTCGCTAGCTCCGTCAGTGTGAAAACGATTGCCCTCGCATTCCGTCGCTCACCCTCGCTCGTGGGCCACAAGTTGAAGCTGCAACCCAAGGTGGGAGGGGCAATGTTCTCCACATTTTGGCGTTGCCCTTCATGGATCTCTTCACCATGTCTTGGAACAAGAAGTGTTGTCAATATTCTCCCATAAATTTCACTCCGGATGGATCAATGGTGACGCATTCAGGTTCAGCTGTTCTCAGGGCCTGCGTATGTGTTCCTGCCAAGACCACTTCTGTCTAGAGTACTGCAGGAGAGATCCAGTGCAGCTAACGCCCTTTACGCCAGAATGGGCATAGAAGATCTGGTATGCAGATCTCTTGGCACTCTGCATTTGGCACCCCTTCCTCTCCAGCATAGAGTGGATTTCCTCTCCCCAGTCCTCAGATGCTGAGGCTGCACACTTGGAGATTGAGCGATGCAAGCTAGAGTCCTTCTGCCTTTCCGAAGAAGTCGCAGACATCAGCTTACTGACTAGAAAGCCCACTTTGTCTTTTCATGTTGGTGGATGGAGCGTGTTCATTCAGTGGTGTGAGTTGGAAGGCCTCAACCCCTTTAAATATAGTCTTTCTGATGTCCTATGATTTCTTCGACCGAAGGGTCTGATGGTCGTTACACTTATGAGATTCTGGGCACGTGTGTCTTCCTGAGCAGCCTCGCCTCTTTATATCACCACTTATGAAACATTTACTAAAATGTTTGCTTTACTTTTTTCTGCCCACACTGTTTTTATGCCTCAGTGGAATCTTGATCTTTTGTTGACATTTTCTAGCCCATTTCCATTTGAGCCAATTAATATCTGCCCAGTTTGGCTTCTTATCTTGAAGACACTATTGTTAGTGGCAATAACTTCAGCATGTGGGGTCCGAAAACTTCAGTCCCTCTCGTTTAGTTCACCTTTCACAGTTTTCTCCTATGACAGGTTTGGCCTTTGTACCTACCCATTCTTTTTATCAGTGCCGACAGATAACTTTGCATAATGGGGTGGACACACATTCACTTCCACTGATCCACAAGCACACACATGCGCACATACACCCACCCATACACAGACCCTCCGATTTAATAGCACACACTGCTCGCTCACAAATACTCATACATACACACCAAAACATTCAAATAAGACCCTTACCGGGCTGCAGTGGTGAAAGGTAGAAACAGCAGGAGGGAGAAGTACTTGGCTCAGGAAAAAGGGGAATGAAAATGAAAGACCCTCTCGCCTCGTTTCGTCAGTGAACTTTATTATGGGTCAGTCAAAAAGAGGAGGCCCTTCCCTAACTCGCCACAGGGTGCATTGGGTTCAGTGAGACTTACTAACCCCACCCCATTCTGTGATGTTAGGAAGGGTTGTGTGAGTGTCATTGGACCGCAGGGCCTCAACCTGAAGCACTCAGGGCTGAATCAGTCATTGATCCCCCCACCCCCTCATCAGGGGGGAATCTCACAAGGCTTTGAAGGACTGATGAGGTCATTACCCTCAGGGGTGTGAGATCTTCAGCCTGGCAAACTTTGGTTAAGGTTGCTAAGTGCATGTGCATTAGTGCATTCAAAACTCCTGGCTGCCTGACCCTGTCATGGTGACTGTCTGTCAGGTTGACCTCTAACTACCATGACAGACACTCATGACTGCTTGGAAAAGTGAGGGGCAGGATCCCCCCACCACTGTTGTTTACCACAAGTAGTTTCTCCATTTCATTTGGGCCGCTCTATTACCCTTCGATCTCCCCCCTACTCATTCAACCAAGGAGGCGGAATGGTTGCGTAGACTGGACCCGAGATGTGTGGTGTCCGACTACATCGCCTGCATGAGAGGAGGCAGACTAGATGATCAGCCAAAGCTGAAAATGGCAAGGCAGCAACCTCTTGTACCACTTCACGCTGGGTCATCCTCTATCACGACCTGCTTGGCCTGAATAAGAACAGTTCTCTGGTGCTTTGGTACTCATTCATAAGATGAGAAATCTGTGTGAAGATGTATCCATCAGAAGAAAGTTATTTACCGTCAGTAATATATCTGGTGGGTGCATAATATTCCTGCATATCCATCACCACCCATCCTCCAGCATGGAGGAGTTGGTGTAACGATTAAGAAGATCCCAAGATATGCCAACATATATGTATATGTAGCTGTCTTTGCTTCCCTCGTCCTCTCTGCATGCCTCATTGTCTGGAGACAGCGCTGCAGGTGAAGCCTCATGGTGCCACCTGATAAAACAGAGGTGATATTTCTGGGGACAAACGTTTCTGGACCAGTCTAATGCCCGGAAGGATAGTTCTTAAGATGAGGAATCTGTGGGAAGATCAGGAATCCACCAGAAACATTGTCACCAAAGGTAAGTCACTTTTCCTTCTGATGTCTTACGGTTTCATTTTGCCCCAGAGAGTCCATCTCTCTGTGGTACCATTCTTTTTATAGTGAGGCACACTGCCCTCACATCCAGCACCATGACTGGGGATCCGACACAAAGGGAAACATCATTTACCACAAAGGCATTACCACTAATAACCTTTACCATGTGACACTTACCACGCAAACTTCTTTACAACGAGGGTGCCTTCCACGACGTCTTTACCACGGGCTGGGGGGGGGGAGACGTGGTATTCCTTCAAGTCGTTCTGCGTGGGCTTGGGGGGGTGGGCTCGGAGGGGGGCTGGGGGGGTCTCCCCCCAAAAAAAAAAAACAAAGGAGCGGATTACATAAATTAAAAAAAACGAACTTCAGTACCACCGAAGAAAAAGGAAAGTGCCTCCCCCAAAGACGTGCCGTGTACGTCAAAAAAGCAGTCCTTTTTTTATTTTGGTATACGTGTTTTGACGCTTGTTTCCATGGAGGATGGAAGTAAGGGCTCGTAGAGAAAGACGTGCAGGTAAGACGTTTCTACGCGTAGTAAAATCCTACGTTGTAAATACCAGCGTGGTAAAGCCACTTGCGATGTAAAAATCGCGTGGTAAAGCCATGCGTGGTAATTGAAATCGTGGTATAATCATATATTCCAACACAAACTGCCCTTAAGGCACTCATCCTGGTTTCTTTCTCCCAAATTCTGGCCCACCTCCCCTTGCTGCGCCCAAGCTATGATAAGGAGAATGGTGTGGACGACACGTGTGGTGCCCAGAAATGGCAATCCCTGCTGGACTGGGAACTGGATATGTTCCTGGGGGTAAATGGCGAGCGTTGCAGGGCAGCAATGAGCACGAGTGAGCATGGGGCGGCCAGGGCTCGAGTCGAGTGTAGACATAGTCTACCCACTATTTTCAGAGGGTAGACACCGTGTACCATGCCAGGAGGTTGTGCCCTACAGAAATATGCTGAACTTATTCCAGTGGTAATTTTCTGACTCTGGACTCTTTCCGCAGCGTCTGCTTGTTGTCTTTTGTTTGTTCCGAGCAGCAACATGCAGGTGGGGAGAGGGCTCATTGGATTCCAGCTTCACCCATAACAAAGACCGAAGTTAAGGGGCCATCAGGCCTCCTTTTGTTGAGTATCCTGGCTGGGAGCCATCAGGAGCCTCACACCTCGATGGGATGGAGGGGAAACAAAGGCTCCCAGCCTATCTCTTCCCAGGGACTTAACAGACTACTTTGTTTAGTCCCTGTATGTAAGAGATATGCAAACACTGTAAGAGAGTCAGATGTGTTAGTCGCCCCAGTATTTACACAAATAACAATTTAAATACCACTATTTTGTTTTATTTCTTTTAGAGCGCTTTAGCATTACTCATCCCAATGCAGGGTATCAGAGCGCTTTACATCACACGTACAGATTATACATTGACAATAAATCATATGTGTACATCAATACAAAAGATGTGTTACATGACAGTGAGGGTTACAAGGTGTAGGAGCCACATGTCCTTCACTGTTCGAAATTAGGATTGCAATTTACGAACTGCAAGTGACAAAAGAATCTTTCTTAAAAGCATAATCCACTTACCCATTTACATAAATCTGTCATCTGTGCGATACATAATGTGCTTTGCAGGAGACATATTAACCCTCTATTCTACTTTGATTAAAGACTAGGCAAAACACTGATCTGTCCAGCAAATACGTTCCCCTCCAGAGTTATTTTACCGTTATTATTGCCTGAGATTTAGCTGGCACACAAAAATCTCTGCAACAGGTGCCTTAACCCCTCAAGATATTTTAAAATACAGACATTGCAACTAATTAAGCAGGACAGATTTACTGCCATGTTTTTCCTTGTTGCCAATTTCTTTGTGGCAGGCTTTAAATAAATAAATGTAGACGTAGGGGTCCAGATTTTGCGTCCGGGTTGTGTCAATATTTTGGCACAACCCCAATTTCAAAATGGAATTTGTTCAATATTGTAATGTACTCGAGATAGGCTGGGGCGCGGCCTCCGTGGTCACCTGCAGGAGTGCGAGCAGGTATCCGAGCCTTCCCCTCGGGGATAGCGGAGTGGGAAGCAGACCGGGATTGGTGCCAGAGGGCGGAGCAAGTGATATATATAGCATGAGGCTGTCCTAAAAAGTGGGAGAAAGTGTGGGGGGCATGGAGCGAGTACAAGGGGGTAAGGGCTGATGGATGCTGAGGGGGAGTCGCTGGTGGTGGGGTTCTGTGGGGAAATGTGTGTTTACTGTAAAAGCGCCACTCGTGAAATGCTGAAAAACACTGAATCTGCTGTACGATGAATTAAAGCTATGATTATGTTCAAGGACTGTCAACCCTCTTGACCATACGTGAATGAAGCTTATGATTTTCAATAAAAAAAATTTTTTTAAATGTATTTATTATAGACCTGCTAAACATACGTGAGGTCTTAAGATCTGATGTGTTCCAGTGAGGCCATGGGTTGTGATGTCACACACATTCTGCCTAACTTGGTGAGTCCCCCCACTTCTTTTTTTAGGACTTGAGCCCTAGGGACACCAGTTAGTGAATGCACAAGTCTGTAGTCTAGAATCCCAACACTTAGACTAACCAAGCTAAAGGTGTTTTATTCATTGAGATGGGCTGCGTAGATGTTAGATTACTTCATTCATTCATTCATTCAAGAAGAAGAGTGAAAGCAGAACATTGGGCAGTCCTCTGGCACTACTTTTCAAATTGTGAACCCCATGGAGCCAGCTGTGTTTTACACACTCTGATTTATAGAAGTCATGGCCTTTCACAGGCAGAAGTGAGAACACGCCTCACTGCTTGGATATTGAAGGAAGACTACAACTGCTATGCTTTGGCACGCTACAGATGAAAAAGCTTCTCTGTAGCTCCAAGTAATTATAAGTACACAGTGAGTGCTCACAGACCCATAGTCTGGCCAGTAGACTCCGCTGACACTTCAGTTTCTCCCCTAGGCCGGACTCTAAAGTTTAGAGTTGTGTTGCTGTCACTGGCGCCTCTTTGTAACCTTCTGCTCATACTTGTAAACACTAGTAAGGTTCCTCTCTCGACAGAAAGAGTTCAAGATATTCTATCTTAAATCCTGACTCTTGCCACCAGAGATGAATGCTGTGCTATAGATCTATGGAATAACTAAAGGTTTATCCTGCACAAGTGCCCAACACTCACTACTGCTTCTGGGAATGGGACAGATCTGCTGACTTTGGATCTGTCTCTTCCAGCTCTCCTCTCATGGGGCTAGCTGGAGGACGAGGTGGATGGCGCTTCCCACTTACACCAGGACCAATGCCTTCGATTAACCTATGATGATGCCCCATGGGTGAAAACCAAAACTGTTCTTACCGCGGAGCCCGAGTACCCTTGTCCTATGCAGCTATAGAGGAGTCTGGCTCTGGCTCACCCCCTCGGCTGTCACCTACCCAGCCGGACATCGGACATTGTTTTCAACAGTCCTTCACGGTTTTGCCTGTCTTTCTCTTTGACTGCTTTCTTACCCCTGAAGTACTTTCCCCCTTCTGGTCTGCATGACTCTATCTGCATTCCTGTCCCCTGTTTACCTTGCCCCCTCTACCTTCCATTCCCATAAGACGTGTTTCTTGGCTATGCAACGCGCTAATTACCTATGTTTTTGCGTAATCTGATGGTTTTCTCTTACACCTTTATTGTAAATGTAACCGATGTGATTTTTTTGTAACCTGTAACTCACTGATCCTCATATAAAGCGCTCTGATACCTCCAGGTCTAGCCAGCACTATATAAAACTAGGCAAATAAATAGTAAGGGCCATTTGGCCTTAACTCTCTCTCCTAAAGCCAACAATCCTGTGCCAGTGAGTTGTCCAGCATTGGCTTCTTACCTCTCAGGCTGACCTCTGCACCCTCTGGCTACCCATGCTGTGATATTCTGGACTTGTAGTAAGGTCCGAGGCCCCCCTGCAATGATACACAAACTACGATTAAATATGTTTATGTAATCCGTGTCCTCTTGGAATGTTTTCACTCACCTTCTAGTGAGTAGCGGGTTAGTATGCCCAGCTCTCTCAACCTACCTTGGAGCTCCGCCCCCCCCCAGGCTCGAGCCGAGCGCCCACCGCCCAGAATCAGAGGCAGGACACGTCATCACTGATTAATTACTCTTGCCGAAGCAATAGAAATATAAGCTATTAAAACAAAATAAATGAATGTTGTGCGTTTGTACCTTTGAACCCGCGCCATCTTTCCTGTTTTTGGACAAACAATGATAGATGGGTCCGTAATTCACTCCGCCGCCGCCGTGCGCGCGAGAGGATCCGGTGACGTGCGCTAATTTGTTACTTTGCATAATTAGACGGTTACTTCATTGAACTGCAGACAAGGTAGCTAATTTGTTTTTGATCTTTGCATAAGGGAGAGGGCACGGAAGCCACTCTGTTAATTACGCAAACAACGGGGCCGCTCCATCACGCCCTGCGTCTTTGTGCGGAAGTTGACAAGAAGTTCTTGGACACCCCGTGCTCGGGGATGACCAACTTTCTTTTCTACAGTGATACTTTTTGTACTTTGTGGGAATGGTTGTTTGCCTTGTGATTAAAACTAAACTTCTCCCTTTACAGTGAAGAGATGAAAGCCCTGCTGGACCCGGAGTATCTGGAGCACGACGCCTAGTAAGTGTCCTCTTCTTTTCTTCACTTTAATGACGTCTGGGAATCAAGGGGTGACCCCAACTCTCCATGTCACCGGGACACGAGGCCCTGATCTGGGACTGACGCCCCACTGGTCCAGCTGAAGGGAATCAGGGGGTGATCCCAAGTCTCCATGTCACCCGGCCCCTGAGCTGGGACTGACGCCCCACTGGTCCAGCTGAAGGGAATCAAGGTGAGCCCAACTCTCCATGTCACCCGGCCCTGATCTGGTACTGAAGCCCCACTGGTCCAGCTGAAAGGAATCTAGGGGTGACCCCAAGTCTCCATGTCACCGGGACACTAGGCCCTGATCTGGTACTGACGCCCCACTGGTACAGCTGAAGGGAATCAAGGGGTGACCCCAAGTCTCCATGTCACCGGGACACTAGGCCCTGATCTGATACTGAAGCCCCACTGGTCCAGCTGAAGGGAATCAAGGGGTGACCCCAAGTCTCCATGTCACCGGGACACTAGGCCCTGATCTGGTACTGAAGCTGAAGGGAATCAAGGCTACAAATACCAACCCATCACTTTGGGCAACCAGACACCTGCACCCCGAGCTGGTGATTCGGGGACCCGAGTCTTGTGATCACCGAGTGTGGGACGCGTTTCCATAACCTGCATGCATGCTTATAAACCATAAGTACGAAAGGCAAACTGTAAAAACTTTGAACTGCTCCTGTGAGGTTTTATGCAAGGTTCTGTATGTGGTATTAGTCCCCTCTTACTCGAATATGTTAGGCCACCATGGATGGTCACCATGAGTGAGACTCGTTTCTATAAAGAAGTCCATCAGACACAGTGAATAATTGGTATCCTTTAATGGAGCTTGTAAATCAGCTTCCTTTTGCATCCTGGTACATCAATTGAATGCCCCCTGTGCATTCCTTAAGTCCTAACATTTCTTTTAGAACTAACATTATGATGTCATTTACACATCATTACATAACCTACGTGCATGCTTACAAACCATAGGTACAGAAAACAAATGGTAAAAGAGGCGAACCGCTCCTGTAAGGTTACGTGAGGTTCTGTATGCTTGGTTTTCATCCCTCCTAAACTCTCAGCGTGTAGTGTTAAGCCGCCAGGGCTGGTTACCTTGTGCGGGATTGGTTTTTATTCTATACATGCACTCTTATAAACCATAAGTAAAGAAGACAAATTGTGAAAGATGTGAACAACTCCGGCGAGGTTTCGTGAGGTTGTGCATGTATGGTTTTTTTCCCCCCTACTCTTAATGTGTAGTGTTCGGCCAGCATGGCTGGCCACCTTCTGTGGAATTAGTCTCTATACCGTATATGCGTACTTATAAACCATGCATGTATAGTTGTAGCCCCTCCTAAACTCAGTGTAGCCACAATGGCTCCTCTGTTGCCAGATTATCATGGTTTTCATCCTGGGTAGATCTGTATCCAGTTCATCTGAATCGAATAATTTACTCAGGCTGTTTACATGGCTTCAGACTAGTTTGGTGCAGTACGTTTCTCAGGACCCTTAAGGTCCTTGCTTGTCCCACTGCGGGCATGGTATATTAGAAGGGCAGGCTGGATCCGCCTTCCTGTTGGCTCCTGGTCGATGCTTCACCACCTCAAGCCTAGATGTGCTTCATTGACATGGCCTCGTTGTTTCTTGCTGCAACAAACCAATAGTCCTGGGTACTCCCGAAAGCCCCTGTACTTGTCTATAACAGCATAGGTGTATCTTTCGATTGTTCACATTTCTTGGTCTTTCCTTATTTTATCTATTCCTTTCGCAGTGCTGTGTTTTCCAAACTGATGCAGACGGCTGAGCCCTGGTTTTCGTCGCTGGAGCAAGATCTCCATAAGGTGAGTGTGGCCTGGCAGAGGTACTTTGCTCGTAGTGAGGAGCTCTGGGTACAGAAATATGAGAACAAATAACAGATCAAATTTGCATTGACTAGGTCCCTGTGGCACATCAGTCTAGGTCTGTCCTTCAAGGGATACAAATCACTGCGGAAAATGGAAGCAAGCTTTGGCAAAGCCAACCGGTCTGGGTTTAATGCGCCAGCACAGCCTGCGCTAGCACGTTTGACTGGGGGAGACAGCCAGCAGGAATAGAAAGAGAGAGAGGCACTAGTCGTAAAGCAGTCACACATATTCAGTTCAATGCAAGCACTCGCATGGAGGTGGAATGATGCATCCAAACAGCCAATTGCACAGGTAAGAGATGTCTATTGCACTGGGCCTGTCCAGGATGTGATTGACACAGTATAAGTGGCTGAAAGAAGCTTGTCAGAGAGCCAATGGCCGAAAGGGGCAGACCCAAAGCCCACTCGTTGCCACCCTCCCACCCCTTACCCCCTGCCATCAAGGAGCTCTGGACCTTACTCCTCCCTCAACCTTTCTATCCTACCCTCCTACACACTTCCCTTCTCTTCACCTAACCTTCACATTCCTCCAACCTGCTCGACCGTATCTACTAAATCACCTCTTACACAATCTCTTAGGCTCCCCGCAATGCCCACAGCCCCCTACACCTCTTGTCCCTCCTCCTCCATCACCAACCCTCCCCCTATCCCACAACAACACTTTCTTCCTCCCTCAACCCAGTATTGAATCCTCTCACGCACCCTGTATAGAAGCTGTTCCCCCCACTGGTTCCAGTCAGACACCACTCCCCTCCTAACAACCCTCCCACCTTCACTCTATCTCCTCCCACTCCCTCCCCTGCTCCTTCCAAACTCCACGCGGTCACCTTGAACTCTGATCCCCTCCATCCCACTCAACACCCCTATGATCTCCACGTGTTGTATTAAAGGTCTCCACACCACGTCTACGCTATGTTCGCCCCACCCCCTTCTAACTCTCCTTTAAAACATTTCACCCCCCCTATTTCTCCTCCCACCTGCCTTCTCCTACCTAATGCACCCACTATCCATTTAGCTGCTACTACAGCCCCTCTAATCACACACGCTACACCCTCTCATACGTTTCCACCAACTACTACACCAGAGCTTAACACACTCCTGGACACACCTACCACACCTCTCCTCCCATCACTAACCATTCCCACTTTCCTTACATCAATGGCATCAATGTGCCCAACACTCTACGCATCACCCCCCCTTCCCCTCCCTTGCCTTCACCTGATTTCACACCTAACCGAGCCAAACCTCCCCAACTCATACCTCACTCTAACACCAACACCACTACCATTCCAATCAACACTTTGGACAAGATTATATCAACTCTTCTTCAAATTAAAGAAAAACTTCATTCTTTCAGAGAGTTGCTCTCGAAATAACCCAGGCACCCCACACCCCCCAGAACCTTTTCACCCAAAAAGCCCACCAGCCACCAGCCACCCTCCACTTCCATACAAACAGAATCCCCTTACTGGACATCCATCCCCTCCCGTAATTCTGCCACCCGTCCTCCACGAAGCTTCAACCCACTTTCGGCGTACGAGATACGCTCCCTCCTGCACTCATATGATCTCGCACCCTCGACCCACATAGCCCCCACTCACCTTCCCATCCCTACTATCCCTTCCAACCCCCACAGGTCCTCCAAACAGAACAATAGAGGTATCGTTGCCAATAATCAAAAAAAAAGTCACACAACCCCGGACCCCTATTCCTCCCCTATCACTCCTCTGCTTAAATGCTCACTTCTGAACTGTAGATCGGCCCCTAGACATGTCTCTGACATTGCAGACCTCATTATCGCACATGACCTAGACTTGACCATACTCGCGAAACCTGGTTAACAGGCTCTTCCTCGCCACTCTCATTGACATTCTAATTCCCCCTAATTACCACATCATCAGATTGGATGGGGTTGGCAAAATAGGGGGTGGAATCGCATGTATTCACCGGAGCAACCTCTCAGTAATTAGAGCCAGCTCCCCTATATTCTCCTCCTGTGAACACCTCTGCCTTGATATCAACAGCAAAGGTAATCCTGTATGCTCCCTACATTTTATGTACCACCCACCAGGAGACAACCTCAACTTTACTGAACACTTCATGGACCTGGTTACAACAAACTCTGGACAACAACACACACAAATATTCCTTGGTGATTTCAACCTCCATTGGAACGATCACACCGACTCTGTGGTCAATAGTCTCAAAAACTTCCTTCCTCAGTGCCCTAGACCTCATCCAAATTTGCAACAGCCCCACCCACGATAAAGGCTCTATCCTGGACCTTATCATTTTCAAAGCCGACTCCATCCAACTCTAGTCAATCCAACCCTGTCACTGGTCTGACCACTTCATTATCACATTCTTCATCATCGAAAAAATGAAATCTAATCCGGTTCAATCCACCAGATCTAAGGTCTGGAAGAGAGACTAGAAGAAACTCAATCTCAACTCACTGCCCTCCCCCCAGCTACAATCTTCTCCTACCCCCCGCTGGCGCTGTTGACGTACAGGTTCTTACCAACCACTACCTCAATTCGATGACCTCAATTATGAACGAAGCTGCCCCTCTTCAACTAAGGAAAGTTTCTTCTAAAATCTCTAAACCATGGTACGACGGGCTTCTTAATGATGATAGACGAGTGATGAGACTGTCGGAACATAATTGGAGATCTGTCTCGTCAGCTTTGCACCTCAAAACACTAATGAAAAAAAGAAACGCTTACTTTAGAAAAATCAAATGTTCGAAAGCTGCTTTCTTTAGCCACCAGCTTGACCAAGCAAGAAACTGACCAAAAAAACTGTTAGAGTTAATCAAAACTCAATCCAGGGATGGCCCTCAAAGTCTTTTAAACACCTCTAGTGCCCGACCGACCTGTGAAGAATTCTCTACTTTCTTTAATTTAAAGACAGACAACATCAGGAAAGATCTCCTCACTGATCTAAGTCTTTACTCTAACCTCCACAGCAAAACGCCCATTGATTTAAAAAAACAATGCTTCATGGTCATCCTTCGAAACGTACTCGGAAGAAACTATTGGCAAGATTCTAAGTACACTGAAGCCTTCCAATCACCTCACTGATCCTCTACCCGCAAACTCCGTAAAGGACTTTATCCCATTACTTCTCCCCCTCTGGACCAAAATCATTAATAGCTCACTTCAACAAGGATGCATCCCGGACTCCCTTAAAGTGAGACAGGTTTCGCCCATACTAAAGAAACGCACTGCGGACCCCTCCGAGCTTAACAACTGTCGCCCTATCACCAATAACTCTACCTTGGCCAAACTCCTTGAAAAATGTGTACACCTCCAACTGACAAAACACATCGAGCACTTTCACCTTCTCAACTCACACCAATCAGGCTTCCGAGCAGGCCACAGTACGGAATCAGCCATGATTCACATAATTGATGACGCGCTTCAAATTCTTGATCAGAATGGTTCTTGCCTCCTCATACTACTCGACCTCTCATCAGCCTTTGATACGGTCAAACACAAGAACTTACTTGATTCGCTGAATCTCAAAATGGGTATTTCAGGGACAGTACTCAAGTGGTTCACCTCCTTTCTGCATAACCGGACCCAGAAATTCAAGATTAACAATACTGTGTCCACACCAGTTCCTGCAACACTTGGTGTCCCTCAAAGATCCTCCCTCTCCCCTACTCTGTTCAATCTAGTCATGGAACACTTACCGTACTACTTCAAACATCTAATGTTCAATTTCACATATACGCAGACGATACCCAGCTCTACCTTAAAATGCACACCCTTGATGACATCAAAATACTCAACACAACGCTTAGGAACACACAGACTTGGCTGGCAGAGAATCGCCTCAAACTTAACGCTCTAAAAACTGAATTCCTCCTAATAGCGCCTCCCACCAAAGTCCCCATCACTCAGGCTTGGCTTAATCATCTCACTGCACTCAACGTTCAACCTGCTTTTGTGGACTCAGCGAAATCTTTAGGCATAACCCTCGACTGCAATCTCAATATGCATCATCACATCAGCAATGCAACAAAGGGAGCTAATTTCCAAATCAACACATTGCGGAAGTTGAAACCTTTCCTTCCTCCCAATGACTTCAGAACTGCAGTCCAAGCCCTAGTCATCCCTCGAGTGGATTATGGAAGTGTTGCCCTCTGTGGTCTCCCCATATTGACAACCGCACCATTAAAAGCCTCTATTAATCCTGCAGCCAGACTAATCTCGGGCTCAAAAAAACATTCACACATTTCTCCTGATCTAAAAGCTTTAAACTGGCTGCCTTACGAAGCTAGAATACACCTGAAAATCGCCTGCATGACCCACAAGGCTATACACCACAACTCCCCCAGCTACCTCGCTCAGAAACTGACAATCTCGGGTGGCTCAAGAGCGACAAGAAGCGCAGACAGTCTCCTTTTGAAACCTCAGAGATTTCACAAGAAAAAACATATAAACGCTCCTTCTCAGGGATGGCGCCCATGATCTGGAATGCCCTCCCTCCAGAAATCAGACTTATCTTATCCACGGCATCCTTCAAAAAAGAAGTAAAATCTCTCCTCTTAGCTCAATTTACCTGAACTTTGACTAATGTAATCTCGGAACTCAGTACTCTTCCTCTTATGACTATGTATATTGACCACCTATGCACCGTTGCTACCTTACTTTGTTTTTGTTTTTTGTAACCATTTGCTCATCTTTGCACAAAATGTTTTGTTTAATTATTACTCCTTTGCCTTTTTATCCCATTCTGTGTGTAAAGCGCTCTGATATCCGTAAGGATCTTGTTCGCGCTCTATAAAACTTTCAAAATAAAATAAATAACATAAAATATTTATTGTTAATAATAGGTCAGTTTGACAGCCGTGACATTAAATCTCAGAACTAAAAAGATACCTGGACAATCCTCAAATTGGGCGCAGGTAGGAGGGGATGGAAATGTGGTGCGCTCAGGAAGAGCCAGAAAAGTTGGATGAAAGTCAGCCTACAGTGTAACAGTACATGTGTAGTATTGTTATAGACTCTGTGACCCCAAAAAACAGACTTGAAGAAATGCAGCAGTAAAGCTTGATTTCTTTTCATGTTGGGGGACAGATAGCATTTTAAGATAGCTTAAGCATGGTTAAGGTACCTGCTTTAGACATCTGTGTATCTAGCAGGGGTCAGAGTATACTCCTGGTGAGACAGGACTTCTGGAAAACGCACTTGCTGCAGAGATCAGTCTACAATCTGTGGTCATAGGTTTTATTCATCTTTAAATAGCTCGGAGAGTTAATGTGCCTACGGCAGCGCATTACTGTAACCACCTGGCCAGAGGTTTTCTATTAGAAGATATCTTTGTTTGTTGCAGACATCCTTGAGTAGCTGCAGGTCACAAGATACAACGCTAGTAATATGCTCACTGAGTAGACATTTCCTGTAAACATGGGGATGTAACCTACCAGGAAACCTGTGAATCCTTCGAAGGTTGATAAACCGTGATATGGATGGTTCACACTCTATGCAGCACAGGTGGAATGTGAACAGCCAGAAGAGAGCAGCCATGGTGGGCACCAGAGCTCACACGAGAAGTGTGGGGAGAGAGATGAGTGGGTGATTGAACACTCTGGGGGTACAGGAGCACAAGCAGAGGTGCGGCAGGCACATGCTTTATAGCTAAGGATGCAGGGAAGGAGAGAGAGGGGAGATATGAAGGAAGGAGACGTGAATATCTCAAAGGGAGTAAGGAAAAAGAAACAAGATATGAGAAATACTTAAATGAGTTAGTGAATATAATGTAATAAACAAGGGACTGGCGTAATTTGATTTACTGCGGAGTAGGAACTATTTCATGGAGTGGGAGGCAAGACAGATGCAGGTAAAACTGCATGGACATATATACAGAACAAGTATTTGTCCTGTACATGACAAATTTGTTATTTATGTGTTATTTTTAAAAATTGTGAAATTAATAGCTTTGTCATTTACAATGGTAATACTTCTATTTTTTTAAAATGACACCTATAGCATTTTTCAAAACCATTTTTATTATGAGTTCAAGCAAGTTTCAGTACAGCCCTCCACAGTCAGGAGGAGTGTTAGACGGACCGGGAGGGTCGGCCGAGAATAAGGGGAGAGGTCTCCGGGGAGAGCCGTCTCCAGCGATCGTACAGACGAGTAACTTCCCCCCCACAGATGTACACCACACACGGATAAGGTTTAACGTTCTTTATAAGCAATTCTTTAAGTACGGTGAAATGGTACAAGGAGGTCTGGACTCAGGGGTCCCCTCGGTTCTAGTCTCTCAATTGGGAAAAGGGTAGCGGGACAGTCTTGTTACCAATCTGGTAGATGAAATAGCTCACAATCCTCGAGCTCGGCGTTCTAGATGATCGGGCCGCGGCGGAGCCAGCAGGTCCCGGAATGGTTGAAGGTAGCGACGGTCCGCGGCGGAGCCAGCAGGTCCCGATGAAGGTGGTGGTTACAAACGGTCCGCGGCCACGCCAGCAGGTCCCGACGACGATGAAGGTTTCAGAAGGTTGCGGCAGCGCCAGCAGGCAGGACAATAGTTCGCAAGGTAGGACTACGGCAGCGCCAATAGTCCGTCAAGGATGAGTTCTTCACTGCGTCTCTCGACTCCAGGATACAACTGCCTTCCTGCTCTGGAGCTGCCCCAGTTATAGGTCTGGTGCCCTTTGATGTCCGGACCCTCGCACTTGGAGGTCGGGAGGTCCGGGATGAGGGAGTCCAGACACCCAGCAGGGGGGTGGAGCCAGCGCCCGGGGGAGCTGGGTGCGATCGGCACCTGGCGGGGGAGAGCCATCGATACTTCTTTCTCCCATCAACCTGCCAAGTGGGCCGTTCACCTCCTGGGTGGATGGTGGTGCCGGGATGTCGGGGCCTGGCCAGGCCCAGGGTTAGGGTCGATCTGAGGCCACGCGGCCTCGTGGTGCAGTGTCCAAGATGGCGGCCGGGCCGGCCGAGGGAGCGGGAAGGAATTCGGCCCCATGATACAGAGATGTCCGCGGCAGGAGTCCCGCATGGGACGGGGTGCGGGTTGCCCTTGTGGGTAACATCTGGAGGACCGGGGCCCGGGTCCTGTCATGTGGGGAGGAGGCAAGCCCCTCACGTGGCCTGTCCAACAAGGAGACTGTCAACGACAGATACGAAAAGACACAACATTGAAATTGAAATTGAAATTGAAAGGCTCTTATAAAGCGCATGGCTACTCGGAAGCATCCCAGCGCTTTGAACCTTGAACCCAGCATTATAGAGCGAAATATTTCTAACTACCCCTACCCACCCAACCCCAGAAACTCCCGCCAACCCCTCCCGCAACTACCCACCCCTTATCCCACCCTAACCCGGTGCACGTGATCACAGTTCTGCAATATGAGATGACATACAAAGGTGGAGCCGGCCAGCGGCCTAGGGCGTGGGATCAAAATCCAGCGGCAATGCATCATCAATGTCCAGGGGGGGGTCGAGGGTCAGGCCCCTGCAGTCCGCCCACCGTTTCCAAATTTTGTAATGTTTGCGGGGGCACCCCCGAGCTTCGAACACAGGCAGCTCCAGACCCATGAGGAAGTCCAGGCCCGCCTTCCAGGCACTGAGTGGGGGGGCGCGCTCGCTCTTCCAGGCCTGCGCCAGATCCCTCTTTGCTACCACAAGCCCCAGCAACAACAAATGGCGCTTGTAAACGTTACCCCCGATGTTTTCAAGAACATGAAGCAGGCCCAATCTAGGGGTACGAGGCAGGTCCCACCCCAACACCTCAGACAGACAATCCCATACCCCGGCCCAGAATCGAGTCAGCCTCTCACAGGACCACACAGTATGAAAAAGGGTGCCCCTTTCAGAACCACACCTCAGGCACTCCGGGGTTGCAATGAGTCCCGCCCGCCACAAACGGTCCCTAGTGAAATAAGCTCGGTGGAGGTATTTGAACTGGATGAAGCGGAGGCGGACAGCTATAGCAGCACCACGGGGAGATTTAAGGGCCTTGCGCCAGTCGTCCTCATCCAGGGGACCAACATCCTTCTCCCACGAGGCCTTCAATGTCGAGAGCGAAGGAGAGCAGTGTGTGACCAGAGAACGGTATATCTGGGAGACCTTTTTGTCACCCAGGTCCCCCATAAAGAGTTTCGCCTCAATGGGACTGAAGTCAGGGAGCTGCTCCAAGCCCACCAGGCTAGGAGTAAGAGCGTGGCGAAATTGGAGGTAGCGGAAGAATTGGGACCTGGGCATGTTGAATTCAGAGCTGAGATCTTGAAAGGATTTAAGGGTAGTGCCTGAGAGAACATGCCCGAGGGAGGAGATCCCGATCGCGTCCCAGCCGTCGAACCCCTGCAAAGATGCCAACGCCGGGAGCAGGCCATTGCGCCATAACGGAGTCTCGGCCGTCAGCCTACCCCACCAACCCATACGGTGTAGGGCCCGCCGCCAGACCGCGAAAACCACCTGGGTGACCCTGGGAAGCAGTCGCCTCCGTCTGGCCGAGTACAGCAATGTGTGGAGGGAGGCGTCGCCCATCAGAGAATGTTCCAAGGCATAGGCCGGATCACTGCGGTCCCCATACCACCATTCGTTAAGCACAAGGAGATGAGAGGCCTGATAGTAGGACAAAATGTCCGCAGTCGCCAAGCCGCCGCAGTATGTAGAGAGGAAGCATGTGCGGAGCGCCACCCTGGAGGCACCCCCAGCCCACAGAAACCGGCCCAGCACAGCGTCGACACTGCGGAACCACTGCGGATCAATCGAAAAGGGATGATTCTGTAGTTGGTAGAGGAGACGGGGCAAGGCCACCATCTTAAAGATGGCCGACCGGCCGTAGATGTTAAGAGGTATACGTGTCCATGTCTTGATGTCCATCTGGACCCGGTCCCATACCGGCTGGATGTTCCGGTTCCACGCCACTGCAGGCGAAGCAGAGAGGAAAACACCTAGGTATTTCACACCCTCCACAGCCACCTGAAGGGATGCGGCCCAAGGACAGTCCACTGCGCCACCCCCCAGCACCCATAGGGTCGACTTGTGCGGGTTAAGGAACAGCCCCGACGCCCGACCAAAGTCCTGCATTAGTTCCAGGACACGAGGGCCCGTACGCTGCAGGTCTGTCATGAAGAACAGCACGTCGTCCGCATATAAAGCTATGCGGTCTGAATGATCCGCACCCCATACAAAGCCACGATAAAGCACATCCTGGCGTACACTGGCGGCCAGCGGCTCCATGGCCAGCGCAAAAAGGTAAGGGGAGAGCGGACACCCTTGACTCGTGCCCCTGGTCACTGGGAACCGAGCCGAAACCGCCCCGCAGACACGCACCGAGGCTGTGACTTCAGTATAGAGTAGCCGGACATAAGAGATGAAGACTGGGCCGAGGTTCAGCAGCGGTAAAAGGGTAAAAAGAAAGGTCCAGCTGACCGAATCAAAGGCACTGTCGATGTCGGCCAATAGTAGCGCCGCCTGATCCTCCGAAGACCCAATCGCCTCTATCGCAGCCTGCGCCCGCCGTATATTGTGTCTCGTAGCCCGGCGCGGCATAAAGCCTGCCTGATCAGGGTGAACAAGGGCTGAAATGTGTGGAAGCAAGCGGTTCGCGAGCGCCTTGGCCAGGAGCTTGGCTTCGAAGTTAATAAGGGAGATGGGGCGATAAAATTCAGGGCGATCCGGGGGCCTACCCGGCTTCAGGAACACCACGATTTCGGCATGGCGCCAATCCGGTGGGAGGCGGCCATGTTCTCGCGCCTGCTCCAGGGCACGCAAATAATGCGGCCCGAGCTGTAGATGGAATTTCTTGTAGAATTCGCTGGGGAATCCGCTCGGCCCCGGGGCCTTGCCCACATTGAGTTGACCCAATGCGTCCCCTAGCTCCTCAGCCGTCAATGGAAGATCAAGGGCATCACGCACCTCATCCGACACTGCAGAAGGGGGAACCGACGCGAGATAATCAGCAATATCGGCAGGGGAGAGAGTCTCCCGGGAGGCATATTGACGCCCATAATAAAGCGCAAAGCTCGTGGCAAGAGTTGCCGGGTCTGTGATCGCCACTCCTGCGTCATCGACGAGACCCGGCAGTGTAAGAGGCTGCAAAGTCTGTTGACAAAGCCTATGGAGCATGGTGCAAGACTTGTCACCCCACTGGTACACCCGGCTACGGGTGGCCAACCATGCTTGGCGAGCCTCGTCTAACAAGACCGAGGAGTAAGACTGCTGCGCCTGCAGGAGCAGCCGCAGTGTGACATCATCAGATGCCTCCCTGTGGCGAGCCTCAAGGTCTTCCACCCGCCCCGCTGCAGCAACAATGCCTTCCAGCCGAGTCCGGCGAGCGGATGCACACCAAGCAATGTCTATACCCCGCAGGGCGGGCTTCATGGCCTCTCAGACGGTCACTGCGTCCATACCCACGGCAAGGTTGTCCCGCCAATACTGGGCGATCGTGCCACGGAAATGCCGGGAGTAATCAGGGCGCTGCGAGTGCCACGTGGACATCCGCCATCTGATAGGTTGGCGTGCCCTGTGCAGATCGATTTGGACCGCCACAGGGGAGTGATCAGAGAGCCCACGAGGCCGTATCGCCGCCCCTTCACTCTAGCAAGGAAGGCCCTCGGAACAAACACACAATCCAGGCGCGAAAGGGAGCCATGGACAGCCGAGACATAAGTGTACTCTCGCCGCTCCGCATGCAAGTGCCTCCACACATCCGCCCATCCCAGGCCATCAATCATAGCCCCCAGCCGCGTAGGGGGGGACACCAGTGCCACTCCGGGCCTCCTCTGCCGGTCCAATGCCACATCCACTACATCGTTCCAGTCGCCACCAATCACAGCCAGGGAGTGGGGGCGTTCAGTCCATAAGGCAAACAACCGTTCAGCTAAGGCCCATTGCAAGGGGGGCATACACACAGCCAAATACCACAGGCTCCGCACCAATCTTCCCTTGAACAAACACAAAACGCCCCTGGGGGTCGAGCCATTGACGCTCATGAGTGTATGCCAGCCGCTTGTGAATAAGAATGGCCACCCCCCCTGGAGCCCCTAGTAAACCCAGCATGGAACACCTGGTGAAAGCCAAAGCGCTGCAGACTCAGAGCCTTTGTGCCTAGCATGTGCGTTTCTTGAAGAAGGAGCACATCCGCCAGGTCCCTCTTAGCCCAGCGAAGCACCGCCCCCCGTTTAATCTTGTCCAAGAGTCCCCGGACATTCCAGCTAAGAACATGCATGGAAGCGCTCGAAGGCGCTAAATGAGGGCCATCAACCATTAGCACAACGTACCAAGCCCCACTATCCCCGGCCCCCGGCCCAGGCCCCAGACCCCACAGTTGCAAAATTCAGGAAGACCACGTGCACCCCATGAAACAGGACCCCGATACCCACAACCCCCGAAGAACAAACCCCCCCAATCAGCCACCCAACAGCCCATGACCCCCCACCCCAATACCTCAAGGAACAATGAAGTATCTGTCGCGGCATGCGGTACTTCAGGCCCAGAACATAGCGCCGAAGGTCAGACATGCCAATGGATCCCAAGGAACCCCCCTACCACCAACCAAGCACACTCCCAAACACACCCCCCAAACCCAACAGGAGGAGGCAGCCCCTAGAACATGCCCCAACCCCCCCCCCCCCAGAATAAGGCATAAGCAAAAAACAGTGCATGATAAATAGCATCAGTTCACTGAGTCCCAAACATTAGTCAAAGAGCCAGGTAATACTGCACCAGGTTACGCCTGAACCGTTGACTGGCAGGCGGCCGCCGCAGTGGACGGCCACAGAAGAAAAGCAAGGATCCAAAAGTCGGCGAACAGTAGTTAGGGCCCCCTGCCAGAGTTGTCTGTCTCCGGCTGTGTGTCCCCCAAAAGGGCGATAGATGGAGTGAGGGCGATAGATAGATGGAGTGAGGAGATAGGATACATTTGGCTTGGAAAGTAGGGCTAGTCTTCTGCCAACCCTGCTGGGATGTTTAACTTGCCTTGAAGGTTTCCATTATCTGTCCACTGCTGGAATCACTTTGACCTTAGTATTCCCGTCCTTGGCCAGAACTAAATGTAATGAGGCAACTTTATTCTTTTGTGCTAGACTCTGCTGTAAGGCCACTTCTCTCAAATTGGACATGGGAGTAGTGATATATCATAGTTACAGTCACACTGTAGGCCAGGAGGCATACAGTAGCTTCCCTATATGCCCCAGACTCAAACCAAGATACCTTCCTTCTAGACTTTGTGACCCAACCACCGATTAATCTGGCAGCATCACTGACTATTTGGCCTCTTTCTCAAAGAAAGTGAAACATTCATTAAAAGATATGGGCTGAGAGATCCTTGGATAGAAAAACATAGAACAGGTGGACTCAATCTTTTTTTCACATACGCTTATGGCATATTCTAGAATGGACCTCTCCTCAGTTAATTATACTTTTATGCTCTTATGCCCACAGTTCTTGATACAAAATGCCACTAAGTAATAGTTTCGGACCAAGCCCGCTAGAGCGATCAATGGTGTTGGATCTAGTCGGTGCCCATGGGTGAGCGCTGGATAGTCCACCCTGCAGTCCTTCCGGATTCAGTAACAAGGGCAGAACTAAAAGAATAAATTACTGACTTCTTCCTTTACTGGAACACACAGGCTTTACTGTATGTTTTAAAATGTATTTTTTCACTTGAGCTTGCTCTGGTTAGTTGCGTCCTTCAACATGCTAGACTTGCTCTAGTTGTGTTTTTGACAGTGTTTGATGGATTTACCTCTAGGATAAAGATGGGCTCATCTCACCAGCACCTTTTGCCAGGCCCCAGGACCATGGGCCATCCATTGCCATAGTGACCAAAGTGAACTTCATCCAGGACCAGCTTCTGAAGAAGCACGACATTGAATTGTACATGCACCTGAACCGGCTGGAGATCGCGCCCCAGATTTATGGACTGTAAGTCTTTCAAAGCTTCGCTTTGTCCGGTCGCTGCAGCTGTTATACATTTTGTTCTGTCTAATGCATTGTTTGCCACTTTACATACTATTGAAAAATGCCCAGTTTGTATGGAAGATGTGTATGTAGGAAACCGTGGTGCCCACAGCCATTGAGCGATTTCCATAGAATCTAAAACCTAACCAGACATATGAAACAAATATATTTAGCAGAATCAAAAACCTACCAGACATCCCTAAAGGGTATTCTGAAATCTAAAACCTAACCAGATATCATGAAACAAATATACTCAGTAGAATCTAAAACCTACCAGACATCCCTAAAGGGTATTCTGGAATCTAGAACCTAACCAGACATCATGAAACAAATATGCATAGTGGAATCTAAAACCAACCAAATATCCCTAAAGGTATTCTGGAATCTAGAACCTAACCAGACATCATGAAACAAATATGCATAGTGGAATCTAAAGCGTAACCATGTCTCATCCAACATAGAGTATTTTGTTAAAAACCCATCATCAGACAGAGGCATTTTGGACTCAAAACCCTTTTAGGCAGGATCCAAGAAAGAGGTATTGTGGCATCCATGGTCTCTCATCAGACAACCACCCAGCACCTCCATATAGCACAGCTCACATTAGTGTTACGTTTATAATACACCACGGATGCAGCCACGTGCTATCCAGTAAAACACTAGCCCATTGGCGCGATTCCAGTTTTATGCTTTTAATACATCTCGGAGAGTAATTAATGATCAAAGAAAATGTCCGTTCCATTTCCATTACAGTTTTTCCGTGGTAAAATGTAAGCATGATTTAAAAAAAATTACGGACAGAGTAATTTTATTTTATAAGGGCTAGTTCGAGCATAAGTTGTTAGTCACTGGCCCCATGACTGACAAACAATAAACTGGCCTTCAGCTGCCCTTCACTGTATGACTTTAGCCGGGCAGCCTGGCATCCACGCTGATACACCGCAGTTGTAGTCTTGTTACCCATGCCCAGAGGCGGATAGACAGCTAGGACTGGTAACCATCCCAGCAGAGTGTGGGGTCATGGCGGTAATTTTCACTGCCTGTTGGCCAGAGACCAACACCTAGAACGGATAACCACTGCCACCCACGTTGGATGAAAAGCCAAGCTAATGTCTGACTGTCTCCTGTACGGGGGCCTATAAGGTGTCAGCACAGTGTGGGTGTGTCACACAGTGTGGGTACATCACACAGTGGAGAAGTGTGGCTCACTGGTTAGAGCGGCAGACTCTGAAGCAGAGATCAAGCCCGGGACCAGGGTTCAAGTCCTGACGCGGCAGGGTCTTGGGCTCAATGTCCGCGGACTCGATAATTCTCGCCTCGGCGCCTACTCTAATCATAGGTCCCATGCTGCAACTCTGGGCAATAGCTTGCTTAATCTCCACAATGGCCCCAACAACACTGGGATGCCTGGCTTCAACTTGGGGGTGCCCAGGAGTGGCATCTCACAGGGAGAGCCAGGAAGGTTTCCACAGCGTTATACAGCGCCCCGTTCCTGGGGCAGCTGTGCGCTTTACAAGTATACTACATTTACATTTACATTTACACAGTGTGGGTACATCACTGTGACCTGGACTGGTCTAGGACTAGAGAAACCAAGAGGTAGTACCCACAATCCAAGCCTGTCCTCCTCTTCTCCACGCCTCTCCTCTTGTCCCGCCTCTCCTCTTGTCTACGCCTGTCCTCTTGTCCACGCCTGTCCTCTTGTCCATGTCTGTCCTTCTCCTGTCCATGTCTGTCCTCCTCTTGTCCATGTCTGTCCTCCTCTTGTCCATGTCTGTCCTCCTCTTGTCCACGCCTGTCCTCCGCTTGTCCACGCCTGTCCTCCTCTTGTCCACGCCTGTCCTCCTCTTGTCCACGCCTGTCCTCCTCTTGTCCACGCCTCTTCTCCTCTTGTCCACGCCTGTAGTCCTCCTCTTGTCCTCGACTGTCCTCCTCTCGTCCACACCTGTCCTCCTCTCGCCCACGCCTGTCCTCTTCTTGTCCACGCCTGTCCTCTTCTCGTCCACGCCTGTCCTCCTCTCGTCCACGACTGTCCTCTTCTTGTCCACGACTATCCTCTTCTTGTCCACGCCTGTCCTCCTCTCGTCCACGCCTGTCCTCCTCTCGTCCACGCCTGTCCTCCTCTTGCCCACGCCTGTCCTCCTCTTGCCCACGCCTGTCCTCCTCTTGCCCACGCTCTTGTCCACGCCCGTCCTCCTCTCGTCAACGCCTGTCCTCCTCTCGTCCACGACTATCCTCTTCTTGTCCACGCCTGTCCTCCTCTCGTCCACGCCTGTCCTCCTCTCGTCCACGCCTGTCCTCCTCTTGCCCACGCCTGTCCTCCTCTTGCCCACGCCTGTCCTCCTCTTGCCCACGCTCTTGTCCACGCCTGTCCTCCTCTTGCCCACGCCTGTCCTCCTCTTGTCCACGCCGGTCCTCCTCTTGCCCACGCCTGTCCTCCTCTTGCCCACGCCTGTCCTCCTCTTGCCCACGCCTGTCCTCCTCTGGTCCCCGCCTGTCCTCCTCTTGTCCCCGCCTGTCCTCCTCTTGCCCACGCCTGTCCTCCTCTTGCCCACGCCTGTCCTCCTCTTGCCCACGCCTGTCCTCCTCTTGTCCATGTCTGTCCTTTTGTCCACGTGGACAGCAAATGAAGGCTGTGAAGCGTCACTGGTCTGTACAGTGGGGCGGGCCTGAGCTGGTTGGACCACTCATTCACCTGGGCTTTTGTCTTTTAATTGAATCTGTGTTGGTCACAGCTATCTATGTGTCTGTTGCTGCCTGTTGAAGCGACCGTCCCAAGGATGTTGGAGTAAAGAATGACCATCCAAGAGTCACTCTGACGAATAATCTGTAGTGTCCACAGCCCTTGCAGTACAAGTACAACATGGTGCATTGTACTATGTAAGCCTTCTGAGGACAGTGCCTACGGGATTCAGTGCTGAGGGCATGACTGTCGGCTTGCCTGTCGTCAGACTCTCTATTTGTAGATAGGGGGACAGAGGCGCAGGCCATTGCCCCCCAGTACAGATCACTCGCCCAGGAGTCTCCGCCGGGCCCGTTCATAGGCCCATCAGTCGCCGCTGGTGGCTTTCCTTCGAGCTCCGGATGATACAACCATTTGCCAAATGATCAGTATTGTTGACCAGAGACCAGATCTCCCACAATCTTACGCCAACACCGCCGTTGTAGCGAATATTCCTGGTTAACGAGCAAGAAATGCGGGTTTTTTCGTTTTCTCCTGCCCACCCACACCTTCGGAACTCTGCTGTGTCTCACTGTTTGAGTGCCAGCAAAGACCACAGCGCCCAATGCTGGGCCCCTATAAATCGTGGATTCATATTAAAAAAATAGCTGCAATGCACTATTGTTTAGAGTAAATGCCTCCCTTGTAGTAAGAGGCAGTCAGATGAAATGATCAGCGGGGTTAGGGGCTGCGGGCTGGGAATTCGCGCACCCTCTGTCCCCCCAGAAAGAAAGGCACCCATCTAACCCCGGTGAGCTCAAGTCTTTCAGGGAGCGGCGGCTGCCTTGGAAACAGTAATGTGCTGTTCTTACAAACAGACACAAGCCACCGAAAGAGGCGAGGGTGGAAAGCACCAGCCACCGATAGAGGCGAGGGTGGTAAGCACCAGCCACCAAGAGAGGCGAGGGTGGAAAGCACAATCCACGAGAGAGGCGAGGGTGGAAAGCACTAGCCACCCAGAGAGGCGAGGGTGGAAAGCACCAGCCACCCAGAGAGGCATGGGTCGAAAGCACCAGCCACCCAGAGAGGCGAGGGTGGAAAGTACCAGCCACCCAGAGAGGCGAGGGTGGAAAGCACCAACCACCGACCGAGGCAAGGGTGGAAAGCACCAGCCACCCAGAGAGGCGAGGGTTGAAAACACAATCCACGAGAGAGGCGAGGGTGGAAAGCACCAGCCACCGAGGGAGGCGAGGGTGGAAAGCACCTGCCACGAGAGAGGCGAGGGTGGAAAGCACCAGCCACCGAAAGAGGCGAGGATGGAAAGCACAATCCACCGAGAGAGGCGAGGATGGAAAGCACCAGCCACCGAGAGAGGCGAGGGAGGAAAGCACCAGCAAGCACCAGCCACCGAGAGAGGCGAGGGTGGAAAGCACCAGCCACCGAGAGAGGCGAGGGTGGAAAGCTCCAGCCACCGCGAGAGGCGAGGGTAGAAAGCACAATCCACTGAGAGAGGCGAGGGTGGAAAGCACCAGCCACCGAGAGATAGGCGAGGGTGGAAAGCACCAGCCACCGAGAGAGGCGAGGGTGGAAAGCACCAGCCACCGAGAGAGGCGAGGGTGTAAAGCACCCGCCAACGAGAGGCGAGGGTGTAAAGCACCAGCCACCGAGAGAGGTGAGGGTGGAAAGCACAATCCACGAGAGAGGCAAGGGTGGAAAGCACCAGCTACCAAGAGAGGTGAGGGTGGAAAGCACCAGCCCCCGAGAGAGGAGAGGGTGGATAGCACCAGCCACCGAGAGAGGCAAGGGTGGAAAGCACCAGCCACAGAGAGAGGAGAGGGTGGAAAGCACCAGCCACCAAGAGAGGTGAGGGTGGAAAGCACCAGCCACCCAGAGTGGCAAGGGTGGAAAGCACCAGCCACCCAGAGAGGCGAGGGTGGAAAGCACCAGCCACCAAGAGAGGCGAGGGTGGAAAGCACCAGCCACCAAGAGAGGCGAGGGTGGAAAGCGCCAGCCACCAATAGAGGCGAGGTTGGAAAGCACCAGCCACCGAGGGAGGCGAGGCTGGAAAGCACCAGCCACCAATAGAGGCGAGGCTGGAAAGCACCAGCCACCAATAGAGGCGAGGGTGGAAAGCACCAGCCACCGAGGGAGGTGAGGCTGGAAAGCAGCAGCCACCCAGAGAGGTGAGGTTGGAAAGCACAATCCACCGAGAGAGGCGAGGGTGGAAAGCACCAGCCACCGAGAGAGGCGAGGGTGGAAAGCACCAGCCACCGAGAGAGGCGAGGGTGGAAAGCACCAGCCACCGAGAGAGGCGAGGTTGGAAAGCACCAGCCACCGAGAGAGGCGAGGGTGGAAAGCACCAGCCACCGTGAGAGGCGAGGGTGGAAAGCACAATCCACTGAGAGAGGCGAGGGTGGAAAGCACCAGCCACCGAGAGAGGCGAGGGTGGAAAGCACCAGCCACCGAGAGAGGCGAGGGTGGAAAGCACCAGCCACAGAGAGAGGTGAGGGTGGAAAGCACAATCCACCGAGAGAGGCGAGGGTGGAATGCACCCGCCAATGAGAGGCGAGGGTGGAAAGCACCAGCCACCGAGAGAGGCAAGGGTGGAAAGCACAATCCACGAGATAGGCGAGGGTGGAAAGCACCAGCCACCAAGAGAGGCGAGGGTGGAACGCACCCGTCAATGAGAGGCGAGGGTGGAAAGCACAATCCACGAGAGAGGCGAGGGTGGAAAGCACCAGCCACCAAGAGAGGCGAGGGTGGAAAGCACCGGCCATCGAGAGGCGAGGGTGGATAGCACCAGCCACCGAGAGAGGCGAGGGAGGAAAGCACCAGCAAGCACCAGCCAACGAGAAAGGCGAGGGTGGAAAGCACCAGCCACCGAGAGAGGCGAGGGTGGAAAGCACCAGCCACAGAGAAGCGAGGGTGGAAAGCTGCGAGAGGCGACAGGTTTCCTCCCGTGCTCCTGTTTGCTTCGTGCCATTTGTTGCTGGGGTGCGCCCCCCTCCCCGGTGCCTTTTTCAGGCCTGACCTATTGAAAGGCACCATTCTCACAGCCATTTGAAGTCATCGAGGACGGATTAGGGGTATGGCTGGAGGGCCTTGGGTGCGAGACCTAGGCTGAGCCTCGCCACAGCTGCAGCTGCAGCTCTTCCCCAGTGTGGTAACCAGCCACGCCCGCCCTCGTCCCTCTGTGCCTCACTGACGTACTTCTGGGCTTCCCCTGACACTCCAAAGAAAAAGTACCCCAGGGGAGGGTCCGTTCACTGTTCTAACTCCAGCACAGCCACCCTCCAGTGTTTAGGGAAGGTGCGTCATGGTGAGCATTGCTGTACTCTGGCAAACAAGGAGATTAAAAATACATGCATGTCATGAAATGCCTTGGCATGTGCACAGAGGCTGAGCTCCATTGACTGACCGGGAGCTTCGGTACACGGAGGGCGGCTAGAAGGATGCGATTGTGCGGACACAGCCTTTTTAGGTCTTGGCCTGCGTAGGCTGCGCTTGCGCAGTCTCGCTGGCGAGATTTTGTTTCTAGAGTATGGGGCTTAAACCTGCCCCTCTTCTCCATTGGCTGGCTTCCTAAATGGAGGCCAGCCATTGTAGAAGAGATTTGTCTTTCCATTTAAGCCGTCTTTTTCGGATTGAGGGGTGTGTTTTTTAGTTTCTTTCTCTCCGCTTCCCATTGGCTGGAATTTTACATTCCATCCAATGGGAAGTGGAGAGAAAGAAAAACACGCCCCCCACTCTGAAAATGACGGGGCGTTTCTCCAAGGCATTTCTGCTTGACCTCGGAAAAACATGGTGGTGTTACCCCTAAGACTCCGTTTGGTTGGTTGCTCGCACGCATTCTGATTTTTGAAGCCTTAGAGTCCCTTAAATTCTACGTTCCAATTGTGCAGCGCTTCCTCTCTGTCGACTACCACGGCTGACACTTCCAAGAGAACTACGCTTTACCATGCAGTTGGAGGGCCCGGCCAGCGGCGGTGATCAATGTGCCACCAGCACTTCCCAACCACAGCGCTCCCGCGGCACGGCGCAATCCGGCTCCGTGCTGCGGCGATGACTTCATGGCCTCCGGTACCCCAGATACCCTTCCCTCTCTCCCTCTCTGGCGGCAATGCTGCCTCGGCTTGGGCCAACGGGGCCACCTTACAAGGCCAAGCTCCCACCCCCTCCCCCGCCTCCTATGTGGATCCCTATGAAGAGCCTCTGCTGCAGGATCCACGCCATTGCTGAGGCCCGGAGCCCCCGCTAGGCCCCCCCCCCCGGCAGGGCTGAGGCGGTCCACACTTACAAGGGAAGTCTGCTTTACCATGTAGTTGGAGGGCCCGGCCTGCGGCGGTGATCACGGTGACGCCAGCACTTCCCAACCACAGCTCTCCCGCGGCACGGCGCGCTCCGGGCTGCGGCTAAGCCTTCACGGCCTCCAGTACTCCAGATACCCTACCCTCTCTCCCTCTCTGGTGGCCATGCTTCCTCGGCTTGGGCCAGCGGGGCCACCGTACAAGGCCAGGCTCCACCCCCGTGGAGCCCTATGAAGAGCCTGTGCTGCAGGATCCAGGCCATGGCCGAGGCCCAGAGCCCCCGCTAGGCCCCCCCGGCGGGGCTGAGGCGGTCTTGCCCCCCTGGGTGCGCCCCAGCCTCCGGCCCCCCAGGTGAGCAGGGAGGGGGGAGGAGGCAGCGCATCCATGGGCCACCCCCTGCACCCAGCGTCTCTTTAACTGCCCCTCGGTGCACCCCCTTACTGCCCTGGACCCTGCCAGTGCCTGCCTGCATCTACCCCAGTGTCAGCTCACTCCACTCTGTTCCATCTGCTCCCAAAGTTTCTTCTAACTGCCTCTCACTTGCATCCGTAGCTGCCCCAACCCCCTCTCTGCCCTGGATCCCGCCAGTGCCTGCCCGCATCTACCCGTCAGCTCCCCCCACTGTCTGCCCCGTCTGCTCCCCAAAGTTCACTCTAACTGCCCCTTCTCACATCCATACCTGCCCCAACCCCCAACCTGCCCTGGACCCCACCGGGGCCTGCCCTCATATACCCGAGTGCCAGCTCCTGCCACTCCGCCCCGTCTCTTCCTTAAGTTCCCTCTAACTGCCTCTTCTCTTACATCCGTACCTGCCCCAACTACCGCTCTGCCCTGGACCCCGCCATTGCCTGCCCTCATCTACCCCAGAGAGTGTCAGTTTTCTCCACTCTGTGCTCCATTACTTTCTGCCCCATCTGTGCCCCTTCTCTTGCATCGTACCTGCCCCAACCCCACTGTCTGCCCTTGTCTCGACAGTGCCTGCCCTCATGTACCCCAGTATCAGTCTCTCCACTCTTTGCCCCATTTGTGCCTCTAACTGCCCCTTCTCTTGCATCTGCTCCAGCCGGCCCTTGACCTCGCCAATGCCAACCCTCTTCCGCCCCATTAAGCTTCATTTCTTTACACTCTGTCCCCACTGCCCCATATCTGTTCCTCTAACTGCCCTTCTCTTGCCTCTCCATCTACCCTCACACGCACCATCAATCTGACATATTTACACACCTATCCTGCTTCCCTCTGACTCTCGAATACTTCCTTTATCTGCCCCTTTTCTGATACTTTCTCGTCCCTCCAGTGGTTTCTTAGTCTCTGACATACTTGCTCTTGCCTAGTTTACTCTCCATCTGCCCCAGCTCCCTTCCCTAATCCTCCCTGCTGCCTCTCAGCTCCTCATCACCCTGATCACGACTTAAAAATTAAAAAAAAATGACCCACCCTTCTTCAATCTATCTTTCGAGTGTTTATTTTTCATTCTTACTTTTTTCCCCTAGATTTCTTTTTTCTGTCCGCACCCGTGGTTCCTGTCCTCGTTGCTCTTCATCCTTATCTCGCTCGATTTTTACTTTCTCACTCTTATTCTTCACTGTTCATCCCCTCCTCATTATATCTTCTTCTGTGTAACCCATCTCATTTGTTTTCTCTTCACTTCCTCTCTTCTTCGTCCTTTGATCTCTTGTCCTTCCACTTTCTTACAGTTTATTTATATTTTCTTTGCCCTTTACTTCCTTCTCACAATTTACCTTCTTTATTGTCGTCTCCATTTACACCATTCTTTTTCTTCTCTCCATTTCCTTCCATCTTAGTTCTTTTCCTTTCCTCTTAAATCAATTCTGTTTTCTTTTCCACCATTATCCGGTGTTTCCATTTTTCCTTCCTTCTCCCCTTCCTTCCTCTCCATTTCCCCTTGCACCTGCCTCAGCTTCATTGTTTCCTTTTAAAATATTTATTTTCTCTTTTCTTTCTTCCTGTCACATTCTCTCCCTGTAGTCTCCCCTCAGCTCTTTCCTTCCTTCTATTTTCTACCTTCTTTCATTATTTCTCCGTTCCTTCTTTCCTCTGCTGTAAACTATGACATCTTTGATATGCCTGCTCCATCTATTCCTCAAAGTTCCCTCTAACTGCCCCTACATCTGCCCCATGGATTCAGACACGCCATCCGTTCCCCTCATTAAGTTTGAGTAACTCTTGAACTCCTGAAGGTGCTGTATTGTAAACATTGGTGCTTTCCCGGGTGCATTGTGGGTAAATAAATCTTGAGGGACCAATACAGTCACCCCACCTCATGTATTTCGAAGATGCCTCCTGTCTGAGATCTGCCATGCTGCTTGGGTTCACTGGACGCAGAGACGCCTGGGGAAACTCTGGGCAGGTTCCTTCTGTTTTAAGGAGTTTTATCCATCTGGGTTTTGACAGCGCAGTTGTCAAGTGGCCTTTTGTTAACAATATACATACAGGTGGCTTCAGGTCCACCCCTTTCAGCGATTGGCTTTCTTGCAACCAATCTTTTTCAGTCATTGGCTTGAGATTTACCCAATCAGCTTCAGCGGTACAGACCTCTCACCTAATATTGTTGGCTATTTGAGTATATCCTTCCGCCTCTCCTTGAACGCTTACATTGAAATGCAGGTGGGACTACTTTACAACTCTCTCGTGCCTGCTGATTCCCGCCTGTGTATCTCGCTCCAATGTGCTAACATTCCATGCTTTAGTACATTAACACGCGCCTTGGCTTTGCAAAGGCTTGTTTTCCATAATTCTATCCGCACTTGACACGCCCTCGTACTGAAGTCACTTATTAGCGCACGTGGACACTGCTCTGAAAGCTGGGTGGAGCACGGCAGGTAGGGATGGGGTGAAAAGAACTATTGAGAGGTGTGAACTTGCAAAGGGCCGGTATGGGTGTGTGGCTCTCTGTGTGCGGCTCTGTGTGTGCGGCTCTGTGTGTGCGGCTCTGTGTGTGCGGCTCTGTGTGTGCGGCTCTGTGTGTGCGGCTCTGTGTGTGCGGCTCTGTGTGTGCGGCTCTGGCTCTGTGTGGGTGGCTCTGTGTGTGTGTGTGTGTGTGTATGGCTGTGTGTGTGTGGGTGGCTCTGTGTGTGTGGGTGGCTCTGTGTGTGTGTGTGTGGGTGGCTCTGTGCGGGTGGCTCTGTGCGGGTGGCTCTGTGCGGGTGCTCTGTGCGGGTGGCTCTGTGCGGGTGGCTCTGTGCGTGGGTGGCTCTGTGTGTGGGTGCAAATGCAATAGGTCTCGCATTTGCGAGAGATTAAGCTATTGGCATTGTAAATGACAATGCCATTTATTTATGTTTTAAAAACAAAAACATAAACAAAAATGATGTCATGAGCAATGCCAATAGCTCTAACTTTAACAAAGACGAGACCATTGCATTGTAAATGCTTGTTGACATAGTTATAGATTTGCCTCCTTTACCAAATAATCCATCATCTGCTGCATAATCCTCTGATTTTAACAAATAAAATATTGTTTCAACCGCAACCTGTTCAAAAGTTACAAAAACTTTTGCTTACTGTTGTATTTGGGTGTTCAACTGTAACTATTGAAGTGCAACCAATGCTCAGACAGTGTAAAAATGACAAAATAATTATGTAATACCATTGCAATATGTGTGCATTACACCGCATAATTTGCCTTTTCTTGACTCATAATTTACCCTGCCACATAATTTGTCCCTCCCCTGCTGCATAATTCCGCACGCCCTGAACACCAGGGCTGTGCACGGCACTCTCGCTGAATGGCCCTCAATAGACCTAGCCACTTCCAGCCCCCTCAGCGTGATCTAGAAGCATTCCACTCCTCACTGGCCTAATGGGGATCCTCTTCCAGAACAGCATTGATGCAGTCCCTCCTTTCAACGCAATTTAGAAGCGTCCCACTCCTCACTGGCCTAATGGGGATCCGCTCTCCAGAACAGCATTGATGCAGTCCCTCCTTTCGGCGCGAGGTAGAAGTGTCCCACTCCCCATCGCCCTAATGGGGATTCTCTCCCAGAACAGCATTGATGCAGTCCCTGCTTTTGGTGCGAGGTAGCAGCATCCCACTCCTCACTGGTCTAATGGGGATCCTCTCCCAGAACAGCATTGATGCAGTCCCTCCTTTCAACGCGATGTAGAAGTGACCCACTCCTCATCGCCCTAATGGGGATTCTCTCCTAGAACAGCATTGATAAAGTCCCTCCTTTCGGTGCGAGGTAGAAGTGTCCCACTGCTCACTGGCCTAATGGGGATCCTCTCCCCAGAACAGCATTGATGCAGTCCCTCCTTTCGGCGCGATGTAGAAGCGTCCCACTCCTCACTAGCCTAATGGGGATCCTCTCCCCAGAACAGCATTGATGTAGTCCCTCCTTTCGGTGCGAGGTAGCAGCGTCCCACTCCTCACTGGCCTAATGTGGATCCTCCCCCCAGAACAGCATTGATGCAGTCCCTCCTTTCGGCGCGAGGTAGAAGTGCCCCACTCCTCATAGGCCAAATGGGGAACCTCTCCCAGACAGCATTGATGCAGTCCCTTCTTTCGTCGCGAGGTAGAAGTGTCCCACTCCTCATAGGCCTAATGGGGATCCTCTCCTAGAAAAGGATTGATGCAGTCCCTCCTTTCGGTGGCAGGCTGAAGTGTCCCACTTCTCATCGGCCTAATGGGTGATCCTCTCCCCAGAACAGCATTGATGCAGTCCCTCCTTTCAACGCGATGTAGAAGTGTCCCACTCCTCATCGGCCTAATGGGAATCCTCTCCCCAGAACAGCATTGATGCAGTCCCTCCTTTCGGAGTGAGGTAGAATTGCCCCACTCCTCATAGGCCTAATGGGGAACCTCTCCCAGAACAGCATTGATGCAGTCCCTTCTTTCGATGTGATGTAGAAGCGTCCCACTCCTCATCGGCCTAATGGGCATCCTCTCCCAGAAAAGAATTGATGCAGTCCCTCCTTTCGGTGGCAGGCAGAAGTGTCCCACTTCTCATCTGCCTAATCGGTAATCCTCTCCCCAGAACAGCATTGATATAGTCCCTCCTTTCAACGCGATGTAGAAGTGTCCCACTCCTCATCACCCTAATGGGGATTCTCTCCCAGAACAGCATTGATGCAGTCCCTCCTTTCGGAGCGAGGTGGAAGTGTCCCACTCCTCACTGGCCTAATAGGGATCCTCTCTAAGAACAGCATTGATGCAGTCCCTCCTTTCGACGTGATGTAGAAGCGTCCCACTCCTCATCGGCCTAATGGGGATCCTCTCCCCAGAACAGCATTGATGCAGTCCCTCCTTTCGGCACGAGGTAGAAGTGTCCCACTCCTCACTGGCCTAATGGGGATCCTCTCCAAGAACAGCATTGATGCAGTCCCTCCTTTCGGTGCGAGGTAGCAGCGTCCCACTCCTCACTGGCCTAATAGGGATCCTCTCCCCAGAACAGCATTGATGCAGTCCCTCCTTTCGGCGCGAGGTAGAAGTGTCCGACACCTCACTGGCCTAATGGGGATCCTCTCCCAGAACAGCATTGATGCAGTCCCTTCTTTCGGCGCGAGGTAGCAGCGTCCCACTCCTCACTGGTCTAATGGGGATCCTCTCCCAGAACAGCATTGATGCAGTCCCTCATTTCAACGTGATGTAGAAGTGTCCCACTCCTCATCGCCATAAAGGGGATCCTCTCCCCAGAACAGCATTGATGCAGTCCCTCCTTTCGACGTGATGTAGAAGCGTCCCACTCCTCATCGGCCTAATAGGGATCCTCTCCCAGAACAGTATTGATACAGTCCCTCCTTTCAACGCGATGTAGAAGTGTCCCACTCCTCATCGCCCTAATGGGGATTCTCTCCCAGAACAGCATTGATGCAGTCCCTCCTTTCGGTGCGAGGTAGCAGCATCCCACTCCTCACTGGCCTAATGGGGATCCTCTCCCCAGAACAGCATTGATGCAGTCCCTCCTTTCGGTGCGAGGTAGAAGTGTCCGACACCTCACTGGCCTAATGGGGATCCTCTCCCAGAACAGCATTGATGCAGTCCCTCCTTTCGGCGCGAGGTAGAAGAGTCCAACTCCTCCTCGGCCTAATGGGTGATCCTCTCCCCAGAACAGCATTTATGCAGTCCCTCCTTTCAACGCGAGGTAGACGTGTCAGACTCCTCATAGGCCTAATGGGGATTCTCTCCCAGAACAGCATTGATGCAGTCCCTCCTTTCTGCGCGAGGTAGAAGTGTCCGGCACATCACTGGTCTAATGGGGATCCTCTCCCAGAACAGCATTGATGCAATTCTTCCTTTCAACGTGGTCGAGCCACACCCCACCCGCCAGCCCTCTTGCCAGACCGCTTTCCCACTATGGCCCTCGCCTACTTTTGTACCACAAGAAACAGCAATGGGGGATACAATGGCCTCACCACTCGCGAACAGACTAGCATGCGGCCCCGGCGTAGACTCTCAGATTAAAAGTTTTTTACTGGGCTCTTCCAACCATGCTAATTCTGTCTCACAAGGCAAGCCCTTAAGTGGATGGGCTGCATGATAATTGATCACGGTTTGGGTGAGGGGTGCTAAATGAACATTCAGAAGGGCCACCCAGCCTAGGTCACCATGCGTGGCTGGGGTGCCTCGGTGTTGGCATTACATGGGCGTCCTAACAGATGGAGATAGTGGATTGTCTCAAGTATTTAATTACTACCCACTTTGTTGCTCACCATTCTTACCAGCTCACTTTGCTCTTGTAAAGTTCAGGTACATGCTGCACAGTGATCAAAACGAGAGTCCTCAAGTGGAGCGAAGACAGTGATTTTTGCTCTCTGTGGATGAGCTAACACATGACAGCTCTCTTAAATTTAGGCTGAAAGAGTCTTTTTTCCCTCGTTATGTTGGCTTTTTGTATGAAACTTCTTCCCTTCACAGGAACTCATTTGGGGCCATGTGTTCCCTCTTCGATGTCCCAAAATATTGGCGTGTAGGCTCCAAGGAACCCCAGTCTAGTTTTGGGAATTGCTGGGCCGAGCCAGTCTTGGCTCTGGGAAAGAAATCTAGGGGGTCAGGTCTTGCTGTGACCCCTTCACTTTGGGGACTAAACAGACAGCAGAAGGTGCTCTGGGACTGTTTGCGCAAATTTGAATTAATTGGCAACATCTCAGGGAAAATCAAACACATAAATGATGACAGTAAGAAAGTTTGCAAATAGTTGAAAGCACTGGAAATGTGCTGTGTAGCATTCGAACCCTATCCTATTTGGCCACTGTGCCACTCTAGACAGAGGGGCACCTTATGTAAATCAGTACTTTCAAAATAAGGTGCAAGTGACCTATAATGACCTTTGAACCCTCGGGGGAGTCCGGATAAGCAATGCCAACTGCCTGCTGTTGTTCGGTCAACCCTTTGCAGACTATCCTGCTTCCAGATATCACTAATTATGAGGTACAAAGACTCCTTCTCTCCAAAAAATCTGGCTCACCCAAAGACCATTGTCCTCCTGCCATTATGCACCTAGCCGCTAGGAAGATCTGACAAGCTTACCCCTCTTGTCAACCAAGTTTTCGAATCGGGTAACTATCCAGTAGCCTGGAAAAGAGTGTCTACCAGGCCAATTCTCAAAAAGGCGACCCTAGACCCTACTGAACTGAAGAACTATCGCCCAATTGCTGGCTTATCAATAGTAGCAAAAATGCTGGGGAAGTCAGTAATCAAGGTGTTGACTGACTATCTAGATGCAAATATTATGCTGGACTCCACGCAGCATGGTGTTCGGTCAGATCACTCTACTGAATCAGCCCTGATTACTGCAACGGAAGAGATCTGAAAAATAGTGGATGGAGGGGAGGGGGGGGGGGGCAGAGCGGTCCTCGTACTCCTAGACCTGCCTGCAGCATTTGACACCGTGAATCACACGGTGTTAGTGCAGGGGCTGAAGGATGTGGGGGTCGATGACACTGCCCTGGCCCTGCTCTCTTTTCTGCAGGCAAGGGAGCAGAGTTTGTATTGGGATCGGATCATTTCCATCTTCCATGTGGGGCCCCACGGGGATCGGCACTATCCCTGCCAATGTTTAACATCTACGTTACTCCGTTGGACAGACTTATCAGGAGGCATGGATTTGCTCTGGTCGTCGCTTATGCTGATGACTCTCAGCTTGTTATCTCCATATTCAATCAGCCTGAGGCCACAGCCGCCAGGCTTCATGCTTGTGTCACTGAGATCATGACCTGGATGAACCATAGCTTCCTGAAAACTAACACTGACAAAACGGAGGTGATAGAGTTTAGCCATGGCCGGTCCCTGTGGAATGACTCCTGTTGGCCGATTGAGGCCGGGGAATGCCCGTGCCTTGTCTCTAAAGTCAGGAACCTCGGAGTCATGTTATGTTATGTTACAGTGAATTTATATAGCGCATTATCACCCAGAGGTCTCTAAGCGCTGCCCAGAGGTCTCTAAGCGCATCTTCGATGAGCAGCTGAATTTTTCTGCCCAGGTAAACAGTCTCACTTCATCTTGCTTCTTTTTACTAAAAACTTTGAGAAAAACATTTCCTTTCATCTCACAAGAACTGCAAAAGACGGTGGTGGTGGTGGCGGCACTCTTCCGGTCTAAACTGGACTACTGCAATGCCCTTTTTTTGGGCATTGATAAGACCCAGATGAGAAAACTACAGTCTTTGCAGAATGCTGCAGCAAGATTACTTTTAAACATACCCAAAGGACTACCAACCTCGGCAGGAATTAAGTCACTGCATTGGCTTCCCATCCAGCAGCGTGTGGAATTTATGGCCTTATGCCTGGTGCACAAAGCACTCTACGGTGGCGGTCCTGAGGAAATCCCAAAAATGTTCCTACCTTGCACCCCCTCACGTGCTCGTAGATCTGCCAATTTGGGCCTTATCCAGATTGCTAAGATTAGGCAGGCAAGATGGGGTTGCAGGACTTTATTGAACGGTGCGGCAAAGCTACGGAACAAAATGCCAATGGCCATGAGATTTTAATCTAATCGTCAGCTCTTTAGGAAGGATTTGAAAACATGGCTGTTCACCTCCACCTAGTCCCCCTGGTAACACAGGCCGTACTTCCTCTCACATACACTAGCGCCAAGACACCATGGCAATCGAGCGCTCTATAAACATATATCCTATCCTATCCTATCCTAATAATACCCTTCTCCTTATGGGAACAGTTCATCCTGAGCTGGTGGGAGAGGGGCCCCCTCCAGAAGGGGCCACAAAGAACCCCAGACCGGTTTCCGCCTCGCTGGGCCCTTCAAAGGGAAATCTAGCTTGGAGCCTGTGGTACATCTCAATAGCAGTGACGTCATGACTTGTCCGTGCCACGAGCACGCAGGGCCATCCTTGTGCAAAGAAGACCTCATTCTGCCCACGGGTCCTATGACCCAGCACCTGGACTGTGTCTTTTGTGGTGGACGTCCTGCGAGAGCGATAAATATTAGGTATATACAGGGTTTTAAGTGGGATGAAAAAACTGGGGGGTGGAGGGGGTCTCTCAAAGGGGCGTGGCTAATGTAATTAAGGGCGTGGCTTACAAACACGTAAGCTAAAAATCTGTGGTTAGCATAGTGTGCTGCCGACTTGTATTTTTCTGTTTCTGCCATTGCATCCAGATATATGATAGAACAAGTAACATCATACCTACAACTATTGGCTTTGTCATTGGCTGTTAGTGGCATAAGATAAATAAGCAGCAATATGGCTTGTTCTATATAATATTGAAAAAGCTTTGACTTAAAGCCCTGGTTACACAACGACAATTTTGCTGCTCCTGAGTTTCAAAAAGGGAAGGGAAGTCTAGAGAGAATTTACTCTTTAAAGGATTTTTCTAACCCCAGGGATTTAAATGGGCCGGGTCTCCCCGGTGCTGAGCACCGGCAGTTCTTTAAAGGGGGCCTCGAAACGGGTCTCTATCGGACTGCAGTGACAGCAGGCACATCAATGTGCGTGTGCTCACATATCGATGTGCGCATGCTCACACTGCTCACTTCTCGCTAGTGGAGATGTTATGTCATGACATCCGGCCAGGTGAGCGTTGTAGGGGAAGGGAAATCCTTTTAAGAGTAACTTTCTATCTGAATTTCCCTTCTGTTTTTTAAACTAAGCAGCAGCAACATTGTTGTGGTGTCACCAGGGCTTTAAGTGGAAGCTTTTTCAATATTATATACAAGCCATAGTTGCTGCTTATTTATCTTATGCAACTAACAACCATTGACAAAGCCAATAGTTCTGACTTGTAGGTATGATGTTACTTGTTGCATCAGGTATCTGGATGACAGAAACAGCCAAATGCAAGTCGGGTGGCACACTATGCTAAACACAGATTTTTATATTGCGTGTTTTAGAGCCAAGCCCTTAATTACATTGGCCACGCCCCTTTCAGAGACCCCCCCCCCAGTGTTTTCATCCCACTTAAAACCCTGCCTAGCCCTAAAACCTGGCATGACGTAACATCTTCACTAGTAAGAAGTGAGCAGTGTGAGCAGCGCACATGGATGTGCCTGCTGTCTGGAAGAAAACAGTTCACCTGTGCCAGGGCAGAAAACAGAGCCCGATAGAGACACTTTTCGAGCCTCCCCTTTAAAAAACTGCCGGTGCTCAGCACCGGTGAGCCCCGGCCCATTTAAAGCCCGGGATATATATTATGCAAGTCTGTGGGGTTCAGGGCAGTAAGAATGTGTGCCAAGGTGCCCATCTAACAGCTGGCTGGCTCTTGAACTAGGCCTAGCTGTGCAGAGCCAGGGCAGGCATAAGCAGTTCTTTCTCTGCTTTCCTCCCGCCACTGCTTCCTCCAGTTGTAAAAAAAAACTCGGTGGTTCTTACACATCATAAAGCCTGGCTGTAATAAAACGCATCAACTGGCCAAGATTTCATCGCTCACGCCTAGCATCGGCCTGCTGTGCAGAGACAGGCAGCCACGGGCAGTTCTTGCTCTGTCTGCTTCCCTCCCGCCCCTGCTTCCTCCACTTGTAAAAAAAACATGGCGGTGCTTACACATCATAAAGCCTGGCTGTAATAAAACGCATCAGCTGGCCAAGGTTTCATCGCTCACTCAATAATCCATTAATACAGCCGCTGCCCTGGCGTCTTCCGAGCACCAACTCCGAGGTAATTGTAATCAGCCGGGCCAGCTGCTAGTTAACAGCAGCTGCTGGCGGCGCCGCCTGACATCTTTATCTGCAGTGTTTCAAGGGGAGCCCGGATGCTCCTGCCGTGACTTGTGTGGCGCATTTACATCTATATCATTATTTTATTTAAAATAGAAAAGCAAAATGGATGCATTGCGTGTGGCGGGGAGGAGTGCGTGCAAGGGAAGGGTTGCCTGCAGAGAGCAGGTGGAACCGGCCCTGCCACCCTCGGAAGGAAAAAACAAAATGTGTTTTTCAGTTTGCAGGTGTTTCCTTGTTTCACTTTCGATCACTTTAATATAAAAAAGCATGTTTTTTTTGTGGGTGAAGGACAGTTCCTCTGACCTGCGTGCACTACACCATACATTTCTGCCTTCAGCAGGGAGATAGCTCTACGGGTTGTGCCCCTGAAGAAAGAGGTTTTCAAATCGTGCAAGTCACCGGTTCGAAGGCTGCCAGGTCCCTTCAGAGGCTCAAATGTCGATTCAAGAAGCATCTTATTAAACCAATCAATGTACTGTTTTGTGATAACGGCCTGGTGTATCAAGTGGCCGGTCACAAGCAACGCAACGCGTGTGGTTTGTGACCCAGGGCTTCTTTTCTGCTGTGACGGATGCACTGATCCGGTGAAGCCACGAATGGACTTTAAGTAAGTTTTTGCAGGACCCTGCTTCACTACGTAGGACTGAGGCTGGTATCTGTTGTGTACATTCCGCCAAAAGGGGTGGGAAATCCAGTGATGGAGGCCTACCAGGGTTAGGAGCATTGTCTCATTTTTTTTCTTTTTTGATTGCAGCTTCCACCCTTGAAAAGGGGCAGATGAAGTGGGATGGTGCAAAGGATATTGGGGAAGGCAAGGCAACTGCCTCGCACAGTGCTTAATATATAAAAGAATAGGTGGCGGGGCCAACGCTTTGCACAGAAACCCGCAGCCAGTCCTATCAAAAGTTGAGGTGCCGAATACCAAGAATGCGCGGTCTTGATTCCACCTCAGGCCACTTTGTTCCACCAGCGAGCTCTCCGACCCCTTTATCTCACTCCTGCAGGGCCCTTTCATTCCTGCTTTCTCTCTTTGTCACTCATTTTCAGTCTTTAATCCACCCCCACCCTCCTCAACCCCATTTGTGGTTTTCTCTGTGGCTCTGGATGAAAGTGAGTTGAGAAACAAGCGTTGGAAATGCAATAGGTCTCACCTTTGTTTGAGTTAAAGCTATTTGCTTTGCTAATGGTAATAATAATATTAATCACATTTTGTAAAGCGCGAACCATCACCCGTTAGGGTCTCTAGGCGCTCGGGCCGTCGGGAAGATAAAGCAAGCTATTGCCCAGAGTCACATGGTGCTGGGCAAATCTGCCGCCGGCCCCGGGGATCAAACCGTGATCCCCAGATTCCGGAGTCAGTCACCCTGGCCGCGGCGCCACACCTCTCCGGTATTGTATTTTAGCTATGTCTTATTGAGTTTGTATGAGATATGTCGTGCCTTTATGTTGGTTGAATTGTAATTATGTGTGTAGTAGTTTAATGCATAGCGCTAGAAGGAGAAGAGCAGTGTTTAAGATTTGGGACAGAGAGTGAGTAGAAAAATAGATGAGGGTTAACGAAGTATAGTGATTTATGTAGTGTTTATTATTGTAGTGCTGAGCAGCTGAAACAGGGCTTGGACGACCTAGGGAACAATGTATAATTTGCAAGTAGAGGAAGAGTTTGTTGAGTGCAAGATAGGTTTTGAAATTCCAGATAAACAAGTGCTGTGGTAGCACAGAGAAAAGTGCTGTTTTTCCATGTGGCTTAACAAGCAGCGAAGTTACCTGCGTATATTCCTTGCCTAATTGAATAAACCCTACTTCTGGCCCGTTTCTGATATTTTGTCTCGCTAGCAAGCTTTGTGCGCAAGAGAGTTACAGATAGGACCCAGTGTATGTGCTTTTATATTTGTCATCTGTTTTAAGTGATTGTAGCATGTTTTGTGAAAGACTGTGTTGAATAAATCTGATCGAACAGCCACTCATGCATACTCCAAAGCCATGGCTGTGTCCTCCCAGAGTTACCCCCACCAAAGAAGTGCCAGTCACTGTCGCCGCTGTTTTTCCCCCCAGAATCTGCTTTCATCTTTCTAGATGCCGGGGAGGGAGCCGAAGTGGCTTCTGACGCCCGATAGATAGCAGTGCTGGGCGATAAATGTTGCACAATGTTAAGACTGCTGAGGGAGCTGTGAAAGTAATGCGTGTGGGGTATACACCCGTTACAACGCAACTTTTACTCCGCACTACCATTACAACGCAGGCATTACAACGCATGACATTACAACGCATTGCGCTGGGGGGCGCTCTAGGATAAGAGGTAAGTTTAATTTACTATCCAACACCTTCCCTAGGGTCCACGGGGACTGGAGTTAGAATAGTAAATTATACTTACCACTATCCAGCACCTCAAAGCGCTATGCGTTGTAATGGTATGCGTTGTAAAAACCGCGTTGTAATGGTATGCGGAGTAAAAGTATGCGTTGTAACGACATACATCCGCGTGTGGGAACGGAAAACTGTTCCAAACTGGAGCATGTGAACAACCGCCCCCGAACTTGGCTACAAGTGTGTCCATGGCGACAGACCAGGTGCCCCAAACATGCCCTCAGCAGACACCCCTTCCATGGCTGGAAATGAGTGGAAGACATTGTTGAGGAAAGAAGGGCGGTCTGCTGTACTTGTGTGCATCCTACCTACGATGTTGAAGCAAATGCTCGTGGTGGGGCAATTTAACCTTATCTGAAATAAAATGCTGATAAAACGAGAGTGATCACCCCTGCGGGAGAAGTTGGGCGAATTCTAGCAGCAGGCTCTACCCACGGCAACCACTGTTTAAAACATCCGTTTCTTCCCTCAGCAGAAGAGATGCTTTTCTCTTCCATAAAGTGCAGTTTCAGTCGCACCCGCAATTACACAAAGCTGTTCCTTCCTGGAGGCCCCAATCAAAAATCACCTTGTGAGAACTTTCGGATTTAAAGTTGTTCTCCACCCGCTGCTGCTGAAAGGAAGTGGAATCCGCATTAACTGTTGATTGTTTACTGCACGGCATGCGCTCTAGTGTAAATCGAGAGATACATTTAACAAGTTTTCTATTTTGCTCATAAAGAGCAAGTATGCATTTTCCTATTGAAGTTAGAACAAGAATGAGTAGCGCAACTCTGGGAAGTTTGCTTTGGTATGGGGATGGGGAGGGAGGAGCGGCTAGGATTTCCAATCAGGAGCCAGCGTTTCTACTAGGAGCACACCCTCCTACGTCACGCCAAACCAAGGTGGCGTCGGCCTGTCAAGATGGGCCGTTCTAAAAGTAGACAAGGCGGTAACCCAAAAGCCCAGTTTTCAATCACGAGCCAGTGTTTAATATAAACGATGACGTGAGCCAATTGAAAACAAGGGCAGGGCTTAAAGTCACTTCAGAATCTTTCAATCCCAAAAGGCCTTTGCAGAGCGAGCAGCGCATGCGCGCTGCAACGCCAGGCAACACCTAAAAATTAGTGCCAGTCCCCAAAACTGAGTGTCAGTGGGGCCCACCTACAGCCATTGATTCAAATTAAGCACTGGTATACCCTTACATCGCTCTATGCCCACTCCATCCCCCCCAGTAGCAGCATGTCCCCTGGCAAAAAAGGGGGCGGGCCACTGGAGGAGGGAGGGGGAGATGGTTTGGGGGCAAAAAAAAACCCAAAAACTTTCCTTCCCGCCCACATCTCCCTGCATCTCACTCATCCTGCTTCTGGCCCTGGGCACAAGCTCCCAGCCTGCCCTGCTGCCAATCCTGAAGCTGCTCTCTCATGACAGCAGCCTCAGGATTGGCCTGAGCACCGGCAAATTGTGCTCCCAGGTAGACTGGGAACTTGTGCCTCCTCTCTCCTGCCCCAGCAGCGCAGCTGGCGAGAGCTTCACTGCGCCTGAGATGGCTGGCCGAACACCTCATGCGCAGTGACGGGAGTTCCCACCACTCCCCCACCAGCAGTATCATCCCCTGGACCCGCCCCCAAGACTCGTCAGAGTCACTGGGGCGGGTCTAAGGGATTAAAATATTTACTGGTGGTAGCAGCCACATTCATAGTGGAAGTTGTCCTTTGTCTACAGGTTCCATTTTGTGAAATGATACCACCCTCATTCTGGTGTCCGTATCCAATCAATGGTTTGCATACATTGTAACCATTGTTGCATTCTATTTGCATTTTTTGGGAAGGTGTACACCCAGCATAGACACCCCTCCCCTACTGACTCATAATGTCTCCCAAAGGGTTTAGTGCTATTGCAAAGATTTTTTTGAGTCGCAGTGCCTTTGAAGCATTGTGACACAGGACATTATGAGTTCAAAGCCAATCATTTTGCGACCTCATAATTCCACAGTGTTTATTGTGCACCACACTCTCTAAGTAGCTAGAGTGGTTGTCACTGAATGCAGAAAGAAATGAGTGAGTTGGGAACTGAAGCCATACCTCCTAGGTATGCTATACATACTCACTGTCTATGGTGGGCTGCTCCCTCAACCCCTCACCTTTCTGCGTGCCTATGTGTCTGCATCACTTCGCTCAATTTCTACCCTGTTTTATTGTGCATTGGCAAACTCTGGTAGTTTGAGGTTTCTCCAAGGCTAACTATGCTTGACTCTGGTTTGCCTGTAATTGTGATCTGGATTGTTGTTGGTTTCCTGCTCACATGGCTCAGTGTGCATTGGGGCCCAGGGCAGAGAACTCAGGGTCTCTTCCCTGGCGCTCCTGATTTCTGTTTGGTGACTGGGGTGTATGCATAGTATGGTCTCCACAGCCTTTTGTCCGGTGTTTTCCAGGTTTAAACAAGAGGTGAGAACATTGCTGTTCCGCTTTAGTTGTATCTCGACCACGTAGGTGAAACAGTTAGCACAATTAGTCTAGCAAATGCTGCTTGGGAATCAATGTGTTCGAGGCATATGAGCTGTAGATCGCACACTTTTGCATGGATCGCCATCTGGTGTTGGGCTCAGATGTTTGCACTTTGTTATTGTAGAAGTCTTTGTAGTTACGAGTAGGTGACTCCACCTTTGGTTAGTAGTGCGCATGGGCATAGACTCCATCTCCAGATTGTTTTTTCCCGCCATTGGACTTGGATGTAATTTGCTGTGCTCCCGGGCGGTATTGTTTCCCTTTGACGTGCAAAGCTCTCACCGATCGATGGTATTGTTTTCGATCGCGATCTCTTGATGCGCACCTACTTCCCAAACAGATTATCGAGTCCGGTCGTCGACGTGGGCAGTTAGGCCGTTCAGCGCCATCAGCCAGCATATGGAAAGGACTCCATTTAAAAATGCAGTGTGGGGCTAAATTCCCTCATACAGATCTCCACGAGGTCTTCAACCTTTGTCTCTCTCCACAACACGAGAGTCGACACTGCCAGGCCTGTGATTCTTTCAGGTCCAAGAAGACTATTCGTGATCGCCGGGCTCATCATGAAATGTCCAGATCAACAGTCTCGGCGCCGAAAGACGTCTTCGAGGCAGACCCCGACGATCCAGAACCGGGGACAGGAGATGAACAAGCCAGCGTCTCCGAAGCTGACGAATCAGACTCAGAAGACCAGTCGATTACTCCAGGTCAACGCACCGTGAGTATGACGTCGACGCCCAGGCCCCGAAAAAACATAAGGCTCTGGTAACACCTTCACCTTCGGGTCTGGGTCGAAACTGTACTGTAATACTGCTTCAGAAGCCCTGCCTCCGGGCCCGGCTCCAAAGCCCACTAAGCCTACAGGCAGCTCGGGATTGAGCCAGCCACATCACGGTGCCGAAGAAAACCTCTTCCGCACCGAAACATAAGCCCAAGGTACCATCGGCTCCAGACTCTTCGGCACCAAAAATCAAAATACCAGAAACTTCGGCACCAAAGCAAACTCCATCCAAAACTTCGGATCCGAGAAAACAGCCAAAAACATCGGAGTCGAAAACTCCTCCTAATCAAAAGGACACAAAAACTCCTCCTAAAGCAAAGGAAGATAGACAAAAACACCACTCTGAGCCTAAATCCTCGGCCCCGAAAAAGACCGTGCATCCAAGGAACTTTTCCATCAAGATCCACCGGATCCTAAGCAAATGACACTGCATATTGACCCTATTACTGGGCAAGTTACCTCTTTACCACCTACAAAGAGGAAATTGTACACCTCAGAAACACCTGAGATACCCTCAAAGAAAAAAGACTTAGCCACCTCACCTGTGAGGCTTTTTTCACCACCTCCACAGCTTCCAGCCATTATACTTTCTCCAGCACACTCTCCAATACCTGCTCTATCACCTACACGACAAGATAATGATAAGGATTTAGGGGATGGGGATGAAAACATAGACCCACCACATAATGATACAGATACTGATGATGACATCCACAGTATTCCACCTCATGACTCTTGGGAAGATTAGAATGTCCCAGATGTACCTGGGCCAGATTTATACCCCTCCAGACCACAACGAGTAGAGAAGTGTGGCTCAATGGTTAGAGCGGCAGACTCTGATGCAGTAGTCTGGCCGGGACCAGGGTTCAATTCCCACCTTGGATGGTCTTGGGCTCAATTTCCTCGGACCTAATAATTCTCGCCTCGGTGCCTATTCTGATCATGAGCCCCACTCAGCACCTCTGGGCAATAGCTTGCTTAATCTCTACAACGGCCCCAACAACGCTGAGGATGCCTGACTTCACCTTGGGGGTGCCCAGGAGTGGGCTCCTCACAGGGAAAGGCCAGGAAGGGTTCCTCGGTGGTATTCGTACAAGCGCCGAGATGCCTCCGGGTAGTCGTGCTCTATATAAGTGCGTAATTATTTTTATTAACGTAGGATTTGCGCAACTAATAAATAGAGCTGCACAATACCATGGGGTTCAACTCCATACAGACCCCCTGGAAGAGGATTTTTTATTAGAGACAATCTCACAGCCTCAAAAGACAACTAGCACTCGCCCTATGCTCAAAGGGATGATTAAACATGCCCCTGGGGTTTTTAAAGACCCTGTCAGAGCCAGGGTGCTCAATCCTAGAATGAAAAAATACAAACCAGCTCCAACTGATCCAGTTTATATTATAAGTCACCTTCCTCTGGACTCCTTGGTAGTGGCCAATACCCGTAAACGGGCAAATTCCCAAACCACAGATGATGCACCTCTGCCAGACAAGGAATCAAAAGTACTAGATGCACCAGGAAAAAGAGTTGCATCCCAATCAGCAAACCTCTGGTGTATTGTCCGACTCACCAGCCTTACTAGCAAGATACAGCAGGGATCACTACGATGAGCTTGAAAAGCTCATGCAACATCTCCCAGATCAATATAAGACCAAGGCAAACGATCTTATCCAATAGGGCACGTTAATAACAAACACCTCAATTAAATGTGCCCTGGATGCAGTAGATACTGCATGCATCTCGCACAATTAATACAAGTGTATTACTGCGCAGACATGCATGGCTACGCATATCTGGTTTCAAACAAGAGGTACAATCCACTATCCTCAATCAACCCTTGGATCAGGAACACTTGTTCGGACCTACTGTGGACACATTTTTAGAACAGATGATAAAGGACACAAACAGCCAAATCCATGGGGGCTCTACAAGCAACAACTAGTAGAGGTTCCATTTGTCGCTCCTCTTATAGGGGTGCCTCCAAAACAACTGGCACATAAAACACCTCTTCCACTTATGAAAGCTCCACTCAAACTTCCCCTAGCAGAGGATATTTTGGAGGGACTTACAGAGGCAATAACCGGGGCAGAGGACGTTGTTCTAATACCCGTAACTCCCCCAACACAAAACAGTGACTTCCCTCCACTCCCCCAGACCATTCCACTCCGGTCGGTGGAAGACTATCACAGTTCCTACCTGTCTGTGATTCCATCACCACAGACAAGTGGGTAAGACAAATTATCCAGTATGGTTACTGCCTGGAACAGAGTAACAAATAGTACTAAATGTAATTAATGTGTATGCAGCAACCCTTTTTTCTAATTATTTGTCCACCCTATTTATTACTCTTGTGTAAGATACATGTAACAGGAGTCAAACAATGATATCGTGTGAACTAGGACAATTAGTTTTAAAGATGGAAATGTATGTTAGAAAGTCAAGGTACAACATAGAGTGAACAAAAATGCAGCTAGCCAGACACTGTAAATAAAATATGGCGTTCTCTCTCTCTTGCAAAAACATGCAGTAGAACCAGTTCCCCTACACTAGCAAGGTACGGGGGTTTACTCCCTTTATTTCCTCATTCCCAAAAAGGACAGATCTCTAAGGCCAACAGTAGACATCAGACCGTTAAACCTGTGTATACAAACCAACCACTTCCACATGATCACGCTACAACAGGTCCTCCCACTGCTCCAACAAGGTGATTTCCATGCCTCTCTAGATCTCAAGGACGCCTACTTCCACATTCCTATTAACCCGGCTCACCATAAATACCTACGCTTCATGGTAGACGGACAAAATTATCAACTCAAAGTCCTTCTATTCGGGGTCACAACAGCACCCAGAGTCTTCACAAAATATCTTGCAGTGGTAGCAGCCCACCTAAGACGACAACACATTTGTGGTTCCTTACCTAGAAGACTGGTTCATAAAAGCCAAGTCACGCAGCAATTGTGTACAACAAACACACAACACAATCCAGCTGCTGCACAACTTGGAAATCACAATAAACCTCACCAAGTCACATCTCCAACATAATCTAGGTGCAACAATAGATACTTTCAGAGCCCTAGCATACCCCAATCCAGCCAGAATAGCCAGTATGCAAGACCTCATAACAATATTTCAACCTCAACACTCACTACCAGCTTGAGTGTTCAAGCAGTTAATAGGGATGATGGCCTTTTGCATTTTAATTGTCCCTTACGCAAGACTCCAAATGCGTCCGTTACAAGAGTGCCTAGCACAACAGTGGAACCAAACTCAAGGTCATCCTACAGATCTGGTGTTGGTGGACAGCTGCACATATCGCTCTCTGCAATGGTGGAGCACACAAAATTTTTCGAAAGGGCTGCCCTTCTTAGAACAGTTCCACAAATAGTACTAACAGCAGACGCATCACTCACTGGCTGGGGAGCTCATCTCTTGAACCACACCATTCAAGGTATGTGGACCACTGAACCAAAACTCCTTCACATCAATCACCTGGAGTTACTGCCATATTTCTCGCCCTAAAGTCTTTTCAGAAACATCTCCTAGGCAAAACTGTCCTAGTCTGGACGGACAATATGACAGCAATGTACTATATACAAAAACAGGGCGACACACATTCTCTGCAGCGTTCACGCCTAGCATAAAGCATTTGGAGATGGGCCATTCCTCAAAAGATATGCCTCTCATCAGAGCATCTACCTCGGATACACAATCAAATTGCGGATCTGCTCAGTCGTCAACAACAGCAGATTCACGAGTGGGAACTTCATCCGCAAGTTCCTCTTCCATTTTATCAAATGTGGGGCCACCCAGACATAGATCTGTTTTCTACACATTTAAAAACAAAATGCCCAAACTCTGCCTCCAGGTATTCACACCCATTGTCCAAAGGCAATGCGAACCGGTCAGGCAGAATTGCGGACGCTTTTCCGCCTCTCCCGCTCATTCACTTACTGGTGCGCAAACTCAAACAGTCTCTCACAATGATCCTGGTTGCTCCAACATGGGCCCGACAACCATGGTTCATGACACTGCTGGAACTATCAGTAGTTCCGCACCAAAAGCTACACCTTTTGCCAAAGCTTCTCACACAGAACCATGGAGAGTTAAGACATCGAGAACCAGCTCAACTGAACCTAGCAATCTGGCTCCTGAAGTCTTAAAGTTTGGTTACCTCAATCTCCTACCAGATTGTATGAACGTCATTAAAGAAGCTAGACAGGACATGCTATGCAGCTAAATGTAAAAGATGTGTTATTTACTGCAATAACAACACAATCAATCCACTAGATGCTTCAACTCAAAACATTATCTGTTATCTCCTATGTCTACAAAGATGTAATCTACCATACACATTCATACGATTACACCTTGCTGCTATAGTAGCTTACTTACAAAACAGACAACACTTGTCATTGTTTAGGGCACCTCTCATCAAAGCATTTATGGAAGGCCTTAAAAGGATAATTCCTCCCAGAATTCCACCCTCTCCAGTATGGAATCTAAACATTGTCCTTAATAGGCTCATGGGACCCCCATTTGAACCTTTACATAAATGTGAGTTGCAATTCCTCACATGGAAAGTGGCTTTTCTTGTGGCCATCACATCTCTCAGAAGAGTAAGTGAACTCCAGGCATTAACCATGCAAGAACCAGTTTTTGCAAATACATCACAACAAAGTGGTTCTTAAACCAAAACCTAAATTCTTACCGAAAGTAGTTTCAGCTTTCCATCTTAACCAGTCTGTTGAGCTCCCAGTATTTTCCCTCAACCAGACTCAGTAGCTGAACGAGCTCTTCATACACTGGACGTCAAAAGAGCTATTCTCTACTACATTGAAAGGACAAAAAGTTTCAGAAAAACTAAACAACTTTTCGTAGCTTTCTCACCACCACATAAGCGCAATCCTATATCAAAAGCTAGAATTGCCAGGTGGATTATTGAAGTTCCTGGACTCCCCCTCCTCAAAAAATAGTGCCTGTACACAGTACCGGCCCCTTTAAAGCACTGATCCTAGGCCAATAATTTGGGTCACTGTCCCTCCTTTTGCCTGATTATCACATTTGTCCGCTCAGGAAACGCACAAACACCTCTCTGTTTAATTGACTCAGACGTTGGCACCTGTACTTACACTGTTAGGGCCACAAGGCAATCGACTTGCCTTGTGCTGCACGAATGGTTTCTTTGTAATTAGCTCAAGAATGTTCCCAAGTTCATGTTTGGAAACTCCGTCTCATTAGCATCACCGAATGCAGTGATGAAAATGAATGTGTTAAATAAAACACTTCCGCTTTTACGTGTAATGCTTTTATTATATTTCTACTACGTGACTTATGTGTATTAACAAATTTTGAGTGCTGCGCTTGTGCTCAGATTCATATACGGGCTCCTAGCTCGGCTCGGAGATGGCCCCCTGGCTCGGACTCTTAGGCTGAATTCTGGCTCCGGCTCTTGCTGTATTTTTTGCAAGCAGTCAGCTGATCAATCTAAGAAAACAAGCATTGGCAATGCCAATAGGTCTGGCTTTAAAGGAATGTTATATGGTAATGTGAAGCATTGCAAGAAAATAGTATGGTATGAATATATATTTTTGTTGAAGCAAAGAACTGTCAGATAATATTGGAGTAGGTTAAAAGGTCAGGTGGCAGTTGAACATCAAGCCAGACCTAAACATTCATGCAGGTTAACTGTGCTAAAAAGCACCATCAATTATCCAGTTATCTAAGACCCTTTAATTGCATCACATTGACAATTGTATGCCCCTGAAAGGTCAAACTCGGGCCGCTGGATAAGTAAATAAAATGATCATGGAGGGCAAGCACTTTTTTTTTTTGTGGAAGCGCACAACGTCTGCCCAATCAAGACATGTACTCCTAGCTCCCAACATGTGGGCGGAATCAAACCCCTCTTTAGGAATGATCACATAATTGTCAGAGGACAGCTGTGCTGTCAAATATGGGGTATCCCAGTTCCGGCAGCTATTTGTGACTCTGGGAAATGTGCTGGATTTGTCCTGGAGGTACACTGGGACTCAATTCAGCACCGCCCACAGGTTGTCTACTTTCTGTTCGAAGCAGCAACCTTCAGGCAGGAAGGGACTTGCTTATTTTCACTTCTAGCCTCGCCCAAAACAAAGTCTTGATTTAAAGGGCCATTACCACTTCTTTTGTCAAGAATCACCCTGGCTGGAAGCTTCTATAGTCTATTACCTGGATGCCGTGATGGAAGGAAATGCAGGCACCCAGCTTATGACTTCATAAGTACTTTACAGAAGCTATGACTTGGAGGTAGGTTTTGGACTTTTGTTCAACCAACTATGTAAGAGATGTGCATGCACTTTACATCACACACAAAGTCACAATAATCAGGAAAAGTTACATAAGACAGTGATGGTTATGGGGGTAGGAATTGCGTATCATCCGTACTTAGACAAGTTTTTTATATCTGAAAGAAACAGGTTAGTATTAGATTCCTTACCTTAGAATATCCCCAGGCGTCAGACTGGAGCCGGAAACCTTTGCGTAGCAGTACCCTTGCGTGTCAGTTGGTGTCCGATCCTTTTTCGAAGTCTTAACGACTCCGACGGTGCCAGTCGGGATGCCCGGGTTCAAACCCTGCACCGACTGCGACCGACTGATGTCGGTTACCGACCCCCATCGCCGGCGTCTTCACTGCCTAGGCCTCGACCACGACGACAAGGCCTGCTCCGACTGCCGGGTTCTGATATCCAAAGCTAGACTGGAGCGGTCCCGCAAGCGACTCGAGCTCCGGCAGTTGGCCCCGTGCCGCTCAAGGTCCCAGCCCGCTAGGAGGTCGAGGGACCGGTCGTGGGGTCGGACCCACCATAGCTCCGGGAGTCGTCCTCTGTCTTCGGGCTCGAAGTCCTCAGGTAAGCACAAGAAGTCGAAGAGAAGTCATCGCTCTTCCGACTACCCCCGACGGTCGCGCGACGCGGCCGGGGGTTCGGGTGACACCGCCGGAGCCGCAGGCATCGCGGCCTGCTTCATACCAGTCGGTCCCTGGGCAGAACGCGACGCCGGAGGAGATCGAGGCCTTCCTCACAGCCATGAGGTCGCTAACTCCTCTGTCGGGCTCCGCGGCGCCTTCGGGCCCAGCGGCCCCGACTGTGGGCCCCCGGGGGTCAGGTGCTTCGGCCCAGACGCAGTCGGGTGCTTCGGTCTCGATACCGCCGGCGACTTCGGTCCTGGCACCGCAGGCCCCCGCAGGATCCGGTCCCGGATCCGAATCGTCGCCGGTTGACCTTACGAGCTCGCTGATGCCGGCCCCCAGGGTGTCGCCTCCGGCGCCGCCTCTGGGCAGCACCGTCCCCGATCCCTCCCTCGATTCGGGTCCGGCGCCGCTCACGACGCCGATGGGAGATTTCTACTTCTATGACCCGGCCCACTCCTTTGGTCCTGAGTTTCAGGAGATGGGTGGCGAGGGGGATTGAGAGGGGTCTGAGGGCCAGTCTTAGCCGGACTGGACAGGTGAGCTAGTGGAGGCCAGTGGTCTGGACACCTCACCAGACACTGGTTTTGTCTCCCCTCCTACCGTGGCTACGGAGGAGGGGGCTGCCTACAGTGTGGTGCTGACGCGGGCGGCCAAGGCCTTGGGCCTGGAGCTCCCCGTGAGGACTAACCTCCTCACTGAGGTCCTTAAACCGCAGGCAAGCTCGGCCGAGCCTCTGTTGCCGTTTAATGAGGCCTTGTTTGACTTTCTTCTGGGCACTTGGTCCAAGCCCGCTACAGGTCAGCCTGTAGATAGGAACGTGGCCTGACGCCACCGCCCGGCTCCGGGCGACCCTTGCTTCCTGTCCACCCACCCCACCCCAGAGAGCCTGGTCATCCAGGCCTCTAACTCCCAGACCGCATTCCCGATGGCTCCCCCCGATCGGGAATCCAAGAGGTATGAGCAATACGGGAAAAAGGTATTCTCCTCCCTGAGTTTTGAGTTGCGGTCAGTCAACACCGCGTGCCTCTTGGGCCGTTACACCCACTCTCTGTGGGACACGGTCGCGGACGTGCTGCCACAATGTCCGGAGGGGGTCCGGACTGAACTCGCCCAAGCCCTTGCGGAGGGTCGAGATGCAGCACGGTATTCCATCCGGTGTGGGCTGGATACCACAGACTCACTGGGCAGAGCGATGGCAACGACTGGCGATTCGTCGCCACTCCTGGTTGAGGTCCGCCAACTTCTCGGCAGACGTCCAGAATACACTCATGGACATGCCGTTTGATGGCCGTCGCCTCTTTGGCGACAAAGCAGACCATGCGCTTGAGCGCTTTAAGGACTCCAGGGCTACGGCCAAGTCCTTGGCCCTCTTGGACCCGCGTCAGCAAACGGCTGCCTTTCGCTCCTTTCATGGCCAAGGAAGGTGCGCCCCACACGTCCTGCCAGCCACGGGCCGCAGACTACCGTCCAGCGGGGTGGCGGACGTGGAAACCGCCGTGGCGGCGGTCGGGGACCACGGCGAGGCCAGTCCACACCTGCCCCTGCAGCATCCGCCTCAAAACCCTCCTAGTCCGAGCTTTCAGACCCATGTGACGCCAGTGGGGGGCAGGGTTCGCCATCACCACCTCCACTGGTGCACTGTCACATCGGACATGTGGGTGCTGCAAATCGTCCGAAGGGGCTACTCCCTCCTCTTCGTGGCAACCCCTCCAGCCATGCCACCGCAGTACCACCGTGTGTCGGGGGATCACTTGAAACTTATACAAGAGGAAGTTACGGCCCTCTTGGCCAAGGGGGCCATTAAATGCGTCCCTGGGCCAGAAGTAGGGTGTGGTTGTTACTCCCACTAGTTCCTGGTCCCCAAGAAGGGCAAAGGGGGCCCTACGCCCTATCTTGGACCTGCGGAACGTCAACAGCTTCCTCCGGAAGGAGAATTTCAAGATGCTGACACTGGCTCAGGTCTTAGCTGCACTGGACCCAGGAGACTTGGATGATAGCGTTGGACTTGCAGGACGCTTATTTTCATATCCCCGTCCTGCCGGCACACCGGCATTACCTGCGGTTCACGGTAGGCCACGAGCACTGACAGTTTACGGTGCTCCCCTTCGGCCTTACCAGCGCCCCACGGGTGTTCACGAAAGTGATGGCGGTGGTCGCAGCTCATCTGCGCAGGTTAGGAGTTTCAGTCTTCCCCTACCTCGGCGACTGGTTGTTGAAGGTGGGCTCGCCCCAGACAGTCGTCAGCCACCTCCAGACTATGGCCGACCTCCTGCACCTGCTGGGGTTCTCCATCAATGTGCCGAAGTCCCACCTGTGTCCCTCTCCGAAGCTCCTCTTCATCGGCGCAGTTTCGGGTTTATCCTCCCGAGCAGCGGGTTCGGGATATTCAGGCTCTGATTCCGATCTTTCAGCCGTTATCCCGAGTCTCAATCAGGTTGACTCTGCGGCTTCTGGGGCTGATGGCCTCCTCCATCCTTCTGGTGCATCACGCCAGGTGGCGGATGCGGGCTCTGCAGTGGGACCTGAAGTTTCAGTGGGCCCAGCATCAGGGCAACTTGTCCGATCATGTCTTGATCGCGGAGGGCACTGCAAGACAGTTGCAGTGGTGGCTCACGGACCGCGATTGGGTCAGCGGCAGATCCCTCTCCCTACCCCAACCGGAGCACATAGTTGTGACGGACGGGTCCCTCCAGGGCTGGGGGGGCCACATGAGTGAGGCAGAGATCAGAGGCCTCTGGTCTCTGGCGGAGTCCCGGCTCCACATCAACCTTCTGGAGCTGCGGGCTATCCGGGTTGCACTGAAGGCATTCTTCCCCTCCGTCCGGGGGAGTGTAGTGCAGGTGCTAACGGACAACACAACTGCCATGTGGTACTGCAACAAACAGGGCGGGGTGGGGTCGTGGACCCTATGCCAGGACTGCACCTCTGGCAGTGGCTGGAACATCAGGGCGTGACCCTGGTGGTTCAACACCTGGCAGGTTCCCTGACCGCCAGGGCGCACGAACTCAGCCGTCGGTGCATGATGGATCACGAATGGCAGCTGAACTTGGACGTGGCGCAAGGCCTCTTTCAGCAGTGTGGAGAGCCTTGGTTAAATCTATTCGCCACAGAAGAGAACGCAAAATGTCATCAGTTCTGCGCTTTGGGATTTCCAAGGCGGCACTCGCTCGGAGATGCTTTTCGTCGCGATTGGAGCTGGGGTCTATTGTACGCCTTTCCGCCTATACCAGGTGACAGTCCTCCACCCGAACCTGTCCAGTCTCCACTTACATGCGTGGAGATTGAGCGGCGGCAGTTGACTTGCCTCCTGAAGTCTGTAATGTGATTCTGGTAGCCAGGCGTCCCTCCACAAAATCGGTATACGCCTGTAGGTGGAACAAATTTGTGGCATGGTGCACAGCAAAGGCTGTAGATCCCCTTTCTGCCCCTCTTTCAGAGGTTCTCCTCTTTCTTCTTTCTCTTGCCCAGCAGGGCTCTGCTCTGGGCACTATCAAGGGCTACCTCTCTGCCATTTCCGCCTTCTTAAGGCTCCCTGATCAGCCCTCTTTGTTCAAGTCCCCTGTTGTAAATAGGTTTTTGAAGGGCATCACTCATATGTTTCCTCCTATTCCTTTCGTGATGCCTCCGTGGGACTTGAACCTTGTTCTGACTTACCTGATGTGCGCTCCTTTCGAGCCACTTCATAACTGTCCTCTTCGTCTCCTTACTCTCAAGACTGCATTCCTGGTTGCCATCACCTCTGCCAGGAGAGTGAGTGAGCTCCAGGCTCTTTCCTCTAAACCTCCTTTCCTTTCTGTCCATCCGGACGAAGTTGTGTTGCGGACAAGACCCTCTTTCCTGCCCAAGGTAGTCACAGCCTTCCACATCGGGCAGTCCATCACCTTGCCCACCTTCTTTCCGCCTCCGCATCCCTCTAAAGAGGAAGAGAGGCTCCACCGTCTGGACCCAAAACGTGCGCTCTTTCTATTTGGATCGCACACGCCAGTTCCGGGTGGATGACCAACTCTTTGTTGGTTACGTGGGCGCTACGAAGGGACGGGCGGTGCACAAACGGACCATCTCTCGGTTGGTCGTCTTGTGTATCAAGGCATGCTACTCTTTAGCTAAGAAGGAGCCTCCTGTTTGGGCTAAGGGCCCATTCCACTCGGGCCACGGCGGCTACTACTGCCCTGGGCTGGGGAGTCTCCTTGCAGGACATCTGTCATTCAGCTACAAGGGCCTCGCTGCACACGTTCGCAAGACACTAGTGCCTGGACAGCCAAGTCCGGAGAGATGGCTTCTTTGGCCGTTCCGTCCTCCAGGACTTTCTGGTGTGATCATTGGTTCGCAGGCCCACCACCGGGGTTGGTATTGCTGGGGTATCTATTCTAAGTGAGGAATCTAATACTAACCTGTTTCTTTCAGATGCACAAGTTACTTACCTTCGGTAACGATATATCTGTAAGAAACAGTAGTTAGTATTAGATTCCTTAACGCCCCACCCATCCTCCCCGTTATGCGAACCGATATCTAGGGTTAAGATCATCCCCTTTCAGGGCCCTAGTTTCATGGCACCAGTGTTGGTTTTTATCATAGCTCTGCGTTTCTGGTGCGGAAAAGCTGTGTATAAGAACTGACGTCAGCGTGCGAGGGCGGCGTCTAAGTACTCCAGCGACGTCATTCCGGAGCCAACGACGCCGACTGACGCGGAGCCGCAGACGACGCCTACCGATGCGCAAGGGTACTGCTACGCAAAAGTTTCCGGATCCAGTCTGACGCCTGGGGATATTCTAAGGTAAGGAATCTAATATTAACTACTGTTTCTTACAGATATATCGTTACCGAAGGTAAGTAACTTGTGCATTAATAAGAGTGAATTGTCTAGAGAAACACAAAGTCAGGATAAGTTAATGTTAAAGTGATTTTTTTTTTTAAAGAGCATGATTACCCAGTGATGTTCTGGTGCTAACTCTGCTGAAAGGTTTGCTGTTCTCGAGGAAACTACTTACTGAAGAGCCATTTTTTAAATTCCTGCCTAAAGGAGAACAGTTGAGGTATGGAAAAAAAATGGATCTAATATGGGTGGGGGAGGGAGATACAAGGTTCCACACTTTAACAGTTTATGTTACAACACTTTTGCCTCCCCAGTTGCTCCGTTTGATCCTTGGAATTACCAATACCTGCTCTGGAGGAGCGTAGATTCCTACCAGGCTCATGCCACTTGAACTTGTGTATCGAGTAGTCTGGGTCAGCATCATGCAAAGCTTTATAGGCAGTGCAGAGGGCCATAAACTGAATTTGCTGCCTAACTGAAAGCCAGTGTAGTGTCTGAATGGCATGAGAGGCAGATTTAATTTTGAGAATCCCTACCAGCCGAGCAGCAGCCTTTTGTAGGATTTGAAGTTTATTGAAATGTTGCTACTGCATATTAAGATGCACTAAAGCAGTAATTTGGGTTGTCTGTACTAACAAGACTTTATCACTTCTCGATGGATCTCTTCTTCACACTCTTAGAATAACAATAGATTCAGAATAATACCAAAAGGATCTAAACCCATGCCGTTGCCATTTGAATGCAGCTCCCTGATGCTGCGAATAGATCACTGCGCTGTATTAGGCGGGTTGCGTTTATGAACTGGAAGTAACCAAATGTTCAGTGTCCAAAGCCGCAGCCCACTTACCAATCTAAATAAAATTCAAATCTTTATTCTGCATACTACACAATGTGCTTTGCACCAGGCTCATTAACCCTCTATGCAGCTTTATGAGCCAAAACCATGACTGGACAAAACACAGTTCGTTTGCAAAACTGCGTCAACAGCTAGCATTATCTTACTGCTATTATAATGCCCTCAAAAGTGCTGGGCACACAAAGATGTCTACAACAGGTGTCTTAACCCTATAAGATATTTTAAAATGCAGCTTTGTTGTGGCAAATTAAGTAAGGTAGAACAGATTTAATGTCACAATTGCCCTTCTTTCCAATTTCTTTGCAGCAGATTTTTTTTAAATAACATGCATAAGTTGACTGTCAAACTCTGCTTTTCAAGCTCCAACTAATTAATTCCTCTCCTTTTCTCTGCCACACTTTGACCCCCAATTTATGGGCTCAGTGAGTAAATTTTTTCCCAATTACAGCATTGCATACTTCTAGTAGCGGCTGATGTCAGATGAGGGGCAGGGGGGATGGACGACGAACAACAACAAAAAGGAGACAAAAAGTAACTTACCTGCTGCATGCATCCCGCTGCATCGCGTCTTCGGTTCCTCTCGTGGCTCCACTGCAGGTAGAGACTCCCAGATTCCCCTTGGGCCAATCCTGAAGCAGCTGTCATACTTGAGAGCAGCTTCAGGATTGGTCTGAGCCCCTATGAGTTGCGCTCTCAAGGACTGGGAGCCTGTGCTTTGCTGTGTCCGACCCAGCAACGCAGCTGAGTTGGAGAGCGCTTCAGTACGCTTGACTGTGCGGCCGGCCTGAGTTTTTATTTTTTTTATTTTTTTAGACAGCCAGCCAAACCGTCGTGTGCACTGGGAACAGAGCATACCACACCCTGTGGGTACCTCTTATCCCCCTGGCCCCACCCACAAGACTTCAGTAAACAAAATAAAACAATAATAAACCCGGGTGCTATATTTTAAGGGGTGCCCCTGCCTACCTTTCTTTCCATCAATTGCAAGGGCATGGGCAAGAGGATCACTGGTGGAAAGTTGGCCGTATCAAATGGGTTGGCTTGAGGGCACATCTAGGGGTGGGTTGCAGTAAGCCAGTTTAGTTCTGCAGTCGCTGTCCTTTGCGTGAAGCGAGTGTGAATCTGAAGTCTCAGGGTCCGCAGTCACAGGTGTTGAGGCCACATCTGCTGCAGATCCACAGAATTTCTGTTAATCTCTCTGAAAAAGAAGAATTCAGACTTCCCCCTCCAATATGGATTGACCCGTATTCTTGTGGATGTACATCTGCTATTGTGGGTAACACCAAATCGCTGGAGTTCATCATCGAGGACCGGCTGAACCTACAACAACAACATCTCATCCATGCCAGGAGCGACCTTCACCAATGCAACCACTGGAAGGCTGAGATCCTCTTCCTATCCCCTTTGAAGCGATCTACCCCTGCTAAATGCTTACTCGAAATGCTGCATCTGCTGAACTCCAGACCTACCTCCATTGAGAGTAGTACATGCCAGGGCTTCACCTTAGACAAAATCCTGAATCTCCAGGCCCACATAAATCCAAGCATACACACCACCAAACTCGATACCTTATAAGGAGTGAAATCCTTCACCCCTTCATCCGACTTCAAGATTGTGTTCTATCCCCTAGCCCTCTTCGGGCTTGCCCGTGGGCTTTCCCTTGTGGCAGGTTTTCCCGAAAACCACCGTAGTCCTTAAAAAACCCTTACCTCAACAGCTCGCCTTTTGTCCAGCACCAGTTGATCAGACCTCTTTACCCCAATTGTATTGCAGTTTAATTGCCTTTCCATGGATGTTGGAATCTCTTCCAAACCAGTCTACCTAGTCGGCAAGTCCATCCACACAGACTTCTGATGTCATTCAGAGAAACTGGTCATCTCTGTGGGGTCTCTGTCTCTTCAAAGTGCGGACACCCTCCTTGGGAAAACTTCAGCATTCAAGAAGACTAAAACTCTGCACCATTCTTTTGCTAGGAGCGCCTAGAGTCTGGAACGCTCTTCCTCCTCCCTCAGATCTTTCCCATCTTGCAGCGCCTTCAAGAGATCTCAAATCCCTGCTATTCTGGTGCAACTTTATTCTCTAAATATTTGCTCGCGGGCCACTTTGAGAGGTACTTTCCTTCCTACAAGAGGTTTCTCTGCTGCCCCTATCAGTACCATTTGAAGAAGTGGGCCAAAACAGCATGTAACATCATTGGGTATTCTACCCCCTGGCATCATCATTAGAACCTTGTGACTGACTCTCGTTGACTTCAAGATGGACCACATATTCGGACCTACCTACTGTCTACGTTTTGTAGCTTATATAACACATTATTTATTTCTATCTCCACTCTATTCATTCAGTGGTGGCTCCTCTGCTAAGGTGGAGGAGCGTCGCCCCACTGCTTTTCACAGTGCAAGTAAAGGAAAAATAAAATACCAGCTGGGTGTTATCATTATATTTCTCCCTTCTGCTGCAGCTTTGCGGGCGGGGCTGCTCTGCTTACAGATCCGGTCTGGGAGGAATGGTGAGCACTTTAGAAGTGTGCATGAATGTTTGGCCGGCCATCTTTGGATGTTTTCCACGGCTGTATTACAGCCTGAGTGGAGAATATGTCCTGGCTCCCAGTCCCCATCTGAGCGCCGAATTACAGCTCTCGGATCAATCACGACGCTGCAATGTGATTGGCTTAGGGGAGCCTGGGTGCTTCCTGTTCCAGCCGGACACGGAGAGACGACGGAGAAGAGACATGGCGAGGAGGTAAGTTAGTTTTCTTTTTCTTTACCCCCTCTGCCCCGCCATCCCCGATCCGTGCCAGCTGCCACTGTTCATTTTGTAATTCAATACCAATAGCATTAGATGTAAAGCAGTGCAATAGCGCTGCTTCTTTGCTTAGCACTATACAAACCTAAAATATATATATTTTTTTTAATGGAAAAAACAAAACTCTGGTTACTATGGGGTATCAGGCAGCTTATGTCTGGCATGATTTAGACTTTGCTGTTTGCTAAAAGTTCACCTAGCCGCCCTTGGAGCTTAAAGGCTGCCCACTTTGTTTCTGGAGCCAATAAGTTCTGTCACTTTAAGTGTTGTTCATTTAACACTACAGCAGCTTCCAATTCATGTAAGTACACACTTTAAGAATATCTATGCTGCATCACTCACAACGCCATGCCTACTTCTACTCCGTCCTCTTTGGCTGAAAAACCAAAACTATCTCGTGGTAAACGGTGGTGAGAAATACAGAATTCCTCCTCAATGAGCCATATACAATTAAACAAGTGGAGTATGAAGCAATACATCTCTGCCACTTCGTGGATCTGGAGTTCACACCTCGCGGTTCTGGCGTTCACACCTGGCGGGTCTGGCGTTCACACCTGGCGGGTCTGGCGTTCACACCTGGCGGGTCTGGCGTTCACACCTGGCGGGTCTGGCGTTCACACCTGGCGGGTCTGGAGTTCACACCTGGCGGGTCTGGAGTTCACACCTGGCGGGTCTGGAGTTCACACCTGGCGGGTCTGGAGTTCACACCTGGCGGGTCTGGAGTTCACACCTGGCGGGTCTGGAGTTCACACCTGGCGGGTCTGGAGTTCACACCTGGCGGGTCTGGCGTTCACACCTGGCGGGTCTGGCGTTCACACCTGGCGGGTCTGGAGTTCACACCTGGCGGGTCTGGAGTTCACACCTGGCGGGTCTGGAGTTCACACCTGGCGGGTCTGGAGTTCACACCTGGCGGGTCTGGAGTTCACACCTGGCGGGTCTGGAGTTCACACCTGGCGGGTCTGGAGTTCACACCTGGCGGGTCTGGAGTTCACACCTGGCGGGTCTGGAGTTCACACCTGGCGGGTCTGGAGTTCACACCTGGCGGGTCTGGAGTTCACACCTGGCGGGTCTGGAGTTCACACCTGGCGGGTCTGGAGTTCACAGCTGGCGGGTCTGGCGTTCACACCTGGCGGGTCTGGCGTTCACACCTGGCGGGTCTGGCGTTCACACCTGGCGGGTCTGGCGTTCACACCTGGCGGGTCTGGCGTTCACACCTGGCGGGTCTGGCGTTCACACCTGGCGGGTCTGGCGTTCACACCTGGCGGGTCTGGCGTTCACACCTGGCGGGTCTGGCGTTCACACCTGGCGGGTCTGGAGTTCACACCTGGCGGGTCTGGAGTTCACACCTGGCGGGTCTGGAGTTCACACCTGGCGGGTCTGGAGTTCACAGCTGGCGGGTCTGGAGTTCACAGCTGGCGGGTCTGGCGTTCACAGCTGGCGGGTCTGGCGTTCACACCGGGCGGGTCTGGCGTTCACACCGGGCGGGTCGGGCGTTCACAACTGGCGGGTCTGGCGTTCACACCTGGCGGGTCTGGCGTTCACTTCCAGCAGCATCACAAAACACTCCCTGTCTTGTGGATTATCAAAAGCAACTTTAAATCCTCCTGTTTCAAACACAGTGTGGTTGGTTCCTTTATGTAAACCCCATCAGCAACTTCTGCAGTCGGGCTACCTCTGCTTTATCGGTTACCCTTTTTTAGCCTCCTTTTACTGGTTGTAGTTGATTTCTACACTACATTGGGCATGTGAAAAGCATTTTTTGGTTAACATTTTCAGCGAGAGTAGTGCTGGATCCGCGAAAAATGTAAATAAAAGAGTGCTCTAGCCCTTCGTTAATTATTGGCCCTGGGTGAGCCAAGTCCTGGGGGCAATATGCAAAAACAGGAGGGGGGTGCACGGGCCACCCTCCTGGGGCTTATTATGCCCCCCCCCCCGTGGACCACCACCTCCCGGGACTTCTTTAAGCATTAATGCAGGGGAGGCCGGTATGTCCTGCTCCGGGGCCACCACCTCCCGGGGCTTATTTCTTTTTAAATGGGGGGGGGACCTCTTGGAACCCTCCAGCGCTGGGACTAGTCACCTCCCTGGAGCTATATGCTAAAACAATGAGTGGGGCATCATGGAGCCCCACTGCAGCCCCAGGGGCCGCCACCTTCTGTCACTCAGGGCTTTCATTCTAAAAATGCAGGGGTCTGCATGGACCCTCCCTGCATCCCTTGGTACTACCACCTTTGTTGGAGTTACGGGGAAAGTGCATCTGGATCATCAGAGAGTGGTGGTTGTTGTGAAGTAATGTGTGTGTGTGTGTGTGTGTGTGTGTGTGTGTGTGTGTGTGTGTGTGTGTGTGTGTGTGTGTGTATGTGTATGTATATATATATATATATATATACATATATATATATATATTATTATTTATTTTTTCACAGAAAAAAACATAGGTTTTAGGGGTGTTATAGTTAGCTGGACATTTCACTCGTACAAAACCATTGAAATTTCTGTGTTATAGTTAGCTGTACTAAGATAACTCGCACGACCCGCAATCCACTGCTGCTGATGTCACATATTACATCATTCATGACATGGTCCATGACATTACTGATGACATCACTGATGACATCACTGATGACATCATCCAGTGAATGTGGTTTGGTTTGATATTTAAATAAGATATATATATATATAATCACATTACTACTAAATCCTCCATTCAGACACTTATACATCCACTCAGTCGTCAATGCAGATTGCTATATATATATATATATATATATATATATATATATATATATATATATATATATATATATATATATATAGCAATCTGCATTGACGACTGAGTGGATGTATAAGTGTCTGAATGGAGGATTTAGTAGTAATGTGATTGGCTGTCTAAGTGACTAATTTAATGTGTCTCACTAAATATATGGGATAGTGAATAAACTGTGTGAATACCTGTATCACTCTATCTCTTGTGTGAACTACTACATATGTTGTTTTTTAGCTATGTGAAAGTCTATATTAGTTATTAATTAGTTATGTGAGTATTTGTATGGGATAGTGAATGTGTGTGTGGTTGGGTGGGAGGTGTGTGACTGTCCAAAGATGTGTAAATAGTTGATTTGGTAGGTATATGAGTTTAAGACTGTATGTGGAAACAGTTTTTTGGGTGAGTGAATCTCTTTATGGGTGTGGTGATGAGTAAATATATGTTCGAGGCATATGGGCTGCAGATGGTACATTATGAATAGATCGCCATCTGGTGTTGGGCTCGGATGATTGCACTTGTTTTTCTCTTGGAGAAGTGTTTTGTCGTCACGAGAGTGGTGACTCCTCCTTTGGGTGCTAGTGCGCATGGGCATCGGCTCCATCCTTAGATTGTTTTTTTCCGCCATCGGGTTCGGATGAGGATCGAAGCGCTCCGGATCGACTTCGAGAAAAAGTGATATTTTGGCGCGTATTCCCTTTCCAATTCGACGGTATTGTTATCGAACGTGATTTCATTTACATTCCGACGCGTTTCGACTCCAACAACAAACATTTTCTTCTACGTCGATGAGACCGGGAGGCCTTTTTCGACGTAGTCCAGCCCGGAGTCCATGGAAAGGACTCCATTTAAGAGATGTCCAACGTGTGGTGCTAAGTTCCCACACAAGGACCTACACGAGGTGTGCAACCTCTGCCTATCGCCTGAACATGAATCCAGGGACTGCGAAGCCTGCGCAGCATTCTCCTCCAAGTCGACGATTAGAAACGGTCGAGCCCGAAGACACGAGGTTTCGAGAATGCAGTCTGAAGCAATCCCGAAGCTGTTCGAGGCCCAGCACCTCGAAGAAGAAGAGGAACATGAAGACGAGTCGGGGTCGGAAGTGGACGAGTCTGATGTTGAAGAAATCGACGTTCAACAAACCGTGAGTGACGACGTCCCCTTACCAAAAAAACGACCCCATGGGGTACCGACCCCGCCTTCGAACCTGGTCAGACTACCGAAGAAAGTTTCCGATGCCCCGCCTTCGGGCCCGGCAACGAAACAGAAACCGAAACTCTCGGCCTCCCACCATGTCGGATCCGAGAAGCGGTCGACATCGACATCGACACCGAAGCTCCATACAAAGGAAAGCTCGGCATCGAAACATTCCATGTCGAAACCGAAACATGCTTTGACGTCGAAGACTTACTTGACACCGAAAAAATCGGAATCGAGCAAAATCTCGGTGCCGAAAACACAGAACATTGACGGTCAGAAGCAAAGGCACCGTTCTGAACCAAGAAATTTGGTACCGACACAGGAGCAGCAGACAGATCCAAAACAAAAGACTTTGTTTATCGATCCACAAACTGGCAGCTAGATGACCAAGCTCTTCCTCCTAAAAAGAGAACAATGGGGACAAATACAACTCCTCCCCTTTCTCCTCGGCCTAGAGACACACCCTCTTCTCCTATTCCTCACACTATGCCAGCTATTCCTCCACCTTCTACACCAAGACCATCTACACCTCAAACAGATGTAGACAGTGATACAGGGGAGGGAGAACCGCATGAGGATGGCAACACTGTCCCAGATGAGGAAGACCCATGGGAGAATTATGATGCAGGGTCAGATGATGATAACGACCCACAATTATATCCATCAAAACCTTCACCATCTGATGATGATACAGGTTTTGTGCAGTTGATTAATAGGGCAGCAAAATGCCATAAGGTAGATTTACATACAGAACCTCAAATAGAGGATTTCCTTTTAGAAACGCTACCTGCTGCACAAAGAACATCAGGCACACTACTTATGCTAAAGGGTCTTCTCAATCACACGGCAGACATATTCAAAGACCCTGTAAGGCCTAGGGTATTAAACCCAAGAATTGATAAAAAATATAAGGCAGCCCCAAAGGACCCAATATTTATCAAAGGACAGGTACCTCTGGACTCGCTTGTAGTTACAAACGCTTGTAAAAGAGCAAACTCATTATCTACAGGAGAAGCTCCTCCTCCTGATAAAGAGTCCAAGCTAATAGATGCATAATGCAAAAGGGTAGCATCCCAAGCAGCAAACAGCTGGCGCATAGCTAATACACAAGCGCTACTTGCACGCTATGATAGAGCGCATTATGATGAGTTAGAAAAACTCATCACACATCTCCCTAAGGAACATCAAAAAAGGGCAGACCAGCTTATACAGGAAGGGAAGATAATAACCAACACTTCCATTAAGTGCGCCTTAGACGCGGCAGACACTGCAGCAAGATCCATCAACACCAGTATCATGTTAAGAAGACATGCATGGCTTAGGGTCTCAGGGTTCAAACAAGAAGTACAAACATCTTTATTGAACCAACCTTTTGATCAAAAAACACTTTTCGGCTCGGGTACAGATGAGACTTTAGAAAAGATGAAAAAAGACACAGAAACGGCTAAATCAATGGGAGCATTACAACAGCCAACTCAAAAGGGGTTCCTTTCTTACGTCCACCTATAGAGGGGGGGTCAAAGAATACAGGCACAAGCCAGCAATCTACCTCTTTTACACCAACATCACCCAGAGGTAATTCAAGAGGTAGTTACAGAGGTAACAACAACAAGGGTAGAGGTCGCGGAAATAATAACAACCGCAACTCCCCAACCCCAAAACAGTGACTTAATACAACTCCCCCCAGACCATATAACACCGGTCGGGGGACGTTTATCACAGTTCCTACCTGTCTGGGAAAGCATCACGTCAGACAGGTGGGTGAGACAAATTATCCAACATGGTTATTGACTGGAACTCACAGCTACCCCACCAAACATCCCCCCCAGACAGCGTCCAATGAGTCAAGATCATCTGACATTATTAAAACAAGAAGTACTATCACTGCTCCAAAAGCATGCTATAGAGAAGGTTCCAAAACATCAACAAGGGACAGGAGTATACTCCCTATACTTCCTAATCCCCCAAAAAAACGGGTCTCTAAGACCAATCTTAGACCTCAGACCTCTCAATGCATACATAAACTCGGAACATTTCCACATGGTCACGCTCCAACAAGTACTTCCTTTACTGAAGAAAGGGGACTTTCTTTCTACACTGGATCTAAAAGACGCTTACTTTCACATCCCAATTCACAAAGCCCACAGAAAATACCTTAGGTTTGTAGTAGAAGGACAACATTATCAGTACAAAGTTCTTCCGTTTGGGGTCACAACAGCACCAAGGGTGTTCACAAAATGCCTAGCAGTAGTTGCAGCACACCTAAGAAGACAACAAATACATGTCTTTCCTTACTTGGACGATTGGCTAATAAAAGCCAAGTCACAGGAAGAATGTCTTCAAAACACACAGAAGACCATTCAATTGCTGCACCAGCTAGGGTTTACGGTGAACTACACAAAATCCCACCTACAACCAAACAAGGTTCAACAATACCTAAGGGCTACTATAGACACAGAAAAAGTCAAAGTATACCCCAATCCAATCAGGATTCAAACAATGATCACATTGATACAAAAGTGTCAACCACAACACTCACTAACAGCTCGAGTGTTCATGCAGCTGTTAGGGATGTTGTCCTCCTGCATACTGCTTATACCATATGCCAGACTACAAATGCGTCCACTGCAAGAGTGTCTAGCGACACCGTGGAATCAGGCTCAAGGTCAGATTACAGATCTGGTGTTGGTAGACGACCGCACACATCGCTCTCTGAAGTGGTGGAACACAACAAACATTTCCAAGGGGCGGTTATTCCGAGAACCGATTCCACAAGTGATACTAACAGCGGATGCATCGCTCACCGGATGGGGAGCGCATAAGGAGAAATATACAGTGCAAGGAAAATGGAGTGTACAGCAAAAAAGACTGCACATCAATTATCTGGAGCTACTAGCAGTGTTTCTAGCGTTAAAAGCTTTTCAAATGCAAATCCTCAACAAAGCAGTCCTGATCGGAACAGACAACATGACTGCAATGTATTATATTCAAAAGCAGGGGGGGACACACTCTCTCCAACTATCCAGACTAGCAGAGGACATTTGGAGATGGGCCATTCCTCAAAAGATCTATCTGTTAGCCGAACACCTACCAGGAGTTCAAAATCAGATAGCAGACATCCTAAGCAGAGAGTCAGAACAAATACACGAATGGGAACTGCACAACCAAATACTGCAGCCATTCTTCCAAAGATGGGGACAACCAGAGATAGATCTCTTTGCCACTCATCAGAACGCAAAATGCCAAAACTTCGCATCCAGGTACCCACAGCACCTGTCCCAGGGCAATGCGCTATGGATAAATTGGTCCAACAAATTTGCTTACGCTCTTCCCCCTCTCCCGCAAATTCCATTAGTGGTTCGGAAACTGCAACAACATTCAATGACAATAATACTAGTAGCACCCACGTGGGCAAGACAGCCGTGGTTCACCACGCTACTGCAACTCTCACAGGTGCCACATCAAAAGCTGAGATTATTACCCATGCACCTTACACAGAACCATGGAGAAATAATGCACCCAGATCCCAAACAATTGAACCTAGCGATCTGGCTCCTGAGGTCATAGAATTTGGATACTTAGATTTACCTCCAAACTGTATGGAAATCATTAAGCAAGCAAGACATCATACCACCAGAGCATGCTAAGCAGCAAAGTGGAAAAGATTTGCTGCATACTGTAACAGTAACAACATCAGCCCTCTGGACGCATCCACTAAACAGATTATTTGCTATTTACTACACTTGCAGCAATGTAACCTTGCTTACACCTCTATTAGAGTACATCTTGCAGCTATAGCGGTGTACCTACAAAACAGACAACATCTTTCCCTGTTTAAAGTACCAGCAATAAAAGCTTTCATGGAAGGCCTCAAAAGAGTCATTCCACCAAGACTACCGCCTTCCCCAGTCTGGAATCTCAACATAGTACTTACCAGACTAATGGGACCACCTTTCGAACCTATGCATAGGTGTGAAATACAATTCCTCACATGGAAGGTGTCCTTTCTTATAGCTATTACTTCACTCAGAAGAGTAAGTGAATTGCAAGCATTCACAATACAAGAACCATTTTTGCAGATACACCAAAATAAAGTGGTTCTTAGAACAAACCCAAAAATCTTGCCCAAAGTAATTTCAGCATTCCACATCAATCAGCCAGTGGAACTACCAGTCTTCTTTCCAAAACCACAGACGGTAGCAGAAAGGGCCCTACATACATTAGATGTCAGAAGGGGGATATTGTACTACATAGAAAGAACACAAACTTTCAGAAAGACAAAACAACTATTTGTAGCGTTTTCTCCTACACATAAGGGCAATCCTATCTCTAAAGCAGGCATTGCCAGGTGGATTGTAAAATGTATACAAATATGCTACTTAAAAGCAAAGAGGACATTAACTGTTCCTCCTAGAGCTCACTCTACACGTAAACTAGGAGCATCTATGGCATTCTTAGGAAACATTCCCCTAGATGACATATGCAAAGCATCTACCTGGGTTACACCGCATACCTTCACAAAACACTACTGTGTAGATGTGCAGGCAACACAACAAGCTAGAGTGGGACAAGCTGTACTAAAAACTTTATTTCAGACTGTTGCAACAGACACTGGTGACCACTGCTAGGGAGATAACTGCTGTATAGTCTATTCATAATGTACCATCTATCATGCTACTCCATCTAACCATACTATGGCAAAACAATCTAAGGATGGAGCTGATGCCCATGTGCACTAGCACCCAAAGGAGGAGTCACCAGTCTCGTGACGACAAAAGACTTCTCCAAGAGAAAAACAAGTGCAATCATCCAAGCCCAACACCAGCTGGCGATCTATTCATAATGTACCACTCTGCAGCCCTCTATGCCAAGAACAGATCCATACTGGTAAGTAGCATATTCCTTCTCAATTATACATGTCCAACAATCTAGAAATATAAAAGGCAGTGTATGTGACAGTTGTTGTATATAAATAAGTATATATAAGACTCAGTGATTGTATGAGTGACTGTATCGAAAACTGTATACTTGTAATAGTGATTTTCTAACACTAAGTATGAGTTACTATCTATATTAATAAATAAAGTGGTGTTTGTATAAGTGTGTAGCTTAGTAAATGTAAGTATGATCAATTGTTTGCATAAGTGAGCAGGATGACTGCATAAGTGAATAGGATATGTGCTGGTGTGTAATGTCTATGTAGGTGTATAAGTATATTTGATAGTGGGATTTTGTTTCGAAGGGGGCTACGTCCCAAGGTCCCTAGAGCATAGTAGGCATAATCATAGGACCCGGGGGGAAAAAAAACAAACAAACCGGAAATCCTATCTCCAATTGATTAACAAATCCCAAAAGGACAGATTTCTTTTACTACACGATCTGGCCAAGCCTGTCTTTGAGGTTTCATATAACGACATTAACCAGGCTGTGTGCGATGGAGCATTAGAATCCACCCAGTATTTACATATTTGTCGTCTTGCCAGAATGATAGAATAGAAAAGAAAAGTCTTTGCCTGGCCGATTACGCTTTCCTCCAATCCAAAGATTATTAATGGAAGAGTGATGTTCAATGGTATATTTAAGATTGATTCGAGAGTAAACTTTACTTATTCCCAAAAAAGCATAATAACAGGACAATCCTTAAACATGTGTATGTCTGAAGCTGCCACAAGGTTACACTTATTACACTTCTTTCCGGGAAGAAATTTTGAGAGCCTTAGGGGGGAGAAATAGGCGCGGTGCAGAGTGAACAGATGATTGTGCCTCAGCCATGCTGGCTTAACTATTCTGTAAAGTAGAGTGAAGGATCTCATCCATAAATCTTCACACTGAAGGGCCAATTCATTAACCCATTTCTCATCTGGCAAAGTAAATCCCTGTCCACCTCCTCCACTATATTTCAATACCAGGTTGTCACCTCTTTACCTCCCTCTCGCTTTTCTGCCAGTTGTTGTTCAAGGCAACTGTGTTTCCCCAGTTGGAGACCCCTCCTACTTACTGCTCTGGCCCAACTGTCCAGCTGTATAAATTTGAACCTGGATAGAGCCGGGCCCACCCTGTCCTTCAGCACCTCCCAGTCCTGTGCCCTCCCATCAACCAATAGCTGTTTATCCCAGCCTCCCTTAAAGGGATTGCCAGGCTGTCCTGCATACATGGTGACTACCCTGGAGAATCCCACACCGGGGAAAAATTAGAGTAGTAGTGTAACCCGACTTTCTTTCTGATCTGCACCCAATTTTTTATGGCAGACTATAAGGTCTTTAATCTCACTTTCTTGAAGAATTTCATGTCTCCAAACTTAAATAGAAATCCGTCCGGTGGAATATCCACTCCCGCTAACATGGACCTGACCATAACCCCCAAAGATGAACTTAATGGAGTTTTAAGGAGCATTCTGGAATAAGTCAACTGAAATGCCCAAGCATAGTATAGCAAATCTGGTAATGCCAGCCCTCCCTTCTCAACTTCCTCCAGGCCAGCCTGGCTGTTGTATAATTCCATAAAAAAGAATTAATCTCGCGCTGGCTTTTTTCCAATTTTTTCCAATCAAACATCAAGGGGATGGTATTGAAGATAAAAGTGAACTTTGGGAGGATGGACATTTTGACCAGATTTGTTCTCCCGAGAATAGAAAGTGGAAGGAACGCTCAGGCTTTCAGAAGTTTCCTACCCTCGGTGGCAACACGATCTAAGTTGGTCTGTGCCATATTACCTATTTCTTGGGTAATTCGTATTCCCAATAATCTCATAGATGTTGCCACTTTTAGTTGTGAATTAGGAACATTCCAGCTCATGATCTCAGTTTTACTGGCATTGATGTCGTAGCCAGAGATCCGCCCAAACTCCTCTGCCTTTTTAATTACAGTTGGGAAAGCTCTATCCGGGTCTGACGTATAAATCAAGATATCGTCTTCATAGAGCGCTATCCGCTTCTCCCACTCTCCAAATACAAATGGGGGAATGTCTTCTTCCTCTCTCAACACTTGGGCGAACACCTCAATGTATAAATTAAATAAGAGAGGGGAGAGCGGGCATCCTTGTCTGGTGCCCCTGGTAATTATTAGCGGGTCTGTTAAGGCACCATTAACCAGCAATCTGGCCCTTGGAGCCCTATACAGGATCTCGATAACCCGACAAAACACCTCCCCCAACCCAAACCTTATCATCACCTCCACCAGATAGGGCCAATTGACCCTATCGAAAGCTTTGGTGGCGTCCAAAGTTAGAGTGGCCAATGGGAGAGAGAAGGTGATAGCGATATCAATCTCGCCCACCAAGTCTCGAGTGTGATCAGCCAACTGGCTCCCCCTTTTAAACCCCCTTTGGTCCGGATGGATTATTGAGCCAATTACATCCCTCACTCTGCCTGCCAAAATAGATGTAAAAATGTTATAATCTTTATTTAGGAGGGAAATTGGTCTATAAGAACCACACTCCAACGGGCTTTTACCTGGCTTAGGAATGTGAACGATCGTAGCTTCATTCCAGGAATCCGGGGGGCTCTCCCCCTCCGTAAAATACTATTAAAGAGGGCCGTCACTGCTGGAACTAGGGCGGAGATTAACTCCCGGTATAGTTCTCCGGGTAACCCATCCGGGCTAGCCGCTTTTCCCTTCTTCAGATGACCTATCGCATTCCCCACCTTCTCCTCTGAAATCTCCCTCTCTAGGTGGATCCTCAGTGATGTTAGCAGGGTAGATAAGGCGATGTTATCTAGCCACCTATCCCTAACCTCCGGATCATTCCTGACCTCCTCCTTATAGATTTCTTGAAAAAATTCTTGAAAGGCAATCCCTATCTCCCGGTCCGAAGTCATAGTAACGGTCTCTCCTTTTCGTTTGATCTCTCTAATATGATTTTTTGCCTGGTCCGCTTTGACCTTCCATGCAAGGACCTTCCCAGCGACTTCCCCAAATTCAAAGTAGGAGATTTCACTCGCCTCCCACCTTTTAGTTAGCCGTTCTTGTAATATAGTTTCGAGCTGACTTCTCATATTGGCCTGTTTTTCTGCCACTTCCGCGGAGGCCATCGCAGACCCAAACTTTTGCTCTATTTTGGCCAGCTTCTGCTAAATATTTTTAATTGTCTCCTGATACACTTTCCTTCTATGCGTGGCTCTGTTGGTTATGCAGCCCCTCATATAGGCCTTCGTGGCATCCCAGACTATATTAATGTCCGCGGAATCCAAGTTTGATTTCAAGAAAAACTTCGCCTCTGAAAGTTAGTTTCCTCCTCCTCCTCTAAAAGAATCGTACGATCAAAAGACCAGGAGGAGTCTTTTTTATGATTACCAGTTTGAAGGTTGGATGGATGGATGGATAGAGGATGAATGGAGGATGGATAGATGGATAAATAGAGGATTGTTATATGATTGATTAATAGATGACGGATGGATTGAGGATGGATGGCTGGATAGATGACGGATGGATGGGTAGAGGATGAATGGAGGATGGATGGATTGAGAGAGGATGGATAGATAACGGATGGACGGCTGGATAGAGGATGGATGGATGGATGGATAGATGAATGAATAGAGGATGAATGGAGGATAGATGGATGGATAGAGGATGAATAGATGATGGATGAGTAGAGGATTGTTATATGATGGATGGATGGATAGATGGATGGAGGGTGGATAGATGGATGGATAGAGGATTGATATATGATGGATGGATGGATGGAGGATGGATTGATAGAGGATGAATAGATGATCAATGGATAGAGGATTGTTAAATGATGGATGGATGGATGGAGGGTGGATAGATGATGGATGTATACAGGATTGATATATGATGAATGGATGGATGGATGGATGGATAGATGGATGGATGGACAGGTAACATTTGTAGGTGGCCCGCACCAGTTGTATCTTTTTATCTGTGTCCCTGGGTTTGCCCCCCCCTAGAATGTACTTTTACAGACAGCACTAGCACCTTGAAGCACTTGGTGGGAGTAGCGCTGTATTCTGGATTGCCCCACGTGGACAGGCATGTGCTGCCTCACACATCCGCGGGCCGCATGGCCACAGATGGGGTGTCACCTGCAGAGTGCGCTCTCACCCTGAGAGCCGGACCCGCCATAACATCCTGCAAGCGAGCATTAGTGCAGCAGGTGCAGTGGTACCGGGGCCCAGTGATCGGAGAGTCTGCTGCACTTCAGTTTGGGGGTCCCTGTTAATTGCCGCTTCGATGGGCGTCTTCGCTCTTGGCAGCACAAACACTGGTGCAGGAGCCTCGGGTGCAAATGCTGCTGTCACCGCCCTTGTCAGGCAGGATCAGGTGTTGGTGAAGCCCCGTGTGCCCATCTATCACTGCCAGCCGGGGGCGCTGATGGAGCCCGCACCAAGGATCCGCGGACAGGACGGGTGGGCGCCGAGAAGCCTACGCCAGCGCTTTCCCGCGCCCTCTGAGTTTGTTTAGCATGTTTGACAACAGACAGCGTGATGCATGGGGGGCGCAGCGGGGGGCGCCGCGGTGGGCGCTATGAGGCGCGCTCTCTTTTGATTAATGGTGATTGTTTCTATGAAAAGGCGCTCGGCGCGCTGGTCTGGAGACTGGAATCCGTAATTATTGCCTAAGTTTGCATAAGAAAGGAGGTAGATGTGCATGTCTCAACTCCCATCAGCCCCTCTGGCGGGCACTCTCACAGCACTCCTCGGCGTGAAGGCAGCCGGAGACCCCTCTGCCCCCGCGGTCGCAGTCTGGAGACACCCTCTGCCCCCACAGGTCAGTCTGGAGACCCCCTCTGGCCCCACAGGTCAGTCTGGAGACACCCTCTGCCCCCGCAGGCGCAGTCTGGAGACACCCTCTACCCCCGCGGGCGCAGTCTGGAGACACCCTCTGCCCCCGCTGGCGCAGTCTTGAGACACCCTCTGCCCCCGCAGGCGCAGTCTGGAGACACCCTCTGGCCCCACAGGTCAGTTTGGAGACACCCTCTGCCCCCCGCAGGCGCAACCTGGAGACACCCTCTGCCCCCGCAGGCGCAGTCTGGAGACACCCTCTGCCCCCGCAGGCGCAGTCTGGAGACACCCTCTGCCCCCGCAGGCGCAGTCTGGAGACACCCTCTGCCCCCGCAGGCGCAGTCTGGAGACACCCTCTGCCCCCACAGGTCAGTCTGGAGACCCCCTCTGGCCCCACAGGTCAGTCTGGAGACACCCTCTGCCCCTGCAGGCGCAGTCTGGAGACACCCTCTGCCCCTGCAGGCGCAGTCTGGAGACACCCTCTGCCCCCGCGGGCGCAGTCTGGAGACACCCTCTGCCCCTGCAAGTGCAGTCTGGAGACACCCTCTGCCCCCGCAGGTGCAGTCTGGAGAAACCCGCTGCCCCCGCAGGCGCATTCTGGAGACGCCCTCTGCCCCCACAGGTCAGTCTGGAGACACCCTCTGCCCCCGCAGGCGCAGTCTGGAGACACCCGCTGCCCCCCGCACGAACATTCTGGAGACACCCGCTGCCCCCGCAGGTGCAGTCTGGAGACACCCTCTTCCCCCGCATGCGCAGTCTGGAGACAACCTCTGCCCCGCGGGTGCAGTCTGGAGACACCCTCTGCCCCCACAGGTCAGTCTGGAGACCCCCTCTGCCCCCCCCCGGCGCAGTCTGGAGACTCCCTCTGCCCCCGCAGGCGCAGTCTGGAGACACCCTCTGCCCCCGCGGGTGCAGTCTGGAGACACCCGCTGCCCCCGCACGAACATTCTGGAGACACCCGCTGCCCCCGCAGGTGCAGTCTGGAGACACCCTCTTCCCCCGCAGGCGCAGTCTGGAGACACCCTCTGCCCCCGCGGGTGCAGTCTGGAGACACCCTCTGCCCCCACAGGTCAGTCTGGAGACCCCCTCTGGCCCCACAGGTCAGTCTGGAGACCCCCTCTGCCCCCGCAGGCGCAGTCTGGAGACACCCTCTACCCCCGCAGGCGCAGTCTGGAGACACCATCTGCCCCCGCAGGCGCAGTCTGGAGACACCCGCTGCCCTCGCAGGCGCAGTCTGGAGACACCCGCTGCCCTCGCAGGCGCAGTCTGGAGACACCCGCTGCCCTCGCAGGCGCAGTCTGGAGACACCCGCTGCCCCCCGCACGAACATTCTGGAGACACCCGCTGCCCCCGCAGGTGCAGTCTGGAGACACCCTCTTCCCCCGCAGGCGCAGTCTGGAGACACCCTCTGCCCCCGCGGGTGCAGTCTGGAGACACCCTCTGCCCCCACAGGTCAGTCTGGAGACCCCCTCTGCCCCCCCAGGCGCAGTCTGGAGACTCCCTCTGCCCCCGCAGGCGCAGTCTGGAGACACCCTCTGCCCCCGTAGGAGCAGTCTGGAGACAATCTCTGCCCCGCAGGCGCAGTCTGGAGACAATCTCTGCCCCCGCAGGCGCAATCTGGAGACACCCTCTGCCCCCGCCGGCGCAGTCTGGAGACACCCTCTGCCCCCCCCAGGCGCAGTCTGGAGACTCCCTCTGCCCCCGCAGGCGCAGTCTGGAGACACCCTCTGCCCCCGTAGGAGCAGTCTGGAGACAATCTCTGCCCTGCAGGCGCAGTCTAGAGACAATCTCTGCCCCCGCAGGCGCAATCTGGAGACACCCTCTGCCCCCGCCGGCGCAGTCTGGAGACACCCTCTGCCCCCGCATGCGCAGTCTGGAGACACCCTCTGCCCCCGCAGGCGCAGTCTGGAGACACCCTCTGCCTCCGCAGGCGCAGTCTGGAGACACCCTCTGACCCCGCAGGCGCAGTCTGGAGACACCCTCTGCCCCCGCAGGCGCAGTCTGGAGACACCCTCTGCCCCCGCAGGCGCAGTCTGGAGACACCCTCTGCCCCCGCAGGCGCAGTCTGGAGACGCCCTCTGCCCCCGTAGGCGCAGTCTGGAGACGCCCTCTGCCCTTCGCAGGCGCAGTCTGGAAACGCCCTCGACCCCCGCAGGCGCAATCTGGAGACGCTCTCTGCCCCGCAAGTGCAGTCTGAAGATTCCCTCTGCCCCGCATGTGCAGTCTGGAAATGCCCTCTACCCCCGCAGGTCCAGTCTGGAGACACCCCCTACCACGTAGGCGCAGTCTGGAGACACCCTCTACCCCGTAGGCGCAGTCTGGAGACACCCTCTACCCCCTCAGGCGCAGTCTGGAGACACCCTCTGCCCCCCCCAGGCGCAGTCTGGAGACTCCCTCTGCCCCCGCAGGCGCAGTCTGGAGACACCCTCTGCCCCCGTAGGAGCAGTCTGGAGACAATCTCTGCCCCGCAGGCGCAGTCTAGAGACAATCTCTGCCCCCGCAGGCGCAATCTGGAGACACCCTCTGCCCCCGCCGGCGCAGTCTGGAGACACCCTCTGCCCCCGCATGCGCAGTCTGGAGACACCCTCTGCCCCCGCAGGCGCAGTCTGGAGACACCCTCTGCCTCCGCAGGCGCAGTCTGGAGACACCCTCTGCCCCCGCAGGCGCAGTCTGGAGACACCCTCTGCCCCCGCAGGCGCAGTCTGGAGACACCCTCTGCCCCCGCAGGCGCAGTCTGGAGACACCCTCTGCCCCCGCAGGCGCAGTCTGGAGACGCCCTCTGCCCCCGTAGGCGCAGTCTGGAGACGCCCTCTGCCCTTCGCAGGCGCAGTCTGGAAACGCCCTCGACCCCCGCAGGCGCAATCTGGAGACGCTCTCTGCCCCGCAAGTGCAGTCTGAAGATTCCCTCTGCCCCGCATGTGCAGTCTGGAAATGCCCTCTACCCCCGCAGGTCCAGTCTGGAGACACCCCCTACCACGTAGGCGCAGTCTGGAGACACCCTCTACCCCGTAGGCGCAGTCTGGAGACACCCTCTACCCCCTCAGGCGCAGTCTGGAGACACCCTCTGCCCCCTCAAGCGCAATCTGGAGACGCCCTCTGCCCCCGCAGGCGCAGTCTGGAGACACCCGCTGCCCTCGCAGGCGCAGTCTGGAGACACCCGCTGCCCTCGCAGGCGCAGTCTGGAGACACCCGCTGCCCTCGCAGGCGCAGTCTGGAGACACCCGCTGCCCCCCGCACGAACATTCTGGAGACACCCGCTGCCCCCGCAGGTGCAGTCTGGAGACACCCTCTTCCCCCGCAGGCGCAGTCTGGAGACACCCTCTGCCCCCGCGGGTGCAGTCTGGAGACACCCTCTGCCCCCACAGGTCAGTCTGGAGACCCCCTCTGCCCCCCCAGGCGCAGTCTGGAGACTCCCTCTGCCCCCGCAGGCGCAGTCTGGAGACACCCTCTGCCCCCGTAGGAGCAGTCTGGAGACAATCTCTGCCCCGCAGGCGCAGTCTGGAGACAATCTCTGCCCCCGCAGGCGCAATCTGGAGACACCCTCTGCCCCCGCCGGCGCAGTCTGGAGACACCCTCTGCCCCCCCCAGGCGCAGTCTGGAGACTCCCTCTGCCCCCGCAGGCGCAGTCTGGAGACACCCTCTGCCCCCGTAGGAGCAGTCTGGAGACAATCTCTGCCCCGCAGGCGCAGTCTAGAGACAATCTCTGCCCCCGCAGGCGCAATCTGGAGACACCCTCTGCCCCCGCCGGCGCAGTCTGGAGACACCCTCTGCCCCCGCATGCGCAGTCTGGAGACACCCTCTGCCCCCGCAGGCGCAGTCTGGAGACACCCTCTGCCTCCGCAGGCGCAGTCTGGAGACACCCTCTGACCCCGCAGGCGCAGTCTGGAGACACCCTCTGCCCCCGCAGGCGCAGTCTGGAGACACCCTCTGCCCCCGCAGGCGCAGTCTGGAGACGCCCTCTGCCCCCGTAGGCGCAGTCTGGAGACGCCCTCTGCCCTTCGCAGGCGCAGTCTGGAAACGCCCTCGACCCCCGCAGGCGCAATCTGGAGACGCCCTCTGCCCTCGCAGGAGCAGTCTGGAGACACCCTCTGCCCCCGCAGACGCAGTCTGGGGACACCCTCTGCCCCTGCAGACGCAGTCTGGGGACACCCTCTGTCCCCGCAGGCGCAGTCTGGAGACACCCTCTGTCCCCGCAGGCGCAGTCTGGAGACACCCTCTGTCCCCGCAGGCGCAGTCTGGAGACACCCTCTGTCCCCGCAGGCGCAGTCTGGAGACGCCCTCTGCCGCTGCAGGAGCAGTCTGGAGACACCCTCTGCCGCTGCAGGCGCAGTCTGGAGCCACCCTCTGCCCCGGCAGGCGCAGTCTAGGGACACCCTCTGCCCCCGCAGACGCAGTCTGGGGACACCCTCTGCCCCTGCAGACGCAGTCTGGGGACACCCTCTGTCCCCGCAGGCGCAGTCTGGAGACACCCTCTGTCCCCGCAGGCGCAGTCTGGAGACACCCTCTGTCCCCGCAGGCGCAGTCTGGAGACACCCTCTTCCCCCGCAGGCGCAGTCTGGAGACGCCCTCTGCCGCTGCAGGAGCAGTCTGGAGACACCCTCTGCCGCTGCAGGCGCAGTCTGGAGCCACCCTCTGCCCCGGCAGGCGCAGTCTAGGGACACCCTCTGCCCCGGCAGGCGCAGTCTGGGGACAACCTCTGCCCCCGCAGGCGCAGTCTGGGGACACCCTCTGCCCCCGCAGGCGCAGTCTGGGGACACCCTGTGCCTCCGCAGTCGCAGTCTGGAGACACCCTCTGCCTCCGCAGTCGCAGTATGGGTACACCCTCTGCCTCCGCAGTCGCAGTCTGGGGACACCCTCTGCCTCCGCAGTTGCAGTCTGGGGACACCCTCTGCCCCCGCACGAACAGTCTGGAGACACCCGCTGCCCCCGCAGGTGCAGTCTGGAGACACTCGCTGCCAGCGCAAGCGCAGTCTGCTGACACGCGCTCAGTCTGGAGACACCCGCTGCCCCCGCAGGTGCAGTCTGGAGACACCACCTGCCCCCGCAGGTGTAGTCTGGAGACGCCCCCTGCCCCCGTAGGTGCTCTCTGGAGACATCCTCTGCCCCGCAGGAGCAGTCTGGAGACACCCTCTGCCGCCGCAGGCGCAGTCTGGAGACACCCTTTGCCCCCGCAGGCGCAGTCTGGAGACACCCTTTGCCCCCGCAGGCGCAGTCTGGAGACACCCTCTGCCCCCGCAGGCGCAGTCTGGAGACACCCTCTGCCCCGGCAGGCGCAGTCTAGGGACACCCTCTGCCCCCGCAGGCGCAGTCTGGAGACAGCTTCTGCCCCCGCAGGCCCAGTCTGGAGACAATCTCTGTCCCCGTAGGAGCAGTCTGGAGACAATCTCTTCCCCCGCAGGCGCAGTCTGGAGAGAATCTCTGCCCCCGCAGGCGCAGTCTGGAGAGAATCTCTGCCCCCGCAGGCGCAGTCTGGAGACAATCTCTGCCCCCGCAGGCGCAGTCTGGAGACAATCTCTGCCCCCGCCGGCGCAGTCTGGAGACACCCTCTGCCCCCGCAGGCGCAGTCTGGAGACACCCTCTGACCCCGCAGGCGCAGTCTGGAGACACCCTCTGACCCCGCAGGCGCAGTCTGGAGACACCCTCTGACCCCGCAGGCGCAGTCTGGAGACACCCTCTGCCCCCGCAGGCGCAGCCTGGAGACACCCTCTGCCCCCGCAGGCGCAGTCTGGAGACACCCTCTGCCCCCGCAGGCGCAGTCTAGAGACACCCTCTGCCCCCGCAGGCGCTGTCTGGGGACACCCTCTGCCCCCGCAGGCGCAGTCTGGAGACGCCCTCTGCCCCCGCAGGCGCAGTCTGGAGACGCCCTCTGCCCCCGCAGGCGCAGTCTGGAGACACCCTCTGCCCCCGCAGACTCAGTTTGGGGACACCCTCTTCCCCCGCAGGAGCAGTCTGGAGACACCCTCTACCCCCGCAGGAGCAGTCTGGAGACACCCGCGGCCCCCGCAGGCGCAATCTGGAGACACCCGCGGCCCCCGCAGGCGCAGTCTGGAGACACCCGCGGCCCCCGCAGGCGCAGTCTGGAGACACCCGCGGCCCCCGCAGGCGCAGTCTGGAGACACCCGCTGCCCCCGCAGGCGCAGTCTGGAGACACCCGCTGCCCCCGCAGGCGCAGTCTGGAGACACCCGCTGCCCCCGCAGGCGCAGTCTGGAGACACCCGCTGCCCCCGCAGGCGCAGTCTGGAGACACCCGCTGCCCCCGCAGGCGCAGTCTGGAGACACCCGCTGCCCCCGCAGGCGCAGTCTGGAGACACCCTCTGCCCCCGCAGGAGCAGTCTGGAGACACCCTCTGCCCGCGCAGGCGCATTCTGGAGACGCCCTCTACCCCCTCAGGAGCATTCTGAGACGCCCTCTGCCCCCTCAGGAGCAGGCTGGAGACGCCCTCTGCCCCCTCAGGAGCAGGCTGGAGACGCCCTCTGCCCCCTCAGGAGCAGGCTGGAGACGTCCTCTGCCTCGCAGGCGCAGTCTGAAGACGTCCTCTGCCCTGCAGGCGCAGTCTGTAGAAGCCCTCTGACCCAGCAGGCGCAGTCTGGAGACGCCCTCTGCCCCCGCAGGCGCAGTCTGGAAACACCCTCGACCCCCGCAGGCGCAATCTGGAGACGCTCTCTGCCCCGCATGTGCAGTCTGAAGATGCCCTCTGCCCCGCATGTGCAGTCTGGAGATGCCCTCCACCCCGTAGGCGCAGTCTTGAGACACCCTCTACCCCGTAGGCGCATTCTGGAGACACCCTCTGCCCTCGCAAGCGCAGTCTTGAGACACCCTCCTCCCCTGCAGGCGCAATCTAGAGACACCCTCTGCCCCCGCAGGCACAGTCTGGAGGCACCCTCTGCCCCCCAGGCGCAGTCTGGAGACACCCTCTGCCCTCGTAGGCGCAGCCTGAAGACTGTGTGCCCCCGCAGGCGCAGTCTGGAGACACCCTCCGTCCCTGCAGGAGCAGTCTGGAGACACCCTCTGCCCCCGCAGGCGCAATCTGGAGACGCTCTCTGCCCCGCATGTGCAGTCTGAAGATGCCCTCTGCCCCGCATGTGCAGTCTGGAGATGCCCTCCACCCCGTAGGCGCAGTCTTGAGACACCCTCTACCCCGTAGGCGCAGTCTGGAGACACCCTCTACCCCGTAGGCGCAGTCTGGAGACACCCTCTGCCACCTCAGGCGCAGTCTGGAGACGCCCTCTGCCCCCGCAGGTGCAGTCTGGAGACACCCTCTGCCCCCGCAGGCGCATTCTGGAGACACCCTCTGCCCTCGCAAGCGCAGTCTTGAGACACCCTCCTCCCCTGCAGGCGCAATCTAGAGACACCCTCTGCCCCCGCAGGCACAGTCTGGAGGCACCCTCTGCCCCCCAGGCGCAGTCTGGAGACACCCTCTGCCCTCGTAGGCGCAGCCTGAAGACTGTGTGCCCCCGCAGGCGCAGTCTGGAGACACCCTCCGTCCCTGCAGGAGCAGTCTGGAGACACCCTCTGCCCCCGTAGGCGCAGTCTGGAGACACCCTCTGGCCCTGCAAGAGCAGTCTGGAGACACCCTCTGCCCCCGCAGGCGCAATCTGGTCTATGGGGCAATCTGACAGCACCATCTGACCCAACAGTCTGAGCTATATAACGCCGTTTGATCTATGGCACGGAACATAGAAACACCCTCTGACCCCAGTATCTGGTCTGTGGAACAGCCAGGGGCGGGATGCCGTGTGGGATCAAAAACTTACCACAAAATTTAGAAACCCCCAAATTTGCCTCAACCAGTTCTCCCACAGTTTACTGGATCCGAAGGCGGTGTTAAACCTCAGTTTCATGAATCAATGTGTCCACGCATGAAGGCACCTCCCAAAACATCAAGTCTGCAGAATAAAATAATTCATAAAGTAATGGGGACCATTCAATAATTGAGCTCTAGATCAATGGAAAAATATAGGGTGTTATTACAAAAAAATCAAAATTGAGGGATACAGGGAAACTGCCATAAAGTCCCTTTGATTCAGTTTTATACAGACTGGGCAAAAAGCAGAAATTATTCTAAAGCAGAAAATATTCTAATTTCCAATGAGCAGCAAAATCTGAAAGGAATTGGTTCCGCATCCCTAGTATAATAGGAAAGTCTACAAAAAGTGTGACTCATACCCAAAATCAAGTTTTTTATACATCATTCTTGCATAGAACGTTAGTTCTGCAGATTCATCGTGGTGTTAGCAAATGTATAATTTCCTCAGCAAAGCACAACACAAGACAAATAAACATTACCATAACACACAAACACCATCCCATTTTCGTGAGTGATTATTCAGCACCCTCTATGCTAATGTCATCCGGAGATGTTCAAACAATTAAGAAACATTTGTGTATAGGACTTTCTTTGAGCCATACAAAGGCTTTTGGTGGGGCTCCGTCCTCCTCCTCCTCCTTCTCCTCCTCTGCCATATCCCCCTCCTCCTCTGTCCCCTCCTCAGTGACTCCTGAGTTGGGCTGATTCTGTTCTGGCTGTGGAGTGTGTTGTCTGGCCATTTGCATCCTACCTTGGTACTTTGGCATTTTGGCTGCTGGACGGCCCATTTGTTGATAATGTGTGTATGTTCTGCCGGAGTTATTGCGCAGACTTGGCCCTGAGATTGGGCCTTCTGCTTTGCTTGGGCTGCTTGTCAAGCCTTTCGCTGGGGTGTTTTTTCCCGTGGCTCTTTTTTTTTCCTCTGCTGCGGAAGTTCTTCCAAAGAGGGTTCCCATATTTTGGGACTTAATGTACCCTATGTGGGGTAGTTGTAGCTGTCATATGGCTTGCGCTCTGCTAGGGGGTTCTGGTCGCCTTCAGGTACCTGTTCTCCATGGCGTTTATGTGGGTTGCTTTTGCTTCTTGAGGTAGTGTGTGCGGCCACTCGTAGTGGTGTGCCCGGGCATCTCCTCCTCTCCCAGCTCCTGTCCTGAGGTCTGGGATGATCCTGTGTTCTCCCTTGCCAAGCGCCGCCTACTCGGCCTTCCTGGGGACTCGGCTGTTCTTCTTGCTTCTGGCGGCTTTTGACTGCCGGCGCTGTTCTGGCTGGCAGGTTGCTCTCCATCTGGAGTTGGTTCTCCTTCTTTTCCCACGCTTTCTTGGGTCTTCTAGGCTTCTTCTTCCTCCCTTCCTGTCTTGACACTGGGCGGAAGCTCTGTTGCCTTGTGGGGGAGTGGGGTGCTTTGGCCTCTCCGACCTTGCCCATGGTTCCTCTGCTGTGATTGTCTGGCCTCTTCAGCCTTCTTATCGCTCCTACATCCTCTTGAGGTCGTTGGGGTTCTGCTTGTGGGGGTTCCCATTGCCTGGCAGGGACGAGGTTCTACCTGGTCCACGGATATGGTTCCCTGTGGGGCCCTCTGTTCTGTATTGGCTGCTGGGGTCCTTTCGCAGACCCTCCTTCCCAGGGAGTATTGCTAGGGTATCTATTCTACGTGAAGGAATCTGCCCTTTTGTCCCTATTCTGCGAGGACCCTTGGCGTGGTCTTTGGTACTCGCCTCCCGGTGGGGGCTGTGCCTCCTGTGAGTGCCTTCTTTGTTCCTGGCGGGTGGCTCCGTCTGGGGAGGTTCATTCCTCCCTTGGAACTTTGGAGGATGGGGCTCCGGTGCCCTGACGCTCTGGCTGCTTCAAGTTTGGGGGGGATTGCTTTCTATCCCTGATCTTCCCTCCTTCCATTTGCTATCCTCTGATTAATTGTCATCTGGCCATGTCTTGCCCTTGTCCCTTGTGGGTGGTTGCCCTCTATGTTGGGGTGGCTTGGAGGTTTGTTGTCCCTGTCTGTCTTGGGACTGGTCCCCTTCCTTGCTCACGATTGGGGTGGTAGGTTACCACGTGTGCCATGATTTTTACGCATGTTCCTTGCCTCTGGGGCACAGAGGTGGGAGGCTGTCTATGTGCTGGCAGGGTGGCTGCGCAGGGCTCTGCTTGTTCTTTCTTCTTTCCCTGCCTTTGCGTTCTGCAGTGTTGACACTACTGTGTGGTGTTGTTAGTCACTGTTTCTTTTCAATTTTTCTGCTCTTCGCACACTGTTCCCATGCGTCCACAGTTTTTTATTTGGTGGTTCCGTGTTGTGGTGCGGAAAAGTTCACAGAAGAAAACTAACGTAGGCACTGGGGCGGGTCTTATGTGACCTTGCTCACGTCACGTACGCGGACGACGGCTGGGCGGAGTCGCGTGATGTCGCCCCGCTCCCCGGCGCTCAGGGAAGCTGTGGCAAAAATGTTTGCGGATCCAGGCTCACGCCTGGGGATAATTCTTCGTGAAGGAATCTGCGGCTAGAATCGTCTCTACCAGATACATCGTTACCGAAGGTAAGTAACTCATACGTTAGAGGATGTGAGGAGGGGTTGAAGCTCGAGTCAGTGACTGTGATGGTTAACCTCTTGTTCAAAATTGGGTTTTACAAAGAAATGTGGCATAACTTAAACACATTCCTTCATTTCTACACATTAGAAGAAACTATAATTGTTAATACAGTCGGTAGATATAAAATTAGGTATTAAAATTATGGGTCGGCGGAATTTGCGTCGTCTCGCTACGCAAAGCGCAGCGAAACCGTAACAAATCTCTGTGAGCACGCAAAAGTTCCACGAACACGCGGAATTGCTTGTTCCACCCGTTCGCAATGCTTTTTTCCTGTTCGCAAACGCTGTTTGCGTGCTCTGGGAGAGATATCTGGCAAACACGCATTTTGAAAGCACAATCAAGCAAAAGATTCTGCAAAACCGCGGTACTCAAAATTACCCAAGTTCTGCAAATTCCACGAGCGGAACGGAATTTACCACCCAGGTCTAATTAAAATGCATACTTTGCCATTGTTAATGAAGCACAAAAATATAAATACACAAAAAGTTTCTGCATCCACAAAATCTTGTTCATGTGGATGCGAGACAGGAGACATGCCCTACCACTGCCTTCTGGTCTGTGGAGCTGTCAGAGATGCTCTTTATTTGAGACCCAAGTTCAGTTTAACGCATGTATTGTTGGTACCCGATGCCGCTAAGAACCTCAGCCCCTACAATGTTGCATCCACTGCAGTGTTTCACTGCTTCTTTTATTGAACAGAACTTTATGTAAGTGGCATAAACTTGTTGGCTGGGCTTCAATTAAAGGATGATTTGTTAATGCAAATGTGCAGTGAATGTCTTCTGTCGCATCTGTCCAGAGTTCATTAGCAGGCGGTGGAAGCGCACCATTCCGCAACACTCGCAATCATAACTCACTGGTGGGGCGGATTCTATCGGCCCCGGACTTATGTCTCTGCAAAAGAGAAATCAGGAGATTATATGACAAATGCAGTTTTATTCAACATCCAGAAACATGGTTCTGTCTTTGACCATAGGTACAAAGGGTGTAATAATAGGAATAAGAATACATGCAAGACATACTACACACTGAAAGGGCTCTTGATGCTTTATAATTGGTGTTATGTCCCCAGTTGTTACTGCTGCAATGAGCTGCTCAGTTCAATTGCTCAGTTCAATTAGTGCTGAAAACAGGCCGGGCCTGTTCCTTGAAAATATGGTGTTTCCCCCAGAATAACACAACTTGTGCAAGTGAGGAGTGTGGGATCACACTGTCCGATAGACAGGTGATGGGTATTTTACCCACATGACATCTCCTTAGATCAGCATTAACCTGTAACTGTGATGTCTGCGAGTGTACTAGACCAGCACCATCAATGGTGCCACCAGCAGAAGCAGAACACTCTTCATTACAACCGGGCACTGCGGCAACGCCCTGCCTTACCCCCTATCACACACTCCGGGACAAATGTGATGCCATTATTTCAAATGCTTCACTTAATCTTGCATTCCCCAAGAGTTAGCTATTTTATAATTTTGTTGTTTATCTGTATTTTTTTCTGTGCATATTTTGAGGCTTGCACCATGCCAGGTGTTTATTAGGGGTTTTATTGACCGCGCAGGTGCTAAGGCTGAAGCTAAAAAAAGGTGTGTGCCAGTGGGTTGGCCTCTCTGCAGAGCACACAGAACTATGTTTATGTATTCCATCTGCAACTGAAATTCTGTGGATATGTGTTTTAAGGGGGTGCACTGAAGTCAAAATATTTGCAAGGCAAAAGAAGAGATATTAAAGTGCTTACATTTGAGGTAGTGCAGTGCATGATTGGGGGCAGTGAAGTGACAGATGCCAGGAAGTACATTCTGGGAAGAGTGAAAAGAGGATGCTGAAGAGAAAAGAGGTGGTTGAAGATGTGCAGATGGACAAGATATGCAAAAGAAAGGACACCTATCTCACCTAAAGCACACATAACTGAGGACCAAAACTCCTCCCACATCACTCAATGCAATTTAATTCAGAGACTCAGTTTCAGAAATGAAACATTTCCAATGTTAATTATTTATAATAAATTGTTGTTACTCGTTTATCTTAAACAGCTAACACCCATGGATAAAGCCAATCGTACTGTAGGTGTATGTCAGTTGTTATGTCTTTAACTGGATACAATTACTTCTCAGAGAGAAACCTAAATATCAGTCCGGTGGCACACTATGTGAATCACAAAAAAGTATTATGTTTCTTGATAGAGAGCCGTCACTATTTTCATCCCACTTAAAGACCTATCTCCACATATTTCTATATGACTGGGTGCCGCCGGCAGCTGTGGATGCTTCTCGAAGTCTGGTTAGAGCATATTTTTCAAATGTTAATACAGCATGCAGTGTTAGACACTGGGCAAGCATATATTTTAAAGGGCTAAGGTTGTCCTGCTGTACAATTTACACATTACAGTAACTGTTGAACATCTTAATTCAGGAAGATATGGGGCAGTTTTTAATTTATTTACTATTCTGTGACTGTACGTTCCCACTGCTTTATAAGCCTTGCTTTATTGCTACGTTCATTTGCTTTAAAATGAACCATTTGCCAATCTTTTTTTCATTTCTTTCTCGGTAGAGGGACTCACCCTGGACCCCAGCTTTGTCTCAACGACACCTCTTTCCTCCTCATCTTTTCTCTTTGAGACAGCCTTGGGGTGAGTTAAAGGGCACGAGTGGACCCTGCCAGTGCCGAGGTCTCATCCTAGTGGACGAACAAGACTCCTATGCCCAGAGCTGTCCCTTCCTTCCCGCCCAGCTGTCCATCTGCACTGAGTCCTTCATACTTCAGAGAGCTCACAAAGGCAGGTGTGTACTCTGATATGCAGTCGGCCACAGCTCAAGAGGGCACATGTGTACTCTGATGTGCACTTTGCCACAGCTCATGAGGACATGTGTGTACTCTGATGTGCACTTGGCCACAGCTCACGTGTGGACTCTGATGTATACTCGGCCACAGCTCCAAGTGCGCCATTGCACTATCGGAGCACAAAGGTGGTGCTCCAGCACAACCACTCTTGTAGGGTGACCAGGTCTCGTTAGTTTGCCGGAACAGTTAATGTTACATTATATTTATAGAGCGCCAATCACCAAATGTCTCTAGGTGCTAGAAGCGAGGACCCTGATCCGGGGTCCCTTGGTAGCCAGCACATGATAGGTGGATTTAGCCGAATGCCTCAGTAAACAGGGTGGTTTTGAGTTTTTTCCTAAATGAGAGTAGTGTGGTTTCCCTGTGTAAATTGCCCAGAAGCGTGTTCCAGAGCTGGGGAATCACAACTGAGAAATCCCGCCCCCCAAATGTAGATCTGTTAAAGCTCTGGCAGGCCAACAGGCTAGCCTCAGATGACCGGAGGAAGCGTCCAGGCACATAGAGCTTAAGGCGATCTTTGATATATTCGGGCGCCGCTCCATGCTTTGCTTTATGTGCGATGCACAGACCCTTGAACCTGACCCGCTGCTTGATGGGTAGCTAGTGTAGTTGTTTTAGCAGGGGGAAGCCAGAGCTCTTCTTGGTAGTTTAAAAATCAGCCTAGCCTTATTATTTAAAACCACCTGAAGTTTCCCCAGAAGTTTGTCGGGGAGCCCTATGTACACTGCATTGCCGTAGTCCAGTCATGACAGTATTAGGGCCGTCACAATGGTGTGCATGGTGAAGAAGGACAGCAGGGCCTCGAGCTTGCGGAGTTGCCGCATCAGGCCTGTGCAGACCCCACTACAGCTGACACCTGGTTGTTTAAGGTTAGTTTGTTGTCCAGTATGATAACCGGTCTCTTTACGGCTGGCACTGGTGTTAGGGTTGTGCTTAACCCTTGGGGCCAAAAAAGACTTCACCAGGGTGAGGCCTCCGTGGTTAGAGCCAGTACTTCTGTCGTATCCGATTCACCTTCAGTGAATTGGAGGTCATCCAGTTCATGGTGAGCCGGAGGATATTCTGGACATTGAGCTGTCCTTGGGGACAGTTATCGGTTTGTACAATTAAATGGGTGTCATCAGCATAGTCGAACACCTGGCAGTCTAGTTTTGCCAGTGCTTCAACCAGCGGCTGGAGATAAATATTGAATATCAAGGGGGAAAGCGCGGAGCCCTGTGGGACCCCCCAGCGCAGGACACCAAGCCGGGACCTACATTCTCCAAATTGGACTATTTGAGTCTGGTTTTCCAGGAAGGAGGTAATCCACTGAAGTACCATCCCAGAAACTCCCAGCCGTCTGACACTGGCCAGCATCTGCACTGATCCAATAGGATCAGTGCAGTGTCAGCTGCTACCTCAATTCATCCAGCACCGAGAGCATCACTAATTTGGTGCTGTTGTGGGCCCTAAATCCTGCTTGTAGTGTGTGTAGCAACTGATGTTCTTCCAGGAAGGTCGAGAGGGCCCTGAGCACATGTTGCTCAAGAACTTTGACCAGGAAAGGCAGCTGGGAGATTGGTCGGAAGTTCTTCAGGTTGTTCATGCCTGCTCCAGATTTTTTCGGCAATGGGATCACCATGGCTTCTTTGAATTTTTGGGGTACCTTCCTGTAGTCAGGGAGAGATTTATTAGGGACAGTACTTCTGATTCCACTGCCGGAACACCCCTCTTGAACACCTGAGATGGGCAGGGATCTTCTGGTGACCCGTTTTTTTTTATATTGGCTGTGATATGGCTTAGACCATTTGAGTCAAGTTCCGGGAAGGTTGAGAGAGAAGCGTCTAGGAACTCTGGTGAGTCCACCAATTATAGGGGGGCAGGGGGTGATACTGGTATTGCCTATTTCAGTGAAGATGTTTTTAAGCTTACATAGCAAGAAGTCCTGTACCTTTTCAGGGTCCGCCTGATTTGCGACCTTCTTTGTTCTTTTGTATGACTCAGCTATTTGAGTACGTTGAAGGTCTCTCTCTGGATGTTTGTAGCCTCCCAAATCCTCGCTTCATAGTATACAGATTTGGATCTCATGATGCATTTTTTGTTTAGGGTTAATGTTGCTTTATACAGATTCTAGGTCGTATGATTTTCGCCATTGCCTCTCATATTGACGGAGAACCTGTTTTTCCCCTCTTAATTCTTGTGTGTAATAGATGGCACCCTTCATACTGTTAGTTACCTTTTCCCTTAGCAAGGGAGCCACCATGTCAAAGGCTGCCCTTAACCCGGAGGTGAGGTTATCATATGCCAGATTCGGATCCCCGGGCTGTGATCCAGCGTGTATTGTCTTGTTTAATGCTTCCCTCAGCTTGGCGTCCTCAATCTTGCGTCAGATTCGTGCTGCCCTCCAAATTGGGGGTAGGTGTGTGGGGTGGCTAACCACTGGGTGTTGGGGGCTGATCAGTTTGTGATCTGACCAGCTGTATAGTCTGCAGTCTATATGTATCTTAGCTGAGGACGTGGTCCCGATAAGGTCTAGAGTGTGACCCTTCACATGGGTGGGGTATTCCACAATTTGCTGCATCCCCAACATAGTCATGGCCTCTCCGAACCTACTGGATACACAATCGCTGGGTAGTAGATCGCAATGATAGTTAAAGTCCCCTAGTTCAAGGATCTGTTGGTATTTTGAGCACAGATCGCTAATCACTTCAAGGAACAGATCATTAAAAAGAGGATTTGAGCCCGATCTTGATCCTCTGCCCCATCCAGGCTCTCCCCCCCACTATTTTCTCTGGGAGTAGCGACCTATGGCTGCAAACTGTAACCCCGCCCCCTCTTTTATTCCCCTGTCCGATTGTATATTAAGATGTTGTAGTCTTGGGGGAGGGAGGCCACTATATCTGGGCCAGAGGTTTCCTCTAACCAGGTCTCAGTTAGTGCGAGGAGCTCTGGCTCCTTTTCTCGGAGGAGTGTAAAGATCTCTAAATCGTGTTTTTGGAGAGACCAGGTGTTCAGAAGAGCAGTCTTTAGGCCAACGGGTACCTCTGACCTCAAGTCAATGGCCCGATCACCCAGCACACCACTCCTCGGTGGGTCTGTGGTGTCCACTAGTATCCTATTTAATCTGAGATTTCTGCTAGCGAGTCCGGGAAGGCCCGCGTTTATTATGGTGTATTTTTTAATTCCATAAGAGCTGTCCAGGCAGTTTTCAGGAAATTCAGCTCAGGTCCCGATTTTTAGAGAGGGTCGACTGAAAACAGTGGGATGTGTCTTTTTATGTTTTGCAAAGCATCGATAGTAAGCAGCTGTTGTAAAAAAAAGCAATTTAACAGGCATGCTACTGGCTTGAACAATTGCATTTTGTGTATGTTCTTTGTGCCTCTTCTGTAATTCTCTGGACAGGAGCACTGTCATTCTGTGTGCTCGCTTCAAGTAAAATTGTAGTCCTTCTATTTTTGGGAAATGTCCCAGTTTTTGGCTTTAAAATCCTGGTCACCCTACACTCTTGCCACGGTGGGCACACCCCAGAACACACCTTCCAGCCATACACTAAAACCCGTTCCTTCAGGGTCCAGCATGTCTTGTGTGACGTCCACACCTCACAGCATCACGTTCACTGCGCCATGAGCCGTTTCTCAGGCCCAGCCTCTCTGCCCATGCCCTTTCCAGCAAGCATTGGAACAAGACAACAGCGGAATGAAGCCGCACAAGCGGCAGGCTGCACTGCACTTATGTAGCAGTCAGTCAGTCAGTCAATCTTTGTTCGGGTACCACAGTACCCATAAAAGCACAATATAAAATACATTACATACATACATGTTGAAATGTAGCCGGTAAAATAGTCTAAATACATTCGTTATACAGATCATAAATGACAGTGCAAAATTTAGGGTCATCACAGTACAAAACTGTTTACATTACTCTGTCTTCAACCATAGATCTGCGTACCCTTACTGCCGATTTTAAAAAAGTGCAAGTCCTCATCATCTAGAGTTAACATGGAATCAAATGCTGCCTCTAAGCTAATTGGTTGTCTCTTAGTAAAATACGAGCATAAAAACTGTTTAAAATATTTGATATAGGGGCGTGGCCAAGATGGCGGCGTGAGAGGACGCATCCTTCGGAGCTCCCGCCGTCGGCCTTCCTCAGCACAGGCTCAGGCCTCACGGAGCCCCTTTTCAGCGACCCCATTATCCTGCCCGGTGTCCCCGGCGATACGAGTGACCAACGGGGGCATTCTTTCGTGTGCAAGGGCCGCCGAGGCTGCCGGTCACTGACGTGCCTGCGGCGCGGCCTACGCTCGCGGCCGGCCTTGAGGGAGGAGCAGACGTCCGGAGAGGCAGCGGCCGAGCCGAGGGTCTGAAGTCTGGAGCAGCCCTCCACTGGGTGCGGGAGTCCACGGCGGGTCCGACCCACGCATAGCTCGACGCGAGGCATCGGTGGCCCCACCGCTCGATTGCTACTGCGGACCCGCCACCCAGACTAGAGAGCGGTGGCTGGCTGTGGAGCCCGCCTGGCCAGAGAGGTGAGGAGGCGGGGGCGGCAGACGCGAGCAGGTACCAGCGCTGTAAGCAAAGGCCCACACGGAGGACAGGGAGATCCACAGCGGGGTCCAGGGAACTGTCCAGGGGGGTCTTTCCAGGAGCCCCGGAGCTGGGAGCCCAAGGCTTGAGACCTCTTAAGGCAATCTAGGTCGGCTACTGTAGGCCCGGCCCGCGCACGAGCACTGCGTGAGGCAGCGGACGGGGGACGCGTCTGTTGCTGCCTGCCGGGGGGGCTGCCTAAAGGCGAGTGCGGACATTGGCCCCGGGCCCGGTGGTGCAGGGAGGGTCACGTTGCTGCCCGCACTATCTACCACCGGACTTGGCTGTAGGCCCCGGACTGGGCCGCGCCTGAAGTGAAGGGGGCCTGTGCTGGAGGCAATAGAGTTGAGTAGCGAACGGCGAAAGCACTTATGGGCACCGGGGTCGGCCTAACCCTAGAAGCGGAGTGAGGACTGGACCGTGGTGGATGGTGGAGGTGACACGGACCATACCCGGAGTGGACAGAGCTCTTTTGAACCTGGGGGAGTCTGGCTGACGGGGTTCATAACTAAAGGAGGAGCAGATCTAACGCGATCCTCTGGGGCGAGGGCCCGGATTGGCGCCATTTTTTCAGAGCGGCGGCGCCAGCCGTCGGTGCGCAGCTTAGTGGCTGGTGCAGCCTACTCATAGACTTATCTGGGTGTCCACACGCCTGAAGCCTAATTTGGTGAGTTTCACGGAAGAGAGCCTGTGGCCACGTGGCGGCCATCTTGACGGGATCAAGGGCCCGTAAGGACAAGACCGTGAAAGAGATGTTCGCCAAGGCCCAATCGACTCGACAGCTAAGGGCGCTTCGAGCACTGGCACGCGGAGGGGCTCGCCGGAGATGGAAGGCTCAGAACCCATCACAAAGGCCTTCCTTGAGTCCCTCTTCACGTCTTTAAGGGAGGATAGCCACACCCTCAAAAAAGAATTCGCAGACGAGATCCGAGCAGTGCGGTCGGATTTGGATGGTGTGGGAGAACGGGTGGCAGAGCTCGAGACAAAACAGGCCAATCGCGATGTCGAGACGGAGGCGCTCCAACAGGAAATTATACGATTGCACGACCAACAGGTAGATTTTCAGGCACACCTGGAAGATCTAGAAAATCGCTCCAGACGGCACAACATACGTATTCGGGGAGTGGCTTGCTCAGACGAAGACAAAGACCTTTTTAAATTTACCAGGGAGCTCTTCAATCATGTCCTGGGCCGGCCAGAGGAAACAGCACTTCCTATCGACAGGGCAAACAGGGCTTGACCTCAACGAACTGGGACGGCCTTTCCCGCAGACTTTCTGGTGTGCGTCCAGGACTTCCGCACTAAGGAGGATATCCTTCAGAAGGCGAGGCAGATGCACCCCATCTCCTTTCGTGGCCACTCCCCAACACTTTTCCAGGACCTTTCGGCACTTACTTTGCAGAAACGCCGCTGCTTCAAACCGGTCACAAGTTATCTTCAGCAGCAGGCTATACCTTACAGTTGGGGGCACCCGTTCAGAATCGTGTTCAAACTAAACAATAAACCAGAGAAACCAGGCAAGCAGCGTTGTTTCAAAATGGAGTCTTCAAGATGGCCACTAGCCAGCTGGCTAGCAACTGCAAAAACACGTCGAGAGGAAATGCAGGCCCCACGCGGCACTCGTGGAGTGTGGAGGGCTGAGCTTTGGTGCACTTACGACTCAGTGTTGGGGCTTCTCAAGTCCCAATGCACAACTTCGAGGAGGCCTCAGAAGCTGCACAGTTTAGCAAAGAGCAAAATGGCCAGGTGTCCGGTCCCACATCTCTAGTGTCCGCCACGGGTGTCAGCTTTGCTGGAGGTGTGGGTCGGGGTCGGAGAAGTCTGAAAGTCCAGTCCTGTGAAGCAGAGTCGTCAGGATCCTTCGGGAGCGTCGAAAAAGCAAACCGGCAATTCGCTAGGTGGTACCTGTTTGCACAGGGTGGTCACTCCTTGACCACAAGGGAGATTCTTCAATCTTCTAGTTGCAGTAGAATGTCGAAGATCCAGCGTTTCGTTTCAGAGTTTCAGTTCAGGATAATGTAAAGTCTCTAGACTCAGCTCCTAGCTTTATACTGATTAAAGGGGCTGGATTACCTGCTAGGTCCCTCCTATGGGTGTGACCAGGGAAGGGGGTGGTTACACCCTTTTCCCTTTGTCCAGTTTCGCGCCAGAGCTGGGGCTGGAGTGCCCCAGCAACTGGTTTGAACCGGGCTATGCATGGAGCACCTTGTGTGCCCCAGGCAGTGTCTCATTTCATTCAACCCACCCTGCCCCAATACACTATAGCCTGTCTGGGGAGGTGCTAGCACCTCCCAAGGCAGGAAATCTATTGTCCAGGCCTCCCTCGTTAGAAAGGCTCCAAGCTGCAGGAGGTCAGACTTGTGTCTGTGGCAGCAGCATCCATTTTGTGATGCTGAGACTCTGTTTAACTTTAACCTGGTAAAGCTACAACTACATGTCTTCTCCCTCAAAAAGGGTGGAATGCTACCCCCGTCGCCAGAACTGGCGAGGGGGTAGTATTCCAAAGCGTATGACACCTTACACGACATGTTTCGATAAAGCCAAACCAAAGTTAGCATTAACCACGAGGATTATAATGCACGTAAGAGTATATGGCATGGCTATATCGTAGAACAGCTATAAGGACCTGGTTCAGAAAGCTGCAGACAGGCTCAGCTCATGCTAGAGCACAATCTCTCATAAAACCAATCACTGTGCCTCCAGGATTGTTAAGGCCTGCTGTAGGAGTGACTTATAGGTATATATGTGTCTATATATAAGGTTAGATATAGGAATACTATATCTAAGCAAGGGGTGATTACAGGACCTTGCCCCAGCTGAGTGATCGGCCAGTTGTGTTGACGTAAATAATTAATTTACTCTCTTAATTTCTATGCAGGTAAGTACTTAATCAATAATAACTCAGATCGGGTGAAAAAAGACAGAGTCCGTGGTGTTAGAGTTCTAAGGGTTTTATTCCTTAAAAAGGAATGGTCATGGCCAAGATATCATGTTCTGACCACCACACAGGGTGTCAGAAGGGATAGATGAGCGCGCGCTAACATTTTATTAACAGTACATAGCTTATATACTTATTGTACACCATTTAAAACAGTATAGAAGGCGTAACAGCTGAGAGAAGACAAGATAACAATATACACGTGGTACATGTGCGTAATCAAGAGGCGTGAACTAGAGGTGTGTTCTGGAAACGTCACTGATAGGTGTCACAAAGGGGTGGCACTAACAGAAAATGTGGCAATGTCAGCAGAAATCGGAAGCTTGGATGCGCACGCAGCTGCATGACGTGTAATTGGAGGGGTGCAGGGGACTTGACATTTACACTGACGGAAAGAGACAAAAGTCTGGCATGTCAGATCAACTTGTGCTTCTATCATATCTGATATCTGATGTTTAGGAACTAAGCTATCTGGGCAGAAAGGTCTCTAGAGCAGAAGCTATTCTATACTTGCTGTGAGTGCGTGTATAAGCGCCTGAGTGTCTGTATGAGAAGCGTGGGGGCATGGGGCCTTCCATGGAAGCATGGCAACGAAGCTATGAATTACTTGCACAGAGACAGGTCGGCCCTTTAGCCCTGTAGCTGAGGAAGGATGTTTACTGAAGCTAGCAGGCAGGAATGTATTTTCGGGGAGGGAAACAGATAACTCGAAGGTTATAGTCAATCTTGGCAGGCAGCAGGCTGAGCCGAGCGCGAGGGGCCGCGCTGAAAGTAAGTCAGAGTTCACGAGTACGGGGGCTGCCTGGGCAGAGATTTTCTCGGAGTCAGAAGCCAGAAAAGAGGCTCGGTGGCAGAGATTCAGGGCCTACTTCAGCCAGAGCTGAAAAACGTAGGAGTACACTACAAAAAGACGTTGGCATAGCATACTTAGGAACGGACCATTCGACCCATTCATGGTGGGTCTGAAAGAGGACATGTTAACGTTGGACGCAAATGTATTTGCGTCTTCATAGCTGACACAGGAGGGAAGTTACATGCACTTTAACTCGTACATGGAGACGGTGGGGTACTCGCTAGGGAACACAACTTGACCATAAAATTTAGATTACCTCATTCCCTCCTTGTTCCCTACGGACCCTTCATGATATATCGATCCTCATAAATCGATCGGTTTGTTCTTGTAACATTATATGTTCATCTTTCTTTCTTTGACTGTTTGAGAGACAACTGGAATGTTCAATGCACGAGGTGGCACACAGTCCACATATCGCTGGCCCACACTGTAGGCACAGGCAGCAGCTGAATACTATAACAAGGCCAATGCCTAGGAAGGATAAGATCTTCCATCCCCAAGCTGTTAGCGTTGTCCAGAACCAACCGGACCAAGTCCAGGTGCCTGGATTCTGATGTACCTGATTCGCAATTTTATGCAGACGGGTAATAGCTTCATAGACAGATGGTGCATTTTGTGGGATGAAAACGCAGCAACTTGACCCGATGACCTTACAGGCTCCACCTCTATCTGCCAAGATGACGTCAATAACAAGACGATTTTGAAGGACAACAACCCGCATAGCAGATTGCTCCTCTGTTAAGTTACCTAAGGCGGAGGCAGTTTCATGTACTACTGCTTCAAGTGTTCTAGTTAGTCTACGTATTAATTTACTGTTTTGGACAGGTCCTAGAAAGAAAAAGAATCCTTTATTGAAATCAGTGTACTGTTCCCATGCCGTTTCTGTGTAGTCGACAAGTGGAATATCTCTTTTGGGTCTATTCGGTACTAGATTCGTATTTCTATGGTAATCTGGGGGAGCTAGAAAAACAGGTGGCAGAAGGAATGCAATGTAACAGGTACCATCCCAATCTGGAGGCAAACGTATGTATGCGGTATGACCACAAACAAAATAGGAGTGACTGGTAGCTTTGAAAGACGATTTACCATGATCACTGAATTCGACCACAGTAGTGCATTTACTATGACCTACGTGTACTGAACCTTTCTTGCTAACACATAATTCACCTGTGACTGGTAATACTAACATATGGGGCAGAACTGGAGCATCCTCGGATTCTACAGTAAGGATCATAAGGCTAATTGTGTAATTACCTAATCCATATACTTCATTTTCTAGATCAGTTCCTATTCGAGTGGGAAGTCCCTCTTTATCAGGATAACAGACGTTGAGCAGGACTAAGTTCAAGTTTCCCCAAACCCAGCCCCCATCGAAAACAGCAATATCAGGATCTAAGGAATTAATTATTTTAAACCATGCCCCACAGGAGCCATTGTGAGTGAACGGGTACGGAAAGAGGGGCAGAGCTCCCTTGTAATTCTGGTAGGGAGGGAGTCGGCCACATATCCAGCAGTCGGTAGCATTATTTGTCTGATGGGAGTGGTGTAACATACTAATGAATGTATTGTTGCGCAGCGCAAGTCTGTAAGAGAGTTCATGTGCAGGAAGTTCACTAAAAGTGTGTTCAGCAGAGACATTGTAAACAGATTGTCCACGCCTGAAAATAGGCCAATATATAGGTAGCAGAATGCTGGCAATAATAATTAGAATACTTAGAAAAAACATTATTAACAACGTCACTATACAGTGACTACGCAGTGATTTACAGTATGTACGTTTCTTTGCTTCTCTCTCTCTCTCTCTATCTCGATCTAGGGGATACATGTCAGAAACTATTTAACCGATTCACCTAGGGGAGGACTTAAACAATTAAACTGTCTGACTTGCTAGATCGGAGTTTCATACGATATAGTTCTTGGGGAGTCTTTTCTCGTTCAGACACTGTAACGTCTTTTCTTTCAACACAGTCTTTGGTGGGGGCGGACGAGTCAGAGTCCTGGTTTAGTCCGTTTTTTAGTTCATTGCAAAGTTTGATGTGACTCGTGTGGACCCACCCCTTTCTCCCCTCTATCTTCACGGCGGTCCTGGTGGTAAGGAGAACGGTCTTCGGGGACTTCCAGCGGGGCTCCAGCGGACTTTTCCGGTCGAAATTCCGGACGAGTACCAGGTCCCCAGGACGGACCTCATGCGCCTTCACATCGGTATTATCAGGGAAGGCTGCGGCAACCTGTGAACGACATGATTGGAGTGCAGACATCAAGGAGGCAAGGTAATCTGTCAACATATTGCAATCAACATCAGTTATTTTCTTCGGAATGGGCGTCCCCCACATATTCGGTGGTCTGCCAAAGACCACTTCGTACGGGGATAGCCCTGATCTTGAATGGGCGACCATTCTCATGTAGAATAGTGCCACGGGCAGGGCGACTATCCAGTCGACCCCCTTTTCCTGACAGATCTTTGCAAGGCGGATTTTTAGTGTCTGATTATGCCTTTCTACAAGGCCTGCTGCTTCGGGATGTCGGACACAGTGGAACCTCCACTGATATCCTAGCAAAAGGGAAACCTGTTTCATCAACTCGGACGAGAATGGCTGTCCGTTATCTGAATACACGACACGGGGCAAACCGTACCGTGGGAAGAATTCACGAACCAACTGTCGGGCAGTGGTCGGAGCAGTGTAGTCTGGAACTGGGTATGCTTCGGTCCAGCGGGACAGAGCACAAACAACTACAAGGACATATTTAAAACCTCGACAACTGTTCATCTGGATATAATCCATCTGGAGGACTTCAAAAGGGTGATCGGGAGGATGAAATCCACCTTGTTCTACAGGGACGCTTTTACCTGGATTGAACTGACAACAGATCATGCAAGTACGCACTTTCTGTTTGGCTGCTGCTCGTAAGTGTTTGTTGTACCAGAGATTCTGTAAACTGTCTAACATCGCCTTCTCTCCTAGATGTGCCGGGCTATGTGCTGTGTTTATCATGACTTGAACCATTGAGTCAGGGAGAAACCATATAGATTTTTCCTTCGTTATCCAACCTTGATCTGTCTGAATCCCTCCTAGTTCAGTCCATTTCTTTATTTCATCTGGCGTAGCATGTGTCTGAATGTCAATTACGTCTAGGGCGGGATCTCTAACTGCCATACACTTTATCGGTACTATTGTCTTTGTCACATCAGTAATCTGGATGTGAGTCAGTGCTGTATGTTTTGCTGTCTGGTCTGCCAGGTCGTTACCCTGGGAAACAGAATCTGTAACTTTAGTATGTGCCTTACACTTCATGACTGATATGCCCGAGGGCAAATGTATTGCTTCTAACAGCGCTTGAATGAGGGGACCGTGTTGAATCTTGGCCCCATGAGAGGTCAGGAAACCTCGTTCTTGCCAGAGGACTCCGAAGTCGTGTACAACTCCGAAGGCATAACGGGAATCAGTGTATATGTTAACATTTCTGTTCTTGGCTAGAATACAAGCTCGGGTCAGAGCGATGAGTTCTGCTGCTTGAGCAGACAGTGTGTCAATACGATGTGTTTCTTTAACTTCAGTTTCAGTGGTCACGGCATATGCGGCCACTAATTCTCCTGTACTTGTTCTCATGCATGAACCGTCCACATAAAGTGTCAGGTCTGGATTTGTCAATGGAACATCTGTTAAATCTCGTCTAGGCTTTGTTACTGCATTAATGATTTCTATACAATCATGTGGGGCTGGATCTGTCACAACTGTTGGTAACAGTGTTGCGGGGTTCAGGATACTGCAGCGTCTGATTTCTATGTGTGGCTGAAATAACGTTAATTCATAACCTGTCAGTCGTGCTATAGTCAAGTGTTGAGTCTGGGTTCTGTTTAACAAAACCTCTACAGAATGTGGTACTTGAACTGTTAACTGATGACCTAAAACAATTGAGTCACTTTGTCTTATTGCTAATGCTGTTGCTGCTACTGACTTTAAGCACGCAGGGAGTGCTTGGGCTACTGAATCCAATGTACTAGAAAAATAAGCACAAGGCTTATGTGAACCTGCTTGATCTTGGGTGAGGACAGACAACGCTGTACCATCACGTTCTGTAACAAAAAGTGTAAACGGTTTGCTGTAACATGGTGTCGCTAAAACTGGTGCTTGACATAAGGCTTTCTTTAAGTCTTCAAAAGCTTGTGTATGTTCCTGAGTCCAAGGGAGGGCAGTCGAAGTCGCTGCCTCCTGTGTCGTTAACTGGATGAGTGGCTTTGCTAGAAATGCATACTGGGGAATCCATTGTCTGCAGTACGAGGTGAGGCCTATGAAGGCCCGCACTTCCTTTTGTGTCTGGGGTTGTGGCATATTTGCAATTAACTGAATGCGATCGGGAGTGAGCTGTCTCCCCACTTTGGACAGCAAGTGACCCAAGTACACAACTTGCTGAACACAGAATTGTAGCTTCGAAGGGGACACCTTGTGTCCCTTGTCGGCCAGGAAGTGTAAAACTGTCAGTGATGCTTTTTCACATTCGGGCTCACTTCGTGCGGTGATCAGCAGATCATCGACGTATTGCAGTAAAGCGGTGTTAACTGGCATTTGAATACAATCTAGTTGTCTTTTCAGTGCTTGACTATAGATGCTGGGGCTTTCTGTGAATTCTTGAGGTGCGCGCGAAAATTTGAAACTGCGTCCATTTAAACTGAATCCGAAGAGATATTGGCTCTCTGGATCAATAGGCACGCTGAAGAAGGCGTTCTTGAGATCAATTACAGTAAAGAACGTTGCTTCTGAATCAATAGCAGTCAATAGAGAGGAGATATCGGGGACCACAGGATACTGTGGAATAATGCATTTATTCAATTCTCGAAGATCAATCACCAGCCGATATACTGGCGGTGCATTGGGATCAGTACGTTTAAGAATCGGAATGATGGGTGAATTACAGATATTGGAGTCGGTCTCGACGACCACTCCTTGGGCAATGAGCTCTTCAATAATTTTTAGTAAAGCCACTACAGCATCGGGTGGTAACTTATATTGTCTGATTCTGGGTAATACAACACCTGCCTTGAGTGTAACGCGGTATGGTGTAATGTGCATACAGCCTACATCAGTTGGGCCTTTTGCCCACAAGTAATCTGGTACATTTTTCAATCTGACATCAAATTCACGCAGAACATAATGACCCTTGAAATCCCGCAGAAAGAGTCTAACTCCCTCCGGGGAACAGCATATTATAGCTCCTAGAGCCTTCAATGTTTTAATTCCTAACAGATTTTCTGGACATGATTTCGTGAGTATTTGTTCTGTAACACGTGATAATTGACCCACAGCCAGGGGAACTGGTTCTGATACCTCATTTACAATAGGCTGTCCTGAAAAACCCAGGGAAACATTTTGTGAGCCTGAGAGGGGTGCCCCTGGAACTTCATCATGGCTGATTGTAGTGCGACTTGCCCCTGTGTCAATTAAAAACTTTCTGTCTTTTCCCAATACTTGACTGTGTACATAAGGACCTTCTTGATCTACAGGAATCTCAATAAGAGGCAAGCCACCTTCCCTCTCTAGGCTGTTTCATGTATATCGGGAATATTCGGGGTAAGCGGACTGGGCATACTGGTACATCTGCTGTGAAACTTGCTGAGTTGCGGCAATGGGCTGTGGCTGTGGTACTGCTACGGTCTGTGCTGGAGTCGAGGAAACATGCATAGGCTGTGTACCCTGTGTATTCTGTGAAGACTGATGTTGGTTATGGTCTTGTCTAGGCGGATGCGGTCTTTCTTTAGTTTTACCTGTCGCTATGTTATGTTTCAATACTGGGCATTCATGTACGTAGTGACCTGGCTGCTTGCAATAATTGCATGTCCCTTTAACGGGAGCTGCAGTGTGACTTGTCTGGGTCGCACCCTTTCTGTGACCATCGGATGGGACCGTCTGAGCTACTAACATTTTCATCTTTGTGTCTTTCATGCGTTTTTGTTCCTGATCTTGTTCTTCTCTGATTCTGTTCTGATGATATTGTAACATTTGTAACATCTGTGATGGCGTATTTGCTTGCCATGTACTCTCGACCTTGTACACTCTATTTTTGACTAACGGTAAGGAATTCTCGACTAACTTTGATACAAAAAGATGCGGGTACGACTCGCTACTTGGCTGGAGGCCACTATTAATAATAAAACATTTCTCGAATCTTGAATAGAAGTCACTAGTATCTTCATCATGTTTCTGTTTACAGGACGATATTGCATCCCAATCCTCCTTTCTTGTTGTCAATAATCTGGGCAGGACCTGTACTATCAGACCTGGTAATGCTTTAGTTTTGTCCCCAAGGCCTAACCCTGGGACCCGTTTCTTTTCTTCTTCCTCTATTTCTGCCCAGACAATCTTTGTGTCTCCCACCTCCCATTCCTTTTCCTTTAATTTCTCGAATATACCCGTAGGCAATAATACTTTCAACATTTTCATGATATCATCATACGTGTAATCCCCCATTAATAACATGTCCTTAAGCTCTCTATGAAAACCTGCAGGGTCTTTATCATGGCATGGTACTAGTTTCTTCATTTCTAACAGTTCTAATTTAGTCAGAGGCGTGTGTACATACACGCGTTTCAAGGTTTTATCCTCACCCATAACAGGGTGCACTTCTCGTAAGGGGTTCTGACTTTCAATACCACCCCCGCATTGCATGTGGTACATTTTCCTTTCTGGAGGTGGGGCGGGAACATATTCAGAGCTTACAAAGGTATCATATCTATGTCGTTGTTCTAGAATTATTTGAATTAGTTTAGTACTTAAGCCTCTCCATCTATCCATCAGTAGTGCTTCTAGTGTCTCGTGTAAGGGACCTGGATCAGAATAATGTTTTCTGTATTTGATGAGAAGGTGCTGAATCATGTATACACCTGCTAATTTCTGTTCGTCGGGGGAGAGGTTCAGAAATGTCTGCGCTACTGTGTCATCATTGTATATGTCTGCATTTTCGGCCCATGATACAGCTGATCGGGCTAGTTCTTGTTCATCCATAGAATTGAGTACATGGTACCCAACTCGATCTCGAAGCCTTTTATCAGTTTCCTGGAACTGATGCTCAGCAGAATTCGGATTTGTTAAGGCAGAGAAGAAAACTCTCTTGCTCTCTGGACGGATACCCTTCCTAAGGTAAGTTCCCTTACCTACATATGCTATTGTTCCTACATTTCTTTCGGGTTCTTCCTGTTCTTCTTCCTCCTCGGAGGGAGCCTCTTCTTTCTCTTTCTGATGTACGGCTATCACTGCTTTCCTAATTTTCTTGTACATAGAGTCTATGCAATTCTGTCTGTCATGTTTTCCATCAGCTATATTTTGACCCCACTTGTTCAATGCGTCTAATTCACTCTGATCTGTTCCGGGCCTGTCTCGTTCTCTTATTAGACAATTTATGAAAAATCGTAGTATCAGCGCTTGCATGCCAACTTTCTGTTTCTCCATGGCATCCTTAATACTGTCAGGGTCCTTTCCTGTCTGAACAAACTCATATATTCTGTCTAGACGCTCCTTCATTCCTGCATAGCATAACAAGCTATCAGTAGCAGATCTTAACCGTAATGATGCCAATATCATTAAATCGTCCTTTCCGGGTACTGGATCATATCTGCAAACTGACATGTTTTCTTTTAATGCGTCAAGGCGGGATGAATTAGAGGAGTGGGGAGACCTGTACGTGAGAGGACTCTGCATATCTCTGAGATTGAATCTGTGGGTTGGTGGCGGGGTCTGAGGACCCGCGGTCGCACCTCCTGAAGCGGACGCTTGTGCATTACCTCCCTGTGGAGTCTGTATCTGAACTTGAACTTGTCGTTTAGGTGGATCAGGCAAACGTGGTTTCGGTAGGTCAGTTTTGAGTGCGGGAAGTGGCGGGGCTGGCGGAACAGGGGAGGTCTGTTGCGGTACCGGCGGAACGTGACCTGGGGGTGGAGTGCCACCCCCGTCCCTGTCAGTAGGCAGGGCACGAACAGGCAGATTGGTGTAAGCTGGTGCTACATCTTCTAAGTATGAATTTAGGAATATGTCTTTAGTAGTCTTGTGCATTACTTTAGTTGGAACTAATGGTGACGGCAAATTTTTCGGTATTTCTGAAATGGCGTCAGGTGTACCTTCGGCCAAAAGATACATGTTGTTCACTTGGCTATTTCGGATGCGATCTATTTGTTCTGATTTTACTCGAATTCCTTCAATAACTAATTCGTTTTCTTGGGCCTTTTCTGATTCTTTAAGTCTGTCTTCTCTACGAAGTGCTCTTTCAGCACGTTTATGTGATTCCTTACGCCAAAATTCTATGGCGTCTTTCTGAGATTGTCTGGCTTTCTTTTTCCGTAATGCCTCTTCTACCTTTATGATGCACTCGGCATCCCATGTTCCGTTAACTGGCCATCGGTATCTTTCCTCTAGGTGCTTTGTATAATCGGTCCATAACTCTAAATACAATATGGCGTCTATGCCATGTTTGTTATACATGAAATTACCTGGAGTGTCCCTAGGGGGGATCGGAATTTCTTCCTCTAACATCCCTTTCCTAGTTCCTATCTGCTTTAACTTGTTGAAGAACGGCATTGTGCCTACTTGATACTGAAATGCTCGATCCTTGATACTTAATTCTGAATGTAACTATTTATACAAAAAACACAATAATGCACAAGAAAACAATCACATTCATACCACGACATTAATCACAAAAACATTTAAAACATAGATGACTACCCCACTATACTAGATGTACTGCTCAACAGTACAGATACACTGTTGTAACAGTGCAAAAATTCAGAAATTCTGAATACTAGATATACTGCTAAACAGTACAGATACACTGCCTAAAAACAGTGCAGACCGGACTTGCGTACCCAAACCCGTCTAGATACGACCCAGCAATGGTACTCACCGGGAAGCACGGAAACAGAAGGCCTCGGAAAACTCGACTGGACTCGACTCGATACTTCGGAAAACTTCGGAAAACTTCGGGAATTTTCGGAAAACTTCGGAAACCTGGTGGGCCTCTTGACAATTTAGATTACCTCAGTGTTAATGTGGATGGCCAGCCAGGGGTGGCATAATACATGCTGCAGTCCCTAGTAGGCCTTGGATGCACCTATGCCCTGGGTACCTATGGTACACTATACAGGGGCTCATAAGGTGACCCAATATCCAACTGGAGATGTCTCTAAAGTACATGGAGTCCATTTTACAGGGAGAGCAGATAGCCTGGTGCCCTGATTAGCAGGATCCCAGGCCAACTAAGTCGAAAACCAACTAAACACTAGGCAAAAAGTTGAGGTAACCATATAGTCAGATATCCACCTTCCTACACAGTCCACCCTGAGCTCTCACAGACTGTGGGCAGGCCCTGCAGCAGCCCTTCCCGGGAGAGGTGACTGGGCGGGAGCAGTGACCTGGTCAGGAGCAGTGACTGGACAGGAGAGGCAACAGGAAAGGAGAGGTGATGGAGCAGGAGAAGTGACAGGGTAGGAAAAGTGACGGGCAGGAGCGGTGATTAGGCAAGAGCAGGAGCAGTGAACGGGACAGGAGCAGTGAACAGGACAGGAGCAGTGAACGGAAGCAGTGAACGGGACAGGAGCAGTGAACGGGACAGGAGCAGTGAACGGGACAGGAGCAGTGAGCGGGACAGGAGCAGTGAGCGGGACAGGAGCAGTGAGCGGGACAGGAGCAGTGAGCGGGACAGGGGCGGTGAACGGGACAGGGGCGGTGAACGGGACAGGGGCGGTGAACGGGACAGGGGCAGTGAACGGGACAGGGGCAGTGAACGGGACAGGGGCAGTGAACGGGACAGGGGCAGTGAACGGGACAGGGGCAGTGAACGGGACAGGGAGCGCGTGAACGGGACAGGGAGCGCGTGAACGGGACAGGGAGCGCGTGAACGGGACAGGGAGCGCGTGAACGGGACAGGGAGCGCGTGAACGGGACAGGGAGCGCGTGAACGGGACAGGGAGCGCGTGAACGGGACAGGGAGCGCGTGAACGGGACGGGGGCGCGTGAACGGGACGGGGGCGCGTCAACAGGGCGGGAGCGCGTGACGGAGCGGGAGTGCGTGACGGGGCAGGAGCGCCGATGGAGGGGTGGTGATTAGCCATGAGCAGGAGCAGTGAACGGGGCAGGAGCAGTGAACGGGGCAGAAGCAGTGAACGGGGCAGGAGAGGTGATTAGGCATGAGTAGGAACGATGACGGGGCAGTAGCGGTGAACGGTCACAGGAGCGGTGAACGGACACAGGAGCGGTGAACGGACACAGGAGCGGTGAACGGACACAGGAGCGGTGAGGGGCAGAGGCAGTGATGAGGCAGGAGCGGTGATCGAGCATGAGCAGGAGTACTTACCGGACAGGAGCAGTGAAAGGGCAGGAGCAGTGCCGGGGCAGGGGAAATGACAAAGGAGCGGTGACGGGGTTGGAGAAGTGACTTGTACTTATGTTCCATGCCTATTTATTTATATACTATTGCATGACATCCACTGATGTGTCTGCAAAGCATACCGGTTGCCCTGAATTTTTGTCTTGAATTTGGACCCCTTGTCCTGAATTTTTACACTCCCCATCCTGAATTTGCACCCATGCCAGTTGGCCATCCTATATAGGGTGACCAACCGTCACAGACAGTCCGTAATTGGGATCTCACGTCCATTGTCCGTGAGGATCCCTTTTACGGACGCCTTTTGTCCGTAATTTTGGCCATCACAGGAAGCAGCACTGCTCCCCTGTAAGAGGCCTCAACCCCCCCTGATGCGGCACTCTTCCTCGAGCACAAGAGCAGCCCCACCCGCCCATTGTCATTCTGTATGCCGGCTAATTGCCACATACAGAATGACAATGGGGCAGTCTGGGGTGTTAAAAGCGTGTCTGGGGTGTTAAAAGCAGACTGCCTATGTGCAGGGGCATAGTGAACCCTCCCCCACCCAACCCCTTGCTTTAGGAACTAAAGCGAGGGTGAATTCTTTGATGGGCCTCTTCTGTCTGCAACTCTGCAGACAAAGGCTCGGCTCATAATATGAAAAGGTGGGTGAGTAAATAAGTGAAGGAATGTGTGAATGGCTGGATGGATTACTGAAAGGATGAATGGATGAATGAAAGGGGGAATGGATAGAGAATGAAAGAAAGGATGGATGAATGAGTGAATGAGTGGAAGTATGGATGACAGAAAGGGTAAATGGATGTGTGGGTGGAAGGGTAGATGGATGGGTAAAAGGGTGGATGGGTGTGTGAAAGGATGGATGGATGAGTGAAAGGGTATATGATGGGCGAGTGAATGCATGGATGAATTAATAAGTGAAAGGGTGGATGTAAGGATTGATGAGTGAGTGAAAGGGTGAATGGATGAGAGAACGGATGGCTGGATGAGTGAAAGGATGAATGAGTAATAGGATCAATGGATGGATTCATGAATGGATGAGTAGATGGGTGGGTGGATGGATGGATAAGTAAAAGGGGGATGGAGAGAGAAAGTGAGGATGAATGACTGAAAGGGTGAATGGGTGGAAGGATAAGTGACTGGGTGGATGGATGAGTAAGTGAATGGGTGGATGGATGAGTAAGTGAATGGTTGGCTGGATGGATGGGTAAACGGGTAAATGGCTGGATGGGTGAGTGAATAGATGGATGGGTGGAAGAGTGGATGGATAACTATACGGATGGATGGGATTAACCCCTTGCATGCTGATGACGGCCGGGAGCTGTCATGGCACACAGAGCTCGTGTGCTGATGACGGCTCCCGGCCGTCATGACCGCACCCACAATCGGAATGTGCCGCACAGGTGCAGAATCACAGCAGCGTGCTAGGGGTTAAAGGGTGGGTAGATGAATAATGGGTGGATGGATGGAGGGATGGATGGATGAGTGAATGATGGATGGAAGGATATATGGTGGATAGGTTTGCAAATGGTTGAATATGTTTGGATTTAGATGGGCACACGCCGTCAGCGCGGGGACACGCCGTTGTTGCGTCACCATGCGCTTTACAAAACCCCCAAAATAGAAATAGATGGAAGGACAGAATGAATGGTGAAAGACTGAATGATGGATGAAAGAATGATTACACCTTGTAGCACCCATTATCTTAAGTAACATTTCCTATACATTGACTTTCATGTTAATGAGTCATTGTCTCTAAATAATGTGTGTGTGATGTAACACACTCCAACACCCAGCGCTACATACTTGGGGTGAGTAACACTATAAAAGAAATTAAATACACATGAGAGACCGTCTAAGTGACAATGAAGGGTACCATTGGAGGATGGTAGCAAGGCCTGACTGGCTGGACCAGGCATCTGAAATTTCCCTGGGAGGCTGGAAGAGGGGGGGTTGTTACTGGGGGCTGGCACTGCAAAGTTCCTTGTATAGCGAGACAAATGAAGATTAAGGAAGGAGCGTTGTGTTCATAAACAGGTCTTCAGTTCGAATGCTGTGTTCCAAAGTTTTATTATTGCAAAATTCCTTCAATATCAGCAATCAAAGATTTATTCCAACAGCACAAAAGTTCAGTTGAATGTGGATTCAATAATCCAATCCGACTCCTTATTCTGTAAGGCACAGCGGATGTACACGTACCTAGTGTCGCCGGCCAGGATCTTGTTGAATTGAACTTCGCTTTGCTTAGATGGAGGCAAATGGTTGCTCTGGAACCTTTCTGAACTTTTTGTGAATTATATTGGATGCTTTACTAGGGAGATATAAATTTGGAGATTATACAAGACACTTAATCCAGGTCTAAATAGAATAAGGAGTCGTTATTTTGAAAGTTTAACTGTCAGAAGATTTAACAATTGAATGTTGCTGGGGATCGCGGTGAGGATCTGATGTGTTGGATCTAGGCACTTAGTAATGGCCACCGTACCACAGATTGATTACTGTTATTCATGAGTCCTGATGATGTCCGTATAGGACAAAACGCATTGGCTGTTTTAAGTTATCTACACAACATTGATTTGGATGAGATTGGATTATTGAATCCACATTCAACTGAACTTTTGTGCTGTTGGAATACATCTTTGATTGCTGATATTGGATGAATTTTGCAATAATAAAACTTTGGAACACAGCATTCGAACTGAAGACTTGTTTATGAACACGACGCTCCTTCCTTAATCTTAATTTGTCTGGATCATTTGGGGCCTTAAACAGTAGACCCAAGGAAGAAGAGCGTACGGACTACTTACAGTATACTGTCAATAATATATTGATTTTCTCCCTGTGCTTGTCGAGTCACCCTTACCGTTTTATACGTAGTTCTATTCCTTGTATAGCCAGTAGTTTTCAATCAACAATAAAAGCGGCTTCACTTATATTCAGGTGCGGTTCACCATTCTGGTGACTAATGTACCTGCTGGAGCGAGGTGCGAATTTTGAATCGTCTAAGGTAGCAAGCTGCAGCCATACTGAAAAACCGTAAAGTGCATGATTGTCTCAACCTAATATAAACTTATTTAGACTTATACTTAGGTAGTTGTTAATTTACTTACTGATATACTATTGCACGACCACCTCTGACGTGTCTGTAAAACGTACCTTTTGTCCCGAAGGTTTGCCCTGAATTTTAACCATTTGTCCTGAATTTATGTCCTGAATTTAGTCCCTTTGTCCTGAATTTTTACTCTCCCCATCCTGATTTTGCACCCATGCCAGTTGGCCACCCTATACTGAACATTGCGCTGAAGTGCCTCTGTTCCTTCCGGTGTGTCCCTGCACTGGCCTTGCCTGCCAGGCCTGTTTGCTGCGCCCACGGTGCCTGTCTGTGGCTGGCCCCGGCCCCGCCTGCCTGCAGGGTGTTCGCACCCGGCCCGGGGCTGCCTCGGTGCCGCTGTGCATTGTTGACCTGTTACCCAGGCGAGCAGTCGGTGGCAGATTAAACGACCGAGAGATCTGTGCAATTACGTTCAGCTCCCTGGGCGTCTAATGAGCCGTGTGTCAGGCTTCCGGTGCGCACATGGCGCCCCCTCGCTCGCGCCACTCTTGCAGAAAATAAAACTTATGAAATATGGGGCACCAGCAGAAGATAATTAATTTCTTGCAATGTGACAGAACCCTTTATCTTAAACTAACATGATGTTCTGCGCTGTGCAGGCGCTGCGGAGCCAGGCTTGGATGTGGAGGCGCCGGGATTGCTTGCATTTACCCATCCTGCACCGCAGACCCTCGTCAGCTCTGAGTCACGGGTACACTTGTCAATCTATCAAATACTTTAAGGCTCTTGAGCGACTCTGAGGGTTTGTCTGCTCTTCTCTTCCAGACAAGAGTGAAAATATGTGCTGTGGGTGAGGACGGTGAGGGGCTACGGCAGAAAAAGGATCCTCGCCCAAAAAATGGTACAATGGTTTATAGCGTTCCAAGGAAATAGTATTTATTGGGATCGAGTGTGAAACAGCTATTGTGAACTTACAGTGAGCTTATGTAGAAAATGCAACTTTTCTGTGTGGTCAACTAAGACCTCTGTGCACTTTACCCCTGTAGTAGTAAAGGGTCTCTGCTCCTCCTAGCATTACAAAAGGGGGGGGTGGTGATGGACGGAGCATCTGAATTAAACGCTCACACCCAGTCAAAAGATCTGGGTTTAATCCATCACCGTTCTTTAGCAGCCATCTCTGCCACCCCAGTTCAGACACGGCTATATGCAAATCAGTCTGACCCTGTGCCTCATGGGAACAGTCCAGCCCGAACTGCCAAGGCATGTCTTCCCTGGACCGGAAACAAGCTTCTGAGGATCGGTTTCTGGCATTTCAGCCGTCTTCAGCCCGGCATTTGCTTGAATCCAGTGGCAAAGTGAGCAAGGGACTCACGTCTGAGCATACCCTGCCACACTTATGGCAGCCAAAAGCGGTACAAAAGGGGGTGGTGATGGACGAGCATCTGAATCAATCAAACACTTACACCCAGTCAAAAGATCTGGGTTTAATCCATCACCGTTCTTTAGCCCACTCTGCAACCCAGTTCAGACACGGCTATATGCAAATCAGTCTGACCCTGTGCCTCATGGGAACAGTCCAGCCCGAACTGCCAAGCCATGTCTTCCCTGGACCGGAAACAAGCTTCCGAGGACCGGTTTCTGGCATTCCAGCCGTCTTCAGCCCGGCATTTGCTTGAATCCAGTGGCAAAGTGAGCAAGGGACTCACGTCTGAGCATTCCTCTGCCACACTTATGGCGGCCAAAACGTGAGTCCCAGGCTCTCCACATCACTGGAGTCAAGCTATCCAGGCTGAAGAAGGCTGATAGCCAGAAACCGGTCCTTGGATGCTTGATTCCGATCTAGGAAAGACATGGCTTGGTAGTTCGGGCTGGACTGTTCCCATGAGGCACAGGGTCAAGGCTGATTTGCATATAGCGGGTGTCTGACCTAGGGTGGTGTGGAGTGCAAAAAAAAATGGATTTAGGCCCATATGTTTGTACTGGGGTGAATGTAAGACATTGTTCTGCATTCTGGCCATCACTTGTGTTTTTTGCCCCCTTCTAGCATGGCAGAATTCGCAAAGTCCTAACTGGGATATTTAACTGACTGTTAAGTCCCTATTATAATGTTGGAAATTCCTCCTTTCTGCAGGGTCACACCAAATTCTGTTTTCTGCCTTTTTGCTGCACCCTAGTTTGCGGACTATGTGATGCAACAAAAAAGACCCACCCTGTAACAAGCAGATGAGGCTGACTCCCAGGCCTGCACCCTTCTTTTGTCTCTCCCAGAATGACCGGCCTCATGTTGACGTCATAGTGTCAGATCCTGCTGGAGAGTCAGAATGCCAAAACAATTTGTGCTTTTTCACTGTCATTTCATTTCATTCATTTATTTCATAGTTGCTGTAAGACCCGCTTTGTCTTACCAGTCTTCTGTCCCTGATTTTGAATGGGGTACAGGGTCTGCCTAAAACTGAATGTTAGTGTTCGATGTGGGAGGTCACTAGGGTTACTATAATGCACTCTCTCTACACACACACACAGCCATCAGAAGCCAAGTTTAGTGTGTCTGCAGACTTCAACTAAATTGAAAATTCTCAAAGTGGGTAGGGTTGGACTGGGGAACCTTTACTCCATTGGTTAGGATGTCCACATGGGTCATTCCCACCCCTTAGCCCATGCCAGGCATAAACGAGGCATCTCCAGGCAACCATTTCAGAACATTCCTGAACTCGAGGAAGATCAGAAGAGGTCTGACCCTGCCATCTGCAGCTCGAGAAGAACCCTCTCTTCTAAACAGGACAGAGAAGTGGTCTCCAGGGTCATAAGGCAGACACAAGTTACGAGCTTCATTATGGGATTTTTATTGTTTTACTTGTTGTCTTTCTTACTATTTTAGAACTTTCTAAATACTTTACACATGGCCTCTAAGTTGAGCCTGTCAGTTCTGTGCCATAGCAACCAGGAGGTTGAGCGGCGGCTAATGTAGTGACTTTAGTGCAGGCGTCTCCAGCAAGTGGCTCGTGAGCTACTGGTAGCCCTCCAGCTATCTTCAAGTAGCTCTTCCGTGGGCAGCTTCGCCTACTAAATATCCTGCCTGATGCACTGGGGTGCTCACTTGCTGCTCAGCTTACTTAAGGTGGAACTAATGTAACTTGTCTGATGTGGTCACTATTACAGTGAAAAACAACAGGAGTGCGACCCATAGACCGGATTGAGATCTGAGTAAGTATACGTTATAAGCACAATGTCTCATCCGGATTTAATGAAAGGACAGATGTCCTGGTGTGCACGAGACATTACAAGGTAGCAAAGAAAGGAGAGACTCCCGGTATTTTTTCAAAAGTGCTCATGGGATCATGTATTAAAAAGAACTTATCACAGGTCATTCAGGACAGTTATAACAGCACTGTTAGCATCAAATGCGAAGGCAACTCAAGGGGGCTTTGTGCACGTAGTGCTCGTGAATCAGAGTGACGGCGCGAGTGACAGGTGGAAACACAGCGGGGGACGCAAAGTGACAGAGTGAAAAATAAGTGAAAAATAATTATATCCAAAACAATGGTAGCTCTTCAAACATTGGGAGACCTATGACTATTCATTGACCAAAGTTGTGGCTGCGCCGTACGTTGCGCTGTATTATCGTTCGACGGCGTTTCGATCCTCTCAAGTAAGGATCATCATCAGGACCGGGTTGCCTTATTTAAAGGTGGTGGTGAGATGCAGGGTCGATGATGTGGGGGATACAGGCCAATGTCGTGTAGTATCAGCAATGCCCCCACATGACTGCAGACACCCTCCGACCACCTGTGACTGTATGAGGGAGCAGAACCAACAGATAGATGTAAGTGCTAGAGGCTGACAGTTTCTCAAGGGGCTTTGAAATCAGCGCGGCGAATGCTGAATAATATCCGTGGTAGCAGCAGGTAATGATGATCGAAACCCACACTCGTATGAGGGGCTACCAAACTAGAGAGTGCCATGAGGCGACTGTGCAGGATCGAAAAACACAATCTTGAGTTATTGGGTAAGGCAGCCTTAAGAGGAGAAGGCAGCATGGTGTCCTGCTTCGCAAAGCCAGCACCTGTCTAGGATGTTAGTAAAGGTAGGCAAACGTCCATTGCAGTGTTATGGGCAAGTTGGCCAGTGGTAGTGGACAGTTAGGTGGGGTAGCCTACTCCACCAGGGTGACCAAGGCAGCCACCCATGGTTGAGATCTGGCATTAGTGGTGGCTGCAACTTCTGTGGAGGCAGTCACTGAATATCATAGTATTAATAGTGAATTCCAGGCCTCAAAAGCATTGTGCTCAAGGGGGCAAGAAATCACCAACCCTGCAGTGGGAGTTGGAGGTCCAGCTGCTTAGCCGAGATCACAGGCCACATCCTGCAAGACCAGCGGGCGAGGCAGCAGGAAGCAGTGGGCAGGAGGAGCCGCTGTGGATTCAACAATCTGGGCCCTGCAGGGAGCCAATGAGGAGAGGCGGTGAAGACTGCAGGCACTAGGTGGCCCACCGACCGCCAAGGCTATCTAGACTGCATCCCACCCGGCGGCTCAGGGAGTATCCAACACTTCACTGGGAGGCTCAGGATGTAGACCACACCACCTTCTCTCATGTCGGCCAGGGATCCGCAGCCGCCAGGCTGCCTCAGAGGGCGTTGATGTTCTTGAGCGGTCCCAGATGCCAGGCACTGTCCTGCAGCCGACGAGGCTTCTGTGCTGCTGATGTGTGACGATGGTGTTGCTGTTGTACACAGGGCCTCTGAAGCGCTCACATTAAGCAGCCATGTTTGTAGCCGGCTCTCAAGCCCTTCCCCCCAGGGGCCAGCACCTCTTCAAAAATAAAGTTCTGCAAAAACCAGACAAAACTTAGCAAGCTTTGACTAATCCAAAAGGCGAACAGCCGTGATCAGACCTATTAGCTTTGCAAGAGCTTGTTTAATATATATGTTCAATCAGGTTAGTTGGTTTGTTCCTCCAGCTTTCAAACGTTTTCTTAAGCCTTTTTTTTACCTGAAATCTGATGAAAGGCGCTTGCTTAGAAAAGCCTGGATTTCCCCAGGCATACTTGACTGAGTAAATAGTCTTCCCAAGAGCTTCTGCAGGGAGGCTTTGTGAATTGGTTTGAAATGGCATCTCAAGGTAAAGTAAGAATTGTCTGGCAGGGGATAACAGGTACCTGATACAGCGGACAAATAGCAGTAAGGCAGGGTCTGAGGACTTGTCTGGAGTGGTTCATACTATGAAAGTGTTCCACGTCTGATGATGGAAATAATTTACGCATGTGAATCTATGAACGGTACCAAACCCGTAGTTACAGGTCCATAACATTTTACTTTCTGATGGCAAATTTCAACAATTTAGCTCTGGTCGACGTATCATCGGATGGGTAGTGAACTGCAAAACTGGTTAGAGAACTGTGCTTTAAAAAGAAAATATGACCCCTAGAGACTGAGCTGCGACTGGACCGCGCGCACAGGGTGGGTCCCCCGAGGACCCCGACGGCTTACCCACCGGACATACTAGTCTAGGATTATCGCACCAAAGAAGCCATCCTACAGAAAGCACGACAGATGCAACCTGTGCAGTTTCGAGGACAGTCCCCAGTCCTCTACCAGGACTTATCCGCCCTGACCTTGCAGAAGAGGAGGTCGTTCAGGCCTATCACTGCACACCTGCAGTAAAATAATATCGCCTATAGCTGGGGCCACCCGTTTAGACTGGTATTCCGCATGGACTACAAGCTGTACCAGCTACGTTCATTGTCGAGGCCAGTGCATTGCTAGGAGTGAAACTGCCGGAATCGGAGGGGGAGGAGGAAGATTCCAAAGAAGAGGTTGAGGATTCCAAACCCCGATGGCGTCTACAGGGCCACAGGAGGCGAATCCGGAGGCCCCGCGCGGGGGGGAGAAAGTCGGCGCTGGAGGCAGTTTCGGAAGAATCACCCAACACCCTGCATGGTTGACCATCGACTCTGTAGCAGACAGATTGTTTGATTTTTACAGCCTAGGCCGTTGGTGGGAGGGAGGATCTACCCGAATACCTATCACTAATCAACCATGGTTGATGGACTGGATGTTTCTGATCTATTGTGTTTTTTTACTGTGTTTAGCAGTTTTGAATGGGTGGGGGGGTAGGGAGAGGGTGTCCAGTGCTCCGCGTCCGAACCTTTCTTAGCTCTAGAGTAGCCTCCCATGCCCGAGTTGTCGCGCTCCCTTTGGTGGCCCATTACTCTGGTGAAGCCGCTTATGATTCCCCGGGGGTAAGCTATATCCTGCTACCTCCTGGTCATGCCTGCTGCTACTCTTAGGATCCTCACCCTCAATGTGAGGGATCTTAATAATCCGGTGAAGTGCAGGGCGATACTGTCGTACTTAGAGAACGCACAAGCAGACATTTGTTTGCTCCAGGAAACTCATTTGCTGGAGCGCGACTGTCACAGGCTCCGGTCCTGTAGATTTCCGACCCAATTTTTCTCTTCCTGTTCTACTAAAACAGCTGGAGTGGCAATACTGGTGGCGCAGCGATTCAAGTGGGAGGTACTACACAAAGGTGCAGAGCTTAAGGGACGGCTGTTGACTTATCGCTTTGCTCTGGGTGGAATGACCTTTACTGTTGGCTCCATGTATGCCCCGAACAAGGGCCAGGAGAAGTTCCTACATGCTGAACTTACTGAGGCTACAGCAACGTCAGATCGTAACATCATCTTGGGGGGCGACTTGAACTTAGTGTTTGACAACCTTTTAGATAGATCCTGTTAGCGCACGCACCAGGTAGGGGCGATCTCTGCAGACGGACGGAAGAGACCGATTTAGACCTGCATGACCTCTGGCGTTGTTTTCATCCCTCAGACAGGGAATATTCCTATTATTTGAATGCATATAAGACTTATGCACAACTAGATCACCTGCTGGGTTCAGCACCAATGCGAGCGCTTGCAACCATGGTTGAAATGGGGGTGTCCTCCCTGTCTGATCAAGCCCCGGTTCTCGCCACTTTTACTCTCCCGCCAGCCTCGCGCCCCTCCAGGGTGTGGCGCCTTCAGGATACTCTGTTGCATAGAGCTGACATTGTTAAACACATACAGGCCACCATAACTGATAACCTCTCACATAATGCGAACTCCGAGACCTGTCTGGCAACACAATGGGCTGCGCTGTAGGCTGTAGTTAGAGTGGAATTCATTGCGCTCTCGACGGCGGACAATAGGGAGCGCCAACGTAAACGCGAGGAACTCACTCAACGCGTCCGTGAATTAGAACAGATGCACCAGAGTACGGGGGCCCCGAGGGTATAGCGACAACTCAAGGCCATGCTCCTGCAATTGACTGCACTTGACCAGCATAGAGCAGAGTACGCAGCCTTGAGACTTAGGCATGCTTATTATACTGGGGGGGACAGGTGTGGGAGACTGTTGGCTAATAGGTTGAGGGAGGCTCGTCTGCAACAAGGGGTTAGGGAGATCGTTAGGTTGGATGGAACCAGCATATCAGAAGATGCGGAAATAGCGGAAACGTTCCGCGACTTTTATACCGACTTCTATACGGAGGATCTGTCTGATAGCTGAGAAGGGACTGCTTTTCTGGATTCGGTTCCCCTGTCCTCTCTGACGACGGCCCAGGCCGAGCACCTTGACAGAAATATCCAAAAGGAGGAGGTCATAGCTGCCATCTCCCGCCTCAAGTTGGCGAAAGCACCGGGGCCTGGCCCCCTCCTTACTCATTTTGTTTAATTCCTTTGCTGAACTGGGTGCGATTCCAGCTGATCTTCTTGGGGCTTCTATTGCAGTGATCCCTAAACATGGGAAGGATAAGACGACATGTGGGGCATTCCGCCCTATATCCCGCCTTAATGTTGACCTTAAACTGTACACAGGGATCTTGGCCGCCCATCTCTCTCCCCTCATGCCAGGTCTCATTGAGCCAGATCAGGCGGGTTTTATACCTGAACGCCAGACGTCAGACAACACCAAGCGGATTCTTCATCTTATAGAAAAGGCCGGCCGGGTGCCCGGGGAGTACATGATGTTGGCTATAGACGCCGAAAAGGCGGTTGACCGCGTCCATTTGCCCTATTTAGAGCGAGTGTTAGAGAGGGTGGGGGTGCGAGAGAAGTTCTGTATTTTTATTTTTAATTCTTACAAATTCCTGACAGCGACGGTCAGAGTAAATGGCTACACCTCTTCCAGTTTCTGTATCGACAGGGGCACGAAGCAGGGGTGTCCATTGTCACCCCTCCTTTTCGCCCTCTATATGGAGCCTTTGGCCCAGAAAATATGACAGAGTTCGGCTGTTGAGGGGATCAGGTTTGGGGCCTACGTCCTCAAAATAAGCTTACATGCGGATGATGTGTTGATCTCCCTTGCTAGCCCACGAACAGCGCTCCCTGCCTGTTTGGCGGACTTGGATACTTTCGCCAGGGTGGCCGGATTCAAGGTGAATACGGATAAGTCCATGGCTTTGTACCTCTTGCTGTCCCCTTCCACCCGGGAACACTTGCAGAGTTCGCTTCCCGTGCAGTGGGCGACGGACACTATTCCGTACCTGGGAATATAGCTGGCCCCTTCCCTTTCTGTCATGGCCTCTACCAACTATGCCATCCTCCGTGGGAAAATCCGTCCTGAGATCGGGCAGTGGAAGCACTATCCTCTTTCCTGGTTAGGCAGAATCGCGGCAGTTAAGATGACGATTTTGCAACAGATCCTCTATCTCTTTCGTGCTCTCCCTCTCCGCCTGCCGGGCGGGTGGATTCGGCAGACGCAATCTGACCTGGCCCAGTTTATCTGGAATGGTAGGAAGCAGAGAATGCGCAGTACTCTGACACCCTCTCCGGAGATGGGGGGACTGGGAGTTCCCGATCTCAAGGTGTATTATCAGGCGACACAACTACGATACCTGGTCGAGTGGAGCAGATGGGAACCAGAAAAGCATTGGCTGTTCCAGGACCAGGCGGTTGCGGCAAGGACGTTACAGGAAATGCCCTTCCTACACAAGTCTCACAGACCCCCCCAACTTGGATGCCTCTCACATAACGAGAGTCCTCATTGAAGTGTGGGACGCTACTAACATCAAACACGATTTTACGACTTTCCCGTCTCCCCTCACTCCGTTGGTCGACAATCCGGATTTTACACCGGGGGTTGTGGACACTGCCTTCGCGCACTGGAAATCGTCCGGTTGCCATTTTGTATCACGTATATGGCCCTGAGGGTATTTTGTCCTTCCCCAGTTTATACAGGAGTTCGGGTTCCTGGAATCTGAGCTATTACGATACTTACAGGTGAGGCATTGGGCGTTGCAACCGCAGGTCTGCAGCTGCGCAGATAGGCACCTTTCATCTTATGAGCGATGGCTCATCACTCGCACGTCAGACTCCAAACTAATCTCCGACCTCTACAAGATGATGCAGGCCACTCTGACATACACACACAACCCCGGCAGGGAATGTTGGGAGAGAGAGCTGGGTAGAACACTCACTCTGAAAGAATGGGAGGGGATATATCATAGGGCCCGACACCCTGCGTACCACATAGGGCTCACGGAGACATTCACAAAAGTGGTGACGTATTGGTATTACTCCCCGGAGAGGCTGCATGAGATGGACCGTGACGGAGACACTGCGTGCTGGCGTGGCTGTGGCCAGGTAGGCAACCTGGTGCACTTATTGTGGCAATGCACGCATATCCAACTTTACTGGAGACAAGTGCTGGATGAGGTAGACAAACACTTAGAGACAAAAATCCCTCGCTTCCCGGCTTACGTACTATTAGCCCTCCGCCATCCCCTGACCTACCCATTGAAGTCTCGTTGGGGCAGACTGATGGCCATCACATTAGGCTTGGCAATGCAAAACATCTTAGCGCCTTGGCGCACGCCCGCAGTTCCCTCCTTTGTGGGTTGGTTACATCGCCTGTGGCAAGTGCTGGGGATGGAGAAGTTGTCGCTTACTATGGCGGGTGAGGGTTTTAAATTTGATGATTTGTGGCAACCATTTCTGTCTAACCTATCCTCCAAATGTAGGGAAATCACATGTCCCAGATATTTGAGATTGTTACGCCTCACTGAGCCACAGAAGGCGAATGGTAGGGGGGACCCTGGAGATTTTGCGTGATTCGGGAGGAGAGTAGGAGGACTGGACGAGGGAGGGGGAGGAGGGCGAGAATGGAGACGGGGTGTCTCTTCTTCTGTTTGGTTATTTTTCTTTCTCCTTTTTCTTGTTTCTTCCTATGTTGTTATTCCATATCTCCGATCGAGAGGCTGGGCTTCAGCCTTGTGGTGCTGGTCAGTTGTACTGCTTAGATCTTAATTGATGATACCTGACTGTAAATGGAAGTTTTTCCATGTTTAAACTAAATAAAAACATTTAAACCATAAAAAGAAAATATGAGGGGACTTACTAGAACGAAGGAAAATTCACATTTAAATATAAAAATCCTCAAATGATGGCTTATTGTTCCCAAACTACACAATGAAGACCGTGATGAAATGAAATTGTAATAAAAATGATCAGTTACCGATCCCATTAGTGGGTGTTTACAACAAGAAACAAGCATTTACAATGCAATGGTCTCGTCTTTGTTAAAGTTAGAGCTATTGGCATTGCTCGTGACATTGTTTTTAAAACATATAAATAAATGGCATTGTTATTTACAATGCCATTAGCTTAATCTCTGGCAAATGCGAGACCTATTGCATTTGCACCCACACACACACACACTGCCACACGCACCCACACACACAAAGCCACACACACACACACACACAGACAGAGCCATACACACACAGCCATACACACACAAACACACACACACCGCCACACACACACACACACACACAGACAGAGCCACACACACAGAGCCACACACACAGAGCCACACACAGAGCCACACACAGACAGAGCCACACATACACAGACACACACAGACAGAGCCACACATACACAGACACACACAGACACAGCCACACACACAGACACAGCCACACACACACACAGAGCCACACACACAGACAGAGCCACACACACACAGCCACACAGACAGAGCCACACAGACAGAGCCACACACAGCCACATACACACACACAGCCACATACACACACACAGCCAGAGCCACACACACAGCCAGAGCCACACACACAGCCAGAGCCACACACACAGCCAGAGCCACACACACAGCCAGAGCCACACACACACACACACACACAGAGACAGAGCCACACACACACACCAGAGACAGAGCCACACACACACACACACACACAGAGACAGAGCCACGCACAGAGACAGAGCCACACGCACAGAGACAGAGCCACACGCACAGAGACAGAGCCACACGCACAGAGACAGAGCCACACGCACAGAGGCAGAGCCACACGCACAGAGGCAGAGCCACACGCACAGAGACAGAGCCACACGCACAGAGACAGAGCCACACGCACAGAGACAGAGCCACACGCACAGAGACAGAGCCACACGCACAGAGACAGAGCCACACGCACAGAGACAGAGCCACACACACAGAGACACACACACAGAGACACACACACAGAGCCACACACACAGAGCCACACACAGAGACAGAGCCACACACAGAGACAGAGCCACACACACAGAGACAGAGCCACACGCACAGAGACAGAGCCACACGCACAGAGACAGAGCCACATGCACAGAGACAGAGCCACACGCACAGAGACAGAGCCACACGCACAGAGACAGAGCCACAGAGCCACACGCACAGAGACAGAGCCACACGCACAGAGACAGAGCCACACGCACAGAGACAGAGCCACACGCACAGAGACAGAGCCACACGCACAGAGACAGAGCCACACGCACAGAGACAGAGCCACACGCACAGAGACAGAGCCACACGCACAGAGACAGAGCCACACGCACAGAGACAGAGCCACACGCACAGAGACAGAGCCACACGCACAGAGACAGAGCCACACGCACAGAGCCACACGCACAGAGCCACACACACAGAGCCACACACACAGAGCCACACACACAGAGCCACACACACAGAGCCACACACACAGAGCCACACACACAGAGCCACACACACAGAGCCACACACACAGAGCCACACACACAGAGCCACACACACACAACCACACACACACAGCCACACAGACAGAGCCACACAGACAGAGCCACACAGACAGAGCCACACACACACACACAGCCACATACACACACACAGCCAGAGCCACACACACAGCCAGAGCCACACACACAGCCAGAGCCACACACACAGCCAGAGCCACACACACAGCCAGAGCCACACACACAGCCAGAGCCACACACACAGCCAGAGCCACACACACAGCCAGAGCCACACAGAGACAGAGCCACACACACACACCAGAGACAGAGCCACACACACACACCAGAGACAGAGCCACACACACACACCAGAGACAGAGCCACACACACACACCAGAGACAGAGCCACACACACACACAGAGACAGAGCCACACACAGAGACAGAGCCACACACACAGAGACAGAACCACACACACAGAGACAGAGCCACACACACAGAGACAGAGCCACACACACAGAGACAGAGCCACACACACAGAGACAGAGCCACACACACAGAGCCACACACACAGAGACAGAGCCGCACACACAGAGACAGAGCCACACACACAGAGACAGAGCCACACACACAGAGACAGAGCCACACACACAGAGACAGAGCCACACACACAGAGACAGAGCCACACACACAGAGACAGAGCCACACACACAGAGACAGAGCCACACACACAGAGACAGAACCACACACACAGAGACACACACACAGAGCCACACACACAGCCAGAGCCACACACACAGCCAGAGCCACACACACACACACAGACAGAGCCACACACAGAGACAGAGCCACACACAGAGACAGAGCCACACACAGAGACAGAGCCACACACAGAGACAGAGCCACACACAGAGACAGAGCCACACACAGAGACAGAGCCACACACAGAGACAGAGCCACACACAGAGACAGAGCCACACACAGAGACAGAGCCACACACAGAGACAGAGCCACACACACAGAGACAGAGCCACACACACAGAGACAGAGCCACACGCACAGAGCCACACGCACAGAGCCACACACACAGAGCCACACACACAGAGCCACACACACAGAGCCACACACACAGAGCCACACACACAGAGCCACACACACAGAGCCACACACACAGAGCCACACACACAGAGCCACACACACACAACCACACACACACAGCCACACAGACAGAGCCACACAGACAGAGCCACACAGACAGAGCCACACACACACACACAGCCACATACACACACACAGCCAGAGCCACACACACAGCCAGAGCCACACACACAGCCAGAGCCACACACACAGCCAGAGCCACACACACAGCCAGAGCCACACACACAGCCAGAGCCACACACACAGCCAGAGCCACACAGAGACAGAGCCACACACACACACCAGAGACAGAGCCACACACACACACCAGAGACAGAGCCACACACACACACCAGAGACAGAGCCACACACACACACAGAGACAGAGCCACACACAGAGACAGAGCCACACACACAGAGACAGAACCACACACACAGAGACAGAACCACACACACAGAGACAGAGCCACACACACAGAGACAGAGCCACACACACAGAGACAGAGCCACACACACAGAGACAGAGCCACACACACAGAGACAGAGCCACACACACAGAGCCACACACACAGAGACAGAGCCGCACACACAGAGACAGAGCCACACACACAGAGACAGAGCCACACACACAGAGACAGAGCCACACACACAGAGACAGAGCCACACACACAGAGACAGAGCCACACACACAGAGACAGAGCCACACACACAGAGACAGAGCCACACACACAGAGACAGAGCCACACACACAGAGACAGAACCACACACACAGAGACACACACACAGAGCCACACACACAGCCAGAGCCACACACACAGCCAGAGCCACACACAGAGACAGAGCCACACACAGAGACAGAGCCACACACAGAGACAGAGCCACACACAGAGACAGAGCCACACACAGAGACAGAGCCACACACAGAGACAGAGCCACACACAGAGACAGAGCCACACACAGAGACAGAGCCACACACAGAGACAGAGCCACACACAGAGACAGAGCCACACACAGAGACAGAGCCACACACACAGAGACAGAGCCACACACACAGAGACAGAGCCACACACACAGAGACAGAGCCACACACACAGAGACAGAGCCACCACACAGAGACAGAGCCACCACACAGAGACAGAGCCACACACACAGAGACAGAGCCACACACACAGAGCCACACACACAGAGACAGAGCCACACACAGAGACAGAGCCACACACAGAGACAGAGCCACACACAGAGACAGAGCCACACACACACACACAGAACCACACACAGAGCCACACACACAGAGCCACACACACAGAGCCACACACACAGAGCCACACACACACAGCCACACAGACAGAGCCACACACACACAGCCACACAGACAGAGCCACACAGACAGAGCCACACACCGCCACATACACACACACAGCCACATACACACACACAGCCAGAGCCACACACACAGCCAGAGCCACACACACAGCCAGAGCCACACACACAGCCAGAGCCACACACACAGCCAGAGCCACACACACACACACACACACAGAGACAGAGCCACACACACACACCAGAGACAGAGCCACACACACACACACAGAGACAGAGCCACACACAGAGACAGAGCCACACACACAGAGACAGAGCCACACACACAGAGACAGAGCCACACACACAGAGACAGAGCCACACACACAGAGACAGAGCCACACACACAGAGACAGAGCCACACACACAGAGACAGAGCCACACACACAGAGCCACACACACAGAGACAGAGCCACACACACAGAGACAGAGCCACACACACAGAGCCACACACTCACACACAGAGCCACACACTCACACACAGAGCCACACACTCACACACAGAGCCACACACTCACACACAGAGCCACACACACAGAGACAGAGCCACACACACAGAGACAGAACCACACACACAGAGACACACACACAGAGCCACACACACAGCCAGAGCCACACACACACACAGAGACAGAGCCACACACAGAGACAGAGCCACACACAGAGACAGAGCCACACACAGAGACAGAGCCACACACAGACAGAGCCACACACAGAGACAGAGCCACACACAGAGACAGAGCCACACACACACAGACAGAGCCACACACACACAGACAGAACCACACACAGAGCCACACACACAGAGCCACACACACAGAGCCACACACACAGAGCCACACACACAGAGCCACACACACAGAGCCACACACACAGAGCCACACACACAGAGCCACACACACAGAGCCACACACACAGAGCCACTCACACACAGAGCCACTCACACACAGAGCCACTCACACACAGAGCCACACACACACAGAGCCACAGACACACACAGCCAAACACACACAGCCAAACACACACACACACAGCCAAACACACACACACACAGCCAAACACACACACAGAGCCACACACACACACACACAGAGACAAGAGCCACACATGCAGACAGAGCCACACACACAGAGCCACACACGCAGACAGAGCCACACACACAGAGCCACATACTCACACACAGAGCCACATACTCACACACAGAGCCACACACTCACACACAGAGCCACACACTCACACACAGAGCCACACACTCACACACAGAGCCACACACTCACACACAGAGCCACACACTCACACACAGAGCCACACACTCACACACAGAGCCACACACACACAGAGCCACACACACACACACACACAGAGCCACACACACACACACACACACACAGAGCCACACACACACACACACAGAGCCACACACACAGCCACAAGCAAGCAGGGAACAGAGGCACGAGAAAACCGGATCACAAGCAGGAGGGAACAGAGGCACAGATGCGGCTACGGAGGGGAGTGAATTGAAGCAGGGAACAGAGGCACGAAAAACCGGATCACAAGGAGGGAACAGAGGCACGAGAAAAACGGATCACAAGGAGGGGAATAGAGGCATGAGAAAACTGGATCACAAGGAGGGAACAGAGGCACAAGAAAACCGGATCACGAAGAGGGAACAGAGGCACGAGAAAACCGGATCACAAGGAAGGAACAGAGGCACGAGAAAACCGCATCACAAGCAGGAGGGAACGGAGGCACAGAAAACAGACATAGGTGCGTCTACGGAGGGGAGTGAATTGAAGCAGGGAACAGAGGCATGAGAAAATCGGATCACAAGCAGGAGGGAACAGAGGCACGAGAAAACCGGATCACAAGGAGGGAACAGAGGCACAGAAATACCGGATCACAAGCAGGAGGGAACAGAGGCACAGAAAACAGGCATAGGTGTGTCTACGGAGGGGAGTGAATTGAAGCAGGGAACAGAGGCACGAGAAAACCGGATCACAAGGAGGGAACAGAGGCACGAGAAAAACGGATCACAAGGAGGGGAACAGAGGCATGAGAAAACTGGATCACAAGGAGGGAACAGAGGCACAAGAAAACCGGATCACGAAGAGGGAACAGAGGCACGAGAAACCCGGATCACAAGCAGGAGGGAACAGAGGAACAGAAAAACCGCATCACAAGCAGGAGGGAACAGAGGCATAGGTGTGTCTACGGAGGGGAGTGAATTGAAGCAGGGAACAGAGGCACAAGAAAATCGGATCACAAGCAGGCGGGAACAGGGGCACAGAAAATGGTCATAGATGCGTCTATGGAGGGGAGTGAATTGAAACAGGGAACAGAGTTACAAGAAAACCGGATCACAAGGAGAGAACAGAGGCACGAGAAAACCGGATCACAAGGAGGGAGGGAACAGAGGCACGAGAAAACCGGATCACAAGCAGGAGGGAACAGAGGCACAGAAAAACCGCATCACAAGCAGGAGGGAATAGAGGCACAGAAAAACCGGATCACAAGCAGGAGGGAACAGAGGCACAGAAAAAGGGGCATAGGTGCGTCTACGGAGGGGAGTGAATTGAAGCAGGGAACAGAGGCACAAAAAAAACGGATCACAAGCAGGAGGGAACAGAGGCACAAGAAAACCGGATCACAAGCAGGAGGGAACAGAGACACAGAAAAACCGGATCACAAACAGGAGGGAACAGAGGCACAGAAAAACCGGATCACAAGCAGGAGGGAACAGAGGCACAGAAAACGGGCATAGGTGCGTCTACGGAGGGGAGTGAATTGAAGCAGGGAACCGAGGCACGAGAAAACCGGATCTCAAGCAGGGAACATAGGCACAGAAAACGGGCATACACACACACACACACACACACACAGAGCCCAACACACACACACACAGAGCCACACACACACACGGACACACACAGAGCCCAACACACTCACACACAGCCCAACACGGACGCTGGATATTGGGTCAGTGTAGTCCTGAGGGTTGTCTGTGCAACTGAGGAAACGAGAACCTCCCTTTCAGTATCCTCACTCCTCTAGAACATCACCCGTTGCCTTCCTGTGGCACTTGGCTTGAAGTGCTGGATTGCTAGGCCCATGCTGTCTCCACCTATTTGATTTTCTCTAACGCTGCCCTTCTTTGCACACTCCTCCAGAGATTCGGACACTCCACACCGTGGTGTCCTCTATTAATATGGCGATGCAAAGGGGGGGGGGGTTCTGTCCTTTGCTGTGCTCTCAGCTATTTGAGTTCTGCCCACTCTGCGCAGTCTGTTTCTTACCGGGCTGTGGCGGAGCCAGAAAGTCTTCAGTGAAAATCCCCTCTACGCTCCCACGTTAGAACCAACTCCAACACGGGCCTCATTGTTACTTGGCCATGTCCATCATTTCCGATTTCGCCTCACTGTGATGCGCTCAGCAGCCCCGCCAACTCCTCATCTGCCACCTCATTGTGCGCGGAGTCTCCTCTCTTGCCTCCCCCGTTTTCAGTCATGGCGAAATGCTCCAGCCTCTGCCTGCAGACACTGCTGCCGAGGGCCCTTCGTCAGCCGCCATTCCGGAAGCTATTCCAGCTTGGTTGGCTGGATGGGGATTCCATGGGGAGAGCTCCCAGCGGGGAGTAAGACTGGATGTTCTTCAGTTTTTATTCTAGCGCCATCGGCGGCACTACCTTGCCGGACCTGGACACTTGTGTTTTTTTCCAAGGGACGCTGGTGGTACCACCTTATCAGACCATATGAAGTCAACATAGGCAGCCTGCTCCTCAGCACAATGGGTATATATCCTCCAGGGAACAGAGGCAAGAAAAGAGGAGCGCAGACAGGGAACAGAGGCAAGAAAAGAGGAGAGCAGGCAGGGAACAGAGGCAAGAAAAGAGCGCAGGCAAGGAACAGAGGCAATAAAACTTACCAGCTGGGGAGAGTCTCTGTCTGTTGCTCGGCCGGTCGGACAACGCCATGCACACCACCATGTTTCTCCTAGGCGAAGCAGAAATGCCTCGGAGAAACCACCGTCATTTTTGGGATTGAGGGGCGAGTTTTTCGTTCTCCCCTCTTCCTATGGGCTGGAATGTAAAATTCCAGCCAATGGGAAGAGGAGAGAAAGAACATGAAAAAACACGCCCCCGAATCCCAAAATGACAGGGCTTAAACTGACAGACGCCCCTCTTCTCCGTTTAGGAAGCCAGCCAACGGAGAAGAGGGGCGGGTTCAAACCCCACACTAAGAGTCATAAGATCTCGCCGGCGAGACTGCGCAAGCGCAGCCTACGCAGGCCGAGACCTAATAACAAGCTTGCAGACCAGGGTACGAATTAAACATTATTTACCAATCACAATCAGTAGAAGTTCCAATATGGTTCACCCATTTGAAAAGGAAGCTTCTCATGGATTCATCCACCTGCGGATTCCTCACCTTTTGAATATGCTGATGCGTCAGCATTCCACTGAAACTTTTCTGGATAGCTCTCCCACGTCGACGAGGGCACGCGGCCCTGTGTGACAACCTTGGAGCCATAAGAACTCACGTCCGCGTGCTGATGCCAGTTCCCTTTTTTCTGTGCCCTAGAGTTAGGAGTGATTCTATGTTTTTTCCGGAATTGCGACTCCCATGAGGTGGTGTATGGTGTGCAATAGATCTCCTCGTTTCCTTGGCTGACGCGGCTCTTGGTGTCCACCCCAATGAGGACTTCACGTTCTCCTTCTAAATTGTCCTGTGTTGACCTAAGAAAGATTCTGCTTTTGCTCCAAGTAGATCCTCAGTCCTTCCAGTCGCTTGGAACGTGCTCCATCCTCCACCCTAGGCTGTGGTTTTATGTGCTGTTTTATCTGTTTTTTATGATAGTGGATTAATTTCCCCCTCTTGAGAGGGTTCTAAAAAGAAACATATTGAATAGACGTAATTACTGTGGTCCCTATTGAAAGGAAGACGTTTCTGTGACTTCAGAAGGTGTTGGTAAACAGAGCATCATTAAAGAGAGCCTAGAGGCAGAGAGGTCAGTAAGGGACCAGTGTGGTTTCACATACTTAAAGAGGATCTTGTTGGCTCGAGTTCAAAGCGTTCTTGAAAAGTGCATTTACACACTCGTCTGTTTCGCACTATTGCACAGATGCCGCCTGGTACTTTACGTATGTGACAGTGTGGGCATTGATGGCTCCGGGAGGCTTAATTTGAGATTAATTTTTAAAAGCTATTTTATCAGAACTTTTCTGATTTTGAATGAGTGCGGGCATATGTCTTATTTCACAACTGAAAGTTTTCTAAAGGTTGATGCAATAAAAACAAATTCAAAGAAGTATTTTGAGATATAGAATACCGGAGATAAAACCGCAACATAAAATGTGACTAAAAGCAAGGTTTGGTGCTAATGGTGTGAGATTTAAACCATAGTCATGTGCCCACGAGATAAGAACCCAGAGGAGGGGTATAAACAGGGAGTGAAAAGGGGCTCTTACATCCTGTCTGTGAGGTAGGGCTAAAGTGCAATTTCAAGCAAATCTAAGTGACTGAATGTTTGAATGAATGTCTTAAAATCAAACACTGTAAGGAATAGATTTAGATCTGCTGCCATGTCAGTGTGGCATTGTCATTTGTTGAGACGCAGCAGATACCAGAGTTTAGGGAGGAATCGACTCATAGGGTTGATGGAGAGTGTCGTCCAAGCAGACGTAGATCTTGAATTCAGTCCTCGCTGGGCCTGGGGCCCAGGGCAGTTCCTGGTGGACTGGTAATGTAGGGGGTTGTATGTCAAACTCCCGATAATATAGTGTCCACAATACTGGCTCCCAACCTATCATCAGGGTAAGTAGAATCCTCTTTGGTGCCGGTGTTGGTGCTGAGATTACCGTCTAGGTAGACCCTGTGGTGGATGACTGAGGGTAGGGTAGGAGATGGGTGCATTGAAGAAGGTTGGGGAGGTGTGTTCAGTGGAGCGTGTGGGAGGGTCGATGATGACTTTGTCTTAGACCGGTCAACCTTCAGTCCCTTCCTTGTATCCCTTTCTGCTCCCCCGATGAGGCAGGAGACATTCTTTGAAGTGCAATGGGATGATCCAGTGGAACACAAGCAGAAGGCCAGGCCCAGCCAGGAAAAGATGCACACATTGAACTTATTGGGACAGACCAGAAGCTCACGGCATGTCCCAGTGGACCGCCCTGGATTCTGAAAGAACGTCTTCCAGTTTTTGTTGTTTGTTGGTCATTGAGGAATGAGCAGGAGCAGTCCCCCGTAGGGCAGAAGGCTCCTGTTGCTGCTGGAAGTCCTCCAATATGAAGGCAACCGAGAAGTCAAGGAGGATTTGCTTAACTTAGTAATATCTGTCTGCTGTGGTCTGTGCCTTTAGGAGGGGCACTGTTAGTGCGCCCCCTGAAAGCAGACCTCTGGACCCTCCCAAATATCCCCCTGTAAGCCCTCTTTTCAATGGTGTGCCATGGTGCAAACTGGGACAGTATGCCACATGTGTAATGCGGCCCTATGAGTACTCCAGTCTTGGAATATTGAGCCGAGCGGCTAGTTACAGGCTTCGAGGCAATAGAAAGCAAAGCTCACCATCCAACATACAGGGCCTCTTGTGGGAGACTGTCTGTAGAGTAGAGAACATGGAATCCCTTAAACGTGGTGAGGAGGCTGGATGACTCCAGTGCTCATTGGTCTCTGCCGCCAGGTCATGGCAACCATTCTATAGGCTAACTAGTAAAATCAAGTTGTGGTTTAGGAATGACCAACAAACATGCAAATAATCTCCATTGTCTTGGTCATTGTATGTAGATTTGCGACACATACACCCAGTGTGGATAGTGTGAAATCCTGACTTGATTCTACCATGCAAAGGGTGGGCGGCCGTGCGACCCGGCACCCACTCCTACATCTTCCTATTGGAGCAGTACCAAGGCTGATTTGCATATGGCTGGGTCTATTGTGAGGGGCCCTGGGGGATGGAGGGGGTAAGGGGGAGGGGGGGGGGGAGGACTGGGATGCGGCCCGAGTCATTACTAGTGGCTGAGATTAATTCAGGCATTCCACCCATCACTTTTTTGTTTACTTCATCTCACAGAGGTTTATTATTGCTTTAAAACTCAGAGAGTCTATTTGTGAGCGTCTCTTTTCGCTGAGAAGGAGGGAATGTTATCACCAGGCCGGTAAAATATGAATTATCGTGTTATTGCTGGCGATAAAAAGCTCTGGATCGGGAACATTCAGCTTGCAGGTGTAACAGATGCACCGAGAGATTAATAGGACTTCGCAATAATGAAAGCATGGCCAGCTGTCTGAGGCGCAAGGCCTGTCTTGTGCCCTGTTGCATCACTAACTCTTGCCGAACTGCAAACGCTGCTCGCAGCCCATGGCAGGCAAGAGTTAGCAGCCTGGGGATGTTACGGTACTCCTGGGACTTCCTTCACAAACCTATCTATACAGTACCACAAGTCCAGCCACCCCTGGACTGGGTTTGTATATTTGTTTCTGATGGATACTTCCTACTTCTACTACCTCCAGATTCCTCACCTGTAGAACAATCCCAGGCGTCCAACTGGATCCGGAAACTTCCAAGCTCTCATGTCGCCAACAGGAGGTGTAGGCTTTGTATTGATGCCAGAAGTATCATTTGATGAGGTCATTGAAGCCATATAGTGCCTGCCCCGGTGTAGCATCCCTTCCCTTTTTTCTGCCCCTTTGATGCGGATCTGGAGCTATGTTCTCTCTGAGATTTTTTTCGTCCCACAAAATGTTTAAGAAGTGCAGGAACCTGTCCCTCCACCTAAAAACAGGGGTTTAAACTCTGAAGGGGCTGGAGCAAACGGTAGGTAGATTGAGTATCCACCAGAAAGACCATTACCTCAGGTAAATAACTTTTTCTTTCAGTGCCATAAACTCTGAATGATGCTTGTGCTAGATCCACCATCATGGACCGCATTCCGTTGCAGCCTTAGACTGGCCTTTGCTCGTCTTCACGAGACTAACCTGTCTTTGTGCTTGTGTGCTAGATCCAACTGCTTCCTTTAGTTCATCCTTTGGACCCTACGGTATGTGTAGGCCTCATGCCCAGATGTGCTTGCAGCAGACTGAGTCTGGCTGAGCAGAGCCTGGGCATCTGCCTGTGTGGCAGTGTTGAGTGGAGGTTTCTTTTGGATGGCTTCTGCTGTGCCCAGAGGCACCTCTGCACGTGCACTTCCTTCTTAGAGGGTCCCCTCGTGTATACGTCATCTCAGAGATGGTGTCTGGTGACTGCACGGTGGAGTGTGTGCTTTTGTAGGGGCTTCGTGCTGGGTGGGTGGCACACACTGCTTCAGGTGGTGTTCATGTTTTAAGGTTCTTGACATTCATCTGTGATGTATCTTTTTTCTTTCCTTTCTCTTGTGTCCGTTCGGTCCATTGTCGAGAGCAGGCCGGGTTTGGGGAGGTTGGTTGAAAATGATTCGATGTCGAGAATACATAAGAGGGTAAAAGGTAATATTGAGATGGAGCCTTTCTGGGGCGATGCAACAAGACCAGCTAGGTGCTTTTGTCGAAGCCTCCTTTAGTTTGATTGCAGAGGACCTGCCAGTGTGCCCAGATCAGATGGGTTGAAAAGGGGCTCCTTCTTTCTTCATGGAGGCGGAATAAGATTCAGGAAGACAAATCTTGTTTTGCTTCTCGCTGTCTTTTAAAGTATTCTTTTTGTGGAGCAATACTCGTTATTTTGATTGTTTTCAAGAACAAAGCGGACCTTTTGAGGAGGATCGCGTTTGGATTTTTAAGTCAATAAAGACTGGTTTCTGAGAGATCCGTTCCTGCCTCTGACAAAGGCTCGTGGACACTTATCTTTCCAAGCATGGCTCCTGCGTCCCTCTTCCAGCTGGAGCCCTCCAGCTCCCTTCTCTGGTGGGCTGATGTCACAAGTACAGCTCTTAACAGCTGGGATTTGTGATTTGAATCTTTTTCAGCATCGTCAGCAGCATCGTGCCCATGGGAAGCGGAGGGGGTGCAGAATCCAGGGAGTGGGGCGCATCGGGTTCCTGTTTCCTCGCCTTTGTCTTGATTCTTCATTTAGTTGAAAGCAACTTTCTCGTTTAACCATCGACGTCTCTGTTCAATTGGCCGATGAGCTATGAGTGTGACCAGTGGTCCAGCTCAGCCTCTGGTCATTCATAGGTCACTGAAAGGGGTGACATTAGGGTGGCTAATGGTGCTGCGTAGTCCAGGTGGGCGCGTGAGCCACCAGCTTCTGGAATCTAGTCTACAGATCACCTTGAGCTTTGAATGTTGGCCAACCGGCCAGACTTTCGTCGTCTGAACTCAACATATGGAGCACCTTCATTCAAATCATTCGTTTTATATATGTAACTTAGCAGCACGTTTTCCAAATTGTTTTGCAGTTTATAAATTAAATGATGCAAAATTAGAAAAAATTAGAAAGAAAAGAAAAAACAAGAAAATGTTAACTAGAAAATGGAAGCAGAAAAGACGGAGCAGAGCAGTCCAATGTTTGCAGCGGTGAACATAAAGAGTCATGGGTAATCTATTGAAAAGAATAAGAAGGTGCGGTGAACATGAAGAGTCATGGGTAATCTATTGAAAAGAATAAGAAGGTGCGGTGAACATGAAGAGTCATGGGTAATCTATTGAAAAGAATAAGAAGGTCCGGTGAACATGAAGAGTCATGGGCAATCTATTGAAAAGAATAAGAAGGTGCGAGTTCACGTCTTGTATTGTATTGTGTCAGATATTTGTATAGCACAAAACTGTCATCCTACGGGTATCCTGGTGCTTGAACTTCAGATAGTACGACAATTGAACAGATCCACATTGGCAGCAAAAGTTCTAAATATCCCCCCTAGGTAAAAGCCAGGTTTTCACAAGCTTTCTAAAACATGTTGAGTTAGCCTGTCTGATGGTCTGGGGAAGATCATTCCAGAGTCTTGCGGCGGCCACGCCAAAGGCTCTGCCCCCCATCCTAATTCTCTTAAAACCAGTAGTCTTTAGCAGGTTTATTTATTTATTTATTTAATGGTTTTATAAAGCGCGTAGTAACTCAAAGAGCATCCCAGCGCTGACCTGCTTCTCCAAGGGTTTCAGCCGTCTGATGAAATTATATCTGCGGGAAAAGGAGGGTCTTTAAGATTTTTCTGAACTGGAGGTAGTTCGGTTCTGTCCTGAGTCTTCGTGGTAGATAGTTCCAACATTTGGCCGTGTGAACCGAGAAGCGACGGCCACCGGTCTTGGCTTTTCTGACTCTAGGGACTACGATAAGATTTTCTACGTTAGACCGGAGGTCTCTCTCCGCTTTGTATGGGATTAGGAGTTCTTTAAGAGGGGGGGGGCGTTATTGTTGAGGGTTTTATGGGCCAGACAAAGGGCCTTGAAGACGACCCTTTCTCTGACTGGGAGCCAGTGGAGGGATTTAAGGGCCGGCCTGGCGGAGGATCTTCCTGGTGTGCCCGTGAGTAGGCGGGCGGCGGCGTTTTGGACTTTCTGCAGCGAGTTCAGGGTGGCTTCAGGGGCTCCCAAGTAGATGGCGTTACAGTAGTCTAATCTTGCCAGGATTAGACCCTGAATGATGAGCCTACTTGCGGTATCGGGGAGCAGGGGGAAGATCTTCCTGCAGGCTCTGAGTAGCCCAAAACATGTCCCTGCCGTTCTTTTAGTCTGGGTTTTAAAGCTCATGTCCTTCTCGATCCACACACCAAGGCTCTTGACCTCTTCCTTGGGTGCGGGAGGGTCACCTAGGCAACTAGGCCAAAGGTGAGATGGTAGAGAGGGCCCCTTGTGGCCCATCAAGAGGATCTCAGTCTTGGACCCATTCAGTTTCAGTGAGGAGAGATTCATCCATCGGTGGACTTCGGAGAGGCAGCTGTGGAGATCGGATGGGGCGTGGTGGGGGTGTGAAAGGGTTACGACCAGCTGAGTGTCGTCGGCGTAGTTAATAACTGACACGCCGAACGAGCTGACCCTCTTCTCCAGTGGGGCCATGTACACGTTGAATAGCGTAGGGCTCAAAGATGAGCCCTGCGGTACTCCACACCGGAGGGGGATGGTGGATGAGCAGCTGTCGTTTTCCCGCACCTGGAAGGAGCGCCCTGATGAGAAGGATTCTAGCCATTTCAAGGCCATACCCTTTAGTCCGATCTCTCCCAGTCGGTGGATTAGGGTGGGGTGGTCTACAGTGTCGAAGGCCGCACTGAGATCTAGGAGGATCACTGCCACTGATCCTCCTATGTCCAGAATGCTTCTGGCCTTCTCCACCGCTGCCAGGAGGGTGATGTCCGTGCCCTGACCTGGACGGAACCCTGTCTGGGAGACCGCTAAGAGGTTGTTGCTTTTCAGGTAAAGCGATAATTGCTTGTTTACCAGCTTCTCTGGGATCTTGCTGTTTCCAGGGAGAAGGGATATGGGCCTATAGTTGGCGAAGTCCTGCGGGTCTAAGGAGGGTTTTTTCAATAGACCTTTGACTGCTGCCGCTTTCCAGCTGGGGGGGACTATGCCCTCCGAGAGAGAGGAGTTGATCAGGGCCGTGAGGGGAGGGATGATGGTACTCAACACTTTTTTTAGGAAGCGGAGGGGTGCAGGGTCAAGGGGGGAGCCACTTTTGATTGAGGCCAGCGTTGCTCCTACTTCTTCCGTTGTTACGGGGCCAAAAGCGTCCAGGGAGGGTTGGGGGAGGGCTGGCAGCAGATGAGGATTGGTGGTGATGATGGTGAGATCCTGCTGTGTGTGGGCCTGTTCGGGGGGGGTATGGTAAGAAGAATTTTTTGAATCTTCTCGTCAAAGAAGGTGGCTAATTTGTTACATTTAATTTCAGCTTCTTTGGGATCGAGGGGTTTGAGTGGGGGATCAGGGGCGTGGAGGAGTTCTTTAAGAACTGAATAGGTTTCATGGGCCGAGCAGGCAGCGTTTTTAATTCTGTTCTCGTAGAAGCTAGTTTTGATGTTGCGGAGCTCTTTTTTGTAGGATTTTACAGCGGTGCGGAATGATTCTTTTTGTTCCTCGGTTTTTTCCTTCCTCCAGATACGTTCATTCCTTTTGCAAGCCTTACCCAGTAGGTTGAGTTCCGGGGTATACCAGGGTGAGGGATTGACTCTCTTGGTGTGTCTCAGAGAGTGGGTTTTAGGCAGAATGGCGTCGAGCGATTGGGTAATCCAGGTACTGAATTCTTTGTCCCCTACTAAGGTGTCATGGGGGGGGTGGGGAACGTTTTCTCTGAGTTTGGCTGCCCAGACGTCTGGTTCCAATTTCTGCCATCGTCTGGTATACGTTCTGGTTTTTGGGGGTGGAGGGGGCGGAGCGATGATGTCCCATACTAGGGGGACCAAAAAGTGGTCCGTCCAGGGAAGGGGGATATGGTCAAGGGTTCTCAGGTTGGGGATGTTGGAGAGAATAGGATCAAGCAGTTGCCCTCTTTCATGAGTGGCCTGTGGGTTTTTAAGGTCAAGGCCCATTGAGGTGAAATCCTGGAGTAGTTCACTGGCCTGCTTGTCATCCGGGTCCAAGAAATGTACATTTAGGTCTCCTAGTAGTAGGTAGTTAGTAGTGGACGTGCATTTGATGGAGGTCTGGTCAATAATTTTGTTCGGAAAGTCTCCTAGATTGCCTGGCGGACGATATACCAGCGTTCCTGACAACGAGGTGACAGGGGAGATTTGTATTGTATAGTGGCAGCTTTCGTATCCCTTGATGTTGCCATCGGATGTTCTACAGGTGAGGGTGTCTTTAAGAATTATCGCTAGTCCACCTCCCCTTCCCTCTGGTCTGTTCAGTGAGCACATGACGTACCCGGGGGGGAGTGCTAGAACGATGTCTGGGCCACTGCTGGAGGTAAGCCAGGTTTCTGTTAAAAACAGAATGTCTAAGGCATTGTTTGTGATTAAGAGGTTCACTTCGTGTGAGTGTTTCACGAGCGACCTGCAGTTAAGTAGGCCTAGGTGCAAGCCCTTGGGTGCCGTGTTCTGATTGGCGGGGTCGCAGAGGTCACAACCGGAGAATTGGGTGTCTCCATTCAAGATGCGCGAGCAGGAGGGTTGTTTGTTGGGGTTTAAGGCTAATAAGTCCGCGCGAGTGTAGGTCTGGTCGTTACGGGCTGCAGAGGGCAGAGTGGCTGGGCCTAGGGCCGGCTGGGCCCGGACGGGCCCAGACGGGCTTTCCTTTGGCGCGCCTTCGGCGCGCTGACGGCGCGTCCGGTGATTGCACATCCTTATAGGTGGGAAAGGGGGCGGGTGGGCGTGGCCTGAAGGTAGGCGTGGCCTCGATTCCTCGCCGTCAATGGCGGCAAAAATGTTTGTTTTTGCTTGGTTCGGTGCAGCGAAGGGGTCGCTGTTTAGGCGTATCTCGAGCCCGCTACGGAGGTGCCAGACGGGTGAGTGCGCTTTAAAATACAATTTATCAATTGGTGACACAAGAAAATACAATTTTTAAAAAAATAAGTCGTCTCCCGGCTTCCGCCTCAGGAGATTGCAGGGTTCTGATTTGTTTGCGCTGTTGGCAGCGTTTTATACTGTGGCGGGTGGGCGTGGCCTGAAGGTAGGCGTGGCTCTTCTAACAGCTCTTTGCTGTTAGAAGAGCAAAGCGGCCTTTTCGGATTATACCAAGTGAATCTTTCTCGTAGGGGAATAGGGCCCACACCATCTGCCGCTTTATACACAATACACAGGGATTTAAAACAGATTCTCTCTTTAATGGGCAACCAATGTAGATCTTTCAGGGCTCCGATCGTAGAGGCCCAGCGTTGAGCATTACAGTAGTCCAGTCTACTAAGAATTACACTCTGTACCACAAGTGAGCAAGTGTCCTTAGGCAGAAGCGGGAGGATCTGTCGTAACATCCGCAGCAACAAAAAGCATACATTGGCTGTTATATTTGCCTGGGTTTCCATTTGGAGACTACCCTCCATTTGAACCCCGAGATTGCGCACAGTTTTGGCAGGAAGCAGGGGGTCATCTGCTGGAGTGAGCTTAAACTCTGGCATTAACTATTGATGCAAGCTGGAGGATGGGCAAAAAAGCACCTTTGTTTTTCCCCCATTAAATTGAAAAGAATTTTGTCTGAGCCAGCCTACTGTCTGGCGCATACACTCTTGAAACTGGAAAACACCAGTTGGGTGTCATCCGCGTAGTTAACCAGGTCGGTGTCTTAAGACTTGATCAAAGCGAGTAAGGGGCATAAGTAGATATTAAAGAGGATGGGGCTTATCGCCGATCCCTGCGGAACCCCATAAGGTACTAAGGACTGGCTCGACTCATATGAAGGCAGAGACATTACCTGTTGTCTACCAGTTAGATACGATTGTATCCACTGCAGGACTCGTCCTTTTATCTCCGTAGTTTTTAATGTCTCCATCAGTACTGTATGGTTCACCATATCGAATGCATCCAACATATTTAGTAAAACTAGAACAGATAATTCTCCCTTGTCTGCTCGCATCTGTAGAATATCCATGACGGTGACCAAGGCAGTTTCAGTACTGTGGCCCGGGCGGAAGCCAAATTGATCCTTGTCTAATAGGAGATTATCTTCTAAGTGTCTAGACAAGGTTTTGCTAACTATTTTCTCCAAAATTGTATCAGGTATGGCAGAAGGGATATAGGTCTAAAGCTGGCTGGGCCAAGGGGATCAAGGGCGGGTTTCTTGAGCAAAGGATGACTACAGCCTTTTTCTATATTTCCGGGACCACTCCCTCTTCCAGAGATTGGTTGCAGATTAATCGCAGCCAGGGGAAGGTGTTTTCTAGATGTTTTCCAAATTCTATGAGGAAGGGGATCCCTGGGGGAGCCTGAGGTGATACTTTGAGCCAAATCATTAAACAGGTCCTTAGAAGGGGCCTGAACATTTTCCAGGCAGGTGACTGCTATAAGCTCTTCTCCTGGTCTATCAATCCGGTCATCCCAGTTGTTAATATTATTGGGGCCTAGCTCACCAACAATTTTACAGATTTTTTCTTCAAATGTACGGCAATCGTATCACAAAGTTTCTGTGAAGCAACCACCTTGTTGCTGGTACATGTTGGATGGGAGAGATTCTTCACAATATTTATTTCAAATCATTTTTATTGAAGTAGAAGAAAGCAAAAGAAACAGTACAATAATTCTTCCGTTACAGAGATGACTGATACATTTAGCGATGTAGAATTACACAAAAGCAAAGAATATGAAAATAAAGTAAGACATTGCTTGCTAAGTTGAGGTACAAGTACATATATAACGCTCAGTGTATGGATACAGAGGCAAGGGCCCTTAGGAGAACAAATAGAGCATTTCCCAAATACTACAGGGGGAACGTGACAGTACAACAGCGACTGCCTCAGGGAGGCTTATAGTGAAAAGAGGAGGCATCCAATGATTTCCACAGCTTCTTATTTGACGGCCTCCATGTAGATGCCTGAAGTGCCGGATTGCTAGCACCCCTCAGGAATGATAACCACTCCTGCCAGATTTTGAAGTGCACCTCATGCGCACTTTTCCACTTGCACAGAACCACCTTACAGGCCAATGTAAGCATTAAGTCCAGGAGCAGGCGGTCTTGATCATTTGACAGCTGCGGGTCAAGGGCTCCTAAGATCACATATACGAAGGACCGTGCAGGTTTGATCTTGAAAACGAAAGAGATGCAGTCGAATATTCTATCCCAATAAGCTCCTAGAGCAGGACAGTAAAACAACATGTGAGCAAGATCCCCTGTACCTGACTGGCAGTTCCAGCATGTTGATGAGTCTCTTAATTTACATTTAAAGAGTCTATCCGGAGTCCAGAACGCCCGGTTTATAAGCATATATTTTGTCTGGAATAGGATGGGAGATACTTTATGGGTAAGAGCAGCCTTATGGATTATTTCCCAATCAAAACATATTCCCGTTGGGTTCGGTTCAACCTCCCATTTCAATTCCACCTTTTTATGAGCTTTCGTGGGTAGAGGTAATAACAATTTATAAATATTAAAGAGTGCTTTAGTTCTGTTCGGGGCATGCAGAATAGAATTAGCGAAGAAATCTGCTTTGGTCTTGGCTATGCCTTCCTTATATCTGGCCTGAGCTAGTTTCAATTCCTTTCTGTCTGTCTCTGAATAATTCCTCCTCCATTTTCTCTCCGCCTTCTTACAACTAAGTCATAGTGATTTCAGTCCCTCACCAAACCATGGAGCAGAGTCTTTCTTCCTGTTTTTGAGTCTCTTTATTAACACTAAATTATCCAGAGAGCTACCTATAAAATTACAGTATTCCTGATAGTTTTTATCAACGGAGTTAGAGGGAACAAACAAATTTTGATTCAGCGGTATCCGGTATATCTTATTTTTAACTAGCTTAGCTCACTCTCTTCCCTGTCGGTAGGTAGTCCGACCATTATCGCTAATCTCTGGTCAGGGTATTAGCATATGGAAGCGAACTAGGGAATGATCCGACCAGCTTTGGGGCAATATGTCCACTATAATGGTGTCTGTCTGGTTGGCAAATAAGAGATCCAGCACCTGTCCTGCATGATGTGTCGGCTTTTGTACCAGTTGGCACAAATTACAGTTTTCACACGTTTGCCTCAGATCTCTCAGATGATTGCCTAGAGTCCCATTATCCCATAGGTTGAAATCCCCTAGTATGATTGTTCTAGAATGAGCTAGGGTCAGGTCGGTGATGACATCAAAAAATACTTGATACTGAGTGTCTGATCCAGGAGGTCTATAGCAGACCATACCCGTAACCAACCTCCCGTTAGTCTCCTGCAATAAGAAGTCCAGTAATTCTATCCCCATCTCTATCTCTAGGGGTGTAAAGTCCCTTTCTTCCTTACATAGCACCCCGACTCCTCCTCCTCTCCCCACCGCTCTAGGTTTGTGAAAAATTTTAAAACCTTCCGGGCAGACAAGGCCCAATTCTACCAGAGAATCTGTGCGAGTCCAAGTCTCTGAGGAATAGGGCATCTAAGTCCATATCCTCCACCATACTGGAGACCTCTATATGATGTTTTATCAGGGGTCGACAGTTCATCAGCCCGCAGTTTAAAAAGCTCTTATTATCCCTCGAAATTACTGGATATTTGGACTCTTTCCCCCCCAAACCTCCCCCAAACCCCCACCCCCGTATCCTCATCCCTCTTACCAATACTAAGCAAGCCCTCCCTAGAATAAATTATCCTACCTTGATCTGAATTAGATTGGGCAGCATAGCTGGCACTTGGCGCGACCGGTGCGTGGACGGGCGCAGACGGGCTTGACTCTGGTGCGCCCGCTGCGCGCTTGCATTTGGCAGTTTTAAATAGGCCTACAAACGCTAATGCGTTAATCAGCACTAGCGCGCGACCCCAAATGGCGCCCCAAAATCTGCAAAGAGCGTAGCCCCTCACTCAAGATGGCGACCAAGATTTTATGGAAGCACTAAATTCTCGCTAAGCAGCAAGTGGAGTATTTCAATTTTTAAATGCGGGTGTGCGGAACAAGACAGCCAAAAATGGTCAGTAAATCACAGAATTAAAAAGGTCAGTAAGCAATTTCCAACACTTCGTTTTTAAAAAAAGCAGCAACAGAGCAAATTACTAGCCACATTAATGTGACATTCAGCGTCTTGTTATTCCTTCGCAAAGGAGGAGTGAAGACAAAGCGATAAATATTTAGCTTCAGGCCATAAGCGGAATGGAAATCCCATAGTAGATGAAAACCAAGCTGGCAAGAAACTCCAAAGTCTGGCACTAGCGAGACACCCGTCCATTGAAGAACACAATAGCCAGTCAGCATAGCTCCTCTTGGTGATTGTGGGTGTGCCTTTTAGTGTGTCAAGTATTATGTTGATATTGTCTATGGCAACAATGTTGTTGTCCCTTTTATCCTTATCGTTCAAAGGTGAAAGGGAGCCATCCTCTGCCTATATTGGGACCTGAGCCATTCCTTACAGAAAGTAGCCCCCCTCACTATGTGTAGGAGCCCAGGCTGGACCTTATTGCAGCCACAGGAGACCCTGCCGCTAAGGACCATAGTAGGACGGTACATTGTCCCAGCTGCCGGTTCAACGACCAGGTGATAGAGTAGCGCAATGTCTGGTTGCACAGGATGGTGAAACATTCTCAGATGCCGGGTTGGACAGTCAGTTGAAGCGGGTTCAGGAAACGTCTATTTATGTCTCTGAAAGTGACTGTAGCTTGGACTTACTGGTTTGGGTTCAAGTGGACGCACAATACAAGGAGATACTCCATGGTGAATGACAGGTATCAATAGACAAAGATGGCTGCTTGTGAGCACGGTGGACTCACAACCTATACCAAAGAAATCAGTAACATTTGTCTCTAGAATCCTGTGGTATAACCAGTAAGCCAGATTCTACTCATGGTCGAATGCTGTTGGCTCTTTCTGAAGGGAAGTGGCTTGTGTATGCACACTCAGATCAGCGTCTTCGATGCCTTTGCTGGTTTCATAAGTGTCCCTTCTACTCTTTTAACAGAAGAGATATTGCATTCTGCTAGAAACAAAATAGAGTCAAAATTAATGGAGGCAGATACCCCCTGATGCGTGTTTTGAAATAAGTGCCATAGGCGTCATGAGCTGCTTGGCTTTAATTCCTTAATTGCCCGAGGCTTCTCTACCTCAAGGCAGTGAGATGTGTAAGAAGCATGGTAGTGAAACCCACAGGCATTCCACGTCAGTCTGTAAGAGAGAGACTCTGAGGCTCGAACGTCAGTCTGTAAGGGAGGCTCTCACGTCAGTCTGTAAGAGAGGCTCTGAGGCTCTCACGTCAGTCTGTAAGAGAGAGGCTCTGAGGCTCTCACGTCAGACTGTAAGAGGCTTTGAGGCTCTCACTTCAGTCTGTGAGAGGCTCTCACGTCAGTCTGTAAGAGAGGCTCTGAGGCTCTCACGTCAGTCTGTACGAGAGAGGCTCTGAGGCTCTCATGTCAGTCTGTAAGAGAGGCTCTGAGGCTCATGTCAGTCTGTAAGAGAGAGGCTCTCACGTCAGTCTGTAAAAGAGAGGCTGTGAGGCTCTCATGTCAGTCTGTAAGAGAGAGGCTCTATCGTCAGTCTGTAAGAGAGGCTCTGAGGCTCTTATGTCAGTCTGTAAGAGAGAGGCAGAGGTTCTCATGTCAGTCTGTAACAGTCTCTGAGGCTCTCACATCAGTCTGTAAGAGAGAGGCTCTATCATCAGTCTGTAAGTGGCTCTGAGGCTCTCACATCAGTCTGTAAGAGAGAGGCACAGGTTCTCATGTCAGTCTGTAAGAGAGGCTCTGAGGCTCTCGCGTCAGTCTGTAAAAGAGAGACTGTGAGGCTCTCATGTCAGTCTGTAAGAGAGAGGCTGTGAGGCTCTCATGTCAGTCTGTAAGAGAGAGGCTGTGAGGCTCTCATGTCAGTCTGTAAGAGAGAGGCTCTATTGTCAGTCTGTAAGAGAGGCTCTGAGGCTCTAACGTCAGAATGTAAGAGAGGCTCTGAAGGCTCTCACGTCAGTCCGCGCTTGGACTCCGATCAGCACCGAAGACACCGTCCGCATGATGAACTCCACCCACTCCGGATCTCTGACCGACCCCTGCCCTCACCACGTCTTCAACAAGGCCGACGCTGTCATCGCACCCCACCTGCGGGACATCATCAACACCTCCTTCGACACCGCCACCTTCCCGGAGAGCTGGAAGCACGCCGAACTCAGCGCCCTACTAAAGAAACCTACAGCGGACCCCACCGAACTCAAGAATTACCGCCCCATCTCGCTCCTCCCGTTTCCAGCCAAAGTCATCGAGAAGACCGTCAACAAACAGCTGGCCGCCTTCCTCGAGACGAATGGATCCCTCGACCCCTCACAATCTGGCTTCCGAGCCAACCACAGCACCGAGACCGCCCTCATCGCTGCCACCGATGACATCCCAGCCCTGATGGACAACGGAGAAACAGCGGCCCTCATCCTCCTAGACCTCTCCGCGGCATTCAACACTGTCTGCCACCGCACCTTAGTGCAGCGCCTCAGCAACGTCGGAATCCAGGTGAAGGCACTGGAATGGATCATCTCCTTCCTCGACGGAAGAACACAGAGAGTCCGTCTACCACCGTACAAGTCAGAGGCCACCGAAGTCATCTGCGGCGTCCCTCAAGGCTCCTCGCTGAGCCCCACCCTCTTCAACGTCTACATGAGCCCCCTCACGGCCATCGCACGCCAACACAACCTCAACATCATCTCCTACGCTGACGACACCCAGCTGATCCTCTCCCTGACCAACGACCCCGCCGCCGCCAGAGCCAACCTTCACGAAGGGATGAAAGACGTTGCCGAGTGGATGACGACCAGCCGCCTGAAACTGAATTCAGACAAGACGGAAGTCCTCATCCTGGGCCCCTCGCCCTCCGCCTGGGACGACTCCTGGTGGCCCCCCGCCCTGGGCACCGCACCCAAACCGACAGACCACGCACGCAACCTGGGCTTCATCCTGGACTCCTCCCTCACCATGACCAGACAAGTCAACGCCGTCTCCTCGTCATGCTTCAACATCCTGCGCATGCTACGGAAGATCTTCCGGTGGATCCCCACCGAGACCAGGAAGACGGTCACCCAGGCCCTCGTCACCAGCCGACTGGACTACGGCAACGCCCTCTACGCCGGAACCACCGCCAAGCTCCAGAAGAGACTCCAGCGGATCCAGAACGCCTCAGCCAGACTCATCCTCAACATCCCACGACACAGCCACATCTCCGGACATCTGAGAGACCTGCACTGGCTCCCCGTCAACAAAAGAATCACCTTCTGTCTCCTCACCCACGCACACAAAGCCCTACACGATCAAGGCCCGAGCTACCTCAACAACCGCATCAACTTTTACGCTCCCAACCGCCATCTCCGATCAGCCAGTCACGCCCTCGCCACCGTCCCCGCATCCGAAGAACGACAACAGGAGGAAGGTCCTTCTCCTACCTGGCCGCCAAGACCTGGATCTCCGGACATCTGAGAGACCTGCACTGGCTCCCTGTCAACAAAAGAATCACCTTCCGTCTCCTCACCCACGCACACAAAGCCCTACACGACCAAAGGCCCGAGCTACCTCAACAACCGCATCAACTTCTACGCTCCCAAACGCCATCTCCGATCAGCCAGTCACGCCCTCGCCGCCGTCCCCCGCATCCGAAGAACAACAACAGGAGGAAGGTCCTTCTCCTACCTGGCCGCCAAGACCTGGAACTCCCCCCCCCCCCCCCCCCCCCCCTCCCCAAGCGCCTTGAGACCCTCCGGGTAAGTAGTGCGCTCTATAAATGTCTTTGATTGATTGAGTCTGTAAGAGGCTCTCATGTCCGTCTGTAAGAGAGAGGCACAGTTTCTCATGTCAGTCTGTAAGAGGCTCTGAGGCTCTCACATCAGTCTGTAAGAGAGAGGCAGAGGTTCTCATGTCAGTTTGTAAGAGGCTCTGAGGCGCTCACGTCAGTCTGTAAGAGAGAGGCTCTGAAGGCTCTCATGTCAGTCTGTAAGAGAATGGCTCAGGTTCTCATGTCAGATGTCTTTCTAGGCACATGGTCTCCTGTGAACAGGACAAGTACATGCCACGATCGCCTGGCTCTGGGTGACCGACCCAAGGTTCTTCAGCCAACTCCCCACCCCTGAGAGCTTGATGGTGCAGGCTTTGACATCCCTTGGCATGTTCCCTTCCGCTCATCTGGATAGGTAATCCAAGAGGCAGGCACACTTGGGACAGCCTGGCATTGCGTAAGTGAACACCGCATGCATATTGGGCTGTTTGTCCCACTCCCTTTGGGAGACGGTTGTGCAAGTGCTGCCACAGGTCCCGGAGGAGGTCCAGCTGTACTCTCCCAGACAGTGAAGGATGGGAGACATGTAGCAAAATTCACCCTTAGATGTGGCCTAGACATGTCTGCCTCGCTGGGCAAAGTGGTTTAGTTGACTTTGGCCTTACAGCGCCATGCCTGGCTAAGAAAGTCTGACTTCTCGGGTGATGTCCAGGCTAATCTAATGGACATGCCCTTAGGAGAGAAGGATGACTCGGCCCTGGAGCGCTTCAAGGACTCTCATGCTACAGCCAGATCCATGGGCCTCTCAGTAATACCCCATAGCCAGTCTACCTTGCGCCCCTTTAGTGGCAGTGGAAGGGGTTTTCAGCCTTGCCAACAGTATTCCAGTCACCGTCCTGCGCAGACTTCCCAAGTTGTGAGAGGATGTGGACGGGGCTCATTCCGACCTCCGAGTGGAAGCCAGAAGTCCTCTGCCATCCAGCCCTTGGCAGCCACAGCCTCCAAGTGCTCCTCCAAGTGCTCCTTAGTTTGTAGTGGTTTGTGTCATGGGGTCTTGTGAGGATATTTAATTAAGGATTTTTTCTGCTACTTTCTGATTCCGAAGAACAAAGGGTTGGGACCCATTTTAGATCTTCTGACAGGTAATCTCTTCCTAAAAAAGGACGAGACCAAGATGCTTACATTGGCTCAGGTCTTGTCTGCCCTAGAACAAGGAAACTGGCTGGTAGCATCTGACTTGCTGGATGTGTATTTTCACATCCCCATCCTGCCGGGTCACAGACGTAACCTGCGATTCTAGGTAGGCCATGAGCATTTTCAGTTTACAGTGCAATCTTATGGCCTTACCAGCGTCCCTCGGCTGTTCATCAAGGTGATTGCTGTGGTTGCAGCTCATCTACGCAGGTTAGGGATTTCAGTCGTCCCCCCTACCTTGATGAATGGCTGTTGAAGACATCCTCGCCCCAGGCTGTCGTCTCCCACCTTCAGACTATGGCATCCCCTCCTGCAGGTGATAATTGTTGCTTATCCCTGTGATCTACAAGGTACACGCCTGCGGGTGATAATTGATGCTTATCCCTCCCATATACAAGGTACGCACCTGTGGGTGATCATTGATGCTTATCCCCGTCATCTACAAGGTGCGCCCCGTGGGTGATCATTGATGCTTATCCCCGTCATCTACAAGGAGTGCGGGTAATCAGTGATGCTTATCCCAACCATCTAAAAGGAGTGTGGGTAATCATTGATGCTTATCCCTATCATCTCCAAGGTGCGCAAGCCTGTGGGTGATCATTGATGCTTATCCCGGTCACCTACAAGGTGCGCACCTGTGGGTGATCATTGATGCTTATCCCTGTCATCGACAAGGTGCGCACCTGTGGGTGATCATTGATGCTTATCCCGGTCACCTACAAGGTGCGCACCTGTGGGTGATCATTGATGCTTATCCCGGTCATCTACAAGGTGCGCACCTGTGGGTGATCATTGATGCTTATCCCCGTCATCTACGAGGTCCGCACCTGTGGGTGATCATTGATGCTTATCCCCGTCATCTACGAGGTCCGCACCTGTGGGTGATCATTGATGCTTATCCCTGTCATCTACAAGGTGTGCGTCTGTGGGTGATCTTTGTTGCTTAGCCATGTCATTTACAAGGTGCGGGCTCTCACACAATAATTGGTGCTTAACCCTGTCATCTACAAGGAGTGCAGGGAATCATTGATGCTTATCCCTGTCATTTATAAGGTTTGCAACTGTCGGTGAGGGGGATCATTGGTGTTTATCTCCTTCATCTACAAGGTGCGTGCCCCCGGGTGATCCTTGTTGCCTATCCCTGTAATCTTCAAGGTGCCCGTCTGCGGGAGATCATTGGTGCTTATCCTTGTCATCCACAAGGTGCACGCCTCCTGGTGATCATTGATGCTTATCCCTGTCATCTACAAGGAGTGTGGGTAATCATTGATGCTTATCCCTGTCATCTACAAGGTGCGCGCCCGCAGGATGATCATTGATGCATATACCTGTCATCTACAAGGTGCGCGCCCGCGGATGATCATTGATACTTATCCCTGTCATCTACAAGGTGCGCGCCCGCAGGATGATCATTGATGCATATACCTGTCATCTACAAGGTGCGCGCCCGCGGATGATCATTGATACTTATCCCTGTCATCTACAAGGTGCTCTCCCGCAGGATGATCTTTGATGCATATACCTGTCATCTACAAGGTGCACGCCCGCAGGTGATCAGTGATGCTTATCTCCATCATCTACAAGGTGCACGCCCGCAGGTGATCAGTGATGCTTATCTCCATCATCTACAAGGTGCACGCCTCCTGGTGATCATTGGTGCTTATCCCTGTCATGTACAAGGTGCACGCGCCTCCTGGTGATCTTTGGTGCTTATCAGTCATCTACAAGGTGCGCGTCGGTTGGTGATCATTGGTGCTGATCAGTCATCTACAAGGTGCACGAGCCTCCTGGTGATTATTGATGCTTATCGTTGTCATCTACATGGTGCGCACCTGTGGGTGATCATTGGTGCTTAACCCTGTCATCTACAAGGTGCGCGCCGGTGGGTGATCATTGATTTTATCCCTGTCATCTACAAGGTGCACGAGCCTCCTGGTGATTATTGATGCTTGTCTTTGTCATCTACATGGTGCGCACCTGTGGGTGATCATTGGTGCTTAACCCTGTCATCTACAAGGTGCACGCCAGTAGGTGATCATTGATGCTTATCTTTGTCATCTACAAGGTGCACGCACCTGCTGGTGATCATTGATGCTTATCCCTGTCATCTACAAGGAGTGCGGGTAATCAGTGATGCTTATCCCAACCATTTACAAGGAGTGTGGGTGATCATTGGTGCTTATCCCTGTCATCTACAAGGTCCGCACCCATGGGTGATCATTGATGCTTATACCTGTCATCGACAAGGTCCGCACCTGCTGGTGATCATTGATGCTTATCCCTGTCATCTACAAGGAGTGCGGGTAATCATTGATGCTTCTCCCGGTCATCTACAAGGTGCGCGCCCGCGGATGATCATTGATGATTATCCCTGTCATCTACAAGGTGTGCGTCTGCGGGTGATCATTGATGATTATCCCTGTCATCTACAAGGTGTGCGTCTGTGGGTGATCTTTGGTGCTTAGCCCTGTCATTTACTAGATGTGGGCTCTCACACAATAATTGGTGATTAACCCGTTCATCCACAAGGAGTGCAGGGAATCATTGATGCTTATCCCTGTCATTTATAAGGTTCGAAGCTGTCGGTGAGGGGGATCATTGGAGTTTATCCCCTTCATCAACAAGGTGCGTGCCCCCGGGTGATCCTTGGTGCTTATCCCTCTCATCTACAAGGTGCGCGCCCCCGGGTGATCATTGATGCTTATCATTGTCATCTACAAGGAGTGCGGGTGAATTTTGATGCTTATCCCTGTCATCTAAAAGGTGCGCGCCCGCGGATGATCATTGATGCTTATCCCTGTCATCTACAAGGTGCGCGCCCACAGGATGATCATTGATGCTTATCCCTGTCATCTACAAGGTGTGCGTCTGCGGGTGATCATTGATGATTATCCCTGTCATCTACAAGGTGTGCGTCTGTGGGTGATCTTTGGTGCTTAGCCCTGTCATTTACTAGATGTGGGCTCTCACACAATAATTGGTGATTAACCCGTTCATCTACAAGGAGTGCAGGGAATCATTGATGCTTATCCCTGTCATTTATAAGGTTCGAAGCTGTCGGTGAGGGGGATCATTGGAGTTTATCCCCTTCATCAACAAGGTGCGTGCCCCCGGGTGATCCTTAGTGCTTATCCCTCTCATCTACAAGGTGCACACCTCCTGGTGATCATTGATGCTTATCATTGTCATCTACAAGGAGTGCGGGTGAATTTTGATGCTTATCCCTGTCATCTAAAAGGTGCGCGCCCGCGGATGATCATTGATGCTTATCCCTGTCATCTACAAGGTGCGCGCCCACAGGATGATCATTGATGCTTATCCCTGTCATCTACAAGGTGCGCTCCCCCGGGTAATCATTGATGCCTATTCCGGTCATTTACAAGGCCGACTGCGAGAGATCATTGGTGTTTATCCCTGTCATCTTCAAGTTGCCCGTCTGCGGGAGATCATTGGTGCTTATCCCCGTCATCCACAAGGTGCACGCCTCCTGATGATCATTGCTGCTTATCCTTGTCATCTACAAGGAGTGCGGGTGATCATTGTTGCTTATCCCTGTCATCTACAAGGTGGGCACCCAAGGCTGATCATTGGTACTTTGCCCTGTCATCTACAAGGTGCACGCCCGTAGGTGATCATTGATGCTTATCCCGGTCATCTACAAGGTGCACGCCCGTAGGTGATCATTGATGCTTATCTCTGTCATCTACAAGGTGCGCGCCCCCGGGTGCTCATTGATGCCTATCCCGGTCATTTACAAGGTGCCCGTCTGCTAGAGATTATTGGTGCTTATCCCTTTCATCTACAAGGTACCCGTTTGCGGAGGATCGTTGGAGCATATCCCGGTCATCTACAAGGTGCCCGTCTGCGGGAGATCATTGATGCTTATCCCCGTCATCTACAAGGTGCACACCCGCAGGTGATCATTGATACTTATCTCCGTCATCTACAAGGTGCCCGTCTGCAGGATATCATTGATGCTTATCCCTGTCATCCACCAGGTGCCCGTCTGCAGGATATCATTGATGCTTATCCCTGTCATCTACAAGGTGCACGCCCGCGGGTGATCATTGATGCTTATCCCTGTCATCTACAAGGTGCACGCCCCTGGGTGATCATTGATGCTTATCCCTGTCATCTACAAGGTGCACCCCAGTGGGTGAACATTAATGCTTATCCCTGTCATCTACAAGGTGTTCACCCACGGGTAAGCATTGTTGCTTATCCCTGTCATCTACAAGGTGCTTGTGCCTGCCGGTGATCATTGATGCTTATCCCTGTCATCTACAAGGAGTGCGGGTGATCATTCATGCTTATCCCTGTCATCTACAAGGTTTGTTCCCGCGGGTGATCATTGATGCTTATCCCTGTCAACTACAAGGTGGGCACCTGAGGCTGATCATTGGTGCTTTGCCCTGTCATCTAAAAGGTGCCCGTCTGCAGGAGATCATTGGTGCTTATCCCTGTCAACTATAAGGTGGGCACCCGAGGCTAATCATTGGAGCTTTGCCCTGTCATCTAAAAGGTGCCCGTCTGCAGGAGATCATTGGTGCTTATCCCTGTCAACTACAAGGTGGGCACCCGAGGCTGATCATTGGTGCTTTGCCATGTCATCTAAAAGGTGCGAGCCCGCGCGGGTGATCATTGGTGCTTATCCCCGTCATCGTCAAGGTGCCCGTCTGCGGGAGATCATTGATACTTATCCCGGTCATCTACAAGGTGGACCCCCGTGGGTAAACATTGATGCTTATCCCGGTCATCTACAAGGTGCGCGAGCCTGCGGGTAATCATTGATGCTTATCCCGGTCACCTACAAGGTGCGCACCTGTGGGTGATCATTGATGCTTATCCCTGTCATCTACAAGGTGCCCGTCTGCAGGAGATCATTGGTGTTTTGCTCTGTCATCTACAAGGTGTGCGCCTGTGGGGTATTATTGATGCTTATCCCTGTCATCTACAAGGTGGGCACCCAAGGCTGATCATTTGTGCTTTGCCCTGTCATCTACAAGGTGCACGCCCACAGGTGATCATTGATGCTTACACCTGTCATCTACAATGTGTGCTCATGCAAGTGTCTGTTCTCTACGCAGGGCACAAAGATGGTGATTTCTCTCCCTTTGTTCTTTCCAGGACTTCAAGTTCACCTCACATCCCTCAAAGCGCTTCAAGTATAGCTGTTTTCGTAGTAAGGCTCTGGTAGTTATTGGATGTTAGTACCAATTCCACAGCAGAGAAAGTGACCTATAAACCTCTTATGACGTTCCACGGGTACTCCCAGCCTTTATGTTGTAGTGCATCAAGTCATTAACGATAATGGGGTAAGCCAGTAACCTTCAGACCCTGGGTAGATATGCTAGCAAAAAAACAATATTTCTGTTGGGAATCACGTGTAAATAGTCTTGCGTACTAGATACGTATTATAACATTACATTGATCATTGAATGTTGTAGAATAACACACACAACACAACTCAATTCAGAGAACTTCCTTATAAAATGTATACTTTTTAGCAATGTAAGTAAATAACTGGCTGTCCAAAATGTAGGACTACAAGGGAACATGTGATGGGTGATGCTATTGGTGAATGGTCGTGCTCAGTGACATGGTGCTGTGCATAGGTGACATAAATAACACATTTACCTACAAGTATGAACTGTATTTTACAAGCGTGTCCAACATAAGATGCATAAAGCCCAACCAGATATAAATATTCCTTATTCTAGTTGGGGAGTTGCGTGGACAAGTTGAGCTGGCAACGTCGACGTTTCGACCCTAATAATTAGTGCAGATTAATAATCATCTGTGAGGGGTCTTCATCAAGACAAGGGAGGATGGGACAGACTAATGATTCAGGTGGCGTAGCACAATGATTCAATGCTACTGTCCGAAGGTGTCAGCCCACACCTTACACTCACATCAAGGGGGATTCTATATATCCTTGTGTTGCTTTCATCACCAACCGGTGGAATAAATAATGATGGGGGCGCCATCTATGCGATAACCGAAGTTGATAGCATTCAACGTAACGACGTCCTAGTTCGTCTGATTTCTTTGCAAAAGTGTAAAATTAAATTCTATAAGGAAGTTCTCCTCTGAATTGAGTTGTGTTGTGTTTTTCTAAAATATTCAATGATCAATGTAATGTTATAATTCGTATCTAGTACGCAAGACTATTTACACGTGATTCCCAACAGAACCATTGTTTTTTTGCTAATAATGGATCAAGTGACATTAGATTCATTGAGTGGAGACCAATTCTTCTCCATTAGAACAAAAAAGGTCTTCTGAATTGCAGATTTTGAGGACTAGATGTTACTCGATTTGGAAGGAGTTCCAGAAGGGGGGGCAGACACTGAGAATCCTTTGCCGTATTTGAGGCCACACCAAATATATAAGGGGTTTGCCCAAATCCTTCTTCACTTTCTGGGCTATAAATATACTAAAAACACAAAATGATATGGAGGAACAAATATCCCAAAAGTTCAAAATAGTGTACAATTAATTACTCCTATAAACTGGTTCAATGCCCCATCAAATTCACATGCATTTCAACAAGTCACATACATTCCTCATTTCAGGTCAAAAACATAATTTATTTCTTAATTTATACCTGGTGAGGACCACTAGTCTTTTTTTCTATTTAACCTTGATTAATAAAATCCAACAAAAATCTGTACACCATACACATACATATTTACAGAAAAACAAAAATAGTTGCTCTGTTAGACCCCCAAATTTTACACAAAAAGTGTCCATTCCTAAAATACCATGCGGTCCACTGTGAGGTAATCCATTACACGTTAGAAGTATCCTATCCACCTCAAGAGAAAGTTTTCTATGTGCAAGTCCGTTATTATGTTTTTATTCCATGTTCAACGGATTCCTCCTCCTTCGGTTGTCTGAGACCAGGCAGGAAGTGGTATTCTTAACTGAAGTGAGGAAGAAAAGTGTTTACTTTTTCCTGGTTGGTGGAGTTGGAGTCTACACTTTAAGAATGAGTCCTTCCTTTTAACATATTAGCTTAAAACAAACACCAAAAGTGATTCACCAGTCTCCACCCTCCATGTTGGCGCTACAGGCTCCCAGGTTTTGTCTGTCAGACAGAGGATGGTTTTATGGAGCAGGTTGACCTAGATAGAATTACAGCAAACAAGCCTGTATGAATGCCAGAAGTCCCAAAGAGCTGCATCTGATAAGTTGGCCATCCAGAATTGGCACCAAGGGGGCACTTAGTTGGCCTCAGTGGTTACTCAGAGATTTAGCCATTTTTAGTGGAAATGGTGCCAAACCTGTGAGTTGCTTTAAAATACGAGAGCCTTTATGGAATGGCTTTGCCAAAGGAAAACCACCAGAGTAGAATCAGAACCGGCCACTGCTGTGATCAGTTTGCTGTAGGTCCATCGAAAGCAGGACTGAAGATCCAAAATGGTGCCATGAGCCAGTGAGCGATCTGTGCATGCGTCGGCCATTGTCTGGCTAGCAGCAGGGCGTAGGTAGAGGATTGTTTCAGCGTGTGATGGAGTCTAAGGTGGTGGGCACCTGAAGAAAAGGGGTTAGGGAGCAGAAGGGAGCTCAGGGGGTGGAGGTGATGCATACAGTGGACTACTGGGCAGTTGTAGTCTCTGCAAGGTGTGAAGTGAAGCTCCTTGCTGAAGGTGGGAGGTCTTAGATGCAGGTTGTAAGCAAATGTCAGCGCTCCTAGAAATGACTCGCTTGAGCCATATCAAGTATGTCAGATTGATTCATGAATGACCTCGCCTGCTGGTGAGGGCTGTCGTCTTACCCATCTCAAAGGGAGCCATGTTACTGTCTATCGGTTCATGAAATGCTACGTTTGCCTGTTCTGCCCTCTTACTTTCACCACCTTTCTCTTCTTCAAAACCTTTATTGTATCTCCTATACTTAGCCTACCTTAGTTCTGTCCTCTTACTTTCATCACCTTTCTTCAAACCTTTATTTACATTCCGATACTCAGCCTACCTATTCATGACATTGATAGGACCGGCACTCTGTGGTGGCAACCTGAGTTTGAGAATGATGCATAAACTTTCAAATGAAGAGCCTGTTTATGACAAGTATTATATTAACCATTTGGAAAAGTGTCCACAGGTTAAAAATCGAAGACTTAACAAATAAAACTATTTAATTTAGATCCTTTGGAGAGTTACCGGCCTTGCTCGGGATGATACATTAACTTATAGAAAACATGTGTTAAGGCTGGTTCTGTAATACTCGTTAGGCATTTCACAATGCAGTGCTTCGTTTATTGTGTGCATTGAAATCCATCTCATAGTAGTTTTATCTTTCCTACTTCCCTTCGTATTTGATGCGTTGAATGCATTTTTTCACTACATCCAGTCCCTGTTTCTATTATAAATATACATAATTGTATTTCTGCTATGAGTGGCAGTACATTTGAGGTGTTAAACATATTGCCAAAAGGTTCCCTTTATCCCTTGTACCTAATCGTAAACCGGACCATCATTCTAAACGTTTCCCCTAATCCTAATTAGAATTTCATTTAATTACTTTAAATGTCATTATGATTAACCCCTGACCTAATTTTATTTAGATTCTTTTTTTTAATTAATCTCAAATAATCTCTTAATACAACATTAATCAATTCTCAACCTCAAACTAAAATAATGTTAATTATTTTTTTATAAATTAATCCTAATTCTCATCCTTTTTTCAATCTATTTAAGTACATTTAAAACATTAATCGAACATTAGTGCTATCCCTAACTTTTTAGGTTATTCAATTTCAATATCTGATATCAAAATAAATGTTTCGTCTCTTAAATTAATTCTTACCCTCTCTAAGTTAAGTGAAATAATTATAAATCTTACTGTAGTCTAAATGCAAACCCAAACCTCGTGTAATTAAGTACATACATTCATATCTTTATTTTATTATTTATTTTAATAATTGCTTTAACTGTAATTGTTACGGAATTACATTAAATATATTTAAAGTGATAAGTAACTTTGTTCTAACACTAACTCTTAATTTTAATTAAATGTTTTTAAATTAATACTAACCAAACTCCCAAATGAAACAAACGGAGACTGAATATAACCTAGCGTCATGTAATGTTTTCAACTCTACTACGAAATTATACTCGCCTTAAAAATCGCTTTCTTGATGCACGTGTTGAAGTGTTGGTATAATTTTGTAAGTACGTTGGAGTAAATGTGTTGCCGAAGTACGGCAGAGAACTCTGTCACTGTCAGACGTAAGTAAAGAGGGCAGAGGTATGATGGTGTTTGACCTGCGAGGTTTCCCGCCTGCTCCCCCCTACACACCCCTCCCCCCCCCACCCCCACTCCCCCGCCCCGTCAGGCTGCACTGGAATGTTTATAGGAGGTGGGGATTCGGTATCCAAGTGAACTGTCGTGTCTGCTTGCTGCTGCCTCTGCTGTCAATCATGTGTGTGATTTTTTTTGTCCGTTTTATGTAGTTATATTTCGAATTTTGAGCGCGCCACAGCGCCCAGAGAATCGCCTCAAGGCGCTATGAAGCGCAGCTCTTTGTATGGGTGCGGCTGGTATTTTATCTCTTCCTCCCGCTGCCAGTAACTTTCTTTCCGTTTCCTTCTCATTTTCCAGGCGGTGGGTGCGGTTGCTTTTTGGCCGAGAGTTCCCCCTTCAGGACCTGCTGGTGATCTGGGACGCCTTATTTGCCGACAGCATCACCCTCAATTTAGTCGACTACATTTTTGTAGCCATGCTGCTGTACATCAGAGACGCACGTGAGTACCTGCATGGATTTTGGGAAAAAATAAAAAAATGAGCGGGCCTTACATTGAGAAACGGCTACACAAGGCTGCAAGTGCCTTGAATCCTGTACTGCGATACCAAAGGGGATGATGGACGGAGCGCTTGAACAAATCAAACACTCACCCCCAGTCAACAGATCTGGGTTTAATCCATCACCATTCTTTAGCTCACTCTACCACCCAGTTCAGACATGGCTATATGCAAATCAGTTTGACCCTGTGCCTCATGGGAACAGTCCAGCCCGAACTGCCAAGCCATGCCTTCTCTGGACCGGAATAAAGCTTCCGAGGACCGGTTTCTGGCATTCCAGCCGGACCGGTTTCTGGCATTCCAGCCGTCTTCAGCCCAGCTTGCTTGAATCCAGTGGCAAAGTGAGCAAGGGACTCACGTCTGAGCATACCCATCCCACTCGGGGTGACAAATGCAAAAACCACAGGTGATGGACAGAATGCAGAACAATGTCATACATTCACCCCTGTCAACTGATCTGGGTTTAATCCATCACCGTTCTTTAGCCCACTCCGCCACTCCAGTTCAGACATGGCCATATGCAAATCAGTCTGACCCTGTGCCTCATGGGAACAGTCCAGCCCGATCTGCCAGGCCATGCCTTCCCTGGACCGAAAACAAACTTCCTGGGACCGGCTTCGGAGTAACACCCCTCATCGGCCTAGGATGCTTGTTTTCAGTCCAGGGAGGACCTGGCTTGGCAGTTCGGGCTGGACTGTTCCCATGAGGCACAGGGTCAGACTGATTTGCATAGGGCTGGTTTCAAACTGGAATGGCATGGGGAGCAAATAATCGATGGATTTAGGCACAGATCTCTGTACTGGGGTGAAGGTATGACATTGATCTGCATTCTGTCCATCACCTGTGGTTTTTGCAATTGAATCCTTTACTGGGCTGTAGAAAAAATCAATGCCGTGTTAGATGAGGTAGATGACTGAGGTGATCCCACCTTCTTATGGTTTGTAGTTAATGCTTCTACATGGAGAACCGTTGCCATGACTCAAGTACACACATGACTGTATGAGCTCCTCGCACCTGACATGTGACCGCATGATATCTGTGAACTCTGCGATACTCACTCAAGACATGCGACAGCCTGAGATCTCTGGAGTCCGAGAGATGCTCACTCTTGACATACCACAGACTGAGATCTCAGGACTCTGAGAGATACTCACTCTTGACATGTGACAGCCTGAGATCTCGGGACTCTGAGAGATACTCACTCCTGACATGTGACAGCCTGAGATCTCTGGAGTCCGAGAGATGCTCACTCTTGACATACCACAGACTGAGATCTCGGGACTCTGAGAGATACTCACTCTTGACATACCACAGACTGAGATCTCAGGACTCTGAGAGATACTCACTCCTAGCATGCAACAGCCTGGGATCTCTGGAGTCTGTAAGATACTCACTCTTGACATACCACAGCCTGAGATCTCTGGACTCGGAGAGATACTCACTACTATCATGCGACAGCCTGAGATCTGTAAACTCTGTGAGATATTCACGCCTGACCTGTGACATCTTGACATCTGTGTACTCAGTGATACTCACTCGTTAGTGAGTATCTCTGGACTCAGCCTGAGATCTCTGGACTCAATGAGATAGCTTACCTTCTGGGCCAACCTCCCAACTCTCGTCCTGTGAATAACCTCCCTACCGGCTACATTTGCCACCCTTAGAGGTCCCACCTGTAGGTGACATCAAGGGACATTCAGGGCCCCCTCCTTATGCCTCGACTGGAGACAGTCACAACACAGGGGCAGGTGAAAGGGTGCCCTGGGCTTTCGTCCATCAAACATGCCCCTCTGTGCTCTGAAGTCCTCTGTGTATCAAAGGTGTACGAGCGATAGAATATACTCCTAATGAACGCTGAAATCTGAAGGGAACACGCTGCACAAGAAAGCTGCTCAAGTATCCAATTATACCTGGTATGCCATCGAAGATACCACAGACAACGGGTTGTAATACATACCAGTGCCACAGGTAGAAATGTACCTTCTACAACACCCAGCTACAGATACAATGATGTCCTACCACATTTTCACCCAGCCCTGAAGAAGACCTTTTACATAGTGATGGTCCCACTTTCTAAGGTCGAAACGCATCGGCATTTCTTAGTGGCCCAGAGAAAAAGAAGACACTAAGGGACGCTGTTTGACTCAGCCAGTAGAGCCGGATTGATCGGACTCACAGAGCTAAAGCGCTAAACAGCCACTGGCCCCTATCAGGACCCTAATCATAGATATGTGCCTGGAACAGAGCAGGATCTAGTTGTGGCACGGTTAAAAGTAGGACACTTACCGTAAATCACAACTATGATATTTGGGGAAATTGTATCCACAATTGATCTATCTGTGTATTATTGTTCTTATGATATTTTGTCACTGTTTAGTATGTATGAACAGTTTTTAATGTTTATCACTGTAGAGTACATTTATGTAATGTATATACGTACTATGTGTGATGCCCATTTGAAAAATAGATGAGTTTTTTTCAATGTACTAGGTGAAGGGAACCTTAAACGCTATAAAGTTGTTTTTTTTTTACGAAGGGGGAGGGATAGCTTTCCCCTTTGGACTCCCTGCAACTACCGACACTTAATTTGAGGGCACCCTCTGCTCCTCAAACACAGAAGCCCTTCCGTCATCACATTGTACAGCCCATCAAGAGTGTTCGCTCTGCTGCCCTTCACCCCACAGTCCAGTTATTTAGTAGAAGAATCCACAAAATCTGCCCTTGGAAGGTGTGACTGCCTCTGGCTGCCCCTGAACTCCAGGAGATACTTCCTGGGTCAGACCAAACATAGTAATTAGGGCTTCCTTCATGGGGCATACTTCATCTGGTCAGCTACTTCAACAGCCAGTAAGGCATCTCTCCTTGCAGTTGGCATGCACCCCGACAGACTGGCACCCCAATCCCTCTCTGGAACTCTGTGACTACATAGGGACTTTATTGTTTCTCCCACCATCTTCAATGGACCCAGAGCCCCTGTCAGACCTCTAGTCCACCTTTTCGTGGCCCCGCTCATGAGACAAGGCCCCCAAGGCCAGGGTTATCTTCTCCCCCCCGACACTTGGCCCCCTCAGTGTCATCTTTACATTTCTCCTCGTGCTCCTGGGAGGTGGATGGTTGCATGCTGACTCCCTCCCAAGCTCTGAGAGGGGGGGGGGGGTTGCTGTCCCCTTTGAACTCGAGCTCAGCCTCCCCCTCCTGTCCTTCTCTTCGGTTCATGTTCATGCATAGGTGCAACTACAGGCACTTAATTTGAGGGCACCCTCTGCTCCTCACACGCAGAAGCAAACGCACCCCTCATACACCGACCCATTCAGAGCACTCCTAGGGAGCAGAGTGCGGCCTCCACAGACGCTCCTCGAGCGCTGTATGACGGCAAATACAATAAAGTTGAATGCCATGTTCTTTGTGGTCCTTTTTTTCAGGAGGGATCTGTATTGGTGGGATGGTTCAAGAGATCATTATAATACTGCGGCTGTTTTGTCGGTTCTACTTGCTGTGATCCACAGTGCCTGGTCCGAGGCGTTGCATTCAAATCTTCCTCCCTCTGTTCTCTGGCGTGTCAGGAAAAGGACCAAATACTGGAGAGCTTGAGCCTTGCATACTGCAGCCTTGTACAGAGCGCCATCTAGTGGCACGCCGGGGTACTGCGCGCGCAGGAGGCGTTCGCTCCCTTTAGTCTCCACCGTGAGGACCAGGGGGCGAGTGGGGAGATGCGGTGTTCATCATGTCCATAAAAGAGTCACCGCGGAGCCGCAGAGCGCTCCGAAACACGTTTAGCAATCACAGACCTCGCTTGCCTGGCTTTGAATACTTCAAGGGGGCTAGTTAGGGGGTCTAAGGAAGACACAGTGTGGAAGAACTTAAGTGACCACAGGCCGGTTTCTCCCGGACCCATCACATGTCGGGTAATGTAGGTAGCCAGCATGCTTTTGATGTGAATAGTGCTAATTTGCCTCTTTATAGCGCATACAAAGAGCAGTGAAGTTCACTTACACTCGGACCCCAGCCGCCCTGCAATCAGTCGCAGACGCGTTCTTTGTCTTTAACCCCAAACAGCGCTCCGCTGCATTTTGGCAAGGTTGGCGCTGTACAGGCACTAATGTGTACAATACATACATGCATGAGTCCACCCCGAGGAACCCACGCGATGGACCAAAAAAAAAATATTTTATTGATGGGGCGGACTGTGTTCTCTACGAATGGGTGGAAGCGTTGGCCTAACGGCTAGGGCGCTCGACCTCGGACTTGGGTTCGAGTCTCGGCAATGACGCTGAACCTCCTGTGATTCTAGGCATATCACTTAATCTCCCCGTGCCGAACAAAAATGAATGTGTCCTCATGTAAAGTAACTGGTGCTATGTAAAGCGCTCTGATACCCGCCTGCAGAGCCGGGACCTCGCGTGGTATAAATGCCCCGTTGTCGAGGACCCATGCCCGGCTGCCGCTCCGTCGTTCAGGGAGGGCACAGGAGGGCCCCGGCCGGGAGCGGTCTTCGTCCCCCGAGGGCTCTGTCTTCTCTGCCTTCTGTCTTCTGTCTTCTCTGCTCAAAGTGCCTGCCTAGAGCCTTGCTGCCCACACATGCCCCCTGGTATTAAGGCCTCTTTCAGGACATATTGATGGGGCGGGCAGTGACCAGCAGGCACAGCCCGGGCCCTCAGTGGGGGCACCGGGAAACGGAAATACTTAAGTGGCGCAGACGATAAATAGTAAATGTTGTCAGGCTGCTGTCAGGTGCTTTTGTTGTGCAAGCCCTCTGTCCTCGCACCTCCCTGGCAGCGGCGTGCCGTGGGTGTGCCAGGCTTTCCTGGTGCACGGCCTCGATGGTACCGCCTGACCCGGGCGCTGCGCTCCCTGCGAGGCCTCTGCCCTCCCTGCGAGCCCTCTCTGCCCCCTCGTTTCCGTTCACCCCCTCTTCTCTGTACACCCCTCTACTCCTCACGCCCCTCCTCTCCACGCGCATTCCTGGGCTGGAGCCGTGTTGTGCCTCTCTCTGGTTTCTGGGTCTGGGGGATTTGCCCGCGCAGAGCCGGATTAGTGGTCTCCGATGCCGCAGGCCAACGACAGATGCAGCGCTTTTGGCCGGGAAGAGGGCCCTGTACAAAAATATTTATGGTGCCCACCTGATCGTCTGCCCAGTGCCATCCGTGCCCATCTGATAGGAGGGCATGGTGCCGGCGCGCAAGCTGCTCCGAAGCCTGGCAGGCGCCCGTCGACAAAAGGCTTTACTTGCGCCTCTTGCAGAGGCCCCGGTCACGCCGTGGGTAGGCCCCCCGCCGCCGCCCCTGCTGGACCCCATGCGCCCTGACGCATGGCCTGCTCTCCCAGGCGGCGCACAGGCCGCCATACCCTGTCATGCAGACGGTGCGGGAGCTCGCCACCCAGGCCTTGCGGGCTGGCACAGCATGGGGCTGCCTGGGTGGCTTATGCTGGCCCAGGCTTTGTAGGCTGTCGTGTGTGATGCAGTTGTGGCTGTCGCTGGCCACCCAGGCCTTGTAGGCATGCAGGGGTGCCAGTAATGGGCACCCAGGCCTCGTAGACCGCCTCATGCTGTGACGTGGCAGTGGCTGGCCACCCAGCTTCGTAAGCATGCAGGGGTGCCAGTGGCTGGCCACCCAGCCTTGTAGGCATGCAGGGGTGCCAGTGGCTGGCCACCCAGCTTCGTAAGCATGCAGGGGTGCCAGTGGCTGGCCACCCAGCCTTGTAGGCATGCAGGGGTGCCAGTGGCTGGCCACCCAGGCCTTGTAGGCATGCAGGAATGCCCGTGGCTGGCAACCCACGCCTTGTAGGCATGCAGGAATGCCCGTGGCTGGCAACCCACGCCTTGTAGGCATGCAAGAATGCCCGTGGCTGGCAACCCACGACTTGTAGGCCGCCGCGTGTTGATGTGGCAGGGGCTGGCAACCCAGGCTTTGTATACCGCCGCATGTTGTGATGTGAGTACTTAGTTATGTGATTCTAAATCTCAGTTAGGTGTAAGCAGGTTTTGTAATTTGCTTACTAACTCATTTCTTTTTGAAGACATTAGTTAGTAAGCAAATTACAAAACCTTACACCTAACTGAGATTTATAATCACATAACTAAGTACTCTAATAAATCCCTTGAAGGCACTCTTTACCCGTTCATTAACTTTGCCCGAGCCCTCAAGGGTAGATTGGGTTGTCCACTACACCTATCAGCATGTTGTGATGTAGCTGGGGCTTGCCGCCCAGCCCTTGTAGGCCACCAAGAGTTGTGATGCAGGTATCTGTGTAGCTGGACACCAAAGCCTTGTGGAACGCCCTGTGTTTTGATATGGCAGGGCAGGCCACCCAGGCCTTGTAGGCCGCCGCATGTTGTGATGCAGGGGTGCCAGTGGTTGGCCACCCAAGCTTTGTAGCCTGCCATGTGTTATGACATGGTGGTGCTGGCCACCCAGGCTTTGCAGGCAGCCGCGTGTTATGTGGCAGGGGCAGGCCACCCAGGCCTTGTAGGCCGCCGCGTGTTGTGATGTGGTGGTGGCTAGCCATCCAGGAATTGTAAGCCGCCAGTATATGTTGTAATGCAGCGGTAGCTGGTGTTGGACACCCAGGCTTTGCAGGCCACCGGGTGTTATGATGCAGAAGTGCCAGTGGCTGGCCACCCAGGCCTTGTAGGCCGCCGCATGTTGTGATGCAGGGGTGCCAGTGGCTGGCCACCCAGTGTAGCCTGCCATGTGTTATGACATGGTGGTGCTGGCCACCCTGGCTTTGTAGGCTGCAGCGTGTTGTGATGTGGTGGTGGCTGTCCACCCAGGCCTTGTAGGCCGGTGTGTGTTGTGATGCAGCATTGTCTGGTGCAGGCCTATTAGGCTTTTTAGGCTACCACATGTTATGACCTGGTGGTGCTGGACACCCACACTTTGTAGGTTGCCACTTGTTATGAAATGGTGGTGCAGGCCACCCTGGCTTTGTAGGCTGCCACGTGTTGTGATGTGGTGGTGGTTGGACACCCAGGCCTTGTAGGTCGCTGCGTGTTGTGATGCAGAAGTGGCTGGCGCTGGCCACCCAGGCCATGTAGGTCGCTGCGTGTTGTGATGCAGCAGTGGCTGGTGCTGGCCACCCAGGCCATGTAGGTCGCTGCGTGTTGTGATGCAGCAGTGGCTGGTGCTGGCCACCCAGGCCATGTAGGTCGCTGCGTGTTGTGATGCAGCAGTGGCTGGTGCTGGCCACCCAGGCCTTGTAGTTTGCTGTGTGTTGTGATGCAGGGGTGCCAGTGGCTGGCCACCAAGGCTTTGTAGGCTGCCATGTGTTATGACATGGTGGTGTTGGCCACCCAGATTGTGCAGGCCGCTGCCTGTTGTGATGTGGCAGGGGCAGGCCTTGTAGGCCGCCGTATGTTGTGATGCAGCAGTGGCTGCTGCTGGCTACCCAGGCCATGTAGGCTGCCACTTGTTGTGATATGGTAGTGGCTGGTGCTGGGCTCCCTATATTATCTATCCCTACTGAACTCCGATATCTAACCATATTGTGCTCTTTACCCCACCTCTCCTCCCCCTCCCCCATCATCTGTGTATAACTGTTGGTTAAATCTCTGAAATGCTGCCCTTATTCCTTCTCGGTCCAAGACTATTCCTGACACGGGATCCCAGCTTTTACAAATTAGGGCTTGAGCTGTGTGCTGCCTAGTCCACACAGCCAGGAGTTGACCCACCCTCTCACTATATTCATAATGTTTGAGTTTCTGTGCTAAGCATTTATCGGAAGACTTTTTGGTTGAGAGACTCATTATCTCGGCTTTAGCCCCTGCTACTTTCAACTGAGCTGAATCTCAGTTTCCGTTCCTGAAGCAACTACTTCCGTCGCCTTGGCCTCTGCACGGGACATAATGCTATACTGTTTATCCAGATGTCTTTCTTTTTATTGGCGGATCCAACTAATACGAGCCTTCTCCCTTCGGACCTCAGCTTTAAAAGCATCCCAGATTATCCCTACGGTAGCCCTACCCACGTTTTCTGATATAAAAACTGGCATCCACTCCCGCATGTTTTCAAGGGATCGTTTAGCCGGCAGATATTAACTGTTGCGACCCGCAAGTTACTCATTCATAATGAAAAGACAGCCCAAGAACGTATTTAATATTTTTAGTTGCTTCTCACCACCACAGAGTTGTCCCCATCCACTTGAGAAAGCTCCCCACAGCCCACCCCACACAAACCCCTGCCTAAACTGCCTGAGACACCCCCTCCCCCCGCCCCATCTAACCCCACCCCCAACCCCCATGAATGAGCAAATAGGCCAGGGCTGACCCTGGTGATGCCACCCAGCCCACCCACCCCAAAGTGCCCCTGTGCTCCAGGCCTTGTGTAAAGATCAAACTGAATGGGGGAAAAAGAAAGTCAGTGATGAAATATCCTTCCGTTTAGGCCGGAGGAGAAAGAAACCCATTTCTTATACTGCAGTTATCGGCACACTCTTGAGGGGAAGCCTCCCTTCATCTTCTTTAGGTACTCCTGAGCCTTCATATCAGGCAAAAATAACTGCACCATCTCTTTGTAGATGAATTTGAGTTGGGCCAGGTTTAGTAAGTATGCCTTGCTGCTTGGAAGGGTGTGTTCAACTGACGTAATCTCCACCTCCTGTCCACTGTTACAATGCAGAAATCTGGGCGGACAAAGAATGTATGACCATCAAAAGTATGTTTCGCTTCTGGTCTTGCTATGTCAAATATGGCCTGCCGGAAGAAAAAGTTACCAACAAAAATCTAAGAATGCCCGAGGTCGTTCAGTTTGTCCTGCCACATTTTTTTTTCCTTTAACCTCATCGGGGAACAGTGCGCTCACTGTATTTCAGCATCCTAGGTCCACTGTGGTAGATCGGAGAAAGCTCCCTTCGGGAGTCCAACCATAAAGGATCTCAGGTCACTCCCTTCGATGTTTTCAGCTAAACCCAAAAACCTAAGATTATTCCGATGTTGTCGGTTCTCAGATTCCTTGAGTTTCCACATTACGTCTGTCATTTGCCTATCTTGCAACTCCTTATGCTTCTGCAGTTTACCTACTTCCCCCTCTAGTGCTCCAGCCCTTTCCTCGACAGCGGTCACTCTCTCCTTCATTCCTGAGCAGATTTTGCTAATCTTTCAAATTAAACATTGCAGTTTTTTTGTGGCTTGGTGGGCTCTGCGGTTATCCATCAGGGCTTCCCCTTGCATTTGTTTTAAAGTTGAATAAACATGATCGATAGAGCAGTGATCTTTAGGGACTTAGGAATTACTGGGGTCATCTTGAGCTATACGTTTTCCACCCCATCCTCATTGTCGATCTGGCTGGTGGCAGAATAGTCCCATCCTAGCTTGTGGGCGAGACTGATATCCGTGTCTTGGCCTGATATGCTTGTTTTGGTCTTCCTTCTTCATTTTTGGGTAGACAATTTGTCCTAATTGCCTGATGCTGAATGATGAACCCTCAATCCCAGACTCTTCCTCTGTAAGCACCACACCAGAGACTGAAAGCTTTGCGTCATTTGTTAATGAAAACCATTTCTCCCCTAGCTCCGGAGACCCCAGCATATTCTTTAAATATGGTTCTGGTAAAGCAGTCCCAAGCGGATCAGTATTTAGAAATGCCGGTAAAGGAGTACATTTTCTGATACCAATGCCCCTTGGAGATTTCCCTTCCTTCGGGGAGTCCTGAGGCTTGCTGCCCTCCCTTGAGTGAGTCATCTGCTGTGTCATCCAGTCCCGATATTATAGTCTTGTCTCCTTGTGGCAGAGCTCCTTCCTCTGACAGCATTGTATCTGTGGGTGGGGAGTGCGACTGAGCACCACCCGTCTCTCCCAGCTGCTCAGACTCAGAGGAGGCATTCCTTGCTGTGATCTCCATGGGAGGGAGTTTCACTCCAACAGTAGCGATAGCAGTAGCCGATGAAAAAGTGTCTGCTTTCGGTCGCTGCCTGGTACCGCCCGAATCTGCGGCGGCCTTACGATGTTCCTTTTGGATGTCCTGATCGGGCCCCCTTGCTGCCCAAGTGGCAGCCTCCGCCTGTTTCTTAGCAGAAACCCCTCGCTGGGGATGGATCAGTATTCGCCCTGCTGCTGCTCAGGTTACGGCAGCGTCCCTCGCAGCCTTGTTGATCTTGGTAGTAATTTCGGATTGGACAAACCATACTAGTCTCCTTCTCCAAGAGCCGGTCGTCGTCCTATCCTCCTGCAGAGCCACTGTGACCAAACCTCGTAGTCCTCAAAGCTGAGACCCGCTCCATCTCCATAGCCTTGCAGGATTTATAAGGCAAGCAACTTTTAACTTGTTCAGGCTGGGGCACTAGAGCACGTCTCGTGGCGGTCAAACAGCTGCCATCTTGCTCTTTCCGTGTCTTTCACCCACGCCTTGCAGACTCCAGCTGTCTCTACTCCCAGTCAACTGATGTTCCAGCCTTTGGTTCGCACTACTCACACTTTGTAAGCCCTAGCCATAAAGGGTCTTGAGTAATAATCTGGGCCATCTTGCTGATTTTGTTTGCTTCACTCAACTCACCCTCCTTGCCACCGTGGGTTTTGATGCAAGGGTGACCGGGCCTAGCCACCTAGACTCTCCCGATACAAACTCTCCCGCTTGGCTGTCACTGGTCTCGATTCCATGTTGTCTGAGTCTAGCCACCCAGGCTTCACAGGCCCAATCTGTCCGTCATGGGCGCTGCGAGTCATGAATCCACAGCAGATAAGACTGGTGACCCTGGTGATGTTGACTTCTCTCAGCTGACCCGCTTGGACACCTGTGTTATGAATCAGCAAACAGCTAGGCTGTTCACGAACATGTTGTAGGACTCCTTTTAATGGACCCTTCTATCATGAATCAACAGCAGCTAAACCGGGTCACCCATGTGTTGTATGACAACTCAACTGACCATCTTGGCCACCACATGTGTTCAAGCAGCAGCGTCTGACCCTGGTCACCCAGGTGCTTTATGACTCCACTCAACTGACCGTCTTGGCCACCACATGTGTTCAAGCAGCAGCGTCTGACCCTGGTCACCCAGGTGCTTTATGACTCCACTCAACTGACCGTCTTGGCCACCACATGTGTTCAAGCAGCAGCGTCTGACCCTGGTCACCCAGGTGCTTTATGACTCCACTCAACTGACCGTCTTGGCCACCACATGTGTTCAAGCAGCAGCGTCTGACCGTGGTCACCCAGGTGCTTTATGACTCCACTCAACTGACCGTCTTGGCCACCACATGTCTTGGCGTCTGAGCCTGGTCACCCAGGTGCTTTATGACTCCACTCAACTGACCGTCTTGGCCACCACATGTCTTGGTGTCTGAGCCTGGTCACCCAGGTGTTGCAGGACTCCTCTCAACGGACCCTCGTTCCACCCCTTGTCTTGAAGCAGCTTCGGAGCCTGGTCACCCAGCCTGGGCTCGCCAATGGTGAGACTTGCATGCACATGGCTAACAATGTGCTCATTACTTTTCTTTCGCTTTGAAAGTATAGATTTGTGTAATGTAAGACGCGTCGCCATGGTAGAGCAAAGAAAGTTCTTGGTAACAAGGCCATATTTTATGACAAAATGCTGAACTCTGGAAATCCCGGAGTCCTAACGTGAGGCATGTTGTGTCCAAAATAGCAGGCCGTCGTTATTCGCAGTGAATTCTCATTAGAGTTTTGACTGTGAGAGTCATAAACTAGATAGCTCAGTGGGTCAAGACTCTGCGGCAGACAACGACGTACATACCAACAGGACACTGGTTTGGATCTTCCGGGAGGGTGGCTTTATCGTTTCTTTTTCAAACCTCCATCTTTGAGTGCACAAGATGGCGCCTGCGCCCTAGGGAAGTGACGTCAGACGCCCAGTGACATGAGGTGACCCCTTGTCCCCACTCTTAGGCACTCAACAGCCTCCTATTCCCTACCGAATGCCACAAGCAGTAGGATACATTTATCTTGGTAATGAAATGAGTACCAGGATAGACAGGATGCCCAACTGGAAACTAAGATGGTAAGATGAAAGAAATTAGGGACTTTTTTGAGACTTCTAAATGTGTATAAACGTAAATTTCAGCATAAGAGTCTCAACTTCAATACTGCTGAACTGGTAGGAATTGGCTAAAATGAAGATGGTAATTATGCTATTCATTGATTTTTATTATTCCCATTTTCTGTAGCATAACCCTTCCTCTCTCAACTTATCAGCTGGCTTATTTGCTACTGGTGTACCACATCCTAAAACAAAGGAAGTGAGAAGGTGTACGCTGCCACTTGGCTGGCAAAAAGATCTATTTATCTATGTCCTAATGTACGTGCTACAGTTGTTTAGGGGATGTTGGCAAATGATGCAAGGGATGCAGAGAAGTATGGGAGGTTAAAACACAAACTGAGATTTGATTTTCTAATGAGCTGTTGATCATCACAATAAATCAGACTTTTTAGGTCCTAATATTATTTGCGCTGATTCTGGGTCTGGAAAGGGGGTGTTTCACATAGTGTTAAAAAGTATGTACATAGAGACAGAGCATATCTGCATGCCCATTAGATTCCCCATATTAGACTAATGTTCTGACTAATGTTCTGATTTGTTACCTTTGCCTCAAATTGTAAAGCACTCTGATATCCTTCGGGATCAAGTTTGGGCTATATAAAACTTTATAAATAAATATGTCACTGGTAGCGAGTGGAGACTGCCGGAAGTGAGCAGGGTTTTTAGTGTTGGCTTAATTTCGTCCCTGACACTACTTCGGTGACCCCCGAGTCCAGTGGTGGCAGCCGCAGTGCCAGGGGTACCAAAGGGCAAGCCGGTGGTATTAGTGGCTACCCCTTGCTACTCCTAGCTGACCTGACGTCTGTGGAGTGCTCACTGGTTCGGATAGGAATTTCGTCGTAACGCAAACACATTATTAATGCTCCTCACTGCCATCTCCTTGCAAAAACAGAAGGCGAAAAACCTAAATGCATATGGCCAATATCGGCAACATTCACCATCCACCCATGCAGGAATCTCTTAGCGAAATAACCAGACAAGACACATTCTTTGTGGAGAAACATTGCTGCAGGTTTATTACCATTACAAAGATGCCAAGATTGGTGGGTTTGCTTACAGGTGATCCCAAGGCAGGCAGCCCCTCGCCGCCTGCCACCTGATGAGCCAAATTACACCTGGGACCTGCCCAACGGTGCTTACCATGTTTTTGGGGCGGGAAGACCCCTCCCTCTGGTGGGCCAACAGCCCACTCCTTTTGCTCACGCCCCATAGGGAGACGGAGCCTGTCAGGCAACCCCCCGTTGCTCAGGTCCACAACTGACCGTAGGACTAACGGGGCGCCGTCGCTCCTCCAGGGTCCAACCAGAGGACCTCTCTGGGGATATTTGGCCTTTGCACCCTTGTTGTGCTCCTGCAGAGGATACCCATATATACCTTACAGCCTCTGGATCGCCCTTTAACTCCACTTGCAACACAAAAGAATACATTAGACAAACTCCCCCCCACCACGCCCTGCTTCACGCCGGGTATGCGTTAGGTTGGGAAACGGCGTCGGGGGTTGTGACAAAGGGCAAAGAGGGCGCCCAGTGGGCAGGGAAAGGTATATATACCTTCTCTCAATATCAAAGGAGAGAGTCAGGGAAATTTTACATATACTATGTGAGGTGGGAACTCCCGGTCCCCGGAACAGTTTACAAAAACAATGGAGGAGTATTCCCTCAAAAAGGGAGGCAGAGAAAAATTTCTCTGAGTCTAGGGTTAAGCGCTCGAGTCAGCACAATATGCCCCAACCCGTTGTCGGATAATGCATATCCTTATAGAAGACCCCTCACTCACCAACCTGGTTGGTGACATGCTTCATCATCAGGGTCCCACCCCATAGGCCGAATGCCCACAGGGTGTGCTGCGACACCTGACTACAGTGGAGCTGGTTAGTTTTTCTTTTATGTGTGCATAACTAGCAAAACGTGTATTAAAAAAGGGCCATAACTACTCACTTCAAGTATTTATTCTTGAGTGCTTGAACCCTTAAAAAAACAGTGTGGCACCTGTGCCTAATTAGGTAGGCTTTGGTGTCTTGAGAAGTATAGTGCGTTAAAAATAGCGAGGTGTGCTATGTGAGATGTGAAACTCTACAAAAACTACTGATAACTAGGCCTACATGTTTCAACCATTGAAGTGATTCTTTGGTTTTTGTCCGGACCGTGAATTTTGAACTGGGTGGTCCGCACACTCAAAGGCGCGTCCTGCCCTCGTTCAAATTGGAGACTGCAAATTGCGATCTCGTGTAAAAAAGGTGGTGTTTCTTCTTTACCTTTGCCGTTGCCCTGGCTAGCCTACACGCAAACACCCTCTCAGCTGGTATTACTCTGGCTGCAAAGTTGAGTTTCCCCAGCAGGCTTTGAATGGAACCCAGGGATGCCTTCTCCTGATCCAATAGTGACTGAATCTGGTTTGCCAAGTCCTGGACCTTGTCAGCTGGCAGCCTGGACTCTCCTTTTATGGTGTCAAGTTTGATCCCCAGGAATGTTAATACCTGCGCCGGACCCTCGGTTTTTCTTGGCACGAGTTGAACACCCAGATGACAAGCCAATTCTTCAAAGTTCTCCAGGGCTTCTCTGCAATCCTGCGTGCCCTCCCCCCCTATAAAAAGGAAGTCGTTGAGGTAGTGCTCGACGCCTACCTACCCGTAGCTTGCTTGCAGGGCCCACTGGAGGAAAGTGCTTAACGACTCAAAGTAGGCACAGGAAATCGCACAACCCATGGGCATGCATCTGTCGTAAAAGTACCTGTCATCCAGCCTGAAACCCAGCAGGTGTTGGCTGCACGGGTGGACTGGCAGCAAGCGAAAAGCCGATTTGATGTCTGCTTTTGCTAACCAAGCCCCCTTGCCCGCCTTCCTGACTAGGTCCAAAGCTACATCCAACGTACAATACGTGACCGAGCAAGATCCCTCCTCCCGCCCATGGTTGACAGACTCTCCTCCAGGGTAGGACAAGTGATGTATTAGTCTAAAAGACCCTGACACCTTCTTAGGCACCACCCCCAGAGGGGAGACAACAAAATTGTCCAACGAGGGCCACTGAAAAGGTCCCGCCACCCTGCCTAGGGCCCTCTCCTTTTCCACCTTTGCTCTGACTATTGCTGGTTGTTCCCTTGCGGACTTCAGATTGTCCGCCTCCCGACTCCCCAGTGCGCCCACATAGGGAATCCTGAAACCTTCGCTGAAGCCTTGCAGCTGTGGAAGGCTGTCCTGCTTATTTGGGCACCGTGTTAGGAGGGGCCCTTGATTGCTACCCTGGGAACTGGGGCAACATCCAGAGGTAGTGGGGGTGCTGCTGGTGTACACAATTGCTGACTTTGAGACAAAACGGTGCTGCTACTGGGGGTGGGGGGGTTGGGTACAGCCTGCCTGCCTTTGCCGGCGGGCTGTCTCTCCTGTTGAGCGTGACAATTGACCGCAGGGTGTGGCCCCCCACACGAGTCGCATGCATGCCGGAAGGGACGCGGCCAACCGGACCCCTGAGGGTCCGAAACACTGGAAGGCTGCCTCCTGTGCCCTCTTGTGGCCCTATGGTGGTCACCCTGTCCCCTGCGTGGACCCCGGGCAGCCGGCAGAGTTCAAACCAATGCTGAAAGTAACAGCAAAGGACTGGGGTTTGAAAGAGGGACCCTGGGTGCTCCGTGGGACGCCGAGGTGTGCGGGTCTGCACAGATTTGAAAGCATACGTGTAGCTTTCCAACGCCTAGCGCCTCCAATGGCTGCTAAATCCTAGGCGCTATACGAAGCACATGGAATTAATGACCTTACTGAATATCATTAGAGTGGTTGTGGATTAGTTTTGAGAAAGGCGCGGAGGCCTGTTGTGTAGCTTTGTCGACCATGAAACAATTACCCCTCGACAACACAATGCTCTTAGCAAGCTTGTAACCGAATTATTGGGTAATGGAAAATGGATCATGCATGCAAAACCAGGCAGCAAATTGTATTATTTATTAAGTTTTGTGTTCTCTTCGGAGGTACGTGAGAGCGTGATGAGCTCTAACCAAATAATGCAACACCCCCTGCTAACGCTCCGCACATGTATAATGTATGTGCACACATTGTATCTCCGTCTAAGTGACTTGTGGCCCCCGCTGCTGGCGTCTCCGGGCCGCACGTGGACACCAGTGGTGTGTGCGCCGGAAGAGCCCCCCCGGATGCAGAGCCATGGGGGGCTGAGAAGTGGACACAAAGCTGGGGGGCTACTACTCGACTCCTGCTTAGAGGGAGCGCAGAGCCAGCCTGCGGGGAACAGGCCGGCACGAGTTGTTTCTGAGGTGCTTCATACAGCGCCTGATGTTTCTACGCGCTATAAATAACAGGTGCTACTGTAAACCAATGTAAAGGCATTCGCAGGGCTTTAAGTGGGATGAAAAAACTGGGGGGGTCTCTCAAAGGGGCGTGGCCAGTGTAATTAGGGGCGTGGCTTTAAATAACTTACGCAATAAATCTGTGCTTAGCATAGTGTGCCGCCCGACTTGTAATTTGCTGTTTCCGTCATTGCATTCAGATATTTGATACAAGTAACATCATACTTACAATAAGTAAGTAATATTGGCTTTGTCAATGGTTATTACTTGCAGAAGATAATTAAGCTGCAACTATAGCTTGTATATAATATTGACAAAGCTTCCAATTAAATCCTTGGTGGCCCGAATGTTGCTGCTCTTGAGTTTCAGAAAGAGAAGGGAAATCCAGAAAGAAAATGACTCTTAAAGGATTTCCCTTCCCCCACAACGCTCCCCTGGCATAGCGTCATGCTGTAACTTCTCTACTACTGAGAAGTGAGCAGTTTGAGCAGCGCACATCCATGTGCCTGGTGCTGTCTCGAAACGGGTCTCTATCAGGCTTTGTTTTGAGCCATGGCACTTTTTTCCGAACTGCAGTGACAGCAAACAGCGGTCATTGCAGTCCGGGAAAAAAAACGGGCTGCCTGTGTCAGGGCTCAAAACAGAGCCCGATAGAGACCCGTTTCGAGGCCCCCAGAAAAAAACTGCCGGTGCTCAGACCCCTTGAGACCCGGCCCACTTAAAGCCCTGGGCATTCGGCCTCAGAAGGAGTTACCTTTGTGCGATTTCAGCCACAAGGTGTGCACTGCATGCGAGGTGCACAGCGAGTGCCAGGCCTTTGCTCCAGGGTAAGTGCACGGGCCCCCAGGCAGCCTTACAGTGAGGATGCCAGGGGCCCCGCAGTGCAGGGCACCACGCAAGGCTCCCTGGGCCTCCGGGTAGATGTGACGAGCAGTGACGGCCTATCACAAGGAAGCATTATAGTTGCCATAAAGATGTGAGTACCCAGCAAGGGGCGCGCCTTCACAGCCCTTTAATAACCACTCAAGAGGATGGATGGATGTAAAATGCTAGTGGGAGAAGCACACAAAACACAGTATAACAGCATTACAGCAGAAGACTCCTGGCTAGACACACTACACACTGTTCACAATCCTGAAACAAAAACAGCAGAGCACAGACCCGTGGTGAAGGTAGGCAAAGAAAGCGACCCCTGTCCACATCCGCAGAATAGAGCACAGCAGCACCCCTCACACCAGCATGGAGCCACTCTCACCCACCAGTGATAGCTACTGTTCGGGGTCAGGGCCCGCCGCCCCCTAATTCGATCACTGCCTAGAGCCACCCCTCAGAGCGCACTCGGCCTGTGATCGAGCGGAGCCCCGTCAGTTGAAGGCGCCGTCGCCTGCTCCGAGCCGACACTCGCAACCCAGGACAACACCCCTAAGGGAGAGCGGGCGACCCTCTAGGTTGAGATTTCTGGCTATTACATAAATTAGACCCTGGTTATGAGTTTTGCACTTAAAATTTCTGCTGCGGAAGGGTTCTGTTGTTCTCATATGCAGAGTCCCATCTGAAACACATGCTATCCTATAAGGAATGAGGAATAACCATGTGAATTCAGTTTCTGGTCTGATTCCAGCAGGGGTTCGCACACATTTTGTCAGGCCTTTCCTGGCCAGGCGTGCATGAAGAAGAGACTTCTGGCTGGGCCGGTCTTTTGCATATGCGAGCTGGGCTCACGCCCAGGGCGACGACCTCCAGGGGGCGCTGGAGATCCACGCAGCAGTCTCCCTCCGACTGAGGTCCAAAGATAAGTGTGGGGGCACCAAATAGGGTTTCCTGTTCGATGCTCTCTGAGCAGCGGCCAGCTGTGCCCCAGGGTGCTGTGTGCCCACGCATCTTGTAGTTCGATTTCTGCTGAAAATTCAGTCTAAATAACACTTACAATGCAACCCAAAATGAGGTCTGTTATGGAAACGACCAGGTGTCACCAGTGGGCTTGGGTTTCTGGACCAAAAATAATCAATCAAGCATGGTTTGTAAAGTGCGGCTCGTCGCTTGCGAGGGTCTCCAGGCGCTGTGAATCTGGCGGGAAAGGTTTTCAGTCGAACAGCCTCGCCTTGGGTCCTTTCCTTAAATCCAGCAGCAGGGATGAGGTATGGAGGGGAAGGTGGGGTCGCCCCAGGGCTTGGCAGCGAGTATGCGAAGGAGCGGCCTCCACAGGTGCTTCAAGAGAGGGGGGGGGGGCGAAGAAGAGGGAGCCGGAGGGCAGGTGTCTGGTGGGTTGGTGGAAGTTCAAGCGGTGTTTGATGTCTGCTGGTCCTTGGTTGTGCAGAGCTTTGTAGGCGTAGATTAGCAACTCTTCTGGATGGGGAGCCAGTGTGGGGGTGATGTGGAAGGTCGAGTCTGTCAGCTGAGTTCTGTATTGTCTGCAGTCTTTTCAGGAGGTATGTGGTGATTCCTGTGTAGACTCTAGCCAGCTGGTGACTAGGGCTTGAGTGATGGTTCTTCTCGTTTTGACTGGGAGCGGTTTGAAAATCTTATGGAGCAATTGAAGGGTGAAGAAGTAGGAGGATGAGACTGCGCTGAGCTGGTATTTCATGGTAAGCTTGCTGCCCAGCATGATGCCGAGGTTGCGGGCATGTTCTGTCGGAATAGGCGATGAACCAATTACGGAAGGCCACAATGAGTCGTTCCACACCGAGGTGTTCCTGAAGATCAGCACTTTTGTTTTGTCTGTGTTGAGCTTTAGGCAGTTGTCTTTCATCCAGCTGGGCGATGCTAGTCATACATCTGCGGAAGTTGTCCATGGTGGTGGAGGGGTCTTCTGATAGCATGGGGATGAGCTGGGTGTTGTCAGTGTAGGATATAATGTTTAGTCTGTGGGTTTTGACGATGTTGACCAGTGGGGTCACGTAGACGTTAAACAGTGTAGTTCTGAGGGACGCCACAGATGTTGTTATTGGGTTCTGAGGTGAACAGAGGTAGGCGGACTCTGTGTTCTTCCGTTGAGGAAGGAAGTGATCCAGTATAGGGCGTTTCCTTGGATTCCAACATGGTGCCTTCTCTTGATAAGTGTGGTGTGATTCAGTGTGAAATGTGGCAGAGTGGTTAAGGAGGATCAGGCTGCTGTTTTTCCCTGGTCCAGTAGGGTTCAGATATGGTCAGTTGCAGCAATCGGGCGGTTTCGGTGCTGTGGTTGGTGCGGAATTAGGATTGGAAAGTGTCCAGAAGGCTGTTGTTCTTCATGTATTCCGTAAGTTGGCGGTTGATGGCCTTTTTGAGGACCTTGGTTGAAAAGGGGAGCAGAGAGATGGGACTGTAGTTTTTGAGGTTGCTGGGTTAGGTGATTTTTTTGAGAAGGGGCTTGACTACTGCTTGTTTCGCTTCTTTGCGGAAGATGGATGTGTTGAGGACGTTGGTGAGCACATTGCTGATTATCTTGCTCCTGAGGTTGAAGGTGTAGTGGGCACAGGGGTCCCAGAGTGCTCCCGAGTGAATGGAGTTCATGATATCGGTGGTGTCTTGAGTGGTGAGCTGGTTCCAGGTGATTTGTGCGTGGGATCAGGACATGTGATTGTGTGTTGGTTGAGGATGTCCGCGGTGGTGGGTTGGGGTTCGAAGTTTTTGTAGATGCTTGTGATCTTGTCTTGGAAGAAGTTCACCAGAGTGTCGCAGAGTTCCTGGTTGGGGTGAGGCTGTTCTCTGTGGCTTAGGGGTTGGAGACTCTAAATTAAAATTGACCTGTGAGAGAACGCCTCCAAAGAGGCGTTCTCTCACAGGTTCTCTCACAGTTCAATTTTAATTCACTTATCACCATATCATAGTGCACTGCATTCTTTTCTCACACAATTCAATCGCTCACATCTGGACGTCTAATTAGGAGGGCAATATAGTGTTTCACTGATAACCCTCGAGAAAACATCCTCGGGCTCCCCTTTCCATCTGAAAGGGTTGTAGCCCTTAGTGCCACTCGTGTGACACAAAGAGGAGACCCAGATGATGAAGTATGTCACCATTGGTGAGTGATGGGAATCAGTCCTCTTAAATAGGACTTTCTTTGTTAGCGGCCTTGCTCAAGGAAGTTGGCGCATATTTTTTGTTCAAGATTTCTTGGTGTTCAATTGTTAATTTCAGACCCATGGATAGATTTGTTGTATAGGTGGTGTGAATGCGCCAGCATTAGAGTGGGATCAGGTCCAAGTGAAAAACACCAGGGAAATCCATCTAGTCTTATACCGTAATCGCTAACAAGCTGGTGTGATAATACACCCTCATTGAGCAGAAGGAACGGACGTGTGACAAACAAACCGCATGCCGACCATCACACAACTCTCTAACAATACTCACGATGGCTGCAAGGATGTTTTCACTCTAGCCTAGTGGGTAAATCTGTCTGTGAAAATGAGACCCAAACGATGAACCGCTGCCAGATGCACCACTAACTGCCACCGTATGCAATGGGTTATCACTTATCCATACCTGAGTGTGGGACACTCTCAAATGAAGTAACGCATTCCTCGTTTGAGACCGAAGGAAGAGTTAGTAACAGGACGCTCAGGCAGGAATCTGCGTTGCGACCAATGCTGTGTCTAGAGAATAAAAGTACCACCTCAAAAAATCGCCCAGAGATACATATACACGGACAGAAGTGGCACTGCATGCAAAAGGGCTTTCCTATCAAGTCTTTACTCGTTCATACTGAACGGCGGCGTCCATGTAATGCTATTGCATGTGAAGTCGGAGCCAACTGAAATAGACTGGAATGTGCCACAAACTGAGCCGCTTATCAGATCCAATGCTTTTCCTAATCACGATGAGCACCATCTTGAAGTGTATTAGCACCTACAATTTAACCCATATGACATTCATGGAAACAAGAACAAACCACATACAAACTACTGAGTTCTATCAAATCACAAGTGCGATCTGCCCAAATGCACGTGTATATAAAACCAGCTGAGTAAAGATCATGGGTGACTCTGACGGTGTTTAACCACTTCTAGGCAGACTAAACTTATGACTGTTTCTCTGCGGATAGCAACCTATGATTAACCACCAGTTTCAAGTTGTAGAAAACTCAATAAATCTGCAAACTTGGATTAAACCATCCCACTATACGTTACCTATGCAAATAGTAAATGTGGTTATTTATTTATTTATTTGTTTATTTATAGGCTTATATAGCACTGGACTCGACTCCCGAAGGAGTATCTCTGCGCTTTGTTCGCCCTACAGGTACAAGTGAGGTGCTTGCCAAATTGGAGACAAAGATGGAATCAGAACAAAAAGGTCTTTAGCATTTTTCTAAAGGCCAAGTGGCTGGTACACTGTCTGAGGGTGAGAGGCAATTTGTTCCAGAGGGTGGGACCTAAGAATGAGAGAGCTCTTCCACCCAGTCTTGCCCTCCTTATTGAGGGAACCTGAAGTAGGTATTGGTTGCTGGAGCGGAGAGTACGTACTGGTTTATATGGGACGAATTTCTCAGCCAAGTACGAGGGGCATGAGCCATAAATACTTTTGTGGATTATGCAGCAGGTTTTAAATTGGCACCGTGCCCGTATTGGTAGCCAGTGCAATTTATCCAGGAGAGAGCGTGAGTGAGTTCTCGGAGGTGCGTTGAGAACCAGCCCAGCAGCGGTGTTCTGGACCACCAGAAGCCTACCCAATGAGTTATCTGTGGATGATATCAGTAACCCATTGCAGTAGTCCAGGCGACTAAGCACTAGGGCCTGGACCAGAGTCTTTCTGGATGTATCCAGCAGCAAGGAAAACACTCGTCTAAGGAGTCCAATTACATGCAGGCAGGATCCTGCTGTTTTGTTGACCTGATCCTTGAGTGAAAGTCCCTGATCTAATCGAACTCCCAGGTTCTTTACAGTCTGCTTGGGACGGGGTCCAGGTCTAAGGGCCACCAGTCCGGTGACCACAACAGGGGTGCGTCTCCAAAGAACATGACCTCAGTCTTTCCTACATTGCATTGCAGGAAGTTTGAGGCCATCCATTGGGACACAGCCCTCATCCCATCAGAGAATTAGTGTTTAACAGCAGCTGTCAAGGTTTTAAAAGGAAAGAGCAGCTGGGTATCATCCGCGTAGGAGATGGGGATGAATCCATATGATCTCATAAGATCCGCTAAGGGGGCCACATACACATTGAAAAGCGTAGGGCTTAGGCATGAGCCCTGTGGTACCCCCTTAGTGAGCTCAATCGGGGCTGAGCGGAAGGTGCCCAGGTTGACACTCTGCGAGCGGCCTGATAAGAAACTCATCAGCCATGACCATGCCAGACCCCCAACCCCTATCTCTTTAAATCGACTGAGTAAGATTTCGTGCAATACCGTGTCGAAGGCCGCAGAGAGGTCCAACAGCACTAGAATCACAGAGCTCCCATTATCCTGTGACATTCTGATGGTATCTGTCACAGATAGGAGTGCTGATTCCGTGCTGTAGTTGGACCTAAATCCGGATTGGGAGCGGTCTAAACCACCAGATCGCTCAATGAACCTCGACAGGTGGGTGTTTGTGTTTTTCCATTATCTTACTCAGGTAGGGAAGAAGTGATATAGGGCGGAGGCAGTGTGCAGACTATAAAACATGGGTGAATATCTTGATCAATGTTGATATTATTATGATGATTATAGTGGGTGTCTACTGTATGAACATAGCATCCATAGGTGCCTAGTTTGAAAAAGTCATGGGGTAGAGCAGCATGTGTCATTGTACCTATGTTTGGTTGTAGTTGAAGAATGCAAATTTCAGGTTGAGTCTAGGCTCAAGGCTCAAACTGAGGAGATTCCATCATAGAAAATATCCCATCTCTCATTTATCATGGAGTCCTATGGGATTCATTGTGTCCAATTTCCTTATCCAATATATTTCGCGCTGGAGTAATTTTTTTGTGTTCTATTTATCCGCTGTCTTCTGTAATACCTCAATGATTTGGAACTTCATCTGTGCTTTGGAATGTCTGAGTTCAATCCAATGGGCTGCCAGGTTCGAATTAATATGATTGTTGCTAATTTTGCTCTTGTGCTCAAAGTCTAACCTTGATTTTCCTTTCTGTTTTGCCTACATACAGTGAGGCGAAAGGGCATTTGAAGGCATAAATTAAGTTGTTGGAGTTACAAACAGCTGAATGAGTCAACTTAATTTTCTCTCCTGTCCATGGATGCACTATCATGTTGCCAGTCGTTACCTTGTTGCAGTGAACACAGTTTAGACAGATTTTCGTTCCTTCACTCTATGATCCATCAATTAAGTTTTTTTGGACAGAATTTCTTCGAGATTGCGGGATCTGGGATATGTGAATTGTTGTTTCTTGTTGAAAAGACAGTGAAAATCAGGACTAGTTGTGTTTCCCACCGATAATGGATAACCTTTTTAATCATCTTTGATTTTGTCGAAAATGTAGACACAAAGACGATCCTGTCAGCAGAGTCTGTTTTTTTTGTCCAACAGTTTCTCTCTTCTGATGGACAACCGTTGGTATTCATGTTCCTCCAACAATTGCGTTATGTATCCTCTGTTTATGTAGCTTGGTCTGCCAACGTTGCTTTGCATATACAGATGTCCGAGGAAATTATCCTACTACTTAAAGGTTGTAAGGAAGGTAAATTTCGGACTAAGCTCGGCGGATGGAAACTTTGAAATAAGAGTTATTTCTATTTGTGGGTTTCTTGTAAACTGTCGTTTTTGTACCAGTTTCTGTCAATTCAATCCATACATCTAGAAATGCCAAGCCGGACTTACTGATGATCTGTGTACATTGAATCCTGGGATTCTTTAATCTAAATGTGTTGATGTTTTCCTTTAGGGTATCATCAGTGTTTTTCCACACCACAAAGATGTCATCAATATATCGACACTAACATAGTAAATTTTCTGTCCAATGGGGATTAGACAGAACATGATCATGTTCAAATTTGGCCATGCATGTATTGGCATAGGTCGAGGCCCATGCAAAACCGATTGAGGTCCCGCACAATTGGAGGCAGAATTGGTTGTTACATTCGAAGTAACTATGGTGTAGGCAAAAATGAAGCAATTCCAACAGAAAAACTTTATTTGCTCCTATCACAGGTTGTTGTAATAGTGCCATTCGATTGCTTCTAAACCCACCGAATGTGGAATGGAAGTATGTAAGGACACTACATAGGGCACACATTTTGAATGTGGTTCTGCAATAACTGATTGCCACAATTTTGATTTCTATATATAAAGTGATCATAGAATTGAATTTGAACATTGTTCTTTGTCAAAAAGTATTGATATAAATAACATGTGAATCCTTGGTGGCAGTGAAGGTGGTTCATAAGTTTAACTTTGAAACATGTAATATTGTTAAATTGGGTATATGTTTTTCTGCTTGTAGTGCACGCCTTGTCCAAGTTGTTTTGCAAAGACTTGGCCGTCTTTCGATTTAGACATCACGTGTTAGACAGCACCTAGAAGGCGCAGAACACTGATGTTCTCTCTCCTACCCAAGTGCCTGAAGAGTCCTATAATTAGGTGTGCTCAATCTACTTTTCACTCATTGAAAAGATGTGGCTAAAAGCTCATATCATTTCTCGATGTTGCTTTTACATTGGCTTCTTTTTTTTCGCACTACCTTGTGACTTTTCTTCTTTAAGATTGCCTTGTGTTTTCTCATATTTTCTGCGCCTCTTCTGTCGCAGCTGTTTCGGTGTTTAATGTTTTTTTTTATTTTTTCCAGTGATCTCCAGTAACTACCAGACTTGCCTGGGACTTCTCATGCACTACCCCCCTATCGGGGACGTGCACTCCCTCATCCTCCGAGCGCTGTTCCTCCGGGACCCAAAGGTAAGGAGCTGCCGGCTTTGTGGATGTCGGGCCGTGCGCGGACTCGGCGCAGAGTACAGCGAGGCAGGACCACGCAGGCCTCCAGTTAAATAGGGTTCTAGATAAGTTACACCAAAAGCAACAGAGTATCGAGCTCAAAAATAATGCACCTCTCCCTTGTCCCAAGTTAAATGATTCTTGAATCACGATCCTTAAGGTGTGCACTCACTATAGCACCCACTGCCCAGGTGTACGACCTTATGGCCTCATTGTAGCAAAAAGCTCAAATAGTGGTGCCCCGAACAGCCAATGATCTTGTAAAGAAGTCTAGATCAAGACTTGATATATTCCATATCTTCTTTGTTTTGCTTGTATACAAAAGAAACTCCAAACGTTACAGCAAACAGCCAACGTGTTTTGTTCACATGTGAACTTCTTCAGGGCTGTCACATAATAAATACAAAAATGACACTTAAATACAAATATACATAAAATTGAAAAACGTGGCAATACACTACCTTCAAGGTCAGAAAACAAACCAATGTTAGTGCCATAGTGTATAGACATAAATAACCACATAACATTCAATTTAAAAACATATTAAAACCATTATGCAAAGCTGCATCCAGGAGTAACAAACAAGGAAGTTATACGCATTGCCTGAGGGTTTTTTTGGGGGGGTATTCCTCATATACCATAATTGGAAGTCTTGATGGGAAACTGGCAACCTCAACGCATTTGGTCATCCTGATCCAGCCCTGGTTTTTGTCGGCAATGCAGGCCCCGATATGGGATTCCCCAGGGACCCCAGCTTGCCTTGACAATCAATTATCCCGGCCCTTGAGGTTGGCAGGGCTAGAATATTGGGGAGACCTACAGGAAGATGCACAGCTTTTAAGCTGGGAAGTGCTCTCCAATCTGACTGGGGGAACACTCACCAGATTTAAATATTATCAGCTATCAGGATGGTGGTCAACCAGAATTCAAGTCAACAATAATCCGAAATTTGATGCAGCGACCAGGCGTGGAAGGTGGAAGAGTCAAATCGCATACTGGTATTCAGCTATGCTTGAGGTTGAGGATGTTATTAATAAAGGACAAGGGAACCCACTAAGTAAGCAAGGTATCTGGGGTATCTGGGGTATCAATTAAGCAAAAGACAATGGTCCTTGGCAGTGAAAATAGCAACTTCAATAATTATAGGCCACAATATGCACTATAATAAACAAAAAGTCCAGCCGGACTTTGGGATTTATTCAATATTTAAATATGTTAGATCAGACGAAACAACAATGAAACAGTGGGACACAGTCCTGCATCCAGCATGCTACACATACATTAGACAGTACATATAATTAGGGTATTTCAGGCATATAAAGAAACAGGAGCAAAAAGGAAATTTACAGTGCATTTGTTTCACATATGTGGGAAACACATGGTTTTTGGCACATAATAGTGCACTAGTGTTTAAACCACATATTGTGTCGACGGCGTTTCGATCCAGTTAATAATAATGGATCATCATCAGAACATTCATTGCTTGCCTGAATTAAAAGCGTGGGCGCGAGGTCTAACGGAGTGGAGGGTGAGCCGGCTTCGCGATCTGGAGCCGTGCGGTGATGGGATTGAGCGAGCTGATGAGACAATTCGTCTGCCCAATAGATAAGATGCCTCTTAACTGCGGTTATCAAGTGGCCATAGAGGGGTAGGCCTACAACACGTACTGTTAGAAAGGGAGCAGACACGGGCACATTGTGCCTCACAATGGAGTTAGTCTGGAACCCAATGGTGCTGAGGGGAAGCGCGTTTCCGGTGTTTAGTCTGGTATTGCTTGCAGTTATGAGGAACAGGAGGGGTACCTATGAACTTGCGATTATGGCTCCTGCTATGGAGCGCGGTAGCCTGTGATAGGGCTCCTCGGGTTCACAATGGAACACCAAACAACGTCCCGGTGCACTGTCGCGCCGTTGAGGATTTGACAGAGCCAGAGATACAAAAAATTTGGAGCAACATCGCAATTCTGAATAGTAGAAACCTCAAGGACTTGTGGTTTGATTCTTTTACCATCCTGCAATCAGTAGTCAAGCCTGCAACGCTAAAAAGAAATCATTTGTACACCATGTATAGGGTTTATATAACCCCGAAAAAAATGGCTAAAATCACCAACTCAGAATACCATTGTCCGAGATGTAGGTACCCCAATGCGGACGAAGTCCATATGTTCGCTGACTGCCCAGAAATAAGACTACTGGACAAAAATTTGAGACTTCTTGGAAGACGTCCTTCAACTGTCCCTGGTGGTAAATACAAGTACCATACTATCTGTTCTGTGCATAGATTACAATTTAAATGATCCCCCTACAAAATTAGTGTTCTATGTTATGCTCCTTGCAAGGCTCGAAATTTGTAGAGCCTGGAAGGACCCAGCCCCCCCCTCCCCCTCCCCCCACCCCCCCCCCCCGCCCCCTAATCCGAACTGTCTGAGGCATATTATCCTTACCAGCAAATCAGACATGGCATGCGAACCCACAAGTTTGGTTAAAATCTGGGCGGCCCTTGTGACATGGCAAGACGGATGATTGGTTTTCCAATGATTTATCTGGGGCCTTGCTGGCTCCCTTGACTTCAAAGTAGCACGGGGCGCCAACTAGAGTGTGAAACGGAGTAGAGCTGGGAAAGCAGTGGCTACTTGAGGGATCAGGCCTTAATTTTTTTCGATCAATCTTTTATGACTCTAATTTTGAACAAAATGTTATTATTCACTATTAGTGTAATAAAGAATAAATTGCAATTTGCTGGAATATGACCCGCCTCGATAGCGGAGGTAAGTAAAGGGTTATTTTAAATGTATGTTGTGTGCGTGCTCGTGGGTGAGTGTTTAAGGGAGAGCGAGTGTGTGTGTAAATGTGTGTGTATGTTAAGCATGTGTGAGTGAAAGTAAACGTTAAATGGCGTGTGATGTCATTTCCACTACCATTTGCATTTTTATGAATTGACGTTCACGGGTCAGGTTTACGCTTCCCGCGGTTCTTGTTTTGAAAAAGGGTGAAAATTGGCTTTGAAAAGCACTCGTCGGTGTGAGCAGTTATTCCCCATTTTGGAAGGGGAAAGCTTGTCGTGTCTGTCCTTAGCAGCAGAGATGCTTAATCGCAGTCCCCCGGCGCCGCCCCTTAAACAGCGGCCACCTCACAAGGTTTGAGTCGGGTGGGGGGGGGGGGGGGAGGGGGGATGCGGGTGGGCGCAGGCCGCGTGAACCCTTACTAGCGGGAGGAGGGGGGCCGTGCGGCCGTCTGTCTTCCTTTGACCATCAGCAAAAGTTTCATGATTCTGGGGCTAGTTTTTTTCTTTAGTTTGTGTTGATGAATAAAAAAATTAACTTTAAAACGCAATTAGAAAGAAAAGTCATAGAAAATGTGAACATATTGTGTTCCCTAAACCAGCAGATGTTTCCCGCCTCCCGGAGGCTGCGGAGCCCGGGATGGGGAGGCGCAGAACTGTTCTTCGAAGTTAACTGTGAATTTTACAAGTCGGATTTTACCCTTTAGCAAATAAAAATTCTAATACAGCTCCATAATCAAGGTAATTGTCATCTTTCTGCGCCTCCCCCTGTGTCGGTGTGTTCTGAAATGTTAACCTTATCACAATGAATAATTCCGATGCGGCGCCGAGGCGGTGCGAGGGACATTACGGCTCAGGCGAGGCGCAGCACGCCTCCCCGGGAAGGAACCAGGCGCCTTCATAAGTCTCCAGAATGGGCCCCGCTGACGAGCGCCGCGCGGACCCGTCACTGCCGCGGCGAGGCGCTTTCTCAGGCTGGCATGTTTACAAATGGGCCGCTTAACACATGCTCGTGTTTGTGTAGCTGCGAAGCAGCCGGCCCCCCTCCAGCCCCCTCTCTCCGCCCGGCCTCTGGCCCTCCAGAGAGACTCCTGCCCCCTCTCTCCGCCCCAGCCTCTGGCCCTCCAGAGAGACTCCTGCCCCCTCTCTCCGCCCCGGCCTCTGCCCCTCCAGGGAGACTCCTGCCCCCTCTCTCAGCCCCGGCCTCTGCCCCTCCAGGGAGACTCCTGCCCCCTCTCTCAGCCCCGGCCTCTGCCCCTCCAGAGTGACTCCTGTCCCCTCTCTCTGCCCCAGCCCACCGGCCTCTGCCCCTCCAGGTAGACTCCTGCCCCCTCTCTCTCAGCCCCGGCCTCTGGCCCTCCAGGGAGACTCCTGCCCCCTCTCTCAGCCCCGGCCTCTGACCCTCCAGAGTGACTCCTGCCCCCTCTCTCCGCCCCAGCCCACCGGCCTCTGGCCCTCCAGAGTGACTCCTGCCCCCTCTCTCCGCCCCAGCCCACCGGCCTCTGTCCCTCAAGAGAGACTCCTGCCCCCTCTCTCCACCCCAGCCATCCGGCCTCTGGCCCTCCAGAGTGACTCCTGCCCCCTCTCTCCGCCCCAGCCCACTGGCCTCTGGCCCTCCAGAGTGACTCCTGGCCCCTCTCTCTGCCCCAGCCCACCGGCCTCTGGCCCTCCAGAGAGACTCCTACCCCCTCCCTCCGCCCCAGTACACCGGCCTCTGGCCCTCCAGGGTGACTCCTGCCCCCTCTCTCCGCCCCAGCCCACCGGCCTCTGGCCCTCCAGGGTGACTCCTGCCCCCTCTCTCCGCCCCAGCCCACCGGCCACTGCCCTCCAGAGTGACTCCTGCCCCCTCTCTCCGCCCCAGCCCACAGGCCTCTGGCCCTCCAGAGTGACTCCTGCCCCCTCTCTCCACCTCAGCCCACCGGCCTCTGGTCCTCCAGAATGACTCCTGCCCCCTCTCTCCGCCCCAGCCCACCGGCCTCTGGCCCTCCAGAGTGACTCCTGCCCCCTCTCTCCGCCCCAGCCCACCGGCCTCTGGCCCTCCAGGGTGACACGTGAAGGCCCCATGAGGCCAGCGTGTGGTCCGCCTTGAGGAGAGGTGGGTCATCTCTGTGCCACCCCTGTCTGCTTATACCTTCTGAGAGAGTACGTATACTGTACAGGTGAGTCTGGCGGGGGTCTCTCGGGATACTGTGGTCCCCCTTTACAGGTGAGTCTGGAGTGAGTCTCTCCTCAGGATGCTGAGGTGAGGCCTCTAGGCGGGGATGGAGTATTTGTCTCCTCGGAATACTGGGGTCTCTCCCCAAAGGAGAGTATGGAGTGGGTGTCTCCTCAGAATGCTGGGGCCCCACTCTATAGGTAAAACCGCAGTGGTTGTCTCCTCAGATTTTTGTGGTCCAACCCCACTCGACTCCAAACAAACTCTACCGCGAGTGTTCAGACCCTTCAGCGTCAGCTGGTAAAACATTGTTTGTGATCGGATCTGCCTTTGGTGCCCATGAACCCTGTCCTGAGTGGGAGTGCCACTCTGTAACCAGACCACACAGGTGACGCGCAGTGTATTCTGGGAGTCAGCAAGCCCCAGGAATGTGGACACTCTAATGCCAACGCTGCATGCATGGGTACGCTACACCCGGCCCTATTGGTGATCAGTATTCTTTTTAGGTCGAGTATTTATACTCGAACCTATTACACCTATCATTTATAAGTCCAAATTTACTTGCACTTTTGAACCCACTAATGTAGCATATAGTGAATGTGCACTTTTCAAGATAAAGGTCTCTGACACCTACACCCTATCAGGGCTCCTTGTCTACCACCCCCCAGGAACACTTCACTGGATCACCTCATTCCCATAAAATGTTCTAGGCCTAAGCGAGGCTATTCTCACCCCTGAAACTCGGAGGCTCTTGCTGATACCAAAAACAATGTAAACGGTTAGAACATATTTGGAGACGCTCGTATGATCCTCTGGCCAAAAGCGAGTTTAGGCTGGCCACTAAGGCATATCATAAACTTATTAAAAAAAATAAAGCCACATATTATACTGACCTGATCACCGCTAGTACCAACCGTTCCAAAACTATCTTCTCCCTGGTAAAAGAATTGACTAAGGCCCCGGATGGTATAGGCAACCCGATAGTGTCAGATGCACAGTGTGAGGAATTATCTTGTTTCTTCATTAAAAAGGTCAAAGGGATATATGACCTATCACAACCAGACGGCCCCTTGGGGTTCCCTAATCCTACTAGTGATCAAGCTATTCTCCCTTACTCCCTCTTAACCATTCCATCTCTAGAGTGGACAGGGATGGAACACCTTACACTAAGAGTAAAATCAGGATCCCCATATGACCCTATTAAACCCAAACTGTTTAGATCTCTTCGTGAGTCCGCCTTACAGGCAGGACGGGAGCTGATTAATAAGTCATTTCAGCTAGCCTCCATCCCTAAATCATGGAAGCATGCCAAAGTAGTGCCCCTCTTGAAGAAACCATCACTTGATCCCTCTCGGCCTGATAGCTTCCGTCCCATCTCACTGCTTCCCTACCTTGCAAAAGTGGCAGAAGCACATGTCAATCACACTTTTACTGTCTATCTAGAGTCCAACGGGATCCTAGATGAGTCCCAAAATGGCTTCCGTGCGAACTACAGCACGGAGTCTGCCTTGCTAACAGTTACAGAACATCTAAAAGCTTCACTGGATATGGGCACAACCTCTATTTTGATTCTGCTGGATTTGAGTGCGGCTTTTGACACGGTCTCCCACAAGATACAGCTCGAGAGACTGTGGGAGATCGGAGTCAGGGAAACGGCCCTGGACTGGTTCGCGTCATTTCTATCTGACCGTTCCTTCCAGGTGCACTCCCCTCCGTACTCATCCAGCAGGCTCCCCCTTGAATGTGCGGTGCCTCAGGGGTCTGCGCTCAGCCCCACATTGTTTAATGTGTACGTCCGCCCCCTGGCCGTGATGGCCCGGGAACGTAGAATACAACTAATATCATATACGGACGATACACAACTTATTTTTAATTTCTCCAATAACAATGTGATTGATCAAATGAAGTTCCAAGAAGACATGCTGGCCATATCTAGGTGGCTATCCAACAACTGTCTTCAATTAAACTCCTCCAAAACAGAGGTACTCCTGATTGGAAATGGCACGCAGACTTGGGACGAGCATTGGTGGCCTCCTGCGCTGGGATCAGCTCCTATACCTAAGGAGTTAGTAAAAAATCTGGGAGTGATGCTTGACAACTCGCTCAATCTGGAATCCCATGCCAAAAAAGTGACGGGTATCTGCTACGGGCGTCTGCGCTCTCTCAGACCCATTTTGGGTTTTTTCGAGCCCCCTACCCGTCAACTCATAGTCCAGGCGTCAGTCCTTTCTCATCTGGACTATTGCAACTCCCTTATGTTAGGCTCCAACACGACCACAATAAACAGGATGCAAAGAGCACAAAATGCCGCTGCCCGTGTCTTGTTTGCTCTACCCAAAACCTGTCACACTTCCCCCTTTCTCCGGAGACTACATTGGTTGCCTATAAAGCAACGCATTCAATTCAAAACCCTCTGTCTCACTCACAAAATCTTGTACACGCTGGCCCCCAAACTCTTCAAGGACTATGCTCCTTCTATATTCCTACGCGCGCACTCCGCTCAGCGGATCTTTCTTTAGCACGTACTATTAAGATTCGGAGGAGCAGAGCCGGCGGCCGCTCCTTCAGGTACCTGGCCCCTAAGCTTTGGAACTCCATCCCCCTAAAAGCTCGAGCCACTTCAAATCATCTGCTATTTCGTAAACTTATAAAAACTTGGCTGTTTGCGTCCATCTAACACACCCTCTGTCGCATTAGTTTTAGGTATGTCTGCAAGCGCTGGGACGCCCCGTTGCTGGGGTAGCCATGCGCTATACAAGATTCCATAACATAACATAACATAACATCTGAACCAAAGTCTCTTGAACCAGCAGATTTGCTACAATGCATGTTGGGCACTCGAGCATGAAGCTTGCCCAGGCGCGTGCTTGGCCTCGCACACCACCATCAAAGGCTTCTGCTTCACCTCACTCACACCCCATCCCCATATGCTCCTTTCCTCCCTCCCACTCGCTGGCCACGTCAAACGCGAGAGCCTTTGTAATTCCGACAGTGCATGAGGTGCGCGACCTGCTGGCATTTGTCTTGCATTTGTCTTCAAAGGCTTGAAAGCTTGAAGGCAATCTGCTTCCGCGTCCCCCTGGTGTTTCTGGCTTTTCTCTAATGCGTTTTTTTTCCCTCCCACCCTTCCTTTAATGCCCGCCGCGCATGGCCTCTGCCGGTCGCATCTCCGTGCAGCCGATAATGTCCACTTATAATGTCCACTTTTGCTCCTCACCTGCCCCGCCTGGATGTGAACATGGTGTGCAAGCACCTTCCCTGTACCAATCTTTTATGCAATCTCTTGTTTTGTAGGCTGAAATTATCGAGCATTAATAATTTACCTAACTTCGCAGCCGCGGAGATCGTCATTTCAAAGGGGCAGGCACTTGGGACTTGAGCATAATTTCATATGCAGTTGTTTGCTTGAGAAGTCCATGTTGATGGCATGCTCTTAGGTTTGGGATTTCTCCACCAATTTGGAGATGTCAATTTTAAATCCATACATTTGTGCGTATGATTAAATAAAATCGGTACAAAGTGGATGTTTAATCAATATGAGCCACCAGTTTTCACAAATCTCATAGTGGTCTCAGTAATCTTCGGCGTCTCCATTCTCTGTCGCTCCACAGCGTGTTCTACGGGTTTTATGTAGCGCTTCACACCTCATTTCTAAGTGGTGCGTGACAAGTGTTACTGTTACACAAATTCGTTGAAGTTTAACTCAGCCATCCTGTAGCCTTCTCCCTGGCACCGCGTCCAGAGACACAGAAGGAAACAAACGCTTCTGCAACTTATGACTCCCTCTTCCACAGTCCCCTCCACCTATCGGCACACACATCATAGTGAACAGACATACACACCACATACATATACACATTGCACACTGCACACACCCCACACAAATCACACTGCGCGCACACATACATAACACATTTGCACCGCACACATACTACAGATATGCACCAGACAAACACACACACACACACACACACACAAACAATCCCTATGTGGTGAAGTACGAACCTGTGAGTATGAGGTCTCCTTTTAACACTTCACCCGAACGGCAGAAAGATGCTTTCTATGGGTACATTACTGAACACCCCAGCATCACTCAGCACCACCATAGCATCACTCAGCATCACTACATCATCACTCAGCGCTCCCCCAGCATCACTCAGCACCACCACATTATCACTCAGCACCACCACATTATCACTCAGCAGCACCACTCAGCACCTCCACAGCACCACTTAGCACCACCACATTATCACTCAGCACCACCACATTATCACTCAGCACCACCACATTATCACTCAGCACCACCACATCATCACTCAGTGCCACCCCAACATCACTCAGGGCCACCCCAGCATCACTCAGGGCCACCCCAGCATCACTCAGGGCCACCCCAGCATCACTCAGGGCCACCCCAGCATCACTCAGGGCCACCTCAGCATCACTCAGGGCCACCCCAGCATCACTCAGGGCCACCCCAGCATCACTCAGGGCCACCCCAGCATCACTCAGCGCCACCCCAACATCACTCAGCGCCACCCCAGCATCACTCAGCGCCACCCCAGCATCACTCAGCGCCACCCCAGCATCACTCAGCGCCACCCCAGCATCACTCGGCGCCACCCCAGCATCACTCGGCGCCACCCCAGCACCACTCGGCGCCACCCCAGCATCACTCGGCGCCACCCCAGCATCACTCGGCGCCACCCCAGCATCACTCGGCGCCACCCCAGCATCACTCGGCGCCACCCCAGCATCACTTGGCGCCACCCCAGCATCACTCGGTGCCACCCCAGCATCACTCGGTGCCACCCCAGCATCACTCGGTGCCACCCCAGCATCACTCGGTGCCACCCCAGCATCACTCGGTGCCACCCCAGCATCACTCGGTGCCACCCCAGCATCACTCAGCGCCACCCCAGCATCACTATGCGCCACCACAGCATCACTATGCGCTACCACAGCATCACTATGCGCTACCACAGCATCATTCTGCGCTACCACAGCATCATTCTGCACAACCACAGCATCACTCAGGGCCTCCGCAGCATCACTCCGGGCCTCCGCAGCATCAATCAGGGCCTCCGCAGCATCACTCAGGGCCTCCGCAGCATCACTCAGGGCCTCCGCAGCATCACTCGGGGCCTCCGCAGCATCACTCGGGGCCTCCGCAGCATCACTCGGGGCCTCCGCAGCATCACTCGGGGCCTCTGCAGCATCACTCGGGGCCTCTGCAGCATCACTCGGGGCCTCTGCAGCATCACTCGGGGCCACCCCAGCATCACTCGGCGCCACCCCAGCATCACTCGGCGCCACCCCAGCATCACTCGGCGCCACCCCAGCATCACTCAGCGCCAGCCCAGCATCACTCAGCGCCAGCCCAGCATCACTCAGCGCCAGCCCAGCATCACTCAGTGCCACCCCAGCACCACTCAGTACCACCCCAGCACCACTCGGCTCCACCCCAGCACCACTCGGCTCCACCCCAGCATCACTCGGCGCCACCCCAGCATCACTCAGCGCCACCCCAGCATCACTCAGCGCCACCCCAGCATCACTCAGCGCCACCCCAGCATCACTCAGCGCCACCCCAGCATCACTCAGCGCCAGTCCAGCATCACTCAGTGCCACCCCAGCACCACTCAGTGCCACCCCAGCACCACTCGGCTCCAGCCCAGCATCACTCGGGGCCTCCGCAGCATCACTCAGGGCCACCCCAGTATCACTCAGGGCCACCCCAGCATCACTCAGGGCCACCCCAGCATCACTCAGGGCCACCCCAGCATCACTCAGCGCCACCCCAGCATCACTCAGCGCCACCCCAGCATCACTCAGCGCCACCCCAGCATCACTCAGCGCCACCCCAGCATCACTCAGCGCCACCCCAGCATCACTCAGCACCACCACATTATCACTCAGCACCACCACATCATCACTCAGCGCCACCCCAGCATCACTCAGGGCCACCCCAGCATCACTCAGGGCCACCCCAGCATCACTCAGGGCCACCCCAGCATCACTCAGGGCCACCCCAGCATCACTCAGGGCCACCCCAGCATCACTCAGGGCCACCCCAGCATCACTCAGGGCCACCCCAGCATCACTCAGGGCCACCCCAGCATCACTCAGCGCCACCCCAACATCACTCAGGGCCACCCCAGCATCACTCAGCGCCACCCCAGCATCACTCAGCGCCACCCCAGCATCACTCAGCGCCACCCCAGCATCACTCAGCGCCACCCCAGCACCACTCAGTGCCACCCCCTACAGTCGCTCTCCCTGGTGAGGGAAACTGGGGCTGCGAGCGACAGAGGAATTGTAAAAACGGAATAGGCGAGCTGTGTTCAGAAAATCTGCGCGTTTGTAGCGTCTTGTAATAATTTTAAAAACTGTCTCATTTTATCTTTGGGGGTTTTAGCTAAAGGGGAATTGATTTTACCAGGCACTATGACACCCCTACCACATTTAACTTACTTATTCTTCTGCTTCAGCCCAGCGGTGGGCGCCATCTTGAGTGTGGCAGGTGGGGACAGTGCTCAAGTCGGGCCGTCCTTCCCGCCCTTCTAGTGTATTTAACAGAGCCCTCTGCAGCGCTCGGTGCGCTACAGTCGCTCTCCCTGGTGAGGGAAACTGGGGCTGCGAGCGACAGAGGAATTGTAAAAACGGAATAGGCGAGCTGTGTTCAGAAAATCTGCGCGTTTGTAGCGTCTTGTAATAATTTTAAAAACTGTCTCATTTTATCTTTGGGGGTTTTAGCTAAAGGGGAATTGATTTTACCAGGCACTCTGACACCCCTACCACATTTAACTTACTTATTCTTCTGCTTTAGCCCAGCGGTGGGCGCCATCTTGAGTGTGGCAGGTGGGGACAGTGCTCAAGTCGGGCCGTCCTTCCCGCCCTTCTAGTGTATTTAACAGAGCCCTCTGCAGCGCTCAGTGCCCTGCAGTCGCTCTCCCTGGTGAGGGAAACTGGGGCTGCGAGCGACAGAGGAATTGTAAAAACGGAATAGGCGAGCTGTGTTCAGAAAATCTGCGCGTTTGTAGCGTCTTGTAATAATTTTAAAAACTGTCTCATTTTATCTTTGGGGGTTTTAGCTAAAGGGGAATTGATTTTACCAGGCACTCTGACACCCCTACCACATTTAACTTACTTATTCTTCTGCTTCAGCCCAGCGGTGGGCGCCATCTTGAGTGTGGCAGGTGGGGACAGTGCTCAAGTCGGGCCGTCCTTCCCGCCCTTCTTCCTCCCCATAAAATGTGTAAGCCAACCAGACGACGCAGCGGGCTGGCGCAGCGGGCGCGCCGGACGCGCGCCGAAGCCGCGCCTAAGCCAAGCCCGTCTGCGCCCGTCCGCGCCAAGACCGCGCCGAGCGCTGGCCATGCTGCTCCTGCACTCCCTGCCCTCAGGTATGACTCGCTTGCACTGCTTTCCTTGCGTTCTACCTCATTACATCCTTCTTGCCCTGTTCTTGCCCTCTCAGACGATCTCAGGGGCCCCTTCTCCTGTCGATCATGTGGTTGGTCATCCGCTTGCTCTGTCAGCCCTAATGTTACCCCTCCTCCCCAAACCTGCCTTAAGACTACCTGTTTCAATAGTGGCCTCGTTAACGCTAGATCCTTAGCATGTCACGCACAAGACATCCACGACCTTATCGTATCAGCTGATCTTGATGCATTATTCATTACCGAATCATGGCTGCATGATGCCTCCAACCCTGATCTTGCAATCGCCCTTCCTCCCGATTTTACCATCATCAGGCAGGACAGACCCATTGGTCGGGGTGGCGGCCTGGCCATCATTATAAAGAATACATTCAAGTGTCATACATTTGATTTGGCCGCCTTTAAGGACTGTGAGTCCCTCGGATTTGTCATCCAAATTAGTTCTTCCTCTGCCTTCTCCGGAGGACTTGTTTACCGCCCCCCCGGTAACGCCACTTCATTCTTGGATTCCCTGGATGAAACTTTAGCTGCCCTCCTCACCCACTACCCCTCCTTTACCCTCCTAGGGGATTTCAACCTTCATTTGGAATCCCGTACCGAGTTACATTCCCTTAATTTCCACCACTCCCTCGAGATTTTTGGTCTCTCCCAATTAGTCTCCCTTCCCACTCATCGTGCCGGGCACACCCTGGACGGCATTTGTACAAACCTGGCCTTCTTAGAAGTCTCTCCTCCCCTACCTCAAATATGGACAGATCACTGTCTCATTCCTTTCTCTATCCAATCCAAAACTCTGCCTCATCCCCCCACTAAAAATTCCCATACCTCCTTCCCAGTGAATTGGAAAAAGGTAGCTGAGTGCATCAAACTCAATCCCCTACCGACTACACCTCCCCCTCCTATAACAGGTGATGTAACAGTAGACTCCACAAATTTTCATCAGTGGATTGACAGAATGGTTTCTGCTAACTCTACTCCCTCCACTCAAAAACTAGTTTGTGATAAGAAGAAGCCTAGCACCCCCTGGTATACTCCAGCCCTCACTGACTGCCATCTTAAGTGTAGGCGCATGGAGAGAAACTGGAGAAAGACCTATGATCCTACTGCCAGAAGCCTATACATCCTTCAGAGAAAACAATACCTTTCTGATATAAAAAGGGCAAAAACTGTTTTTTTCACTAATGAAATAAACTCAGCCAACCAGAAACAGCAAACGATCTTCAACATCGTAAAATCTTTCACTCATCCTAAGGCTCTGGCACGTGAAATTCCCCCCTCACAAACTCTCTGCGATCAAATTGCCGACTTTTTCGAGGAGAAAATTCAGAATATCCATAAGGATTTCCCCCCCCCACCCACTCCAACTTTAGAATCCGACCTAACCACGCCCCTACTTAGTCAATTCTCACCAGTCTCCCTACAACAAACGCAAAAAGCCATTTTGGCGTGTAAATCAGGTGCCCCTACGGACTCTTGTCCCCCAGTCATCCTTCACTACCTCGTCGATGCTGTCAATCCCCTAATTAATGCCATCATCAATCAATCTCTCCACTACGGTACTGTTCCCTCCGACTGGAAGAAGGCCATAGTCAAGCCCCTTATGAAGAAGCAAAATAAATCCCCCACCGACTTGACTAATATGCGCCCAATTTCCCTCCTTCCAGTACTAGGCAAAATCACAGAGCAATTAGTCCACGAGGAACTAAAACACTTTGTGGAAAACCTACAGATCTTGCACCCACAGCAATCCGGTTTCCGCCCCGGCCATTCTACAGAAACCGCTCTGGTTGAGTTATCTGACACCATCAAGTTCTTGCAAGATGAGGGCAAACAGGCTGTCCTCATCTTGCTTGACCTTACCGCGGCCTTCGACACCATCTCTCATGCTATTCTTATCAGCAGGATGCGTGGGATTGGTGTCTCGGGTTCCGCACTTGCCTGGATAATCTAATTTTTGTCCAACCGCTCTCAAACGGTTTCCTTAGGCCCTTACCTCTCTGGTGAACGCCCCACTATCTCAGGTGTGCCTCAGGGCTCCATCCTGAGCCCTCTCTTTTTTAATATATACATGGCCCCCCTCCTAACGTTGATTGAGTCACATGGGATTCTAGTGACATCCTATGCTGACGACACTCAACTTGTCGTCACCATAGACAAAAGAATCCCTGACGCTGCCATCAGACTCCAAAACTGCCTATCAGAAGTCTTTTCCTGGCTCAATCAAAATCATCTGAAATGTAACCGCGCCAAAACCGAAATAATACCCCTCGGTAAAGGCACACTCTTTTCCCCCAAAGAGTGGTGGCCCCATAACTCTGAAGCACCACCAAGTGCGGTTGAGTCAGCCCGCAATTTGGGAGTTCAATTCGATGCTTCTCTCAGCTTCGATGAACATGTGCGTATCACCGCAGGACGTTGTTTCAGCCTAATCAGCCAGCTAAAGAAGTTTTTTAATTTCTTGCCCATTTCAGCCAGGAAATCAGTCGCGGTGGCTCTCATTCTTTCCCGGCAGGATTATTGCAACGGTCTCCTTGCAGGCATTAAGAAGTCCTCACTAAAAAAACTGCAGACCGTTCAACATGCAGCTGCCAGACTCGTCCTGAAACTCCCACGTAGGTCCTCGGCCACCGCAGCCCTCAACACACTCCATTGGCTGCCTCTCCACAAGAGAATCTTGTTTAAACTTTTAGTCACTGTTTTTAAAGCTAACAAGCGCACGGGCCCAGCTTACCTGATCAAGCGATTTCAGCATTATACTCCAACTCGCTGCTTGAGGTCAGCAGGCGCTAATTTTGTCTCTGAACCCCGAATCAAATTAAAATCAAAAGGTGGAAAGACCTTTTCATTCCTTGCTGTCAGGGCGTGGAATCGCCTCCCCCCTAACCTTAGGCTTGCCCCTTCAGAAAGCCTTTTCAGGAAAGCCCTGAAGACGTGGATCTACTCTCAATCTGACTCCTCAGTTCTCGCAGCTATCTGATTCATGCTCTCCAATTAGATTTGCTGTAGGTGCAGCGCCAAGATGCTCCTTCCGGAGCGATAGCAGCGCTTTACAAATAAACCACAAATATCAAATATCAAACCCCAGCACCACTCGGCTCCAGCCCAGCATCACTCGGCGCCACCCCAGCATCACTCGGCGCCACCCCAGCATCACTCGGCGCCACCCCAGCATCACTCGGCGCCACCCCAGCATCACTCGGCGCCACCCCAGCATCACTCGGCACCACCCCAGCATCACTCGGCGCCACCCCAGCATCACTCGGCGCCACCCCAGCATCACTCGGCGCCACCCCAGCATCACTCGGCGCCACCCCAGCATCACTATGCGCCACCACAGCACCACTATGCGCTACCACAGCATCACTATGCGCTACCACAGCATCATTCTGCTCTACCACAGCATCATTCTGCACAACCACAGCATCACTCAGGGCCTCCGCAGCATCACTCGGGGCCTCCGCAGCATCACTCGGGGCCTCCGCAGCATCACTCGGGGCCTCCGCAGCATCACTCGGGGCCTCCGCAGCATCACTCGGGGCCTCCGCAGCATCACTCGGGGCCTCCGCAGCTTCACTCGGGGCCTCCGCAGCTTCACTCGGGGCCTCCGCAGCATCACTCGGGGCCTCCGCAGCATCACTCGGGGCCTCCGCAGCATCACTCGGGGCCTCCGCAGCATCACTCGGGGCCTCCGCAGCATCACTCGGGGCCTCCGCAGCATCACTCGGGGCCTCCGCAGCATCACTCGGGGCCTCCGCAGCATCACTCGGGGCCTCCGCAGCATCACTCGGGGCCTCCGCAGCATCACTCGGGGCCTCCGCAGCATCACTCGGGGCCTCCGCAGCATCACTCGGGGCCTCCGCAGCATCACTCGGGGCCTCCGCCAGCATCACTCGGCGCCGCCCCAGCATCACTCGGGGCCTCCGCAGCATCACTCGGGGCCTCCGCAGCATCACTCAGCGCCACCCCAGCATCACTCAGCGCCGCCCCAGCATCACTCAGGGCCACCCCAGCATCACTCAGCGCCACCCCTGCATCACTCTGCGCTACCACAGCATCATTCTGCGCTACCACAGCATCATTCTGCGCTACCACAGCATCATTCTGCGCTACCACAGCATCATTCTGCGCTACCACAGCATCATTCTGCGCTACCACATCATCATTCTGCGCTACCACAGCATCATTCTGCACAACCACAGCATCACTCAGGGTCACCCCAGCATCACTCAGGGCCACCCCAGCATCACTCAGCACCACCCCAGCATCACTCAGGGCCACCCCAGCATCACTCAGCACCACCCCAGCATCACTCAGCACCACCCCAGCATCACTCAGCACCACCCCAGCATCACATTGCACCACCATAGCATCACTCAGCACCGCACCAGCATCACTCAGCACCGCCCCAGCATCACTCAGCACCACCCCAGCATCACTCAGCACCACCCCAGTATCACTCAGCACCACCCCAGCATCAGTCATCGCCACCCCAGCATCAGTCATCGCCACCCAGCATCAGTCAGCGCCACCCCAGCATCAGTCAGCGCCACCCCTGCATCAGTCAGCGCCACCCCAGCATCAGTCAGCGCCACCCCAGCATCAGTCAGCGCCACCCCAGCATCAGTCAGCGCCACCCAGCATCAGTCAGCGCCACCCAGCATCAGTCAGCACCACCACAGCATCAGTCAGCACCACCACAGCATCAGTCAGCACCACCACAGCATCAGTCAGCACCACCACAGCATCAGTCAGCACCACCACAGCATCAGTCAGCACCACCACAGCATCAGTCAGCACCACCACAGCATCAGTCAGCACCACCACAGCATCACTCTGGAACACTACAGCATCACTATGCGCTACCACAGCATCACTATGCGCTACCACAGCATCACTATGCGCTACCACAGCATCACTATGCGCTACCACAGCATCACTATGCGCTACCACAGCATCATTCTGCACAACCACAGCATCACTCGGGGCCTCCGCAGCATCACTCGGGGCCTCCGCAGCATCACTCGGGGCCTCCGCAGCATCACTCGGGGCCTCCGCAGCATCACTCGGGGCCTCCGCAGCATCACTCGGGGCCTCCGCAGCATCACTCGGGGCCTCCGCAGCATCACTCGGGGCCTCCGCAGCATCACTCGGGGCCTCCGCAGCATCACTCGGGGCCTCCGCAGCATCACTCGGGGCCTCCGCAGCATCACTCGGGGCCTCCGCAGCATCACTCGGGGCCTCCGCAACATCACGCGGGGCCACCCCAGCATCACTCAGCGCCACCCCAGCATCACTCAGCGCCACCCCAGCATCACTCAGCGCCACCCCAGCATCACTCAGCGCCACCCCAGCATCACTCAGCGCCACCCCAGCACCACTCGGCGCCACCCCAGCATCACTCGGGGCCTCCGCAGCATCACTCGGGGCCTCCGCAGCATCACTCGGGGCCTCCGCAGCATCACTCGGGGCCTCCGCAGCATCACTCGGGGCCTCCGCAGCATCACTCGGGGCCTCCGCAGCATCACTCGGGGCCTCCGCAGCATCACTCGGGGCCTCCGCAGCATCACTCGGGGCCTCCGCAGCATCACTCGGGGCCTCCGCCGCATCACTCGGGGCCTCCGCCGCATCACTCGGGGCCTCCGCCGCATCACTCGGGGCCTCCGCCGCATCACTCGGGGCCTCCGCCGCATCACTCGGGGCCTCCTCCGCATCACTCGGGGCCTCCGCCGCATCACTCGGGGCCTCCGCCGCATCACTCGGGGCCTCCGCCGCATCACTCGGGGCCTCCGCCGCATCACTCGGGGCCTCCGCCGCATCACTCGGGGCCTCCGCCGCATCACTCGGGGCCTCCGCCGCATCACTCGGGGCCTCCGCCGCATCACTCGGGGCCTCCGCCGCATCACTCGGGGCCTCCGCCGCATCACTCGGGGCCTCCGCCGCATCACTCGGGGCCTCCGCCGCATCACTCGGGGCCTCCGCCGCATCACTCGGGGCCTCCGCCGCATCACTCGGGGCCTCCGCCGCATCACTCGGGGCCTCCGCCGCATCACTCGGGGCCTCCGCCGCATCACTCGGGGCCTCCGCCGCATCACTCGGGGCCTCCGCCGCATCACTCGGGGCCTCCGCCGCATCACTCGGGGCCTCCGCCGCATCACTCGGGGCCTCCGCCGCATCACTCGGGGCCTCCGCCGCATCACTCGGGGCCTCCGCCGCATCACTCGGGGCCTCCGCCGCATCACTCGGGGCCTCCGCCGCATCACTCGGGGCCTCCGCCGCATCACTCGGGGCCTCCGCCGCATCACTCGGGGCCTCCGCCGCATCACTCGGGGCCTCCGCCGCATCACTCGGGGCCTCCGCCGCATCACTCGGGGCCTTCGCCGCATCACTCAGCGCCACCCCAGCATCACATTGCACCACCATAGCATCAGTCAGCGCCACCCCAGCATCAGTCAGCGCCACCCCAGCATCAGTCGGCGCCACCCCAGCATCAGTCGGCGCCACCACAGCATCACTCGGGGCCACCACAGCATCACTCGGGGCCACCACACCACAGCATCACTCGGGGCCACCACACCACAGCATCACTCGGGGCCACCACACCACAGCATCACTCGGGGCCACCACACCACAGCATCACTCGGGGCCACCACACCACAGCATCACTCGGGGCCACCACACCACAGCATCACTCGGGACCACCACACCACAGCATCACTCGGGACCACCACACCACAGCATCACTCGGGGCCACCACACCACAGCATCACTCGGGGCCACCGCAGCATCACTCGGGGCCACCGCAGCATCACTCGGGGTCACCGCAGCATCACTCGGGGCCACCGCAGCATCACTCGGGGTCACCGCAGCATCACTCGGGGTCACCGCAGCATCACTCGGGGTCACCACAGCATCACTCGGGGTCACAGCAGCATCACTCGGGGTCACAGCAGCATCACTCGGGGGCACAGCAGCATCACTCGGGGGCACAGCAGCATCACTCGGGGGCACCGCAGCATCACTCTGCGCTACCGCAGCATCACTCTGCGCTACCGCCGCATCACTCTGCGCTACCGCCGCATCACTCTGCGCTACCGCCGCATCACTCTGCGCTACCGCCGCATCACTCTGCGCTACCGCCGCATCACTCTGCGCTACCGCCGCATCACTCTGCGCTACCGCCGCATCACTCTGCGCTACCGCCGCATCACTCTGCGCTACCGCCGCATCACTCTGCGCTACCGCCGCATCACTCTGCGCTACCGCCGCATCACTCTGCGCTACCGCCGCATCACTCTGCGCTACCGCCGCATCACTCTGCGCTACCGCCGCATCACTCAGCACCTCCACAGCATCAATCTGTGCAACCATTCAACAACTGGTTCAAATATGTTCTCTCAATGTTTCAAGCTTTATTACAAATGTCACAAAAAAGATGTTAATATTTCACTTCTGTTCTTGGATTTTCTTAACAATAAAATACACTGAACATAATCGTCACAAAAGTTTTTACAAAAGTTTAAGCTATTGCCATTATAAATTACAATCACTTTTATTTAAGTATTGATTATTTAAAAAAATTAAAAGCCATTGTTATTTGTAATATCAATACATCTAAGTCACGTAAGTACAAAACATGTTGCATTACAAATGCTATCGGTGTCACATTTGCGAAAGTTATAACTATTGGCATTGATGATAAAGCTATTAATTTAGCTATTTTCAAAACGAACACAGAAATAAAAAAATTGTCATTTACAAGACCAATAGCTCAAACTTTCATAATGCGATACCTATTGCATTGCAAATGCTTGTTTAGCTTTCCATTCCTTTTAGCTTTACATTCCTTTTAGCTTTCCATTCCTTCCACATGCGCTATTCATGATTTACCGCGCCTCTGTAACGCAGGTACCTTCCATTTCATTCTCTCTCTTCTTACTAACTCCGCCGCATCGGAAATGTTACAGCTGAGACGCGACTCAATTACGTAGACTGTCTTTAACCAATTCTGTTTTTTACAAGATGGGGAATTTGCACAAACTGTAAACTGTAATTATCAATGGGAGCCATCCTTGAAGTGCACTGCGCCTCAACCCCACGAAAAGAGCTGGGCTTTGGGGCGCTTGGAAAGTGGACACCCCAGGGCGTCTCTTGGCGCTGCTCCCGCCTCCTTCCCCTTGAGGCCCAATCACCACTACATTTTAAACTTCTGTATTTGTTTGCGAAGACCTTCCTCCCCCCTAAGCCAGGGCTTTAATTGTCAGGAAAGAAACGTGGGGAGGGGTCTCTAAAAGGGGGGCAGCCTAGAAGTGTACCTGTGAAACCTATCCCTGAGGTGTGGCCGATATATCGAATTGTGTGGCTTAAAAGATGTCAACTCAAGTCCTCTGCTTACCGCTTTCGGTTATTGCTATCTCACCCAGTAAAAATACCAAGCCTATTGTCTTTGACAATGCCTGTTAGCAGTATCATATAAATGAGTAACAAAAAGGATTTAGTTGTAAATAATTAGAATTGAACATGTTTTCATTCTGAAAATGACTCTAAATTCAATGTTACTATGGAATGTGGAAAGGGTTGTGGCCTTCAGAGCGTCTCAGTCCATCCTGCCCTTCCCTTAGCACCACTTGCCCCTCCGATTAATCTGTTAGAAACGTCTGCACTGTTTGCACTCACATCTTTCTGAAATCCTTCATCTGCAAATTTCACACTTCCCGTTTCCTCCTCAGCACCCTCCTTCCATTCCTAAACGTACTTCCTCGCATCTCCTTCACTTCACCATCTCAGCCACACACACAACGCACCCATTCACCTTTAAGCACTGCATTTTCTTTTACTTTCGCCCCGTCGACATTTTGACAGTTGTGTACCTCCTTCACATACTTTAGCACAGAATCACAATTATAACTAGCACACATCACCATCTGGGCGGCCCAGCCCCTCTGGTGTGCCTTCGGGCCTTGTGGAGCTCAGAGGGAGCCCTATCTGGTTCTGTGCCTTCAGCTCTGGCTCCAGTGGGCTCCCATAGATCCATTCCTGGATCCGGACTGGCTCTGGTCGTACCAGCTCAACCTTCACTGATGCTGGGGCCCACTGGCGGAGCTATACCCATTCTGATCCCCGACCCAATACAAAGCCGAAGGTGCATCGACCGATGCTGCATGAGGCGCCAACAGGAGCCTTACCTCCTAGATAAGAGCCTAACCCTATTCCCTTGGGTTGGACTCGTGGAGAAATGGGAGGGGTCGCTGGACCCTGGGGAGTACCAGCCATAGGATGAAGACCTTAGCATGGACTGGTGTGAGGAACTGGGTGAATCCAGTGAACTGGAAACCTCTCCAGATACTGGTCTGCTTCCTTCCCCTACCATGGCTACTGAGAAGGTAGCCTCCTATGCAAAAGTGGTGTGGAGGACTGCTGAGGTCCTTGACCTTCAGTTACCCTTGGTGGCAATCAAGACTAACATCTTGACAGAGGTGCTACAACCGGGAGTCTCCACATATGATCTGCTACTCTGGTTCAGTGACACCTTTTTGGGGGCCTGGTCCAATCCCAACACTGGGGCTCCTGTGAGTAGGACGATTGCCCGCCGCCATCACCTCGCTCCAGGGGACTCAAACTTCCTCACTCAACACCCTGCGCCGGAGAGCTCAACTTTCCTTGCTCCACACTGTTAGACGCCCCCTGGGGAACTTTGTACTTTGCTGCTAGCCCAAGACTCAACATCCCATGGCGCTTTCCCTACCGCTTCCCCGGATAGGGAATCCAAAAGGGCTGGATTGTTTCGGGAACATGTTTTCTTTCGTCAACCTGGCATTGTCCATAAATGCCACATGCCTTTTGGGCCGTTAGTCCTACACTCTCTGGGACATGGTTGCACAGGTGCTGACACAGGTCCCGGTAGAGTCCCAGGCTGTACCCTCTCAAGCTGTTGGCAATGGAAGAGATGCAGCAGAGTTCGCTTTACGCTGTGGACTTGACACACTCAACTCACTGGGCAGAGCAGTTTAATTGACAGTGGCCTTGAGGTGCCATGCCTGATTGAGGATGACTGGCTTTTCGCGGAATGTCCAGTCCTCACTTACGGACATGCCCTTCGATGGCACCTGTCTCTTCGGAGACAAAGCTGTTTAGGCACTGGAGCGCTTCAAGGCCATTTGGGCTACTCCCAAGTCTTTAGGCCTTTCTTACGCTCACATCACCCCTCGTCCACCTTTTGCTCCATTTGTGGCTATGGAAGGGTTTTCCAACATTGGCAATTCCCTCCCAGCCGCACATTTCCCAGCCTCTGTGTGGCCCAGTGAATGGCACCCGAGACCTTGTGGGTCAGGTAGCCTGCAGCCTGCTCAGTCCACCACCCCCTGGTAGCTGTGGCCTCCAAACCCTCCAAATCTGCCCTTTACCACCATGGTTCACAGCAGGATTCACTATGACCTGCCCCACTGGCAGGTAGGTTTTGCAAATTGTCCTAAGGGGCTACTCCCTTCCATTCGTGACTACCCCACCCTCCATGCCACTATCTCACGGCAAGCTGACGGAGTACCATCTATCCCTTCTCCACATGGAAGTCATGGCCAAGGGATCCATAGAGAAGGTTTCAGTGCCAGAAGTAGGCTACGGTTGCTATTCATGCTACTTTCTGGTTCCCAAAAAGGACATAGGCCTTCGTCCTATTCTAGTTCTACGGGACCTCAACTTCTTCCTCAAGAAGGAGAAATTGAAAATGCTTACTTTCGTTCACTTCCTGTCCGCCCTGGACCCAGGAGACTGGATGGGTAGCATTAGACTGACAGGATGCCTATTTCCAATTCCCATCCTGCCTGCCCACCGGCACTTTCTGCGGTTCACAGTAGACCACGAGCACTTTGAGTTCACCATGCTCCCATTTAGTCTTACCAACGCTCCTCGGGTGCTCACCATGGTGTTGGCGGTGGTTGCAGCTCATTTGGGGGGGGATCAGGGATGCCAGTCTTCCCCCATCTCATCGACTAGCTGTTAAAGGCGGGCTTGCCCCAGGCAGTCATCATTCACCTCCAGACTATAGTGAACCTCCTACACTTGCTGTGGTTCACTGTCAACATGCAGAAGTCACACCTGGCTCCCTTTCATCGGAGCTGTTCTGGACACAGTGCCGTTATGGGCTTATCCTACCAAGTGGCGAGTCCGGGATATTCAGGCTATGATTGCGATGTATCTGAAAGAAACAGTTAGTTATAGATTCCTTACCTTAGAATTTCCCCCAGGGGTCAGACTGGATCCGGAAAGTTTTTCATCAGCAGTACCCCTGCGCGTCAGAAGGTGGCATCGGTCTACTCTGCGTTCGGCATCGTGGTCGCCAGGATGACGTTGCAGTAGCTACATAGATGCCCTTGTGCACTGACGTCCGTTCTTTCTTTTGCCTCTACTGCCTGGAGGTCGACCATGACCCCAAGTCGTGCTCCGACTGCCGAACCATGGCCCGAAGTCTTTGCGGGAGCGGTCCCGAAAGCTACTCCAGGCCCGGCAGTCGACACTGTGTCGCTCGAGGTCCTGATCGCGTGGGAGGTCGAGGGACCGATCGCGGAGCCATCAAGACTTATCTTCCAAGTCTTCACGCTCAGGGTCGGGTAAATCGATGTATAGGAAGTAGTCGAAGAAGCATCATCACTCTTCAACTTCCCTTTGTCCGTCAGCCGACGCGACGAAGGCTGTGGGTTGTGCCCGTCCCGCGGCCTGGAGTGCGGACCCTACAGGGTGGACTCTGGCCTCCCCTCCCTTTCCAGGACTGGTAGTGATCCCTGCCCAGCTTTGTCAATTTTACAAAGTGATGCATGCCATCTTTGGGCAGCCCGACTCCGCCGGCGCGCCTTCGGGCCACGCGGACACGACTGGGGGCCCTAGGCCTTCGATGCTGGCGGCTTTGGTATCGGCATCACAGGGCGCCTTTGGATCCAGGCCTGGATCCAGATAGGTGCCGGTTGACCTCGTAATACCTCCACTCATTCCACCGGCACCACGTCCGCAGCCGACACCGGCTGGACCCACAGCCGGCGTCGACCACTGCTTTTGCCCCGATGTGGAGACAGAGCCGGACCGGTGGCGCCCGACACCGGATCCGACGCCGATAGGTACTTTTGTGCCTGTGTTCCACCCTGACCCTTTTCAGCCAGATTGGCAGCCAGAGGAGCGTGAGGAAGACTGGAAGGGGTCTGGTGACCCTTTAACCAACCAGTTGGATTATGATCCGGACTGGAGAAAGGAACTGGGGGATGCCAGTGGTCTAGCTACCTCCCCAGACCAAGGCATGTTGTCTCCTCCTACCTTGGCTATGGAGAAGGGAACGTCATACGCAGTGGTGTTGCGTAGGGCGGCTGAGGCTCTCCACCTCGAGCTATCTACGGTGGCAGTCAGGACTAGTCTACTGATAGAGGTGCTTCAGCTAGCAGTGAGCTCTGCGGAGCCCCTGCTGCTGTTCAATTAAGCCCTTACCGACATCCTTTTGGGCACCTGGTCCAGGCCCAACACAGGGCCTCCTGTGGATAGTATGAATGCCCGAAGCAACCGCCCGGCCCCGGGCGACCCTATTTTTCTCTCTCAACGCCCCACCCCTGAGAGCTTGGTGGTCCAAGCCTACACATCCAAAGGCAACTTCCCTAACGCTCCACCTGATAGGAAATCGAAAAAGCTGGACCAACTTGGGAAGAAGATGTTTTGTTCCTCCAGCTTGGGACTGCGGTCAGTAAACACTGCATGACTGTTGGGCCGTATTTCCACTCTGTGTGGGATACGGTGGCGCAAGTGCTGCCTCAGTGCCCGAAGGAGGCCTGGGCCCTGCTCCCATGTGCAGTTGCCGAGGGGAGAGACACAGCGAAGTTTGCCATCCTCTGTGGACTGGACACCGCCAACTCGCTGGGAAGGACGATTTACGTCGGTAGCCCTTCGACGCTGCGCCTGGCTGAGGTGGGCTGGTTTTTCTGGGGATGTCCAGAACTCCCTGATGGACATGCCCTTTGATGGCCATCGCCTGTTTGGTGACAAAGCAGACAGTGCGCTAGAGCGCTTCCAGGACTCCCGGGCTATAGCCACGTGCTTGGGCCTCTCCACCACATGCCCTGCCCTGTCTGCTCTTCGCCCCTTTCATGGCTACGGTAGGGGTGCCCCACCTCGTTCCTTCCAGGGCCACAGGCCGGCGTAAGTTGTTCAGCGCGGCCGGGGACATGGGAACCAACGCTGTGGTTCTGGGGGCCAGCGGGCGGGCCAGTCCACCACCGCCCCCTCTGCAGCAGCCTCCAAGCCCTCCTACTCCAACCTTTCAGGCCCATCACATGCCAGTGGGTTGCAGAATTCACCATCATCTCCCCCACTGGCGTACTATCACGTCGGACAGGTGGGTTTTGCAGATAGTCCGAAGGGGCTACTCCTCCCCTTCAAGACTATCCCTCCCTCCCCCCCCCCCCCAGCCATGCCACCTCAGTACCTTCGAATGTCGGGGGATCATCTGGCCCTTCTCCAACTGGAAGTTATGACTCTCTTGGCCAAGGGAGCCATCGAACGAGTTCCTTCCCCAGAAATAGATTGTGGTTGCTATTCCCACTACTTTCTGGTGCCAAGAAGGTATAGGGCCTGTGTTCGATCATGGATCTCAGAAACGTCAAACGATTCCTCCTGAAGGAGAAGTTCAAAATGTTGACCCTGGCTCAGGTCTTGTCTGCCCTCGACCCTGGAGACTGGATGGTAGAGTTGGACTTGCAGGACGCTTATTTTCACATCCCCATCCTGCCAGCCCACGGGCGTTACCTGCGGTTCACCGTAGGCCACGAGCACTTTCAGTTTACCATGCTCCCCTTTGGCCTAACCACCGCCCCTTGGGTGTTCACGAAAGTGATGGCGGTGGTCGCAGCTCTTCTGCGCAGATCAGGGGTTCCAGTCTTTCCCTATCTCGACGACTGGTTGTTGAAGGCGGGCTCGCCCCAGGCAGTAGTCTCCCACCTCCAGACTACGGCCAACCTTCTGCATTAGCTGGGGTTCTCCATCAAAGTGCCGAAGTCACACCTGACTCCCTCTCAGAAGCTCCTCTTTATCTGAGTGGTTCTGGACACGTCACAGTTTTGGGTCTATCCTCCCGAACAGCGAGTCCGGGATATTTGGGCTATGATTCCGATCTTTCAGTTTCTTTCCCGGATTTCAGTCAGGATGGCCTCCTGCATCCTGCTGGTGGATCATGCCAGATGGCATATGCGGGCTCTGCAGTGGGACCTGAAGTTCCAGCGTGCACAGCATATGGGGAACCTGTCTGATTGCATCCAGATCTCGGAGGGCACTGCACGCCAACTGCTGTGGTGGCTCACGAACCAGGAATGGGTCGGCGGCAGATCCCTCTGCCTTCCTCAACCAGAGTTCATGGTGATTGATGCATTACTTCTGGGATGGGCGGTCACATGGGGGAGGTGGGGATCAGAGGCCTCTGGTCTCTGGCGGAGTCCGGGCTCAATATCAACCCTTTTGGAGCTTCGGGCAATTCGTCTTGCACACAAAGCATTCCTTCCTTCTGTCCGGGGAAGAGTAGTGCAGGTATTCACAGACAACACCATGGTCATGTGGTACTGCAACAAACAGGGCGTGGCCCCTATGTCAAGAGGGTCTCCATCTCTGGACATGGCTGGAACATCAGGGCATTTCCCTGGTGGTTCAACACCTGGAAGGTTCTCTGAATGTCGGGCGGATGAACTCAGCCGCAGGTGCATGATGGATCACGAATGGCGTCTTCACTCAGAGGTGGCGAAAGGTCTCTTTCAACAGTGGGGAGAGCCTTGGTTAGATCTATTTGCCACTGAAGAGAACGCACGTCCGCAATTCTACGCGTTGGAATTTCCAAGGCGGCATTCGCTAGGCAACACTTTTCATCACAAGTGGAGTTGCGGTCTTCAAAACGCCTTTCCGCCTATACCACTTCTACCCAGAGTGCTGAGGAAGATCAAGCACAACCGGCCCCAAGTCTTTTTGGTGGCTCCGGATCGGGCATGAAGAGTCTGGTATCCAAAGCTGCTCAACATGGCTATTGATCCTCCGATCCAACTACCTCTTCGGGAGGATCTTCTGTCGCAGCAGCAGGCGGCGGTCCTCCACCCGAACCTGTCCTGCCTTCACCTCCTTGCGTGGAGATTGACGTCATTTGACTTGCCTCCCGAAGTCTGCGATATTATCTTGGCAGCCAGGCATCCCTCCACTAAGACGGTATATGCCTGCAGATGGAACACATTTGTGGCATGGTGCACAGCAAAGGCCATGGATCCCCTATCCGCCCCTCTTTCGGAGGTTCTCTTGTTCCTCCTTTCTTTGGCCCAGCAGGGCTCTGCTCTGGGCACTCTAAAGGGCTACCTCTCAGCCATGTCAGCCTTCCTGATCTGCCTTTTCTTTTCAAGTCCCCTGTTGTAAATAGGTTCCTTAAGGGCTTTGCTCATCTTTTTCCTTTGTTCCCTTCATAATGCCTCAGTGGGACTTGAACTTGGTTCTTACCTATCTTATGTGCACTCCCTTTGAGCTGCTACATAACTGTCCTCTCAGATTTCTCACTCTGAAAACTGCCTTTCAGGTCGCCATCACCTCTGCATGCAGGGCGGGTGAGCTACGTGCTCTTTCTTCCAAGCCTCCCTTTCTGGCTAATCATCTGGACAAGGTCGTCCTCGGAACTAGACCTTCCTTTCTTCCCAAGGTGGTTACTTCTTTCCTCATTGGCCAAACCATCACTCTGCCCACCTTCTTTCCGCCTCTGCATCCTTCGAAAGACGAAGAGGCTCCATCGTCTGGATACAAAACATGCGCTTTCCTTCTACTTGGATCGAACCAAACAGTTCCAGGTGAACGACCAGCACTTTGTTGGTTATGTGGGCTCTAAGAAAGGTCGGGCCGTGCACAAATGGACCCTCTCCTGGTGGGTCGTTCTGTGCATCAAAGCCTGCTATTCTTCGGCAAAGAAGGAGCCTCCAGTGGAGTTGTGCGCCCATTCCAGCCGGGCGACGGCAGCTACTACTGCTTTGGGACGTGGAGTCCCCCTAAATGACAACTGTCAGGTAGCTACATTGGCATCGCTGCACACTTTCACCAAACACTGCTGCCTGGACAGTCAAGTCTGGAGAGACAGTTTCTTTGGCTGGTCTGTTCTCCAGGACTTTCTGGTGTGAAGTTGGTTCGCAGACCCACCTCCGGGCAGGAGAAAGTTTTATCACTTGTATTAGGGTCAATGCCACCCTAGCTACTTCCCTGGAGCAGTGGTTAAAGTCGACACACTATGTTTCACTCCTAACACCATCTGTGCCAGGCTCTCTCACTCCTAAACATCCCAGCACTATTCGAGTAAAATGGAAACTATCTGACAAGCTACGACATATCAGTTATAAGTATTGTGTTTTATTTATAGTATATGATTATTTTATTAAGTGCTATTAACACTCTATGCCCATCTCTTACGCTGTCACACCCTCTACCTTGTTTTCCTATTGTCTCTCAGACTGTCGCTATCACACACATTCTCTTATTTTCACCCTGTCTCTCTCTCGCCTTCTGTCTTCCCCCATGAATTCTTCCCTTCTTTTGTCCTCCTTCAGCAGATGTCCTCTGGGCAGGGAGTGAGCGTGTGGCCAATGCATACACCAATCATTATAATTTCAACTGCAGCAAATCTGCTACCCAGCTCCATGCTATTTGTTAGATTTACAGCTCTGCTCCCTTTTTCTGTTAGCAGTACTTTGCATTCTGGGATTTGTAGTTAACTTTTTATCATTGTTGGTATCTGTTTTAAAATCACAGCATGCAATGTTCTATTGGATCTAAAATGTGAATATTGGCTGGAGTTATGACACATGGCATAGGACCACTAACTATGTGGAAAAGTCTGGAATGATCTCTCTTCCAATTTTATGAACTAGAAGAAAAGCTTTACTTTGATCAGGAAGGTATACATTTTACTCCTGCGAATGTTGGGATAAATATTTTCAAAACCTGTAATAAGTGAGTGCTCTTTAAAGCAAAATAATTCCAAAATGTGAAAAGTGTGTTTTTTCTTTAACGCCAAAGTCCATATGGCATCCTAAATTACTTCAGAATAGTTTAACTATTTTATTTTTGTACGCTTAAATAACTCAGTAGTGAATCAAGATCGAAACCGGCAAGCATATAAATATCTGTTATAGCTTAAAAACTGCCTTGTTCATCAATGCCTCCTAAAATGTGTGTGTTGTGATGTGAAATAATAGGTAAAAAATAATTTTGGGTTAGCTTTCATCATCACCTTTCAGTTTAAAACGTTTTTTTTTAATAGAACAAAATATGAAAATGTAATTTTGGAAACTCAAATCATATCATACATTGAAATATAAAATTATCAGCTTTCAAATAAGTGGCGTAAAAGTTACAACACTATCCCCCTCTCCGCGCCACCGAGCTTTGCAGTTCAGCTTTGAACCCCGGATACCCCACATCTCTCTGGTCAGAGAATGTTGATAAATGAAAAATGTCCTAGATAATGAGGAGGAAAGTTTATATTCTGTTAGGTGTAAGGAGGCAAAGATTGTGCATTTCCTTCTTCACTTTATTAAATCATCAACCTTTAAAGAACATATTTCAAGAAAAAAACAACAACACAGACTACATATCCCATGAAGCAAAACGAAAGGGAATGATGGACAGAGTGTTGGACATTGCAAGCACTCACCCCCAGTCAACTGATCTGGGTTTAATCCCTCGTCATTCTTTAGCTCACTCCGCCACCCTAGTTCAGACATGGCCATATGCAATCAGTCTGACCCTGTGCCTCGTTGGAACAGTCCAGCCAGAACTGCCAAGCCATGTTTTCCCAGGACCGGAAACAAGCATCCTGGGACCGGTTTCTGGATAATCTGGCTTGGCAGTTCGGGCTGGACTGTTCCCATGGGGCACAGGGTAAAGACTGATTTGCATATGGCTAGGTTCAAACTGGTATGCCATGGTGAGCAAATAAACAATGGATTTTGGCCCTGATCTCTGTACTGGGGTGAATGTATGACATTGTTCTGCATTCTGTCCATCAACTGTTGTTTTTACATATCCCATGAACCATAAAGGATGAGTCTCCATAGTAACCATAGTCCAATCCGGTGTATATAACTGCGCGACATCTCTTCTTCTTCCTTTTCTTCACTGGGGGAAATTTCCCTGTCCTATTCGAATTTCTGTTCATTACCTACAACAGAGAGGTAACTCATGTTATCCAATTCTTTATATTACTGTAAGATTTTTACACTGATGCAATAACCTTAATTTCTTTGTATCTTGAGAAAACATTTCACCAATTCAATAGACATCTATTTAACCTTGACATATGATATAATCTTCACTTAATGATAACGAAGTACCATAGGGAGGGTCAGAAAAACATTCCATGATGTCCCTAGGTGGAATAATCCTTGCCTCCTTATTCTTAATAGAATTAAAATGTTCCTTCTCATTAGCTAGGAAATTCCTCATTCTATGTCAGGACCAGAAGCGAGGATTATGCACGTTCGAAGCTTACTTACTACCAGAGCTGCAGCCTCTGAAATGGGTTTGAAGTCAAACGTATTAAAGGTCGACTCGGTTGTCCAGTCCGTCGCACTCATGATATCCTCAAGTCTGCCACCTACATGTATGGCCTTAGACGCCATGGCTCCTCTTGTGTAGTGAGCCCCAAACTTATGCTCATCCACAACAGCCTCAGCCATGATCTATCATACCCATCTGGCAATGGAAGGTGATGACACCGTCTTGAACGGTTTTTGCATGGCAATAGAAGTTGCCTCCCACCTGCCTGTCTGATATCCTCTGTCACCTCTTCTTATGCCTTAATGCATCTGACCATGCATAACTTAGGGCATTTCGTAAAAGCAGGATAAGCTACAGATCTGGTATTAGTCTTAGTTCTCCTAGATGTGGTGTGAAAACTCTAGCTGGAAATATCCAAAGCCCTCACATCCGGCACTCTTTTACATGAAAAGAGACATATCAGTATGGCCAGTTTCGCAGCAAATTCCTTTAGTGGCAAGTACTGGTTATCCTGCCGATTCAGAGCTAGTCTTAAGGGCTCATTAACGTCCCATAGGCGTGTGTATGTGGGCTTCAGGGGTTTAAGAAGTCTGAAACCCTTCATTAGTTTACAGACCCAAGTGTGTTCCCCAGCCGGTTTGTTATCAATAGTGTTGTGTCCGTCTGATATGGCTGACCTAAAGGAATTGATGATATGCCATCTCTGACTGTGCCGATTCTTCCCAAAAAACTGAGAATGCAACTTCTGCCGCCAAGGGATCCAGATGTCACTATAAACACCAACTACTCCATTGTCTCTAAGCTGTGCAATATCTCTTAATGGAGCCTAAAGCCCACGCCTGCTGGATTAACGTTGTAGCGTCTGTTGAAAAGTGATGGTCTTTCCAGCATCCCCAGCAATCCTCATGCCAAAAGGGAGAGGTGTCCCAGAGGGTGCAGGCAACCCCACGGAGCTTTGAGTATCTAAGGAGATGAAGGCAATTCTATCAGTAGATCCCATGAATGCTTCATCAGTGTTGGGAACCATGCCTGTAACTTCCAGATTGGTGTGACCATCACCATGGATGCTGCTTGTCGGCTGACTTGAGCCGCTGCCCTAGGAATCATCATGATTGGTGGAAGGCATACAGAAGATCCTTTGCTCAGTCTTTGAGGTAGTCATGATCCACCGCTACTGCCTCCAGGTCCAGTCTCCAGCGCACATATCATGGGAGTTGACGATTCAATTGAGGTGCAAAAGGTCCAAGTTGCAGGACTCCATCTGTCCATCAGTGTCAGGAAGACTGTGCGATCAAATTGCCAGTTGCTGCTGTCTGAGAAGTTTCTGGAGTTCCAGTCCGCTATAGTGTTCTGTATTCCTGAAAGGTACTCCACAATTACTGAAATCTTTTTCTGGATGCAGTAATGCCAGAATTCCTTTACCAAATTCAATAATGTCTTCAAGCAAGTGCCCCCAACCGATTTATTTACTGGACCGCCGAGATGCAGGCCATCCTCAACAGAATGCAACAGGATACTTTGACTATGATGAGGAACTTGACCGCAAAGGATCTGACCAGGAGTTCCAAACAATTGATATGTAACTGCAGCTCCTCCTCTGACCATCTGCCTCCCATCAACACATGCTCACACCTGGCTCCCCTGCCATTCCGTCTGTGGTCTGATTCTTTGATGTCCAGCGTCGTCCCAAAGATCGCGCTCCCATTCCAAGCGTCCATGTGGTCTATGCGCCACTAGAGTTCTGTCCTGGCTTCGTCTGTCAGGGAGATTAGTTCTGAATGGGTTAATCCCCTCCGTATGTCTGTCGCTCTCAGTCTCTGTAGGGCTCAGTAATGTAACGGTCCTGGGAAGATGGCTTCTCTAGATGACAAGGGTAGTCCTACAATCTGGGCAAACAGCCGCAGGGAGATTCTGTTCCGTCTTAGTTCCTTCCAGATTTTGGAAACCTCCGAAGGTGGTAAGCTCAGGGAAGCTGAAATCAAATCGAAACCCCAGGAAGGTCATCTGCTGTGTGGGCATCAGCTCTGACTTACGCACATTGAGGAAAAGTCCAGATCCTGGAGTAGAGCAATAGTCACCAACCATGTCCATGAGCACACACATTTCACAGAATGATGCAAGTGGAGTTCTTCAGTTTCCCTCTACGCCCAAAGACTGGTCAAAACATCAACATCCCCCATCTCAGGACCTGAATTACATTCTATTGGTCTTCCCAGTATTCTGAACTTTCCAGCATCCTTCTGTGAAACGAATAAGGAAGAGTATATCCTAAACTACTGTGTAGACCGGCCCCCACACACTGGTTTTCCATGTTTCAGCCAATGTGAAGTGTATAAAATGATACTAGGTTTTCCAACTTTTTCTCTTTGAATTTTCCCTTCTCTTACTCACTTCACATATGAGCACTTTCTCTTTGCATCCTTTTCTAGAGCAACCGCAAATTTTGAAATGTCTTATTGGCTCTGCTTTTTTATAAGAGAATATAAAATAAAATTTTGTCTACAGAATACAGCTATTGTGTCTTTCCCCCTGGTATAACTTGATAAAAATGTGGTACTTTCCTGTGTAAACAATTATGTGAATTAATTTGTTAGTAACTCAGCTGATTAATTTCTAGAGTCACAACCTCTTGATCTCTCCCCAAAAAGAAGGGGGCACACCTGGGACCTCTTGTTGTTCTTGCCATACAGTACCCATGGTCCTTTGACCCATTTTGTGTTACGCCATTAGTCTATAATGCATTACCAAGCAGGCCCACTGTGCCCAACCAGCCACTATCTCCGTGGACATGGGAACCCCTGAATGCTTAGAAAGGTCTCCTATCTGGATGATTTGGGTGACGGGCCCGGCTACTTCTAAATGTTTCTTGGCAGGTTCCCCAAGATAGATCGATGACATTAGGGTCCTTCATATATTTGCTAAAGATGGTGCATAATGTATTGTCTATGTCCGGGGCAGCTGCTAACTTCCCTTTCAGTGATAGCCTGGGACACTCTGCCGTGAGTCTCGCCCTGACCTCCTTCTCCAGAAGTAGGTGGATTTTGCTGACCACATACTCTGCAGCATTTTGGTCCGGGGTCCACATAGATGACCTGGGATGATATGTTAGAAGGGTCAAACATGTGTGAATGCCCGCCGTCCCAGTCTAGGGACTCAGAGGAATTGGATGCTGGTTGCCATGGTCTGCCTGAGTCTTTAGCCTCCCCAAAGATGTCCCCATCTGATTCACCTCCCCTCTATAGGGAACCCCACAATCGAGGTCAAGATTTTGGGCAACCGCATTGCAGTTTTCCCCAAGTTAGTCTTGCTCAAGGTAAGGGTACATGTTTAAGCGTGTGCACACTCTTACGGAAAGTTTCTCTAAGCTTTTAGAAACCTTCTAGGTGCCCCATCTCATGATTAGAGGCCTTTTTCCCGCAGCCGCACTACCACTAAATCCTGCCCCTAAGGTTAAAGGGTTGCTGAGCACCCAGGGAGCTCTTGGCGAACTTCTCTACTTGATCCCTAAGAGGGGGGCCGTGCTCTGGAAATGGCTTGGGATGGCGCTTGGTCCACTGCTGCAGAGAGTTATTGACGCAGCCATTCTTCCTCTTCCTCTTGAAATGAGGAATATTTGTGATCCCTGGAAGAATCTATACTTTGAGGATGAGAACACAACTATACGTTTATTTTGCCCTTAAAAACAATCCTGGGCAGCCCCCTCACAAGTGCTCAAATGCCATGTAAAATGGCTGCAGTACCATCCATTCGCCACCAGGCCACACGTGGGGAGTCAACCACAAGTTCAAGTTCAAGTTTGGGCATTTATATAGCGCACTACTCACCCAGAGGGTCTCAAGGCGCTTGGGAAGGGGTTCAATATTTGTCGAATAGCCAGGTTTTAAGTTCTTTTCTGAAGGAGATGTGGTTTTGAGTAAGGCGGAGGCGAGTGGGGAGTGAGTTCCAGGTCTTGGCCGCCAGGAAGGAGAAGGATCTTCCTCCCATGGTGGATTTACGGATGCGCGGGACTGCGGCGAGGGCTTGATTGGACGATCTTAGTTGGCGGGTGGGTTTGTAGAAGGACAGTCGAGTGTTGAGGCATTCGGGTCCTAGATTGTAGAGGGCCTTGTGTGCGTGGGTGAGAAGACGGAATGTAATTCTTTTGTTGATGGGAAGCCAGTGGAGGTCTTTTAGGTGTCCGGTGATGTAATCTTGGCGAGGGATGTCCAATATGATTCGCGCTGATGCGTTTTGGATGCGTTGGAGTTTTTCTGTGATTTTGCTGTGATTCCGGCGTATAGCGTGTTACCATAATCCAGTCGACTTGTGACCAGTGCGTGGGTGACAGTCTTTCTTGTCTCGAGGGGGATCCAGCGGAAGATCTTTTTGAGAATGCGAAGTATGTTGAAGCAGGAGGATGAGACTGCGCTGACCTGTCTGGACATCGAGAGAGAGGAGTGTAGGATGAAGCCAAGGTTATGTGCATGGTCTGTGGGTGTGGGCGCTGTGCCCAGAGCGGAAAGCCACCAAGAGTCGTCCCAGGCAGAGGGGGAAGATCCTAATATGAGCACCTCCATTTTGTCTGAGTTGAGTTTTAAGCGGCTATGTTCCATCCATTCGGCTACTTCTTTCATGCCTTCGTGCAGATTGGTTTTGGCGGTGTTGGGGTCTTTGGTGAGGGAAAGGATTAATTGGGTGTCGTCGGCGTAAGAGATGATGTTGAGGTTGTGTTGGAGTGCAATGGATGTGAGTGGGCTCATGTAAACGTTGAAGAGGGTGGGACTGAGAGATGATCCTTGTAGAACTCCACAGATGACTTCAGTGGCCTCTGAGTTGAATGGGGGAAGTCGAACTCTCTGAGTTCTCCCAGTTAGGAACGAGATGATCCAGCCCAAGGCTTTTCCTTGTATGCTGATGTTGCTGAGGCGTTGTATGAGTGTGCTGTGGCAGACTGTGTCGAAAGCGGCGGAGAGGTCGAGTAGAATGAGGGCCACTGTTTCTCCGTTGTCCAGTAGTGTTCGGATGTCGTCTGTTGCTGCAATGAGGGCGGTTTCGGTGCTGTGTTTGGCTCGAAATCCGGATTGAGAGGGGTCGAGGGAGTTGTTGGATTCAAGGAAGGTGGCGAGCTGGCTGTTGACAGCTTTCTCAATGACTTTGGCCGGGAATGGGAGGAGGAATATGGGTCGGTAGTTTTTAAGTTCAGAGGGTCAGCTGTGGGTTTCTTCAAAAGGGCGCTGAGTTCGACATGTTTCTGGGATAAAAAAAAAATATGAGGAAACTCCATGGAGCTTTGCAGGGATTGAAAGTGCTTTAATGAAACCGCTTCACTCAGCAGTAACACCTCTGACAGGAATGAAGTTGACGCGCAACACCGCCCATTTAGGACCCACAAGTGTACTCTGGCAAATGCCTACTGTGCATATTTATAAAATCGTAATAATCAGTGCTACTAGCACAACTATAAACTGTCAATGCTATTGCTACAATATAGATCAATGAAGTAAGACAGTTATGAAATGCAGTGACTTAAATGATAAGTGAAACAATCATCGACATACAAATAGGTCTCGCCTTTGGAATGTGTTTAGCCCTGCAGCACAGAAGCTCCAAGTTTACAAACATCAGAAAGTAGATACAGCAGCTGGTCACATTTCATGTACTAGTGGCAGGACCCGAATAATTTTGCCTTGCATGTCCTGTGAGCAGGATTAAGCAAGAGCATTAACAACATAGCTGTGGTGGGTAAGGAGGAGACATGGAAGGCAGCAAGGCAAGTGGTTTCGGCCAAGGCAGGAACCTTATCCATCGAGCGGTTGGTGGCGACTTGAACCATGCAACAGCCCTCATGCGAATTAATGCACAAATGAATGCACTGAGGTGACGTGTGATCTTTGGAATAAATGTGAATTCAATGGCCATTAATTTACAAGATGGTTTGAGTAAACTAAATTCGGAGTGCTCTTTTTTCAATATTAAATTGATGTGTGCCCAAAGCATCTAGATCTACCTTACTGTTGCTGGTTAAACTTCCACGCAAAAACATATGAAGGTGTACTAATGAAACAAATTATGTTGCCTAGCGATGTGGTAACAGGCCTTTCACACAAATTGCAAAATGCAGCATGGCAGGTGGCTTTCTAAGTAAAGGGTGGAGTAAAAAAATGAAATGGTAACAATCAGCAAACATGTAATTTGTCATCAGATTCTCGGTGTGCCGTTTGACAGCACATTAGACCTTGCATATCAAAGCTGTTTACAAAAATATTTGTGATGGGTAAAGCTTTAATTATATTTAGTTGTAAATGTCAATGCTGTTTGTTTCTATGAAATTAGTCGCATGATATTCCTCTATCTGGTATTGTTCTGGCCCACGTTTTCAGAGTTTTTCTTTAACATCAAGCCTTTACTTTGAGACAAGGCTGAGGCAGGCAGAGCTGTGCTCCACACAGGTTTCCCCAGACTGTGCTCCTGGGGGGTCTTAGTTGTAGTATGGCCGTTAGGGTCATTGTCGACATTGCTAAGTTAGCATGAGCTCTGCTGCCATGCTGCTGCTTTTGCGCATGTTACTACATGGCTTTATTATGCACAACTCTGTTTGTGCCTTTCACATGAGAACTGTCTGCTTCCTGCGTTCTCTGCCTGTTCCTGGAGTTTAGACTGAATAGGGAGTACAAGGCTGATAAACAATGCCCTTTGTTATTCTGTTCTGGTCAGTCCCTAGCATCGTAGACATAACACGTTACACAGCTGCAGATGCTGGAAACTCGTGCTTTTAGAATATGGGGTTGCATGTTGTTACAACACACGTGGAGAGGGATCTTTCCGGGGAGAAGAGCTACACAGTTCCTATGATGTAAACTACGAACTAGGCACTAAGGTATGGGGTCTGCTGCCAAAGCCCAGAGATCTTCCTTTATATAATAAAACTTCTTCTAGAAAAGGGGAGGGTGGTTAGACCCTATAGTACTTTATCCACTGTCTGTATACAATGATTTCCCCCCTCATATTCTATGGACATGCTACAATGCTAACAGTTTTAGGTTTCTGCATTATGCTGCTTATAGTGGCTCGTATACTGCATTTTAGAGCACTATAGTTAAAATAATTTTTTTTAACTATAACAGTGACTGTCTATTCTTATTATGGACAAGTGCAAGTGAGTGGGCGAAAGGGTACGTCTTGCTACCGCGATTCCTGAGAGAGTCGGGATTGTTGTGTTCTGGGTTGTCTAATCATTTGTAGCTTTGTGATTATGTAGAAGAACAAATGAGACACCATAGCTAGTTGGTTGTGGGATTTTGGGTACTGAGGCGGTAGGAAGGCTTAGCCCCTACACACAAAGGTCCTGTTTTCCAGCGCATAGACTGTACATGTGCAGAATCCCCGCACCATGGCGCCGCCAATGGTTGGTCTGGTATTTATCTGCGAGACGCCGGAGTAGTGCTTGTCCACAAACCCCTCACTTCTGTTTCCGGAGAGGGTTGTGACGGTGTAGCCTACTATATTGTGATGTTGTATAGGTTTTTCAAGCTTGAATTTTAAAAGGTCTTTCTCTTTATTATTTACCTGTTATTGCGTTGCAGCACATAAGTTGTTATATTCTTCTGTTGATTATGGCGGATGCCATATCACCTCCTAACCGCTCATCGCTCAAGACTTATTTGAATCAATATGGAGTCCCTGATGCTGCGCTTATTTTTGTAGTTGAGGCAAATGCAGCTTACCGCTTTGAGATATTTTACTATTGGGTCACATTTCTGGCAGAGGATGGAACTGACAATTTGTTTCACGAATATACTGCTACTGCGCTCCCGCAGAATTATCGACCCTATAGGTCTCTTGAAGTTCCGCTAAAGGGTTGGTAACATGCAATATGGTTTAATGGCACCCTTCCACACCCAATAACATGGGTACGTTTAGGCCCCTTATCGATAGATGGGGCCACGTGGCCCGTTTTGGCTGGGTATACCACGCACCCAAATTATCTCACTGCTACAATCGCAGAGCTACGCGTATTGCATTCTTCATTAATACATGTACATAGCGCTGTTATTCAGTTCATGTTGCGCAACTTCCAGGTGGGACCACCTGGCGTTGCTGTGCAACCTCCAGCACCTGGTGGTGTAATCATCAGTCCATTAATGATTAATTCTGTGATGGGCAAGCGTCCGCAAAATAAGGACGAACTTCCTTATTAGCTTGCTGAAAACTGTGGACAACTCAAAGCTGTTTTCCCAAATACTACACCTGTTGAGAAACACAGGATTTTGACCATGAGTTTACCTAAAGGCCTAGTTCCCGAATTGGCTGATTGTAACACTTGGGGTAGAGTGTTTGCAGTGGTATATTCTATGTGTTTCGGCACCCCCTCAATGACTGTTCTCCCTTCCGTGATTAAGCGTGTTCAAGATGAACACTGTGCCGAAGCAGCCCTGTAGTTGGGAATGAGAATGGTGGGTGTGTTTGAAATGGTCTGCGATATGATATAAATAACTAGACTGCTGAATGGAGCGCTGTGTCCTGCGTCTGACCGAGTGACCTAGGCAAGCTAAAATGAGCCATCGGACGATTAATGTTACAGCGGCTTCATAGGGAGACCTACGGGGTGCCTGAAAATAAGATAGAAATTGTGTCGTATGGAAGTCTAAAAAGGAAGCGCATTAAAACTGTATGAAGTGCTGTCCCCAAGCTGAGAATTGGCTTCAGAAGAAAATATGTGCACTGGGTGCTTAAATGAAGACCGCAGTACCGACATCTGCATGTCATGTAGTGAGTTCCGGGGAAACCCACAGGGGGAGCACATTAAAAATGGCTTGTGCAAGGGGTCCGAGGCCACCAATAAACACAGCTGTTGTTCTAAACCACAAGCTAAAGCAAAACAAAAAGTAGTGCACCGAAACAAAGTACAACCTGAACGTGAGATGATCTGCTTAGCAGGGCCAGTCGTCAGCGTGTGATCAAAAACAGCAAAAGGAGAGACAAATGTAGCTGTTCGCCAATGAAAACAAGGGAACTTCAAAAAGCACATGGAGTAACCAATCACAAGCAGTGGGCGTTGCTGAAACCCCATACAGTAGATATAGCAGGACGAGAGACCACGCATGCGCAGCTCAGGCTCGACCTAAAAAGTGGAACAAGAAGGGAGATCACAGGGGGAGGAGCTACGTCAGCAAGCAAGATGGCTGCTTAGGCTCCCGGCTCCGCCAACCTCCGTAACCCGCCACGATATCCTGTACGCTATCCTGACTTTATGCCTAGTCTCTGTGTGCATGAACTGTTCCGCACTCCGATGTTGAAATCCGGATACTTTTATCGGCTTGTTTGGCGAAGTTCCATCGAGTTGAATTTTGCGGCCTACTCTAGCGGTGAAGCCGGGGCCTGGAGTACTTTCACAGCCGGGCTGTAGTGCAACAACATCGGCCAGGAGGATCGGGCTGGGTCCGGTCGATCGGAGTGGAGGCTTTAATTCAGCCAGAAATCGGCAGCGTTCGTTTCCATCGCTCAGCATCGACCGAGGGGTGAGTCAGCTTGCTGCCGGCTGCGGGTGGGGGCCCATGTCCCGCGGCCCCTGTTCACGCTCCCTGGGGTTCGGTGGTTCGGGGTCTCTGGCCTGAGGCCTTCACCGGGTTGACCGTGGCTGCGGACAAAGACTGGTCACCCCTCGCATTTGCACGTTCTTTGTCCTGTCTGTCCCCCCCGAGGATGCCAGATTCACCCGGGGAGGTAATTGTGACTGATGTCGGGCATGAAACTATGAACCGAGCGGTGCATGAGCCATCGCTGAGGTCAATACTGGCAGAACTTTGGGCATTTCGCTGACATGTGGATACTTTGTTGAGCAAATTGGACACGCGCTTATCTGCGATGCTTCGGGTGGAACCGGGCCCGGCCCTATTGTTGGAACGGGAGTCTACAGCCATTCATACCGCGGCCATTTTGATTCCGGGCGAGAACCTCGTGAGGAAACAAGCGTTGGAACCATTGGATGGTGCCCTGGGAGATTGTGTTCCCTAGGATGTCATGGTATTGCTGAACCTTCCACCACCAAAGGCTTTGTAGATAACGTCAGGTGTTCCCCCCGGAGACTCTTGTTTGTGACTTTCTATTTCTTTTGTGGTCGTCTTCTCCTTTCCTGGTGACGCTACGACTCCTGTGCATGACGCATTGGGACTGTTCAACTAGGAGGGAGAGTTCGTCTGCGTCTACAATTCCTGTGGACTTACTGCTTGCCGGTAGCCATGGACTGCTTTCTGATGATTCTCTGCCTCTTTATTGCTTCTTTGTGTGCCTTTGGGTCTCTCCGTGAGGGGTTTGTGTTCTTGTTCGGAAGGGCCAAGGTTGAGATCGACTGGGTCGGGAATGGTTGGCATGGCGTTCATAAATGTTGGACCTGTAATTGTTTGATCTGAGAGGCTGGGCGGTGTCTCACGGTACCCTCTAATTTCATCTATATTGTTGTCTTAACCTTGTTTTTAGTGATAGGGGTGGCTGTTTCAGGCGGGGGGTCTAAAGGGGCCGGGAGCCCACACGGATATGCCCTCCTCCATTCTTTCTCCTACCTTTGGGGTTTTAGTTATTAGGGGCGACAAGCACGATGTTAGTGGGGTTAGGCTATAGCTATTTGCAGGGGTGCAGGGTGGGGGTTGGAGGGGGGTTTTTATTTTGCCTTTTTTATTTTCTATGGCCTTTCTTTCTTTCTTCCTCTCTCTTGTATGTTGTGCTTCTGCTCTTAGGATATCCTGATTCCTGGGTGGATAGGCTCGGAGTGCCGGAGCAATATGGAATGTATATTGTGTTTTCTTTCGTACAGATCTATATGCTCTGGCGCCAATTCTCCATTATAGTGGTTACTTCATGCATATCCTGTTTTTTACCCTGTCCCCCGGATTCTGTTTGATTGTATAGCACCTGATCCTCTCGTATAAAATATAAAACGAAACCGCTGTCTCATCCTGGAACCCAGCTGTGCATTCTAAATACAAGCTTTGTCGGCTGATGAGCTGTGTTGTACGGTGATATTGGAGATTTTAATTTTACTAGCGGCCGGCCCCCGCGGTTGTAGGCCCATACTTGTATTTTTATTGAATGCTACAATAAAGGTTTTCAAAAAAAAAGATCACATAGTTTTAGTCACCTGATGTCTCTATGATTGCTATGGAGACTCCCCACCAGGCGCGCAACACCCATTGAACTCACCGGGCTTCAGCCTTCCCTTGGAATATGTGCTTTAAAAACTGTTGGTTTGATAAAGAAGTAAAGAAAGAAATGCATACTCCTCGCCTCCGGTTTTGTCCATATTTTCTGTTTGTCCTTCCCAGAGCCCAGGACCTTGTGGTGCTCTCTTCGGGCAGGGCGATGCTGTTTGGTGCGTGCGCCCCTGAACTATGATTGACCTTTCCCATAGAGGAAGAGGAAAGGGCAGGGCGAGCGACTTAGTTCACATTAGGGGCTCGCGCCCCTGCGCTGTGATTGACAGTTGCTATGACAGCTGCGGAAGTGGAAAGTGAAGATGGCCTCGTGTTTAGGGCGCGCGCCCCTGCACTGTGTTTGACATGATTGGCAGTTGCTATGACGGCTGCGAAAGTGGAAAGAGAAGGTAACCGGAATGGCGCGTTTTTAGGGCGCGCGTTCGTGCACTGTGTTTGACATGATTGGCCGTTGCTATGACGGCTGCGGAAGTGGAAAGTGAGGATGACCGGAAGGGCGCGTGTTTCGGGCGCGCGGCGAGCACGTGGCCCCGGCCGCCGCTCTCGCGGGGAGGCCCCGTCTCTGCTTTCACACCTGCGCGTCTCTTTGACTAACCCAGCCGCGGGTCTCCTGGGGGGATTCCGGGGAATGGCGCCCGGGAGGTTCCCGCGCTGAAACAGCTGAGCCATTCGTTTTTATTTTCCTCTCACCCTTCCTCCTAATGACGGCAGCTTCTCCCCTGGCAGACATCGGCCCTAAAATAACAGTCTCATTTTTCATCCCGAAGACACCTCAGACATCTCTTTAACGCGCTGTTTACCCTTCGGAGCCCGCAGTGTCTTTATTTCCTTTATTTTTTCTGAAACACAAGCAGTTACATTTATGTAGATTGAGAGTTAAGGCATTGATTGTGCTCGAAGAACCAGAACGCGAAAAACACAATAATTCACTTAGTCACGACGAGCCATGAACTGGTGAGAATAGTTCTTGTGGCATAGTTTATATAACATTTGGTGACGAAGACTAGACTGTGTTACAGCTTCCACGCATTCAAAATAATTGTTTATCTTATCGCAACTTTTTGGAGCTTACTTTATCAAAGGAGTGCAGTTGGCGCTACCAGCTGTTGAACCTGCAGCCGCACAATGCCATGGCCTGTCTTGCTGGATTAAGGGAAGGTGGGCTGATTCTGCATACATTGAGGTGGGTCAGCATGACCGTTACTCTTCTGCAAATTAAAATAACCTCATATTTGGGATCCATCTTTTTTGTATCCTTTGTTGCATGCAAACTCTGTTATCATCCATTTATTTCTTTGGTGCTCCTTCAACAGACTTTCTGCATATATGTTTTCTTCTGTGCTGCCAGCGTCAGAGGGAAGTGTCTTCTGCGTTGTCACATAATGTCACAGGCGGCGGTGCCGTGGCAAAGCTAGTGTGTCATGTGCCCTAGTGCATTGAAGAAAATGCCCCCTGAGCCGCCGTTTGAACTAATAAATATCCCAATATTCAGCTGTCAGTGGGCTCCTGTGGGCCCCGGTGTCACTGCACACGCTGTACCAATTGAAGCTACGCCTCTTGCCCTGGGCCAAAGGGATTTAAATTTCAAAACATATATTAGAATTTGCGTTTCAACACCTGGAACTTTACTCGGATTTCCTTAGAAATAAAAACTCAAAGCAATGATATACCCACAACTCAAGAAGTAGCCCTAAAAGGGTTTCCTTTCTTTAATGCACAAACACTCTGTCAAAACCGGTCCCAACTTAGAGGCTGCTAAAACAGCTCAGTGAGTTGAGCTCTTGCTGAGGAGAACGAAGTTTAACCTGCAGTTGGCAGTATTAACTCTGCATGTCTCATAAAATCTTTCACCCTTCCAATGCTGATGGACTTAGCATTGAGTTGGGCGATTATTACAGAGAAATAAAATTGGCTCTTTCAGCTCCAAGTTTGTTGGCTGATAAGATAACTCAGTGGGTTGAGCATCTACTGCAAATAACTGATCATAGCTTGCTGTTGAGGTTTAAAACTTTACATGTCTCATTAAGCCTTTCCCTTTTGATGTCATTGGAATTAACATTGAGCTTTGTGTTCACACCTATTGATATGGAAACATTCTGATGATGGGCGGAGCCAGCAGATGGATGTATTTGCTGGGAAATGGCTGTTAAGCCCTTAAAGAGAGAGTTCAGAGTTTAAGAACTTAGGTAGTCCAAACCAAGTTGGTTTGAAAAATCCATACTTTCCAGCTGCAGAAAGCTTCCATAAATCCTATTGCAGCCCTGCCGCCAAGGTACAGCTCCAGTGGGCCCTGCACATTCTTCTGCCGCAGCAGCTTCCTTTGTCCACCAGACAATACCCTTTCGTCTCGGGGAAGTGCCACAAGAGCAGGCTGAAAACTTTTCCAGTTGTAACTCTGCTCCTTCCGGACTGCGAACTGCTTCCACTTACACAGAACTCTCTACATCCTTTAGCCAGCTGAGGAATATCCTCAGGTGTAACCAGGATATTCTGCAACAAGCTCCTTGGGAGAAATGTTCATGGCTGGGCTGGAGGGTGCTCTCGATTTCAAAAGGCGAAAGATGCTGTAGGAGCACATCAGAGGCTGATGTGAGCCAGGAAGGCCTGAGGCTGATCTCCCCTGTCCATCCTGGCTTTGGGACCGGCAGATGTTGGCCCACGCTGAGCAAAAGCTGACAACTGGGTGGGAAGCCAGAGTGTAGCTAGCAGCTGAACTCACAGAGGAAGACCACACGCAGCACACTTCTCATAAGCAAAAACTGATGAAAGCTCATAAGGCAAATTGATTCTAATGTCATGGCTTATGCCTTTAGACGAGTTTGCCTCAACACTGCACCTTGCGAGCTGCTGCTGCCCAACAGTTAAGCAGTTCGAAGCTCGTGCAGCAGAGCTGCTCAAAAACGTGCAGTTCCTAAACTGCATAGAGGTGGACGAGTCAACAAAGTAACTGGGTGAGACAAGCCAAGGGTCTGTCTTTGCTCTTGGAGCCTGTGCATGAGCCGCGCCCTGAAAATGTTTACAATGTAAATCATGCAACAAACGTCACACAAATATGATAAAGTCCCTCCAGTATACAGGAAGTATATTTCTTTAACATGTGTAACCTTCGATGTTAAACGTCACATTATGCTCTACTCTGAGAAGTTTTTTTTTCTTCAAGAGAAGTACTTCTTAAATGTGATAGTTTTTAAACATGAGCTTAGAACCATTCGTGCCCCCGCCCACACCATGGGGACTGAGCCATTACCTCCTCATAAGTCTTCCTCACCACATGACTAACTCAGTGAGCTTCAGCTTCCCAACAAAACCCTCCAAGAAAATTAGCGCTCTAGTCCTCCCATCCCTCCCTAACATGGCCAACCTCCTTCACCCCTGACCTAGTACAAGAGAAGGCACAACCCACTCCACTTCCTGTTTTTTTGGATCTGGTCTGCAGCCTCTCCAAGAGCAAGTTACAGGTAAGTAGGGCGAGGTCATGTCAGACACCTGGAGGAAGCCCTGCTAAGTGGGCTCATTGTGGGTGCCAATGCTTTTTCATAGGCATATATGGGGAAGCCCGCCAGATCAGGCTCTTACTTTATTGTTGAAGCCCTGTCTCTGCGGGCACATGCGAGGGGGGAGCCGATCTGGTCGCCTTACGTTATCACCGGAGCTCTACTGGGAGAGTGCTGCTGATCCGTCTTGTTTTGAGGGCCGGAACGCGTCTTCTCCTGCTGTTTTATTTCTCCTCATGTTTAAAAAATAAAAGTGCCATTATAGGCAGCACGACCTTGCTTCACGCGTCTACGAAATGACTCAAGTGATCCCAAAGGGTTTTGTTTCCTGTTTTAGCCAGCTGCACAGCATCCCCATCGTGTCTAGCATGGCTAAAACCACTGTCAAACCCAACCGGTTCCAAAAGCAAGACATTTTGATTTTGCAATAGTTGCCATCTTTAGCCAGTGTACCTTAAATTTTGTATTTGTCGCCCAAAGTTGGAAGGGTAAGCCCAGTATTGGGTCCCGTGCTCACTGCACCACTGGATTCAAGCTAGTCAGGCTGATGAGGGGTGATGCCCCGAAACCAGTCCCAGGATGCTCGTTTCCGGTCCGGGGCGGGACCTAGCTTGGCAGTTCAGGCTAGACTATTCCCATAAGGAACAGGGCAGAGGCTGATTTGCATATGGCTGGGTCCAAACTGAGGTGGCATGGTGAGCAACAGACCCAGGGTTCGAGTCGGGGTACCACGCGGGTGGATGGCGTCGCCCCAATTATTTCACCGGGTGGACGCCGTCCCCCCTGCCAAACAGCTGGACTTCACTCTTTGGCCTCTCCGGAACAAGGAGTTTGGAGTTCGGAGCTCACAGCACATTGCTAACGCGCTGACTTCTCAGATGCAATCGCATCTAAGGGATGAGCGAGGGGAGGCAATGTGCCCTATGGTGCGAGCCACCTTTCGTGACGTCACTTCCTGCCATGACATAACTTCCGGTGACAGCGTCCCCCCACTTCTTTTTTTAGGACTTGTGCCCTGAACAGAACAATGGATTAAACCCAGATCCTTGTGCCTGGGGGTGAATGTTTGCACTGTTCAGAATTCCATCCATCATGTGTTCCTTTTGCATTAACCAGCAAGTCCGAAATGGTGTTTAAAAAAAAAAAAAAATATATATATATATATATATATATATATACACATACTGTTGGACTTTGCCCTTATGGCAGGTTCACCCCTAGACTTTTTGCTTGTAATGGTGACCTGGTGATGGGGATTTTTGGGTTCTGCGCACTTTCACTGTGTCCCAGTGGAAAGTGCGAGCGCACTCTGAGTGCATGTGATGAGAGGCCTGCCCTCCCATAGGAATGCATGGGGAATGTATGTGTCCTTGGTAGTTCCTGATGCGTGGGGTGTACAGGTTCGAATCTGATATGTGCGAACTCGTGAGAGTGAATGCTTCGCAATGGTGTGTGTTGCATGAGTGTGTCATATGTAGAAGTGCCACTTCTAGGAGTTGGCATATTAATATAAAATATGCCTGGCGTGTGATTGGCTGGAGCTGGCTGGTGAGCCTGGCTCCAGGAAGGCTGAGTGGGTCTGCCCGGTGGTGAGTGTGAGATTAGCATGAGTGATGTGGGGGAGGAGTGTACCTGTGTCCTGAATGGGTTGGGCTTTTCCCTACACAATGCTGGCTCCACCCCCTGTGGTGCGACTGATGACCCAAGCCCTGCCAGTGAATAGAGAGGGTGGTTGAGGTAAACAGAGTACTTCAAAACCAGCTGCGACTGGTTTCCCCCCACCCTGCACCTACAGACAAAGGCTTTAGGTGTATAAAAATGGGGCTGTGTCCCCACAGAAGCTGTTCTCTTCCAGGATCCTGCCTGAGGGGTCTGTTGCTGCTGTTGCTGGGCCAGAGGACCGCCACTTGGAGTGTTTCCCTGCCTGGAGACCCAGTGTGCTGGCTCTGGGCCCAGCCTTGCCCCCTGCCTGCCCTAAGGACTTTTGCTGGGCTTGTGGCTGTCTTATAGCGCCTGGGAGCGCTGTATTTGTCTTGTAGCGCTTGGGAGCGCTTTTTGCACAGCCGGTGCCCACCCGGCATTTGCCCGCCTAATTTGCTGATTTTGAAGCCCCTGGCGAGTGCCCACCTCGCCAGGGACCGTGCCGCTATTTTCGTGGCCATAGCGAGAGCCCACCTCGCCTTATTTGAATTATCGGGAGCTCACCCCATGTGGAAATCACCGCCGCAGCACAGGAACCCGGCCGGGCCGCCGCGCTGCCTACGGCGACCCGGAAGTCCCGCCTCCACACCCCCAGGGCCGCGCTGCCATTGGCGGCCCTGAACCGGAAGTCAGGCGGAACAGGTGGGACAACCGGAAGTCGACAGGAGCCCACCCTGCGCTCCGGTACCCACACGTGCAACGAGAAGAGTGAGGCTGGGCGCAAGGTTCCCCAGGGCAGGAAAGCCCCGGATAGCGAGAGGAGCCCTGCCCGCGGCCCCCGAGTGACCGTCGGAGAAGTGCTGCAGGGAGCGAGGCTCCCGTGTGAGGAGGAGAGCCCCGTGTCCAGGAACAGAGAGCCGGAGTAGCCGGAGCACCAGGGACGATCCCCGCCAGAACCCGGTGAGTGCAGGTGCTTGGAAAGAGGAGAGGGGGGCGTCGGGACACATTGCCGGTGTCCGCCCCGCCCCCTCTCATTAGCGCGACCTCCGGGAGCATTTGGTCATTTTCAGCCCACAAAGGGCTCAGGGGGCAAAAGTGGTAACGAGGCCTGAGAGGCTCGTGAGGGCATTTTGTCTCTTGCCCTGAGAGGCTCTTGGTTGCCACAGTTGTTTTTAGAGTACCCAGTGAGGGACTCCAACGAGCAGGGGCATATCTCCAGAGCCTGAGAGGCTCCATCCGGGGCCATTGTCAGTTTGAGTCCCCAGGAGGGGGACTCCGCCGATTTGCCCGCAGTTTGTGTTTGAGCCTGAAAGGCTCAAGGGGGCATTTTTATTGACTGAGAGCCCAGAGAGGGTCAGGGGCCATTTGTTTATTCAGAGCCCAACGAGGCTCCAAGGGGACAGTCATTTTGCAGAGCCTGTGAGGCTCCCCCATCGTGTTGGCCCCATCATTGTGGTACCCAGTTGCCCAGCACTTTGTGGGCAACTTCCACGTTTAGGCCCCCTGACATTGGACACAGGGCGTCCTAGCCCCAACAAGGCCAGAGGGCCTAGGGACAGTCACAGGTGGTGACTTACGTGAGTTTGGCGCAATTGTTATTGTTACACCTCTGAATGAATGTTATGCATTGCATCATGTGTTATGTTCTTACACCCCTACAGGTATTGTAATACTTAGGTGGTTGTTTACTCCCTAGTGCAGGTTGTGCTAGTGAGGTCCTGGTTACCAGTAATTACTGGTTGTGTGCTCTATTTTTATATTTTGTGCTACAGTAATTTACATTCTAAGTGCTATTTCTGAAAGTGTTACTTCTGATTCCTGACAGTGGTCCAGGTGGCCCTGTCTTGTACATATCCCCTGTAAATTCTGCCCGTGCCTCTGGCACATTGTAAAGTGTGTGTTTTATCTAATGTGTTTTGGTGTAAAACAAAGGCTATTTTTTATATAACCTTGTGTGGAGTTTCCTTTGTGGTGGGCCTTGGGTGTTGTTGCTGGGGTGCGTGCGCTAATACTTAACTCATATCGCCTCCAAGTTTAGCCTTGCTGCTCGCGCCACGTTACCTAGAGGGTGAGCGGGGGTTATCTTGGCGTGTAACTCCCCTGCCCTGACTTAGGATTGGTGGTCTCTGACTGACTTTGGCGCAAGCCCTGGCCAACCAGGGATCCCATTTCTAACACATACATACATACATACTGTTTGGGCAATGTTTAAAAAGCTTGCAAATGTGCCTTATACATCTCGCCTACTCCAGTGTTGGCCTTAGGCAGCCTATAAAGAGTATAGAGTGCCAACTGTGTGTTTGGCCCAGAGGCAGGACCCTGATGGTTACTGTATGTACCAGATTCTGTGAAGTTCCTCTCACTCACCCAACCCACTGGGAGGATAAGGTAAGAGCTGGTTTGTTTGTTCTTATGGGTCTTGGATGACGGAGGCTGACGCTCTCCCCATGCCAGGGCCCACTTTCCACACTTCCATAGCCGAGAAGAGGTGGGATCTTTTAGGTTTCACAGCTAATTGGCATAATGATGACATCATAGGAAATGGTCTTGTGGCCCGAAACAGAAATTGGCATGAAGTGGGATCAAGATCAGGTGACACGCCTTGTATAGGGTGACCAACAGTCTGTAAATTTCACGGACAGTCCATAAATTTGACCTCACGTCCGTTGTCCATGAGGATCCTTTTTACAAACGCCTTTTGTCCGTAATTTTAGGCATTGCAGGGGAACAGAGCTGTTCCCCTACAAAAGGCCTCAGCTCCCTGATGGGGCCGCCTAGCACTCCTCTGAGCGCAAGAGCAGCCCCACCCCACCCATTGTCATTCTGTGTGGGGTTGATTGCCACATACAGAATGACAGTAGGCCAGTCTGACTTGAAAAGCATGTGGTGGGCCTCCTCCAGCCTCTGTCACACGGAAGTGCAAAAACTCCCATGCTGCTGCTACGTGAGAATCCAGTTAACCAACGGAAGGCGGTGAAAGAAGTTCAAAGAAAGGGATTGTAATTATGGTATAGCAGCTATGGTTGCTGCTTTTTTATGTTATACAATAACAACCATTGACAAAGCCAATAGTTCTGGCTTGCTGTAGGTGTAATGTTACTTGTTGTATTATATATCTGGATGCAATGACAGAAGCAACAAAAATTCCAGTTTGGTGGCACATTATATTAAGCACAGATTTTTTGCATTTGTGTTTTAAGCCACATATTTTATTACATTAAACACACTTTTGGAGAGACCCCCCCCTAGTTTTTACATCCCACTTAAAGCTCTGGAAACTACACCATGTCACAGTCGCCCCACGTCCAGGCACTGCGCATCATGCACGACTCATGCCTTCCACTTTTTCATATTGCCTATATGCAGGGGCATAGTGAACCATGCCCTCCCCACCTCTTGCTTTAGGAACTACAGTGAGGGTGGAGTTCTTGATGGGTCTCATAATTCATGTGAAAAGGTGAGTGAGTAAGTAAGTGAAGGGATGGGTGGATGGATGACTGGATAGATGAGTGAAACGGATGGATGAGTGAAAAGGTGTATGACGGTGAGTGAATGGGTGGATGGATGAGTGAACTGATGGATGGATTGATAAGTGAAAGAGTGGATTGATAAGTTAAAGGGTGAAGGGATGGATGGATGAGTGAAAGGATGGATGTAATGCTGGATGAGTGTGAATGGGTAGGTCACATGGACAAAAGGATGGATAGATGAGTAAAGGGTTGAAAGGGTGGATGGATGTGAGAAAGGATGGATGGATGAGTGATAGGTTCAATGGATGGATTCATGAGTGGATGAGTAGATGGATGGGTGGGTGGAAGGATGGATGGCTAAGTGAAAGGGGAATTGAAAGAGAAAGGGGGGTAAATGAAGGACTGAACATGTGAATGGGTGGAAGGATGAGTGACTGGATGGATGATTGAGTAAGTGAAAGGATGGCTGGATAGGTAAATGGCTGGATGGATGAGCGAATGGATGGATGGGTGGAAGAGTGGATAGATGAGTGTATGGATGGATAGGGTGAAAGGGTGGATGGATGGATGATGAATGAGTAAAAGCGTGGATTGAGGGATGGATGGATGAAATGATGGATGGAAGGATGCGTGATGGATAGGTTTATAAATGGATGAATATGGACATGCATGGGCACACAGATGGAAGGACAGAATGAATGGTGAAAGACTGAATGATGGATGTAAGTATGATTACACATTGTAAGCCCCATTAACATTTCCTATACATTGACTTTCATATTTATATGAGTGATTGTCTCTATATAATATGTGTGTGTTGTAACGCAGTCCAACACTCTGCCCCACATACTTGGGATGAGTAGCACTATAGAAGAAATTAAATGCATATGAGAGAGGGTCTAAGTGAAGATGAGGGGTGCCATTGGAGGGTGGTATCAAGGCCAGACTGGCCGGACCGGTCATCAGGCGTTTTCTTTGGGAGCTGAAAAGGTGGGGGCAGTTTTGTTACCACAAAAAGACCTGCACATTTGCTTAAAGCTGCATGCATACTGACAATGAAGTGCACAATTGTCTCAACCTAGTATAAACTTATTTTCACTTGTACTTTAGTAGTTGTCTATTTACTTACTTATATACTATTGTGCAACCTTCTCTGATGTGTCTGTAAAACTTACCTTAAATCCTGAATTTTGACCTCCTGTCCTGAATTTTTGTCCTGAATTTTTACACTCACTGACCTGAATTTGCACCCATGTCAGTTGGTCACCCTAGCCTTGTATGCATGCAGTATTGAAAAGCTCGACTCTAGCTCCGGCGGAATGCTGCCCAGTTATGGAGTGGGGTGGAGGGGTCATGCCCTTATGACATCATGCGATATAAATGACATGACATAATAAATAGCCTCACTAACACAATGGCCCTCATTAAGAGAGGCCCATTATCTCATGGACGTTTGGGCACCGTCCTACCCTGCGTGGCCTTCAGAAAGTTCCTGGACCCTCTCTCAAGCTATGGGTGCTGATGGACACTGGGTAAAAGCCATAGCTTCCCCGCTGAGGACGGCTGCTTTTACATTCTAGGGCAGAAGCCCGTGGTGGAAACAGTCGTGTTTGTCCTGTGCCGCAGAAGAGATGGATGTTGTGTGGGTGTGCATAGATGGTGGGCGAAGCAACAAATAACGGAGAGAACCAAGCCATAAAGAGACCATGCACAAGCCGAGCCGTGGACATGTTTGATAATTATGTTGTGCAAAAAAAGAGGCCAAATGTGATCAATGATATTCAAAAGTTTTATATATATATATATATATATATATATATATATGTATATATATATATATATATATACCAAAGTTGCCCTTGTGGGAAGCTACTCACTGTCGGACTCGCAACAACACCGCAGGCGGCAGTGTTGACAGCAGGCACCACGCTTTCCAATTGGTCCCCTCTCCCTTCTGTTATGCACAGGGCCAGTAGCGCTTTTATGCACAGGGCCAGTAGCGCGCGAAAGCGCTACCTAATTGCCCTGTACTTGACCTGTGACCTCACCTTCCTGCAGTCAAAGAGGCCACCCGCCCTCTGCCCTTTGTTGTTCTGCAGGAAGGCTCGGCCAGTCTGGGAAGGGCAGAGAAGGGAAACAAGCATTTACAATGCAATGGTCTCTGCATTATTAAAGGTAGAGCTTTTGGCATTGCTCATGACCTTTTTTTTTTTTTTAATCATAAATAAATGGCATTATCATTTACACTGCCAATAGCGTAATCGTTAAATAAATGGCATTGTCACGAGCGTTGTTTCTGAATCACAAGAGTATGTATGACACCATAAGAAAGTAAAAGACTTGAAAGCCAGAATGTGTACACTCAAAGGGCAAATAATTCAAAGAAATGCTCCAGAGCCATGTGAAATACAAGGAACATCAGAACAGAGCAACCTTTAATCGATATGCCGCGACACTACAGCGTTGGGGAATGTGCCTCACAGGAGTGACACCAACAACGTCGTGATATGTTTCACAAGTGCTGTGTCAGAGCACTGAAAGTCAGCCTGTATCACAAACGCGCAGTGACAGCATAGCAGGGCAGTGCGTGTTATGGGAGCTACGACGCAGATTTATCAGCTCCGATAATACTACTACTAAGCTGCAACAGAGCCCCTACAAAACACATTGCTCTGTGATTCATCTTTTGTCTTAAGTGTTGCCCTGCAACACTACACACTACACGTGATTTTTCCAGCTTGTCTCCTTCTCTTGAAGAGCATTGTTTACTACCACTCCCCCTGGCTCTGGCGTTCCTATGCCCAGCAACCTCTACTCTCAGACAGGCCACCTAACTCCAGGGGTCATTTATCACCTCTTCAAACAGCCAGTCCAATCCATTTACCTCTGACAAATCAAGGCAGGGCACTAAGGGCTGAATTGTGGCTTGCAGACAAGAAAATCTTATAACTTCTTGTCTGTACATTTTAGAATACATTTAACAATACCACATTGTTGCATTTATCATTAACATTCTTCTGAGTCCTTTAATCCTAGTTGTATGGCTTTCCTTTCTCCAGTTATTAATTAATAACCTCTTGCGATGTTAACCTATGGGATGGGGATCTGCAATGGAAAAATTAACTTGCCAATTTCTCCAATACCAGGGCCTGTATAAGGATCCTCCTTATACCTACAGGACCCCCACCCCTAGAATACATAGGAAAGACTTTTGGGGTTCCGATTATATCAAAATATTGCAGATCCTCACTTCACAGTGCTCCTAGCACAAAAGCTGATTTTGGGAAGCACTATACTACAATGTAGGCAGTGAAATGTGCAATTTCACTAAACCCAGGGCATATAACACTCATTTTATAAGGGCCCTTCTTGTAGATACCTGACCTCTAACCCCTAGGACACCTAAGAGAACCCCTGGGGATACCTAATATGCACCAACATTGTAGTTTATCAATTTGTAAGTGCCCTAAAACCAAAAGTCAAGATTGGGCACAATTTGCATTCTAAAAGCAGTCCTCCAGCACGGGTCTGCTTTTAAACTGACCTCAGGCTACAGCAGTGCACACATGCAAGAGCAGGAAGGGGTTCTGGCCTCTAAACCACTATGCCCTAATAAATACTAGGGACTTACCCATGCCCTATTATGTACTAGGGTCGTATAGGAGAGGTCATGTCAATCATGGAGGTACCCTAACCCATAGTGCACCCTATTGTATGTAGGTGTTTTTACTGTATTTGTAAGTGTCTCTTTCAACATAGCACTGGCCCTGGGCCTGGTTAGTCAGAGGCCAGGGTCAGTCAGAGTCAGGTACCACCAGTACCAGTCAGCAAAAAGTTGGGGAGTGCCCAGGGCACAGATGGCTTTGCAACACTAGAGAAGCACAAACCCAGAATTTAAAACATAACACCATGGTTGGGGGTTCTCTTTAATAATCGGAATTGATTTCTATCCTAATTAACCCATTTTCAAACTTTAGGATAATGAAAGACTGGGTAAAAATCATAACGTTTTAATCTATACCTTGCAGTTTTCATGCAGCTCTTTGATGACGGTTAATAGCTCACTGTTCAGTGTTAGGATTTTAACTTATAAACTGCAAATAGCAAAATAATCTCTCAGACAAAAGCAGTAACTCACTGACCTATTTACATTATATGCATTTTGTGATCTGCGTGGTACACGATCTTTGTAGCGGACATATTACCCCACTGTGGCTACCTTACCATGAGTCAAAACTTCCAGTACTCAGACCTCTGATCTCTCTCCATAAAGATCATTAATCACCGAAGTTATCTTCACATTTTTATTGTTGCCTGAAAAATTCTGGAGACCAGGAATGCAGCAGCAGGTACTTTTCAACTATAATGCACTTACAACCATGACGCCCTCACCCGAAGTCATCATCCTTTTTTGCTTGGTGCATGAAGATGCAAGATTCATATACATTTTTTTAAACATTTGGTATGATTACTATGTGAATGTAAACAACAATAAAGCATACATGCAAACTGTGACTACATGCCTGTTTTTCCCAATATTTCACTTCAAAACGATGCAAATGTATTTGTTTAACTGGTGGTCATTTGTATAGGGTCAATGGAAAATCCACAAGGTTGTCCCCCCAGAAGTTTAGTGTCTCCTACGCCCCTGGCCCAGGCCTGCGGGAGACAGTGTGTCAGACTCCCCCCACTGCTGGCAGAGTGACCCGAGGCACGGGGCGAGCACAGCCTTTTGTGAAGGTCATGGCTCGTGCCAGCACGGGCTCACAAACTCGGTGGGTCTGAGAACCTCGTGTCACGCATGCGTGACACTGCGGGCCCAGAGCACGGTGCCATGGTTGGTTCCAGAAAAGAACTACAAGAAATCTGATCAAAAATTAAAATGAGAACTAAAAGAAATGTTTAATAAATGATAACAAGCGAACTTAATAGCTGCGAACATAAATAAAGAAAAAACGGCCGAAAACGCACACAATTTAAAGACATGCCTTCACAGTATGGGCCTCAAGAATGTGCCTTTTATGTCCGCGCGAGACCGCTTCCATCAGCCCTCGAAAGAAGGGCTCTCCAGAAAACTCCAGCAGGATAAAATGAAATTATAGTGCCGTTGCTGCCACCTCGTGGCTCACACTGGTATTTGTATTTGCTACAATAACTTCCTCAGCGGGACAACCCGTCTTCCGTGGAGAGTAGAGAACCCAGTCATGTCAGAAACATTTGTCGAAAACCCATGGGGGCTTGGGGCGCTCTGTTTATTAAATCAGAACATTTGGTAAAACTGATTAGTAAAGTGTTTCTTTTCAAGCATACTCAGGTTATCAAAAAGAGTAATACGATCCCATTTAAAGGCAACCGCCTAGCTTCCGGGTTTTCAAATTGCTTGTGTGTTACATGTCTATGGTTTCCGTGTGCATATTCTTCACCGGCTCCCAGTAGAAAAAAAATTCACTTTTAAAGACGTGTTACTGCCATGAAATGCTTAATAGCAAGGGCCCCAAATATCTGCACACAATGGTGCAACCCTACCTGCCTCCACGTCATTTGAGATCTTCAAGGGCCCACCTGGTGTTGGTGCCGCAGATGCTGAGGGCCAGGTCAGGGGCCCGATCGTTTAGTCACCTAGTGGCTAAGATTTGGAATTCCCTACCGGTCCACCTGAGGGCTGAACTATCCGAAAAGATTTTCCGACATAGATTTAAAACGTCGCTGTTTAAGTCTTCATAGATTGATTTTAGTGGAGTTTTCCCTCCCCCTCCAGTATTTCTGCTTTTTTGTATTTACCTGGTAGGTTAGGCCCTAGCGCGGGGGCACACCGCCAGGTGTAACCATGCACTTTATAAATCGCCTTATTTTTGTATGAGTGACACTTCTGTGGTTTGAGCGTGCGTATGAGTGACGGTCTACCGCCAGGTGTGACACTTCGGCTGATTCTTTCTCACAAGTAAATCAAGGTATGCATAAGCATGAGCGGATTTTGCGGATTGGCAATCCGCGAATTTTGCGGATTCGCAATCCGCAAAATCCGCGAATTCCCGCGAATTTGCGGATTTTTTTTTTTTTTGTGTTCGCCCGTGTTTCTGCCAGTTCGCGAGGGTTTTTACAATTTCGCAATTTGCGAACTTACCTGTCGGGTCGCAAGTTTTGCGAACTTGTTGTTTCTACGTGTCCAGCCTATTTGGGACACTCTTCTTCATCACTGCCACTCTCTGTCACCACTGCCACTCTCTGACTACTCATGCCACCCTCTGGCCCACCCATGCCACCCTCTGTTTCATCACTACACCCTCTGGTTGTCCAGTGTACATTATTTTCGGCAAAGCAAAGCACACCTTCCCTGCCTCAAGTGACCTGAATTAATTTGGGGCTGATTAATGTGTCACAGAATATTTTTTTAGCTGGCACCTGCTTCCTTAGTGCGCCCTGATTAGTGATCTTTTGCACTTGCTAAGTGCTTTCATTGTTGCAAAATTAGTTACAACACCTGCCCTGCCCCAACTGACAATAATGAATTAGGGGCTGATTAATGGATTTTAACTTCCAGCCTGGCTCCTGCTTGTCTCCCTTAGCTGTAATTCAGGACCTTTGTGGCATATGTGTAACTATTCTGAGGTTCAGAGCAGGGTCACATAATAGTTTCAACTGGCAACTGAACTCTGGAGGGGCCCCTCAGGAAGCACTACAGGAAATGGCTACTAATGATGTGCCTGAACTTTTGAACCTGGTAAGTAGTTACTTTCAGTTTTGCCAAGATCGTATTTCTGCAATTTTGCACTTATTCGCGGGGCGCGAACTCACGCGAACAGTGCGAGCAGTGCGAGCAAAATCCGCTGCTCGCGGATTTGCGGATTTTGCGGGAAATTCGCAAATCTCGCGGATTGCGGATTTCCCGAAAATCCGCAAAATCCGCGAGCGGAACGGATTTTCCGCCCACGCCTAGGTATGCACCATTCTTTGGGCATTTATCTGAGTTAAGGTCTGTGGAAAGCGTACTTGTCTTCAGTGTCCTAATCACTCCTGTTTTCCTCACCCCCCACACTTCGCAGTCTCTCTGTTTGCCACTTTTGCCCCCCACAGCTTTCTGAAAGCAGCCCCAGAATATCTCCCTCATCACCTCCTTCCCCTTTTCCACTCTGTCCTTCTGCGTGTGCTTTACTGTGTTGGCCTCTTCACAACACACTCACCCACTTGTTCTCCTGTAAACACACCATTTTAATTTCATTCACGACTGTCAGTACTTCGACAGATGTGAAGCTCCTTCGCACACTTTCATGTAAAATGTTAATTAAATTTGGCACCCATGCGACCATGACTCTGCTCTGCAGAGAGGCCGAACATTGAATGAACATGTCATTTGAGCCTTTATATGAATCGCTCCCCAACGCTGCTAGGCCCTCTCATTGCATTCAGCCTCCGCTTCAGTGCTCCTAGTCGCACCCCGTCTTGCCCACTCACCCTTAACCTGGACTTACCCAGACACCTAGAGTCGCCATGCTACCCTTCGGGAGCGCCGGCTGCGCTTCCGCTGTCACTGCTCTTCTCAGTCAGAGAGTTGGATTCACCAGAGCTGCCCTGGGTCCACAGCTGGTTTCCATGGCAGAGTCACCTCTTCTCTGGGCCCAGCTCACACTGCCTGAATGCACATAAATATATCCAAGTGCTTGCTTAATGTACGCATTCTACGCTGAGATCAAACCGCCTCCAGCAAGGGAGGAAGGAGCTAAATATGCGTAACTGGGATAAAGGAGCGAAATATGCGTGACAGTGCCTTTGAGTTCGGAGATGCGGGGGCACCCACTAAAATGCACAAGAATCACCCCAGATGCGTGGTACTTGGTAACGCTGCAACTGCAAAGGCTGCCGATGCAGAGATGGAGGCCTGGCTGGTACAGAGCAGAACACCGCCATCCATGTATTTGCAAAGTAAGTGGCAGTCTTGTGACCTTTGTTCCCTAAGGTCATGGGGGGCACATACGAAAAAGGTCTCAATGCAAAGGGTCACCTGGGGGAGCGGAGTCTGGGAACATTATTAGCTCCTCCATGATCACAAATCCCATTCGTGCAGGTAAAGTTGTCCTGGGAGGACCGGCGTCCTCTTTGCAAACTGACACCGCAGTGAACTTTCAGTCCTCTGTACCGGCAGATGCAACACATCGATACATGTCCTCGTGGCTCACTGGAAAGGTAGAACCCTTCCGTGCTTCCCTGTTATTCCTGCCGGGCGCTCTGACCCACTGTGACATTTGTCTCCCCCCACCCCCGTCCCCCCATGTCCCTTTGATAGATGGAGCGCTGTGGGACCTGGTGGATGGGTTTTCACCCCCACACAGCCTGCCACTCGACGCAGCGCGGCCCTGCACAGCCCCACATTTATCGCCGAGACGCCCTTGTGATGGGGCCTGATAGAACACTCACCTCTTGTGCATTACCCGCAGGGCCCAATGTCAACTCTGGTATCCACGTGGAAATGGTTTTTAGGTCTCGTCCTATTAATCGCGCAAGCGTTAATTGGACGAGAGTATTGAGGGCAAAACAAGCTCTGAAACCACCAGGCGGATTACATCGAGTGCATGTGCTCGTGAACGCGCTTACCATTTGCTCCCCCAGCTGCCTGCCTCCGAGAGCTTCACTTCAAAGGCATCGCACATCAAAGGCTGCTGCTCCCCTGCCAATGTGCTCCCGCCCCGTCCCCCCACAGCAATGCCAAGAGCTTGTTTTGTTGCTTGTTCTGTTTTATCTAGCAATCCAGCCAGATGCTGCCTCTGCCCTAGCTACTTAATTTGCACACTTTTCGCCCTCTAAACCAATGCTGTCTCCTTTCGTGTCTAACAAGCCTATCGTTACTCGCAAAGTTTTCTACGTAGCTCGCATCGTCCTCCGCAGCTTTCTAGCAAACTACACCAATGCTGTCTCCCTCCTTGTCTAACAAATCTAACATTACTCCCAAAGTTTTCCACGTACCTCGCATCGCCATCCGCCCGTTTGTCTTTTAACTATGGTCCCAAGTGCATTCGAAACATAACACGACCCGTCAAACAACACACTCTGTTATCTACATTCTATACGCACTATCCCTATCAGGCGGGCAACTAAGAGCCAAATTTCGAGGGCGGCTGGACAATATTACGAGGGGGAAGGCTAATTCTTCCAACCACAAACTGCGTGGCTGTAAGAAGAGATGAATATACAACAAAACAGTAATTTACACGTAAATAGTGTTTTAAAGACCTGTTAAGTATTCAGGTGCAGCTGCAATTAGACAGTCCCCAACCCACAAAGCTGTCTTCGCCGGGCTGACACAAACGACAGGGGGGGGGCTTGCCAGGCTGACACACGACGGAAGGGGGCTGCAGCCCCGTGGGACCAATGGCTGTTGCGTGCATGATCACTATGTACTCTTCTTTTTTCCGTCTTTGTCTTATTAAGACCAATTGCCTGCGCCGCAACAGCGCTATCAGCACGTACAAACGCAAACTAACTCATATACTTGCCTCTTTTACATACCTATCCCAAACACTCTTTAAAAAGCGCTGTTCGTGTACAAGTAACCCCCAACACACAGTAACTTTCTTTGACCGCTACATGCTTAATACGTCTTCATATCTTACATTACTTTTTTGTTCTTCACCCCCGCAAAGTCTACAACACTCTTATGGACATGCCCATTTATCTACACATCATCTGCAATTATCTCTCCCTCCGTGTCTAAACTAACGTTATTGGTTATGCCAACATATTTAACATTAACCTATTTACAGTGCTGTTTCAATATTACATGCTTCGATCGCAAAAAAAGCTCATAAATAGACGTTCGCATCCCGTATTCACAAAAAAGGAATGTATTAAACGTATGTTACGCTTCATGCAGTTTTACTCATTAGCTAGTTCTATTCATTAGTATACATATTGCACATTTCTAAGTACAACTAGCTCTATGTCACAGCCTAAATTCTACTTCTAGCCCCCCCTGGTCATCATCTTTCTGTACTCTTACTTTCTTCCCTGCATTATACAGAGCAATTGTCCATGCTGCGCACCATCACCTATCACCCTGGCGTCAACGGCTCTGCACATATGTTACCACCTACACCTCCCCAAACCACTTTACCCATACTATACTGCCAAATTAGTGGGCGCGCAGGTCTCCAAAAAACTCTACCAATACTGTTTCCTTCCATGTCCAGCAAGCCTAACGTCGCTCGCAAACATTTACACCTAGCTCGCATATCCCTCTGCTCATTTTCATCTCCTTCACTTACCAACTCAAAGTGCATACAAACCACAACACGCCTCATACAAAACCATACTTCTAATCGTTATCTCACTAGCCGCTATTCCTTCGTGCATTTCCTTATTTCCCTCTTAGACTTGTTAAAAGCAACTGCCTGCGCGACAATCGTGCTAACAACTTATATAAACTAAAAGGTTGTGACAGACTTCTTGTGCGTTATTATCTAGCATATATTGCAGTATATTCCCTATATTGTACTTTGTTTTGCCCTGTAACCTGCATACTTCTCAGTTTTTGTTCCTGCGATGCAATGTTTGCTACCTAATATATTTTTTTACTCGCAACTATCACTTTAACATCATGTCATTTTTAGTTTGCTTTTAGTGATTTGTTCACTTGTCATTTTATGTTCCTATTATAAAGCACTAAGACACCTTCAGATGAAAGCTGTGCTATATAACACCACACAAAAAAAAACATACATTACTCGTATCGTGCATCTCCTGCACATCCATTTAAATACTTTTAAAAAGCACTGTTCGTCTAAAAGTACACCTTCCTCTTGCCGTCACTTTCTTACGCTGCTACATACACAACGCCCCTCTGCCCACTCATTCCTTCTGTATTCTTCAACAACACAGTCTACAACACTGTCGTACAAATGCGCACCTATCTACACATAGCTTGCAATCTTCTCTCTCCGTATCCAGCATGCCGAACATAAACTATAAACTTACATCCGCTTTCACAACATCACCTTTTACCTCTAGCTCCCTCATGTCCTTTAGTCCCAAATCTAGCATGCTTGCAACGCAAATCAGCAATATAGAACAAGCCACCCACTACTATTAGTCATTCATGCTCACCATGTCTCTGTACCCTTCCATTCTTTTCTTTATTCTAGAGGCCAATTGTCCATGCAGCATACCAGCATCTACCACAGTCTCGTCAAACGCTATGCATATAAATTACTACCTACCCACCTTTAAACAACTCCCTCTGATATCAGACCAAACTACACCCTTTGCATCTGCAACAATTTGCCACATAAAATCGTTTTTAAGCACCTACACTGAACTCCTTCCAAGTACTCGCCTATAACACAATTTGCACTTAACAGCCTAGTAGTCGTCCACCTCCTCCTATTGCTATTACCACCATAGCAATTCTACCCCATTATTATTACACTTTGCTTACTATGCATACTAATTCCTTGCTACCTCTAAACATGCCTGTACTGCTTATTTTGCATTGCCACTTTTTTATTGCCTTGCATACTAAAAAAACAATCACTGTACATACTCATACACTGTTAGCTATACACAGTTACATACTTCTACTTCTGCATACTCACATGCTAATCACTTTGCCTACTCACATACTGGTCGCTTTACATAGTCACATACTCATTGAGTTGCATAATAAATACTGCCTACTCTGCATACTAACACTGTTATCACTATATGTACTCACATTGTGCTTACTAGTACACTAATACCCCAAAACACCCACATACTGTTCACCATGCATAGTTACATATTGATCATCCTACACTAGAAAAAATCTTCTGCATGCATACACTCATTCTATTTATCCTACATACTCACTCTACTTACCAAATGCACTTACACACTGCTACTTTAAGCACCTACAAAGTAAACTGTTTGCATACTTGCATAATCATTACTATGCATACTTTAACACTGCTCACTTTACATGCTGCCACTCTGCTCACCTTCCATACTTACATCCTACTAACTCTGCATACTCAGTCTATTGATTCTGCACAGCACCACACTACTGCCCCTACCCACTTACATACTAATCTTTCGCTTTTTATTTGGCAATGCAAAAAGATGCTGCCTCCTACCCAACTACCTAATTGACATGCTTTTCAGTTTCTTTACTGTATCCTTAAACAGACGTTCTTGCACATCCTAACTAACTTAGCAGTACTTCGATTTATCCCTTAACATTGCAAAATTACACAACCACACCCAACCACACACACACAGCCACACACAGACAACCACACATACAACTTCATACACACAACCATACACACACACAACCTCACACAACCACACACACAACCACACACCACACACACAACCACACACACAGCCACACCCAACCACACACAGCCACACCCAACCACACACACAGCCACACCCAACCACACAGATACAACCACACACACACACAACCACACACATCTATCGCCCTCACTCTATCGCCCTCACTCTATCGCCCTCACTCTATCTATCTATCGCCCTCACTCTATCTATCGCCCTCACTCTATCTATCGCCCTCACTCTATCTATCGCCCTCACTCTATCGCCCTCACTCTATCGATCTATCGCCCTCATTCTATCTATTGCCCTCATTCTATCTATCGCCCTCATTCTATCTATCGCCCTCACTCTATCTATCGCCCTCCCTCACTCTATCTATCTATCTATCGCCCTCACTCTATCTATGGCACCACCACAGCATCATTCAGGGGCACCATAGCATCACTCAGGGGCACCACAACATCACTCAGGGGCACCACAACATCACTCAGGGGCACCACAACATCACTCAGGGGCACCACAACATCACTGAACGCCACAGCACCACTCGTCGCCACTACAACATCACTCAGGGCCACCACAGTATCAATCTGTGCAACCATTCAACAACTGGTTCAAATATATTCTCTCAATGTTTCAAGCTTTATTACAAATGTCACACAAAGATGGTAATATTTCAATTCTGTTCTTGGATTTTCATCACAATAAAATACACTGAACATAATCTTCACAAAAGTTATTTACAAAAGTTTAAGCTATTGCCATTATAAATTACAATAACTTTTATTTAAGTATTAATCATTTAAAAAAAATTAAAAGCCATTGTTATTTGTAATATCAATACATCGAAGTCACGTAAATACAAAACATGTTGCATTACAAATGCTATAGGTGTCACATTTGCAAAAGATAAAAGTATTGGCATTGTAAATGACAAAGCTATTAATTTCGCTATTTTCAAAACCAAGACATAAATAAAAAATGTCAATTACAAGACTAATAGCTAAAACTTTCCTAATGCGAGACCTATTGCATTGCAAATGCTTGTTACTTTTGAAACCCCAGAACCACTACCCACAATGCATACTGCCCAGTATCCAGCTCCTGCCATAGGACCTGGTCCAGTTGGTATATTTTATCAACACAACTCAGGTACTCAGTGACATCAAATCTCAGCTTTACAACTTCACCTATGTATGCTGGAAATAAGCACTGTATTTGAAAGGTGGGCAGGGTCTAAAACACATATTTCGAAGGATGGGCAAGTCTGGGTCTTGCCGTCAGACTCTGTGCCACCCCAGTTGTGATACGTATGTGTGGTGGGCCCGTGAGTTGCACGGAGCTCCAGATGAAATCTAGTACCGCAGTCAGAGGCGCAGGGCTACTGCATCACAGCCTGAGACCTGGAGTGAGTCTTAAAGCTGCGGCACGGAGGAACCCGGCAGCGGAGAGCGGCAACGACATGGGCCACGGGTGGGGCAGGGCACTGGAGCTTCCCCAGAGGGCTTGCCACAGCGCAGTGGGTGCACATAGGCTCCTATAACATTTGAAACTGGGTGCAGGCCCCTAGACCTTGAGGCGGTTAAGGCCGGCGAAGAACTTGGGCCCTTTTGGAAGCTTGGCCTCACTGCTGGGTCCATCTCGGGTCAAGATGTCTACAACCTGGCTTGATTCCCCCGGTGCAGCGAGTGATCTACTTGCACACTAACGCAGGCCATCACCAGCTCTGGGATCCCTCCTGGCCCTAGATCACCCCTTGTGAGTGCCACAACACCCTGAAGGCCTGGCTGAACGAGCACCGCAAGAACCCCAGTGATGCCAATAAGATCGTGCTCTTTAAATATGTAATATATATTTGTCCAACCCTAATAGCTTCAACTTTACTTAAAATGTAACCTTGAGTGAATTTGCAAGTTGTATAAATGTAACACTAATCACTAGTATCTGTAGTAGACTTATGTACTTAATACCATTCTTATGCGTATTTAGAGATTATCTGTTTGTATCTTTTATGTAATTCATGTACTCTGAAGTCCTTATGTAATGTAACTGGTTCTATTGTCCATCAGAATTGGGGTGGACGAACCTATGAGCAAACGCCCCACCGAGAATAAGTATATCCATACAGCGTTTTTAATTGAACAGTTTTCTGTTTTACTGTTTTGTTGATATTTCCAGGGAGGGATTTATCATTGGGTTTTGCCCTGAAGAAAGCTGTGGACCTATAGGGCCTTTCACTGGCTGAAACATGTTGGCAATGAGTATAGGGTCATAGGACCATTGTATCCTTGGGACACCCTACTATTTGTTTTTAATATCCGCCACTATTCCATATTAAAGGGATACCTGGAGTCTCTGGTGATTTTTTTATTCTCTAAACCCCCTGGCCTCTTCTCAAAAACACTCCCTGAAATACGGTCAAGCCCACCCTGGCCTTTAGGAGCCAGAGTGAACCTGATGATGAAGCATGACACTATTCATATGTGTGAGGGTTACTATACAAAGAGGTATTTCTCCCAGTTTTAGTAGTAACATATGATTAGATCCCCTTAGTAGAGAATTATGCCTATATCGAACATATCCAATATCAGTTTCCATTGGGCGGGATACTTCTTGTTATTGATGTCTATTGTAAAGCGCCATGACACGTTTGGGTAAAGTTTGTGCTATAGAAAAATGCATAAATAAATTATTGTAACACCAGTGTGGGCGCCTTCGAGGGGTGAAGCCTAACACAAGCTTTAGCACCCCTGAAGAACTCCCGCTAAGAGGCCACCCTAAGCGGGGGCCTTCTCACTTGTTCCTTCATAAAGGGCCCTTTCTAGGACACAGAGCACAGGCAGGGTTTATCACAAGCTGCCTGGCACAGGACGTGTGGGGGAGTGCACACCCCATCTCTCTCACACCCATTCACAAGTTCATGTTTACTCTTTATTATCCGCTTAAACACAGACTCAGAGGCTCACAACCCTTGGCTTACTCATTACACATCCCTGATTTACTTTTCTGACACACACACTCACTCGCTTCCTCACTCCACAGCCCCCTCTTTCGCCCCGTCTCGCCTTCCCTCTTTCTCGGTCTCTCTTCTCTCTCACTTTTTTTCTTGGCCACTCTTTGTCTCTCTCTCTCTTCTTCACCCTGTTTTTCTTTTTATATCGCTCGTCAAAGTCACCTGCTCTCGGTCTCCTCTCGACTTGTGTCTCTCGAACTCTTTCGCCCTGTCTGTCGCTCACTATCTGATAGAGACTTCTAGCTGCAGATTCCTTACCTTTGAAATTCCCAAGCATCAGGCTGTAAGGAATCTACAGCTAGGTAGACTCTACCAGATATTAATGCGTTACCAAAGATAAGTAACTTGTTGGTCTCTCCCTCTATTGCTCTCTCTACCTGTCTTCTGTGTGCCATCACAGGAAGCAGTGCACCCACATGGCCATATTCCGTCTCTTGTACCTAAGCTCTCTTGTTCTAGGTGGCCTGGGCACTGTAGGATAAGAAAGAAAAGCTGCCTGGCTCCAGGCAGGTCTATGGTGTGGTGCCCTCACCCCCCCCCCCCCCCCCCTCGCCGGACGTTCAGACTCCCACCTATATCATTAGCTCTGGTACCCGTGAACCTTGTGAGCTGTCATCAGTCCTCTAAGCCATTCCTCGAACCCTACAGGCGAAGGAAGGACTTCTCCTTTCAGGCTGGGTTATTGAAAAGCATGTTGCTGACAAACGTTACAATAACAGCAGTACCGATGTCTCACTGCACACTATGCCCAGTGCAAGAGTAGGAGCATGCAGGCCCTGGGAGAGGTCTATGAAGCAAGGACCCCCCACTGACAGCAGATGGTGTTCAATGCCTATTGCCTGGCTTCCATTTGACAGCCAATCAACTGGAGTGGACATTGCAGAAGAGCTTTTAACCATGTGGGAGGGTGTTTCGGTCGAAGGCACACGCCTTGAAGTAGGCATACATGGCATCTCTAATAAAGGCTACCTAAACCACTTGTCCTTGGCCCAGTGTTGGTACCCTAAGTATCCTGATGTGTGGAGTTTGAACGTCCATTTTTAACTTCACTCATCCTAATCTGTACCTTTTTTGAAGCTAAACGTTACTAAGTAGGAAGTACCTGGCCATGTGCTGTCATGTGGTCTGAGGAAATGCCCGCACGCAGCCACTTTAGTGCATGGCTTTTATGCCAACCTTGTACTCAGCGTGGCTATATGGAAACCGTTTTTCTGATGAATACTTCTTCCTGCTGAATGCTCACCTTTTGAATATCCCAGGCATCAGACTGGACCAGGAAACTTTTCCCCGTGCCTGTGGTGGGCTCTGGCTTCAACTCTGCTCCAGAATTTACTCCACCGGGACGTCACTAGAGCCGTATCGTGCGCCCTGACATCATTTCCCTTTTTTCCATGCCATCAACTGTGTCCCAGAGCTTGTGCTCTAATTTCAGTCAGTGATTCATTCAACATTTTTCATCCAATTTTCTTAGAATTGTTGGGTGCAGGGCAGCAATTTGGCCCCCGCCCCCAGTAGGCGGGGGCTTAAAAAACTGCATGGACTGTTAGGTAAGTGTCCATCATGGACCCACATGACATCGGGCTTTGTTGCTTAAGGTCTACCTACAAAGTGAAGTTGTGCGAGTCTTGAATGAGCATGCACTCCAAGGTCATCGAGGAAACATTGGCCAACCTTTTTATAATCCAATTCTGAGAGGATTGATGGGCCAGGAGTAACATTCTACTGAGGCCGAAGTCTCCAGAGTACGTATGCAAGCATAAGAAGAAGAGACGACAAAACTCTGAGTAGCACCAGGCTACCAGAACTGGCCCTAGGCCTGGCACCAGCCCTAAGGCCTTCTACGCCTGTGACTCAGACGCCAAGCTCTTGACCGTGTCATACCTACGTGGAGTATCGGGGACAAGACAATGTGTCTTTCCTTTTCACTATGTTTGGCATCTTCTGCAGGGTAATGGTCCCCTCTGGTGCTCCTTCGAACGCCTCAGGTTTTTTTGGCGTGCCCTTTGGATGCAGCTGGTGGGCTTTCCCCCGGCTCTTTTCACTCCATTGCAGTCCTTGCCACCTATTAACCTAGCTCAGGCACCATCTCCGATAGTTGCAACACAGGTGTCTCCCCCTTCTCCACTAGCTCTAGACTAGCCCCTCTTCCCTAAATGGAGCTCCCAGTCCGTGCACACCTATCCAGGAGGGAAGCATGGAAGATCACAGAACAGACCGGATTCTTCTTTGGTGGGGAATCAGATCTATTAGAAAACCTACAGGAGCACACACCTGATACCCAATCTGTCTCCATGGACCCCAATGTCGCTGCCTTAAAGCTGTCAGAAGTTTAGATATCTTCCTTGACTGGGAATTATTCTCCCCAACATGTCCTCTCCCTCCAAAAGTCCCATCATATCACATCCCAACAGAGAAGGATGCAAAAGTTTTGGAATTGGCTTCCCATCTGTGATGGTCAATTCTAACATTCTGACAGATGTTCTCTACTCTGCACCTCGGTTTTCGGAACCCTTGCAACCCTTTAATGATGGTAGCACAGAACCAGTCATATCTGCTAGGGAAAAGCCAACCTCGCCCCTGCTTTTAATCTTTTAGCGGTCAGCGGATACAGGCCAGTCCCAGGTGACCTGGCTTTCCTATCGGCTCATCCCTCCCCAGAGAGCCTAATGGGGCGAGTATCTTGCCATTTGAAGCTATGCCCCGATGGTTTTCGCCAGGGAGTATGGCCCGAAAGTCTGTCAATGACAGGTGCCTAATGGTCTGTCACATCCATACCCTTTGGAACATGGCTCAAATGGTGATCTTGAACCTCTCAGACCATCTACAAGAGCACTTAACGGAACTGGTACAGGATGGTCAGGCCATAGCCAGACAGGTCATCAAATAGGGCCTACATACGGCAGATTCTGTAACACACATTATGGATACTTATGTGGCGTTAAGAGGCCATGCCTGGTTGCAAAACTCAAGGTTCCCCAGTGATGTTCAGACAACCTTATTGGACCTCCTATTCGATGGTTTCCGACTGTTTGAGGACAAAGCTGATTTGCCCCTTGACCTGTTTAAGGACAGCTTGGCCACTGGTCGCGAGGTTTTCAAATATAGCCTCAGGATTACTGGTAGTTCCGTAGGTTTCATGGGTTCCTCAGATGCTTCTCCTTTTATGGTAGACAGCAAGGGCAACAAAAACAGCAGCAGCAACCAAACCCTGTGTTCTAACAGTATCGGGGTTGTGGCAAAGGAAGAGGCTGAGCCTTACCTCTCTCTCTATCCTCCTCCGTTTCCCCCTATCACAGCATGGAAGCAGCCATAGTTCCCTCTTGCCTGAGCACATGGCACCTATTGGAGGACATGTATCCTGCTTTGCAGAAGGCCGTTACTCATGACCAATGGGTTTTGCAAATTATGGAAGTATAGTATGCTCTTCCCTTCTAACGGTCCCCTGCGCCGCTTCCCCCCTCACCTTCTCTCCTTTCTGCAGTCCACCTACACCTCCTGCAAAATGAGGTAGTGATTTACTCCAAAGAGGGCTGGTGGAATTGGTGCCAGAGCAAGAAGAAGGCCATTGGTGTTAACTTCCAGCACTTCACGGTCTCAAATGAGAAATTCCATCTTCATCTGATCCTGCACTTCAAGATCTTGAATTGGTACTTTTGAAAGGACAATGCAAGATGATATCTCTGGCAAAAATGGTTGCAGGCACTGGAAGTGAAAGACTAGATGGTGTCTGTCGGTCAACAAGATGCTTATGTTCACATACCGATTCTGTATTCGCACAGGACGTACTTAAAGCTTGAATGACAGACTCTTTAATGTTGAACAGCATTTTAGAGAGAAGCTCAACTCTTCCCAGTAAAGTTTCAAGAAGTATCAGCTCGCTCACTGGACCGGGCCTCATCAGAGCGGCAGTTCCCTCTGCAGCACAAGATATTCTGTGGTAATTTCAGAGCTCAGCAGTCCTTGCAGAGACCGCCCTATCAATTTTACTCACTTCTACAAATGTACCACTCCTTTTATGGCCAGGTGGATCTAGGGGTCGCCAGCACCCAGTCTCCTCTGTTGCCCCAAAACCTGTCTACCACCCTGCTCCCAAACCATCAGTCTATCCCAGTTAAAGTTAACCAGAGCCCCAGCGTCACAAAATGGACGCTGCGGCCACTGACACAAGTCTGACCTCCTGCTGCTGGGAGTCCTTCCAGTCACGGAGGTTTGGACAATAGGTTTCCTGCCTGGGGAGGTGCGAGCACCACCCCAGACAGGACTTTGTGTATTGGGACAGGGAGGGCTGAATAGAATGAGACACTGCCTGGGGCACACTAGGTGCTCCTTGCATACCCCAGTTCAAACCGGTTGCTGGGGCACTCCAGCCCCAGCTCTGGCACGAAACTGGACAAAGGAGAGGGGGTGTAACCACCCCCCTTCCTGGTCCCACCCTCAGGAGGGGCCTAGTCAGTAATCCAGCCCCTTTTAGTTGTATAAAGGTAGGAGCTGAGTCCTGAGACTTTAGATTTGATCCTGACTGAAACTTGAAACGAAACTCTGGACCTTCGACCTTCTGCTGAAGCTGAAGACTGAAGAATCTCCCTTGTGGCCAAGGAGTGATCACCCTGGGCAACCAGGCACCATCCAGCAAATCAATGGCTTGCTTTGTCGACGTTCCCGCCGGAACCTGACCACAGAGCCTGACAAGACCCAGACTTCCAGATCTCTCTGACCCTCTCTTCACGACTGCAGCATAGCTGAGATCTGTGGAAGCGACGAGATACGTGGGACCGGACATCTTGAAAAGCCTGCAACTTGCTACCTGTGCAGCTCCTGAGGTACCCTCGAAGCTGTGCACTGGGAATTGAGAAGCCCCGATCCCGAGCTCCATGTGCGACGAAGATCAGCCCCCCACACTCCACGAGTTCTGCGTGGGGCCCTTCTGCTTTTGTTCTGCTCGACGCGTTGTCCGGTTGCTGGCCCGTTGGCTAGTAGCCTCTGTAACAACAATCCTTTTGAACCACATCGCTGGTCTGGTTGCTCCAGACTGGCCCTTGCTTCCCTGAAAAGGTGAGGCACCCCAGACCTTGCTGGTCTGCACCAGAAGCCTTTGTTGTATCCTGCGTGGGTTGCCTTTGCCAAGGCTTGTCGACTCCAATCCGGAAGTCGACCCCTCCATCTGCGAGATCCTTCGTGGGACAGCCCATCTCCAGCACCTGGTCATCGTTGATGCCTCCTGGTCCACGTGGCTGCCAAGACAAGCTTCAAGACAGCACCTGATTGGTCCTCGACGTCTTCTGGTTCCTTCCTGGTTCCACCCGGTCACTTGCTGGTGACCCAGACTCTGTCCCCTCTGCTTTCAGGTCCTCTTCATCCTCGATCCACCCTTGGATCCACCCGGACATCTTCCTCCTGGTCGCCTGCAGCATCTTTCTTCAGGTCTCCATAGGACTCAACGACGAAACCAGACACATCTTCACACAAATGCACCCGCCGTCCGTGGGTGAGGTAACGAGAGTACTTCAGTGCTCCCAAGGGTATTGACTATCCAAGTGTCTGAGTCTCTAGTTGTTTCCTCCTAGCTCAACAAGAAGTCTCCTAAATCCTTCTATATCTAACTTCTAAGTTCCCATTGACTTTGCATTGAATCCCACATGTGTGTAAAGACACTGCACGCGCCGCCTGTGGGCCTCCTACTTCTAAACTTTTATTAAGACCGTGTCGCCCCAGCGATTCCCTAGACCCTAGACCCTAGGCCTTTCCTTTTCTCGTGACGTGGTACTTATACCACTTTCTTAGTATATGGTTTGCTTTGCCCCTAGGGCCTAACCGTAAATTGTGCAACTTAACGTATAATCACTGAGTGTCTTATGTGCTTTGGCCTCTGACCTCGTAAAGAGTTCAGAGGAGTGTGTTAGAAATAAATACATATATATTTTATATATATCCTGTGTGGTGTCCTTTCATTTAATATTCAAGGGGTTACATATGGTAAAACAGCTGGCTTTACACGCCCTCTAGAGTCTTTTTAGCTTAAGACTGTTCTGTCCACGCTACCACTAGGATAGCTGGTCTATAAGGTTGACTTTCAACCATCACCATAAGGGTAGTTTGGACTGGTGCAAGGTGATCACTAGAATAGTGAACACAATATACCATGCCAACTTCTCACAATCACCATTGCATGTGGTACACCATTGGGTCGCAGCACTATCAAGTCATAATCTCAGTGGTCCACGATTAGGCTGACAACTGCACCTCAAGTTTTCTCACTGCTGACAGTTGTGATGGCTTCACTGAGATAGTCGGGAGTCCACATGTTTCTATACTTGGACGACTGGATAGTGGATGCAGGGTTCCCACCTCTGATAAAGGGACATTTTCTGCGCATGATGACTGTTCTCCATCCCTTGGGCTTCATCGACAGTATTCAAAAGTCCCACCTCATTCTAAAGCGAAGCTTCCCATCCATCATATATGCACTGCCGGAAAATGGCAGAATGAGGGCCTTTCCTGTTCCTCAGAGGATTGTAGATATTTGGGAAACAAGTCAAATGTTTGATTCGTTAACATCAACCAGTCATATATCTGTTTGGTCTCATGGCTGCATTCATCCTGCTGGCTCCACATGCTAAATGGCAGAGGCGGGCCCTTCAGTGATGCCGCGACTGCAGCGCTCTAGTACTAAGGAAGCTTCTTGGCTCCACTGCAAACATTCCAGTTGGTCCACTGAGACCTGCCCTGGTGGATGGACCTCTGAAATTTGCAGGTTGGTCTTCGATTTAGCCCTTTCCAAGCACAGGCTACCGCGCTCACGGATGCCTCCTCATTGCTGAGACACCCATCTTGGCAACATAATGGCACAGGTCTTTTGGTCTGCCCCAGGAGAGCACCCACTCATAAATCTTCTCAAGCTGCTGGCATTCCACCTTGGCATCAAGGCATTTTACACATCCATCTCCGTGAGCGCCATTCGGATCCTGCCAACAACTACTACCGTTGGGAGTCTGTCCTGGAAAAATAATATCAAAGTTCTTGATTTGATGGTAATTTTCACCCAGCACTTTTCTGTCGGTGACTGCTGTACTTTAAATAGTTGACCCTTATACAAAAAAAGCTGTCGGGAGTTACTTGGCGAAATATACCCACACCCTTTGGCACATGGCAGAACTGGTTAACCCACACATGCCAGAAGACGAAGTCTCGCTTCGCTGATGTCGTTAGAGGTGGACAGAACACCTCATACTGGTTCAAGGTTAGCTAGACCACAGCCAGGTCCTTAGGCCTCCAGCTTCCAAAGCCCCTAAGGGATTACAGACTGTTTCATCACTTTTGAGACTTTTCAAGATGATTTTTCTTTCGGCAGCGCTAGTCCTAGCTGTCTCAGGCGTAACAGACCCAAAATCCTCTGGGCAGTCAGTACAGAGGTAGGACCAGAGACCAAGCCTGCGAATCCCTTTATCAAGCCTCCACCTCCTCTCCTGCACCACCAGGAAAGCAGACGTAGTTCATTTTACTCAGCGCACCCGTAGCCTGTGGAAAGGAGAGAGTCTTCCTTTCTACCAGGCTAGCAGGTGATTACTTCAGACCAGTGGATCTTCAGATAATAGGAGTGTTTTTACCGTACTCTTCCTTCAGTCTCCACCTCATGACCCCTTCCTCCCTTTTCTCTGCCAGAAGATCACATTTCCATCCTGCAGCAAGAGGTGCCATCACTCCCTCTGAAAGGAGCAGTGGCTGAGGTGCCAAAGTAGGAGTTTTAAGCAAGAATGTTACTCTCAGTACTTACTTGTTCCCAGGAAGGACAGTGGTCTACGTGTGATCCTAGATCTCAGGGACTTGAATTTATTTCTCAAGAAGAAGTTTAAGACACTGACCCTGACTGCGGTCTTGTTGACTTTGGAAAGAGGAGAAGTAATTGTATCTCTCGAACGGGAAAATAACTATTTTCAAAATCCAGTGCTGCGGTACCGGAAGTTCTTGCGCTTTGTGGTCTATTCAGCCCATTACCAATTTGCAGTACTTCTGTGTGCCTTGACATTGGCAGTTTGAGTCTTCACCAAGGTGATGGCAGTGGTGTTTCAACTCATCTCAGAAGGTCGGGCATTCACATTTTTCTGTATCTGGACAAGTGACTACTCAAAGCCAGGTCCCTGGAGGTGGTGACACCCCATCTGTCAACAGACTTCTTGCTATTTGACTTAGGAGTTTCAATCAAGAAGCTCCAATCTCACCTTGAGCCATTCCGATGGCTCCTGTTCATAGGGTTGGTCCTGGATACTACCCTTCTCCGTGCCTTCACTCCCCTTCGGAGGATCCACAACATCAAGAGTTCCATCCTTTTCAGAAGGCGCGCAACTCCCATCTCCGATGGCATGCATGCTGCCCCTCTAGGGTGAGGAGCCCATGTGAGGGATCTGGGGTTCACAGGCCTTTCTTCTCCAGAGGAACAGATGCTTCATTTCAGGGTGCTAGAGTCACAGCAATTGAACTGGCGTACAAGGCTTGGCTCCCCTCATTCAAGACCGGTATGTCAGATTGACAGACATCATGCCTGCAGTGTGGTAAGTGAACAAGGGGGTGGAATAGGATCTCATGTCCAGTGCCAGAAAGAACTGAGACTCTGGTCTCGGGCACACTGTCACAGGATATGCCTGATCACCAACCCCCTGGCGGGGTCTCTCTATGTCACAGCTAACAGCATGATCTGGTGTTATCTTGTTGTGCACAATTGCCTTCTTCTACTGGAGGTAGTCCTGGACATATTCAACCAGTAGGGCACTCCTCAGTTAGATCAACTCGCCTCTTTCGAAAATGTCTTTCCAGTGCCCATTGAGCCAAACATTGAGAAATGTGTTTCAGTTGTGGTGGAACTTTGAGCTCTACTGCACATTCCCCTCCCCCTCCCCACTCCATACCCTTGGTTCCTCGAGTTCTGAGGAAGATTCATCAAGACCAGGCCCAAGTCATTCTCATGGCACTGGATCGGCCAACGAGTGTGTGGTATACAGATATTCTACTCTTCTCCCTGGCTCCGGCTGCAATGCAGAGTGGACCTTTTCTTTCAGTTGGAGCAGGGGGTGGGGGGGCTGCAACACTATCTCAGAAACCTCCACTTTTATACTTGAAGATTGAGTAGGGACCTTTAAGCTCTTTTCAGCTGTCACCAGAGGTGGTGAATGTGTTCCTGACAGCTTGACGACCCTTAACTAAATCTGTATATTTTGGGAGATGGAACATTTTTGTTTCATGGTGCATAGAGAATGTGAACTTTTGTAAGCCAGATTGCCTCTGGTCTTCTAGTTATTGCACACTCTCTCTAGTTAGGAGTGTGTTTGCAGTGGGTACTGTAAAAGGGTACTGTGGTTTGTCACCAAAATTACTCTGTTTCACAGAACAACTTGTTTTGTTCAAATCCACCACAAAGATGCACTTCCTTAAGTGCCTGGCTAATATTTATCAGCCAACTCTTTTTGTTATGCCCCAGTGGGAACTCTAGCTTGTTTTGACTTTTTAATAATGGGGTCTTCGTTTGAGCCGCTGCTCAATTGTCAGTTATGTTTATTAATTATGAAAACAGTGTTCTTGGTGACGATCCCCTCAGCGAGTGGGTCGGTGAGTTTCAGGACCTGAGCACCTGGCCTCATTCACATCCCTTTTTCCCTGACAAGCTAGTGTTGCAAACCAGGGCTGCTTTCCTTCCTAAAGTGGTGACTTCCTTACATTTGGACCTGTCGGGTACCCTTCCATCCTTATTTCTCCTTTCACTGGATGAGGAGTGGCTGCATCACTTCGATCCTAGATGGACATCATCATGTGTCCTTGCAAGAGGTGGTTCTGTTGTGGGGATCTGCAAGGCAGCAATGTGGATGTGCTGACACTCGTTTGACTGCTTAGATTTCGGAAGTACACACTTTGTGAGGTCTGTGCTGCAATGATTCCTCATTCTTAAGGTACAGATTCCAGTCTATGTGAAATGCGGTTGTATGAAATTGAATATACAATCTCTTGTGATCTTTCATAATAACCGTCCAACTTTTGCTGCCTTCAGAAACAGAATTGCATCAGATAGAAAGTTAACAAACACTAGATTTTCAATGATAGATGCTTCTATTTTCTAAATTAAATTTGGCACATTGGTGGACTTTGTTCTAAAGTAAATATTTTTTTTCCAGAAAAATCCAAGACCGATAAATTTTCAGTTTCAACAAAATTTGGATTACTACAAAGCCCGGGGGGCGGATCTAATGAACAGAACACGGTAAGTGACTTTGGTCTAGCCTGAATCTTGATAATGTGCAGAATAGCCTTCTTAGATACAGTGTGTTTATGTTTCTTGTGTGCCAGATGCAGAGCACCATAACCCATAGCACAACACACTAACTGTAAGTAACTGCTTTCGCACAAAGATAAAATTGGGTACCAGAAGCAAGAGACCCCGCCATCTTTTGTTGGAGAGAAAATATTCTGCAGGTTTATTAGGAAAAGTAATGGATTAAATTGCAGACGATCGAAGGGCAGCCGGTGATAAACTGACTTCTGCCTGATTGGCCACCAAGCACCAGACAAAAATGTTGCGTTACATATAATTCGCATGTTTGGGGTCCACCACTCGTCTGCACCCCACAGCCCAGGAATGCACAGCTCCCAAGGTGGGCAGAGCAGTACCAGTCAGCCCTAAGGTTCTCAGGCTCACAGCTGCCCCTGGTACTAATGGAGAGCTGTTGGTTCCTCCCAAGGCCTTGCTTAAGGACCCCTGAGGTAATGGCATGGAATCCCTTTCCTGGACTCACTCTTGTTCTGGTTTCTGCCCTAAATAATTTGGAATACCCTTTAATTCCACCTGCATCGCAAAAAAAAGTACCAAAACATGAAGACGTCAATCAGATGAAACTGTGAATTTGTAACCACAGAAGCGAGAAGGTAAGATACTGGTGGAGTTTGTCCCTCGAGAACAGAAAAAGGTATGATTGGTGAGAAACTGCAGGTGTATATATATATATACACCCTCGCCCCCTCCCCAGAACTGACCTCACAGGTGGGTATGGGTGGAGAAAGCGCACTCACCTCCAAAGATTTCTGCAGTCGAGGGCAGGTGCCACAGAAAGGGCCTTCAGCGCTGATTGATGCCTTGTATGCGATGCGCACCTCCAATCTTTCACAGACCATTTTTGAATCCATGCTCAATATTATAAATAGCTCCCACTCCAGCATGCTTTTGCCGCTCAAGGGCATGCTGGGCATTGGTGCTGGACAGCAGCCCCATGAAAGTGCATTGCTGATGGGGGGAATGAACCAAAGCCAGTCTCCTGCATTCAACGCAGGTTCCAGTGGAAGATGTAGACTGGGAAGCGTCCCTGATGCACCAAAGAGGTCTCAATCTAAGCAAGACTGACTCTTTCAATCTAAATTACTACACTGCGTTTATTACCATAGGATCAAATAATATAAAGTGGAGAAGATGGCGACTCCTACATGAATGAGGTGCAAAGTGACAGAGAAGACTTTTATCGCACTATCTGGGAGTGCCCAGAGGTGGACCGATACTGGCAGATTTGTTAAAGAACTAGAGGCCACCGTGGGGCTCCTGGTCCCACACAGCCCACAAGCGGTGATGCCTGGTATTTCAGGGACCCTGACTACATTGCTTTTGTATACACTGGGTTTTGTAATTGCAGAGAGATGCACCATCTGAAAGAAACACGTTAGTTATAGATTCCTTACCTTGGAATTACCCCCAGGCGTCAGAATGGGTCCGAAAAGTTTTTTATCAGCAGTACCTCTGCTCGTCGGAAGGTGGCGTCGGTCAGCTCTGCGTCCATTGTTGGAGTCGTGGTCACCGGAATGATGTTGCAGTAGCTACTTTACAAAGTTGTCCTCGGGACTCGCCCATCCTTCCTGCCCAAGGTTGTCACGGTCTTCCACATCAGGCAGACCATCACTTTACCCACCTGTTGTCCCTGAGACTTCAGCAGGAGGCAAGCTCTTTTCCAAGCCCTTTGAGATCCTTCACAAGTTGATAGCAAAGTACACAAAGTTAATTTCTCCTTTCTTTGGCAGTCAGGACACCACTGCAGGCCAATCCCCTAAGCAGCACTTCAGCTTAGGGATAGTCTCTCCTCAGTTTCTTCAGGTTCCTCTCATCAGTAAAGGTTTCTTCTTGTAGTCCAAAAGTGATCTAATTTCTTGGGATCAGGGTCTCAATATTTATACCCCAAAATCCTTTGACCTCTGAGGGCAGAGGTGCCTTTGCCCAGTCCAAACCAGTTCTGGAGCACTCTGTTGACATGACTCCTTTTTTCCTTTCACAGTGCAGGGCAGAAACATCAGACGCCCCACAGGGGGTGGAGCGAGCATTGTGGAGGGCAAGCACAGCCTTGGAGCACTTTGTTGACAAGATTCCTTCTCTTCATTCACCGTACAGGGCAGAGACATCAGCCGCACCCCAGGAGGTGGAGCCGGCATTGAGGAAGGCAGGCACAGCCCTATTCAGGTCCCTGGTGCAACTCCTCCCACCCATCTAGATGCAAATCTCTCTATTCACCACTGGGCTGACTTATTCTGTCTCTTGGAATCCCCCAGCCCTGTCACTCAAAAACACCAGACAAGGAATACACAACCTAGCAGAGGCAGGCTTGGATAATTAGACAAGAAAATACCTACTTTCTAAAAGTGGTATTTTCAGACACAGAATGTTAAAACCAACTTCACTAAAAGATGCATTTTATCATTCTGAGTCCAGTTATACTAAACTCAAATTTCTACCATGTTCTCTGAGTCAGTTAGGATTATAAGATGTAATAATCTAACTGCCCGTTCTGGCCTATGGAGAACAGGTAGCCTTGCAATAGTGAAAAACGAAAACGGCTGTAATTCACTATTATGACATGCCACACACATCAGGGCCTGTCATACTGTAATGATCCAAGGGAGGCAGTTGAGTAGATTGAGATAGATTTATTTAGTGGCATACAGAAACAGCCAACCAGTTCAGTTAGAGTCTAAGGTAGAGTGAATCCATAGTGGAATGCACCTCATGAACATAGCAAGGTTCTAAGAATACATTGGAGTCACATTTAAAGGGACAAGGTATCAATAAGTAGTACAAGGAGAAACAAAACAAACCTAGAATATTACCTCATCTCCTTTTCTTAAAAGAATGAATTGTCATGAAAAAAAGAAAAACACAAGGGAAAACAAAAGTAAAGCAGAAATGAATAACAGTCTAGTTACAAAATACATTTGTAAACTTACTCTCTAAATCTCAAAGGTCTATTTACAATGCGAGAGCTCTTCCTGGTACTAGTGTCAGCGGAGGAAGCATTGTTGAGTACAGAAGTATTGGAGGGATTTTCAGAAACATGTGAGGAGGAATTAGCTTTAGAGGGAACCCCAGAGTCACGGACAATTTTAGCAACTCTATTAAGATTCCACCAGAAACCTCCTTCAACTTGTATGGCATTACCTGTGACTTTAACAACTTTTACAGGAGGTCCAAACTTGCTTTCCCCTTTGCTGACATGCCCAGACTTCCTGATCCGCACATAATCGCCAACTTCCAAAACACTCTCTTTCGTTCCTTTCCTTACATCAAAATATTCCTTTTGTTTGGACTGGGCAAGTAGGACATTACTTTTAACAATGGACATGAGACTTGAAACATCTGAACTTGACTTAATCCATTTGGACATCCACCCAGGACAAAATGAAGTGTTAGGCTTCCGACCTCTCATTAACTCAAAAGGAGAGATCTTAGTGGAGGAGTGAGGGGTGGTTCTGTAAAACCAAATCATGCTCTTCAAAGCTTTACTGACCTCAACATTGCTACTTCTAGCCCACTTCACACAATCGCCAACCACTCTGTTCATCCTCTCAACGAGGCCATTCCCTTGGGGATGATAGAGGGAGCTCCTGACATGCTTGACCCCAGACTTGAAGAGAAATTCGACAAACTCATGGCTCACAAATTGCTTCCCATTGTCGGAAACCAACACTTCAGGGAAACCTTCCCTGCTCCATACATCACAAAGAAATTCAATAACACTTTTGGTATCAGCGTCTTTAGTTAATTTAAACTCAGGCCATTTGGAAGCATAGTCAACTAAAACCAAAATGAACCTGAAACATCCACTGAGCATGGAGTAGGGACCCATTATATCAACACCCAGCTTAGCCCAAGGACGATCAGGACATTCAACTGGCATAAGAGGGGGAACCCAAGTCTTGAGACTCTTATCAGAAGATTTACATATACAACATTCCGCAACAAAACAATCAATGTCTGAATCCATGGCAGGCCACCAGAACATCTCGCGAATCCTTCGTTTAGTGAGGGAACAACCTAAATGACCCTCATGAGCTTTGGCAATGATGTCTTTTCTAAAAGCAAAAGGAGGGATAATTTTATCATTGCGTAATAAAATACCGTCCTCAATGGAAATCTCATGCCCAACTTTAGAAAAGGGTTGAAGAGAAGCAGACAACACTTTTTCACGTGGCCAGCCCATTTTAACAAAGTTGCAAACATCTTGAAGAATACTATCCTTTTCAAAAGCCTTCCTCCACTCAACTTCAGAACAAACTTGTAACTCAGGAATGTCCACACAAGCAACTAAGCAATCATCACAATCTTCATCAATAAGATTTGAAAATGGGATGTCGACATCGTCGTCACACACAGTAGGAGGAAAGCGGGACAAGAAATCAGCCCTTACGTTTTTTCCCCCGGCAATATGCACAACATCAAAATTGTATTGTAGGAGCCTGGTGACCATTCTTAAAATCCTGGGTGTACAACACTTGGTAAGGCCACCACCCAAGATGTTGACCAAAGGTTTGTGGTCGGTTTGAAGTAAAAAACGCCTACCCCAAATGAACGGTCTGAATTTTTCAATGGCCCAGGTGCAAGCCAAAAGCTCCTTCTCTATCACAGAGTATTGAATCTCAGCCGATCTCAACACTCTTGAAGCAAAACTGATGGTTCTTTCCACACCACCTTCGTTTTGTGTTAAAGTGGCACCAAGACCGACACAACTTGCATCAACGGTAAGGCAACAAGGTAAGGCAGGGTCAAAGGGCTTAAGTACAGAATCAGACGTTAGGGAAGTTTTCACTTCTTCAAAAGCTTTGACACACTCTTCACACCAAACGAATTTGACCCCTTTTTTTAACAAATTACTAATAGGACGTACAATGGTCGCATAATGGGGAATAAACCTGGAGTAGTATTCACAAATACCCAGAAGAGATTTAACTCCAGTTTTATCAGACGGAGTAGGAGCTTTAGAAATGGCGTCCAAAAGTCCAGGTCTAGGCTTAATTCCGTCTTGTGTCAAAATGTGGCCGAGATACTCAACTTCCGTACACATAAATTTGCATTTTTCAAGTTTCAAAACAACACCATGATCTTGAAATAAAGTAAGGACATTATCCAGAACACAATCATGAGAACCTACATCTTTGCCAAAGATCAACACATCATCTTGGAAGACTGTTACACCCTTAACACCTTGCAAAATATTACCCATAACTCTCTGAAAGACCGAAGCGGCCGACGCTAGACCAAAAGGCATGCGTTTATACTGAAACGTACCCAAAGGGGAAATGAAAGCAGTAATGTGACAGGAATCGGGATGTAGCTCAACCTGGTGGTAGGCACTGGCTAAATCAAGTTTGGTGAAGAACTTTGCTCCTTTGGTAGCTGCAAAAAGATCGTTAATGCGGGGAAGGGGATGAGTATCTACCCAAATCTCTTTGTTGACTGAGCGAAGGTCAACACAGACCCTAAGTTTGCCATCCCTCTTACGGGCTACGACCAAAGGCGAAAGCCAAAGAGAGGATTCAGTAGGTTCAATCACACCACTCTCACATAACATTTCCAGTTCTTTCTTCAAATCATCTCTGGCGCTGAAAGGTACACCCCTAAGTTTGTGTTTAACAGGTGTTGATCCTTCTTTTACAATGATCTTGTGCTTCAAGCCTTTTATTTTGCCCAATTTTGAACTAAAAACAGAGGGAAACTTGCATTTGAGCATTTCTAAATAATCAGAACATGTAGCAATAAAAACTTGTTCCCTCGCACCAGGTTTAAGAGTCATTCCGAAAAGACCCTGATGGAACCAACCCAATATATTGAGTCCTTTAATAGCAACATAAATTTTCCCTCTAATCTTCCTTCCCTGAAAACATAAGATGTCCTCAAAGAAGCCAAGGAGACTAATCCTCCTCCCTTCGTAAGACACAGGAGCACGGTCTGGAGGAAGAAGAGGACGAGTGTTATTCCATGTAATGTCAAATAATTCCTTATCAATCATGGTGATTTTAGCACCAGAATCTACAAGGAGTTTCAAAATGTTGTCACCAACAGCCACGTCAATGATGGGGTCAACACAGGAATCAGGATCACCTTCGATTATTGATTCATCAGGAAAATCAGAGACAACTCCAATAGTTATCTCAGAATCTGAAGAAGAATCAGAATCTACAACACCCACAACAGGTTTATCAAAACTTTTCTTGTTTTTCAATTTTAAGCACACCTTAGCAAAATGTCCCAACTTTTTACAATAGTTGCACACAACGTTGGAAGCAGGACAAGAAGAACCTTTAAGGTGCTGGGGGTTGCCACACCTTATGCACATTTGAGAGGAAACAGTTTTATTCCAAACTTTACCTTTAGTGATATTGGGTACAGATTTTTTTTTATTGAACCTAGAAGAAGAATTTAAACTTAAGGCATTTATAGGTTCAATAACTTTGTCCTCAAGTTCTTTGAGAGAAACCATAGATGTTTCTACACTTTTAGCTAATTTAATAGTGTCATCAAGAGACGGATCGCTCAATGCTAACAACTTTTGTCTGATGTTCTTATCCTTGCAATGACACACAAACTGATCCCTTATAAGTTGTTCATTGAAGTTCTCAAATTTACATTCAGATGCCAATCTACGTAAGATAGAGATATAAGTATCAATATCTTCGGAATCAGCTTGTTTTCTCTTAAAGAAAGTGTGTCTACGAACCATAAGATTAGGTTGTTTATCGAAACGTATTTTAAGTTTCAGAATGGTGTCACTATATTCATCAGAAACAACACCTTCAGTAACAGGTAGGTCAGGGAGGTGTTTGTAGACTGACCTGCCTTCAAAGCCTAAGGAGTGTAAAAGAAGACATTTCTTCCTTTCAGGGCGAAATCTAGATGCTCCAATAGCTCCTAGATAATTCTCAAAAGCATCATGCCAGATTTCCCACCTAATAGAAGGTTCGCCAGGAGTTTCCAGAAAAGCTGGAGGTGGATTAACTGACTGTAGAGTAGACATAACTAAAAAAAAATTGACCAATAAAATCACTAAAGCAATGTAAATAGTATGAACAGAAATGTGAGCCAAAAGTTGTATATAATAAAAACTGTGTGTACCAGCGTTAGATATGGGAACTAGTATCAAATAAATGGAATAAAGGTAAAACAGTACTTATTGTTTGTAATTTAAACAAAAGGAGCTGTGCACATCAGCGAGTGTCCAAGAAAAGCTGTGCACATAAATATGTTGAAAACGAGAGTTTGTGAATACAAGAGGAGAGCTGTGCGCATAAATAACTTGAAAGCGGGAGCTGTGCGCATCAGCGAACAATTGGTTGCTAAGCAATGAACGCTGTGCGCATCAGCGGTGAATGCGCGAAAATGAAGATAAGAGCTGTGCGCATCAGCGGTGAATGCACGAAGAATGTTCAGTACGTCATAAAGACGAATGGTAGGACCAATCCCGACAGTCAAAGCATTCGTCCAATGAAAAGGAACAATAGAAGACGTAGGGTGATGACGTATGACGCTCTTCACAACGCTCTTCACAAACGTGCTGACATGGAGGCTTGAATAGACGTCACAGGACTGCACATGGAAACGGAATGCAGAAGATCAGAATTCCAGTCACAGAAGGGCTCGAGGTATGGCTCGAGGTATGAAATGTAATTTTTTGAATTGACAACGGTCAAAGCCAAGGCAGAGCAAAAGCATCAGGGAAAGGAAGACAAAGCAGAAGTCCGAGTAACCACAAACCACAAACGATGAGTAAGACAAATAAATAAAATAAATAGTCTTACAGTTTTCGAGCAGTCTGCAACTCTATTAAGATTCCACCAGAAACCTCCTTCAACTTGTATGGCATTACCTGTGACTTTAACAACTTTTACAGGAGGTCCAAACTTGCTTTCCCCTTTGCTGACCTGCCCAGACTTCCTGATCCGCACATAATCGCCAACTTCCAAAACACTCTCTTTCGTTCCTTTCCTTACATCAAAATATTCCTTTTGTTTGGACTGGGCAAGTAGGACATTACTTTTAACAATGGACATGAGACTTGAAACATCTGAACTTGACTTAATCCATTTGGACATCCACCCAGGACAAAATGAAGTGTTAGGCTTCCGACCTCTCATTAACTCAAAAGGAGAGATCTTAGTGGAGGAGTGAGGGGTGGTTCTGTAAAACCAAATCATGCTCTTCAAAGCTTTACTGACCTCAACATTGCTACTTCTAGCCCACTTCACACAATCGCCAACCACTCTGTTCATCCTCTCAACGAGGCCATTCCCTTGGGGATAATAGAGGGAGCTCCTGACATGCTTGACCCCAGACTTGAAGAGAAATTCGACAAACTCATGGCTCACAAATTGCTTCCCATTGTCGGAAACCAACACTTCAGGGAAACCTTCCCTGCTCCATACATCACAAAGAAATTCAATAACACTTTTGGTATCAGCGTCTTTAGTTAATTTAAACTCAGGCCATTTGGAAGCATAGTCAACTAAAACCAAAATGAACCTGAAACATCCACTGAGCATGGAGTAGGGACCCATTATATCAACACCCAGCTTAGCCCAAGGACGATCAGGACATTCAACTGGCATAAGAGGGGGAACCCAAGTCTTGAGACTCTTATCAGAAGATTTACATATACAACATTCCGCAACAAAACAATCAATGTCTGAATCCATGGCAGGCCACCAGAACATCTCGCGAATCCTTCGTTTAGTGAGGGAACAACCTAAATGACCCTCATGAGCTTTGGCAATGATGTCTTTTCTAAAAGCAAAAGTTGGGATAATTTTATCATTGCGTAATAAAATACCGTCCTCAATGGAAATCTCATGCCCAACTTTAGAAAAGGGTTGAAGAGAAGCAGACAACACTTTTTCACGTGGCCAGCCCATTTTAACAAAGTTGCAAACATCTTGAAGAATACTATCCTTTTCAAAAGCCTTCCTCCACTCAACTTCAGAACAAACTTGTAACTCAGGAATGTCCACACAAGCAACTAAGCAATCATCACAATCTTCATCAATAAGATTTGAAAATGGGATGTCGACATCGTCGTCACACACAGTAGGAGGAAAGCGGGACAAGAAATCAGCCCTTACGTTTTTTCCCCCGGCAATATGCACAACATCAAAATTGTATTGTAGGAGCCTGGTGACCATTCTTAAAATCCTGGGTGTACAACACTTGGTAAGGCCACCACCCAAGATGTTGACCAAAGGTTTGTGGTCGGTTTGAAGTAAAAAACGCCTACCCCAAATGAACGGTCTGAATTTTTCAATGGCCCAGGTGCAAGCCAAAAGCTCCTTCTCTATCACAGAGTATTGAATCTCAGCCGATCTCAACACTCTTGAAGCAAAACTGATGGTTCTTTCCACACCACCTTTGTTTTGTGTTAAAGTGGCACCAAGACCGACACAACTTGCATCAACGGTAAGGCAACAAGGTAAGGCAGGGTCAAAGGGCTTAAGTACAGAATCAGACGTTAGGGAAGTTTTCACTTCTTCAAAAGCTTTGACACACTCTTCACACCAAACGAATTTGACCCCTTTTTTTAACAAATTACTAATAGGACGTACAATGGTCGCATAATGGGGAATAAACCTGGAGTAGTATTCACAAATACCCAGAAGAGATTTAACTCCAGTTTTATCAGACGGAGTAGGAGCTTTAGAAATGGCGTCCAAAAGTCCAGGTCTAGGCTTAATTCCGTCTTGTGTCAAAATGTGGCCGAGATTCTCAACTTCCGTACACATAAATTTGCATTTTTCAAGTTTCAAAACAACACCATGATCTTGAAATAAAGTAAGGACATTATCCAGAACACAATCATGAGAACCTACATCTTTGCCAAAGATCAACACATCATCTTGGAAGACTGTTACACCCTTAACACCTTGCAAAATATTACCCATAACTCTCTGAAAGACCGAAGCGGCCGACGCTAGACCAAAAGGCATGCGTTTATACTGAAACGTACCCAAAGGGGAAATGAAAGCAGTAATGTGACAGGATCTGAAGCTGGACCTTCCCATTCCCTTGCCGTGGACCGACCACTTCCTTGTCCCCTTTCACTTCCTAATCCAGACTCGACATAAAAAAATCCACAATAGCGACAATAAACAACAGAGGAAATGGTCACGTTTTTCCATGGACTCTTTTGAACATCACTTCCTTCTAAACGGTTCTCCCATAGACCTAGGAGTAGAGGTTGACAGGGCTTGCACAGCCCTGGACGGAAACATCACTAAAGCCCTGGATATCACTGCCCCTTGGGCCATTAAGGGTCCGGAGCGACAAACCAAAACTGCACCTTGGTTCAGCACAGCTCTTAGAGAAACCAAGGCAGCTTGCAAGAGGCTCGAACGCGCCTGGAGAAAGAACTATTCACGAGAGGCAAGAGATGTGTACAAAGCTAGCTTAAAAGATTACCATCTCCTAATCAGGAAAACCAAAGCGACCTTCTACGCAGATCAAATAGAAAACGCTAATTGCTCATCCAAGGAACTCTTCAGGATCTATAAAGAGATCACTACACCTCCCCCCTCTTCAGAGCAGGCTGACACCTCAGCACAATCTTGTAATGCCATCGCGGAATTTTTTTACAAGAAAGTACGCAACATTTACACTAGTTTCCCTGATGTTGCCAGAACTGGCTCCAACCGTCTTCCTCCTCAGGAAGAAGCGATTTGGGAGGCAAAGATCGAAGACTGCCTCACAGTATTCCAGGTTCCGACGAAGGACCTCCTGATAGCCATGGCTAAAGGAATCAAATCAGGCTCCCCTCGCGATCCTGCCCCGGCCAAATTCTTGGCCAGCGCCATGAGTCTTCTAGCACCTTATGTTGGCCATATATTGTCTACTTCTTTTAACACTGGCAAGGTCCCCCACGGGTGGAAAAAGGCAGTCGTGCTACCTCTTAAGAAAAAACCAAACATCAGTGCGTCCCAGCGTAGTAACCTCCGCCCCATTTCGCTTCTGCCCTTCTTTTCTAAACTAGCAGAAAAACTAGTCAATCAACAACTCTCAGCACACATAGAGTCCAGAGGCCTCCTGCATACTAACCAATCGGGCTTCCGAGCCCGCCATTCCACAGAATCAGCCCTCCTTTTTTCGACTGAGGCACTGAGGAAGCACGTGGACGCTGGGCATGTGGCAGCACTGGTGCTCCTGGACCTCAGCGCAGCCTTCGACACTGTGGCACATCATACGTTGCTACAGTGTCTGAAGAAAGGAGGAGTGACAGGCATGGCCTGGCTATGGCTGGAATCTTTTCTTACCAACCACAGCTTCTCGGTGCAGCAAGGAGGAGCACGATCCGACACCTTTGACCTCGGTCAAGGAGTGCCGCAGGGATCAAGCCTCAGTCCAACACTTTTTAATTTATATGTCACCCCCGTGGCCATTACTGCGGAACGCTATGGGGTGGAAGTAGTAACATACGCAGACGACACCCAGCTGGTGGTCGCTCTGACCCAACCCTCTGAACTAGCCGCTGCAAACTTCTCAGCATGTCTCCAGGAGATGGCTGAATGGATGGCGAAGAACTGCCTCCGTCTTAACGGTGATAAGACTGAGGTGTTGATTGTGGGAAAACCCCCCTCAGTCTGGTCATCTGCCTGGTGGCCGCAGACCTTGGGGCCCCTCCCTACCCCCAGTGATCAGGTGAAAAATCTTGGAGTATGGGTGGACTCAAAGCTTGACTACGACTACCACACCAGACGAGTAGCTGGTGCTTGCTTTTCGATTCTACGGAAACTCCGCAAAACCATCGACCTGCTCCCAGAATCCTCAAGGAAGACCCTGGTCCATGCTCTTGTCACGTCAAGATTGGACTACGGAAATGCCCTGTATCTAGGTGCCAACGTCTCTAGTCGGCGGCGACTGCAGACAATCCAGAATGCTGCAGCTCGCCTGGTCCTCCGGCTGCCTAGAAGAGCCTCCTCTAAAAAATCCCTACAAACATTACACTGGCTCCCGATTAACGAAAGGATCGACTTTAAGGCCCTGTGTATTGGCCACAGGATCGTACATGGTAAGGGTCCGGCCTTCCTTCAGAACCTGTTATGCCCCTATACGCCCACCCGTCAACTCCGCTCATTAGGAGCAGGCCTTCTTGCTGTCCCCAGACACAAAAAAGCCAGAATGGGAGGCAGATCCTTTCGTACTCTGGTGGCACACAGATGGAACTCTCTCCCCCTGAGCTTAAGAGTGGAAACATCGGAGCTCATCTTTCGCAGGAAACTGAAAACATTCCTCTTTCCTAAAGATTAGCCCGTCCTGCTATGACTGTCGGAGCAACTGACTCTTCTGACAGCGCGGGGACACACTGACAGTGTAACCAGGCGCTATACAAAATCAGAAATAAATAAATAAATTTTACAGGCTGCTTCTGTGGGTGGCACAACCAGTGCTGCAAGCCCACCAGCAGCATTTGGTTTACAAGCCCTGGGCACACTCTGTGCACTGTATTAGGGGCTGACACATAAACCAAACCAGCCAATCATGGAATCACAAATTCATACATTAATTTATAATAGGAAGAGCATATGCACTTTAGCACTGATCAGCAGTGGTAACGTCATAAAATAGCCAACAACAAGTCAGAAAGAATATAGGAGGAAGGCAAAAAGTTCAGGGATGACCCTGCAAAAAGGGCCACGTCCAACAGTGAGTTATAGATTCCTCACTGTTGCACTCATTCTCCCCGTTCTGCGAACTGTTTTCTAGGGTTAAGGATGTCCTTTCAGGGCCCTAGTTTTGTGCACCAGTGGTCAGTGTCTTGCATGGCTCTGGTTTTCTGGCACGGAAAGTCGGGTACAGAACTGATGTCAGCGAGCGAGGGCTGCGTCTAAGTAGCTGCCACAACGTCATCCCGGCGACGACGACACCAACGACGGACGCAGAGCCGACTGACGCCACTTTCCGATGTGCAGAGGTACTTCTGACCAAAAAACTTTCCTTATCCAGTCTGATGCCTGGGGGTAATTCTAAGGTAAGGAATCTATAACTAACCTATGTTTCTTACAGATATATTGTTACCAAAGGTAATTAACTTGTTCTTCAGAGCCGAGTTACACTTCTTGGTGAATGTACGCTTTACAAATACATGTGGTATGTTATATTAATATAGCTATGTGCTCCCACGTAATTCGTAGGTCGAAGCATGCCTCATTCTGCAGCAGAACGGAATGGACTTGTTGAAGCATGCAACAAAGGGGCAACCCTGGTGGGTGATCGTTATATAAGAAAACCAGTTATTTCTGCACCTTTTGGAGGGGTGTTTAGTAGCAAACTGAGTAGCCACCTATATTGTGGTTACTTATCTGTAGTATGACAAGCCTCTGTCCCTTATTCTTCCCCTCATATTTTATAGCAAGCCTTGTTTATGGACATGTCCCTTTATGGCACTCGTCTCTTCAGAGACCAGGCAGACATGGTGCTGGAGCACTTCAAGAACTCATGGGCTACGGCCAAATCTTTGGGCGTCTCAGTGGTCGCACATTCCCAGTCTGCCTTTTGTCCCTTTTTCTGGCAACAGAAAGGGCTTTCAGCCGAGCTAGCCATACCCCAGCCACCAATGCATGCAAGTTCTGCAAAACCTGCGCGGCCGCAGGCGGGGTTCAATCCGACCATGTGGTTTGGGCAGTGTAGGAAGCTGGTACTCTAAAGAAGTGTACTAAAAAGAAGTACACTGTGCAGAGAGTTCATTGGGTCCCCAGTTGGTTTACTGAGGCTAAAGTAGACAATACGAACTCTCTCTTTTGTGGTAGTGTGGGTGAGCAGTTGGGCTTATCAGAGGGTAGTGCTAAGGATTTGTTATACTCACAGAGGCAATAAATGAGACACACACTCAAAGTATAAATCCGAGAGCAATTTAGAAAAATAGCAAGTCTTTTTACATATATTTCCGAACCAAGAACTACGCTCAAAGATCAAACCAAAAGATGGCCGCCAAGTAGGAGCTCTATCCAAGAGCTCCTGGGTTCGGGATAACCAAAGTGGTTAAATCCCTGGTAAAACCCCGTCATCCACCCACCACCCACCGGCCACCCGACTACCGGAACAGCTAGGAGCAAATAGAAGTAAAAATGAGTTTACCCAGGGAGGATTGTCAACCGACCAGCACAACTTCTCCTCGCCAGACTCGCTGCTCCAGGGATTGAAACAAGCAATGAGCGTGTCCCATTGAAGGACATCTGAGGACATGGGCCAGAGGTCTCCAGATCCTCTGGCTGCATCGCTGACTCGTCCTGTCTGGGGCATCGGTGGGCACGGGACACCAGATCATCTCGCTGCATCGCCCGAAAGCTGCTCGGTGCCCCCCTGGACGGCGCTGCCACGGCCCCCCACAGGATCCTCTGGCCGCATCGCTGGATCTTCACATCGAAGCACACCTGAGGACACAGGACAGAGGTGAGGTTCCGGATCCTCTGCCCGCATCGCCCCCAGCCTGTCGGTGCCCCCATAGTCTCTGCTTTTCTTACCCCCATTGACTGTGCTACTCCAGGAGCATCAGGTGAGGGGTAGAGAGCGGATGCTTGAAGCCCATGAACCGGAGGCTAAGCGGTTTGGCACCGGACCGCTGCGTGAGCTCTATTCCGACCCCCATATACTGCACTAGTCCTGATATCAGGTGAGATACTGAACGCAGATGATCAGAGACCGAGAACCGGAGGCTAGGCGGCTTGTCACTGGACCGCCCCATGAGCTCCCTGGTCCCACGGGATCGCGATGCACTACTTCTCTGCCGGGACGCCGGCGCAGAGTACCCTGGGACTTTAATTTCCAGATTGTCAGTCTTGTAGCACACGCTGCATCCACACGCTGCATCCACGCGCGGGCCACCTCGGCCCCCTGCTGGTGGGAGGGACTATTCCAGGCCTCTAAGAGCTCTAAAGGTAGTGTTGAAGCACAATCCGTCCGGGCATAGAAGAAAACTGGGGAGTCAGGGCCTGGCCTGCCTGACCTTAAAATGGCGGCCGCCGCCTCTGACCTACAGATCTAAAATAGTGGGTCACAAACAAAGGCAGACCGTGATCAGGCTCATCAGTCTCCTCTTCACTTTCAATTTCTAACTGCACACGCTGTAGAGGGAACTTTACCTCCTTGGGGCACCGGCCATCTTGAGTGGAGGATGGCTCCTTATTAACGCCTTCCATGCTGATGACGGCCCCCGGCCATCATGCACCACGGTGGGCGTGTGCTGATGGCGGCTGGGGGCCATCATATACCCGCCCACTCAATAAAAGTGCCGCACAGGCGCAGAATCGCGGCCACGCCCAAGGGGTTAAGGCATAATCTACAAAATGGCAGTAACAAGAAAGGGCAAGTGAAAGAGGACTATCAATAGAAAGAGATAAGAGCATCCAGCTCTCAGATGAGCTGGCAACTAAGACGGCAGCCATCTTGAAATGACTTTTAACAAGGAAAGATATGGGAAAGTACTCTGAACATTAAGTTGGCAATACACCTTAATCCAAATTTTACAGAATTAAACAAATCTATTCCAGACAGGCTGTATTCATAAACGTTCATAGCACTAGGTACAAGAAGAAAACAAAGTCAATAGCAGAAACCACAGGCATACAGGGGAGCAAGGGAGCACATCAAACTGGACTATTGGCAACTAAGTAGAGAAGAGACACCACAAGAATAACATTAGGCCAGTTAGCAACCAGAGACAGATAGTGACATGTAAGAGAGGGCACCTCAATAGTATGTTACATCAATCAGCAAATATGGCCAACAACTATTTAGAGCCAGTAGGCATAAACGCTCATGTCATAAAATATCCAACCAAATTATCCAAGAATGCAGCCAAAAAATTCAAGCACAATATAATGAAGAAAAACCCGGACACGCTGATCTCTGACCCTTCCTTTAACACAGACAAAGGCGTTATTGTGAATGACCTGATATTCTTCACCTGAAGAACGGCTAAATGGCGCAATGTCATTACAAAAATGCTCAAGATAAAAACTATAAGCAATATCCCACATGGCACAAAACTTATGATCATATCATCACCAACATTCAGAGCGGGCCTATGCATAACTATTAACAAGAACGGAATAGTGCTTATACAAGCAGCCAACAACGAATTAGAAAAATTCGACATGTTCTCAACCGTAAAAGAATGTGTAGAGAACTCAGGATCTCAACAACACCGGACCCCACAAGAAGACACCCTATACACCACCAACACTACCACCACAGACATCATACTAACTAGAGACCCTCAGGAACCACAACACTCAACGCAACTAGGAGACACAGTTGGAATAGGAGGCACATTGATTGGGAAGGATACAGAAAGAACAGAAATGTCTACACACTATGCGAATAACGACCCGGTGCAGTTTCAGAGGGAAGAATCAACGCCTCTCCCCCATGACGGGACATCTCCTACGAGTAGGCCACTCAATGAGAACCTGGAAATAACTGATTTTGAAGATATCACCTCTTCCATACCCCCCTCTACTACAGCACAAGGGACATCTAGAACCATATGAAACGTATATCCCCCAAACGTGGTATTAAGATCATAAGACATAGATAGCGCATCCCACATCGCAAATAGACGTGGAGCAGACAACCAAACTAATGACAAGAAGAAAAGGATCTCGGGAAGGAGAACAGATCTAAAACACGGGAATGCAAAATGTGAATCCCGAAATGAGCGGCTGAGCACTCCTAATACGTCACCCCAAACTCAGAGAGAAATCAAAGAGCTTCAAACACAAATAGGCAACATGTCACAGGACATACTAAGCACACTGTAAGCGATGGAAAAGTTACTTGAAATCACTGTAAGCACTCACTCCAAAGTCGAGCACATCCAAGAACTAGTACATAACTCTCAAAGAAAGAGCAGTGAGACGGCCATTCCATTATCAAATAGACATAATCGACCAGACAGGAATCGTAAGTACTTGTCGGAAGAAGAAACCCTATCCTAACTCTGGGCTTATGAGCCTACGGACCGCCGTAGAGCGGAGGAAATTAGAACAGTCCCTATCGATGCTAATAGGACAGCCAGACCGAATGAAAGGAAACCCAACCATAACAACTTACAACACGTCCAGCTAACCACCGACTCGCAAAAATCGAACCCTAGTAGCTTAAACCTCTGATAGGCCTACTGCTCTACTGTCGGTCTGCAGCAAAACATGCATTAGACATAGCTGCCCTCATCATTAGCCAGGAAAATGACCTGAATCCTTACAGAAACATGGCTTTCGGAATCCTCGTCTCCAGTCATGGATCTTCTAGTGACCCCTCAGTATAACATTGCGAGACTAGATAGACTAAAAAAGACAGGAGGTGGTTAAGCCTGCATTCACCGATCGGATATAGAGGTCAGCCGAATACAATCTGACCCACTCCAATCCTGAGAATACCTAGGTCTCAATATAAGCTCGGCAGATAATCAAAGGTGCAACCTGCATGCGCTTTACCACCCACCAGGAAATAATGTTACTTTCATAGACCAGTTAATGGAGATCATAACGGCTAACTATAAACACTGACGCTAATAACATATTCCTAGGTGATTTTAATTTACACTGGGACGACATCAATGACAAACAGGTCAACGCTCTCAAAGACTTTTTAGCCGAGCTAAACCTCACCCAAGCCTGCACACAGCCAACACACTCAAAAGGAGCTACGTTGAGACTGGATAATATTGAGAAACAATGATACTTCAATACACTCAATTGTTCCGTGCGATTGGTCGGATCACCATGCCATAACCTTCCTGATACCCACATTGAAAAAGAACAAGACCACGCAACCTATCTATCTCAAAAAGTGGAGTCTGGATACTAAAGACTTGAATATTGAACTACTAGTAGAAAGCTGTGAGAAAGACCTAAATCCACGTAACAACTTGCAGAATGTGAATGATCTAACCGATCACTACACTACATCAGTAACGAATATAGTCAACTGCACCATGCCACTAAAACTGAAAAGAGTCACAGAGAAGGTTAAAAATCCATGGTTTAATGGGACACTGAAGATAGGCGGAAACTAAGACTTGCTGAAAGGAAACCGAGACAACACCCATCATCCCCCGAACTAAAATCCCTCAGAAAAATCAGAAATGAATACAACAAAAAGATCCTCAATTCCAAAAAGGAAACTATTCAGGATCTTAAAGTAACAATCCAATAAGTTAGCCAAATCTGCCCAAGAAACTACAAAAACGCAACTGAGTTGTGAAGAATTCTCAACATTCTTCACCGACAAGGCCATCACGCTGGAAAGAGAGCTCAGGAGAGCAGCTGACAACCTTCCCAACCAACCACCCTCACTGATCAATAACACCTCGAAAATTGACTATAATAGGGCAAAAAACAAGGCACAGTGGCATACCTTCAAACTATATGACCAGAATACCATTGCCAAAACGCTCCCGGATATCAAACCTAATAAACACTATAATGACCCACTCCCCTCAAAACGCCTGAAAGAAATCAGCCACATCACGATTCCAATATGGACGAAAATAATAAATGCCTCTCTATCCCAAGGGATCTTTCCAGAATGCCTAAAAACAGGTCAAGTGGTCCCATCATCAAAAAACCTACAGCGGACCCGGCAGATCCTAATAACTTTCGCCAAGTGACTAATATTCCATTACTTGCCAAACTAATTGAGAAATGTGTGCAAAATCAACTGAGCCATCACATCGCCAATTTCACGCTATTGGACGACTGCCAGTCGGGATTCAGAACAGGACACAGCACGGAAACAGCAATCCTAAATATTGTCGATGACGCACTGCAGGCCCTAGACCACAATCAAACATGTCTACTAGTCCATCTTGACCTGTCATCTGCATTTGACATAGTAAATCATGAAAAATTACTGACCAGGCTTCATGACATGATGGGAATGTCTTGAAATTTGCTGAAATGGTTTGAATCCTTCCTTCAGAATAGAACGCAAAGATTCCTGGTCAGCCAGACACTATCACCATCATGCCCTAACTCAATTGGAGTCCCTCAAGGATCTACATTATCTCCATCACTGTTTAACCTGTATGTCGAACAAATTACAGAAATTCTCCGAAACTCAAAGATATCCTATCACATGTACGCAGATGACCCGCAGATATACATCAAGATCGCGTTTCTGGAAGACATCAAAGTAATAAATGAGGCCTTAAAAATGTCATTACAATGGTTAACTAGCAATCATCTGAAGCTAAATGCACAAAAAACAGAATTCCTATTAATTTCACCACCAAAGAACCACACAGAAGTGAAGGAATGGACCAAACTGATCACAGCATTAAATCTCACCCCCTCTCTAGTTGATTCAGCGAAATCACTAGGAATCACGCTGGATGAGAACCTAGACATGAAAGCCCACATTAAATCAATGGCAAAAAGTGCCCGTTTTCATTTGAACTACAATAGAAAAGTGAAACCATTCATTTCTACAGCGGATCTCGAACTGGCAGTCCAATCCTTAGTTATCTCGAAGATTGAATATGGATGTACAACCTTAGCAGGTCTACCAAAAATGTCCACATTACCACTAAAAGCATGCCTCAATGCAGCTGCAAGACTCCTCACCAGATCGAGGAAATGTGACCATATCTCTCCACACCTGAAAGCATTAAATTGGCTACCTTACGAAGCCGGAATTCAACAAAAAATGGCATGCATTACCCACAAAGCAATCCACTACAATACACCAAGATACCTTGCCCAGAAAATTTAGTTATCAGGAGGAAGTCGACCAGCCAGGAGTGCCAAGGACCTGTTGCAGAGACCACCCATCTTCCGAAGAAGAAAACGTATGACAGAGCTTTCTCCGGAGCAGCCCCCAGAATCTGGAACTCACTCCCTCCAAACATTAGGAAAACTCCAAAGAGGGCAACATTTAAGAGGGAAGCTAAGATCTTCCTAATGAATAAGTTCCTTCCATAGGCAAGACAGTTCACCACTAGCACCGTGACATAGATGTTACCTCTATACTACTTCTGACTCAAGAATGTAGAATGCACAGGAAAAAGACATTTCAGAACTATTTCATACTGGAAGTCCCAGTACACCTTGATATCAAGTTGTATCCTAAATCTACCTCATGTCACTGTATATATATTTTTTGTTAACTCTTTATGGCTGTATACTTACCTACCCCATATCATTGTGAATCATTATACTATACAAGATGTATCTCTAACCTACCTCATGTAATGTGAAGCGCTCTGATACCCAAGGGTCATGGTCACGCTATATAAAACACTTTAAATTAAAAAAAGCATATAGAAGTAAGTAAGTACATTTTTATTGTATATAGTTAATTAAAACCTTTACAATATTGTAACATAAAACACATATTTTAAAAAAGTACAAATTCTCAAGTGGTTAAAGGGAAAGCTTTCTAAACGTCCATGTATTTGGTGTGATTGTCAGAGGTATTTCAGTGGATCTGTTCGTTACGCTTCACGCATCCGGTTTCGGGCCTTTGGTTTCCTGTTTCTCGATGTTTTGTATTAGGTGCAGTGCCTTTTGACAGAATCTTGCGGCTCTACAAGCTGTCTGCAATTGTTGACTGTTCAGTGCTAGCATGACGGCCGGGCGGCATGTTCTAATTTGGAAAAGACGGAATGCGTGAAGGAGAAAGTAACGTCTCAAGTTTTTCAAAAAGGGACAGATGTGCATCATTGATTCTTCCTTTTGTCCACATAGTCTGCAGTCAGGGGTCGACCATGTTTGCTTCCATGCTGGTGTATGGTCTTTTAAGATGGAAGTGCCAAGCCGTAAATGTAAGAGTTTTTTGGGCGGCCGTGGATATGTGGTTGACTAAATGCGGTTGCGGCTCCATTTTCCCGTACGTGGCCAACACCGTCCAACCATGTTTTTTCTTTGCTGTTGCGGTTTTATCTGATAGCCATGATCTTTGCTTTGCAGCCCCGTTGGTCACTTTTTTGACAGCTGCAAAGGTTTGGTTTGTATTCCATGCCTTTTCCAGCTTGAGGTCTGACAGGGCATTCTCACATACTGTTTTCCAGTCGTTTTTTGATTTTGTCTGGTTATTCATCTCCATCCAACAGAGACCCATGAGCGTGTCCTCTTGAGCTGCTCTTAGTTTCCAACATGTTTTTAGAATGGCTGCTTGTCTGACTTGGTGCTGATTTAATAGACCAAATTCCAGACGGATCTGCGATTGGGATACGCACCTCGGGATGTGAAAAATGTGTTTGAACAGCTCTGATTGTTGCGTGTTCAAGAAATTTGCGTCCTTACCCCTGTACAATTCCGACTCGTATGTTAGAGATGGTAGAAACTTGGCAGCTATTACCTTCAGCAGGTGCGAGTTAGATGGGCAGTTCAATTTTGTTTTTAGTAGATTTAAGGCAAAACGTAGTTTGTTTGCCTGAGCCTTTCTGTACAATTGATGATCTTTCAAAGTCCATCTGGCGTGGACCATTATGCCCAGATATTTGTACGAGGCAGTCTGCTCTATTGTGTTGCCTGCAATGTGCCATTTAAAGGATTTCTTCCCTGGCCGCGAGGCAAAACAGACGATCTTCGTTTTTTTATAATTGATTTGCAAGCCCTGTGCACTGATGTAATCATGGAGCTTCGTGATGGAGCGTTGTAGGCCCATCGGGGACTGGCTGCACAGTACAATGTCGTCCGCGTACTGTATACTCCTAATTTTGTGCTGGGCTAGCTTTGGTGGGTCGCTTTCTATCTCCGCGATGCTCTTGTCCAGGTCCGCTGTGAAGATGTTAAAAAGCGTTGGTGCCAATACGCAACCTTGCTTAAGGCCAACATGGATGGGTATTTTTCTAGTTATTCTTTCGCCATTACCTAGTTTTATTCTTACCCAGGTGGATGAATATAGGTTGATAATGGCCCGCAACAGCTTCGATGGTATTTCCCAAGTGGCCATTTTTTGCCATAGTGCCTCCCTCTGGACTGTGTCGAACGCTGCTTTTAAGTCAACGAAACACGTATACAGCTTAGTTGTTTTCTCCCTTGCTTTGTCGACCAGGAGGTTTAACGCCAGCAGGTTGCATAGGGTGTTGGTTCCAGGCCTAAAACCTGTCTGCGTGATCGGGAGAATTTTTTTCGAGCAGACCCAGTCTTCTAAGGCCGTCAACAGATTTGAGGCTTAGATTTTGGCCTCGACATCTATGAGCGCTATGAGGCGATAATTAGCTGGATCAGATCTTGAGCCTGCCTTGAAGATAGGATGCTGCCTCTCCATGATTGGGGAATACTTCCGGACTGAAAAGCGATGTTATATAGAGGGGTAAGATATTCCGCCCAGAACTGGTGATCTTGTTTGAACAGGGCGTTCGGTAAGCCATTAGGTCCAGGGGCACCCTTGGATCTCATGTTTTTAAGTACCTCTTCTACCTGCGATGGCGTTATCCAGTTTACATCAAACTGTGAGTCTGCATCTCGGTTGTTTTTTGGATGTGGGGTCTGCTGGACTGGACTCCATGCAAGCATATTGTTACTTTGTGTGTGTTCCAAATACTGTATCCAATCACCCTAGAGTATGTTGGCGTTGGAGACCTGAGCAGCTCCATTTGCAACTTTGTTTATTTCTGGCCAAAATTTACCGTTCTTGTTGGATTTGCTAGATGCTAATAGTGATTGCCAAATGCCAGTTTGGTATTTTGATTTTTCTAGCCACACTTCTTTTTCAGGTCTCGCTACGGCGAACGCGCTAAGCGCGTTCTCGCAGCGAGAACTATAGTCGGCGTCTCAGCCGAAAAACCGACGAGGGGAGACAAGAGCTGGCCACGCGCCCAGCATTCCCTATGGCGGCGTCAGATTCTGACGCGTGCCTTCGGATCGGGTCGCACGCGTGAGCTTCTACCGTAGACAGCTCACGTGATGTCGCGCGGCCCAATCCGAAGGCGCGCGTCGGAATCGGCTCTCGCAGTCCCGCCCCTTCCCGTCGGACCGGCACGCGCCCTGCACGTCTTGTTCTTGTTCATACAATCCAGCGTGTCACCCGCAACAGTTTGTTTTCTGCTAGGCGGTTTCCGCGTCAAACGTGCACAGTGACGGACTTTAGTTATTGTTTAGTAACCCTCAGGAAATCTTGGAGAGAAGCCGACCTCTTACGGAAATGTCTGCAGGGAATGTTAGAAGACTACTGAAGTGCTAATCGCACATGCCGGGTAAACAAATGGTATTGCACATAGAGACTGGAGGATTTGCCAGCCACAGGTATCCTTTTCCGCTGTTAGTATTCCTTCCTTATTTAACCGTCCTTCCTTATTTAACCGTCCTATCTAAGGTTCCACTCTAAGCTGTGTTGAGATGCGATCTCTAGGCAAGCCGGAAGGTCAGAGCGTGTTTACAGACATGGCACCACGTGTACGGCAAGAAATTACACCTAACTGTCCTGCCGAGCCCTTAGAAATACATCGCTTTGTAGATAAAATAAGTGCGAGTGCATTGCCCACCATCTTCCAGAGGCTTCCTTTCATGTCGGAATATCCCAGGGTGCAGTAAATAGTTGCCAGGGCTGCCTTTGTGTTGTGTTGTTTCATTGCAAACAGCTGATGTGAATAACTCGCACCACCTTCTCATCTTGTTACCGAAGTGATTCGCCTTTTCCATTCTTCCAGAATAGCTCGTGCATCTCTGTGTCGCGGCTGGTGTGAAGGTGGTACATTCAGCTCAGATTCAGAGCTAGGACTGCAGTCTCTTATTAGGGAGCGATGGGATGCCGTAGTTTATTATTATTTCACGAGGCTGCACTAGTCCCCTTGTGCACCTCTGTGTCAAGGATGGTGTGAAGGTGGTACATTCAGCTCAGAAACAGAGCTCACACGGCAGTCTCTTGTGGGGAGCGATGGTTTTTTTCTCTAAAAACCCCGGACTCAAAACAGCTCTCTGGCATCCCTCCCACTCCCCATCCACTGCCTCTCGCGCCTTTCTACCTCCTGTCTCTGCACCTCTTCTGTTATTTCTTAACCTACGCTTCCTCCCTCATTTCTACTCCGCCCTCCACTCTCTCGATGCATTTGCCGCCTTCTGCCTCTGGTGATGAGTGCGTCCTGTTATTCGTTCTCTCCCACTCCCCGGCGTCGCCCTCTCCTTCTTGGACTCTCCCTTTACACCCTCACCTCCAGCTCCCTGTGTTAATATTGTGTCCACCTGCACAGGGTGGGGCGAGGGCTCTTGCATCCTCTCCAGCCCATGCTCGCTACCTTGCATCACTCTGTCCTTTCACCCATCAATGCCTCCTCTCTCCCCCACCTCTCTTTTCTTCGAGTCCACCCGCTCATCTCTCACTCCTTCCTTTTCTTTTCACAACCCGCTATTCCTTCTCCCCTCAACCTCTCTCTCCGACCCCTCCCTTCTAATCTCAAGCCTTCCCCTTTCCTCCCTTAGATTCTCTTCCTGTTTCAGCCCTCCCCATTCATTTTTTCCCCATAAGCCGCCCTCTTTCCCCTCTTTCACCTCTTCATTGGCTCCTATCGATCACTTGCCTCCCACTTCGACACCACCATCGAAAGCGAAGCGCACCCACTCCCCCAAACTTACATGGTCCCGTAACTGCTTGGAAAGTGCTTCGGGGCTACACGTCTGGCATGAAGTACTATATAAACTTACTCCTTCATGCCCTTTGTTCCCTCCATCTGCCCCGCACACTTGCTGAGAGGCACGAATGGGGTTTACTCCTCAGAGGACTAGGCACACCCCAGGCACACAGACAAATGACACAGAGGGCATCTTCTGGGTCTACGCGAAGGCCTTGGTCGCAACAGAAGACGCCAATACAAGGATGGGCAGGGAACAATGTGTATGGTGGCGAGTATAGCGGTCATTGAAAAATCGCTTTCGCCTGCTATGCCCCATTGTACGTAGCGGTCAGCGGTTCTATGAGCAAAGAGAAGGAGCCTGGCAGACCTGAACTGGCACACAAATGTTGACTGGTCATCTTTCCTTTAATTATTGCTGCATTTGGGTGTTCAATCGGTACCATTAAGGTGACATCTTTCCCCAGACAGTATTACAAGGTATAACAAGCATTTGCAATGCATCAAGGTCTCGCATTTACGCGAGCTTGAGCTCTTGGCATTGTAAATTACAATACCTAGGTTTTGGTTTATAAAACCTAAATGAAAACGCATTGTCATTTACAATGCCAATAGCTTAAACTCGTTATAATTTTGCCTTAGTTTGTATATTTGATTGGCTGTGTCTTCACCCTTTATCTTGGCTATCGTTTGTAATTTTCTGATTTCTTGGTTTAGGGTCCTTTTGTTGCATACTATGCGTCCCAAGGACACTTGGGGGGGCTTTACCCGAGGTTGATTGATGACTGTGAGGTTGGTTACCAAATCTCTCTATTAATGTTGTGATCAGGCTTTCCCAGTTGTCCAGGTGAGCTGATGCTTCGTCTCCGGTCGCTTCAGTCTGGGCGTTATGGATATGCGTCATTATCTCTTTGGTGTTATTGCCGTTCCACACAAGTCTCTTGAGATTGTAAAGGCTTGGGGGTTTGGTCAAGACTTTGTATGCTGCGGCCCTTTTGGGTTGGAGGCTAAATTCAAATGCTTGCAAACTGTGGTCGCTCTCCAATTTGTGGCTAATTTTGTAACTAACGATGGATTGCAGGACCGCTATATCCACGATGGTATAGTCCAGCACTGAATGAGCCTGTTTTGCTATTCTGGTTGAAGCTGCTGGTTGGTCTTGTGGGAAGCGGCCATTCAAAGCAATCATTCCCACCTCTGCGAACATTAAGGCGCACTGTTGGCCGATTTTATCCTTTTTTCGATGGTTAGTAACGATGCTTGGAATTGTTCCGCCTTTCCATTTGTTTTGGGTCATGGTTAGAGTGTGGTCCTTTTGAAGCAAGAACATGTTAAAATCTCCTGACACGACCATCCCAGCTTAAAATCTCCTGACACGACCATCCCAGCCTGCGGGTATATGGATTGCATGGATTTGATGGGGGCTTTTAAGGTCAGAATTTTCTCCACTTTGTTCTTGGAGTCTGGATGTATGTAGATGTTACAAATTATCATTGGCCAAAAGTCTTGAGCCCTCTGTATGCCTTTGCCGGGGTCTTGCGTCAGCTCAATTTTGATACACTGTATCCATTGTTGGCCTGTGTCGATGTTAACATAAGTCCAAGCGATGCTGGTAGTCAGATAGATTGATAGGCCTCCGGCGGCCCTTCCCGAAAGGCCACTTTTGGTTGCTAGTAGTTGAATTTCATTGAACCCATCTATTTGCTGCGAAGCCATTAGCCAGGTTTCTTGTAGTAACAGGATGTCAAAGTTTTTTTAGAAATGACATTAATTCAGCTTCGTTGGTTTTGACCCCCAGGCCATTGATGTTCCAAGAACAGGCTTTTAGGGTTGGTTTTCATGCATCTATCATCCCTGCCACCGATGAGTTTTGTGTTGGCGGTAGAATTTTCCGATGTTCTTTAGATCCCCCTGTCTGGCCGTGGTGGATGATTCGTAGATTGGCCCTTTCCCCCTTATTGGTGGCCATACCGCCGACGGCCCCCCGAAGAATTCCGCCTTCTGGTTTAGATCTTTTTTCCACAATGGCAGCTAGTGGGCCTGGATATCTTTCTGGCGGCACTGATTTTAATTCAATTCCCCAGTTGGCGAACTCTTCTCTGTATCGCCACATTTCTTTGGCAATTTCGGGGTCCTGCCATGTTACCACTGTCATTTCTCTCCCATTTGTGTTGGGAATTGTTTTGAATTCAATGCTATCTATGTGAGTTGTATCCACATGTTTTAACGTCTCGAATGAGGTGGTAAGTTTTAGAATAGCACTCCAATTTAAGATGTCGTGGTTCCCCCTTAAACTGTAATGCGGTATTAATTTGTGCTTTGTTGAGCCCACCGAATAGGTAGTATCTGGCTTCTCATTCCGGTTTGAGGAACAGAATTGGTTATTCCGCGTGAATAGTCTGTCTGGACTGCTCCGATTTAGGGCAAACGGCTGCGTTACCAACTCGATGTCAAAGACCGCCTGCAGTAAGATTGGGTCTGCTGGGACTTGAGTATGGGGTCTCGGTTGATGATGCTCTGTTGCAGGTTGGTTCTTTTCGGGTCCCAACACCATTTTCGAGAAATAGTGTGAGATGGTTTTCTGTTCTGCATATTGTTTTGGCGCAGGAAGGCCAACCTCCGATTGCATTGTTAGTTGAGGTTGTTTTGCAATTGGAATGCTTTGATTCTCGATGGCAACTTTTGATGTTGCTTCCGGGGGCTGAGTCGCTAGTAGACATGACAGCCCGCGGTCCACTTGTTCTTCCTGGTCCGCCTTAAGTGACTCGTTATGATTTGCAATTTGAGTGCTTTGGTTCTTAATAGCGACTGTTGATAAAACTTCAGGGGGCTGAGTCGCTAGAGAACGTGTCGACCCCGGTCTGCTAGCTCTTCCTGGTCCGCCCAGTCTTTATGGTGTGGGCTTTGCAATGTCGTGCCTGTAATTGTATTGGGTTTTGGGAACCTTCTAGCATCTTTTTTCCACTGATGCTTATTTTGTCTTGCTTTCCTCAGTCTCTTGCGCTCACGCTTTGTCAGTGGAATGATTTAGTTTGTTTGCCCGTTGGATGTTGTTTCCGGGTCTTCTCTCCTTAGATTTTCAGGCTCTGCCGTACTTCTGTGGGGTTGGATTCCGTTTTTTTGGGGGTGGCCTGGAAACATCTTTCCCTATGCTGGCTGGGTTCGGAGTACCTTTTTGATGCTCTCTTGTTGCTTTAATGGTTAATTCCTCGGTGGCCATAAGGCGAAGTGATGAACGGCCTTCTATTTTGTCCACCCTTATATCCTCGCTATCTGATGTGGCGCTGGAGGTTGAGGTTAGCATGCTTTCTGAAGAGGTTCCGGTCCCAAAAGTTTCAGAGGAATGGTGAGCGTTATTTGGTTTGTTTTGAACCTCTTCCAGAATATCAGTTAGAATTGCTGGTAAAACTTTAAGATAGTTCATTGTTTCAGAGCACTGACATTCGTGGTACGTTGTGTGCAGGTCTTTCGGTGCCCGTTCAATGAAAGAATTCAGCTCGAGAATCTTTTTGTCTATGCCCGCGACGTGCGTGGATAAGATTTGCAGGATATCTATCTGCACTTCCAACTTTTCAGAATGTTGGAGTAGGGCTGATGAGATGGTTTCCATCATATTAGTGAAGTAGTGTGGCTCACTGGTTAGAGGCGGCAGACCCGAGAGCAGAGGACGGCCCGGGACCAGGGTTCGATTCCCGACGCGGCAGGTTTCTGGACCAGGGTCAGCGGACTCGATAATTCTCTCGCCTCGGTGCCCACTCTGATCAGCGATCACACTCGGCAACTCTGGGCATTAGCTTGCCTCATCTTCACTAACGGCCCCACCAGACCGCCGGGGATGCCTGGTCTCACCCTGGTGATACCCATTAAGGGACCATCTCTCAGGGAAGCCAGGAAGGGTTTCGCAGCGGTCGAAGCGCGGAGGTACCCCTTCGGGAGTGATTCCAGCGCTATATAAGCACACAATTAATTAATTAATTAATGAACGGCGGCCACAATGGTGCGTACACTGGTAAGCTATTGCCAACTGACTGATTTGGGACTTTGGGGCTACTCCGAGATTTGTCCCTTGGTTTATGCCTTGTTGAACCCAAGGCTCGAGTTTCTCGAAAGTCTGGTAAGTCTCTTTGGTCTCCACCCTGCCCCATGTCGGGGGTTAGTGTGTGATTTGCCGTTCTGATCCTAAGCTCTAAACCCTTAGGGGGAGTTGTTGTGCTTGTTGTAGAGAGGTTAAAGTGGAACGGGGATAGACCCGACAGGCGATTTGATGTTTTCCTGCTGGTCATTTGGCCGGCAATTACGGAACTAGTACTGATCGGGTTGTGTGCCTCCTGCGATTCTACACACACACTGGGGTTAGGTATGTTGTTTTGGTTTACTTGTGCCTCTGTGCCTGGCGAACCATCTTTTGGCTGTGTTTGATCGTTTAAAATCTTCCTGTCGGAAGGGGGTTGGTCCTTGATGGCGGTTTCGGTGATGACCTTGTCCGGTGTGTCTGATGGGCCCTTATTGTCCTTTCTCAGAGTTGATCGCAAATCCACCCCGTGGTCATCGTAATCCCTCGGGCCGAAGTATGAGCCTAGGCTGAGGGAACGACGCGTCTCTAGGCCGGTGGGTACCGTTGATGTAACCTTTGAGCCCTCGGTGTGCTCGTCCCTTAGCGTAACATTAGGATAGGGGTCACCACCTTCCTCCCTTGTGTTTATTTGGGCATTCACCTTGAATTGGTTCATCTTTTTAGTTGGTTTCTTTTGGGAATTGTCCCAGGGGTGATGTTCATTTTCGTGGGAGTTGTTACTCAGGGTATTATTTTGGAGCTGCAAGGCTTTTGTTAATGAGGTCACCGATTGGGATCTTCTTTTGATGTTGGTTGTGAGAAGTTGGCCTGATATATAGTGCTCACTATTCTAGTGATCACTTTGTATCATTCCAAACAACCCTTATTGATGATTGGTTGTAAGTCAACCTTATAGACCAGCTATCCTAGTAGCATGGACAAGAGCAGTCTTTAGGCTAAACTCTAGAGGGAGCGTTAAGCAAGCTGTTTTACCATCACATATACCCCTTGAACACCAAGTGAAAGGACACCACACAAGTTGTTATAAAAATAAAGTGTATTTATTAATAACAAGACTACCCTGAACTCTTTATGAGCCAGGGAGCTAAGCACAATACAAAACTCTTAAGAAAATACTGTAAGTTGCATAAATAACACAAATGCCAGAGGGGCACGAAAAACCATATACTCTAAAAGTGGAATGCGAAATACTAGCAGGTAAGTAACATGATCCAGGGGCTTCAGGACCGCTACGACTACCTTACTGAACCCTTAGGTTAGGAGCAGGGGGCCTAGGGATCCCGGGTGCAGAGTGTGAACTCTTACGCGGGATGCGGGACAAAGTCTATGGATGCTAGTAATTCTAAAGTTACTGTTTCCGGACGAATCCGACTAGGTAGACTAAAAATGAAAAAGGATCTGGACACTAGGATAGTGAACCTGTGCTGGAGCACCGAAATGCTCGGGTTAACTAGCCCGGGGGCTGCGGCTGCATAGGGTTCAAATGACGTCGGGAATCCTCGTTGTAGTCTATGGAGCCTGAAAGAAGATGTTGCTGGCAGGCGACCAGTGAAGATGTTCGGTGTGATGCAAGGCTGAATCAGTGAAGAAGGCGACCTGAAAGCAGAGGGGACTCAGTTCTCAATCACTAGCCAGTGATTGTGTGGGCACCAGGATGGCACCGGATGAAGTCACAGCGATCAGGTGAGTGGGTGACGCTGGACTCTGCAGCCACACGGGCCAGGAGGCGTTGTCGGCGACCAGGCTGGAGGTGCGAGCTGTCCCACAATGGTGTCTGCTGTCGGCGATGCTGGATCCAGGATTGGAGCAACAAGCCTTGGCAAAGGCAAGCCCACGCGGTTGAATCAAAATGGCGTCTGGAGTGGACCAGGAGGGTCCAGGGCACTTCTTGTTGAACAAGGAGCAAGGGCCAGTCTAGAGGACCTAGACCAGCGGTGAAAACGTTGTGGTACGTCGTCAGGAGGGCCACTAGCCGACGGGCAAGTGACCGGAAAACGTGGCAAACAGCAAGGCAGCAGAAGGGCCCCACGCAGATCTCGTGGACGCTGGGGGGCTGGACTTCGGTGCTGGAGCTGCTCAGGGTTGGGGCTTCTCAAACCCCAGTGCACCCACTCGAGGATCCCTGGGCGGTCGTGCTGGTTAAGCGTCGTGCAGGTCTTGAAGATAGCCGGTCCCACGGGTCTCGTCGCACCCACTAATCTCAGCTGGGCTGATGATGCAGGTAGAGGTTAGAGATGGCAGGGAATCCGGGTCTCGTCGAGCTGGTCAGTCTTGATCCGGAGGATGGACGTGCAGCAAACCGCAAGCGCTTAGATGGTGCCTGCTGGTGCAGGGTGGCTACTCCTTAGCCACAAGGGAGAGTCTTCAGAGAATGACAAGAGTTCCTTTCGTGGAATGTAGTTAAAGTTTCCAGATTATCCAATTTGGGAAGGGTGCCCGCTCCTACCTTTATTCTAAGAAAAGGGGCTGGCACACGACTAGGTCCTGCCCATGGGTGGGACCAGGAGGGGGGTGGTTACACCCCTCTCCTTTGTCCGGTCTCTCCCCAGCTCAGGGGCTGGTGTGCCCCTGGAACTGGTTTGAGCCGGCATATGCACAGTGAGCACCGGGTTGCCACTTGCAGTCACCTTCCTCTCAGCCCTGCCTACCTGGGATACACAAAATCCTGTCTGGGATGGTGCTGGCACCGCCCCTGACAGGAAACCCTTTGTCCAGGCCTCCCTCGCTGGAAGGACTCCCAGCAGCAGGAGGTCTGACTCGTGTCTCAGTGGCAGCATCCATTTTGTGGAGCTGAGGCTGTGTTTAACTTTAACCGGGGTTACAGCTACCAACATGTCGTCTCCCTCTAGAGGGGTGTAAGGCTACCCCCGTCGCCAGAACTGGCGAGGGGGTAGTATTCCAAAGCGTATGACACCTTACACAACATGTTTAGATAATGTCAGACCAAAGTTCCCATAACCGCGAGGATTATAAGGCACTTAAAAGTATATGGTCTGACGCTATAATGGAAACGGCTAAGGGATAGATCCCGAAGGCGGCAGACAGGCTCAGCTCATGCCAGAGCACCATCTCACAAGATTCCAAGCACTCTGCCTTCAGGATTGTTAAGGCCTGCCATAGGAGTGACGGATAGGAGACCTGTGTGCCCATTTTAGGTTTAGATATAGGTATACTATATCAAAAGCAGGGGTGATTACACCACCTTGCCCCAGCTGTCAAGCAGCCAGTTGTGTCTGTTTAGATGGCCAGCCAGGGGTGGCATAATACATGCTTCAGCCCCTGGTAGGCCCTGTGTGCACCTATGCCCTGGGTACCTAAGGTACACTGTACAGGGGCTGATAAGGTGACTCAGTATCCAATTAGATATGTACCTAGGGTACATGGAATCCATTTTACAGAGAGAGCAGTGGGCCTGGGGTCCTGAATAGCAGGGCCCCAGGTCAACTAAGTCGAAAAACCAGCAAAACACCAGGCAAAAAGTTGGGGGCAACCATAGTCAGATATCCACCTTCCTACGGTGGTCATTAAAATTGGTACATGCAGCGCTGACAGTGCTAAAGGGGTGGTTGAGATTTAAAAATCTGTGATCTTAGCGTTCTTGAGGGCTGAGGTCTTCATTGGTGTTTTAACGGTAAAGACGCTGGCACGGATATCTTTTGCCTCTTTCGCCTCTAACGTGTCCTCTGTTAGGTCCTCGTAGGATGAGAGGGTGAGTTCTTCGCTCATTTTCCGGCGTAGGGGTTGTTTGTTTTTGCTTAATTTCATTATGGGTTCAGTTCTGATTTTCCCTGATCTCATGATGAGGGTACAATATTAGTAGTTAGAGGACTTGCCTCCTGCTCCTTATGACCTCTCAAACACCCTATTACGTGATGACTGTGGTGGAGTCTCAATTGGGGACGCTAATTGAAGTGCAATCCTTTGTCATGTAGTGACCGGTTAATGTGAACTACGTTGATAATGACAATCCAATTACAGTAGACGATCGACTGAGCTTTGGAGGGCAAGGGGTTATCCGAACTTGTTTTGCTCACGGTGGCGACTCTGGTTCCTGAGACGGGGTTTACTTGGTCTGGTCTTGGTGTTAGTGTTTTGGTCTGTGTACTACTCAAGTTTTCTGCTGTCTTGCTGTCTTGCTTTCTGCTTATCGGCTCGGTAGTACTTAGCCTTGGACGGTACACCAATGTCCGGGGCCCAGTCCAGGGAGAGTCCAAGGGAACTCCTCCTCTCTGTGCCCACTTGCTGCCACTGCCGCTGCTCAAAGATTCTGGCCCCCGCCGATGGTACTCCATCGCGGCTCCCTTTGCAGGCGTGACTGCTGGCTGCGGCTTTCACGGCTTCTGCGGCTCCTCTTCGCCGCTTCGACGCCGCTGCCCCTCTACCGCTGTGAGGCACGGACACTGCTCTCTGCGGGCTCTCTGCAGGGGGTTGCAGCGTCTTTTTTGGGAGACTTGGCTAGCTACGGCGGCTACCCCTCCGCGCTGCTCTCCTGCTCCTTCTTCCGCAAATGCTGAGTGCCTCCATGCTGCTTTTCTCTGCTCTCTAGCGCCCTCTGTCAAAGAAAAACCTTTCTTTCTCGTTCTCATCTCTCAAAAAAAGCATATAGTTTAAAAGTGGTGCGGAATTAAGCACCGTACAATCTTATGGGAGGAAAAAGTAGGTAGGTAAAGCATACAACACAGACAGTTATAGAGGTTCACCTTCCGGGTTTTGGGTAGCAGGAAGCCAAGGGCAAATGTTCTACCAACGATTTGTCAGGTGTGTCCTGAATTTCCTTTGGAGCAGTGAGTTGGTAGCTGGCACAGGAAATTGGTGTCCTCTAAAAACAGGCTTCATTGGGAGGATTTGCGGGCAAGAGCTCCCAAACAGGGGCTGGGTTCTCAAGAGCCTTGGGGACAAGGGAGCGCAGCCGGTTCGTCATTACGCCGGGCGGGCTGGGTGCAGAGCAAGTAGGTTGGCCAACCCCACTGCGTAAAGGTGCTCCTCGTAGTCAGGGGCCAACAGCTGGCAGGGGTAAATTCAGGACTGCTGGGCCACTCTCTAAGTGGGTCTCGGGGGTCTTGATGTCCCTCTGCTACTGCTGGGCCCTGTTACAGTTGGAGTTCCCGATTGGGCTCTTCGATGTCGGTCGAGGTTGCAGGGCGAGCGGTACCCTTGTTATTTGTACTGAATGAAAATATACTTGGTATAGCGCATGGCTACCCTAGGGCATCCCAGCGCTTTGACCCAGGTAACATCATCCTCACTCATCGGAAAAGAAAGGTTTTTAATTGTTTCCGGAACATGAGATGGTTCGGTAGGAGTCGAGTGCTCTCAGGAAGGTTATTCCAGAATTTGGCCGCTTGCAAGGAAAACCGCCGACCCCCCGTACGGGATTTCTTGATCCTAGGGACTGTCAGAAGATTGAGTTCACTGGACCTAAGGGTTCTGGAGGGTCGGTATGGGCAGAAGAGAGGGCGAAGAATATCTGGACCGTTGTTTGTGATGGATTTGTGGACCATACACATGGCCTTAAAACCTATCCTCTCTTGAATCGGAAGCCAGTGAAGAGCGCGCAGAGCAGGCTTAACCGAGCTGTGTCTAGGGACTTTGACCAGAAGTCGAGCAGCGCAGTTCTGGACTGACTGCAGAATTTTGATAGTACCTAGCGGGGCGCCAAGATAGAGTGCATTGGAGTAATCCAATCTGGAGATGATCAAGGACTGTACCAGGAGCCGTCTGGAATCAGAAGGAAGGAGGTTGAGAACCTTCCTTAATGTCCTAATCAAGCCAAAGCATGTTGCGGCTACCTTCTTTGCCTGCACTTGAAAGCCGAGAGAGGGATCAAGCCAGACTCCCAAACTCTTGATTTGTTTCTTTGGGGTCGGAGGGGGACCCAGGCAGCTCGGCCACCATGGGTTAAGGTTCAAAGGAGCCTTGTAACCCATGATCATGATCTCGGTTTTAGTCCCATTTAGTTTCAAAAATGAGGCTTCCATCCATTCACAGACCTGAGTGAGACAGGGGGACAGATTGTTTGGTCCAGAGGTCCCGTCTTCAGACCTAGTGAGTGAGACCACCAACTGGGTGTCATCGGCGTAGGTGACCAATTTTATTCCCCAGGGAAGCACCACCTCAGCCAAGGGCCTCATATAGATATTAAATAATGTGGGGCTTAATGAGGATCCCTGGGGAACGCCGTACTGAAGGGGGAACTGTCTTGAGGTAAACTCCCCTTCAAAGACAGAGAATGTTCTTTCTGCTAGGAAAGATTGAAGCCATTTAAGGGCAACACCGGAGACGCCAGCCTCGCCGAGGCGGCTGATCAACATGGAGTGGTTGACCGTATCGAAGGCTGCGCTGAGGTCCAGAAGGACCACCGCAGCGCAGCCTCCGGCATCTACAATCTTCCTCGCTTCCTCCACTACCACCACCAGGGCGGTCTCAGTGCCCTGTTTTGTTCTGAAGCCAGTTTGAGTAGGGTGAAGTACAGCCTCGTTCTCGATAAAGGCGGATAAGGCAAGATTGACATGCTTTTCTGTGATTTTACTAATCCCTGGCAACAGGGAGATAGGGCGGTAGTTTGACCAGTCATCAGGGTCGAGATTGGCTTTTTTTAAAAGAGCTTTGACTCTGGCCTGTTTCCACAGTGGGGGAACCACTCCAGTGGAAAGGGAGGAGTTGATTACATCCTTTATAATTGGTACTACCACCTCAGGGACTTGTTTTAGGGCAGAGGGCGGGGCAATGTCCGCAGGAGAGCCTGATTTCAGAGTCTGCAGAAGTTTTTCTACGGTGGAATGATCTATCAAGGGCAGAACATCCAGAGTAGGTGAGGAGACCAATCGAGTGGTGAGCTCAATGGAGTGTCCAAGATCATTTGTAGCTTCCTTCACACAGAAGGAGGAGTAGATGGTAGCAACCTTTGAGCTAAAAAAATTGGCTAACTCCTCGCATCGTTTTAGAGGATCGGCCACTTTATTGAGGGGACTAGGCGGAGTTACCAGAGACTTGAAGATTTTATACATTTCCCTAGGGGAGTTAGCGCCTTTAGATATCTCAAGCTGGTAGAAAGAGGCTTGGGTTAATTTTAGTTGGGTCTTATAGTTCCTAAGAGTAGCTCTGTATTCCGCTTTATCCTCTGGGGTGAAGTTCTTTCTCCACTTCCTCTCTAGCCTCTTACAGTTCCGTTTAAGACATTTCAATTCTGCAGTATACCAATACTGCACGGCTCCGTTCAGTCCTGATGCCTCAATACTAAGTGGGGATACAGACCTGACCTTCCAGAACATGAGTACCTCTTCCTGGGTTGTTGCTGCTCCAGTCGGGCTAGGGAGCTGCTAGTCGGTGGACCAGACAATGCAGTTTCAGTGCCTGCGGTTTGCAGGGGAGTAGCTCCTCTACTCCAAGGGAGTTCTTGGTCAGTTTGCAAAGGATGGTAGTTCTCTGGGGTTTTTAGAGGCCATACAGCAGCAGGATGAGACAGTTCACCTCAATTGTCGAGTCTTGAAGTGGCAGGCAGGGATTGGCTCTAACACTCGGAGGCAGGCCCTCAGTTCTCGAGTTATGCATCTCTTCTTATTCCTCCTCATCTTTAGGTCAAATCTGAAATTCTTGGTTGAGGGGTGCCAGCTAAATACTCAATTATCGAGCGTTAAGTGGAGTATCATGTAGTAGCCAATGGGCTACCTACTTGTAGGGTGACTACACCCTCTATATAATCACATTCTATAGGAAGTGGGCATAATCCTGACCCTAATAGACTAATTCTATCCAACACAATATGGAGGATTCTAAAAAGTGGGATCTACATCAGCTGCCCCACCTTAGGGTGGTGCTGTCTAGGTGTGGTCACACCTCCTAATCTAACTAATCTTCAGAACTGTCCTCCTGCCAAGAAGTGCGGACAGGACAGGGGAGGTTGGCATCTCCCACTAGCTGGGAAGCCTGGGTTGCATTCCAAAGGCAGCATGGCCTTGGAAGCTATCCGCCCTGGAAGCCAGTTCCTGCTTGGATGAGGTGTGAACACCTCCATTCAGAGCAGGCTTTGTTCTCGGCCTCTGAGAGTGAAGGCTGTCACCCTGGGAGGCTAGAAACATGTCTAGTGGTGGCAGGCTGGTCAAGACCAGTCAGTCAACACACTAGTTGTCGGTAGGTTTTCAGGGGGCATTTCTAAGGTGTGTGCATTTATTAATAAATCCAACACTGGCACCCCTATGGGTTTTTTAAGACGTGGTGTTTGGTACCAAACACCTTGGGGGTACAGTGAAGCCTTCATTAGCTGGGTAATTCGTAATGCAAGTGTCCAGCCCATGTACTTGTTATGGCTTTTCTGTGCACTGGTAATATCTAGGGGTGAACCTAGATATCACGAGGCATATCCACTCTCGCAGATATGCCCTCACATGGGTGCAGTGCATCCTGCCTTAGGGATGTAAGGCCTGCCATATGGGTGTCTTACCTATGCCACATGTAGTGCTTGCAGGCATGACACACAGGTATGTGTGCCATGTCGGCTCTTCAGTTTTCTATGTACCAAGACACTCGGGCTGCAACAGCAGTTTGCGTGATCTTGATGAGCGGTCCCAAGGGTGGCACAATTTGTGCTGCTGCCCTAATGGGCCCTCTTCTGTCCCAGTGCCCTAGGTACCAGAGGTAAACTTTTCAAAAGTTGTGCCAATTGTGGAATAATTGTACAGTTTAGGGAAAGAACATTGGTGGTGGTGACGTGGTTAACAGGGACCCGTAACACACTGTCAAAATTGCACCAGATACCAGGCAAAAATTGTGTAGGGGGTAACCATGTCAAAAGTGCCATTTACCAACAGGTGGTCAGAGGTCGGGACAGTCCATAACCTCCCCTCCCCTTCCAGCAGCTTCAGCCTTCAAACTCTCCCAGTCCATGGGCATACAGTTAGTGGCATGATCAGGCATCACATCAGACAGGTGAGTCCTCCCCTTCTAATCCACCCCTCCCTCCATGCCTCTATCCTACGACCAGCTGATGGAGGATCATTTGATTTTGCTCTGGGAGGAAGTCAATCAATCAATCAATCAATGCATTTATATAGCGCACTACTCACCCGGAGGGTCTCAAGGCGCTAGGGGGGGGTCCGCTACTGCTCGAACAGCCAGGTCTTGCGCTGTTTCCTGAAGGCAAGGTGGTCCTGAGTCAGGCGGAGGTGGGTCGGGAGGGAGTTCCAGGTCTTGGCGGCCAGGTAGGCGAAGGACCTTCCTCCTGTGGTGGCTCTTCGGATACGGGGGACGGCGGCGAGGGCGTGGCTGGTCGATCGAAGCTGGCGTGTGGGAGCGTAGAAGTTGAGGCGGCTGTTGAGGTATGCTGGTCCTTGGTTGTGCAGGGCTTTGTGTGCGTGGGTGAGGAGACGGAAGGTGATTCTCTTGTTGACCGAGAGCCAGTGTAGATCTCTCAGGTGTCCGGAGATGTGTCAGCGACGGGGGATGTCCAGGATGAGTCTGGCTGAGGCGTTCTGGATCCGCTGGAGTCTCTTCTGGAGCTTCGCGGTGGTTCCAGCATAGAGGGAGTTGCCGTAGTCAAGACGGCTGGTGACGAGGGCCTGGGTGACCGTCTTCCTGGTCTTGGTGGGGATCCACCGGAAGATCTTACGTAGCATGCGCAGGAGGTTGAAGCACGATGAGGAGACGGCGTTGACTTGTCTGGACATGGAGAGGGAGGAGTCCAGGATGAAGCCCAGGTTGCGTGCGTGGTCTGTTGGTTTGGGTGTGCTGCCCAGGGCGGGGGGCCACCAGGAGTCGTCCCAGGCAGAGGGTGAGGATCCCAGGATGAGGACTTCCGTCTTGTCCGAGTTCAGTTTCAGGCGACTGTTCATCATCCACTTGGCTACTTCTGTCATCCCTTTGTGCAGGTTGGCTCTGGCGGTTGCGGGGTCATTGGTGAGGGAGAGGATCAGCTGGGTGTCGTCGGCGTAGGAGATGATGTTGAGGTTGTGTTGGCATGCGATGGCCGCAAGGGTGCTCATGTAGACGTTGAAGAGGGTTGGGCTAAGCGAGGAGCCTTGAGGAACGTCACAGATGACTTCGGTGGCTTCTGATCTAAACGGGGGAGGCGGACTCTCTGTGTCCTTCCGGCGAGGAACGAGATGATCCATTCCAGTGCCTTCTCCTGGATTCCGACGTTGCTGAGGCGCTGCACTAGGCGTCTTGGCAAAGGAAGCCATAGAGAGGGATCCAGAACCAGAAGTAGGTTGTGGTTGCTATTCCGTCTACTCTCTGATCCCGAAAAAAGACAAGCTCCTTTGTCCTATTGTAAACCTCCGAGCCCTCAACTACTTACTCAAAAAGGAAAAATTCAAGATGCTCACATTAGCTCAGGTCCCGTCTGCCCAGGACACAGGAAACTGGATGGTTGCGCTAGTCTTGCGGGATGCCTATTTCCACATACCCGTCCTGCCTGCCCATTGGCGCTACCTGTGGTTTACGGCAGGCCACAAGCTTTTCAGTTCACTGTGCTCCCTTTAGGCCATTCCAGGGCCTCCCAGGTGTTCACCAAGGTGATGGCGATGGTCACAGCTTATCTGTGCAGATCAGAGATATTAGTCTTCCCCCATCTCGATGACTGGCTGCTGAAGGCAAGCTTATCCCATGCAGTCATCTCCCACCTCCAGACTATGGTGAACTTTCTGCATTAGCTGAAGTTCACGATCAACATGCTGAAGTCGCACCTGACTCCCTCTCAGACACTCCCTTTTATCAGAGCTATTCTGGATACAGCACAGCTTCAGACTTATCCTCCTGAACAGCGAGTCAAGGATATTCAGCGTATGATACCGATGTTTCAACCTCTTTCCTGGATTTTGGTGAGAATGGCGCTCTGGTTGCTGGGCCTCATGGCCTCCTGCATCCTGCTAGTGACACATGCTAGATGGCATATGCGGGCTCTGCAGTGGGACCTGAAGTTCAAGAGGGTGCAGCCTCAGGGGAATCTCTCCCGACGTGGTCCAGATCTCGAAGGGACCTGCACTAGACCTGCAGTGGTGGCTGACAAACCGCGAGTACGTCACTGGCAGGCCCCTCTCCGTTCCCCAGCCAGGTCTCACGGTAGTGAAAATGCATCACTTCTGGGTTGAAATGGCCATCTGGGAGAGGTGGAGCTCAGAGGCCTCTGGTGTCTGGCAGAATCCGGACTCCACATCAATACGCTGGAGCTCCGTACGATTGGACTGGCATCAAAAGCCTTTCTTATCCTCCATCAAAGGAAGGCTGGTTCAGGTGTTCCCAGACAACACGACCCCCATGTGGTACTGCAGCAAACAGGGTGGAGTGGGGTCGTGGACTCTTTGTAAGAGGCTCTGCGGATCTGGGCATATCCCTGGTGGTCCAACACATGGCAGGTTCCCTGGACACCAGTGCGGGTGATCCCATACAGTGATGTCTAGCGCATCATTAGTGGCTTCTCCATCCAGAGGTGGTGCAAGGTCTCTCATCAGTGGGGGGAGCCTTGGTTAAATATGTTTGCTTCCGCAGAGAACATGCAATTTCAGCAGTTTTGTGCACTGGAGTTTACAAGGCTGCTCTCGATCTGAGATGCTTTGTGTCTTAAGTGGAGCTCAGCCCTCCGGTACGTCTTTCTGCTCATACCACTCCTGCCCAGAGTTCTCAAGAAGATGAAGAACAACCAGGCCCAAATCATCCTTGTAGCTCCGGACTAGGCCCAGAGAATCTGGTTTACTGAGATTCTACAGATGAGCATCGATCCTCCTATCAAGCTGCCCCTTCAGGAGATTCTTCTTTTGCAGCCGCAGGAAAGGGTCCTTCACCCAAACTTGTCAACTCTGCACTTTCTTGCGTGGAGATTGAGCACGGCAGTTTACAGCATTCAACCTTCTTTCTGAAGTCTGTGATGTGATTTTGGCAACCAGGCGTCCCTCTACCAAGATTGTTTATGCCTGCCAGTGGCAGAAATTTGTGAAATATTGTACAGAAAGGTCCATTGGCCATTTTTTGCTTCCCTTTCTCAAGTTCTTCTCTTTAATCCGAGCCTTGCTCAGCAGGGCTCTGCTCTGGGTACTCTTAAAGGGTACCCTTTGGCTGTGTCTGCCTTCTTGAGGCTGCCAGACCAACCCTCTTTATTTAAATCCGCTGTTGTAAACAGATTTCTTATGGGGCTTGTACATATTTTCCCACCTGCCCCATTCATCTTGCCTCAGTGGAACTTTAATTTGGTTCTCTCCTTCCTGAAGTGTTCTTCGTTCAAAACTCTGAACAAACTGCCCCCTACGGCTGCTTTCCATCAAAACAGCCTTTTTAGTGGCAATACCTTCTGCCAGGAGGGTGATTGAATTGCAGGCTCTGTCATCCAAGCCTCCTTGCCTGAGCATCTTCCCAGATAAGTTGGTACTTCGCACAAGGACTTCTTTCTTACTGAAAGTGGTAAAACCATTCCATGTGGGGCAATCAGTCACCTTGCCCACTTTCTATGCTCCTCCGCACCCTCCTAAAGAGGAGGAGCGACTCCACCGTCTGTACCCAAAAAGAGCGTTGTTGTTCTTCCTTGACCGCACAAAAGAGTTTCGGGTGGACAGCCAACTTTGTGAGTTACGTGAGAGCTAAAAAGGGTCAGGCTGTGCAGAAGAAGACCCTCTCTCAGTGAGTCATGCTCTACATCAAAATTTGCTATGCTCTGGCAAAGAAGTACCGCCTGAAGTCTTAAGAGCTCATTCCACCAGAGCTAAGGATGCTACCACTGCTTTGCAACGTGGTATTCCAGTTCTGGACATTTGATAGGGAGCAACGTGGGTGTCCCTGCACACATTTATCAAGCACTACTGCCTTGACAATCAAATCCACTCTGTCCTGCAGGATTTTCTGGTTTAACTTGTCCGCAGTCCCTCCTCTGGAGATGGTATTGCTTGGGTATATATTCACAGGTGAGGAATCTGCAGCTAAATATTTCTAGCAGCGACATAATCTAGCTGCAGACTCCTTACCGACTCACCCATCCTCCCCTCAATGCGGACAGGTTTCTAGGGTCACAGTTGATCCCTTTCAAGGCCTAGTTGTGCAGAAGCACACCTCTGTCAGTGCACTTCATGGCTCCAAGCTCATGGCATGGAAAGTAACTGACCTCAGTGCACCAAGGTGGTCCTTATATAGGTGACGTGGACGTTCCTACGGTGCTGCGTCGTCACGTGGAGCTGACCTACGCCATCCACCTGTGCACAGGAGTATTGCTGGAAGAAAAATCTTCTGGATGGAGTCTGACGCCTGGGGAATTCAAAGGTATGGAATCTGCGGCTAGATGTTGAAGGTAAAGAATCTGCGGCTAGATTGTATCTACCAGATAAGTCATGACCAAAGGTAAGTAACTTTTTCATCTGTGTCATTGTCTGAATTACTTGACATTTTTACAGTTCTTGGAATGATGAGGTCAGACAACATCTGCATCAATCCCAGACATGACAATGATTCTGCTTAAATTGAGGCAACATGGCGACTCCCATTACCTAAAATTGCGAAACATTTGTGGCACCTGTTTCCTATGATGGAATCAGACCTTACGAGACTTGCGTGCATTTCCTTTGTGAGTGTGCTGGAGGCAGACCTTTTAATTGTAAGTGGGAACAGTTCGGACCCTCCCATCCTAGGAGAATGACCTTCTCCGAGCTACACCCAGGTCCTATTGTTCAGTGTGTGATCCCAGGATGCATTCCTGAAGGAGGAGCAATGAACAGGCCCAGGCAGCTGAGGACCCCCGGAAGGTTTCAAAGTTTAGGGCTGGAAAATGCTAACTTTCTGTGAGCTTTGGCTTTCAATATTCTTTTCATGTTTTTCTTCACACAGACAATTTACAAAGCCCTGATGAGGGTTCGATTACGCTCTGCTCGAACCTGAAACACGTCGGCATTGTGCAAGAGCGTAGTAATACATTAAATGTATTTGTGCTAATGAACATTGTACAAGCTCTTGCCCCCCTTTTTCACTTCGCTTTGGTGGTTATAAAATAGGCATTCACATGTAACCATGAATCATCAAATGTGTTAACATTTTTGCTCTGTGTTCCTATGTTTTTCATTAATTGTTGTTGTCTATTATTGTTAATAACTGTATGTATTTGTATAATCACTGTGTTGATTGTGTGGGTTTACCCCCTTTTTCTGCTTTCCAAAAAATATTTTGTTGAAAAAGTTCAAAAAATATTAGTCGTTGGTATAAATAAATGTACCTTCACATGTGTCATTTAGTTACACGTGCTTCTTTGAATAATTGTTTATTTCATGAGGTGTGGGCATTTCCTATTTTCTCTTCAACTTTCTAGAAGTGGCATTTTCAAATTTGCAATATGAAATCCAACGTTACCATTAAAGAGGAATTTAAATTAGTTAATTTGAGTCAAAACATGACATCTCTACCTGCTCTTGATCAAAAGTTAGCATTCATTAAATGCAGTAAGGTAACTCAATGTTATCCTATGGGAGAGGTAGACCTTACAGTAGTAAAAAACACATTTTGGAGTTTTTTACTACCAGGACATGTAAAATTTAAAAACACATCATGTACTTCTTTTGAAATACAGTGCACCCTGCTCGAAGGGTGGTTTCGGGCCACCGTGCAGCCGTCTTTCTCCTCCTCCCTCGCCGCACTCCCAGTCTAGCAGAGCTAGTTACCTTCCCCAGCCTCCCATAGTGCCTGTTGGAAGCAGGGTGTCACTCTTACTTCTGGCCTGGAAGGCCATTACTTCGGATTGGTGGGTCCTTCAAATAGAGAAAGGATGTCACTTCTGACTGCTCGTCAAATATCTTTTCAAGTATTGATGGCATTATGCACTTTTCTCGGTCCACATACTTGTTTTCATATGAGGCCGTTTCAGCGGTTCCCATAAGACCAGTGGTGTCAATACTCTGGCAGACTGACCTCATACAGGGATCCAGTGCTTTCTTTGGTCCTGTCATCTGAAAAAAACTGCTTTTAGGGAGTGCCTTTTCATCATGATATTCCAACACAGACCATCATGACCAGTGTTTCCCTGATGGGATGAACGTCATCTTCAGGCTCAGGGAACACCGTTTCAGAATAAATGTATGCATTATGAGTCTTTTTGAAATAAGACCAATCCATCTTGCTGTAAAGTCTTTACTACTAACTGTGAAGTCAAATTCTGTGTTACTTCAAATGGACATTGCAACAATGTGTAACCTGAACAGAGGCAGGCAAGAAGTTAAGAGTAATTTCTTAGGAAATGCAGACAATCTTTAGATGGCTATTGGGCAGCACTCTGCTAATAGCATTGGGGGTCCAATATGCAGAGGCAGATTCTCTCAGCAGAACCTTTCAACAAAACCTTGAAGGCATCCTGAATGACACAGTGCTCCAACACATCTTCCCTGACTCTCACTTTCCACAGAAAGACCTATTTGCCAATGCGGACAATAATATGAATTTCCAAATGTTGCCCGCATGGAAGGAGAGAGGTACCTCTGTGGTTGACTGCTCATGAAACGTTCTGTACACCTGGCCAGAGATGACCTGCAAACCCGTAAGCCATCGTCAAGCTAATGTACTGCATAGCAAGGATGATCCTTGTACCCCTGGATTGGTGCTTCATTGACTTCCTTCACCTACCGGAAAGCCCACCCTGGACACTGTAATCCAGAACAGAACTCCTTCTCAAGTTAGCAGGGACATCCTGCACCCCAGCCTTTTGTTAATCCTGGCAGTTCACCTCCTGAACTGCTATGGTGTGAATATTGAAAACTTTCTCCGGAGTGCATAGCCAAGCGTCTGTCCACCCCGAGCTCCCTGCTCATTCATGTGGCTATGAACCCAGCAGAAGAAAATTGACCCAAACAAGTGTCGAAGTGGAACTGCCTTGTCTTCTTCACTTTGTAAAATGGGGTGGCAATTCTTTTCCATAATGGTACATCTTGCAGCCATTACCATGCACAGAAAACGTTATCTGTTGACCTTTTTCCAAACTCCCAGTAATTAAGGTTTTCCTAAAGGTGATTAAGGAAGTCTTTCTACCAGTCACGAGACCTTCCCCTGTCTGAAAAGTGAATTTTCGGAAGTAAGGGTCCTCCATTCGAGATGATCCACAAGGCCTCCTTGCATTATAGCTCATATAAGGGTGCTTTGCTGGTTGTGGTCACATTTTTAATTGTATTTATTTATTCATTTAATGCAATTTTATATAGAGCGAACATTACCCAAAGGTGTCAGAGCGCTTTACAAAAGAACCCGTTGTGTTACATAAGGACTTTGGATAACAGGAGTTACATAAGAGATACAAACAGAAAAAAATTGCAAATGTACAAGTTGTAAAGTCACTCAAGGAAGAGATACAAACAGATAAACTCTAAAATCACATAGGAATGGTAGTAAGTACAAAGGTCTACAACATATACTAGTGGTTTGAGTTATATATATATATATCCAAATTGCAAATTCACTCAGGATTACATTTAACAGCGATTAGGCTTGGACAAAAATAGAATACATATTTACAGAGCAGGAAATGCTTGCCATTGTACAGCCAGGTGTTCAGGTGGTGTTGCACTCAAGGGTGGTGGTCTTGGGTCTGGAGGGATCCCCGAGTTGGAGATGGCCATAGGGGTAGATGGCCAAATGGTGGTGGGGGAAGCAGCACGCCAGATCCCCGGGACGATCCCGAGGTCATGCTGGGCTCCATCACATCAGCACACATGACTAGTAAAATCCTAACCCTATGCTGAATTAACCCTACACTGTTTCATATGAGTAAGGTGGTCTCCAGGATACCTTCCGGCTAACCTTCCTAAAGTGGAATCAGATTTCCATGTTATTCAGATGTAAAAATACAGCATCGGGCTAGAAGATTACCAACCTTGTACTTATTTATTTCTCTGCAGCTTGTAATTATGTGAAATTCGACCTAGGCTTGGGCGGCAGTACTGTAACCCGCTGGAGCTGCTCATCCCTGTTGCAGCTCGTACTCAAGCCTTGGACTCACTGCTGTCTGTCTCCATACAGCAACAAAGCAACTGCAATATGTTATAGAATATGCTTTGTATCGTCCTTACCCATTTTGTTACAATAAATGCATGCCGAAAACCTTCACCCAAGGATTGGGCATAGTTTCTTGTGGTGAGCGAGAATTGCAAAATCACCCATTGTCCGAAGGATTCTCAGACCTGGCAACTGGTGAAAATGTTTCACCATTGTGATGAGGAGGTTGGGCTGTGGAGGGGGTGGGCCTTTGTGCTGAGCACAGCTTGAAGTACTTACAATTCATACCCTCCATCCTCCTGCACCTAAAAAAGAAAAAAGTTGAGGCTGCGACCAATGCCCTGGCGAGGTTTCACATCTTCATAAACAGCATCCGCCATACAGAGCCTCCAAATAGTTAGCTGGAAACCTGCTGCCTGCAGTGGTTTCCAGCTAATTGTGTGTGCACCGTGTGATATCTGCCCCTCACCAGGCACTGTGTGATATCTGCCCCTCACCAGGCACCGTGTGATATCTGCCCCTCACCAGGCACCGTGTGATATCTGCTCCTCACCATGCACGGTGTGATATATGCTCCTCACCAGGCACAGTGTGATATCTGCCCCTCACCAGGCACGGTGTGATATCTGCCCCTCACCAGGCACGGTGTGATATCTGCCCCTCACCAGGCACGGTGTGATATCTGCCCCTCACCAGGCACGGTGTGATATCTGCCGATCACCAGGCACGGTGTGATATCTGCCGATCACCAGGCACGGTGTGATATCTGCCCCTCACCAGGCACCGTGTGATATCTGCCCCTCACCAGGCACCGTGTGATATCTGCCCCTCACCAGGCACCGTGTGATATCTGCCCCTCACCAGGCACCGTGTGATATCTGCCCCTCACCAGGCACCGTGTGATATCTGCCCCTCACCAGGCACCGTGTGATATCTGCCCCTCACCAGGCACCGTGTGATATCTGCCCCTCACAAGGCACCGTGTGATATCTGCCCCTCACCAGGCACCGTGTGATATCTGCCCCTCACCAGGCACTGTGTGATATCTGTGGAGTGGTGTGGCTCACTGGTGTGGTGTGGAGTGGTGTGGCTCACTGGTTAGAGGCGGCAGACCCGTAAGTAGAGAACGGCCCGGGACCAGGGTTCAATTCCCGACTCGGCAGGGTCGTGGACCAGGGTCAAAATGGACTCGATAATTCTCGCCTCGGTGCCTACTCTAACCAGGGAACACACTCGGCAACTCTGGACATTAAGCTTGCCTCATCTCTACAACGGCCCCCCACAGACGCCGGGGATGCCTGGTTTCACTTTGGAGATACCCAGAAAGGGACCAACTCACAGGGAAAACCAGGACGGGTTCCCCAGCGGTCTTCAGCACCAGGATACTCCATGGAGTCGCAGTGCGCTTTACAAGTACACCCACATTTACATATCTGCCCCTCACCGGGTGACCGAGCGAAGAGACTTGATATTGTGTGTCGGGCGGTGGCACGTACGAGTTGGAGGGTCTGAACTCGGTTTCTGGGCTTTGAGACCCAACAGTTGTAGGGCTGGGTCAGTTAGTTTCATGGTAACAGGCACTTCTCTTCCAGGGGATCCTCATCAATAGTCATAAGCACTGAATATTCCTGCCCATGTGCGGGACCCCGGAAACAATATAAAAATATATATGTAAAAAACACATATATCTCGCTCCACATATATGTATGTACATATATTATTTTTCTCACACCAATGCAGCTCCATAACTGAGGGTAAAACAATGTAAACACATATACATGCACTGCAATTATTTAGGAAGCAAAAGGAAAGAAAACACATTAGGTCAAATAACCTTTGAACTTTGTGTTTTAATGAGTAAACCACTCATAAATCCTGAAAATTGCTTGTAAATAGACATAGTTAGCCCTCAGGCTGCATTGTAAAAACAATAGCATAGAAAATGAAACAATTTTCAACAAAAACTGGCACCGTGCCTTTAAGGCAGCCATGACCCCAGGCTTCCCATCATGCCTCAGGGGTGACAGTTAGGTCAGTTGTTCTTTCCGGCTCCTTCAGTCAGGACCCTGGTGAAACAGCTCCTTTCTTTTTGACTTTCTGTCAAAAAATATTCCAAGTAATCTACAAATTTTGCTTTCACTCAACGTCTTTTAGACATAGGGTGTTACTGAAACATTTTTTAGGCTTAAAAAAGGGGATTTTTCTGTCAAAGATGCCTTCTCTCTTTGACAAATGTCCTTCGTGTGGAAGGAAGATGGCCAAGACTGACACTCATTCAGTGTGTATCCTGTGCCTACCAGAATCTCATTCCTCTAAAACCTGTTAACACTGCCAGGTTTTAACTTCCAGGACTCTTAAAGAACGTGATAGAATTCGAGTTTATGGGCTTTCTGAGAGAGGAATATCTCTCAAGAAGCAGAAAAGTCGGAATGGCGCGGTCGACGTCGAGAAAAGCCCCGACTGGTTCACATTCGACGTCGGGATCGGCGTTGGAGAAGCAGTCGACGGCGACGAAGATGTCTTCAGCGTCTACATCTAAGGTACCTCCGCTACAGACCGCGTCGAGGGATAGGTCACCGTCGAAGCAGAAGAGCTCGACGGCGAGCCACCTGACGTCGAAGCAGCATCGCCATGCTATAACGTCGAGGCATTCTCCGTCGACGCCGGGCCATCGGCGTTCGGCATCGAGACATCCTCCGTCGACGACTAGCCATGGTCGTTTGGCGTCGAGGGAGCCTCTGTCGACACATCATCGGTCGACGTCGAAGCAGCCAACATTGACGCCTGGTCAGGAGCGTTCGACGTCGAAGCAGCATTCGGACTCGAGGCACGCCTAGTCGCCGACAAAACAACGGCGATCGCCGTCGAAACAGCCTCCGTTGACGTCGAGCAGAAAACCTTCAACGGCGATATGCTCCACGTCAAAGGACAGTCATCGCCACCCGAGGTCGACGTTGGGCAAATCACGGTCGACGTCGAGAGAGCGTCTACCTGCTCGGCGCTCGGCGTCGATACGACCACCGTCGATGGATCAGCAAAGATCCAGGGAACGGAGCGCATCGCAGCCAGAAAACATCTCTCCTGCAAGATCAAAGGAGAGGTCACCTTTGAAACAGGTGATTCAGGACAAGGAAAGTGACTCATTGGGCCAGGCTCACGTCCTAGGACCGCAGTTGGGTTCTCCAGGTTCAGCATCGGCTGCGGAGGTGGAACAATCCAGTGCAGGATCCTCCTGCCAAGAGAAGGAGGATTGCAGAAGAGAGATCTCGGTCTGGGTCTTCCTCTAGATCTCTAGTGAGTCTTTCCTCATCTTCCTCATCATCTCCGAGTGGCAGATACTCGGATGGACAAAGCTGCGCATCGGATAGGGAAAGGTCCAAATCCCCTGCAAGATCGCAACAGGATCAAACGGATCAACCTCCACGGTCATGTTCACCAGTGAAGGATCCCATCCACAAATCTCCTACAATTCATCTTTCCCCAAGGTGGAATAGACCTCTTCACCACTGGGCAAAGGACAAGGAGATGGCAGATCGGCTAAGACGGTATCGAGACCAACCTTTCCCCCGCAAGGAACGGTCTCGTTCTAGGCACTCAAGTAAGAGAAAATCTTGTCACAGAGAGCGATCTCGTTCTAGAACGTGTTCAAGTTGAAGATCTAGGTCCAGGAGGACCCGTAGCTCTTCAAGTTCTTCGAGAACCCGATCTCACAGAGCGTACTCTCTGACCCTAACAAGCAGTCCACGCTCGAGGATATCTCCAACGGAAGGTATTTTCTCGTTCCAAGATATCTTAGGCAGGGGAGCCCTGAAGCTGGGAGTGCCTATGACAGCTCCACAGATCAAGACGACTGTCATATTTGAAACCCTGCAACACAGAACGTACCCAAACCTTTGTTGACGTTGGTCCCGGGTATAATGGAACCAGTAAATGAAGTCTTCCTCACTCCGGCAACGGTGAAGTCCGTTCCAGCGAGGATTCTCAAGAAGTATCGTCCTCCGGAGGAGGATCCTCTGTTCCTCAAAGCTGATCCCCCGCCAGATTCAGTAATCATTGCGGCGGCTAGAAAATCCAATGCGGTAGCTTCCTCATCCACGGTACCTCCGGATAAGGATAGCAAGGTGCAAGACTCATGGGGGAGAAGAGTTTGTAACACCTCAGCTTCTTTCCTCAAAGTCTCCAATGCGGAAGCGCTGCTCGGCAGGTATGATAGAGCTCTGTGGGACTCACTTCAGAGGTTTTCTGCAAAACGTCCTCAGGAAGATAGAAAGGACTTTGAGGAGGTTCTGATGGAGGGCGGTCAAGTCTCCAATCAGATTATAGGAGCGGCGGCAGATGGGGCAACGCTGGCTGCGCATGGCTATGTGCATGGAATCACAGCAAGGAGATCCTCATGGTTACGCCTCACAGCATTGAAACCAGAGGCTCAAGCCAGAATCCTAAACCTTCCTTTTTCAGGCACGTCTCTTTTTGGAGCGAGTGCTGATGAGGAGATGCAACGGATGAAGACCGAGTTAGACACCCTCAAAGCCGTGGGGCTTGAGAAGAAAAAGGAATTCCGGAAGAAGTTCCGTTCGAACAACAAGGGTTCTTCGAAGCAGAGGATTCAAACCCCTCACTGGCAGAAAGGCCAGAGCCAGCAGGGCCAACAAAAGTCACAATACAAAGGCAAGGGCAATTCCAAAGGAAATGGAAATCAGCGCCAAGGCAACAACTTCAATAAATCTCAGCAGAAGCAATGAGTCTTCACTTCCCCCAGCGCCGTTACCCACTCCAGTGGGGGGGAAGCATTGCGCATCACTGGACAGAGTGGCAGGCCATTACAAAAGATCAATGGGTGTTGTCTACGCTGCAGAATGGGTACTGTCTTCGTTTCCATCGTCTACCTCCACCCGTTCCCCCGATGTCAATGTCAAGCCACCAGCTACAAAGGTTAAAGAAAGAAGTAGCGACACTCCTCGAAAAAGAAGCCATCAAGAGAGTTCCGGTGGCCCAAAGGGGGAAAGGAGTGTACTCGAGGTATTTTCTGGTCAGAAAAAAGGGGCAAAAGGAGGAATACAGGCCCATTCTGGACTTTAGAACACTCAATCTGCATGTACGAAAAGAAAAGTTTTGCATGTTGGCGCTTCACCAAATATATCCACATCTCAGGAGGGGGGATTGGATGTGTTTGATGGACCTTCAAGATGCGTACTTCCATATACCAATACGTCCCGATCACAGGAGATTCCTTCGATTCCGGGTGGGGACCGCCCACTACCAGTTCAAAGTCCTTCCGTTTGGGTTGAAGTCGGCCCCCAGGGTGTTCACGAAGTGTGTCGCAGTGGTGGCGGCAGCTCTACGCCGCAGGGGAGTCTTCGTATACCCATACTTAGACGATTGGCTGTTGAAAGGTCCAACTCCAGGCAATGTAAGGAATCAATTCCAGACATGCATAGAACTTTGTCAGCATCTAGGCCTGCATGTCAACTACAGCAAGTCTGTCTCTCAGCCCACTCAGAAGATCCACTTCCTAGGAGCTCTGCTAGACTCCGAAGTAGGAAAAGTGTTTCCTTCGGAGGAGAGACAGTTTTCGATAGCGCTCAAGTGCCAGCAAATTCTTCACCACAGGTCTCAAAGTGCGGAAGATAGCCTCACTCTTAGGGTCGATGGCTTCCTGAATCTTCCTAGTACCGAACGCCAGACTTCGGATGCGTCCTCTTCAGCAGGATCTGGAGGACAAATGGGACCAACACTCAGATCAATGGGACGATCAGATCACTTTGTCGGAGGTAGCTCAATCTTCCCTCCAGTGGTGGACGAAGAGACAGAACATGCAGGTGGGAGTTCTCTTCCATCAACCTCCTCCTACACAAACGATCATCACAGACGCATCGTTGCAAGGATGGGGGGCGCACATGGGTCCTCTACAAGTGCAGGGTCTGTGGTCTTCCAAAGAAAGCACTTATCACATCAACTTGCTGGAATTGAGAGCGGTTCACCTGGCTCTCAAAGCGTTCCTTCCCTCGCTTCAGGAGGAAATGGTTCTAGTACAGACGGACAACACCACCACGATGTACTATTTGAACAAGCAGGGAGGAACACGCTCAAGGACGCTGTCTCTGGAAGCTCAGCGCATCTGGCATTGGCTTCTGGCTCGCAAGTTGTCTGTTCTGGCAGTCCACCTCCCAGGAGAGCAGAACGTGAGGGCGGACGCACTAAGTCGGCACTTCGAAGACAAAGAAGACTGGGTTCTCAACGACAAAGTGCTAGAAGACATTTTCCAGTCATGGGGTCGTCCTTCCATAGATCTCTTCGCGGACGACGTAAACCGCAAATGCCCAAGCTTCGCCTCCAGGTTCTATCGACCAGGAACAAGAGGGAATGCTCTTTTAATCGACTGGTCAGGGCAGTTTGTGTACGCCTTTTCACCCCTTCCGCTGATCCCGAAAGTGGCGAGCAAGCTGAACCACTCGTGCACAACAATGATCCTGATTGCCCCCGACTGGCCGAGGCAATGGTGGTACACGGACCTACTTCACCTGTCAGTGTCTCCTCACAAGAGGCTTCCATGCAGGCAGGACCTGTTATCGAAGATGAACGGGAGGATTCACCATCCCAACCTTCCGTCACTGAACTTGGCAGCATGGCTCCTGAGGTCATTCAGTACGGCCATCTAGGACTGCCACAGGACTGCATGTCCATTCTGAGAGAAGCACGACGTCCTTCCACAAGACATTCTTATGCATGCAAGTGGAAGAGGTTCTATATGTGGTGCATGCAGAATGGTCACAATCCGGTAAAGAGTCAGGAAGAAGCAGTTCTTCCATACTTGTTGTACCTGACTAAGGCAGGTTTGAAGTTTAACTCCATTAAGGTGCATTTAGCCGCTATAACAGCTTATAGGCGATCACCTTCACAGACTTCTTTTTTTCAGCTTCCAGCAGTAAATGATTTCCTGCAAGGTCTGAAAAAGGTGTATCCTCCTGTACGGCCTCCTTCTCCGCCCTGGGAGCTGAACCTAGTACTATCAAAGTTGATGGGCCCACCTTTTGAGCCCATTCATAAAGCTACTTTACTGCATATTTCCTGGAAAGCGGCTTTTTTGGTAGCGATTACGTCAGCCCGTAGGGTGAGCGAAATTCAGGCCCTCTGTACTAAAGAACCGTATACAGTGTTTCATTTAAACAGAGTGGTGCTCAGAACGCACCCTTCTTTCCTACCGAAAGTGGTATCAGATTTTCATGTCAATCAGTCTATCTCTTTACCCACTTTCTTTCCTAATCCCTCTACTCCAGCTGAGAGGGCGTTACACTCTTTGGATCTGAAAAGGGTTTTAAAGTTCTATCTGGACAGGTCCAAGTCTATTCGACATTCTGATCAATTGTTTGTTAACTACGGATCGATCAGAACTGGTCATGCAGCGTCGAAACGTTCCATTTCCAGGTGGATCGTTTCGTGTATCAAGCTTGCTTACCAATTGGCGCAGAAGCCTCTGGGGGGTACTCCTAAGGCGCATTCCACTAGAGGTAGAGCATCCACGGCGGCTTACCTGCATGATGTGCCCATGTCTGAGATTTGTAAAGCGGCGACCTGGAGGTCTGTCCATACATTTACCAGACATTACTGTCTAGATTCTGACACGAAAGCAGATACCCAGGTGGGCCAGGCCTCCCTGAGGAATTTGTTTAACAGCTGAGGATTTGGCTGTTATGTTTTGGTTGGGTCATGTACTTCTCATTTACCTGCAGGTGGTTGATGGGCTTGCTATTCTATTCAGTGCTTATGACTATTGATGAGGATCCCCTGGAAGAGAAGGATAAGGTTCGAGGCATGTGGGCTGCTGAATTCATATCTGTGCATAGATCGCCACCTAGTGTTGGGTCCGGATGATTGCACATTGTTGTCCTGGAAGAGTCTTCGAAGTATCACGAGATAGGTGGCTCCTCCCCTGGACTACAGTGCGCATGGGCATCGCCTCCATCCCCAGATTGTTTTTTCCGCCATTGGGTTCGGATGTGTTTCGGTTCCCTCTGTCGGGACCGATAGTTGTTCAACTTCTACTCGAGACCAAAAGGTCTTTAGGCTGGGCGTCGGTATAGTTGCGTTCGGGTTTCTTTCTGACTCTCAGCCCCGATCTCTTGCTGCCCTTCCACGTGCTTTCGGCGCGGACGGGCCTACACTACACTCTTGCTATGGAGCGGACTCCGTTTAAGAAGTGCCCGGTGTGTAACTCTAAATACTCACACCTCGATGTGCACCCTGTGTGCAATACCTGCTTGTCACCGGATCACCGCGAAGACACCTGCATGGCGTGTTCGAAGTTCCGGAGCAAGAAGACTTTGAAGATTCGTCGAGCCCATAGGCTCCAGGCTAAGTTATCGGCTACGGCGCCCCCACCAGATGACATTTTTCAAGAATCTGTCGATGAAGAAGAAGACGTGCAAGGTTCGGACTCTAATCCCGCATCCGAGGGGGAGACCTACGACGCGGGTGAGGAGAACTTTGACGAAGTCACCGACGAGGTAGGGGACGACGATCAGGCTTTTGCCACGATGGGAGATAGCTCGGAAGAGGAGCATCCCCAACCAGACTCAGGGGTTAGTCCCCTTCATACGGCCCAGGTCGAGGGATCGCCTTCGGGCCTTACCCAAGATCTAACTATGAGTCCTACGTCCCCGCCTTCGGGCCCGGTCACGGACATTTGTGAACCATCACTTACGTCAAAGAAAACGAAAGTGAAGCCGACTGGTCCCGCACCCTCGGATGCGAAACCGAAAGCGAAAGTTGAGCTGGTCAAGAAGGTTCTGGAGGCGTCAACTTCCAAGAAAGTCAAAATGGCCGACTCTAAGAGCCACACCAAGATGGCCGACCCGAAGCCCTCGGGGTCGGTGCCGAAGGCGAAATCGTCCGACGCGGCTGCGTCGGTTCCGAAAGGAGTCGCGGACCCGAAAAAGGCTCCAAGGAAGCGTCAGGGCGACGACGCTCATAGCCATGGGGCGTCGGCTCCGAAGAAGGTGGCTGCCGGCGATCAGGCTCTCGACGACGGGGGGTCGCTCGGACCGGTCAAGCCCTCTCCGGCCTTGACAATGAAGGTAGCGGAATCCCTGCAGCGGATCCGAAAGGACAGTGTGGTTCCCGCTCAGGACGCTGTGACGCCTAAGCTCCCGCCTAAGCCTGCGAAGGGGCAAACGCCTATCCGTTTCACCCTACCACCCAAGTCGGCGCCGAAGGCCTTCGCGTCGAAACAGGGCGGACCCTCGAAGGAGGTATTGACGCCGAAAGCTACATTGGTGGCGTCGAAGCTTCGGCTCCAGCCGCTTGCTGAAGAGGAACGTCGTGAGGTACTTATCGACGCCAACACCGGAAAACTGTCTCTCCTCAAGAGGAAGATCACGACGGAGCCGGCGTTGGAGCATTTCAAAATCCCTCTCAAAAACAAAAGGGACTCTGCAGACTCTTCGACTCTGGTGGAACCTGTGTCCCCACAAGTCCTGGGACACTCGCCGACGCATTCCCCCGCAGGCGATGCGGACGAAGACGATGCCGAGTACACCTATCCGGCGTACTCGGATCCGGAGGAGGAGCGTGAACCTTGGTCCGCCGGAGGCGACACGGAGGACCCGCAATCGGGTCAGGACACGCAACTCTTTGCGGCCAAGACGTCCCCGACGGAGGACTCGGCAGCCTTTAATGCTCTGATCGAGCGAGCTGCGGCTAACCACGACGTCGAGCTGCACTCGGACCCCGTGGATGTGGACTTCTTATTCGACACCTTCTCTGTAGCTGAAAAGACAGTCAAGACGCTGCCGATGCTCAAAGGTGTGCTTAAACATGCAACGGAGGTGTTCAAGGAGCCCACACGGGCGCGTGTGGTCAACCCTCGCATCGACAGGAAATATAAGGCAGCGCCCACGGATCCTACATATATCAGGGGACACTTGCCATTGGACTCCTTGGTTGTTTCCAACGCTAGGAAGAGGGCGAACTCTCAAACTACTGGTGACGCTCCTCCCCCAGACAAAGAGTCCAAGATCTTCGAGGCCTCTGGCAAGCGGATTGCTGCACAGGCAGCTAATATCTGGAGAATCTCTAACACCCAAGCCCTGCTTGCACGTTATGATAGGGCCCATTATGACACCTTAGAAGCCATACTGCAACACTTGCCTGACCAATACAAGGAGGCAGGAGAGATGCTAATTCAGGAAGGAAAACTCATTACAAATACATCCATCAAATGTGCCCTGGATGTGGCTGAAACAGCCTCCAGGGCTATCAATACCAGTGTGTTGCTTAGACGCCATGCCTGGCTTCGAATTTCAGGGTTCAAACCCGACATCCAAACTACAATACTGAATCAAACAGTGAATCCTGACCACCTGTTTGGACCTGAGGTGGATGCCACCCTGGAGAAAATGAAAAAAGATACGGAAACTGCCAAATCAATGGGGGCTTTACAAAGTCAGCAGTTTCGGAGTGGTTCCTTTCGCCGCTCAAACTCCAAAGGCACCTCAAGGGGGCAGGCAACCCAATCCACACAGTATTACAAAAGTAACACCCAGACCCCGTACAACAACAGGGGTAGAGGTGGTTACAGAGGCAATAATGTCAAGGGCAGGGGACGTGGAAACAATAGCTCCAGGTCCACCACCACCAACAAGCAGTGACGTCTTGTCACTGCCCCCCGACCATACAACACCGGTTGGGGGGAGACTCCAGCAGTTCCTGCCGGCGTGGAAGACCATCACCACGGACAGGTGGGTGAGGTCCCTTATCCAGTACGGGTATTGTCTAGAGCTTACTTCCATTCCACCGGACATACCCCCAAGAAGCCGTCCTATGTCAGGCGAGCATTTGACCTTGTTGCAGCAGGAGGTTCTAGTCATGCTGCAAAAAGGGGCAATAGAGCTCGTTCCATTGCGAGAGCAGGGAACAGGGGTTTACTCCCTGTATTTCCTGATTCCCAAGAAGGGCGGATCCCTCAGGCCTATCCTGGACCTCAGGCCCCTAAACTGGTACATACTCTCGGAGCACTTCCATATGCTCACGTTGCAGCAAGTGCTTCCCCTGCTTCAGCAGGGCGATTTTCTGGCTACGCTGGATCTGAAAGATGCCTATTTTCATATCCCCCTACATCCTTCCCACAGAAAGTATCTCAGATTCACGATCTTAGACCAGCATTACCAGTTCAAGGTCCTGCCGTTCGGGGTCACCACGGCACCAAGGGTATTTACGAAGTGCCTAGCGACTGTGGCGGCGCATCTCCGTCGCCAAAACGTCCACGTCTTTCCTTACTTGGACGACTGGCTCATTCAGGCAAGGACGGAACGACAGTGCGTAGACCATGTGTCACGCACCATTCATCTCCTGCACGATCTGGGTTTCTCTCTGAACTACCCCAAGTCCCATCTCCAGCCCGCCCACGTGCGACAGTATCTGGGCGCAACAATCAACACTCTGGCAGCCACTGCGCAGCCAAATTCAGTGAGAATCGCCAGTATCCAGGCGCTGATCCAACGATTCAGACCCCAGCACTCGCTTCCAGCGAAGGTGTTCATGCAGTTGATAGGCATGATGGCCTCCTGCATCTCCATTGTCCCGCACGCGAGACTACATATGCGTCCGCTTCAGGAGTGCCTAGCACGTCAGTGGACTCAGGCTCATGGGCAACTGACAGACCTAGTGTTGGTGAGCGGTCGGGCATACAACTCTCTGCATTGGTGGAATCCACAAAACCTTTGCAAAGGCCGACCATTCCAAGAGCCTGTCCCACAGATTGTCCTGACGACGGACGCTTCTCTCCAGGGTTGGGGAGCGCATGTACTCCACTACACGGTGCAGGGACTATGGACACTACAGCAAAGGAAGATGCACATCAATGTGTTGGAACTGATGGCAATCTTCATGGCCTTAAAGGCGTTCAAAGTACATCTGTGCAACAAGGTCGTGTTGATCCGGACGGACAACATGACGGCCATGTACTACATCCAGAAGCAGGAAGGCACACACTCTCCACAGCTGTCTCATCTGGCTCAGAGCATGTGGAAGTGGGCCATTCAGAGGAACATCTTCCTCATGGCAGAGCATCTCCCGGGCAAGGACAATCAAATGGCGGATCTGCTCAGCAGGCACAGCCATCAGATGCACGAGTGGGAGATTCATCCATCAGTACTCCAACCGTACTTCCAAAGGTGGGGTCATCCAGAGATAGACCTATTTGCCACAAAGGAGAACGCAAAATGCCAAAGCTTCGCCGCCAGGTTCCCACACCCGCAATCACAGGGCAATGCGATGTGGATGAACTGGTCAGGCAGATTTGCGTACGCTTTTCCCCCAGCACCTCTGATACCGCTGGTGGCACGCAAGCTCAGGCAGCACTCGATGACGCTCATCCTGGTTGCTCCAACGTGGGCTCGCCAACCATGGTACACCACGTTTCTGGAACTCTCCGTGGTACCGCATCAGAGGCTTCATCTCACTCTCAGCCTTCTGACGCAGAGCCATGGCGACATTCAGCACCCAGATCCGCAACAGCTCAACCTGGCGATCTGGCTCCTGAAGTCCTAGAGTTTGGCTACCTCAATCTACCTCCCGATTGCATGGACATCATTCGGGAGGCAAGGAAGCCCACTACTAGAGCTTGTTATGCGGCTAAATGGAAGAGGTTTGTCATCTACTGTGCTAACCACAATATTGACCCGCTAGATGCTTCCATTCAGAATATCATCTGTTACCTTTTCCACCTGTATCAATGCAATCTAGCGTACTCTTCCATCCGTATTCACCTGTCTGCTATGGCAGCATACCTCCAGAATAGGCAGCATCTGTCACTCTTTAAGGTCCCTGCTATCAAGGCCTTTCTGGAAGGGCTCAAGAGGGTCATTCCACCAAGGACCCCACCAGCTCCAGAATGGAACCTCAATGTGGTTCTTACAAGGCTGATGGGTCCTCCCTTTGAGCCACTGCACTCTTGTGAGCTTCAGTTTCTGACTTGGAAGGTTGCGTTCTTAGTAGCGATTACATCGCTTAGGAGGGTTAGCGAGCTGCAGGCGCTCACCATCCAAGAACCTTTCTTCCAGGTACATGCTAACAGGGTGGTGCTCCGCACTAACCCTAAATTCCTGCCCAAGGTGGTATCACAATTCCACATTAACCAGACGATCGAATTGCCGGTGTTTTTCCAAAACCCAGAGACGCTGGCGGAGCGCATGCTCCGCACCCTTGATGTTAAGAGGGCCTTGATGTATTACGTAGACAGGACGAAAGATTTCCGCAAAACCAAACAACTTTTTGTTGCTTTTGCTACTCACCACAAGGGAAACGCAATCTCCAAAGCGGGGATTGCTAGGTGGATAGTAAAGTGCATTCAGATCTGTTACGCTAAAGCTAAGCGCACTCTCACTATCCCACCAAGGGCCCACTCCACCAGGAAGTTGGGGGCCTCTATGGCTTTCCTAGGTAACATTCCCTTAGAAGATATCTGTAGAGCAGCCACATGGTCTACCACACATACTTTCACTAAACACTACTGTGTAGACGTACATTCCAAACAGCAGGCAGCTGTTGGTCAGGCTGTTCTAAAAACGCTTTTTCAGACTGCTGCAGCTGGCACGGGCGGCCGCCGTTAATGGAGGGACTGCTATGTATTCTATGCACAGATATGAATTCAGCAGCCCACATGCCTCGAACTGCAAATGCTACTTACCAGTATGCATCTGTTCTTGGCATGTAGGGCTGCTGACATTCATATCGCCCACCCTCCTCCCCGGCGCCTGTAGCAGCTGCAGAATTATATCATATACATACATATGCTCATAGCATGGTCATCACTCACATTCTTCACTCCATCTCTGCCAATGGCTAAAAACAATCTGGGGATGGAGGCGATGCCCATGCGCACTGTAGTCCAGGGGAGGAGCCACCTATCTCGTGATACTTCGAAGACTCTTCCAGGACAACAATGTGCAATCATCCGGACCCAACACTAGGTGGCGATCTATGCACAGATATGAATGTCAGCAGCCCTACATGCCAAGAACAGATGCATACTGGTAAGTAGCATTTGCATTACTTACCTGTAATCCTAGGTCTCTTCCAGGGGTATCCTCATCAAAGTCATAAGCAACCCACCCGCCTCCCCAGGTAAATGAGATTTGGTACTATTTCAATCTTGTGGTTGAGCCCTGTCTTCAGGGTTATGCAAAGAACAACTGACCTAACTGTCACCCCTGAGGCATGATGGGAAGCCTGGGGTCATGGCTGCCTTAATGGCACAGTGCCAGTTTTTGTTGAAAATGGTTTCATTTTCTATGCTATTGTTTTTACAATGCAGCCTGCGGGCTAGCAATGTCTATTTACAAGCAATTTTCAGGATTTATGAGTGGTTTACTCATTAAAACACAAAGTTCAAAGGTTATTTGACCTAATGTGTTTTCTTTCCTTTTGCTTCCTAAATAATTGCAGTGCATGTATATGTGTTTACATTGTTTTACCCTCAGTTATGGAGCTGCATTGGTGTGAGAAAAATAATATATGTACATACATATATGTGGAGCGAGATATATGTGTTTTTTACATATATATTTTTATATTGTTTCCGGGGTCCCGCACATGGGCGGGAATATTCAGTGCTTATGACTTTGATGAGGGGCTAGGAAATTAGAAAAAAGATGGAGAACAACTCATCTCTTAGAGGATAAGAATAAATACTGGAGCGCATTATCCTCTTACCATAAAGCGATACGTTGTGCGCGGAAAGTACATATTGCATCTCAAATACAAGAGGGTGGAAACTCCCCCAGAGTTCTTTTCCAAATATTGCAAACATTCGCTAAACCCACAGCATGCGAAGCCCCTGACATGTCATCCCAACAGCTGTGTGATGAAATTTCTTGCTTCTTCACTAACAAAATCAACAAAATCTATGACAAAATAATATGTACAAATCAGGCTTCATCGACTAATATAGCACTCCCCCTCAATCTCACAGAATTTATATCTGACGCACACTCTGGACATCTTTCCCCCTATTTCGTTTCAAGAAACGTCTAACCTTATAAAACAGATTAAAAGTGGGAGTCCAGAGGATGCTATCCCTGCTAGATTAATGCCTGCATTGGATGAACAACTATGCCCAATGATCACTGAATTAGTAAACCTTTCACTCATCTCAGGCATTGTCCCCAAGGAATGGAAGCAAGCTCTTGTCAGACCCATAAGGAAAAACACCGCCTTACCGTGGTCTGACCTGACAAATCTAAGACCTATTTCCCTGTTACCATTCTTGGGGAAAATTATAGAAAAACATGTCAATCGCCACCTATCCGGACATATTGAACTAGTAAAAGCTCTGGATGAATCCCAATCAGGATTCCGCCCCAAATACAGTACAGAATCCACCTTACTGTCTGTTACTGATGATCTCCATGCCTACCAGGACAAGGGCCTTTCAGTCATCTTGGTTCTATTAGACCTATCGGCAGCGTTCGACACCGTGTCTCATACCGTCCTGACTCAATGGTTGTCGAACGCTGGCATTAAGAACAAAGCCCTTAACTGGTTAAAGAGTTTCCTAGCTGATCGCACTGAAGGACTGGGTTCTTTGGACCCAGCGGTGCCAGGGCACAACACCTGAAACCTTCGTGGGTAACCTGCTCCGGCGTACAAATCACAGAGACACGGGACACTTCCTTCGGCGTCAAAGAGTCAAGGTTTATTTACTGCAGGGAACACAGAAGTCACAAGAAGTACATCGGGTGTAGTTCGGGGAGACTGCTTCAAATTGTATTTGTGGATCGCTCCTTTTATACAGTTTCTACCCATAGGATAACATGATACACAATAGTTTACAACCTGGTTCCCACAAGTCGCTCTCAGAGGGGTCGCTTAGATCACTTTGAAACACACAAGATCCGGAACATAAGTGCGGAAACATTTGGCGGTTCCCAACTGTAAAAACCCATCTTCCCACCATTAGCAAATTCCAATCAGCAGTAAAGTAGATCGAAACAGGAACGAAGACAGGTGCAGAGGAAGACGGAGACAGTGGGGAGATCGGAAAGGGTGTAAAAGGGGAGTGTCGAGAAGCACGAGATACAGGCATCAAAGGGACGTGCCTAATGAGATGCACAACTGAGACAATAAGCCCGTGCGGCAAGATGAGCCTCGAGCGGCGCCATCTGCCTTACAGTAGCATCCCCCTCGTCATAAAGACACTTTCAAAGAACATGTGTCTTCCGCAAATATCTTGGGAGTCCCAGGGTCGCGAAGCGGACAGCGTCCGTTCGCTGGCTACTTGAGGGCAAGAGACAAAATGGATGCCGTATCTAAGATGGAACCCGTGGGTACAGATGACAAACCCACATAACAAACGAACGGTTTAAGTTAGCACAGCGAAACTGCGCACACTTGCTAAACTCGTCATTTGCGGTTCATAGATACTAGACTCGACCATATTCGTGTGAGTCGAAAACACCACTTACAATTGTCACGGAACCTCAGACGCTCCTTTTGCCCTCATGTAGGCAAGCACTAGTCGGAATCATACTCGATATTCATCAGACCATCAAGATGTCGTTGTAGCATAGCTCTGTCCAACCGAGTCCCCTTGGTAACAGATGGTTGTCTCATACACGTTGTAGCACAGAGGCCACATAAGGCAGGACCACACTGCACACAAAGGCAACACGTGAACAGGAACACTACCACAACCCCGATGATCGTCAGAATCTTCCAACCCCAAGTCGACACCAGGCCCCAAAACCAACCAAGTAGCGTCCAATCCCCTACATCCACGTGTATGGATTCGGAGATCTTGTGCAACTTCGAGATGGCTTGATAGACAGTAGGAGCATTATCTGGAATGAAAATGCAACAGCTCGAATGGATCACTTTACATACCCCACCGCGATCTGCTAAGACAACATCTAAAACCATACGGTTTTGTAATGTCATAAGTCTCTCCGCCTGAAGTTCTGTGGTGATATTACCAAGGGCACTGGCAGTAATGTTAGCTGTCGATTCTACCACTCGAGTCAAATGTCTCAGGTTCCTACTATTAACCATAGGTCCCCAAAACGGGAGGAAACCCTTGAAAAAGTCTCCTGCCTCTTGACCGGCAGTATCCTCTTCACTAATTACGCCTCGTACAACTCTAGTCTTATGATAATCGGCATCTACAGTAAACGTCGGAGGCAACAGATTTGCAACAAAACATGAGCCCATGAAGTCTGCGGGCAACCATGTGTATGCACGATCATGACAGATGAAGTACGTACCCTTGGCAGCCAGAAGCACAGGGATCGGGGACATTGACAGAACGTAACTTTCAGTGCAAGCACTTACTCCAAGTGAGGCTTGCGAGCCACGACCCACAAGACAAAGATTACCAGTGTGGGGTACGACCCATATTGGAGACGAGCTTTTAAGCTGCTTTTCATTAGTGAACGTACTATATTCCCCTTTATTCGGTGCCCTATAGGCTTGTACCTCTGCCTTAGGGATGAGATAAGCATCATAGATCTCATCTTCCAAATCCTGTATTATCATCGATACCACCCACTGCCATGAGGTAGGACCCGGTTTGGGGGAACGTTCTGGAGAGGGGTGGAAACCTAGTGCGCTTCGAAGCATTGTTTGGTATGCTCGAGCTGACCCTTGGGAACTATACGGTAACACCAGATATGGAATTCCCTTACCCGTAGTATGTGGCATCAACCCACACACCCAACAATTAGTAGTGTTAACCACTAACTGATGCTGATGGAGGAGCTGGATAAAGGAATTGTTGCGGAATTCTACACGTCTAGCCTGTTCGTGTTCTGGTAACATATGAAAGGAATGAGGAGAAGCAGTAGAAGTAATGTTAGGGTAAGGAGTAGGAGTAGGGGTAGGAAGTAAGAAGTAAGACATAGTGTAATACACCCCACCCGCCAAAAATGCAGAAGCAGTTAAAAACAGTACAAACAATTGGAATACAAAACATTTCGTACGACTAAGTTTCTGCAGCTTGACTCTATATGCCTGAGCTCCTTCCAAATCATTCAGCTTCAAAAATGCCATTTCCCTACGACCGTCCGCAACGTTTCTTGACGCACTTCGTTCTGTGCAGCAATAGTCAATTCCCAGGAGTTCCTAGGAACCGACGGCCTTTAACCTAGCGTCAAGACCTACTGTCCAGAAGGAAGTACGCGCGCGGCCCTACGGCCCTCAATACACAATATGTATTTATTTAGCACAATAATTCAGCTGTGGAAGGAAAAAGATACAAGGAAGAAGCTTGATATATATATATATACAAAACAATTTTCAATGATACGAATGTTCAAAGTTGATCATGGGAAACGAAGATATTGCAGTTATCAATTTCAGCAAAGCAAGCAAAAATTTTTATTTGTCCTTAGTGTGAGAACGCAAAGAATATCGATGTTTCCCAGGACGTGTCTGCTCGTCAAACAAAGGATCTGTCGAAGAGACAGCGTCCTGCTGATCAGTTCGTTGGTCTGGTCTTGAGTCTCTTGCTGACAATGTTCCAACAATGGCTTTCTGCTGCGCTGAGTGTTCACCAACAAGTTGTGCGTCACTGAAAGGTACAAACGCCGGCAATGTCGCTGCTTCTGTTGACGCAATGCCTTTCCTCACCCACGGGTCTGCCGGCAAAGGAATAGGGACTCGCTTACAATGGGTAGCATGTACCCAGTTCTTCCGTCCCTCAAGACGAACGGCAGTCCTCGTGGCCAAAAGCACCTGGTGAGGTCCAACAAAGCGGGGGTCCAGATTCTTCTTGCGCGAAAAATTTCGGGTGACAACCCAATCACCAGGCTGGAGCTGGTGGCCTGGACCCTCCGTCTGCGTCGGCAAGGCGTCGTAAACCTGTTGATGAATTAACCTCAGTTTAGCAGTCAAGTCATGTAAGTAGTCAATCAACATCGGGTACTCAAGATCAACGAATATACCTGGCCTAGGAACCCCCCACACATTCGCAGGACGGCCGAACACTATTTCATAGGGACTAAGCCCTATTCGGGAGTGTACAGTCGCCCTAGTTGACAGTAATGCTAGAGGCAAAGCGTCAGGCCACGAAAGTCCAGTCGTAGCCTGGATCTTCGCTAATTTTAGTTTAAGGGTGCCATTGTACCCTTCAACCAATCCAGCTGACTGGGGATGATTGGCGCTATGGAATTTCTGATTAATTCCAAGGCCCTTACACACACTCCTCATCACACTTCCAACAAACTCACTTCCGTTATCTGACCACACGACTCTAGGCATTCCATACCGAGGAAAGTATTCCTTCAGTAGGATTTTCGCAGTAGACAAGGCAGTATTATCTTTGAGGGGATAGGCCTCGATCCATCGGGAGAATGCGCAAACCACAACCAAAACGTATTTCAGGTTATTGCATCGCTCCATATGGATGAAGTCCAATTGGATCACCTCAAAGGGATACGAAGGAGGAGCAAAACTGCCAGGGGGAGTTGGGGTTCCTTTGCCAGGATTGTACATTATACACACCATACAATTCTTCACCAAACGTTCAGCACACTTAGTAATTCCATCATTCTTCCACACATCAGCCAACAACTTGCAAATACCTTTCGCGCTAATATGTGCTAACCCATGTGCCATTTGCACAACGGCCAGTACATACGCATCAGGCAACATCCATCTTTTCTGATCTGACAAATCAATCCAGCAACCATTCACATCCAACCTTCCCGTACTTTCTTTCCACTTCATCTTTTCAGTGTCGGTGGCCTCATTCTGAATTGCTTTCACACTCTCTATAGTATTCTCACACATACTTGATTCTGTAGGCCACCTAACCGAATTCGTCACATACATTCGAGTGCTAAGGTTCCGGGCAGTCTCCTTAGCAATCTCATCTGCAAACGCATTACCACGACCAACATCATCCGTCACCTTACGATGCGCACTACATTTAACAATTGCAACTTGAGCAGGCAAAGTCAATGCATCCAAAAGATCGTTCACAAGCTGGCCATGCTGTATTTTCGTGCCATGTGACGTCAAGAAACCACGTTCTCGCCACAATCGTCCGAAACTATGCGCTACACCGAAAGCATACTGACTATCGGTGTACACATTCACACGTTTACCTTTTGCTAATACACATGCTCTAGTAAGAGCGATCAGCTCTGCAGCTTGGGCAGAATTCTGACTCAATCTCGCAGTCTCAACAACAGTATTCAATGTCACCACAGCATAAGCAGTAGTCACATCACCATTCGGCAATTTAAAACATGACCCATCCACATACAGGATGCCATCCGGGTCTTCCAATGGGGTGTTTTTAAGGTCCACACGACCTTTTGTTTCCTCCTCTGTACGCAAGTAGCAGTCATGTTCTGCTACTACATCTGACTCTGCACTAATTGGTAACAAAGTTGCCGGATTTAGGACATTACAACGTTTTATCTGAATGTGGCTTGCCAAGAGCGTCAATTCGTACCCAGATAACCTCGCACTCGTCAAGTGCTGAGTTTTCGTACGGTTCAAAAGAGTATCGACTGCATGCGGAACCATCACCGTAAGCATATTATCCATGACCAATCCTGCTGATTGTCGGATGGAGACCGCAGCTGCCGCAGTTGCTCTCAAACAACTCGGCAATGCTCTAGCTACTGGGTCTAAGGTCGAGGAAAAATATGCACATGGACGTTGCTTACCACCAAAAGGTTGCGTTAAGACACTCAACGCACAACCTTCCCTCTCGTGAACATATAACGTGAACGGTTTACTGTAATCAGGGGTACCTAACACAGGGGCCGAACACAATGAATCACGTAATTCAGAAAAACGTTTCTGACATTCTTCCGTCCATGGTAAAGGAGTCGAAACATCCTTGCACGTAAGAGCCACCAATGGTTTCGCTAGCAATGAAAAATTAGGAATCCACTGCCTGCAGTACGATGTGATACCTAGAAAGGCACGCACATCTCTTTGGGTTTGTGGCACAGCCATGCGCGCAATCGCTGCAATTCTCTCTGGGGTCAATCTCCTTCCCTCCTTTGACAATAAGTGACCTAGATAGGTTACTTCTTGACAACAATATTGGAGTTTAGAAGGTGACACCTTGTGATTTAACTCACAGAGATGTTGCAGCAACGACACTGTAGCAATTTTGCAAATGTCCTGAGTATCAGCAGCCACCAATAAGTCATCGACGTATTGGATTAAAGCCGCACCAACCGGCAACCTAAACGCATCTAGTTGACCCTTCAAAGCTTGACTGTAAATCGATGGACTTTCACAGTAGCCCTGAGGAGCGCGTTTGAACCGGAAGCTACGTCCACCAAGAGAGAAACCGAAAAGGTCCCTGCTCTCTTCGGCAATCGGGATGCTGAAAAACGCATTTTTCAAATCAATCACCGAAAACCATGAAGCCGTAGCTGGAATCAGAGTCAGTAGCGCCGTAATGTCAGGCACAACAGGGAATTGAGGAACCACAATTTTATTCACCTCCCGTAAATCAATAACAAAACGATAAACAGGCCGTTTGGTAGGATCAGTACGTTTAAGAATGGGCAGTACAGGACTATTGCACACGTTTCCCCGAGTTTCTTCAATGACATCTTTCTCGATCAAATCATAGATGATCGCTAACAAAGCTCGTTCACCATCCAGGGAGATACGATATTGGGGAATACGTGGCAATCGCACATTCGATTTCAACTGAACAACATAAGGGGAGATATCAAGTAGGCCCACGTCGTTTGGACCCGTCGCCCACAAAGATGCAGGAAGAGAACTCAATTCCGGTGGAAGCTTATCGAGGGACAAGTACATGGGAGAGACTACCCTCTCTCCTAACGTAAGCTTTATACCCGCAGGAGAACAATACAAAGTCGCATACAAGCGTTTAAGCAAATCCAGACCCAAAAGATTTTCGCCACAACCAGTAGACAAAATCAATGGAGCTTCGAGCTCACGTGGCCCAATTTTAAGGGGCAAAGGGCGCGAAACTGGATTGCTAACGGGGGCGCCAGAGAATCCAACGGAAACATTTGTTAAGCCAGACAAAGGTGCGCCAGGGAGTTTCGAATGCATGATAGAACTTTTCGCTGCACCAGTGTCCAACAGAAAAGGCTCAACGACGCCCGATGTAGCAACTGCGACGTAAGGCCCTCTCTGATCAACCGGAACTGATACCACTCCCTCTCCTTGTCTTTGGCTGTCCTAGTAATTACTATCGTCAGTTCCCTGATCGACGTAATAATCGTCTACATTGTACTGCGCAGATCGTCCTTGCGATGATCCACGTTGGTCGAAACAATTATTAGAATTTGACGAGTTATCAGAACGGTCGTTCTGAGCACCACGACCTCTACCACGTGATGCGTTCTGTGAACCACCACGACCTCCTCTAGACGAATTACCACCACTACGGTCATTTAAAGCAGGACAATCAAATTTAATGTGTCCCTCCTGTCTACAATAAGCACATTGATTGTACCCCAACGAAGATCTCTGAAAAGATGAATCATTACGCGGCTGCGATCGATTTGATTGCGACTGCGATCTATTCTGCTGAGGCGCATTCTGATTAGAACGCGGCGGATATGCTTGTTGTAACAACACTTTAGTTTTCAGCTCTTTCGTCTTTTTATCGGCACGGTCATTTTCCTCTTTTTCTCTATTTTCGTAATATTGTGCCGTAGCCAATATCTGAGCTGAGGTAGAAACGGCCCATGAACTTTCTGAATTTTTCAATTTATTGCACAAGTCGGGCAATAAGTTCGATACAAATTTATCCACAAACAACCTCTGTCCACCCTCAGTACCCATATCCTGCCCACTATGATCGACGAATGTTTCCTCGAACCTCGTAAAGAAGTCTGAAACACTCTCATCTTTCTTCTGCTTACAGGCTGACAACTTGTCCCAATTTACCCTCATAGCTGGCATAAGCGTTTTCATTAACGTAATGATTCGCTGGGGAAGAAGTTCAATCAACTGATCGGGTTTAGTAGCAGCCACTTGTCCAGCGTCTGCCGCTGTAATGGCAGCCCAATCACCACCTAATTCATTCGCGTGATCTTGGTGACGAATCTTGGCCCATACCGGTTGCGGTACGACATTGCCAAACAACATGTCGATATCGGCCAGATTCATTATCGTAGCGTCTACGAGCTGCGATAATTCTTTGTAATACCCCGCAGGATTTTTGCGAGGATCAGGCAAAGTTTGTTTCACCTGAAGCACTTCCGATCGTTTCCAAGGGAGGTGTATCCACACTCTCTGGAAATGTGCTGGTATTGGAGCATTAGCATTAGTATTATCAGCGGGTACCCAAACTGGCGGAACTTCTCGCATAGGATATTGGCCAGACCCATCTCGTTGTTCAATGTCCTCAACGAACAATGCATGAGGAATAGGAGCGGGACGAAGAGATAGCAACCGTTCAATAGCACGTCGGACATTAGTGTCGACTATCAGTCCAGTTGCGAACTGAAGCCGGAGTTCAGACAGGGCGGTCAGCACCTCGTCAGGCGCATTGTCCGCTATCTGATCATGTAAGAACTTGCACATTTCATCAAACACATATCTCTGAGTAGGTATGTTGAATTGATCAAACGTTTCGAGGACAACACGAGGTGGATTTCTAACAGGGTTTATCATCCAACCCATCGCCATATTGTATAGCGCAACACGTTCTCTATTACCAGGAAGCTGGCTACGTCTCTGTGGACCATCAGAACCTGCAGACCCAAAAACAGGTCCGAGCGACTGAAAGAAGTTTGTCGCAAGGGGAGAATCACGATTACGAGTAGAGGGAGAAGAGTAAGACACAGGACTAACAAGAGAAGGAGTAGAGACGTTAGCAGCAACAGGGGTTAACAACACAGGAGCAGTAGCGTGAGCAGTAGCGGGAACAGGAGTATGTGGAAGCGGAGGAGCAGTAGGAATAGAAAGAGGCAAAGGAGCAGGAACAGTCGGAAGAGCAAGTGCAGGTTGAGGAACTGGTGGAACAGGTACGGCAGGGACCACAGGAGCTGCGGTACCCTGTACGTACGGAGGTGGCGACTTCATAAGATAGGACATTAAAGAATCCTCAACTGCCTCTTCCTTCTTATCCGACTCCGTAGACAAAACAGGATAGCATTTGTCTATGGACATACGCTGTAATCTCTCAAACACTTCCTTATCCTTATCCTCCTTATCACGCTGAAACTGCTCAGCTTTCTTCACTATAGTAGCAACAGTATCTCGCTGACTACGTTTATTTTGTCTGATCTCTTTCTGTCGGGCTTCTTTGCGCCAGAACCGAAAGGCATCAAACATGGCCGGCCTTGATTTACGTTCGAACAACTTTATTTCCAAATTATCTAAGATCGACGCTTCGAAGCTACCGTGAGGTGGCCAACGAAGATCGCCGTCTTTCTTTGTATATTTGATCCAATAATCGTTAAAAGCAATCGGGCCTAGCCCATGTTTGCTATATAAGTCATATGTAGGAGTTCCAACCGGAGGTATCGGACACGAGTCCTCCAGCAGGGAATCCGCACCACAAGGTCTAAAGCAACTGAACAAAGTACTGCGACCAGGCATCTTGCACACTAGCCGAGTTTCACAAACTTCAAGGGTTACGGGATTTACCAAGTCCCAGCAAGAACAAAACCCTCGGTCTTTGGCGGCTGCAGTCGTCAAACAAATACAACAACAACAAAGTACGCTAGCAAAGTGTCACCGACAAAAACACTCACACAGCGTGTACAACAAAGACACCCGCTAAAGTGTCTACAACAAAAACACTCGCTAAAGTGTTTACAACAAAGAACTCTGGGAGCGACCCACAAATACTTAACTCAAAGATCAATGGCGTCCTCAGGAAGGCCCGTCTAATCGTCTCGCCATACCAAGGTCTACGCCAGGCGCCAAAACAGGTCTACAGTCAGGGTAGCAGTCCGTCGCAGCCGTTAGGAGGCGGGAATCTTCGCGGGAAAAGTCTTCGGGCCACTTATTTCGACAACAGGATCGATGAAGCGGGGTGCACCTTCCCTCGGAGATTTCACACGAAGTTCCTCACGATCGTCAGGCTTGGACCGGTACCACTGATGGCGCCCCACGTTGGGCGCCAACTGAAGGACTGGGTTCTTTGGACCCAGCGGTGCCAGGGCACAACACCTGAAACCTTCGTGGGTAACCTGCTCCGGCGTACAAATCACAGAGACACGGGACACTTCCTTCGGCGTCAAAGAGTCAAGGTTTATTTACTGCAGGGAACACAGAAGTCACAAGAAGTACATCGGGTGTAGTTCGGGGAGACTGCTTCAAATTGTATTTGTGGATCGCTCCTTTTATACAGTTTCTACCCATAGGATAACATGATACACAATAGTTTACAACCTGGTTCCCACAAGTCGCTCTCAGAGGGGTCGCTTAGATCACTTTGAAACACACAAGATCCGGAACATAAGTGCGGAAACATTTGGCGGTTCCCAACTGTAAAAACCCATCTTCCCACCATTAGCAAATTCCAATCAGCAGTAAAGTAGATCGAAACAGGAACGAAGACAGGTGCAGAGGAAGACGGAGACAGTGGGGAGATCGGAAAGGGTGTAAAAGGGGAGTGTCGAGAAGCACGAGATACAGGCATCAAAGGGACGTGCCTAATGAGATGCACAACTGAGACAATAAGCCCGTGCGGCAAGATGAGCCTCGAGCGGCGCCATCTGCCTTACAGTAGCATCCCCCTCGTCATAAAGACACTTTCAAAGAACATGTGTCTTCCGCAAATATCTTGGGAGTCCCAGGGTCGCGAAGCGGACAGCGTCCGTTCGCTGGCTACTTGAGGGCAAGAGACAAAATGGATGCCGTATCTAAGATGGAACCCGTGGGTACAGATGACAAACCCACATAACAAACGAACGGTTTAAGTTAGCACAGCGAAACTGCGCACACTTGCTAAACTCGTCATTTGCGGTTCATAGATACTAGACTCGACCATATTCGTGTGAGTCGAAAACACCACTTACAATTGTCACGGAACCTCAGCACCCGGAGAGTCACCATGGTGCATATCGCTCTGCGGAAATAGAGATTTCCAAGGGGGTGCCACAGGGCTCATGTTTGAGCCCCACTCTTTTTAATATCTATGTGGCACCCCTGGCAGGAGTATTGCGTAGATACGGTTTTGTCCCCGTATCATACGCAGATGATACACAGCTCCTTTTCCCCTTCAAAACTCTTTCCACTGAGGTTAGGAACTCTTTCTCGTCAGGCATGAAAGAAGTGGCAAAATGGATGTCTACCAACTATCTCCAATGTAATGTCAGCAAAACGGAGATCATGTTATTTGGGGAGGCTAAAATACTATGGACTCCGGAATGGTGGCCATCAGAACTAGGAGCAGTCCCTGAACCTAAACAGGTCGTGAAGAATTTGGGAATTCGGCTCGATCACGACCTGTCATTAAAACAACACACCAGTTATATTTCAGGGATATGCTTCCACACCATCGGTCTGCTCCGCAAGGTCTTCCCATTACTACCTGACTCAGTAAGGAAAACCCTTGTTCAAGCACTGATCCTTAGTCGGATCGATTATTGTAACGGTTTGTTACTCTCTGCCAACGAAGGAGTGCTGAATAAGCTACAAGTCATTCAGAACACGGCAGCCCGCCTTGTTCTGAATGCCCCCCCGAGAACTGCTTCCAAGCCTCTCCTTAAACAATTACATTGGCTTCCAATCCGACAAAGGGCAAAATTTAAAATATGTTGCCTGATCCATAAGTGCTTGAATGGACAGGGGCCGATCTATCTTGAGCGGAGATTTGTTCCTTATGTTCCAGCACGATCCCTCAGATCAAGTAACGATCTCCTCCTCGTGGTCCCCCATGTCAAAAAGGTCAGACACGGAGGTAGAGCCCTGTCTACCACTGGTCCCAAGCTGTGGAACAAACTTCCCCTGGCTTTAAGACAATGCAAAGAGCACCTAACATTCCGTAAACTCCTAAAAAACGTTCTCTTCAAAAATTAAATCTAATTCCATCTTCATATCATGTTCGCTGATTTACCGGTCAAAAAGCACAGAGATACTCCTGTCGGAGTGATTCTAGCGCTATATAAACCTACAAATAAATAAATAAATAAATAAATAAGATGAGGATACCCCTGGAAGACAACTAGGATTACAGGTAAGTAATTTATCCATTCAGATGGAAATCTGTCTCCCATCAACACAATCCCCATAGCTGGCATCTGCTAAGCAGTTACTTTGAGGGCAGTTCTCGCAGACATTATTGCCCATTCAGATGCCATGGCTGATACTCAAGTGAGTTTGGTTTCTATTAAAAACTTTTTTGGGGTATGGCATGATAGTTTCTCTTTTCTTCCACCATACTTTGAGGGATGGACTTTGCTACTCTCATCAGTGCTGTTCAAGGATGAATTTGTATATTTCATGAACGTTGATCTGGGCTCTTGCTTGTGGGTGTGTCGTTTCAGTGCTTTGTGATTTCAACCGAGAGTCCACTGAAGAAGCAGTATAACAGATGACAATGTGATAGGTTAAGTGCCCTTGTTATCAGTTGTAGTAACTACTTGTTCCTCCTCCCTTTAGTGCCAGTACCAAAGTGCCACCTCTAAACATGAATAAAGTCTCCAGCAGCCTGCTCAGCTTCGGAAGGAAGCTGATAGCCCCTGCCATCGCTGGAGGGGTTATGGGACCGGGCACTCCCATTCACAGTGGCATTACACCTACAGTCATACCCACCAGAGTGGCGACAGAGCTTCCCGCACAGCACTACAGACCACCGCAGCAAATGCAGCCTCGTATGGTCAAATCCGAGAGCATGCCGGTGCACCTCAGCAAAGGTAAGGCATCCCATCCACCCTTAGCCTAGCAGAAGGTCAAAACTCCATCCCACTTAACATCCAGTCCTAGAGAGTTTAGAGGTTCAAGCTTCTGTCACAAAGTTAAACACCGGTAATTCTGCTGCAAAAATAAATTTTAAAAAACATCCGGTTCTTTATTATTGAGCTACAATCATGGTCTTTGGTTGACAGCATGTCTGGCTGTGTGTAGACTTCGAGAGCAGAAGTTGAAGTCATTCTGGGACCTTGCAAGGATGGCAGGAACACTTCTAAGCATGCAATGCAAGCTGGATTGGATATGGTTGATTCACTGGTCCCTTAGATAGGGTCTGCGCAGGTTTTGCATGTCCAGCCGTGGATGAGAACAGCTGTTTTTTTCAGGAGAGATATTGATTCTTAATTGCTTGACATCTCTTTTGATGCTATAGATTCTTCGGTGAGAATGCAAACTTTTCATTAGAGGGCGTGCAGCAATAAATGAGACAGTAGCTAGAGTTGAGCGCCTCTGTTGACGTTTCATCGTCTATACTGCTATCATTGAATCAGTTTAACGAATCACTGGCGCAGCATATGCTTCAACAGTACAGCAGCAGCCTTTTCTTTTACAGCTTTTAGAGGAAAGGGTACAGGGAGAGGTCATCAGCAGACTGCTGCATTCTCTTCCTCTGGAAATTGTCCTTCAAACCATTTTTGAATTACTTGTAAAGTAGCATCAAGAGGCACAAGTTGAAGCTTGAATGGCTGGATTTCTGAGCCAGTGACCGGGAATTATAGGTAACTGTTTGTTCCTGGAAGTTATTGCCAAGGGTTATTCTCTGGCATTCAATGGGAATCCCACATCCTCTCCACCCCCACAACAACCCCCTATCTCTCCCCACACAAAAAATGATGAAGGAAGTGGGGGAGTTGTTGCAGCTGGTGTCCTAGAATTGGCTACATGTTCAGAGGAAAGGTGGGGTTGTTACTTCCTGATCCCAGAGAAGAAGGGGGGAGGGCGCTCCAAGGCCAATTTGGTATCTGAAATGTGTCAATTTGCATTGTTAAACTGCAGCAATCTTGTTGACTCCAGCAAGTTAAGATTAGTCTTGTTAGACCAACAGGATGTATATCTTCATATTCTTATTGCTCACTGCCACAGAAAGGATATATGATTCACTGTTGGGATTCATTGTTTCCATTGTGTGTTGCTTTCTTTCAGCTGGGTTTCTGCATCTTGGTCATTTGTGAAGGGAATGTTTTTAGAAGTGATTACTATTAATTACAATGTCATTCACTTTTTATCCATATTTAGATTTATTATGGAAACGTCTAACCGCAGATTTCTCACCTTTAGAAGATCTCCATTTTCCAGACACGTTTCTGCAAGATTTTTTAGCATAGCCCCTGCACACCAAAAGGTGGCATTGTGTGGCTCCGCATCAACTTCGCTCTGTCCCAGAAGTGATGCCTGGAGCTGCGTATACATGCCACCCAAGCCCAGTGACGTCAGTTCATTTCTTACTGCACCCTCATACGCTGATCCCGAACTAGCGCCTAACGTTTTCTCATTCGTTGATGAGTTTTATTCTTTAGAAGGTTTTTGTTTCCGTTTACAAAGGAACATGCCCGCTCTCAAAACAATAGGTTTTTAGCCTTGTAGCGACTGAAGCAAACAGATGTCTGGGACAGATCCCCATGTGTCTTAGGGGTTAGGGAACAACTCCCAAGTTGTGCAATGAGTGTGCCGTTATACACCTGAAGAGCAATCCGTGGGCACGAATCCAAGCTGTACGTCGCCGAAGACTGCAAGAAGTCACTTAAGGCCAATTTCTTCTTATAGTCCTGGACAGGTACCCGTTCCTGCTCGGGGGCTGCTACCGGAACAGGTCTTCATCAAGGTCCAAATCTTTGGTTAAGTACAAGTCCAAAAAGAAACATTAGAAATCTAAATGAGCCTCATCTCAGCCTTGCCACTATCCTTCTGAGGAGTCGCAAGGATGTCAGGGTGCGCCTCTGTCTCGCTCCAGATCTCCACCGTGGGTTCGATTCCACAGCTCATCCAGATGCATCCCGAATTTCTGTGGCTGTTGGCAACACCACAAGAAGTTGAGGCATTTAAGGAGGCTGTGCTTCGTGTCTCTGCACCCTGCCCGCTCCCTATGGTGAGCTTTGATCTCCACGGATCTGCGAAGGATTGTAGTCGTATTTCCTCTGGTGGGTCCACCCTTTGCACATTCTTTGCCTCCTAAACATGCTTAGAGTTCAGCGCCAACTTTGGAGTCGACTCCACGCCCAGCATCACGATCTATGCCAGTACCTGCCACGTCAATGCAGTTGATGATGGAGAACACACCCATCCCATTGTCCTGTCCGACTCAGAGTCGAACACGTCTCAACCTTGACCGAGCTGCCCCATGGTACCATTCCGATATGCCTGGCCCTAGTACATTCTGACTATAAGACATTACCCTTGCCTAAGAGCAGCGCTCAAACAACTTTTCGGATTGGACTCTGATCAAAAGTCAGCAAGCCTATAGTGATGATTAGGATGTATTTCCCTGACAAAATGATGGTGACAATTTTTATTTGGATTTGCAGTCGGCCAGTGAATTAGACCCTTCCCCTGACACAGGGGCATGGGTGCTCTCCCTAGCCCTACCATGGAAGATAAGTAGCTCAAATTCTGGACTTGCAATTAGCTTCTGTTGAGGTGAAAACCAACATACTCACTGAGGTTTTACCAACTAGATATACTTCATCCGAACCTTCGCTGCCGTTCAATGAACTAATGACTTGACACCCGCATGAGTGCTTAGGCGAAATCTTGCTCACCTGTGAACAAACAGGTGGCACAACCCCACAGCCCAACCCCATTTCTGAGCCAGTGACCGAGAATTATAGATAACTGTTTGTTCCTGGAAGTTATTGCCAAGGTTTATTCTCTGGCATTCAATGGGAATCCCACATCCTCTCCACCCCCACAACAACCCCCTATTTCTCCCCACACAAAAATGATGAAGGAAGTGGGGGAGTTGTTGGCAGCTGGTGTCCTAGAATTGGCTACATGTTCAGAGGGAAGGCGGGGTTGTTACTTTTTGTTACTTCCTGATCCCAGAGAAGAAGGGGGGAGGGCGCTCCAAGGCCAATTTTGCACCTGAAATGTGTCACTTTGCATTGTTAAACTGCAACAATCTTGTTGACTCCAGCAAGTTAAGATTAGTCTTGTTAGACCAGCAAGATGTATATTTTCATATTCTTATTGCTCACTGCCACAGAAAGGATATAGGATTCACTGTTGGGATTCATGGTTTCCATTGTGTGGTGCTTTCTTTCAGCTGGGTTTCTGCATCTTGGTCATTTGTGAAGGGAATGTTTTTAGAAGTGATTACTATTAATTACAATGTGATTCACTTTTTATCCATATTTAGATTTATTATGGATACGTCTAACCGCAGATTTCTCACCTCTAGAATATCTCAATTTTCCAGACTCATTTCTGCAAGATTTTTTAGCATAGCCCCTGCACACCAAAAGGTGGCACCATTCTAGATTACTCCTGCCTCCCTGACGCAACACCCTACTCCTGAAAGCCTGGTAGTCTAGGCATCTAATGGCACAGTTAATCCAATTTCTTGCCATACACCTCCAGCCAGACTGTCAAAAAGAACTGAGACATTTAGAAATAGAATGTTCTCATCGGCTGCCTTGCCCTTAGATCAGTCAGCACCAGCTGTTTGTTGCATAGGCACTCCTGTGCATCGTAGGACATAGTTGTGGCGATCTTGCCAACATCCACAGCACCAATTTTGTGTGAACAGTTTAGGATTGTCAGGACGCAGCTAAATATGCCTGGACACAACCGACTGTAAAGACAGAGCAGTAAGAACTAGTGTGATACTTTGGTGCCAAGCATTGTGGAGATCCACTTGCTTTTCAGGCGATGTTTAAATGTCACTCATGTATATGTCTTGTGATGGGTCCTGCTTTTTTGCCAGAAAGGCCAACTCTGCCCTTGAGTGTTTTAAAGAAAGTAGAGCGACTGCTCACTCAGTCTGTCTCGCCAAACACGTCAGGCAGTATCTCTAGCAGTGTCGCCCCTTTCAGAGCATCGCTAGAGGCTTCGCTTATCGGAGCATCGAAACCCACCACTCTAACAGCAGGAACCCCTAGTCTTTTCGGGTCTGTGTAGGGGAGACAGCAGACAGCGCCCAGGCCAGCAGGGACTACGGACCTCCCTGTCCCTAGTCTCTCCAGCAGCAGCCCCTGAGCCTCTTTATTTGTTCTAAAGAGCACCCAACCACACCGTGGGAGGCCGAATCAGTCATTTTCTCCAAGGGTGGCAGACCATAACATCTGACAGGTGAGTCCTGTATATACTCTGGCCTGCACCTGGCTATTCCTTTCCATCTTCCTGCCTCTTCTACCTACAGTGAAATGGCTTTCTGTAAGGAAATGCTTCTTTTGAATGGTCACCCCCAGGTTTTTGGACTGATGCTGCTAGTTTTTCGACTCAGAGTGCACTGAGGGCTGCTAACCAGACCTCTATGCCAGTGCCCTGACCCCAAAATGTGTGTGTTACATTACCTGTACCCAATTGTCATAGGCTAACTTGCCTGTACGTGTGTAGTACATGGTGCCCAGGGCATGTAATTTAGATAGTCACCCCAGGAATTGCAGCACTAGTTGTGCCACCCTGGCTCTGACACAGGTAAAGCTAGTCTCCCAGTCCACCACTGCAGACTACAAGAGCAGTTTTAACCTGCTAGCCCCGCTTTGCCATTTAAACCAATGGCAAAACCAAACCTTCCTCTACAATATGTGTAAGTCAACCCTATGACAGGCCTACCAAGCCCCAAGACAGGATGTAGGATATTTCACAGGAAGAAACGTTGTTTGTGTTCTGGCAGTAAAAACTCAAAACTGTAATTATTTACTGTGGAGAGACTTTGTCGCCCCATTGGTGGGTACAGAGTTACACACTGACCCCTCGGGTTTGCTAACTTCTGAAGTGTGCGACCAAAATTCAGAGAGGGGAAACCTGTTGTAAAACTAGTTGTTCAGGGGCGTAAAGCCCCCTTGGTAGCCACACCTCTGGATTCAGCTAGGGAGCTCTGAACAAAGAGAAGGGTTCTTCCATGTTGAGAGTGGATAGAATGGCTCATCTTGGGATAGCCAAATGCCACACTTCCAGAATATTATCAGGAGGGAGGTAGTCTGATAGCCTATTGGCTACCAACTGCATCCTGCTCGGAGTGCATTTTCCAAACATAAACAGGGCACCTCTGGAACCCAGGACTCTGATCTCTACTAGATTGGAAGGAGGACCGCCATGCTGCACCATGGAACCGGCAAGCGAGGCTACAACCGGTATGCACTGCACCTGCTGAACCTAGTGGCTAGCAAAGAAGAGGAGCTGTGCCTGCTGTGTCCTGCTCAAGAAGAAGTTGTCTGTAGAGTCCAGCCAAAGCAAAGAAACTCCAACGGTCAGTTGGCTGACCTCCTGTAAACCGCACAGAGCCACAACAGTTGAGAAGCCTACTAGTGCAAAATGGTAAACCAGAATCTTCAGGCCACCAACAACTGCCTCAAGAAGCACCAGAGACTAGGACCCGACTCTCCAAGTTCCCCCTGAATTCACAGAGCCTGGAAGAGTCGTCGGAGTGCAGCTTGGTCACCCAGAAGCCGAGTGAGCACCCAGGGAAGGATTTGGCTGTGACTGTCATACTCTGCAGTTGGTACCCCAGTAGCAACTGGACTTCCACCAGCATCTAGAGGAATTAGAGGGACTGAGGAGTAGCTACAGGAAGGCCCCCGTCAACCGCATCCCATCCTCAGCATCATTGAACACCTTTAGCTCCCTTCAACCCTTGTATCAGGACCATTTCCATAGGAAACCACTGCAACGGATATAAGTGCCTTAAACTTACTAAAGACTGCTTCGCCTGCTGAGTTAACTGGTTCTGAGGACCTACCTGGTCCCCCAGACTGGCTTCCTGCTGGAGTTAGTTGCCTAAAGTGACTGCAATACAACTCGCCAAGTTTTTTGGTGCAAACTTTAAGTGTCAAATTTGTTTGTTTGCCAATGCTTGTTCGCAGTTGAGTGAAATGTTTAGTTTTTCTATACCTTGTAAATTCTATATATACTGACCCCTCTGGTGGATCTTTTTTTTCGTGGTGTCTAAAAATAATGGTATTTGTTTTAATTGGTGTCTGATTTCTTGACGGTCTTCCCAATTTCCTCTGCAATTGTTTTGGGTACTGTTTAAATGCTTTACACTTGTTCCTTTGTATAGGCCTTGTTGATCAGAGCCGCGGTTACCCATGGTTGAGCTGAAGGTTTGACGAACAAAACCTTCTGGTTCTAATGTGGATGGTAATTGTTTTACACAGTGAGGTCGTCGCACAACCACACTATATAATGCACTCCATTTCCTCACACTTTTGGAGGAACATGTGTCCATTTTGTTGCAGGACATTCAGTCTCTGTTGGCAAAAGCGTGGTCCTATTTTAGATGTCTGACCTCTAAATTTTCTTCCTAGGAAAGGACCCATTTAAGATGCTTACAATAGCTCCGGTTCCATCTGTCCTGGATCTGGTTGACTGTATGGTAGCGTTGAATCGCAGGCTGTCTCTTCCCATTTTCCTGTACTTCAATCTTACTGGTTCTACCCGCAGTTCAAAGTGGGCCATGGCCATTTTCAGTTTTGCCATGGCCATTTTCAGTTTGCTGTACTCCCTTTTATCCTCACCAGTGCCCTTGGGGTATTCATGAAGGCAATGGCGGTGGTCGCAACATACCTTTAGCGGTTGGGGGTACCAGTATTTCCCTACCTTAATGTCTAGTTGTTGAAGGTGGGTTCACCACAGACAGTCATGGACTACCTCCTGATGATTACGATCCCCCTTACATCGTTGGGGTTCATGATCAGCGTGCTGAAGTCAAACCTGACTCCTTCTCAGATTCTCTGTTTTATTTAGCCCTCCCAGGCTATGATCCTCATGTTTCAGCCTCTGGGGCTCACTGAGGATGTCTCTGAGGCTTCTTGACCTGCATCCTGCTTGCCGAACATGCCAGATGGTGAATGCGGTCCCTGCAGTGGGATCTGAATTCTAAGTGAGCCCAGCACCAGGTGAACCTGATCTTTCCAGGCATCTGAGGAGACTGCAAAAGATCTGCAGTGGTGGCTGCTCGACCAAAATTGGACCAGCAGCCAGCCCCTCTCCCTACCTCGCCTAGAGTTCACTGTGATGGCATATGCATTATTACTGGGTTGGAGAGGCCAGCTGGGACAGATGGGAATCAGAGGACTTTAGTCTACAGCAGAGACATGCCTTCACTTCCTTTTTATATAGTTGCAGATGATTCTCTTGGAGTTATTGGCCTTGCTACCAGAAGTTTATGAAAGTGATGATGGTAATCGCAGCACACCTTCGAAGGTTGAGGATATCAGTCTTTCCCTACCTTGACGACATGCTGTTGAAGGCACCTCCTCATAACATTAGGGTACACATCAACATGCCAAAGTCACACCCGGTTCCTTTACAGATGCTCTCTTTCATCTGAGCCATTCTGGATAGGGTACTGTTTTGTGCCGTTCCCCCCAGGGGAGAGCACAGGGCATTCAGGCTATGATTCCAGTGTTTCAGCCTGTAACCTGGATCTCAGTGCTGAAGACGCTCTGGTTTCAGGAATTGTTGCCATCCTGCATCCTGCTTGTGAAACATGCCAGATGCTTATGCAGGCTCTGCAGTGGTATTTGAAGTCCCAGTGGACACAGCACCTGGGAAATCTGTCGGATTATCTCCAGATTTCAGTGGAGACTGCAAAAGGCCAGTAGTAGTGGCAGCTGGATCGAGATTGGGAAAGAGGTTGCCCCTCTCCTTACTTCACCCAGATTTGATAGTGATGACAGATGCATCACTCTGGGTTGGGAAGGAGGCCAATTCGTTGGACTTGAGGGTTGTTCGCTTGGTGTTGAAGGCCTTCCTGCTTACCATCAGTGGAAATTTAGTGCAGGGTCTAATGGCAACACCACTGCAATGTTGTACTGCTACAAGCAGGGTATGGTCCTAAGTCTCGTGCCAAGAGGCTTTACGCCTCTGGAGCTGGCTGAATCATTATGACATTTTTCTGGTTGTGCACAACCTGCAGGATTTGTAAACTCCAAAGAGGACGAATTCAGTTGTCGATGCCCAGCGGGTCACGAATGCTGCTTAGAAGATTCCACCAAAGCAAGTTGCCTACCTTTGGTAGCGCTCTTTCTGGTGGAGACTGTATCTAAACTTGGATTCCTCACTGTCCTCCCACCTCCGCATTCTGTGGAATGGTCTTGTTGCCCAGTTTATGAATCTACATACTGTTTCCAGTTCGCTGATGGGCTCCATGTCTGAGGGTGTGGGAAAGCCTACAAAAGAAATTGACATCATTGCGCTTGTGTGGCATTTATATGCATCTCTACTTGTCATTGCCAGAGTGGTACAGAGTCGACATAGTCGCACAGTGCCACCTAGCAGAGTGCAGGTGGCCTGCTGCCTGGAGATATTCACAAGGTGAGCAATCTGACATTAAATAGAGGATCCACCAGAGAGAGCATTACCGAAGATAAGTAACTTACTATTTGCACTGCTCGTTTGAGGGCGTGGGTGGCACTTATATGTGGCTTCAGGTGTCACTTCCAAGGCAGATCAGCGTTCACACATAGCCACACACGCCACCTACTGGCAGGAATGGCATATGCTTACATTTTCAGATCTTCTAATTAGTGAGGTATCTAAGGTTAGATATAGTACCCGCCAGAAAGAGTGTTACTGAAAGTCAGTAACTTGTTAATTGGTTGCCGAAGACAACTTTGCGTGGATTGTTTTTAAAGAACCTTTCAAGTTCTCTTTTTTGAATGAGTTGAAATTCTCTTTTAATTTCAAGAAATGTCATACTATTCCAACAGAGTGAGTTCAGTTTATTACAATCAGTGATAGACATGGATTTTAATGAAGGCTTTTCCACCGCAGAGCAGAGTTGTTAACTGTGTGGCAATGGCGTCAGAGGTCAGGAGAGTAAGATCTCAACCAGCAAGACCTCTTTTAAGACTTCTTAGTCGGACGACTGCTTGCATCTTTTTTTGTTCTAGAGCCTCGCTTGTGGATAAGATCCCTGCAGAGGACTGTCCGCTCACAGTTTCACAGATGGTTTAGTGAACGTGTTCTAAGAACTTGTCCAAAGGGATGTCATTTGAATGATTTTGCCCTTAGTTGACTCTAGTCTTCAGTGCCTCCCTTCAGGGGTGGGGCGCCCTGTTTTTCTTACATTCTCTGAGTGTTCAGGACAGGAGTTTGTACATCAATCTCCTAGAGTTGGCATCTGTGAGGTGACTCTCCAAACCTTATTTCCTTTGGTGTTGGGGAATGAGGTCCAGATACGAACAGTCAAAATATCTGAAATTCATTATTTGAACCCATAGTAAAGAGTAGAAAGCAGGTGAGTCTCTTGCCTAGAACTTGAACAGAGAGTTTTATGTTCTTATGATCTTCCCCGGGAGATTTTGAATGTTGTCTTGTTTGTTAGGCATTGATCATCCAACATTGACCATACACTCAAGTTGATGATTTGTCTTTTCGTTATGGGGTCGAAATCTCTTAATCCTGCTAAAGCTGAGATGCGTGACGTTTTATTATTTATGACCTCCGGCAGTGTCACATGACTTTGTGACGTAAAAAGATGCCACCCAGAGTCAGTGACGTGTGTCGTTGGCGAAAACTACCCAGATCAAGTCTGGAGCCTAGGATGCGTAAAGGGTGCACTTCAAGGCTCACTTTTTCAAATACTGCGTCTATCGTCTCTCAACTACAAGTTTTCTATGATGTTATGTGTAGGCACTCATGAAATAAACTAACACACCAAGAGTAGCCTACTGAAGTGGGCCTTTCCCAAAGAGGTCGGGGGAGTCTTGAATTCCCAAGAAAAGTTGGCAAAAATGGGGTCATATTCCAAATTAATTTCCTTAAAAGGGTGTGCGGTTCACAGGCAGTCCTGAAGTGGCTCTCATGGTGTGCCAGACAAAGATCGCCCCACTTGAAGGTTTTTGAGGGACCCCTACCCGAGATGATGTGGTACCAAATGGTAGCAAAGCTGCGTATCATTTCATACCAGAATGTGTAACAAGTGTCTAGGGTTCACATGCAGTTTAAGCAATTTAGTATGAATTTGACATGACCTCCAGTCATTTTCAATATGGGACAAGGCTATTTGTTGACTTTCTTCACTTTTGATTTCCATCTCCTTCCATGTTCCTCTCCTGCCCCCTCTGCACGGATCTCCAGCCATACATGATCACAGGGAGTCTACTGGCATGGGAAAATTACATTTGATGCTAAATTAGACAATGGGACTGTTCCTCAGGCTTAGAAACCAGAGCTTCGGTCAGGTTATAAAATGTTACATGTTCGGACAGTCAGATACATCTTCCAGGCTGTAACCGTTACAAGAACCACTAAATAACTATAGCATTAAGTACCCAGTTACACCAAAAAATACCTTCATCAATACCCATTCTCGACGTGAATTTTATGTGATTTTCAGTTACAAAAATACTAGTGAATTTGAATTATTTTTTTCCCAAACATCTGTTTGACATTTTCTGAAAATGCAAGATGTTTTATTTTGGCTAAGTATTTGCTGTAGTTCCAAAGAAAAGCTTGTGTGTGTTCACATCTGCGCAGCAAGAACGGTGAGGTGAGCAGACGCCACAATTGATTGGAAGCACTGCTTAATGCAGGCGGCGGGATCCTGTTGTGTAGTTCCTACCAATCCATAGGATCTAAACATTGTTTGGACAACATAAACTAAGGGCTTTTGTGCCTAGACTGATTCCAGACACCCCCACAGGGTATGTAGGCCAGCTCACAGTGCCACTGTAAGCCCCACTAACCTACCAGGGAGCAAAGAGTTTCAGGCAACCACTGAACATGACAACCCTGAGCACTCTGGGATTGTGGAAACAGTACAGAATGTTTCGCTCAGTCACTTGTATTCACTTGTTCTCAGAGAAATATACGGAGAATACACAGGGGAACGTTTTCAATAGTATCTATTGAACCAACGTGATCCTTGCACAAAATACGTGTGCTGCAGTGATTAGGAGTTAGAAGCAAATGAAGGAGATTTCAATCGCCAAGAGAGTAAATCGTAGATGCATTTCTACCATGGTGCTGAAGCAATGAATATATGCAGGCATATATATGCAAAATGGTAATCGAACATACTCCTACGAAGCAAGCCCTACTCTAAGTGTACCTAGCGTGTGTGTGGGTGTGGAGCCAAGACTTCCTCCCCCTCCTCCCCCCAGGAATGAACCAACCCCATTACCTGATGAGAGAGAGTGAAGGACCCCGACTTGGTCTAGAGTTGGACACCCCTCATGGAATGGCAGACCAGTGCATGGGGATTTCTCCGCATCCAGGGTGTCTGCAGAAGTGCCTCCTCTACCAATCTATCGCGATGCTTATTATTTAGAATAAAAAGCAGCCTTCAGGATGTGCGTGCTATTTGAAGAGAGCGATGTTGCCCCTTGGATGAAGATAGGGGTACTTTTGTACCTAGTGTGTAGAGGCCTGCAAATGATATTCAAGGCGCTGTGATAATGGTGTGTGAAGCTGGATGTAGAAACAGAGTCGTTTCAGAGAAACTAAGCCAACAGTGTCTTGCATGCACATGTGTGCAAAAGGTCGCCGCCGAAATGTTATTTTCTAGGGCAATGTTGGGAATGAGCTGCCTCGCTGCACGGGCCGAACTCGGGGATACACCAGCCGCCCTGGAGCCGCCTTTGGTGAGTACGAGGCATCTGATCCCTGGGCACAGCGTTTGACATATGGCAGACCGGAAGAAGCGCAAAAACCTAACCGGAGTGCCCTGCCACTAACAGAAACCCGACATATTGCCTATTCTATGTGTCTGAGCTAGCACAGGGCCGGCGGTGGGCACGCGGTGGCTGCATGCAGCACCAACGCTGTGCCCCCTCCCCCCACACACATGCACAGATCCATCAGCTGTACTGGCGGCACGGCTTGGCAGGGCCCTGGAGGCGCCATAACCGCAGAAAATTATTAAACGCTGATCAGTGAAGCTGTTTTCAGCAGCTTGGTAATGGCTGGCAGGTGACAGCTGAGAGCAGGCCCGGTGTCCAGGCTGCTGGGGCTGGGGCTGGGGCCGGGGCCAGGGCTGCACTGTTTCCACAGCCCTCTGCTGGCTCCTGGTACGTTGCGCGCTGTATGCGCAGCTGCCAAGGGCCCATGGCGCTGCATACTGGGGTCTGGGGGCCCTGGGACACCCGCGCACACCATGCAGAGACCTGGGACACTCAGGCGCTGCATGCTGGGACCCGCGAGCCCTGGAACCGTGCTGAAGGCCAAGGTGTCACGCTCGACGCGGGCCACTGGACAGCTGTGGCGTGAAAGCACCTCTTGCAGCGGAGCTTTCTCTCCACAGGGCACTGCACCGCTTCATTTTACTGGAAATGTAGCTCACCAGGTTCGGTGGCTGCGGCAGAGATGCGCACAAAATGAAGATTCACACCCTGTTAGGCCATCGCGGCCTCTCCTATCTGTGATGTGGACACAGGAAGTAACCCCGAGTTCGGGATTATTAACACTTGTAAATGCACGGCCACTAACCACTTTGTGATGCGTTTATAAGTGCCGGCACTTTGACTCCCTAACTCGATGCTGTCTGCAGCCCCCTGCAAGGCTCGACCCTTGCTCTTCGTTCGCGAGGTCGGTGAACGGAGTACTAATACTTGGGTAATCTGATATTTAAAGGGCTTAGAAGTAGTAGGAGGTCGGTATAAAGCGCTACACGAAAACAAGTTGTCAATACTTTTGTTGTATTTCAACTGGTCTCTTCCGGGCTGAACTTCCGTTCCTGTAAATTGTAGTCTGGTGAGATGACTTGGAGGAGGTAATAATGTAAACAGAATGAAGTATATTCTACAAACAAATGTGCATCGTCATTCGGCCTTCCTTCTTTCTCGCCCCTTTTCGTTGTGTATTTGTTTTGAGTTTTTAAATGCTATTGTAATCTGTCCTTTAAATATATAATGATTATGTTATGGTTATCTCTTACTGCTAGAATAAACTTCCACTTTCAAACTTAAGAACGTTCATGCGTGTTCTAACATATAGACCTCGGCGCACCCCCGCGCGGACACCGCCCGTTATATTGCACCAGGGGCAGTTCATCAACCTGCCTCCAAGACCAGTGGGCTGGGGCTAAGTCAGTGGCAAGGAAGACCCGTGGGGAGGCGACGGACTCTTCTCAGGCTGAGAGTGACCCTCGCGCGTCCCACGTCACTCTCTGACCCTCCTTCCAGCGCCTCGCATGCACGGCAGGAACAGACGCTGCGGCCAGGGGCGTGGCTGAAAGGGGGTGGTGTGTGGGATGTGACAGCCCCGTAATAAATGCATTCTGGTGTGTGTGGTTGGGTGCTCGCATGGTCTGATCGGATTAGGGGCCCTCCGAGCACAGCAGGTGTGGGACAAGCAGGTGGTGCCGGCGGCCGGTCTGACCGGGCGGTGCGTGGGCCGGTCTGACCGGGCGGTGCGTGGGCCGCTTGTCTGGCTGCCGGTGGGTCTGTTTTATCGTCTGCTAGGCCGGTTTTCACTGTTGATTTACCAGATTTAAAAATAACATTGTCTGCAGGAAGCTTGTTGTATCTTGGGTCTTCCTGCTGCTCAGCTGAATGTCTGTGTTGTGGAATGTTGGATGGATGGAATGAAGTCCGTGCGGTCTTCCATACTTTTACATGTTGAAAACTGCCCCAATTTGCTACTTTATTAGATAATTCATTTATGGGGGCCACTTTTATTTTGGTGCCTGTGCCTATTTTTTATATATCCCAGTCCGACCCTGTCTTGAGCTTGTGTACACCCCTTCCTCCCCCCTTCCCTCTCACACAAAACACTCGAAGAGCTGGGTGCCCTTGTGTGGTGTAGAGAAACCTTTCAATTCTAACACTATTGTCCGCCATTTTACGCCCCCAAAATGTAGTGCTTACTTCCCTTGACAGGCTTCAGGGCTCACAGAAGATGACATAAGCATATTTGATGTGATGGGAAGGAGGAGCGAGGGTACCAGCAGCGGTCAGCTGGCAGCCTTCTTTCGGAGGCAGGGGGAGTGTGCACCCCTGTGAACTCCACTTCCCCTTTTCCTCATAAAAAATCATTCTACCAACTGTCGAAGTCCCCATTTTCTATTGGTTGTAAGATGGTGCATCCTTTGTCCATCTTCTCCAGGACATCTTCATGTAACTTTTGTTGAAGTTTTGTGTAGCGCGACGGGAAGACTCAGGGCGCTTACAGGAGCACAAGGTACCTTACACAAGGACACATTCATTTCGTTAGATACAGGAGAATGACGGGATTTGGCCAGAATCTCAGGAAGTTGAGCTAAGGCCGAGACTCGAACCCGGTTCCCTTGCTTCCAGATCGAGCGCTCTAGTTGTTAGGCCACATCCTGACAATGCATCTTCTCTCTTTTGTAGGTGGGTTTTAAATACACTCTACATGCAGAAGTCTGGCCTGTGTACTGCCTCTGAAGTTTCAGATGCTCTTAAGCACACACAGACATCCTCTCTGCGGTGCTTCCCAGGCTCTCACTGCTTTAAGTTCAAATAAAGTTTATTGAGCAAAAAGAGGTTTGAATACAATAACCATAAGTGATACAAAAGAAAAAAGAAGCAAAATAAGCTAGAGACATTGTATAAATAACAAAATAAAAAGTACATTGGTTATGGAGATCAGGTGAAGATTTACATTAGAGGAAAGAAAAAGGAAAAACAGTAGTAAAATCTGTTATACAGAATAATAATCAGGAACTATAAGGTCAATCAGGGAGGTTTGGGGACTCCTTGTCAGATTCTCCTCTGTTCCTGACCTCTGTTGGTCTTGCTCTACACCCACCGCTACTTTATTCCATATGCTTTTCTCCTGCACAATCATTCATGACTTCTGGAAGCGAATTTGGGCCCAAATTAATGACATTTTTCACACCCAAATCCCTTTTACTTCTATCCACATTTTTCTTAGGCTCACACTGTTTTAAACACCTCAAGTAGAATAAATATCATTTTGAGGTCACACATATACAGACACACAAGCGCTTTAGCCCACAGAGCTATCTTTCACTGCAATGACGGTGATGGTTGGGAAGTCTGGTTCACACCCCTGTATCTAACTGACTGCGCCAGGGGGCCGCGGCGTCCATATTTCTAGTTTTCCGAGTGTTTCCCTGACTCCCGCGCAGCTCCCAGACGCGGCCCACTTTTCACAAAGCGCTGCTGCCTGTCATTAGCGCTCGTGTCTGCAGGCAGCGCTGTCCCCCGGCATCCTCGCTCATCCGCTCGCCGTTTTATGGGCCTAAACAGACACCATTTCAATATTAGTTTGACGCCGAGCCAGGCCCGTCGCTCTTGCGTCTGACAGCAGGCGAGCGAGGCCGCAAACTCCGTCGCGCGCCTATCCGCGGATCCGAGCCAAATGGCTGGGATTATCAAATTACCTCTCCCAGGTGTCTAATGCACGGGTAACACCCGCAGCAGCAAGGCAAGTGCACGCAAAAGAAGCATTTTTTTGGAGAGGAGATGGGGAATAAAACTCTCATTTGCCTGAATGGAAACACAGAAGGGCATAATTAAGAAAAATATTTAATTGGGCGAAGTATGCCGCAGCATTATTGTTCGGTGTTTGTAAAGATTACCTTCTGTCGCGTCTCACGGATTCCAGGAGCGCGGCGGCGACTCTCCAGGCGGAGGAGGCTTAATGGGTAAGAAGTGAACCGGCCTTGCCGGAGAGGCCTTTGTCTCCGATGGCGCAAGCCTAGTCATTCGAAGCCATGATTCGCTGGGTGGAAGGGACCTCTATAATCCTGGCTTGCCTCTGGCAGAAGTAAGGAAACTTTACAGCAAGTTAACCTGGAGGAAAATAAAAAAAGCATGAACAATGCCGGCATGGTTTTAGTTCACTCATCAATGTAGCAAACAGACTTAATGTAAAATGTATTAAGAGACAATTTAATTAATAAGATTAAGCATGAGCGGAAAATCCGTTCCGCTCGCGGATTTTGCAGATTTTCGGTAAATTCGCAATCCGCGAGATTTGCGAATTTCCCGCAAAATCCGCGAACGAAAATCCGCGAACGGATCGGATTGGGTCAAAAGTTCAAGCTGACTTTTGTAACTCTTTTAGAATGGCGCCGGCAAGCTGCCAGAGCCATTCTAAAATAGTTACAAAAGTCAGCTTCAACAGGAAGCTTTAATAGATAAAGTAAAGCAGGTGCTGCTCAAATTCAGTTACACAATCATTAATCACCCCAAACTTGGGGTGATTAATGATTGTGTAACTTAATTTGACCTTCAACTGGAGCACCTGCTTTACTTTATTTATTAGTGCTTCCTGTTGAAGCTATTTCTAGCTATTTTAGAATGGCGCTGGCAGCTTGCCGGCGCCATTCTAAGTGGGGCTGAGGGCAAAAGGGCACAAAAGTGGGACAGAGGGCAGAAGGGGACAGAAAATGGGTGGGGCAGAAGGGCACAGAAATAAGTGGTACAGAGGGTGGAAGGGCATAAAAAACGAGAGGGTGGCAATGATTAAGCAGGCAAACCCCCCCCGCGAAATTGCAAAGCGCCTTGCGAACACCCGCGAACACACAAAACGCCTCGCGAATACCCGCGAACACGCAAAAAAATTAATTCGCACGAATTCGTGAATTTTGCGGATTGCCAATTCGCAAATTCGCGAATTGCCAATTCGCAAAATTCGCCCATGCTTAAATAAGATTTCAGAAGATTGTTTTTAGTATATTTTAAATTTTAATGTCAAATTTTGCACTTTTCCAGATACCTGCTTTTCCAACAGGGCCAGCTAATTTACCTGCCCTCGATTAAACTCATCTGCTAGGTTTTTTTTTTAAAACAGTGATTGTAAGATTTGAAGTAATATTATGGTATTTGCTACTCAGAAGATTTATTTAGGAAATGTACTTACTATGCAAATATAACATTATATGCCGATGGCTCAGCACTTGCACTTTAGCTAATAACCCAGGGGTATCATCCACTTCGTTTGGAAATGAAAAAATTGCATATTCCCTCGCTATAAGGTGGTAACAATGTTGGATGCTTTATCATTCGTGCACGTAAAGATATATTCATATTTTTTATATTTTGAAATTTGTTACGATTTTAAGTAATCACATACAATAAGCTATGATTGATTGATAGAAGAGGTGAGAGCGGGGTCTGCTGGTGGGCAGTGCCAATGGGTGCTAGCAGGGGCCTGAAATGTGGTCTGCAGCGTGCCCGAGGGCCGCACTGAGGGCAGCATGGTGGAGTGGACTTTGTGAGGATAGGGGTTAAGTTGGGCGCTATGGCCAGCTTGGGAGATCCAAGTGTAAAAATGAAGTAACCCGATTATTGATTTGGAATGAAATAGAATTGCACAATTTGAAACCAGAAAACCTGATCAAGCCTGGCTTCCCCACTTGACCAAATTGTGTGATTCTAGACAATTGTCTAATTTCGCTTTGCCTCCTTTTTTCATTATGACCTATAAGAGCACCTTGAAATACATAAGTTTAGGATGTGCGCTGTACAAAATCACCTCTTGTGTTTGATTTAATAAACTATAATGTGGCATAACACAGCCCGGATCTCCCACAAGGTTCTATGTGACAACTGACTTGCCTCTATTGGCGTTGTTGTCAGGCTGGGCCGAGGCGTGAATGTTTTCACGTTCATTTTTGAAAACTATCAGATTGAAAAATACTTCTGAATGCACTGATATAATCTGATGTACTAAGGACAAAACGCATCAGTGTGTTAATGAAATACACTTTTTTACTTTTGAAGAGACTTTGTCATGTTTTTATGCGTTTGTTGCAAACTGTCTCTAAAACATAATGCTGTCTAAAATTAAGTGGTGCAGGACATCTTATTTGATTTTTCTGTTTTTACTTCAGTTAGTGTAAATAACGCTTGCTGTTTATTTCACATCTTTCTGAATGCTACTGATGGATCAAGAAAACAGCAGCCCAGTGCAGTCGTTCTGCTGGAGGTCAGGAGGCTGCATGCGGCACTGGGCGCTAGGGACAGGCGGGTGAGTGGCACCCTGTGGGTAAGAGTTGAAGCTACTAGCTAGTAGAAGTGGGGAGCCGACAAGTTAACAGAGAGCCGAGCCAAAGCTCTAAGGGCCCGTGAACAAGCCATGAAAATGATTGTCCGAAATCCATAATCATCCCACAAAGAAGAGCTGAGAGGGAAGCGAAGGAAACCAGGGGCGCCCTCCACTCATCTCAACATGAATACTGATGTATGTGACTGAAGACTCGTAGCAAAGGCTACAAAGAGCCACCGCAGGGCAGGGGGTGGTCATGAAAGAAATACCTGCAATACTCCGGTAGCCACTGACACACCTGTACTCTGGTAGGCACTGACGCAGCTGTAATAGACCGGGAGGCAGAGACACACTTGTAATACACTGGTAGGCACTGACACCTGTAATACACCGGTCTGCACTGACATACCTGTAAACACCTGTAGACACTGACACACCTGTAATGCACTGTAGGCAGAGACCTACTGGTAGGCACTGACACACCTGGAATACACCTGTAAGCACCGACACACCTGTAATACACCGGTCTGCAGTGATACACCTGAAATACTCTATCTGATAGACACATCTAGCCGCAGATTCCTTAACTTAGAATATCCCCAGGCGTCAGACTGGTTCCGGAAACTTTTTGCAGCAGCACCTCGGCGCGCCTGGGGACTGCGCCACAAGAACCCACCCTGACGTCGTCCTCGGACGTGAGGTCATATAAGTCCCTCCCAGTGTGCTGAAGTCAGTTTCCTTCTTTTCCGCGTGCAACGCGGATCCGGAGTAAGCCGTTCCTTTGGCCTGTTTTCAGGCCCCCCCTTTTTTGACGCTTTGCGTCTGGAACAGTGTGCGATGCCGTACCTCCTGTTTGCGGCAAATATCCGCGACGGACCCACAACTTATCTGTATGTAGTTTCTGGGCGAACACCACGACTCGACGGATTGCGACGCCTGCCAATACCTCAAACCGAAGTCCCAGCGGGAGAGCAGGATAAAGCTGCTGTCGGCTCGTCTGTCCCTGTTGGAGTCCTCTTAGCCCCTGGCCTCCTCATCGGCAGCAGGTCCCTCTGGCAGTGGGTTCCATTTGCGGTTTCGGTCGCCCTCTGGTTCCAGGTACGTCGTTCGCCTCGCTCGGGTAAGTCACAGCGCATGTCGCCGAGGTCCTCAACCTCACTTACTTCTGTTATCAGGGGCACTAGTTCCCGGAATCCTCCGGACCTGAGCCCCCGGGAGTCGCCCCTTCCTTATCCTGGCGCGGGGCGACTCAGAACCAGATGGAGACCTATGCCACAGCCCTGCAGGCCTCCCTTGGGTCCCCTCCTCTCCCTGGGGCGTCCTCGGAGCCTCCGCTATGTGCGGGGTCTCCGGCGGACTCGCTGGCGGGTTCGCCCCCGGTGCTGGCTGTGCCCCTTACCTCCGAGTCAGCGCCGAATGAGGCAGGGTCAACGCCGACCGAAGTCGGCCAGGCGCCGCCCCGACACAGGATTATTGACTCCTCTCTGGAGGCTTCTGGGGGAAGTTCAGCATCGCCTCAAAGCCCGGCAATGCCAGATCTGTCCTTGCCTCTTCCCCCCCTTGGAATTTGTGGCCCAGCTGACTCCCTGCCTCCTCAGGAGCCCCATCAGGACCCTCATTTGTCAATGGGGCTTCCTTTTTTGGGGTATTGGTCGCATCCTCAGTTCATTGGTCAACCTCCTTGTGGTGGGAGGCTTAGTTTACAGCTCTCACCCACAGATGAGTTGCTGTCTCCTCCTCGGAGGGCTACAGAGGCCGGTACGGTGTTCGTTAGGGTTGTCTCCTTGTCGCTCGTGTTCTGAGTATGCAACCTCCTTCAGTCCCCCTGCCAATTGACCCTCTGTTGGATGTCATCCACCACGGTTCGGGGAATGTAGAGCCGCTTCTACCCGTCAAAGCTTCCCTTTATGATGCCCTTTTGGGCACGGCCAGCTTCTGGTGATCCAGTGGCTCGTTCTATCTTGCACCGCCACCATCCTGCTCTACATGATCAAGTTTGCCTATTTGTTCACCCAGACGTTCAGGGGTTTGTCCTGCAAACTGCTTTCCCTTCCTTGCCTCAGCTGTTGCTTCCTCCCTCCTGGGAGTCCAGACGGCTGGAGTCGTGGGGACGTAACATTTTCGCCTCCATTAGCGCAGCTCTTCGATCACTAAATACAGTGTATGTCTTGGCTCTGGCTACTTCTGCCCTTTGGGACTCTGCCGGGTCTCTTCTATCGGCCACTTCTGAGGGCGCTCGTGTTGACCTCCTTCATCTTCTCTGTGATGGCTGTGATTTGGCGGAATTTACAATCTGCTCAGCCTTGGATACTACGGATTCCTTAGGCCGTGCTATGGCTGGTTCGGTTGCCCTACGGCACCATGCTTGGTTGCGGGATGGCGTCTTTCCAGAGAAGATCCGGGAACGCCTTGTTGACCTACCCATTTGATGGGGTCCTTTTGTTTGATGCCTGCGCCGGTTCGGCTGTTCAGCGTTGCCTTGCGGGATTTCGTCCTCCCGCATAGGTCTGTATTTCGCAGGTCTCCATTTGACATGATCTGGGGTGGTTACCCTTTTATTTGGCGCCCACCAGTTGCACTATGTGTTTTTAGGCTGGCGGTGTCCACAGATTGTTTGTGTTCTGTCATCTGACTGTGGTTTGCTTTAAGAGGTGTTCCCCCATGGTTCTAGGGGATGTGCCATACTCCAAGTGGAGTACCTGTATGCTATTGTATAGCTCTGCAATGCGTCAGGCGTGCATGGAGGCCTCTTTGGGCTCTCTATGTCCAATGACGCCATTGTCTTACTGTTGCATGGTGTTCTGTGTTGTGCCTTTTGGTACTATCACCTATACGCCATGGGTCTCGCCTTGCTTGAGCCTTGCATATGTGCCTCATTCTCCTCTTTTGTAGGTTTTCAATGTATTTCAATATGCTTCAAAACGCGGCTACCTCCTTCCACGGGTGCACTAGGTGGGTTCCTCCTACATCACCCGTAGATGTGTGGTCGTAGCTTGTCCCCTCCTTTGCTATATACATATATATCTACGGATTGGCCGTGGGGTATCCTTTTTCTACGTCTCCACCTCTCTTGGCTACTGCGAATTCTGGTCTAATATCTGTGTTTCAATTAGCAAGTCAGTGCTTGTACTCTAGCTTAACCTCATTTTGCACGGCTGTGCCTTTTCCTGCATCTTCGGCAATAGGGTTCCTTGCGTTCCACTCACTAGGGTGGTCCCCCCGGTTCACAATGGTGCTTTCTTGGTGTTCATATACTAAACAGTCCCACTCTTCTTTAGGGGGTGGACTTCCCCTCACAGTCGGAGGAAGTGGTCGGTAGATGTGAGGTTCTTCTCAACAGTTATGCGTGTTCCTATTCACAGCTCCTATTGGCACTTTAGGTGCCTCTGCGGCCACTCCCTTCGGATGTGTCTTTTTCACTGGGCGTCACCCTACTCTATTTCTCCTGTGCCTGCGGGGCAAGTCCCTTATGCAGGTCATCCCAGGTGCTTCACCCTGCTTCTCTGTATTTTGTGGGTGAGTTCTCACCTCAACCTTCAAGCTGCCTGGTTGAGCAGTTCCATGCTCATTTTAGCTTCGCCACCTCGTAGTCTCTGTGGCTGTCTGCTCTGTTGATGTTTTAGTTGTGGTCCGTTTCAGCGTGCTTCAGAGTGATACTGTTCGCCCCTGTAACTCCTTCTGATGACTAGGTGTGCACTTGGTGTGTCTTTTTTCCAGTCTGCTCTTCTAAGATGTTGCTCAGTTCCTGCCTCTGCCCTTCGCTTCCTGGATGTGGCCTCTCCGGCCTCCCTTGCGTGGGCTAGCCTGGTAGGCTCTGGTTAAATTTTTTCTTGTTGTCCTCTAGCTTTAGTTGGTGTCCACTTAATGCACCACTGAGCTGGGAGTAGTCCCTTCATCCTCCTTGGTTCTGGACTCTCTCTTCTGTTCTTCACCATGGCTAGTGCTGGTTATACATCTCATACTCTTACGGGTATTGTGTCCCGTCATTCTGGCAATTTGGGATACCATGTCTTTTGCTCTTTCGAGCTACTTGGGTCGCTGTCTGGCTGTTCCGCCACAGCGTTCCCCATGGTCTGTCACTCTGTTGCCGGCTCAGTGCTTCGGGCACTTTCTGTTGTTCTGTCGCAGACCCACCTCCCCTTGGGGTGTGGCTGTGGTATCTATTCTAAGTTAGGGTATCTGAGGCTTGATGCCTCTATCAGATGTACGAGTTACTTGCCTTCGGTAGCGTTGTATCTCGTAGAGACGTTGTCTAGCCGCAGATTCCTTAAACGCCCACCCATCCTCCCCGTTCTACAAGGAACTTGCCGGGTGGGTTTCTTTACTTTGCCTCCTTTCAGTTGCCATTGGTTTTTCTGTAGGGTGCTTACATTGTTGTGCCCTCTTTAAAATTTGAAAAGGTAAAGTTGCCTTCAAGGGACTCTATTTAGTCTGTATTTTGTTTAATTCAAATTGTTAAAAAAGGACCAGTCGATTGTCCTTAAAGTGAATAAATCAACAATTTACTATCTTAAAAAAGAGCATTGCATCAACATATAACATATAAACAAAGACACAAGGTGTATACGAAAAAGTGTTTTTATCAAGTGGTTCATTCAAGGAAATCAACTTCATATACAGATTAATAAACAAATAAAGGTTAGGACTGTGGGTACACACATAAGTAAATTACTAGGTGACACAACAGAACCTAAAAAACACCTATCCCAGGACACATTGAATAAAACAAAGAAAGGGATAAGGTGTACTGTCGACGTTTCGGTTTCTCAGGCGTTAATTGCTGAAACCATCCTCAGGAGAGATATTGTAATCTGAAAATCAAAAGATATTTACAGTTTTAACTGTAAATATCTTTTGATTTTCAGATTACAATATCTCTATACAGACCACAATTAATAACACAATTAATAACAGTCCTGAGGATGGTTTCAGCAATTGTTTCGGCCTTACCTTGCTATAAGGGAATGCCATTCTTTTCATACCTTCTCGCAGTAGACTGTCGTTCTTCCTGTGCCCCGTTCTTGTTGGTCGGCACAGTTCTACATGGTAATAACAATCTATCTTGCCTGTTGAGATATTCTTCCCTTGTTACTCAGCCTTTGGGGAAGGTCCATGCTTCGCTTTGCGGTGTTTTGTCTCAGAGCTTTGCTCTGCCTTTACTTCTTCTCGTATATGTAGACAGTGTCTGATATTGTCTTTTATGATGGTGTTTTGCACCACACGCCTTCTTTCTTATACCGATTTTTCATCCTTCGCACATTGTTCCCATACTTTCACAGTTTTGTTGGTGGCTACACGTTGTGCAGTGGAAAGTTTCTCCGAAGAGAACTGACGTCAGCACACCGGGAGGGACTTATATGACCTAGCTGACGTCACGGCCGTGGACGACGTCCGGGCCGGGTCGTGTGGCGCCATCCCCCGGCGTGCAGAGGTGCTGCTGCAAAAAGTTTTCCGGATCCAGTCTGATGCCTGTGGGATATTCTAAGTTAAGGAATCTGCGGCTAGACAACGTCTCTACCAGATTAATCGTTACCAAAGGTAAGTAACTCGTACAGTAGGCACTGACACACCTGTAATACACCGGTCTGCACTGACACACCTGTAATACACTGCTATGCAGAGACACACCTATAGGCACTGACACACCTGTAATAAACTGGTAGGCAGAGACACACCTATAGGCATTGACACACCTGTAATACACTGGTAGGCAAAGACACACCTATAGGCACTGACACACCTGTAAGACACAGGTAGGCACGGACACACAGGCACTGACACCTGTACTACTCTGGTAGGCACTGACACACTTGTGATACACCGGTAGGCAGAGACACACATTTCGGTACTGACACACCTGTAAGACACAGGTAGTGACACCTGTAAGACACAGTTTGGCACTGACACACCTGTAAGACGCATGTTGGCACTGACCTGTAAAACACAGGTTGGCACTGACACACCTGTAACACCGGTAGGCGCTGACACACTTGTAATACACCTGTAGGCAGAGGCACATCTGTCGTTACTGACACACCTGTAAGACACAAGTTGGAACTGACACCTGTAATACACCAATAGGCACTAACAGGTCGGCACGGACACACTTGTAATACACCGGTAGGAACTAACAGGTAGGCACTGCCACTCCTGTAATACACCAGTGGGAACTGACACACATGTAATACACCAGTAGGCAGAGACACACCAATAGGCACTGATATACCTGTAATACACTGGTCTGCACTGACACACCTGTAATACACCAGTAGGCACAGACACACCTGTAATACACTGGTCTGGACTGACACACCTGTAATACACCGGTAGGCACTGACACACCTATAATACACCAGTAGGTAGATACACACACCTATAGGCTTTGAGACACCTGTAATACACTGGTCTGCACTGACACATCTGAAAGAGACACGTTAGTGACAGATTCCTTACCTTAGAATATCCCCAGGCGTCAGACTGGATCCGGAAATTTTTGAGTAGCAGTACCCTTGTAGGCCGGTAGGCGTCGTCTGCGGCTCCGCGTCAGTCGTCGGCGTCGTGGGCGCCGTGATGACGTCGTCGGAGTACTTAGACGCTGCCTCCGCGTGCTGACGTCAGTTCTTCTTTTTTGCGCGCCAGCAAGCGCAGATCTGGAAAAAGCAGTAACCCTTAGTCATTTTTTGACTAACCTTTTGGATAATTTTTGATCATCTTTTCGAAGTCGATCGACTCCGTACGGTGCCTAGGGATGCCTATTTATAAGCACTGCGAGGATTGCGACCGCACGATGTCGGTCACGGATCCTCACCGTCGGTGTCTCCTATGCCTCAGCGTCGACCACGACGACAAGACCTGCCCCGACTGCCGGGCCCTGTCTTCGAAAACCAGGCAGGAGCGGTCCCGCAGGCGACTCAAACTCCGGCGGTCGGCCCGCGCCGCGAAAGGTCCTGGTCCCACGGGAGGTCGAGGGACAGGTCGCGGGGTCGAAGCCATCACAGCTCCGAGAGTCGACACCACTCTTCCGGGTCGCAGTCGTCGACAGGTAAGAAACACAAGAAGTCGAAGAGACGTCATCGCTCTTCTGACACCCCCCGACGCTCGCACGACGCGGCCGGGATTCGAGTGGCACCGCCGACGCTGCTCCGTCGGAGTCGCGGGCGCCACGTCCTGCTCCACACCCTCCGGTCCCTGGGCACGGCGGACGCCGGAGGAGATAGAGCGCTTCCTCATGGCACGACGGGCTCTGTGGTGCCTTCGGGCCCAGCGGACCCGTCTGGGACCCCTAGCGGGTCGGCGGCTTTGGCCCCGACGCCGCCGACGCCTTCGGGCCCGGCGCCGCAGGGCCCCAGGGTCCCGACGCCGCCGCGCCTTTGGGCCTGGCGCAGCAGGGCCCCACTGGATCCACTTTGGGATCCGGGTCGTCGCCGGTGGACCTAACGACCCCCCCCAGGCGTCGGTCCGTCAGGTGTCACCTCCGGCGCCGTCCACGGGCGGCGCCGTCCCCGATGCCTTCCTCGCTCCGCTTCTGGCGTCGGAACTGTGCCGCTGGGCGCCGCTTTCGATGCTGCTTGGGGAGTTTAGCTTCTATGAACCGGCCTCCTCGTTTGACGACCCTGACTATCAGGGGATGGGTGAAGAGGAGTATTGGGAGGGGTCTGAGGACCCTCTGACCAGAGAGTGTCAGTCTCAAGAGGACTGGACAGGTGGACTTGGGGATACCAGTGGTCTGGACACATCTCCAGACACTGGTTTTGTCACCGTGGCTACGGAGGAGGGGGCAACCTACAGTGTGGTGCTGACGAGGGCAGCCAAGGCCTTGGGCCTTGAACTCCCCGTCGCTGTAGTGAGGACTAACCTCCTCACTGAGGTACTTAAACCGCAGTCATGCTCGGCCGAGCCTCTGCTGCCGTTTAATGAGGCCTTGTCCGACGTTCTTTTGGGCACTAGGTCCAGGCCCGCTAAGGGTTCGTCCGTAGATAGGAACGTGGCCAGACGCCACCGCCCAGCCCCGGGCGACCCAGGTTTCCTGTCCACCCACCCCACCCCCGAGAGCCTGGTCATCCAGGCATCCAATTCCCAGACCGCATTCCCGTTGGCTCCGCCAGACAGGGAATCCAAGAGGTATGAGCAGTACGGGAAAAAGATCTTCTCATCCCTTAGCTTGGGACTGCGGTCTTCCAACACCGCATGCCTCTTGGGCTGCTACACCCACTCTCTGTGGGACACGGTTGCGGAATTGCTGCCAGAGTGTCCATTGGAGGTACGGGCCAAACTCGGCCAAGCCCTTGTGGAGGGCCGGGATGCAGCTAGATATTCCATATGGTGTGGGCTGGATACCACGACTCACTAGGTAGAGCGATGGCAACGACGGTGGCGATTAGACGCTACTCCTAGTTGAGGTCAACCAACTTTTCGGCCGATGTCCAAAACACACTGATGGACATGCCCTTTAATGGCCGTCGCCTTTTTGGCGACAAGGCAGACCATGCCCTTGAGCGCTTTAAGGACTCCAGGGCTACGGCCAAGTCCTTGGGCCTCTCGTCCCCGCGCCAGCAAGCGGGTGCATTTCGCTCCTTTCGTGGCCAAGGAAGGGGCGCCCCCACACGTGCCGCCAGCCACGCACCGCAGACTAACATCCATCGCGGTGGCGGCCGTGGAAATCGCCGTGGAGGCGGTCTGGGACAACGGCGAGGCCAGTCCACACCCTCCCCCGCAACATCCGCCTCAAAACCCTCCTAGTCCGTGCTTTCCGGCCCATGTAACGCCAGTGGGGGGCAGGGTTTGCCATCACCACTCTCACTGGCACTTCGGACAGGTGGGTGCTGCAGATCGTCCGAAGGGGCTACTCCCTCCCCTTCGAGACGACCCCTCAAGCCATGCCACCGCAACACCACCGCGTATCGGGGGATCATTTGCGGCTTCTGCAGGAGGAAGTGTCGGCCCTCTTGGCCAAGGGGGCCATCAAGCGCGTTCCTGGGCCAGAAGTAGGACGTGGTTGCTACTCCCACTACTTTCTGGTACCCAAGAAGGGCAAAGGGGGCCTACGTCCTATCTTGGATCTACGGAACGTCAACGGCTTCCTCCGGAAGGAGAAGTTCAAAATGCTGACTCTGGCTCAGGTCTTAGCTGCCCTAGACCCAGGAGACTGGATGGTAGCATTGGACTTGCAGGATGCTTATTTCCACATCCCCCTCCTGCCGGCCCACCGGTGTTACCTGCGGTTCACGGTAGCCACGAGCACTTTCAGTGTACTGTGCTCCCCTTTGGCCTTACCAGCGCCCCACAGGTGTTCGCGAAGATGATGGCGGTGGTCGCAGCTCATCTGCGCAGGTTTGGGGTTTCAGTCTTCCCCAACCTCGACAACTGGTTGTTGAAGGCGGGCTCGCCCCAGACAGTCGTCAGCCACCTCCAGACGACGGCAGACCTCTTGCACCAGCTGGGGTTCTCCATCAATGTGCCGAAGTCACACCTATGCCCCTCTCAGAAGCTCCTTTTCATCGGAGCGGTTCTCGACTCGGCGCAGTTTCAGATTTACCCACCCGAACAGCGGGTTCGGGATATACAGGCTCTGATTCCAATCTTTCAGCCTTTATCCCGAGTTTCGGTCAGGTTAACGCTGCAGTTTCTGGGGCTGATGGCTTCCTGCATCCTTCTGGTGCATCACGCCCGTTGGCGGATGCGGGCTCTGCAGTGGGACCTGAAGTTTCAGTAGGCCCAGCATCAGGGAAACCTGTCCGACCATGTCCTGATCTCGGAGGGCACTGCCAGACAGCTGCAGTGGTGGCTCACGGACCGCGATTGGGTGAGCGGCAGATTCCTCTCCCTTCCCCAACCTGAGCACGTAGTTGTGACGGACGCGTCCCTCCAGGGCTGGGGAGGCCACATGGGAGAGGCGGAGCTCAGATGCCTCTGGTCTCCGGCGGAGTCCCGGCTCCATATCAACCTTTTGGAGCTGCGGGCGATTAGTCTTGCACTGAAGGCATTCCTCCCCTCTGTCCGGGGGAGTGTAGTGCAGGTGTTCACGGACAACACCACCGCCATGTGGTACTGCAACAAACAGGGCCAGGTGGGGTCATGGAACCTCTGCCAGGAGGCTCTGCGCCTTTGGCAGTGGCTGGAACATCAGGGTGTGAGCCTGGTGGTTCAACCCTCGCAGGTTCTCCGAACGCCAGGGCGGACGAACTCAGCCGCCGGTGCATGATGGATCACGAATGGCGTCTGAACTCAGACGTGGCACAAGGTCTCTTTCTGTAGTGGGGAGAGCCTTGGTTAGATCTATTCGCCACCGAAGAGAACGCGCAATGTCATCAGTTCTGCGCGTTGGAATTTCCAAGGCGGCACGCGCTCGAAGACGCTTTTCCTCGCGAGTGGAGTTGCGGTCTGTTGTACACCTTTCCGCCTATCCCACTTCTGCCCAGAGGCTGAAGAAGATCAGGCGCGACCGGGCACAAGTCATCCATGTGGCTCCGGACTGGGCACGAAGGTACTGGTATCCCGAGCTACTCAGTATGTCAGTCGATCCCCCGGTTCGTCTGCCTCTTCAGGAGGACCTTCTGCCACAGCAGCAGGGGACGGTCCTCCACCCGAACCTGTCCAGTCTCCACCTCCATGCTTGGAGATTGAGCTGCGACAGTTGAGGCCATTTGACTTGCCTCCTGAAATCTGTAACATCATTCTAGCAGCCAGGCGTCCCTCCACGAAGTCGGTATACGCCTGCAGGTGGAACAGATTTGTGGCATGGTGCCCCTCTTTCTGAGGTTCTTCTCTTCCTTCTTTCTCTTGCCCAGCAGGGCTCTGCTCTGGGCACTATCAAGGGCTACCTTTCTGCTCTTTCAGCCTTTTTGAGGCTGCCTGATCAACCTTCTTTGTTCAAGTCCCCTATTGTTTTTTTTTTTTTAAAACCTTTATTTAACATTTGCAATCAAATACAAACAAGGGCCTACAACCCCCAGGGCTGGCCGCTAATCATAGGATCTCAATTCACAATGCGCATCGGTTGCAAAGGTAATTCAAGTTAGACACAGGATAAGAGGTTTTCATTTTAAAATAATAAGTAGAGAGAATCAGGTATGGCACAGCGTCTCGGATCACAAAGAGGGGGCGAGCAAAGAAACAACATATCCAAGAGAAACTCGCTATCAACTAAGTCAACGGAATTAAGACGTAAGTCATCAGGATAAACTAGTGCATTGTGATCGTCGACTCCATCAGTAATGTCCGCCCCAGAACACCAAAACCTCGAACAATCAAGGTACAAATACAGAGATCAGGATGTGTGAAACCGAACCCACTATACTAACCCGGGAGAAGAAAAGAGAAGAAGACAAAGGGAAGAGAAGGAAGAAAGAGGCCATAGAACAAAAATAAAAACAAACACCCATCCCCACATCCCCCCATCCTGCACCCCTGCTGATGACTACGGCCACCCACCTCGCAGCGTGCCTGTCGCCCAGTAAGAGAACCCGAAATATAGAAGATGAGAAAGAAAGAAAAGGCGAAGAACCCCACCCAGTGAGGGAAATCGGAGGAGGACATGTTGTACGGACTCCCGGTCTCCTTCCTCCGTCATGATCAACCCCGCCCCGGACTCCGTTAGATCAGATAAACAATCCCGGTAAACCTATACGACAATGAGAGACCCAGATAACAGTATCAACCCTGGCCCCGCCTATCAAATGCACAGAAATCATTAATTAAAGAAAGTCCTTTCCACAAAGCACTGCAAGAGTCTAAAGAACAGGGGCAAACAGAGAAGAAAAGTGCGTCAGTTCTCGATGTGGAAAGTCGGTGCCAATGATGCCCCTCCCCGCCTCCGAAGCCAAGCATTACCCCATCCGCCATCTTGAAAGCCCGAAAGGGGAGGGGAGTCGACAAAATCCAAAACAACAAAGGATAAGGAATGGAAAGTTCCAGAATGGGGATATCTTGCAAGTGTCCCACAGGATACACAATCGGGGGTTCCAACGGCTCCACAGGGTAATCGGGCACAGTACAGTCGGATAGGTCAAATATAGTAGGAGCAAGCCCTGCTTCCAGCGCCGGGTCAATACAAGTCTCCGAGGCATAAATTGAAATGCAGGCTGGTTGCCGGCGTGCGGGTGTCGAGTCGGGATCCGCTCTCAGGTCTGCGAGTCCATCCGTCTCAGACAGCAAGCTGCAAGTCCTGGCTGCAATGGTTCCCTTGAGTGCCATAAGTGCCTCCAGCACCGTTCACAGTGACTGGCCAGTTCGAGCCTGCTCCGCTAGCTGCTTTCCTTCCTCCAACATGGTAGCACCCACAGAGTGGCGCCTTCGCTGGGGCAAAATTAGACGGAGCAGGAGTAAGCCATGAAGGACTGATGTGTAACAAGCAATAATAACGCAGCGAGGTACCGACCCGGGGGGATCGACGATGCGAATGTCGTACCCCCGGTCAGGGACCCCCCGCGACACATCGCCGTGCGTCACTCATCGCCTCACCTATTGTAGAGCACCAGGCAGTTGGTGGTAGCAGACCAATCTAAAGTCCGAATGCTCCAGAGAGCGGACCCGACCACGTTCAGCAGTCCGTTGTTATTCAACCCGGACCTGGCAGAGCCCGCACTCGAGACCCCGGCTTCCCCGCTGAGTTAGGCCTCGGACGACCATCGATGTATCTCCGCTCCACAACGGCGGAGAAACTCCGGGATTGCACCACTGGAGAGAAGGTCAAATCACACACACGGATCAGGTGCGGGTAAAAGGATAGTCGACAGGATAATAGGCCGAAAGACGGAGGTCGGCGGAGCCGGGAGACTATGCGGCCATCTTGGTTAGTGTCGTAGCTCCTCCTCTCAAGTCCCCTATTGTTAATCAATTCTTGAAAGGCATCACACATACGTTCCCTCCTGTTCCCTTTGTGATGCCTCAGTGGGACTTGAACTTGGTTCTCACTTTTCTGATGTGCGCTCCCTTCGAGCCACTTCACAACTGTCCTCTCTGCCTTCTTACTTTGAAGACTGTCTTCCTGGTAGCCATCACCTCTGCCAGGAGAGTGAGTGAGCTCCAGGCTCTATACTGTAAACCTCCTTTCCTTTCGGTCCATCCGGACAAGGTTGTGTTGCGGACAAGGCCCTCTTTCCTGCCCAAGGTAGTCACAGCCTTCCACATTGGGCAATCATCACCTTGCCCACCTTCTTTCCGCCTCCGCATCCCTCAAGAGAGGAAGAGAGGCTCCACCGTCTGGACCCAAAACGTGCGCTCTCTTTCTATCTGGATCGCACTCGCCAGTTCCAGGTGGATGACCAACTCTTTGTTGGTTACGTGGACGCTAAGAAGGGAAAAGCGGTACACAAGCGGACCACCCCGCGGTGGATCATATTGTGTATCCAGGCGTGCTATTCCTTGGCTAAAAAGGAACCCCCTGCTGGACTGAGGGCTCATTTCACTCGGGCCACGGCGACTACCACTGCCCTGGGCTGTGGAGTGCCCTTGCAGGACATCTGCCAGGCAGCTACGTGGGCCTCGCTGCACATGTTTGCACGTCATTATTGCCTGGACTGCCAAGTCCGGAGGGATGGCTTCTTTGGCCGTTCCGTCCGCCAGGACTTTCTGGTGTGATTATTGGTTCGCAGACCCACTGCCGGGATTGGTATTGCTGGGGTATCTATTCTAAGGTAAGGAATCTATCACTAACGTGTCTCTTTCAGATGCACAAGTTACTACTTGTGTAACGATATATCTGTAAGAGACATTAGTTAGTGATAGATTCCTTACCGACCCACCCATCCTCCTTGTTCTGCGAACCGATATCTAGGGTTAAGGTCATCCCCTTTCAGGGCCCTAGTTTCAAGGCACCAGTGTTGGTTTTTGGCATAGCTCTGCGTTTGTGTCTAAGAACTGACGTCAGCACGCGGAGGCGGCGTCTTAGTACTCCGACGACATCATCACGGCGCCCACGATGCCGACGACGGATGCGGAGCCGCAGACAACGCCTACCGACGCCCAAGGGTACTGCTACGCAAAAATTTCCGGATCCAGTCTGACGCCTGGGGATATTCTAAGGTAAGGAATCTATCACTAACTAATGTCTCTTACAGATATATCATTACACAAGTAGTAATGTGTGCATCTGTAATACACTGGTCTGCACTGACACACCTGTAATACACTGATCTGCACTGACACACCTGTAATGCACTGGTCTGCACTGACACACCTGTAATGCACTGGTCTGCACTGACACACCTGTAATGCACTGGTCTGCACTGACACACCTGTAATGCACTGGTCTGCACTGACACACCTGTAATGCACTGGTCTGCACTGACACACCTGTAATGCACTGGTCTGCACTGACACACCTGTAATACACTGGTCTGCACTGACACACCTGTAATACACTGGTCTGCACTGACACACCTGTAATACACTGGTCTGCACTGACACAACTGTAATACACTGGTCTCTACTGACGCACCTGTAATACACCGGTAGGCACTGACAGGTAGTTACTGATACACCTGTAATACACTGGTCTGCACTGACACACCTGTAATACACCGGTAGGCACTGACACACCTGTAATACTCCGGTAGGCACTGACAGAGCTGTAATACACCGGTAGGCACTGACACACCTGTAATACACCGGTAGGTACTGACACAGCTGTAATACACCGGTAGGCACTGACACACCTGTAATACATACACTGGTAGGCACTCACCTGATGGACTCTCAGTGCAGTGAACTAATGGGCGAGTCCATGGTCCTCTGACCGTGAAGAAATTGCCTCAAAACTCTTTGGCAATTAAACATGTCAGCTGTTCGTTACACACTGGTCGGAACGTGTCATTTTGGTTTTAATCATGTGCCCGGGGTCTGTATAAATAAGCAATGACAACAGTCCCTTGGACATATTTACTTTTTTTAGTTATCAGGCCTAGTGAATGAAGCTCATCTCTCTAATAATGGGGATCTGATACAACCAGCCGTTAGGACATATACAGAAACATATATGGGTTTCTGGAGTAGCGTGCTACACGCCAAAAAAAGCACTTCAACACCCCATCAGGGGTTACAAGCGCTATATAAATACAAACCCTTTTTCCCTCTTCTATTCTTCCGCTAGCCTTCTGAATCCAAATAATTGACTAACCTACCCACCACTTAAATTACTTTCATATTTCACTATACTAATTCAACACTAATCCTTTATGGGTTCTGGAGTAGTGTGCTACTCGCCGAAAAAGTGCTTTGACGCCTTGTCAGGGGTAGTAAGCGCTATCTATATGCAATTACAATTACAATGCAATTACAATCACAATATATTAAGTTCCTAGGTGCATGCCGCATGGCGTGGCCAGACCATCCTTGCATGCATTGGAGCGCGCCAACCATGAGAAGCCTTGCCAGGTGGAACCACTAGCCAGCAGGACAACGGTGCTTATGGGAGGTGTCTCCACATTTTTTAGTAGCACAAACTGCTGTATTCCCTTAGAAGATTGACCCTCCATCTTTGAATCAAATGTGTATTCATGGCCAGCCCTAAATTGAATTGACCAGGACATTACCTTGGGCAGAAAGAAAATGTGGTGTTTGTAGTGGGGGAAGGGGTCCTTGCGGTGTAACAGCAGGAGGTGTGAGGAAGATGGGAGCAGAGCAGGGGGTTGATGGGGTGCCAACAGTTACTTTGAGGTACATTAAGGGCCGATTACAAAGTCTTTAACGGGACCCTATTGAGGGCACGTGGGATGGACGAGCTGCTGTTTGTATGACATTAAGTCTGGCAGCTCCCTGCAGCGCCCCTGGGAATGATGGCGCCGTGGGCCTGGGCCCAGCTCGCTCATGCCCAAGGCCAGCCCTGTGTGTATTGGTCAGCAGTCTACCCTACATAAAGTAATGGAAGGGTTGACCTGGTATCAAATTGCACGGGTGTAAAAATTAGGGTTATATAAATCTTGGAACCAACATCTTGTAAAAATATGAAACTCTATTCAAAAAGTAGAATAAACAAGTCTGTTCTAAAAGTGCTACCATTCAGTTAACATGTGTACCCTTTGTGTCCTTCACTCTGATTATACATAGAGCAACACTATAGTCTGTTCTCTCAAACACAAGAGGTTGGTGTACCTTCTGAAGTCGCGCATTTGAAGGTGCACCCTTATGGATTCATGAAGAAAAAGGAGGCTCGTGAAAACAAATGCTAGGCTACAGTCACACAATATGGTCAAGCTGGGTTTGATCCCAGGTTTCCTGGTTTATGTGTGCAATGTTGCCACTAGATGGATACTTGTTCTTTTTCCTGGTGAAAGACCACGGAAGCCCATGCATGCTCGGTTGCTTTGGGGTCGAGGTTCCTAGAGGACCTCGGGCCGAGCCACAGCCAGGTTAGAACTTTAAATGTATTGAGCACCTTTGCTACCTTGGGGCCTTTTCCGCAACCACCAAGAACCCCAGTATTGTGAGACAAACTTGACAAAAATGTTAGTGGTGTGGCCAAAAAGACCAGTGAAACCTGGGGTGTTGCCTTGTACAGATCTGAACCCATATTAGGGATAAAAGTAGACCACAACCTTGGGGGTGTGATCAGATGATGGGTGTGGTACAAAGAGCAGACAGTCTTGGGAGGTGTTGGCCAAAGGCACCTCTGATGGATATTCTGAAATTAAGGTTATGCTCTGTTAATTGGAAGCGGTGCATGCTTGCATGTTGCAGTGGATGGTCCTCTGCACGTCACAGGATTATTACCGGAAATGTTGATGCACGTGAATGATATATCAGAGTGTGTAATGAAAGAATGGGCAGTGTAATGGCAGCAGTGTATGTTCAACGGTGGTCACCAGACCTCAAGTTTCATTAGAGCCACGGATCCTGGATACCATTTTGTTGAAGTGTAGCTGAGATTTACAGTCAATACAGACAGATGTTTACAGAGCATACAATCACTTCACCAAGTGTACACGGGTCTATTTAGACGGCCAGCAAAGTGTTGTTGGACAGTGTGACCAGTAAAAGTCAATGTGACCTGTTAAGGTGTGTCGGAGGTGTTCAGGAATTACTAGATTCTTTAAGGACTTTAATAAAAGAGGGACGGTTTACATACTTTTATCTTCAGAGAAGTAAAAGTCCAGTGCTAGGGGGCAAGCGTGGAGAAAGGTCGAAAGCGGGATGAGGCACTTGGAGTTAAGGGTACCCGTGGGGTAGGCGAAGGGTAGTAGATCTCACAGATCTAGTGGGATGTGGCCATACCATGAATAGCTTTAGAGCCTCCCGGCTGTTAGCAGAGAGCCAGTGTGCTTTGAGGTGGGAATAGGAGGGTTGATTTGTGGCTTAGAAGAGGGAAGGCCACTCCGATTGTCCAGTTGATCACTTTGTCAGTAGGAGAGAAGGTGAATTTAACCAGACCTATGAGTAAGGTGTTACTCTATTCCAGTTTGCTCAACATGAGTGTGTTGAGCCTTTTTGCGGTGTGGATTGTGTGACCTGTTAGTGGTGGGAGCTGAGCGATAAATAGTGTGAACCTCACAGAAGCCTATTTTCCAGAAGGTATTCTTTATGGCCAGGAGATCACAAGTTTTATGGGCATGACCGGTTTGGTGCATGATTGATAAATCTGCAGTGGAGCTTGGACGCCTGTGGAATGGTGGTCGGTTATTGATCTCTCCAGCAACACATGATCATTTGTTCTTATTAACTAGAGATTCTCTTTTCCTTGATTTTGGAATATTTAGGTGTGGATTCTTTCCTACCCCGTCTCTCAGTCTACCTCCCCAAATAGTCGTACGTGTGGATTGGCGCGATCTCACAGCAACAGAACTACAGAGGGTATTCAATCTCCTGAGATTATTAATGATGATACCTCTTGCCAGTACCAAGGCAATGGTCTTAGAAGGAGCAGCGGGCAGTTTTACTGGCATATTGACAAATGTAAGTGCTTTTAATATGAGGAGTGGAACTTGCAGGAAAAATGGATGGACCTGCCTGAGTATTCTGCAACACACTTTGCAGTTTCTCTTTTCAGGGCCAATGCCACAGGGTGGCAAGGCAGGTGCTTATTGTAGCTCATGAAGGAAAGGAAGCATGCCAAAGTCACTTCAGTTGATTGGCTTTGCCGGCAGGTCCCAGAGGTCCGCAGTCAGCTGCCTGCCCTAATCCTTTTAAACATTTCCCAATCTCGCTCTTGCACTGCTGGAGAGCAGAATCTGCCCTTTTCGGGGTAATAGACTATACCAGGATAGAATTAATCAACTATAGAGTCAAGAACTTGATTCATTTGGATTTATAGGTGAACCTTGACATGGTCAGCAGTTTAATCTTGCTGTCTGGTCTGGCTGAGACTGTGGTTAAGGAAATCGCCTGGTTCTGGTGCAAGTTTCTTCTGACTGGCTGTTCGTAGTCCATGTGTTAGCATCTTCTTCATTGTAGTTTCAGCCTCTGACCTGTAGTGTCTCACAAGGATCTGTGATCTTTTTCAATATCTACATCCAGATTCATCTTGGCATCATTTGGAGACAAATTTTAGATGTATATGACATGCTTGTTGTCCTTGTGCTGCAAGGCCCAGATCAGCTGCCAAGTTTCTGAACTTTCTTTTGGAAATCAGTTGTTGGAAGGCACCTAAGAATCTCAAACTAATTGTGCTTGTGTCAGAGGTTTCCAAGTCCAGCCAAGCTGGCTCCTTCTGGTTTGAGCTCTAAGGCCCAGTCTTATTTGGTACCTGTCTGGTACACGCTGGCGAGCTAAGGAACGTATGCGTGAATGTAGACTAAGAACTCTTGTTTATCTGTAGCGATTCAAATCTTCTGGTTCCATCTTCACCCTCTCGGCTGCTTGTCCAAGTTCTGGGTTCTCCTCCAATGCACCTTAGTTGTACTGGCCATGAACAGTTCTAGCTGGACTGTGCCTTTGCAAAGACACTATAAAAAGTGCACTCTGCAGCCTCACAGATTCCATGGAGTCCCTCTGCAGGCACTATGGGTCTGTTTGTGGTTTATTGGGTGATCTGTGAACACAGTGCCCTCGCCTCAGAACCAGATTGGAGAGTAGAGCCTCATCTGTACTATGTCAGCTGATCACTCAGAGTTCCTTAGATTTAGAAAGTTCTTAAAAGGGCAGTTGTTGTGTTGTTTTAAAGCGAGGCTTTTCGGCACGCTGCCCCTCTATTTCAGGTGGATGGAACCTTGAAGACTTTTTCTGATGGATGCTTCTACTTGCCGATTCCTCCCCTTTTGAATATTCCCAGGTGCCCGACTGGATCAGGATTATTATGTCGGAGCTTGCCCATGCCGGTAGATGGCTGTGGTTCCATTATGGCACAACATACAGAGCAGGTATGATATAACCAAAGCCATTGAGTGCCATCTCAGCGCCTTGATGTCCAGTCCTTTTTCTGCACTCTTTTCGAAATGGATCTGGAGTTGCTTCCTATGGTTTTTTTCACATTTTTAGAATAATTTTTTATAAATTCTCTTCAGTTGTGCACTGCTTTAGGGATGTCATCCCTATGAACTCTGGATTGAAGCCCTGCTTCTCCTGTCAGGGTCAGATGTCCATATCAAACGTGCACAAAAGCCTGCCTTTACAGTTTAGGCACAACAGGTGTGTCCTAATGCACATCAAAGCCACTAAGGAGCGGCAGGCAAAACTATCCATGGCGAGGACAAGGTGAGCTCGAGGCTCCGCACTGATCACATTCAGAAGCGATGCCTCATTCTTCTCCCTCCATCAAGCATTGCTCCAGTTTGAGACATAGGCTGCCTCGGTGTAGTCTACATCCAGCGGAGACCAGCCTGCACTGATACCGTTCTAGACCCCAATTCTGTTCCATCTCTGGCCCGTTGGAAGTACTAGTCCTAATGCCATTCCAAGCATCTATGTCGGTGAACGTATCCAAAGTTCAGGCTCCATCTTGACAGCCAGCACTGGTTACGACACGGACTGCTCCTCAGAGCTGATCCCTGCAGTCTAACGCTCTACTAATCTGGTCTAGGAGGGTGTCTCCGCAGATATAATATCCAACCTGGCCGTGCGCCGCAGAAGTAGCTCTAGCAGACAGTGGAGGATCTCTTTGGATCAGATTATGATCCGTTATAATTTCCACAAATAGTTCCTCGTGATGAAGATGGCAGCCGTGAGGTAGCCTACTTGCTCCCTCCTGCTGGTTCTGACACCGCTGACTATCTGGCATCACAAATGCCATGGTCTGGACCCATCATCAGACATGAACATGGAGTGTCCTTGGGGGCCGGCAGCCCCCAGAGATTGCTTTCTTGAATGCAGTCTTGAGAAAGGTGGTGGAAGTGTTGGAACTGCCTCTTCCAACCGCAGAGGCCAAATCAAGAATTCCTACTAAAATATTTCAACAGTGACTGAACCACTCCTTACCTTTAGCAGTGCTTTATCAGTGCTCTCCTGAAGCCCATACAAGGGACTTGGGACAAACCTGTCTTGGCCATGGTGGTCAACAGAATGATTGCACAACGTTAGAGGCTATCTCCCGGAGACCCAGACTTTCTCACCACTCATTCTTTGCTCACGAGTCTACTGTGCGGGCATCTTTACACACCAAAGATAGGGAATCAAAAATACTTACAGAAATGGCTGCGAGTCTGGCCCTCGGATCTATGAATAACACTTGCCTCCTTGTTAGATATGCACCTGTGCTGTGGGAGAAGGCAGATTCAGCCCTGGATCATTTTAAGAGAAGTATAGCATCTGCCCAGTCTTTTCAGTGAATTTCACAGGCAGTATCGGGCGCTTCCAAGGCACTCCAAGCTTTTTGCCAGTGCCAGGCTGTCGAACCCATGCAGCAGTCTAACCAATTCCTTAGCAAATGCAGTGGCAAGCCTAAGGGTAGAAAGGCCCACCACCCCCCTCTGCTACTTCTCCCTGCACCACCAGAAAACTGGTTAGCTGCCCCTTGATGAAACACTTGCAGCCAGTTGGGGTACTGACTTTTACCTCCTACCCAGAAGGGAATTACAGCTCATCAGTGGTTCTTGAAGATGATACAAAAGAGCTAATCCCTTGCCTTTCAACAGGCTCCTCCCATGATCCATGCCCGCTCAGACCATTCAGTCCAAGAATCACCTTTGAAACCTGCAGCAGAAGGTGTCATCTCTGTTGAAGAAAGGAGCAGTGCAGTTGGTCCCAGATTAGGAAATATAGTAGGAGTGCTATTCCCAGTACTCTCTGATTTCCAAGAAGGATGGGGGTCTGCATCTAATTCTAGAGCTCAGGCTTTTGAACTACCGCAAGGAAAAGTTCAGATGTTGCCCCTGAATAAAGTTCTTTTTGTGTGGAAGCGGAGGGCTGGTTGGTCGATTTGCAAGATAAGAATTTTCATATACCATTCATACAGTTGCACAGGGGGTATGTGCCATTCGTGGTAGGCTCCACCCACTGCCAGTTCATGGTCCTCATTTGGGATAACATTGGCAACTGTAATCTACACAACGGTGATTGTGTCGGTTGCTGCACATCTGCTCAGGCCAGGGATTGCTGTGTTCCTGCACCTCGACAATTTGCTGCCCAAGGCAAGCACACCACAGCTGGGATTAGAACTCCTGAAAGCCACAACATACCAGATGTTAGAGTTAGACTTTTACATCAACCTACACAAGTGGCATCTAGAGCCCTCTCTGCACCCTCCTGTTCATAGGGACAATAATGGACACAAAATCTTCAAAAGCTTTCCCTCCTCCCCAGAAAATCGGAGGCACTTGGGATGTGATCTCCATGTTTCAGGAAGGAGTTCAAGTTCCTGTCCTGATAGTTCTTCACTTGCTAGATCTGCTGGCTTTTTGTGTTCTACAGGTCCCCCACGCATGCTGGCATATGATGCCTCTCCAGTGGTACCTCTGACCGCAATGGTTCTAGGATGAGGGCGATTAGTAAGATACCATCAGAATCTCAGTGGACACTGCACCTGACTTGCTCATTTTTTTGATAGAGGAGAACCTGGCAAAGGGAATGTCTTTTTGCTGTCCATGAGCAGCGGCCTCAGTAGCAATGGATAAGTCTACCTTGAAGAGGGGTGTGTACCTGGAGGAACTTGAGATCATGGTCCTCTTGTCTCCAGAGTAGCAGCTTCTGCATATCAACTTGTTCACGCTTCGGGGAATTTGTCTACCCCTAAAAGTCTTTCTGCCCTCCCTTCAGGGGCAATCTGACCAAGTCTTGAAGGACTGCATGACTGAGGTGAGCTATGTCAACAAGCAGGAAGGTGCGGGGTTCCTCCTTCTCGTCCAAGAATCTCTTAGACTGTGAGTCTGGGCGCAGGCACATGGCATCAGGTTGGTCACCAACCATATGACAGGCTCTCTGAAAACTAGAGCTGATAGCCTGAGTCTGCCTCATCTTACCGACTACGAGTGGAATCTCCAACCTGGAGATAGGTCATGACATTTTCGCCCTTTGGGACACTCTTCAATTGGGCTTCTTTGCTACTCATGTGAGTGCGCAGTTCCCACAGTTTGGTGGCATTCAGTTTCTGTTGTGGGAATCCTGGGGATGCATTTCAGTTGATTTAGAATTTTCCATTTCACTGCTCATTTCCCCAAATACCCTTAATTTCTCCAGTAAGGAGGAAGCTGCACCAGGACCAGACCCAAGCTACTCTGATCGCCCTAGACGGTGTCTCCTGTTTTATCTTCTCTCTACATGCTCCTCTCCCAACAAGAGGAGCATGTATGAATCCCAAACTCCAGAGTCTCCACCTCTGTGCCTGGAGATTGAGAGAGGATACTTGAGCTCTTTCCAGGTGCGCTGGAGTTGGTAGACGTCATCATGTTTCCAACATTGTCAATGGCCAATGATATTCCCATGGTGGAGATTTGCTGCATGGCGACATGGGCATCCCATTATGCTTTGGAAGGTGCTATTGCTTGGACTTGGAAGTGATAAGGGATGGCCATCTAGTGTGTTCTGTAGACGTTCTTAGACTGACCACTCCTTTAGACCAGCCACCTGGGGAGAGAAACTGCTGTGGTACTTACTCAAGGTGAGGAATCATCAAAAGAAAAAGTTGCATTCATACTGTGATGATTTTTATGGTGGATAATCTACCTTAAGATTCCTCACTGATCCCTGCTGACTTCACGTTCTGAAGGATGGTCATAAGCTCTTGAAATTAATACTGTTCTTACTGTACTTTTACGATCAATTTGATGCTGCCCTACTCTGCCTCAGGAAAAATAGATGAGGAAATGACATCCGGGCTCCAGGATGGTGCTATATCACTCCAATAAAATCACACCTGCACTGCATCTGGCTCTGGGATGGGGCCAATGCCACCTACTGGCTGTTGCAAAGTTTCCAGCTTCAGTCTGCCGCTTGAAGATATTCAAAAGGTGAGCGGTGAACTGATATGCAGAGTATCTACTTGAAAGGTTTTCAGGTGCTTTTGCCTGACTGCATTGGTTCCTACTAGCATGCTTATCTGGGTGTTGGTGGGCTCTACAAGTGGCATATAGCATAGCATACTGTACCATACTTAGCCACTAATTAGCTCATGTGCATAATGGATATATGGGATGATTCCTACCTCACCAACCTTGATTAACAGTGAGTCTAAACAAACAATGTACCCGAATATACTAGTAAAACAACAGGGAGTAGTTTTAACAAAAACGAGTTCCCATCAGTCCTCCATCGAGACCGCCCTTCATCATCTGGGATATCTTGTGCAAATATATGTATATCACATACATGAGTCAAACGCCTGTGCTGGCAGATGGTACACCATGCACAGAAGCAACCACAGTATTGATGCCGATGTGAAACTAATGACGTGTCTAGTGGAGAACTGAATAGCAGTGCTTAGAAAAAAGTGTATTGTGAAAAGAAAGAGAAGAAGGCTCTAAAATTAGGTCGTGATCAGGAAAAACTCTATTTAATATACCATCACACTTCTAAATTAATAAAAACAGTGCAAGTTAGTGGTATAACAAATGGCCACTAAAACAAGATGTAAGGTCGACATGTTTCTGCAGACAGACGGAGTCTAGAGATCTCCTGCTGCTTCCTCAGGACCATTAGTGCTAGTGCTACTGCTGAATTAGAAAACAAACATAAACCATATCACCTGAAAAGTGTATGTATGATCATCTTCTCATCCCACTTGATGGGAAGGAACAACTCCACCTCACCTGGCACGAGCTCAGGTAGTGGATGCACCGCACTCTCCGTCGGTGCACCGGTCGTCCCTCTAAGCTCTCTCGTAGGGAGGCATATAGCATAGCATACTGTACCATACTTAGCCACTAATTAGCTCATGTGCATAATGGATATATGGGATGATTCCTACCTCACACATCCCTTCTGATTGGGGATGTGTTTAGCTCTCCATATGAAGTGGTGATGAATCACATATTGAATACGTTTTTCTTATTGCCACTGAGAAATTTGCTAAATTCTAGGTTCTTTTCAGGCGATTTTCTGACTTCTGCATGATGCCCAAAACACCTATTCTTGTCGATGCCTTTGAGATACTGGATAATTAAATTCAACCTTTGAGACAATATTAAGTTAATTGAGTCCTGTACTTGTTTCAACTAAACAGCTGATTTTATTGCAGGCAATATTTTTGGTTGCCACACACATGCATATTGGTTGGCGATACAAATAATATCGGAGTACGTCTCAATCTGTTTTAGGTGATGACCCACTGGTTGCCCCATTTAACTACCATATCACATTTACTGTGTTTTTTTGTCTCTTCCATTTTTAGAGTTACTCTAAACAAGTACATGAGTATGTGAAAGCGGCAGTGTCTGGTTGGCTGAAGGGATGCTTCCAGCAAGGCAGAACTACCGCTCCCATCAAGGGCAGTTTATTACACTCACAGTATAACCCATGCTCACTCTTAGGTAGCTTGGCACTTAGCAGTCAGGCTCACTACAGAGGCAATGTGTAAAGCAATGGCACTGCAGCCTCTCACAATAAATACGCTGAGCATCACAAAAGCCGAATGGAATAGATTTGAGATAGAGGTTGTGTCACTTAGCCTTGTTCGGCCAGATCATGGCCCCACTAAAGATTAAGGTATGCATTCCATGGCCCATGGTTGACAGGCCTACAGTTTAGTGGAGACATCTGTGGTTCAAAGGGAAAACCTCCTAAACCACCCTACTTCAAAGACATGCAACAGTATAACTACGGGTGCCATCCTTTAGCAAGGGGTGAGAAACGCTTGTGGAGATGTGGAACTGGAGAACTTGGACTATGTGGTGCACATTGTCAGAGGACTCTGTTGTGGACATGGAGGATAACTGCCTGAATAGAAACTGACCTGGGCCGTGGACCTGCTGAAGTGTGGCGCCCTGAAGTGTGTACTCCAAGGGCCCGTTGGTGGGCCTCCTGTGCTCTCGGAGATCTCTGGGACATGAAAGATCTCCCCTGATTGACCTACACCATCTACCTGTGACATTTGTAGGGAAGGTACCTCGCTAGTGCCCACCTCGGCTACCAAATCCAAATTAGTAGCGTGGTGTGAGCATTGACCGAAGACTCGGAGGTGGTTGTGTACCCAGAGTAGTGCCTCATTCTACCTCACGTGACTCTGCTGAACTTCTGCCTGTTTGAGTGTGACTGTACTGGTCTGGTGCAACCTGTATTATCATGCACTATAGTTGTTCCTCATGCCTAGAGAGGTATGAAATTGCAACTCTTCGTTGTGAGTGTGCCTTTAATTGCCTTGTGCAACCCAACTGGACGTGCACCTGTCATTTTGCCTCCTTTCTAGAGAGGTTGCGGAATTTGCAACTCATGTTTGAAATCTGAAGAGCATGGTGCGACTCATCCCTACGCACACCAATCGCTGTGCCCAGATCGCTTGGGCATGACCCAGATCATTGTGTACCAATTGTGGCACCTCATCCTATTGAGAGGCTCCCCTATGTTACTCCCTATTCATCGGTAGTTCCCTTGTTGACCCTCATCGAGGTGGACCAACTGCCCTCTCCACACCTGGCCCATCCCGATGACATCTTGTCGCCAGGTAGTAGCAAGATATTGACTGAGTTGAAGAAACGCTTCAGAGACAGTTCGAAAGCGGGTCAAGAGGCTGCGTGACTCCTTTGTGATTTGAGACCTGTGGGTGAACTTCCTGAGTGGCTGCTAACCTCTACTTCGTACAGGTCTATCCTTTAATTAAAACTGCTACTTATTCCCACCTGCTTTCTGAGGACCCAGACTATATGAGACTAAGTGTGACTTTGGTCTCGTGCGGCTCAGTGTCCAGGAGGCCAGGCTGGTTATCTTCTATCTGGGGGTATAGGACAATTAGGGTGAACTAGAGGGTGTAGGGAGGCTTGGTCCACTAAGTGTGCAGAAAGTGAACTATTAACCTGCTGGGTACTATTGGCACCGCATTAGGGTGCTGAGTTTGTATGGGTGTGGAAGAGCGTGCCGTACGGACTGGCTGATACCTGCTGCACTCCGTAGTGGTGCGGAGTGAGTGAGTGAGTGAGTGTGAGTGGAAGTGATCGTTTGCAGACCGACTGTGATTCACAACACTGGCCGGCAGTGCCGCCTTATACGTTGATTGGTTCAAAAAACACAATACAGTTTGACATTGGGTTTTTCCTGTATGGTCTCGGCCTACGCTGCTGCTAAAAAGTGTTATATTCTTGCGTATGTACATAATTTTGACATTGTGCACTGCATCAGTTTGCTCTCTCTCTCAATTGGTGGTGTTAGATTAGGAGTTGTCCACATTGTGCTACTAGTGATATCATAACAATATGAGTGGGTCTAGTACTGCTAGTAATATTTCCGAATGTGTTTTATGCGCAAAAGTATATGATGGTAATGTAATAGTGATTGATTATGTGTGTTGAATATACATGTTTTTACATGCATCCTGTGTGAGGTCTGACATTCGCAGGGGATGCCCATGGCTTATGGCTGTCGATTGGGGTATGCACAGATGTGCTCCCTCTGTACCCCTGGTGTCCACCGGAGCCAGACACCACTGTCTGGAGACTCTTGGAGTATAGAAATGTCAATATTCTATAAGGATTCACTTTTGAGGGTGGGATGCACACCTGTAAACAATGTTTTTCCTTTCATTTTGGTCTCTTTTTGTCCAAGAATGCGTGCAGATAGGTTTCATGACATGCCCAAATGCCACTGAGATGAATAGTATCATTGATGTCCAGTGTTACAATGATAATATTCTATAAGGGGCATATCTAAGTGAGTTATGCCAACCCCCCTTTAACAATAGAAACGGTTTGGCACTGCGAATCCATTGGTATGAAACATCATGAGGTAGCTCCACTGTAGTCCACCATTGCAGTGGGATGTATTGTCAACCACTTCCCTATATTAATTTATGGGCAAAGCAGTCATAGGTATTCCTTATTACCTGGCCGCACATGCGCTATTGCCAGCACCAGTGTTGCAAGTGCGCCTGCCCTAGTCTGCACAGCAGACCGTACACGGGTTTAACTAATAGATGTGTATGTGGGCACGCACTAGCCTGCGTTGGCAGGTGGCACATCCAATCACAGGCACCGTAGGTGCAGGTGCACACTCACAGCGCCCTACAATGGCAAGCTGCTCATGAGTTTACTCAGGATCGATGCCAGTGCACACCCACCGATCTGCAGTGACAAAGCAGCCCATGTTTCAGAACAGTGAATCAGCGCCACTTCCCAACACAGATAGGCAGGGCTCGCACACTGCAGTTGCGGTGGGAAAGTGCCCCAAGACCAGAGGCCACATAAGAGAATCGGCAAAACTCAGGTGGAAAAACAGAAACGTTTAGGGAACCACTACCTGACGAGTATCAGGTCCAATAATCATAAGTAACTTCCCTTGTCACCATGGCCAGCCTGTTAGTTTTTTTCTATTGGCATAAAAAGTTTATGACCCTCATGTTTTTTAATTACAGATGATGGCGTATGCTCCTTACATTTTAAGCCCTGCCGATGAACCTTCATATTACTATGGGAAAAAACGTCATCTCCGCTTGCGTCAATTTGACTTTTTTTATTAATTAATTTTGTTGCCTTGGTATTAACGACTCAAACAGTGCAAACAGCAGCAAAATATAATATGTTCCATTGCCTCGCTGTAACATACAGACTGTCATGTTTCTTTTAATTTTCACTCAAATAGTGGGAACTGGAGCACTGAGCTTAGTCAATATGTATTAAATAGGATGTCTGCAAAGAAACCTTTTGTAGCTGATGTCGCTGTTATCTTTATTTAATAGGTCATTTATTGATGAGAGTTCCTAATGGTTCATTCTTAACTGATTATCCCACAAGGAACCACTGTTTCGTACTTGTTGATTGCCCCCGGTTCCAGGTGGTTTACGGGCAGCCAGTTGCTTATCACTAAGCATAGATAACAGCATCAAGATTCACCAATATGCCGTTGATGCACTACTCTGCTTGAAGGTCTCCTCTTCCTCAGACATCCAATGCCACAAACGCTGTTTGCACATCATCCAGACCTGGATGTTCAGCCCCTACCTGAAGTGCACCCCAACCAAAACTGAATTTCTGTTAGTTGCCAAGAACAACAAACAATGTACAATACAAGCCATCCTCAATTATATAAACTTTGACAGCTGCCAACCAGGGGCGGATTGCCAAGGCGGGCATTCGGGAATGGGCCGAAGGGCCGGTGCCTCAGTGCCCTCTGTGGGCCGGGTTTTTTTCTCCCCTGTCCCAGTCCCCAGAGAGTGGACTAGGAAAGGGGAGAAAAAAAACCGGCCCACAGAGTGCACAGAGACAGACAGAGAAAATGAAAGCAGCCTCGCTGTGCGGCCAGACAGCAATTTTCAGTGTGGCCTTCGCCTCTCCTTCACCCCTACCCTGCCAAGCAATCAAGCTGAGGCTGGGCTGGGCAGATTGTTTGCAGTAATCGGCCTCCCTGGGGGCCAGGTGTTTCTCAGGCCTTTGAGCCATTTGCACCTCGGCCCCCCTGGGGCCCATGCAGCCCAGAAACGGTGTTAGTCTTAGCACCTCGCCCACAGCCCTTCACATTCAGGGCATAGTGGGCGAGGAACATTGGATCTTGCTGTGGGGGCCTGGTGAAGTTTGGTATTTTTTTGTTTTATTTATTTCTTTATGCGCTTTTTATATAGCGCGGACTTTACCCGAAGGTGTCAGAGCGCTTCACACTAGGAACAGCAATAATACATGAGGAGAAAATTATAAGTGGACAAATTACAAAAGCAAACGTTAAGTTACATGAATCACAAGTGACAATAGTGAGCAACCAAAATACAAGAGGAGCAAACGATACATTACAGGAGGAAAAAGAGATATGTGTGCAGGTTACAAAAGCGTACAAAATACAAGTAGAGGTATAATACTGCAATTAATGGCAGACACTCCAGCACAAGAACAAACGTTACGTAGGCAATGGTGGCACTTGTGCAAGTATCTAAAGCAAACAAAAGTGAGAGGTAGCAAACAGTGTGTTACAAGAGAAAAGTGACTTGTGCAAGTTACAAAAGGGTACCATACAAGGGTAATACTACAGTAAATGGTAAATACTCAAACTGCCAGAACACACTGGGAAGGCACTTCCCATGCACCAGCTTCACCTCAGCCTCCCCCTGGCTACCTGGCTACCTTGGATGACCCAGCAGCTGTGTTTTGTGCTCCCCTGCCAGGACATTTTCCCAAGGCCTGAAGGGTTGATTAATTTACTAAATACAGGGGCCTTACCTCTGTTCATGTGCTCCTGAGCTGAAGGTCTGGGGAGGGCTGAGTTGGTTACTAATAGCAGGGGCTTTGCTGCTTTTCAGGTGCTCCTGTGCTGGAGAGATGGAATAATTTTGTGACAAAAAGGGGCCTTGCTATTTTTTTTAGTTGCTCAGCATGTAGGCCATTGACACCTTGGCCCTGTGTCCTGTGTAAGAACAGTATCCTCCCACTTTCATTCCTTGTCTGTGCAAATGGTGTTTCATGAAAGGGCACGCCCCTTGAATGTGGGCCACGCCCCTTAAATATGGGCCACGCCTCTTGAATGTGGGCCACTTTTTTCGTCATTGAATGTGGGCCACTTTTTTCGTCAGTTCCCCGGGCCGAATTGTGATCCCAATCCGACCCTGCTTCCAACCACACCTTAATTGGAGGGGCAGAGAATTCCTCAGTTTTGGCGCTAAGTAACTGAATGAGGAGCCCCTGACTGGACTCGCTCCTGACCGGTTGCTCCCTCCTCGCTCCTCTCCCAGTACTGCTGCTGTCTGCCTGGGGATCTTCGCACTGCTTACTGACATCACGGTATCGCCTGCATTTAGTAAAATAGTGGTATCGCCTGCATTTAGCCAATTTGCGCTGTGTTTTCTGTGTTTTCTGAAACTGCTCACTGTAACGCTGTCCCCGCATGGTAACTGACCGGCTCATGGCGCATGTGATTGTAGCGCCGCCCGCCCTGCATTGCATTTAGCTGTGTTTGCCCACTTCTGCAGATCTGCCAGCAACGTGTAATATTGTGTTAATCTACTTTTCGCTGTCCCAGGCGACCTACTGCCCCTGCCTCGCCTCCCCTCTGAACTCCATTTTGTTTGCTGTTGTTGTTTTCCCTGCCCCTCCTCCCCGCTACCGCCTCCCAGCTGCTGACCCTCCCACGCTCCGCCCCCTCCACCATCCATTTATGGCCAATGCCCCCACGCGCAGCGACCACGCGCTACAGACACGCCGAAGGTGCGCCAAAGGTAAGCCCGTCTACGCCCGTCCGCGCCTGGACCGCGCCCAGCGCCATACCCCCTGGCCCCCATCCCTCCCAGCCCCCCCGCATTACCTACGATGCCGCCACCCTCCTAGCCCTTAACCCCGGTCGCGCACCCAACTGCGTCCAAGCCGCCCCTGGACACACCCATGGACCTTTCTCTTGCTACTCCTGCAAATTCATCGGCACCGACAACATCTCCGCTACGACCACAACACAGATTCCCGACCCCAACCACCTACAGTGCATCCTTCTCAACACTCGATCGGTCCACAGACACGCCATTGACCTATGGAATCTACTAGACACCATCTCTCCAGACGTCGCCTTCCTAACGGAAACATGGATGAATGCTTCATCCGCACCAGACATCACCATTGCCATCCCTGAAGACTATAAGATCACACGCAAGGACCGCACCGACCACACAGGAGGAGGAATCGCTATCGTCCATAAGAAATCAATCCGCATCTCAACCAGCTCTGACGCCAACCTCGCTAACTCCGAACACCTTCACTTCCAGATCCACATCGACCCCAAGACCACACTCAGAGGCACCCTCCTCTACAGACCACCAGGACCCCGCGCAAAATTCAGTGAAAACATCACGGACTTCATCACCCCACACGCGCTCCCCTCCAAAGACTACATCCTTCTGGGAGACCTCAACTTTCACCTTGAAAAGATCAACGACAGCAACTCCGCCACCCTCTTAGACAACCTCGCCAACCTCGGACTTAAACAACTAGTCACTTCCCCCACCCACATCGCAGGTCACACACTCGACCCCATCTTCACCTCCAGCAATCATGTTTCCTTCAGCCACACTACGGATCTCCTCTGGACTGACCACAGCTGCGTTCACTTCACCTACAACAAACCAAAACCCACCAACCACCTCCAACCAACTCTGCAAAGAAACTGGAACAAAATCACCACGGACCAGATCTCCGCGTCGCTCCTTCTAAACACCCCAGCCCACTCTTCTAACGCAAACGAAGCCGCCGCCAACCTCACCCTATGGTTATCCAACACCGCCGACACCTTAGCACCACTGAAAAAACGTCAATGCAAACCTGGCAGCAAAAAGGCCTCATGGTTCAACGATGATCTTAAGAAGTCCAAGAAACTCTGCCGCTCCCTTGAAAAGGCCTGGAAAAAAGACCCAACCACTAGCTCCAAGGACGCCTTCAAAAACGCCACCCGCCCTCACCACCAACTAATCCGAAAGGCCAAGAAAACAGCATTCAAGGATCGACTTGACAACAACGCCCACAACAGCAAGGAACTTTTCAACATCGTCAAGGAATTTTCCAATCCCTCGGCCAACTCCAACGACATCACCCCCTCTCAAGCCCTCTGCGACTCCCTAGCCTCATTCTTCCACAACAAGATTGCAGACATCCACAACAGCTTCGACAACCAACCCGGAAACCAACCCACCCTACCATCTGCTGAACATTCTCCCCCGTGAACACCCTTAACGACTGGAACCCAATCTCCACTGAGGACACAATCCGCCTGATGAATTCCATCCACTCAGGATCCCCCACAGACCCATGTCCTCACCACATCTTCAACAAAGCAGACTCCGTCATAGCACCGCACCTCCGAGACGTCATCAACTGCTCCTTCAACTCTGCAACCTTCCCTGAGAGCTGGAAACACGCTGAACTCACCGCCCTTCTGAAAAAACCCACAGCTGACCCCACCGAACTCAAAAACTACCGCCCTATCTCGCTCCTTCCATTCCCGGCCAAAGTCATCGAGAAAGCTGTCAACAACCAGCTCACCGCCTTCCTCGAAGCCAACAAATCCCTCGACTCCTCACAATCTGGCTTCTGAGCAAAACACAGCACTGAGACCGCCCTCATCGCAGCAACAGACGACATTCGAACTCTACTGGACAATGGAGACACAGTCGCCCTCATCCTCCTCGACCTCTCTGCAGCATTCGACACAGTCTGCCACAGCACCCTCTTACAACGCCTCAATAACATCGGAATCCAAGGAAAAGCACTTGAATGGATCACCTCGTTCCTCACCGGAAGAACCCAGAGAGTCCGCCTCCCACCATTCAAGTCCGAAGCCACTGAAGTCATCTGTGGCGTACCACAAGGATCCTCACTCAGCCCCACCCTCTTCAATGTATACATGAGCCCCCTCGCGGCCATCGCCCGCGAACACAACCTCAACATCATCTCTTACGCGGATGACACTCAACTAATCCTTTCTCTCACCAATGACCCCAGCACCGCCAAAACTAACCTACACGAAGGAATGAAAGAAGTTGCCGAATGGATGAAACAAAGCCGTCTGAAACTGAACTCAGACAAAACTGAAGTCCTCATCTTAGGTACATCCCCCTCTGCATGGGACGACTCCTGGTGGCCGGAAGCCCTCGGAAAAGCACCCATCCCGACAGACCACGCACGGAACCTAGGCGTCATCCTGGATTCTTCACTCTCAATGAACAGACAAGTCAGCGCCGTATCCTCCTTCCTGCTTCAACATTCTTCGCATGCTCAGAAAAACATTTTGCTGGATTCCCACCGAAACAAGGAAAACAGTCACCCATGCTCTGGTCACAAGCCGACTGGACTACGGAAACACCCTCTGCGCAGGCACTACCGCTAAACTCCAGAAAAAACTCCAACGAATCCAAAACGCCTCAGCCAGGATCATATTAGACATCCCACGCAATGAACACATCTCTGGTCACCTTAATGACCTCCACTGGCTACCCGTCAATAAGAGGATCACTTTCCGACTGCTAACCCACGCACACAAATCACTCTACGACATCGGACCAGAATGTCTCAACTCACGACTGTCCTTCTACACCCCCTCCCGCCAACTACGTTCTTCCAGCCAAGCCCTCGCCACTGTACCTCGCATCAACAAGACCACCATGGGAGGCAGATCCTTCTCATACCTGGCTGCTAAAACATGAAACTCACTCCCCGCTTACCTTCGCCTTACCCAGAACCACCTAGCATTCAGAAAGCAACTTAAAACGTGGATATTTGACAAGTAATACTCCTCCCCTTTCTAAGCGCCTTGAGACCCTCTGGGTATGTAGTGCGCTATATAAATTCTCTGACTTGACTTGACTTGACTCTGTTAGCTGTGGGAATGCTAGCCAGGCAGCCATCAGTTCCCCAGAAGATCTAAGATTCCTGGCAGGGAGGTAAGGTTTGATGAAGGAGTGTAGATCGCATGGATCCTCATTTGCAAAAGCCCTGTAGCCGATGCACAGGTCTTTGCAGAACTCTGCTTCAAAGGCGCAGCTCGAGCAGTGCAGCCCCATTGGAGCCCGTCTGGGACGATCCAACAGAAGAAGGACCACCGCCCTCCGCACGCGCTGCGGTCTTTAACTGCCTAGAGTTTGTGGGGTTGCTCTTCTCGTCCTCTCTGCTTTCCCCAGGAGCCGGTTGCCGTTGCATCTGCTCTGTGGTGGGCTTCTTTTGGGGGCTAGATTCTGTCTCCCCTTCTCCAGCGCTCTGTAAGGAATCTCCGTACGTTACTCAGAGCGTTACTTTTCCCATCACAGCACAGTTGGATTAGTAGCGAGGGTACCCGGGCAATGTCCAAGGGGCCGGCATCAGTATTCCATCTGGGGGCTGCTTTTTTGAGCAGCCTGGGGGCCCTGCGTTGTTCTAGGCCGCCAGCGGCCCATGGGCGCCTGAGTGGCTGTTCTGGAGGTAGATGTGGGTGATTGTGGGCGTCCATTACCTCCCTTTTATCAAGGGGCAGAGGTGCCACTCCCTTTCTCTTGCTGGGACAGCCACTGTTGTGTGCATACTGAGCGGGGACAGGGGCCTAAGAGGAAGTGGCCTCACTTGTTCTCAGGTGTGATTCACCAGTGTGAACTAATTCGTGCATTTTTTTAAACCTCTCCCGTCCAGCCCTTATTTTAAATAAAATTTCGCCGAAGCCTTTTGCGGAATGGCAATATGAAATGTGGGCCACTTTTTTAGAGTACCCGGTCCTATTTTTTTTTATCCCAATCCTACCCTGTCACAATACATCTGTCTGCCCTTCCCATGTTCTCTGCCTGACCGAGACATACTCTAACTCGGTTTGGGCCCCTTCTGAACTCGGGAAACAAGGTTTATTCGGTGTTGTTTATTTTTCCATCACAAGCATATGATGGAAACACTGTTTTATGGAAGACATTTCCTCGCCACATTTCTTCCAAATTATGAAATCCCAAAGCCATTCTCAGAGCACGTTTGAAAACTCGGATTTGGCTGGAACCTTTTAGTTACTTTCAGATGTGACCTCAGTTGGAGCCAGTTTTTAATGTCGCCCTTAAAAGAAAGCCTTCACATTCTGCTGCTCGACAAATGCTATCTTCAAAGGGTTTATTGTGCTAATTTAATAAAAGGAGAACAAGCATTTACCATCTCGGAAGGGTATTTCTTGTTATAAGACCAATAACAGGCAGATTTCCCGAAAGATCTATGTAGAAGCTCGGTGGTATTTCCGTGCCAGCTGTTTTTTATCATCCAGTCTCTTGGGAGCCCCTGAATCTGTGAATTGCAGGTTGTTCTGCAGCCTCGCAAAATGGCGAAGAAAAAAATAACAGTCGACGAACTAAAATGGCCGACTCCAGAGAGCGTATGTACTTTTTCTTTCGATGTCCCACATCTTTTAATGCAGTATCTTTGTTCCACAAGGGAAAAGACTAGAAGCACCTTCAAAAGTGGTGAACACCAATGGGATGCCAGAGTGCATGTCATCTTCGCGCCAAGTCCCTTTCCTGCTGTGCCTTCCCTCTGCAGTTGCTTCTGTTCTACTAGAAATCGTTAGCACCTGACAGATCTCTTTTTGGAAGACCCCAAATATTTTTCTTTGAGGTTCTGCACCGGTCAGTCCATTTTTGTGTTCCACTTCCTGCACTCGCTATGTCACATCCTTCTCACTTAAAGAAATGTTCATACGACAAGGAGTGTGCCCCGGCATTCAACTTGTGAAGGCTTTGCCTCTGCTGCACAACTCTGCTTCATCCTGTTCTTTCCTACAGCATCCCTCAGCAGGAAGGCTTACCTCACAGGGGGCAGAATATCCTGGAGGCTTACACCCTTCTGTAACCAGGTACCTCTCCAGTATGATCTAGTCTGTCCAAGATGGCCGCCTACAGGACTGTGCGCAACCCCTGGAGCACTGGTGCCCTGCACACCAGCTCATCCCAAGGGGCCACCAAGTCTGTGGAACACTACACGACCAGCCCAGAAGCGCTGCTTTGCAAGACGCCCTCGGAGGGGCAGCCGACATTAAGTGGTCATTTTCGCGATGGTCTCTTTTTAGAGTCAACGCCCACTTGAGATGAAGGTACAGCAGCTCTTGGCAAAGTGTGTCAATGGCTCCCTGGCCGGGTATGGGGCCAGTCACGCTGTCTGTCCACCTATGCAACGGATAGGTGCTCTCTAGAAGAAGAAGGTCCTGGATGAACCCATCTCTTGGGCGAGTTACAGTAATTCATTCCTCCTAATAGTTAGCACTCCATCACTTTCAGAATCCTCTGGGGTTCTCCTCCTTTCTCACATCCTGGCTAAGGCTGTTTAATCCCTCAGTGTTAAAGAGGGCTCACAAGCTCAATGATATCCTGAAGCCGAGAGAAGAACACTTCTGGTCCCCACTAAATCCCTTCGAGGGTTTGTAAGAAGGCTGTTTAAAAAAAAGCTGGTCAGGTGCACCCCTCCACCTATGCAGGTGGTGAATCCCTCAAACAGAAGATCGAAGCCATAAGAACAGGCATGTCTCTTTGCAGATAGGGAGTCAGAAATCAGGATGCATGAGGCCGCAGAGAGGTACCGGGGCCTTTCAGCGTCTCGTGCAGTCTGCAGACTGGCCATACTTCTGTGGTTTGTAATAAACTAGAAGGAAAGCTTCCAAGATACTCTCCCGAGATGCAGGAGTCTCCATCCTAACGATGTCATGTTATGTTAAGTGGGATTTGTAAAGCGTGCTGACACCATGGGTTTCCTGGCGCTGTAGGACAGAGGTGAGGCTGAGGACGGGAGAAGCGGGGGTTTAGCAAGGTGGGGGAAACAGGAAGGTTTTGAGCAGTTTCCTGAAATGAAGGAGGGAGCTGCTGGATTTGATGGCCAGGGGAAGGGGATTCCAGAATTTAGGGGCCAGGAGGGCGAATCGACGGCCACCGAATTTGTTGGTTTTGGATTTGGGGACAGCAAGCAGGTTGAGGTGAGCTGAGCGGAGGTTGCGAGTGGGGCGGTGTTGGTTGATGAGTGAGATCAGGAAAGCGGGGCTGGTGCAGTGGAGGGTTTTGAACGCGAGGCAGCCTAGCTTGAAGGCCGCCCTCTGTTCTATGGGCAGCCAGTGCAGCTTGTGCAGTAGGGGTTTAGCCGACTGCCATTTGGGGGTTTTGTAGATGAGATGGGCTGCTTGGTTCTGCACAACCTGGAGGCGGTGTAGTAGTGATTTTGGGAGTCCGTGATACAAGGAGTTGGAGAAGTCCAGGCGGGATAGCACCAGGGAGATGATAACCTGAATCAGAGCGGCTGGTGGGAGTAGATGACTGACTTTGCGGATTTTTTGAAGCTGGAACGTGCATGCTGAGATGACAGTGCCAACTTGGGGTCTGAGGGAGAGTTCGGCATCAATGGTCACACCGAGACTCTTTACCGATTTCGCAGGAGTCGGGGGAGGGCCTAGTTTGTTGGGCCAGAACTGCGGGCCCCAATGAGAGAGGCTGGATCCGGGAAGAAGGAGCTCAGTTTTTCCCGGATTTAGTTTTAGTTGATTGCAGTTCATTCACTCCTGGATGTGTATCATGGCGGAATGGAAATTGGCCACAGTGTTCGAAGAGTGGAGTGGAAAGATGATCTGCAGATCATCAGCGTAATTGTACACTGTGATGTCCCATTTTTGAAGTGAGTGGATCAGGGGCCGAAGGTAGAGGTTAAACAGTAGGGGTGACAGGGAGGAACCCTGAGGGACTCCACAGGTAGTGGAAGTTTTGGGCGCTGTGTAAGGGCCCAAGCGGACGGCTTGCGTTCTGCCGGTCAAAAAGGACTGAGTCCATTTGAGGGCAGGACCCTGGATGCCGGCCTGCTCGACACGGTGAAGAAGGAAGTTATGATCAACCGTGTCGAACGCGGCCGACAGATCCAGGAGTACGAGGGCCTGGGGGATTCCAGTGTCAGCGTTCCTCCTTAGCGTGTCAAGGACTGCCAGGATGACGGCCTCGGTTGAGTGGGCTGGCCTGAAACCGGCCTGGTTAGGTTCCAGGTGGCAGGAGGTCTCGAAGTTGGAGAGACACCGGGTGACGTGTGCCTCCATTAGTTTTGAGAAGTATGGCAGGAGAGAAATGGGTCGGTAGTTGGCGAGTTCCGCCGGGTCAGCGCCACGTTTCTTCAGGAGGGGCACTAGGATGGCCTCTTTGAAGGAGCTGGGGACAGTACCCGTGCTAAGGGAGCCATTCAGCAGAGGTAGGATGCAGTTGGGTAAGTTGAGGCAGTCGGTCCGTAGGACCGAGGGGGGGCAGCAGTCATTTGGCGAGCCTGATTTTACCCGGTTCGCGAGTTCAGCTAGTGAGTTGGGGTTGAGGGTGGGGAAGTGGGTGAAGATCGATGAGTTAGGCAAAGGAGTGTCTAGGGGGGGTGTCTGAGGGAGGTGGGGGATGGAGTCCTTGATTTTATTGATTTTCTCGACAAAGAAGAGGTTGAGAGCATTGCAAGTTTCTTGGGTGGGGGTCTGACCTGGGAGAGTTCTGTCGTCTGAGGTGAGTTCGTTCATAATTTTGAAGACCTCCTTTGATTTGTTGTCCACGGACGAGATTCTTTTAGAAAAATGTTCCGATTTAGCGGAGGAAATTGAATTTTTGTATTCTCTGCGGGCTATGATGTATTGTAGTCTGTTAGGTACGGAGTAATTGTGTCTCCATGTCTGTTCCAACTGGCGTACCTTCAGTTTGTGTTGCTTAAGGTCGTCAGAGAACCATCTGTGGGAGTTGGGGTGTCGGGTGGGGGGAAAGTTGGTGAGGGGGGCGAATTGGTCACTGGCAGATTTTAGCCAGGTGCCGATGTCGCTTTCCAGCCTGTCGATATTAGTTAGCGGATTGATGGTTGGTCTGATAAGGTCGAGAGAAAGCCTTGGGAATCGTGAGAGCTCCATTTGCGTGAGAGGCCGCCGGCCATTAGAGGGCCAGGGGTTCTGTCAATGACGGTGAGGGTGGTATCAACTAGGTGGTGGTCTGACCAAACGCAGGGGGTGACAGATGGCTGGGAGAGTGTTAGATTCTGGGTCCAGATCTGGTCCAGGATGTGGCCCTTGATGTGGGTGGGCAGGGAGATTTGTTGAGTCATGTTAAGACTATTGAGGGCTTCGAAAAGTTCTGTGGCGTGGGGCCCAGCGTTAGCGTCGTTGAACCAGTACTTAAGGTCGCCAAAGAGAGCTAGTCTGGGATGCGATGTAAGTAGGTCGGACAGCTGTTCGATCAAGGTGACAGTGAAGGATGGCATAGAGTGAGGGGGTCGATATAGGAGAAGGAGGGTCAGGGCTCCTACATCTGTTTTTAAGCTGAAGATTAGGTTATCTACTTCCGGGAGGACAAGGGAAGATGTGGAGATAGGGTTGAGGTGTTTTGATATTATGGCTGCCACCCCACCCCCAGGACGATCTCCGGGGCGATCGGCATGGAGGATGTAGTAGTCTGGGAGGAGGGCCGCCAGGATGTCAGGGAGAGAATCTGTGGTCAGTCAGGTTTCTGTAAGCAGCAGAACGTCTGGCTTCTCGGTAGACAGAAGGATATAGATGTCGGCTTGGTGTTTTACTAGGGAACGGGTGTTCAGATACAGCACCCGGATGGAAGTGTCGCTTCTGACCGGTGTGGCGGGGGGGGTGCCCTGACAGGAGGGGCGCAGGTCTGAGCGTGCGAAGCAAGCTGTAGTGATGCTTCTGGCGGTGGTAGGGGAGGGTAGAGCGGTGAGGGAGTTGTAGTTCTCTGAGCAAGTCGGCCGAGTATGAAATGGGATAGCTGGCCCCTGGGCCCGGTCTGGCGCAGATGGCTTACCTTTGGCGAACCTTCGGCGCGCTGGCGAGGAATGCACATTAATGTAGGGTGATGGGGAGGCGTGGCCTCACGTAAGTGGGCGTGGCCTGTGGGCTTGGCGCGTGATGGCGGCGATGGATTTCCCAACCGGCGGCAGCGCTTACATCCGCTGCGCGGGGGTATTTCAGCAGGAATTAGAGGGGGAAAGTGCCCAGGAGTGAGTGATCAATTCAGGTAAAACACAGTCAAATACAGTTATTTTTAAAACAATTAGCGAGCGATTCTCCCGGCTTCCGCCTCAGGAGTGTTCAGTGTCCTCTAGCGCGGCTTGTAGTCAGCGCGGCTTATGTAGGCTGGGGAGAAGTGGGCGTGGCCTTACGTAAGTGGGCGGGCCTGTGGACTTGGCGAGTGATGGCGGATTCCAATGGTTGGGCTGCTATATCTGTTTCTTAAGTTTCTGGAGGTTCTTTATATCATCCCTAGCCAATTGAACTAATTCTCTATATGCCTTTGTTAATTCTTTTAGTTTAACTAGGAGTTGTTCGCTTGACATTATTTCGTAGTCTGGGTGTGTTGCATAGTTGCATAGAGTGTATTCATCCAGAGGTTCCTCTATTTTGTATTAGTGGAAGTCTTTTGTCGTAGCCTGTGCTGCTGGAAAGTGTATCCATGAATAGAATAACTTTGTCTGCCGATACTCGTGTGCCTCTATCACGAATATGACTGTACCACCTCGCGGTGTCAGGCCATTTTCTATAAGTTTTAGAGTTATAGTTCTTCTTAGATTGACCGGAATGAGTATTGCATCCGGTTCGGTTTCATGAAGACTTGTGTCTTCCTCTAAGAGTTGAGCTGCTATTCTAGCTCTTTCGTCGTCGCTTTCGGACATTTTACTGACTGAAAGTTTTCTGTTGCAGATCGAGTTTCAAGGAAACAAAGATTAGGTGCACAATATTTTGGAACACTGTATCCTTCAACGTCGATCAAACCCAGAAACTAATACATAGGATTCTCGTCCTACTAAGTTCTGGCGGATATTAACCTTTCACCCACTCCAGACGTCTATTGGAGTTTTTACGGGGAAAGGGTTCTGTGTGAAAAAGCACGACTGAGTTACTCTATTGTCTTGCGTTAGATTATCGCCTTACCAAATGTTGGGCGCCATGTAGTGTAGTTCCTATTTTCCCAATAGGCTTTGCGCATTGGAATAACATAAACAGCAGTGTAGACGTGGGACTGAGGTCATCTAGGTCTCTACTGACTATGCTAAACTTAATTTAGGTTTGCGCCAGCTAGCTCAGAGGTCACTGGAAACTTTCTTGAATGAAGAGGGATGGATAACCTTCCCTGGCTCAGACAAGAAGGGATCCAGTTTCCGACAACCGCATAAACATGACAACTTTGCTCCCTCAGAATTAGAGTATATCTCTAGAGTCGTGTGAAAACAATAGACCGATATTTCACTCAGTCATCAGTGCATACTTAGTTTCACCAGAGTGCACAGAAATAGAGAGAAGGGCGTTTTCAATAAAAAGGTGTTATTTATTGAGCAGTCTTCTTTCTCATACAAGAGAAGTGAATTGCCACAATTGCAATACTTAGAGTAAAGTAAAGTGCGTACAGTAAAAGTAGTATTATGAAATAATACTGTAAAAGCATTGATACAGTTTCTTAGCCATATAATACTTAAAATGGATAAAATATATACATACACAAATACATTGACTAAAATACTCAACTGGTGCTTCTAACTAAGCCTACCCCGGTGTACCTGACCTAAGCCTAATACTCGGGAAGGGAACAAGTAAGTAGCGATGTTAAGTTAAGTTGGTTAACATAGTTTTGCCAAGAATCTGCATCAAGAATTCTCCTAAGGGTTTAGTCAACTCCGTACCTTGGTATTAGAATGTGGGAGGTCTGGTATCTCTTTCCTCAGGACTCGATATCCCAGCAACCCGCTAGGGTAGGCTGGAAACACCGGAGCTGGATTTTCTCGGCTGGAGAAAAAGACAGCGTCTCTCTCAGTGCGTCAAACAGCAGGGGCGGCTTCCGCGGGCACTCGCATCAGCTGGGTCTCGGGCAAGTAGATGGCCGCTCTGCTCCAAACCACTGTGTGTTTGCTTAAGGCAACTGTTGGCATTTTATACCTGAAAGGTGCCTGGTTTGACGTAAGGTTGGACATAAGACGTCACCAAGAACTAACAGTTCTTGCAGGACTTCAGGAGTTCTTGTTCAAATCAAAACAAAAGCAGGGGGGTTTTCCCGGGCTGCTGAAGGCTTGGTTTGTTTAAAGAACACGTTGTGCTTTCTAGGAGTCGATGGGAGTAGCCGTGCTGTGCTTTGGATTGCATGGGCTATTACTGAATATGAATCTGATGTCAGGACATTATTGATTATAACTTCACAAGGGCATAAATCGGGAATATCGAATTAGGGTCCTAGATAAGAACACAACAACATCTTCTTGCATGGTCTGATGCAGGAGACATCTTCTTGTATGGCCTGATGCAGGACACATCTTCTTGCATGGTCTGATGCAGGACACCTCTTCTTGCATGGTCAGATGTTTGAGACCTCTTCTTGCATGATCTGATGTAGGAGACATCTTCTTGCATGGTGAGATGCTAGAGACATCTTCTTGCATGGTGAGATGCAGGAGACATCTTCTTGCATGGTGTGATGCAGGAGACATCTTCTTGCATGGTGTGATGCAGGAGACATCTTCTTGCATGGTGTGATGCAGGAGACACCTTCTTGCATGCTCTTGATGCAGGAGACACCTTCTTGCATGCTCTTGATGCAGGAGACACCTTCTTGCATGCTCTTGATGCAGGAGACACCTTCTTGCATGCTCTTGATGCAGGAGACACCTTACATGCTCTGATGCAGGAGACCTCTTGCATGCTCTGATGCAGGGGACCTCTTCTTTCATGGTGTGATGCAGGAGACATCTTCTTGCATGGTGTGATGCAAGAGACATCTTCTTGCATGGTGTGATGCAGGAGACCTCTTCTTGCATGGTGTGATGCAGGAGACCTCTTCTTGCATGGTGTGATGCAGGAGACCTCTTCTTGCATGGTGTGATGCAGGAGACCTCTTCTTGCATGGTGTGATGCAGGAGACCTCTTCTTGCATGATCTGATGCAGGCGACATTCTTGCATGCTCTGTTGCAGGAGACCTCTTCTTGCATGCTCTGTTGCAGGAGACCTCTTCTTGCATGCTCTGTTGCAGGAGACCTCTTCTTGCATGCTCTGATGCAGGAGACCTCTTCTTGCATTGTCTGATGCAGGAGGCCTCTTCTTGCATGGTATGATGCAGGACACATCTTCTTGCATGGTCTGATGCAGGACACATCTTCTTGCATGGTCTGATGAAGGAGACATCTTCTTGCATGGTCTGGTGCAGGAGACATCTTCTTGCATGGTGTGATGCAGGAGACATCTTCTTGCATGTTGTGATGCAGGAGAAATCTTCTTGCATGGTGTGATGCAGGAGACATCTTCTTGCATGGTGTGATGCAGGAGACGTCTTCTTGCTTGGTCTGATGCAGAATACATCTTGCATGGTCAGATGCAGGAGACATCTCCTTGTATGGCCTGATGCAGGACACATCTTCTTTCATGGTCTGATGCAGGACACATATTCTTGCATGGTCTGATGCAGGACACATCTTCTTGCATGGTGAGATGCAGGAGACATCTTCTTGCATGGTGAGATGCAGGAGACATCTTCTTGTAAGGTGTGATGCAGGAGACATATTCTTGCGTGGTCTGTGCAGGATACACCTTCTTGCATGGTCTGGTGCAGGAGACATCTTCTTGCATGGTGTGATGCAGGAGACATCTTCTTGCATGGTGTGATGCAGGAGACATCTTCTTGCATGGTGTGATGCAGGAGACATCTTCTTGCATGGTGTGATGCAGAAGACGTCTTCTTGCTTGGTCTGATGCAGAATACATCTTGCATGGTCAGATGCAGGAGACATCTCCTTGTATGGCCTGATGCAGGACACATCTTCTTTCATGGTCTGATGCAGGACACATATTCTTGCATGGTCTGATGCAGGACACATCTTCTTGCATGGTGAGATGCAGGAGACATCTTCTTGCATGGTGAGATGCAGGAGACATCTTCTTGCAAGGTGTGATGCAGGAGACATCTTCTTGCAAGGTGTGATGCAGGAGACATCTTCTTGCATGGTGTGATGCAGGAGACATCTTCTTGCATGGTGTGATGCAGGAGACATCTTCTTGCATGGTGTGATGCAGGAGACATCTTCTTGCATGGTCTGATGCAGGAGACCTCTTCTTGCATGGTCTGATGCAGGAGACCTCTTCTTGCATGGTCTGATGCAGGAGACCTCTTCTTGCATTGTCTGATGCAGGAGACCTCTTCTTGCATTGTCTGATGCAGGAGACCTCTTCTTGCATTGTCTGATGCAGGAGACCTCTTCTAGCATGGTATGATGCAGGACACATCTTCGTGCATGGTCTGATGCAGGACACATCTTCTTGCATGGTCTGATGCAGGAGACATCTTCTTGCATGGTCTGATGCAGGAGACGTCTTCTTGCGTGGTCTGTGCAGGATACACCTTCTTGCATGGTCTGGTGCAGGAGATATCTTCTTGCATGGTCTGATTCAGGAGACATCTTCTTGCAAGGTCTGATGCAGGAGACATCTTCTTACATGGTCTGATGAAGGAGACATCTTCTTGCGTGGTGAGATGCTAGAGACATCTTCTTGCATGGTGAGATGCAGGAGACATCTTCTTGCATGGTGTGATGCAGGAGACATCTTCTTGCATGGTCTGATGCAGGAGACATCTTCTTGCAAGGTCTGATGAAGGAGACACCTTCTTGCATGCTCTTGATGCAGGAGACCTCTTACATGCTCTGATGCAGGAGACCTCTTGCATGCGCTGATGCAGGGGACCTCTTCTTGCATGGTGTGATGCAGGAGACATCTTGCATGCTCTGTTGCAGGAGACCTCTTCTTGCATGCTCTGATGCAGGAGACCTCTTCTTGCATTGTCTGATGCAGGAGACCTCTTCTTGCATTGTCTGATGCAGGAGACCTCTTCTTGCATGGTCTGATGCAGGAGACCTCTTCTTGCATGGTCTGATGCAGGAGACATCTTCTTGCATGGTCTGATGCAGGAGACATCTTCTTGCGTGGTCTGATGAAGGAGACATCTTCTTGCGTGGTCTGTGCAGGATACACCTTCTTGCATGGTCTGGTGCAGGAGATATCTTCTTGCATGGTCTGATTCAGGAGACATCTTCTTGCATGGTCTGATGCAGGAGACATCTTCTTGCATGGTCTGATGAAGGAGACATCTTCTTGCGTGGTCTGTGCAGGATACACCTTCTTGCATGGTCTGGTGCAGGAGATATCTTCTTGCATGGTCTGATTCAGGAGACATCTTCTTGCATGGTCTGATGCAGGAGACATCTTCTTGCATGGTCTGATGAAGGAGACATCTTCTTGCATGGTCTGATGCAGGAGACATCTTCTTGCATGGTCTGATGCAGGCGCCATCTTCTTGCATGGTCTGATGCAGGCGCCATCTTCTTGCATGGTCTGATGCAGGAGACCTCTTCTTGCATGGTCTGATGCAGGAGACCTCTTCTTGCATGTTCTGATGCAGAAGACATCTACTTGCATGGTCTGATGCAGAAGACATCTACGTGCATGGTCTGATGCAGGAGACATCTTCTTGCAAGGTCTGGTGCAATCAATCAGAGTACTTGTAGAGCACGCTACTTACCCGTGACGGTCCCAAGGCGCTGAGGGGAGAGGGGGTGTTGCTACTGCTCGATGAACCAGGTCTTGAGGAGTCTTCTGAAGGCGAGTAGGTCTTGGGTCTTTCGTATGTGGGTAGGGAGGGTGTTCCAGGTCTTGGCGCCGAGGTAGGAGAAGGATCTGCCGCCGGAGGTCATTCGTTGGATGCGGGGGACAGCGGCGTATGCGAGGCTGGCGGAGCGGAACTGGCGGGTGGGGGTGTAGAAACTAAGTCTGCTGTTCAGGTAGGCTGGACCGGCGTTGTGGAGTGCTTTGTGGGCGTGGGTGAGGAGCTTGAAGGTGATCCTCTTGTCGATGGGGAGCCAGTTTAGGTATCTCAGGTGGAGGGTGATGTGGCTGCGGCGGGGGACGCTGACGATCACTCGGGCAGAGGTGTTTTGGATGCATTGTAGTCTTTGTAGGTGTTTGGCAGGAGACACCTTCTTGCATGATCTGATGCAGGCAACATTCTTGCATGCTCTGATGCAGGAGACCACTTCTTGCATGGTGTGATGCAGGAGACCTCTTCTTGCATGCTCTGATGCAGGAGACCTCTTCTTGCATGCTCTGATGCAGGAGACCTCTTCTTGCATGCTCTGATGCAGGAGACCTCTTGTTGCATGCTCTGATGCAGGAGACCTCTTGTTGCATGGTCTAATGCAGGAGACCTCTTCTTGCATGGTCTGATGCAGGAGACCTCTTCTTGCATGGTCTGATGCAGGACACATCTTCTTGCATGGTCTGATGCAGGACACATCTTCTTGCATGGTCTGATGCAGGACACATCTTCTTGCATGGTCTGATGCAGGACACATCTTCTTGCATGGTCTGATGCAGGAGGCCTCTTCTTGCATGGTCTGATGCAGGAGACCTCTTCTTGCATGGTTGGGGCAGGACACATCTTCTTGCATGGTCTGATTCAGGGCACATCTTCTTGTATGGACTGATGCAGAACACCTCTTCTTGCATGGTCTGTGCAGGAGACATCTTCTTGCATGGTCTGATGCAGGACACATCTTCTTTCATGGTCTGATGCAGGACACATCTTCTTGCATGGTCAGATGCTTGAGACCTCTTCTTGCATGGTCTGATGTAGGAGACATCTTCTTGCATGGTGTCATGCAGAAGACATCATCTTGCATGGTGAGATGCTGGAGACATCTTCTTGCATGGTGAGATGCTGGAGACATCTTCTTGCATGGTGAGATGCTGGAGACATCTTCTTGCATGGTGAGATGCTGGAGACATCTTCTTGCATGGTGAGATGCAGGAGACATCTCCTTGTATGGCCTGATGCAGGACACATCTTCTTGCATGGTGTGATGCAGGAGACATCTTCTTGCATGGTGTGATGCAGGAGACATCTTCTTGCATGGTGTGATGCAGGAGACCTCTTCTTGCATGCTCTGATGCAGGAGACCTCTTCTTGCATGCTCTGATGCAGGAGACCTCTTCTTGCATACTCTGATGCAGGAGACCTCTTCTTGCATACTCTGATGCAGGACACATCTTCTTGCATGGTGTGATGCAGGAGACATCTTCTTGCATGGTGTGATGCAGGAGACACCTTCTTGCATGCTCTTGATGCAGGAGACACCTTCTTGCATGCTCTTGATGCAGGAGACACCTTCTTGCATGCTCTTGATGCAGGAGACACCTTCTTGCATGCTCTTGATGCAGGAGACACCTTCTTGCATGCTCTTGATGCAGGAGACACCTTCTTGCATGCTCTTGATGCAGGAGACACCTTACATGCTCTGATGCAGGAGACCTCTTGCATGCTCTGATGCAGGGGACCTCTTCTTTCATGGTGTGATGCAGGAGACCTCTTCTTGCATGGTGTGATGCAGGAGACCTCTTCTTGCATGGTGTGATGCAGGAGACCTCTTCTTGCATGGTGTGATGCAGGAGACCTCTTCTTGCATGGTGTGATGCAGGAGACCTCTTCTTGCATGATCTGATGCAGGCGACATTCTTGCATGCTCTGTTGCAGGAGACCTCTTCTTGCATGCTCTGTTGCAGGAGACCTCTTCTTGCATGCTCTGTTGCAGGAGACCTCTTCTTGCATGCTCTGATGCAGGAGACCTCTTCTTGCATTGTCTGATGCAGGAGGCCTCTTCTTGCATGGTATGATGCAGGACACATCTTCTTGCATGGTCTGATGCAGGACACATCTTCTTGCATGGTCTGATGAAGGAGACATCTTCTTGCATGGTCTGGTGCAGGAGACATCTTCTTGCATGGTGTGATGCAGGAGACATCTTCTTGCATGTTGTGATGCAGGAGACATCTTCTTGCATGTTGTGATGCAGGAGACATCTTCTTGCATGGTGTGATGCAGGAGACATCTTCTTGCATGGTGTGATGCAGGAGACATCTTCTTGCATGGTGTGATGCAGGAGACATCTTCTTGCATGGTGTGATGCAGGAGACGTCTTCTTGCTTGGTCTGATGCAGAATACATCTTGCATGGTCAGATGCAGGAGACATCTCCTTGTATGGCCTGATGCAGGACACATCTTCTTTCATGGTCTGATGCAGGACACATATTCTTGCATGGTCTGATGCAGGACACATCTTCTTGCATGGTGAGATGCAGGAGACATCTTCTTGCATGGTGAGATGCAGGAGACATCTTCTTGTAAGGTGTGATGCAGGAGACATATTCTTGCGTGGTCTGTGCAGGATACACCTTCTTGCATGGTCTGGTGCAGGAGACATCTTCTTGCATGGTGTGATGCAGGAGACATCTTCTTGCATGGTGTGATGCAGGAGACATCTTCTTGCATGGTGTGATGCAGGAGACATCTTCTTGCATGGTGTGATGCAGGAGACATCTTCTTGCATGGTGTGATGCAGAAGACGTCTTCTTGCTTGGTCTGATGCAGAATACATCTTGCATGGTCAGATGCAGGAGACATCTCCTTGTATGGCCTGATGCAGGACACATCTTCTTTCATGGTCTGATGCAGCACACATATTCTTGCATGGTCTGATGCAGGACACATCTTCTTGCATGGTGAGATGCAGGAGACATCTTCTTGCATGGTGAGATGCAGGAGACATCTTCTTGCAAGGTGTGATGCAGGAGACGTCTTCTTGCATGGTGTGATGCAGGAGACGTCTTCTTGCGTGGTCTGTGCAGGATACACCTTCTTGCATGGTCTGGTGCAGGAGATATCTTCTTGCATGGTCTGATTCAGGAGACATCTTCTTGCAAGGTCTGATGCAGGAGACATCTTCTTACATGGTCTGATGAAGGAGACATCTTCTTGCGTGGTGAGATGCTAGAGACATCTTCTTGCATGGTGAGATGCAGGAGACATCTTCTTGCATGGTGTGATGCAGGAGACATCTTCTTGCATGGTCTGATGCAGGAGACATCTTCTTGCAAGGTCTGATGAAGGAGACACCTTCTTGCATGCTCTTGATGCAGGAGACCTCTTACATGCTCTGATGCAGGAGACCTCTTACATGCTCTGATGCAGGAGACCTCTTGCATGCGCTGATGCAGGGGACCTCTTCTTGCATGGTGTGATGCAGGAGACATCTTGCATGCTCTGTTGCAGGAGACCTCTTCTTGCATGCTCTGATGCAGGAGACCTCTTCTTGCATTGTCTGATGCAGGAGACCTCTTCTTGCATTGTCTGATGCAGGAGACCTCTTCTTGCATGGTCTGATGCAGGAGACCTCTTCTTGCATGGTCTGATGCAGGAGACCTCTTCTTGCATGGTCTGATGCAGGAGACATCTTCTTGCATGGTCTGATGCAGGAGACATCTTCTTGCATGGTCTGATGAAGGAGACATCTTCTTGCGTGGTCTGTGCAGGATACACCTTCTTGCATGGTCTGGTGCAGGAGATATCTTCTTGCATGGTCTGATTCAGGAGACATCTTCTTGCATGGTCTGATGCAGGAGACATCTTCTTGCATGGTCTGATGAAGGAGACATCTTCTTGCGTGGTCTGTGCAGGATACACCTTCTTGCATGGTCTGGTGCAGGAGATATCTTCTTGCATGGTCTGATTCAGGAGACATCTTCTTGCATGGTCTGATGCAGGAGACATCTTCTTACATGGTCTGATGAAGGAGACATCTTCTTGCGTGGTCTGTGCAGGATACACCTTCTTGCATGGTCTGGTGCAGGAGATATCTTCTTGCATGGTCTGACTCAGGAGACATCTTCTTGCATGGTCTGATGCAGGAGACATCTTCTTGCATGGTCTGATGCAGGAGACATCTTCTTGCATGGTCTGATGCAGGAGACATCTTCTTGCATGGTCTGATGCAGGCGCCATCTTCTTGCATGGTCTGATGCAGGCGCCATCTTCTTGCATGGTCTGATGCAGGAGACCTCTTCTTGCATGGTCTGATGCAGGAGACCTCTTCTTGCATGTTCTGATGCAGAAGACATCTACTTGCATGGTCTGATGCAGAAGACATCTACGTGCATGGTCTGATGCAGGAGACATCTTCTTGCAAGGTCTGGTGCAATCAATCAGAGTACTTGTAGAGCACGCTACTTACCCGTGACGGTCCCAAGGCGCTGAGGGGAGAGGGGGTGTTGCTACTGCTCGATGAACCAGGTCTTGAGGAGTCTTCTGAAGGCGAGTAGGTCTTGGGTCTTTTATATGTGGGTAGGGAGGGTGTTCCAGGTCTTGGCGCCGAGGTAGGAGAAGGATCTGCCGCCGGAGGTCATTCGTTGGATGCGGGGGACAGCGGCGTATGCGAGGCTGGCGGAGCGGAACTGGCGGGTGGGGGTGTAGAAACTAAGTCTGCTGTTCAGGTAGGCTGGACCGGCGTTGTGGAGTGCTTTGTGGGCGTGGGTGAGGAGCTTGAAGGTGATCCTCTTGTCGATGGGGAGCCAGTTTAGGTATCTCAGGTGGAGGGTGATGTGGCTGCGGCGGGGGACGCTGACGATCACTCGGGCAGAGGTGTTTTGGATGCATTGTAGTCTTTGTAGGTGTTTGGCAGGAGACACCTTCTTGCATGATCTGATGCAGGCGACATTCTTGCATGCTCTGATGCAGGAGACCACTTCTTGCATGGTGTGATGCAGGAGACCTCTTCTTGCATGCTCTGATGCAGGAGACCTCTTCTTGCATGCTCTGATGCAGGAGACCTCTTCTTGCATGCTCTGATGCAGGAGACCTCTTGTTGCATGCTCTGATGCAGGAGACCTCTTGTTGCATGGTCTAATGCAGGAGACCTCTTCTTGCATGGTCTGATGCAGGAGACCTCTTCTTGCATGGTCTGATGCAGGACACATCTTCTTGCATGGTCTGATGCAGGACACATCTTCTTGCATGGTCTGATGCAGGACACATCTTCTTGCATGGTCTGATGCAGGACACATCTTCTTGCATGGTCTGATGCGGGAGGCCTCTTCTTGCATGGTCTGATGCAGGAGACCTCTTCTTGCATGGTTGGGGCAGGACACATCTTCTTGCATGGTCTGATTCAGGGCACATCTTCTTGTATGGACTGATGCAGAACACCTCTTCTTGCATGGTCTGTGCAGGAGACATCTTCTTGCATGGTCTGATGCAGGACACATCTTCTTTCATGGTCTGATGCAGGACACATCTTCTTGCATGGTCAGATGCTTGAGACCTCTTCTTGCATGGTCTGATGTAGGAGACATCATCTTGCATGGTGTCATGCAGAAGACATCATCTTGCATGGTGAGATGCTGGAGACATCTTCTTGCATGGTGAGATGCTGGAGACATCTTCTTGCATGGTGAGATGCTGGAGACATCTTCTTGCATGGTGAGATGCTGGAGACATCTTCTTGCATGGTGAGATGCAGGAGACATCTCCTTGTATGGCCTGATGCAGGAGACATCTTCTTGCATGGTGTGATGCAGGAGACATCTTCTTGCATGGTGTGATGCAGGAGACATCTTCTTGCATGGTGTGATGCAGGAGACCTCTTCTTGCATGCTCTGATGCAGGAGACCTCTTCTTGCATGCTCTGATGCAGGAGACCTCTTCTTGCATACTCTGATGCAAGACACATCTTCTTGCATGGTGTGATGCAGGACACATCTTCTTGCATGGTGCGATGCAGGAGACATCTTCTTGCATGGTGTGATGCGGGAGACATCTTCCTGCATGGTGTGATGCAGGAGACATCTTCTTGCATGCTCTGATGCAGGAGACCTCTTCTTGCATGGTCTGATGCAGCACACATCTTCATGCATGGTCTGATGCAGGACACATCTTCATGCATGGTCTGATGCAGGACACATCTTCATGCATGGTCTGATGCAGGACACATCTTCATGCATGGTCTGATGCAGGACACATCTTCATGCATGGTCTGATGCAGGACACATCTTCATGCATGGTATGATGCAGGACACATATTCTTGCATGGTCTGTGCAGGAGACATCTTCTTGCATGGTTTGATGCAGGAGACCTCTTCTTGCATGCTCTGATGCAGGAGACCTCTTCTTGCATGCTCTGATGCAGGACACATCTTCTTGCATGGTCTGATTCAGGAGACATCTTCTTGCATGGTCTGATGCAGGAGACATCTTGCATGGTCTGATGAAGGAGATATCTTCTTGCATGGTGTGATGCAGGAATCGTCTTCTTGCATGGTCTGATGCAGGAGCCATCTTCTTGCATGGTCTGATGCAGGAGCCATCTTCTTGCATGGTCTGATGCAGGCGCCATCTTCTTGCATGGTCTGATGAAGGAGACATCTTCTTGCATGGTCTGCAGGAGACCTCTTCTTGCATGGTCCGATGCAGGAGACCTCTTCTTGCATGGTCCGATGCAGGAGACCTCTTCTTGCATGGTCCGATGCAGGAGACCTCTTCTTGCATGGTCTGATGCAGAAGACGTCTACTTGCATGGTCTGATGCAGGAGACATCTTCTTGCAAGGTCTGGTGCAATCAATCAGAGTACTTGTAGAGCACGCTACTTACCCGTGAGGGTCCCAAGGCGCTGAGGGGAGGGGGGTGCTGCTACTGCTCGAAGAACCTGGTCTTGAGGACTCTTCTGAAGGCAAGTAGGTCTTGGGTCTGTCTTGTGTGGTAGGGAGGGTGTTCCAGGTCTTGGCGGCGAGGTAGGAGAAGGATCTGCCGCCGAAGGTCATTCGTTGGATGCGGGGGACAGCGGCGAATGCGAGGCTGGAGGAGCGTAACTGGTGGGTGGAGGTGTAGAAGCTGAGTCTGCTGTTCAGGTAGGCTGGTCCGGCGTTGTGGGTGCTTTGTGGGCGTCGGTGAGGAGCTTGAAGGTGATCCTCTTGTGGACGAGGAGACAGTGTAGGTCTCTCAGGTGGGGGGTCATGTGGCTGCGGCGGGGGACGCTGACGATCACTCTGGCGGAGGTATTTTGGATGCATTGTAGTCTTTGTAGGTGTTTGGCAGGAGACACCTTCTTGCATGGTCTGGTGCAGGAGACACCTTCTTGCATGGTCTGGTGCAGGAGACATCTTCCTGCATGGTCTCTGCAGGAGACAACTTCGTGCATGGTCTGGTGCAGGAGATATCTTGCATGGTCTGGTGCAGGAGACATCTTTGTAGAACATTGGACTGTTATGTATAAGGGAAGTCCTCTGATCCTTGTAGAACATTGGAATGTTATGTATAAGGGAAGTCCTCTGATCCGTGTAGAACATTGGCAGTGTTATGTATAAGGGAAGTCCTCTTATCCCTGTAGAACATTGGGAGTGTTATGTATAAGGGAAGTCCTCTTATCCCTGTAGAACATTGGCAGTGTTATGTATATGGGAAGTCCTCTGATCTTTGTAGAACATTGGGAGCGTTGTGTATAAGGAAGTCCTCTGATCCTCATAGAACATTGGCAGTGTTATGTATAAGGGAAGTCCTCTGATCCTTGTAGAACATTGGAATGTTATGTATAAGGGAAGTCCTCTGATCCTTGTAGAACATTGGAATGTTATGTATAAGAGAAGTCCTCTGATCCTTATAGAACATTGGAATGTTATGTATAAGAGAAGTCCTCTGATCCTTATAGAACATTGGACTGTTATGCATAAGGGAAGTCCTCTGATCCGTGTAGAACATTGGCAGTGTTATGTATAAGGGAAGTCCTCTGATCCTTGTAGAACATTGGCAGTGTTATGTATAAGGGAAGTCCTCTTATCCCCGTAGAACATTGGCAGTGTTATGTATAAGGGAAGTCCTCTCATCTTTGTAGAACATTGGGAGCATAGTGTATAAGGGAAGTCCTCTTATCCCCGTAGAACATTGGCAGTGTTATGTATAAGGGAAGTCCTCTGATCTTTGTAGAACATTGGGAGCATTGTGTATAAGGGAAGTTGTTAGACCTGTCTGACTTTTTGGCGAAGTCCCTCCTAATTTTTATTTATTTTGTCCCCTTTTTGCCCCTCATACTCTTGTTAATTTTTGTGTCTACTGACTTTTTGCAGGTGTTGGTCAGGGGGATAGGTGTTTTCTTCCCCCCTCATAATCTTTTACCTTAGGCCCAGAGGACTGTTCTGACAGGAAAATTGGCACCACCTAAAATGGTGGCTGCCAACTGTCCCAACTGTCACCAACAGAACCTGGCCATAGACCAACATAGGGCATTCCAGAACCTTCTGGTCCATTCTGGACCACTGAAGGGCAGCCTATATAAGGCGGAATGCGGGGCAGCCATTTTGTCTACCTGTGGAAGTCAGCTGGAGGACAGGTGGTAGCTAAGGGTGGGAAAAGGTTAGACTTAGGGTTGACCTCCTGAACTGGGAAGCTGCCTATTTGGTCCAACCCCCAACTCCCCTTTTAGTTATTTGTCTTGGCCCCGCTGTGGGAAGTTACTGGAGACCCTGGGCGCCTGTGTGACCCCTAATCTAGAACAGAGGGGTAAGAACAGGAGAAGGAGACTGCGAAGTAGTGAGCGCAGTCCTCTGTCCAGTATGGGGATCTGAACTGAAGAAGACTCCTGACCCTGTCATCTGCCCAGTAAGGTGGGCTGGGGTTCCAGTGCCTTAAAAGTGCACAGTGACTGTCTGCTGAGAGGGCCCCCTTGATTCCCTCCTCCCTTCTGAGGATAGGAAGAAAACTGGTGGCTGGGGTAGCGCTGTACACCCCTTACCTGTGGCAGAACTGTTGGTGAGTCGATCCCCCCTTTGAACGCTAAGGAGTAGAAGTGTGCAGGAAAGTCCCATCCCATCTGAGGAGTCCCGAGCGCTGCTGCCGAGATTGGGACCCCGGGGGCACCTTCCGCGCTAAATCACGTGTGGAGAAGTGACCCGGCTGTCAGGGAAGAGCCAGAGCGAGACGCGGTAAAACGGCGCCTTCGCGCATGCCCAAAAGCCGATTCACTGTCGTGTCAGGAAGGACCTAGGGTCGGGCAGGTCCGGGAGTAGCGTCTTCCTTTTGAGGGCGGGCGCGAGCGCTTCCGCGCATGTGGAGGAGATCAGAGCCCCGCCGGTCGTTGTGAGGAGGAGCCCCGGGCAAGCGCTACTGCGCATGCCCACGGAAGCAGCGACCCGCCAAGCAACACGAAGAGCCGGCTGCGGCCGGAGTGAGTGTCTCCCTACTCCCCTGCTCGCGCGCCACGCAGAGGAGCTGGCCGAGTAGGGAGAGGGAGCTGAGAGTCTCGGCTGTTGTTGGGGGTGATAAGCCCTCGGCCCTGTTCTCCGCTCGAGCGCCCAGCAGAGGAGCTGGCTCGAGTGAGGAGAGCACAAGGAAGCTACAAGGGAGCCTTCGCCCCCATCAAGGGATTGCCCGCCTCTGTGGTGTGCTCCGCCCCCCCCCCCCCCCCCCCCCCCCCCCCTCTGTGCCCTTCATTTTGTCATCGTGCTGCTGAACACAGAGAAGATCACATCCACGCTGTGGAAACAAGTAAGGAGTGGAGATTCAGGGGGAGTGGCGCTAGTGCCTACAGAGCAGTAAAGTAGATCCTGGTCAGTCGATCCCTGCTAACCTCAGGTTGGGGAGTAACATAAGGAAACCAGATCTAGCCAAGGTGGTGAGCTGATTAACTGAACTGTGATTCAAGTAAATGAGAGTGAGGTTCTGGCCTAATTTAAGTAAGCGGAGTACAGTCATTATCTAATCACACCTTCTTAATTCAACTGAAAAGAAACTGCATTGTGATTCTCTTTGTAACTGGTTTAATGACAAGTCAACTGTAAAGTGGAACCTGGTTAACTACATTGCTTAATAGTTTAAATGTTAATACTGTAATGATATTTGCTCGTGCTTATAAGTGAAGTGTAGTTTTCTCCCAAGATTCTAGCGGAGTATACCTAGCCTAATTGATTTTAGGGTACAGTTATCTTAATGCAGAAGTGTGATAAGAATTTGGAAATACAGTCCCTGCTAGTAATTCAAAGAGTGATATTTTGCTAGTAGTTTAAAGAAAGTGTAATTGTTGACCCTGAAAGTAATCTAAACTGCTTGAGCTATTTATATGTGAGTTACTGATTTGACAACCCAGAGCATATTATTTTTATATAAAGCAGTACGTATTTTCATATAATTTTGGTGTAGTGTTTTTCTTTTTGAGTGCTATTGCGTGAAGTTACTTTTGGGTGGTCTGCAACCTTTACACTGTGCCTCTAAATGTTAGTCTTGCCCTAGGCCAGGCTACCTAATTCCAACAGAAGTCCTCTCATCTTTGTAGCACATTGGGAGCGTAGTGTATAGGGGAAGTCCTCTTATCCCCGTAGAACATTGGCAGTGTTATGTATGAGGCAAGTCCTCTGGTCTTTGTAGAACATTGAGAATGTTGTGTATAAGGGAAGTCCTCTTATCCATGTAGAACATTGGGAGAGTTGTGTATAAGGGAAGTCCTCTTATCCCTGTAGAACATTGGGAGAGTTGTGTATAAGGGAAGTCCTCTTATCCCTGTAGAACATTGACAGTGTTATGTATAAGGGAAGTCCTCTTATCCCTGTAGAACATTGGGACAGTTGTGTATAAGGGAAGTCCTCTTATCCCTGTAGAACATTGGCAGTGTTATGTATAAGGGAAGTCCTCTGATCCTTGTAGAACATTGGCAGTGTTATGTATAAGGGAAGTCCTCTTATCCCTGTAGAACATTGGCAGTGTTATAAGGGAAGTCCTCTTATCCATGTGGAACATTGGCAGTGTTATGTATAAGGGAAGTCCTCTTATCCTGTAGAACATTGGCAGTGTTATGTATAAGGGAAGTCCTCCTATCCCTGTAGAACATTGGCAGTGTTATAAGGGAAGTCCTCTTATCCCTGTAGAACATTGGCAGTGTTATGTATAAGGGAAGTCCTCTGATCCTTGTAGAACATTGGCAGTGTTATGTATAAGGGAAGTCCTCTTATCCCTGTAGAACATTGGCAGTGTTATAAGGGAAGTCCTCTTATCCATGTGGAACATTGGCAGTGTTATGTATAAGGGAAGTCCTCTTATCCTGTAGAACATTGGCAGTGTTATGTATAAGGGAAGTCCTCCTATCCCTGTAGAACATTGGCAGTGTTATAAGGGAAGTCCTCTTATCCCTGTAGAACATTGGCAGTGTTATGTATAAGGGAAGTCCTCTTATCCTGTAGAACATTGGCAGTGTTATGTATAAGGGAAGTCCTCTGATCCGTGTAGAACATTGGCAGTGTTATGTATAAGGGAAGTCCTCTGATCCTTGTAGAACATTGGCAGTGTTATGTATAAGGGAAGTCCTCCTATCCCTGTAGAACATTGGCAGTGTTATAAGGGAAGTCCTCTTATCCCTGTAGAACATTGGCAGTGTTATGTATAAGGGAAGTCCTCTTATCCTGTAGAACATTGGCAGTGTTATGTATAAGGGAAGTCCTCTGATCCGTGTAGAACATTGGCAGTGTTATGTATAAGGGAAGTCCTCTGATCCTTGTAGAACATTGGGAGCATAGTGTATAAGGGAGCATTGTGTATAAGGGAGCATTATGTATAAGGGAAGTCCTCTTATCCCTGTAGAACATTGGCAGTGTTATGTATAAGGGAAGTCCTCTTATCCCTGTAGAACATTGGCAGTGTTATGTATAAGGGAAGTCCTCTTATCCCTGTAGAACATTGGCAGTGTTGTGTATAAGGGAAGTCCTCCCATCCTTGTAGAAAATTGGCAGTTATGTATAAGGGAAGTCCTCTGATCCGTGTAGAACATTGGCAGTGTTATGTATAAGGGAAGTCCTCTGATCCTTGTAGAACATTGGGAGCATAGTGTATAAGGGAGCATTGTTTATAAGGGAGCATTATGTATAAGGGAAGTCATCTTATCCCTGTAGAACATTGGCAGTGTTATGTATAAGGGAAGTCCTCTTATCCCTGTAGAACATTGGCAGTGTTATGTATAAGGGAAGTCATCTTATCCCTGTAGAACATTGGCAGTGTTGTGTATAAGGGAAGTCCTCCCATCCTTGTAGAAAATTGGCAGTTATGTATAAGGGAAGTCCTCTTATCCCTGTAGAACATTGGCAGCGTTATGTATAAGGGAAGTCCTCTTATCCCTGTAGAACATTGGCAGTGTTATGTATAAGGGAAGTCCTCTTATCCCTGTAGAACATTGGCAGCGTTATGTATAAGGGAAGTCCTCTTATCCCTGTAGAACATTGGCAGTGTTATGTATAAGGGAAGTCCTCTTATCCCTGTAGAAAATTGTAATGTAAATGTAAATGTAAATTGATACTTGTATAGCGCACTACTCACCCGCAAGGGTCTCAAGGCGCTTGTACGAATACCGCTGTGGAGCCCGTCCTGGCTTTCCCTGTGAGGCGTCCACTCCTGGGCACCCCCAGGGTGAAGGCCAGGCATCCTTAGCGTTGTGGGGGCCGTTGTGGAGATTAAGCAAGCTATTGCCCAGAGTTGCAGAGTGGGACTCTATGATTAGAATAGGCACCGAGGCGAGAATGATCAGGTCCGTGGAATTTTGAGCCCAAGACCCGCCGAGGCGGGTAATTGAACCCTGGTCCCGGGCTAGACCTCTGCATCAGGGTCTGCCGCTCTAACCATTGAGCCACACTTCTCCACAATGTAATGTAATGTAATGTATGTAATGTAATGTATGTGTTCTTGTAAAGCGCGCTGCTGCCCTGAGGCGTCGTGGCACTGTAGACCGCAGAGGAACCCGTCCTGGCTATCCCTGTGAGATGGTCCCTACTGGGTATCTCCAAGGTAAAACCAGGCATCCCCGGCGAATGTGGGGGGCCGTTGTAGAGATGAGGCAAGCTATTGCCCAGAGTTGCCGAGTGTGATCCCTGGTTAGAGTAGGCACCGAGGTGAGAATTATCGGATCCGCTGACCCTGGTCCACGACCCTGCCATGTCAGGAATTGAACCTTGGTGCCCAGACCGTTCTCTGCTTCCGTGTCTGCCGCCTCTAACCAGTGAGCCACACCACTCCATTGGCAGTGTTATGTATAAGGGAAGTACTCTGATCCTCGTAGAACATTGGGAGCGTTGTGTACAAGGGAGGTCCTCTGATCTTTGTAGAACATTGGGAGCGTTGTGTTTAAGGGAAGTCCTCTTATCCCTGTAGAACATTGGCAGTGTTATGTATAAGGGAAGTCCTCTGATCTTTTTAGAACATTGGGAGCATTGTGTACAAGGGAAGTCCTCTGATCCTCGTAGAACATTGGCAGTGTTATGTATAAGGGAAGTCCTCTGATCTTTGTCGAACATTGGGAGCGTTGTGTACAAGGGAAGTCCTCTGATCCTCGTAGAACATTGGCAGTGTTATGTATAAGGGAAGTCCTCTGATCCTTGAAGAACATTGGACTGTAATGTATAAGGGAAGTCCTCTGATCTTTGTCGAACATTGGGAGCGTTGTGTACAAGGGAAGTCCTCTGATCCTCGTAGAACATTGGGACAGTTGTGTATAAGGGAAGTCCTCTGATCCTTGAAGAACATTGGACTGTAATGTATAAGGGAAGTCCTCTGATCTTTTTAGAACATTGGGAGCGTTGTGTACAAGGGAAGTCCTCTGATCCTCGTAGAACATTGGACTGTAATGTATAAGGGAAGTCCTCTGATCTTTGTCGAACATTGGGAGCGTTGTGTACAAGGGAAGTCCTCTGATCTTTGTCGAACATTGGGAGCGTTGTGTACAAGGGAAGTCCTCTGATCTTTGTCGAACATTGGGACAGTTGTGTATAAGGGAAGTCCTCTGATCCTTGAAGAACATTGGACTGTAATGTATAAGGGAAGTCCTCTGATCTTTGTAGAACATGAGCAGTGTTATGTATAAGGGAAATCTTCTGATCTCCTATAGAACATTGGGAGTGTTGTGCATAAGGGAAGGGCTTTAGAAGTCTGTTAACAAAGAGAATATTTTCATTTGTCATTCCTTCAGCGGATTCTGGGTTTCCATAGCAGGATCAGGTGTGTTTTTGCAGCTTTTCGACATATTGCACACTGTTGGTTACTCAGGCAATTTCGATTTCAAAACTACATGCCCAGACAAACATTAAAAGACCATGTTCTGCTCCATGGCTCGAAGAGTCACTAACAGACATGCCAATAATATCGATTCAGGTGGAAGACTCCAATTATTTAGCTCAAAAACAAACTTATTTTTACTGCCTCCTGTCTGAAATCGCTTCTGCTTCAATAGACGTCAATTAATGAGGAATATATTTTCCCTCACTTTAATGCTCTAAAATGTTGGCATGTATGTATGTATGAAGTTAATCTCATCAGGTGACAAATTCATGTAATCCTCAGGAACATGCCTAAACGCTTCCTCCAGATAGGTCAGTATCAATAAAAGAAAGTTTCCCCGCATTTGCAGGTGTCCTTTGGCAGCTCCCAAGTCTCTTGCTTTGTTGCGGTCATGAACTCTAGTGCATCCCTTTTTTTAGGTCTCACCTGTCAACAGCACCTGCGCCATCGCTGGGAGGTTTATTGTTTACTGTAAGAGTCTTATAGCCCGCCTATTGCTTAGCATTCGTTGGCTTCATTGTCAATCTTGTTGCATTCTAATTGGCTAGTGCTCATCAATGTCACTTCCTGTTCTTTCGTTTGGAGAATGGACTAAATACTAACTGATTTAGTTTGATTAGTGTCTTCCTGCTGCTCGTCATGTGATTCAGGTATTATTTCCGTTCGGGGTGCTTTAGCCCCCAAACCCACCCGTTCGTTTTGCTTTACCCCCTACTCACCTGTTGTTCTTGTTGCAATTAGAATGGCTTTGCAGCAGGTAATAGTCATTTTTAATTCACATTGAATTCATAATTAACTGTTGTGGTCATCTCTAAATTAGACGCACAGCACCATCTTGTGACAGACTGTCACAAGCACTAGTGTTGACAACTAAGTACAAGTGCCGAGCACTGGAAACCACTGCCACAAATTAAGCAGTGCAATGGTCATTCAGTAAAGCCTAGCAGCTGAACATGATTAATGCTTAAACCATTATCATTTAAGCCCATCCTAAAATCTGCATGTCACTTTACCCTTCCAGTGCTGGTAGAGAACGGGAACACAAAAGTGTATGCATCAAGGTACACCTACACGAAGGTCTTCTCCAGACACCTTTCTTGGTTTTGCTCCAAACTGGATTGTTTTAGAATATAGATATATTTCTGTCAGTGCGGCCCTTTTTTGACTTTTGACAGCTGAGTTGGCCCTGCATGGATTATGAACATATGCTCCATATGTTATAATTCCAAATACATAGTTAACGCTCATGCAACGAAACTGCCTTAGCAGCAAAAGAAAGGCCGTGAAGTAGGTGGGTGTGCCAAAGGAAACAGGAGGAACCTAGAGCAGGCCTGCTTTGTCCCTTTGTAGATGACAAAAAAGGCAAGTCACCTAAGTTTGTGTGTCCATGAGGATGATTTGTACAAAACTTCCATTAAATATATAGCCATTGTCAGATATATGACGAATGATGGTCTGTGTTTCATTATGAGTTATACACTAGTTTGTCACATGTACAGAGAACAATTGAAATCTTCATCCATATTACAAGGCTGCCCAGGTCGCCGGGCTATGTAGACAGCAGATCATTATAGAATCCAGGGCCATCCAGCCTGGGGGCATTGGCAATATCTAAACAAAAAATATTGGTCCCAACTTACCTATTACTGTTATGTAAAATCCTAGAGAAATCCATGCTATATATTTCAAACTACGCATAACGTTTTTATGGGTTATTGTTAAATACATATGTTGTTGCAAATGTCAACGTAATAGGCAGAAATATATGGACAGGCATGCGCACTCGCGCAGATAACACTGAAGAGACTCATTCATATAGAAGCAAGGGCAAGATGTTGTATTCCACTTGTCGCAGTAAGTGGTCGCAGTTTGCAACTAGTATTTTTTCCACCAGTATTGAGTTTGAATTAGGTAGGTCGCATATTGATCAAATCCGATTTTGAATTTTGCAAACCAACCTATCTGATAGGCTTCTAGCCGGAGCTTTCTTATCTTAAAACATTCTCCAGGCATCAGCCTGGATCGCGAAAATTGATTAGGTAGTTGCAAATTGCGACTCGCTCCATTTGGATACAATCACAGTGATGGGGACTACAAAAAGGGTCAACAGACCACCATCTCTGAGAATGCATTTAAAGAAATAAATTATTTATTACAGAAGTTTGATTTCCTAAAAGGAAACGGGGCTTCTTTTAAAACAACGGTTTCTTTTTTAGATTTTGTCAGAGACAGTGTCTTGCGAGACATTTTTTTAACTTAAAGTGGGCTTTGAGGCTGTCCATTGCTTATCATTGGTTAGCTTCATTGTCACTCATTTTACGTCTTTTCAGATGCGCTTCACTTCCTCTTCTTGTGTCCTGCCCTCCCCTGGAACATGGCCCTAGTACTAGTGTTCTTCCATTGCTTACGTTTATGGGAGCTACTTTTTTCTTTTTGCTGAAGAATGCATGTGTTTGCAAGCGGTCTCCCTGCTGTGCTTTATCTCCCCCCCCGCTGTATTGCTCTCCCTTACTCATGTGCTTTTGTACCCCACCTCAACGGTTGCCCGTGATTTGTTGTGCCACATCACTCTCTGGCACCTCCAGACCAGATGGCGTGTTTCTCTTCTGTTGAGATGCAAACTCTTTTGTGGGCAATTCGTGCACTTGCAAAATACCACGCTATGAGATGCCATGCATCTACCCTCTTACTTTGAACAAAGGAAAGTTAAAGGCCCAGTTCATTCACCCTAGGACTAGATATAGAACTGGGTCTGAACCTTTTATTGGAAAAATAAAATAGGCACAGGAGACCGTCCGGCTGGCAGGCAGAACCGTCGCAGTCTTTGTTCAGGTTAGGTGCGCGTTACACAGTTTTTTGGGTGTGGTGGTGAATAGGGTACTTTTGGTATACGACGGGCCTGACAGCAGCTGAGTGGTGCCAGTACTCCTGTTGCCCTTCACTGTACTGTAAAATAAAAATGGGAACAAATGCACACTTTTTGTAGCTACCTGTAGTTTGATTAAAAACAAATTATGCAGTGTTGCGAGACATGAAAATTGACTAGTCAGTTGTCCACTCACCAAAAGGGGTTGACACCACTGAAAGCAGGCCTTTACAAAAGGAGAGGGCAGCAAGCTGATAAGAGAGGGCTGGGGCAGTAGCTGCAAAATCTTGTGGGAGAGGATGGGACAGCGAGCAGTCAAAAGAAGGTGGTCATGTGACATCTGGGTTGCAAGGTGACAACATAGGTCGGACAGGACAGACTGGGGTACCAAACTGACAATAGAGGGTGGGCAGGACCAGGGAGGAACCTTTCTCACTTGCGTACGGGTTACCACACAAACTGGAGGGTCAGTCGGCAACTTTTAAATCGCTTAAGACTTAAATTTCATTCTTAAATCATTTGTACATCTGGATGGGAATTTCTATTTGGAAGCTATGCCTACAACACACTCCTTATCCATTTCAAAACCTTGTAGGAGTCAGAAAAAAGTTATAGATTCATAAAAATGGGTTTAGTACATTGCAAGTAGCATTTTTGTAGTCGCAAACTCCAAATCTCAGAGTTTGTGACCACAACATTGCTTGTCCATTTGGCCCCTTAGTTTCTAACGGTCACATGGCATGTGGGTCATTCAGGCCTACCAGTCTTTCCGTGTCTCAGGCCTGTTGTGGGTGTGTCCAGCTTCACTTTGGATTGCCACTTCTTAGCTTGTGCGCTGATTTTCTGTCTGGTCTTGAACATCCAGAAGTAAATGGCTTAGGACAATCGTGTTACGTCCTGTCACCTATGGTGGTCATCACAAATGAACGAAGGTAATCAAGTGGAAGAAATGGACACTTGTAACAATTCTAAACCATTGGTTAGAAATACTATGGTATCCTCAAAAAACTCAATGTGTGCTGGTAATGCGGTATATTTCTTTCATCCGCCCCTACATTGTAGTTTTTGGCAGTTATCATCGGATACCATAGAGAGTGTGGGTGCCTGCCTCATCCAGAGGCTCCTCTGGTCTAGATTGCAGTGTCCAGAGATGAAAAAGTACCCCCATGAAAAAATAGGGTCAGTGTAAAAAGGAAAAGGAAAAGGAAAAGGATAAAATAAGATCGACACCTAAATTTTTTTTTAATAAATTGCTGAAGATCTTTTGATTAAAAGTAAATGAGTACTTGTACTAGATCGAGTTACTGGATCTAGAAGTGTGGGTTTCCAAAGTGTGTCGACATGTTTCAGCCCCCTTTGGCTCAACGGAGTCTGTGGGGCTTTCGTCAGGACAAAGTAGACAAACAAACATAGAAAAACTACTCACACTATTCGTGTAGTGATATTGGGTTGATTATTGGAGGGTATACATTAACCACTCGAATCTTTTTAACCTGGAAAAGATATAAACATAGACATGTTGTACAAGGATTAATATCCTAAAAACTCACTGTACTAAAGGAGAAGGGGTAGGCACCAGAGTTAGTTATAGTCAAAACTACTGGGTGAATGTTTATTAACAAAGTATAGCATGTAGATTAGCATGGTAGAGGAAAACCTGGTACAGGCAGAGGAAAAAGTGGCAAAAGTGAACAAATTACAGGGCAAGTTAATAGCAATGAGGAAAACATTGCAAGTTGATAGCAATGAGGAAAACATTCGTCAGGTCATGGTGACTTAATAGTCGGTCCTGCCTGGAAGGTGCGTTGTCCAGGTAAAAGCGGCAGCAGCTCAATGTTTAAAAGGGAGCAAAGTGTAGCGCAGGGATCCCTATGCAGTTAGAACTGACTGCGCGAGGGTGATGCCGGTGACCTCAGTGATCAAACTAAGACTCTTCTATGGACCCAAAAACAACACACTAACTGTAACTCTTCCCATGTAATATATATGGCTAATTGTCCTTGCAAAAAACTGTACATAGGGATGACTTGCAGGAAGGTCAAAACAAGAATAGGAGAACATAGAAGCAACATCCGGCTCAAAAAAACAACTACCAAACTCTGTGCCCATTTTGTAGAGGCTGGCCATTCTTGTGATGACATCAGATGGACCGTAATTGAAATGCTCACTGAGAAAACCACCAATGCTGAGAAAAAGCTTTACGAAAAAGAGCAGAGATGGGTAGACCGCTTGAAAACCAACGTCATGGGCTTGAACGATAATGTCCCCTGGCACCAGTTTGCTGCCCATTAATTTGACATCACCAAATAGGACATCCAGACTGAGTTAAGTAACCAAAATACTTCCTGTATCCCCTACCAATTTCAATACCAACTTCATCAACATTTTTTCCTCACCAGTTTGCTAAATAAATATACATAGATCGCAAAGACCGCCAGGCTGCCTCCCAATATCAAAAAATAGCACTACCAGTGTTTGTCTCCACACGCAGCCAATAAAGTTGCTATTTAAAAAAAACACTGCTAAAAACGCCTCCCTGACGCGTGTTCCACATCCGGGGGCAGAGTCAGCACAAGCGGTGAATGCGCCAATACACGCGGGTAATGGCGGCGTCTATTAGACAGGAAAGTACTTTCTTCTCATGAGGTAAGGAGATTCTCACCTTGTCTTCCCCCCCTCTTTTCCAGCTCTGGGCTTCCCTGATGAAAGCACAAAACCTTACAATTTGGGGTAAGAATAAGAAAGTTTTTGTACTTAGTCTATGTACTCTAAATGTTTCACGAGTGAGGTTTCCTATGCGCTGCCAGTTCCTAACCACATAGGGATCCAGGCGCGTCACCTCGCTCCTCTTAACTAGGTGCAACGGTAGCATTTACCTAGAGAACGCTATATTTAGGCATGCGTTTCGATACTTTGGGGTCCTTTAAGTCAATATCTTTCCTCATTGAATACAGTCAGGTGCTTTATTAGTTTGATCACTGAGGTCACCGGCATCACCCTCGCGCAGTCAGTTCTAACTGCATAGGGATCCCTGCGCTACACTTTGCTCCCTTTTAAACATTGAGCTGCTGCCGCTTTTACCTGGACAACGCACCTTCCAGGCAGGACCGACTATTAAGTCACCATGACCTGACAAATGTTTTCCTCATTGCTATCAACTTGCAATGTTTTCCTCATTGCTATTAACTTGCCCTGTAATTTGTTCACTTTTGCCACTTTTTCCTCTGCCTGTACCAGGTTTTCCTCTACCATGCTAATCTACATGCTATACTTTGTTAATAAACATTCACCCAGTAGTTTTGACTATAACTAACTCTGGTGCCTACCCCTTCTCCTTTAGTACAGTGAGTTTTTAGGATATTAATCCTTGTACAACATGTCTATGTTTATATCTTTTCCAGGTTAAAAAGATTCGAGTGGTTAATGTATACCCTCCAATAATCAACCCAATATCACTACACGAATAGTGTGAGTAGTTTTTCTATGTTTGTTTGTCTACTTTGTCCTGACGAAAGCCCCACAGACTCCGTTGAGCCAAAGGGGGCTGAAACATGTCGACACACTTTGGAAACCCACACTTCTAGATCCAGTAACTCGATCTAGTACAAGTACTCATTTACTTTTAATCAAAAGATCTTCACCAATTTATTAAAAAAAAATTTAGGTGTCGATCTTATTTTATCCTTTTCCTTTTCCTTTTTGCACTGACCCTATTTTTTCATGGTGGTACTTTTTCATCTCTGGACACTGCAATCTAGACCAGAGGAGCCTCTGGATGAGGCAGGCACCCACACTCTCTATGGTATCCGATGATAACTGCCAAAAACTACAATGTAGGGGCGGATGAAAGAAATATACCGCATTACCAGCACACATTGAGTTTTTTGAGGATACCATAGTATTTCTAACCAATGGTTTAGAATTGTTACAAGTGTCCATTTCTTCCACTTGATTACCTTCATACCTACCTGGGGAAATAAATGGACATTAATTCCTCCTCCCTACCCTCTTGATTATATGCATGATCACAAATGAACATCTGGAGATTAATATCTGACTTGACTTTAGTGTTCCAAGGAGCTGTTAGGTTGACACAAATGTTGGGTTTAATACACGTGTTTTTACTTTTCCATAGGTGATGTCCCTCAATCCACTGGTCCTCCGGCTCCCTTACCTGCCCGGACTCTCACCGAACTTTCAGGTAACACCTATTGTTTTCTCTTTTGCTTGTCTCTCAACTCTCTGCCAGTCATCTTAGTGAACCAATCATCTACCCATGCCCCTTTTCCCCCCCATTCCTCATCAACCTCTGTTAGTTTGACACCAATGTTTTGCTGTAAAGAAACCGTGCTACACCAGATCAACACTCAGACAAACAACTCTTAAAGGTGTAACATGGGAAAATATCAGTAGCCAGGGTATCAAATGCGCAAATCTTTCAGTATCCCCATGTAAATTATTAATAATCTCATGGTGCTCCAAGGGGAAAGGGTAGCCACATATACCCTTAAATGTGAAGTGGACAAGTTCCACAACCTGAGCAGATATCCACAGCCTCTGAGCAACACAACATTCAAACAACAATATTAAAAACAGTCTGTGTTCTTCATTCTGTAATCCTTTGTCTTTTTATTATTTCACAAGTATGGCTTTGAGGGTCCTTGTTGAGGTGGGGACTCTGCGCGAAGGTTCCTCCATCAGAAGTATGGCTCTGAGAGTCCTTATTGAGGTGGGGACTCTGCAGGAAGGTTCCTGCATCAGAAGTATGGCTTTGAGAGTCCTTTTTGAGGTGAGAACTCTGCAGGAGGGTTCATCCATCTGAAGTATGGCTTTGAGAGTCCTTGTTGAGGTGAGGTCTCTGCAGGAAGGTTCATCCATCTGAAGTATGGCTTTGAGAGTCCTTGTTGAGGTGAGGTCTCTGCAGTAAGGTTCGTCCATCAGAAGTATGGCGCTGAGAGTCCTTGTTGAGGTGAGGTCTCTGCAGGAAGGTTCATCCATCTGAAGTATGGCTTTGAGAGTCCTTGTTGAGGTGAGGTCTCTGCAGTAAGGTTCGTCCATCAGAAGTATGGCGCTGAGTCATTGTTTAGGTGAAGACTCTGCAGGAAGGTTCCTCCATCAGAAGTAATAGTTACTCAACCTTTGACAGTAATATTTCTTGTGGAGGCCTAGTCCTCCTGCATATGCCTCTCCACTCTCCTCTCTGCTGATGAGTCAGTGCTGTATATAATAAAATCAAAAGGAATGAAAACATGTTCTGATGGATACATCTGCCAGTGGATTCCTCACCTTGTGAATATCCCCTGCGCCAGCAGCATTCCGATTTTTTTTGTAGGTCTCCACGCTGACGAGGGCGACTTCACAGAAGCATGGCTCTGCTCGCGACTCCACTGACATCACTGGAGCCATAAGAGAGCCTTGTCGGCGTGATGACGTCAGTTCCTTTTTTTCCGCGCCGTCGACGCTAAGTTTTCTTGGACTCTCCGTGGTTTCACTTGCTACTTTGTGTTTCTAGATTGTATTTCTGGCCATCTCTCGTTTCTTTCTCGAAGATGTCATCGAGGAAGTCTGGATTCAAGCCCTGCAGGGAGTACAGAGGACACATGTCCATTACAGATCCTCATGGAGATTGTGTCTGGTGCCTGTTATCGGATCACAACGTTGAGGGATGCGCCTGCTGTAGGAAGATGAACCCGAAGGCGTTAAAAGAAAGAGAAGCTAAACTCTTCATGGCGAAGATGAGGAAGGAGAAAAGAGGTCAAAGAAGGTTGAGGTCACGTTCTAGGTCAACGTCGGGCTCGAAATCGACATCGGACATGCTTCAAGATCTAAGTAGTATAAGAAGAAATAGAGGCATGGATCTCGACGCCGTTCAGAAAAGGACACAGCTCTGAAGTCGACCTCTCCAGCTCCTCAGGGTCGTAAAGACTTTGTGTCGCCTTCTCCCTCGAATCAAGGTTCTCCTGTAAGATCGGCTTCGCCTGCGACCTCACTAGCTCAGTCTCCGACGCCGGCTCCATCTCCGACTCCGGCTAATTCTCTAGCTCCGGTGGAAGAAGCTCCAGCGCCAGCTCGACTCCTGTGGCTCCACCGTCGGCGCTGGTTGGCCCCAGTCTGGTAAGGCCTACGCCTGAGCCTTCTCCAGGCACTTATTCCCCTCTCCCTGGCCAAGATCCATTGCATTAATTAAATGCGATGTAAGGAGTCTTTCAAAGGGCGATGAATCCCACCGGAGCACCTTCGGGTCCCATTGGTCCTATGGCATTTAATCTGGGGGTTCCTCAAGCTTTTGGTCAGGCTCCCTTTATGCCATTTCTTCCAGCGGCGCCGTCCTGGCATTTCCCGGCGCCGAGGACATCAACGCCGTTCCCTTCTTCTCCGGCGCCGTCTGCCAGACCTCGTTCAACTCAGGCTGTGCCTCCGGATCCGTGTTCGGCGCCGGATCCGTCTGAGTCGTGTCTGGCTCCACCGATGCTGGTTCTGAGAATAAGATCTAGGAGAAAGGCTCAGAGGATTTTAGAAGAGCAGATGTTTTGTTTGGAAGAAATGGAGGAAGGTGAGATTCAAGAGTCGGATGACTTATTTGAAGACTTGAGGGAGGCAAGTGGCCTTGATATGTCTCCAGAATGGGAGCTTTCACCTCCATCAGATGCTCCTTCAAAAGATGTGGCTCCTCACCACATGGTTATAAGGAAGGCAGCAGAGCTTTTAGACCTCCAGCTCCCATGGCTGAATTTAAGTCGAATATGTTGACGGAAGTACTTCTGTCTCCTTCCACTGTGGTACAGCCTTTGCTGCCATTCAATGATGCCATCACTGAGCCTGTAATGGAGGTTTGGCGTAAGCCCTTTTCGGCTACGGCAGTTTCAAAATCTGTTGCCAGGAGATACAGGGTGGTTCCAGGGGATCAGGACTTCTTGACATCCCATCGTTCTCCTGAGAGCCTGGTGGTTCAAGCTGCCTGTTCCAAAAGATCTTCTGGGGCTTTTCCCCAAGTTCCTGGTGATAGGGAGTCAAAAAGTATTGACCAGTCTGCATAGAAGGTGTTCTCCTCGGCAAGTATGGCCTTGAAGTCCACAAATGCCACCTGTCTTTTAGGTCATTACAGCCATGCCCTAATGGACTCTGCGAAACAGCTTGCCCCTAACTTGTCTGAGGAGCACTGACAGAATTTTAATGAGGTCTAGTCGGACACTCAAGCGGCTGCTCGTCAAGTGATTCAGAGTGGTCTAGATACTGCGGACTCTGTTGCCAGGATCATGGGGTCTTCTGTTGCCACAAGAAGTGGTGCTTGGCTTAAGTCATCGGCGTTCTCCCCGGATGTGCAGGCAACACTTTTGGACCTCCTTTTTGATGGTTCTGGGCTGTTTGGAAAGAAAGCAGATGCAGCCATGGATAGATTCAAGGACAGCAAAGCCACAGCCAAGTGTCTGTGACTTCAGGCTCATCCTAGAGGTTCCTCTTACAGGAGATACAGAGGATTTGGGAGGTCGTCCTTTCAGACCTACAGACCACCTCAGCAGCAGCAAAACACCTTGTATAAGTCCTACAGGGGCAGGAACAAAGGTCGCCCACGAGGTTGTCAGCCCTCCTCCTTCTCTACCTACCCCCCTCTTACCACAGCAAAGCAGCCCTAGATCCACCATTCTGGATCATGTTGGTCCTGTGGGGGGTCGGCCTACTCATTTTCTACAAGATTGGGATTCAGTCACTACAGACCTTTGGGTTCTCAATCTTGTAGAGAATGGGTATGCTCTTCCCTTTCTGGAATTCTCTCCAAATTACCCTCCTTGCCAAGGGGCTTACTTGGAGGACCACCTTCTTCTCCTGCAGGATGAAGTCCTAACTTTACTGAAAAAAGGTGCGATAAAGGTGGTTCCAGAGCGGGAAAGGGGTTCAGGGATGCTACTCCTGGTATTTCCTGATTCCCAAGAAGGATGGCAGGTTACGTCCAATCCTGCATCTCAGGATCTTGAACCTTTTTCTGAAGCAGGAGAAGTTCAAGATGTTCACCCTTGCGCAGGTTCTTCAAGCGCTGCAACAGGAGGATTGGATGTGTCGATCGACTTGCAGGGCGCGTATTTTCATATTCCGATGCTGAAGTCGCACAGGAAGTATCTCTGTTTTACGGTAGGGTCGCAACATTATCAGTTTGCGGTTCTCCCGTTTGGACTTATTACTGCACCTCGAGTCTTCACCAAGGTGATGGCAGTGGTGGCAGCCCATATCAGGAGGTCAGGGATTCCAGGTTTCCCCTATCTGGACGACTGGCTGATCAAAGCAGAGTCGCCAGAGAAGGTGCTTTATTATCTGCAGGTTACAACTCAGCTGTTGTACAAATTGGGTTTTTCAATAAATGTGCCCAAGTCTCACATGGTGCCCTTTGAGCGCAACCTGTTCATAGGGGCGGTACTGGACACTACTGTGTGTCGAGCATTCCCACCTCCACAAAGGATTCTCGACATTCAGGAAATTATTCCCTTGTTTTACAATGGAGCGGTCGTTCCAGTCCTGAAGGTCCTTCGCCTGCTCGGTCTGTTTGCTTCCTGCATTCTGTTGGTCAACCATGCACGCTGGCACATGAGGACGCTCCAGTGGTGCCTCCGCAGGCAGTGGTATCAGCACAACGGAGATCTCAGGGAGTCTGTGAGTATCTCCAGAGAAGCTGCAGCGGATCTGTCTTGGTGGAGCGTGGAGGGCAATCTGTTTCAAGGAAAGCCCTTCCAACTACCTCCTTCGGTGGCCACAGTGATAACGAATGCATCCACTCTAGGATGGGGTGCTCATCTGGGGGACCTGGAGATCAAGGGTCTTTGGTTTCCAGAGGAAAAGTTGCTTCATATCAACCTTCTAGTATTGTGGCGATAATGTTTGGCGCTCTAGGCCTTCCTCCCTTCCCTTTGCAGTCAGTCGGTTCAAGTCCTGACGGACAACACTACTGCGATGTTGTATGTCAACAAGCGGTGAGGAGTGGGGTTGCATTGTCTCTGCAGAGAGGCTCTGCGTCTCTGGTCCTGGGTTCAGGACCATCAGATTTGTCTGATGGCAAATCATCTGGCCGGAGTTCTGAACGTGCGTGCAGATAGTCTCAGTTGGCAGTTCTCTGCTGACCACGAGTGGAGGCTTCATCCGGAGGTGGTTCGTCACGTCTTTCGGACGTGGGGAACTCCTCAGGTGGACCTGTTTACCACTTATGAGAAAGCTCACTGCCCGTCATTCTGCAGTCTCCAGTATCCGATGCAGCGAGCTTTGGGGGACACGTTTCAGTTGTGTTGGTGCTCACGACTCCTTTACGCGTTTCCTCCTATACCCTTGATTCCTCGAGTTCTGAGGAAGATTCGCCAAGACCGGATTGGCCAAGAAGAGTGTGGTACACAGATCTTCTCCACCTCTCCTCGTGCCCTCCGCTCCGTCTTCCTCTCAGGGCAGACCTCCTCTCGCAATCGAAGGGGTAGCTTTTACACCCCCACCTCCAGAGCTTACACTTTCATGCCTGGAGATTGAACGGGCAATCTGAATTCTTTTTCTCTTCCTTTTGACGTGTTGGACGTTTTTTTGTCCACCAGACGTCTCTCCACCAAGTCTATCTATTCCTATAGGTGGTCCAAGTTTGTTCATTGGTGTGGGGGAATTCTATTGACCTTTTGAGGGCTCGCTTATCCAACATACTTCAATTTGCTCTTTCTCTAGCCCAGCAGGGCTTTGCTGTGGCTACTGTGAAGGGCTATTTATCGGCTTTGTCGGCATTCCTTTGCTTGCCGGACCAGCCGTCTTTGTTTAAATCACCCATTGTGTTAAGGTTCATTAAGGGCCTTACTAATAAATTGCTGCCCACTCCCTTTATTGTGCCTCAATGGGACTTAAATCTTGTCTTAACCTACAAACCATACTCCACAAAAGCAGGGGTCCCTCAAGGTTCTTTCATCTCGCCCATGCTTTTCAACATCTACATGAAGTCATTACCAGGACGCTCCTGATTGTGGTTTCTGCCGGTCTGCCCGCATCTTCCCCGGTGGGACCGGAGCCCCGGGGTTACTCTCTCGACCACCGCAGCTCTTACCAAGCCTTCAACAAGCGGTTCTTTCTTCATAGCGCCAACGAGCCTGCAAGCGCAGTGGGTGGGAGACTACATGTTCCAGGTGCCCCGGCGCACTACCAGCTGCTGCGAGTGAGGGGGAGGCGTGTCCACCGCGCTATATAGCGCTGCCTCTCCCCCCGCAGTGCGGGACGCGCACGGGTTGCGCCCGGGCAAAGCTCTGGCTAAGGGCGGGCCCGTCCTAGCCCATCAAAGCCAGGAAGAGGCATGGCTAGGCTCGGTCTCGTTCAACTGCCCTAGAACCTCGATTCAAAGGTACTGTTGTAACTTCAAATCTCTGGACTGCCTTTAAGAACTCTTCATTTATTCTTTTTCTTTATCTGGCATTTAAACTATCAGTGGGCACATCTTTCTCCGCCTGCGTAATCTGGTCGTCATCGATAGATAGACAGTTACATAGCCTGTCCATTGCCAGTAATGAGGAAAAGGAAAGCAATGGAGGGTTCTGGGGGAACCAATGGGTTACCAGCAGGGCTGGGGAAAAGAAAAAGGCTGAGGAAACATCCAAAACACGCCGCTGCTAATTGTGTGCTGGACAGGATTAATGATCTGTAGGCTTTCCTGTTTTCAGTTTCTATTCTTGGTAAATTCTGGTGGTGTTTTTTCAGTGTTTTCCAGTGACTTCCAAACCTTAAAAAAACAGTGCTTTTCAGTGGTTACTCATTTTCGCGCCCAAAAAATCAACTGAAACAGTGTTTTACCGGTGTTTGTGGAAAGCTTCACTTTTATTATTACTTTTTCGGTTTTCTTCAGAAATGGTTTACTGCTCTACATTTTAGAAGTTAATACAGTCATGAAATACTTTCCATTGTCCTTTGATTCTGCAGCTCAGATTTAACAAGCATTTACAATGCAATAGGTCTTGCATTTAAGCGATTGGCATTGTAAAGGACAAAGCCTTTTATTTATGTTTTAAAAATAAAAATAAAAGGCATTGTTATTTGCAATGTCAACAGCTCAAACTTGCTTAAATGCAAGACCTATTGCATTGCAAATGCTTGTATTAAATGTAAGCGTGAATTGGTCACTCAGCGTTTGTCAATAAATATACGTAGGGAATTTATTTAATTGCAATGATGAAACTGCAGTGTGGCGGAAGGGGCATATGCAAGTAAAAAAAATGGGGTTAAGAAAAAGACGTCCTCTAGCAAAAAATAATAAGTATGTGGGGCTTTGTTTTTGCACTTTGTTTTTGGCCAACAGTGATGGTAGCTTTTGCTTTTTTGACTGCTCTCCAACAGGATTGTGTAGCAAGTGCTGAAATGCAATAAGGTACTGTTAGGTGCACCATGCCAATAGGTCTAACCTTTGGGACCTTATTATTTAGTTATGCAGCACAATTTCCTTGGTGCAACAACATTAACTGTTGCATGGCTAAACACTTATAAGGTCCCAAAGGCCAGACCTATTGGCTATGCCAATGCTGGTTTTTAAACCCATGTTCTTGTTGCTTGCCCAGGCGTTTTCTGGCTGCCGATATTTGCTGAGTGTTATACATGGAGATGTTACTTTTGAGCCAAAGTCAAATGTGATGTAACACAACATAAGTATACAATCCCGCTGCCTACCTCATTTGATCCCAACACTAATCAATAACACATTAATTTGTGAATCTCAGAAAGAAAAGAACGAAAATAATGTATAATTGTACGCAAATAAAACTACTTGAATGTTAAAAAAACAGCAACACTTTGCAATTTACGTGGTGCTTGTTTGTGTAATTAGCCATATTTTTAAAGCGGAAAGTAGCCAATGTAATCACATCGGCCCAACTCAACAGTGCTCATTTTTATCGACTTCAGAAGGATGAAGGGTGGAATCCGCCTTGTGGTGGTTGCTGCTGTGGCCTAACTCCGGAACCCGCGTGGGAACATTTAACTGGGCTTGCTTTCTTGCCTGTGTGGCAGTTTGCATTCCTATCAATAACAATTACAATCCCTTAAAATGTTAGTTACATTTAAACACTCACACTTAGTTGCAGGAGCACTGTTCGTTTGATTACAAATGTGACCATTTCTGTTCAATCATAAAGCAAACCCTCTTTATTTTTAAATCCTCTGCCCCATGGTCCCAAGACGGGAAGGAGGAAGGGAAGTGTGGCACTGTTCATCACCCCTAGGACAAGGGGAAAAGGCAGTGCTAAGGGTACCTAAAGACAAGCAAGAGTTAGCAGTTGCAACTCCTGGCCAACCGTGACTATAGTGCTGCTGTTGGGGGCCTTGTACACTGAAACACGTCAAGAGGGGGCCTTGGTTAATGTTATGCAGCTAGTGAGACGTCTCGAGAGCACAGGCATCAAAGTAATACCAATACTACGAGAGAGCAGAAAAAATGTAGGATGAAGACAAAGATAACCAGCTATACAGGTGTACTGCTTTTTTAAATAAAGACGATTATGCGGCTTAAAAAAAAAGAAAACAGAAGTAGTGCAAACGTTCTTTTAAGTTAGATGGGAAAGCAGAAGTTCGCTGTATGTCCTCCACAAAAAAATAATAGATTTCAAATAGAAGCCTGGGTGGAACTAGTTGGCAGAAGCGGGAGGCTGGGAGAGGGCATCTATGGGAAGAGGGTGTGGGAGGGGAAAAAGCAGCGAAAGTCACGTCAAGGGAGATGGCACCACAGCCAAGCAACAGGACATTGGGCACAAGACGCCGTAGAATTTGTCTTCCATCACTCCCTCTCCTTCCTCCCTACCATTCCTCGAAGAACTACGTACTGAGAAAAAACTGTGGAAAAAACAGCCACTGCCATCTTAAAAATAAAACATGCAGATCACGAAAAGGAATGAACTACATGAGGGAGAGAAACAAGCCCACGTAGCCCATCGTGTTTAATAATTTGGAATAAAAGGTGCGCTCCTTTTATCCAGCGTGGGGTCAGGGCATGCCGGCATGGGAAGCGCACACGTGCGATGGTCAGAAGTACACATGGCTAGATGCATGATGACACTTGAACAAATGAGAGATGGTACCAATTTTATTTCATAATGCAATAAAATTTCATTATGCACTTTTCGTGGTCGTAAACTGGTCCCAGCCAGAGGTGTTAGGGTGCTGTGGGAACAAACAGACATTGCACACTCTCTACTCCACCATGCTGTCCACTCTCTCTCACTCACTCACGCACCTTTATTAAGAAGCCATGCGAATGTGGGCAGAGCTCTGTGGCTCCACATGCTAGAGTTTGTTTGCACGTGCAAAAGGTCTACGCGCTTAGGGAGGATTTCCAGCTGTGTTGCGGTGTCCCCTCTACAAGAAGTGGCATAGAAGGATGCCTAGGTGAAAGGGATCGGAGAGGACGCCCCCAGGGATGTCGGAGTAGGACTCAAGGCAGCAGCCGTTCATTGGCTGCGCACACACCACGATTGGTGACTGACAGGGCTCATTTCGAAATCATCTCTAAGACCGTTTGAGAAAAGTATGTCTCCATGTCGTGATAAAAGTGACCCTATGTTTAAACTCGCCTCCTCTCACACATTGGCTGGCTTCCCACGCACCTATGGGAGCCGGTGCAAAGGGTAGAAGTGGGGGTGTGTTCTCCCTTCTCAATTACAGCCCCTGCCATCTACAGGACTGCTGCAGTAACAACGACCTCCTCGTAAATCAAGGCTGCATGCAAACTCACCCTGCCCCCACCATCGAACGCCCCCCCCTGGCTTGGAGCCTCCACTGCCCCCCCCCCCCCCCCCTCATTCTGTCACCCGGAGACTGGGACATGACCGCAAGGTGTCTAGTCACAGAACTTAAAAATAAGGCAGGAAGGTCCTATTGCGTGAATGAAGAGCCCTCACCGAATCATCCTTTCAGCACCGGTGACCTGGTTTCAACTGTCCTATAAGAGTACGCGTCAACAGGGGAAGGAAGAGCTATATAGATGCTATTACAATGTGATACAGTAAGAAGTATGTGTAAAAGGGGCTGAACTGCGGGAAAATGCAACCTCCAAATATATGGTAATAACAGCCCCATACTTCCCCAGTGCCCACCCCTTTTGCCCACTTCTTCGTTAACCACATCAAAGCCCTGCTAATTAAATAAATGGTCTTTTTAAAGACCTGTTAAGTACTCGGGTGCGGCTGGCCGCAGTAAGACAGCCGAGCACAACAGCTCCTCTCCCCCCAAGTGAGCCAGGCAGGGGGCCTGGTGTTGCTCTGGCCCTTGGGCCATTCACACCACGGGCCATTCACACCACGGCTCCCCATGTGTGGACTGGCCCAGAAGCACTGTTTTCCCCCCACACCTCCTCGCCAGGCACCACAGTTTATATTGCTTTGGCTCCCTCAAGGGGCCAAGTGCTGCAACAGCATGAAAATCAGTGACACTCGGTTTAAACAGGGTCAGCTGATTTCATCCTGTGGGGTATTGTCGTTTAGAATCGGTTTAAACCGAATTCCGAACAGCCTAATGATCTGATACAGGACTGTGAAGACATTTTGGTCGAGGAGTCCACCAATCCTCCGAGTGAGCATCCGAATGCGAACCTCGCAGCTCTTCCTAAGAAAGCGGTTATTCCAGCAATCTTTAACAAAGCGTCCCGGAAAAAAAAGGGATGACTGTGTGTCTAAGTCAGGTGGAAGTTGCCCCTTCTGAGTCCGATCATCTGGGTGCGTCTGAAATAAATATGATGTCGAGCCAGGTGGGTCCCTCTGTCCCATGTTCAAATAGATATGGTGTCCTCGCTACGCCAAGTGATTACCCCCTACAGCCAATACTAGCATCCCCTCCGCCTGGGCCCCCAAAGTTGTTTGAAACTTGTTCATGTAATCATTCTAACAGTGAATTGGGTGTAGTTATAATGGCACTCAAAGCAGAGATTGAACAGATGAAAAGCTCGATTATAGAGCTTGCGGCATCAGTTAACTCTATCTCTCAAAATAATAGCCAAATTCAAATAACTCCCCACCCTACACATAACAGCACATACACCAGAGTTCTTCAAACTGTGGGGTGCGCCCCCCCCGGTGGGGTGAGGGGGGGCGCGACACCGTCTCAGGGGGGGCGCGCACTCCACCATAAACATAAAATCTTACATTCCTTTGTCTTTCACTGTTGTATGTCTTCACCCATTTTAAATGGGGATCTATGATTGGAGAACTTTGAGGCACGTAGGAGCGTCATCACTGACGTTCTACCAATGAGGGGGATAGAAGCAGAGATGTCAGGAAGTGCCGCGAAATTTGCGTGCATAGAGATCCTGCAGTCTAGTCCGTGCTGCCTTTCCTTCCTTGTTTACAGTCGCCTCACTGTGAAGGAGTGTGTGGAAATCTACATCAACAGTTAGGAGGGCCATTTAGTGCTGCCCAGTTTTCGAAGTCCGGGGGGCGGGGGGGCAGGAGAGGAGGGAGTGGGGAGGCGTTGGGCGGGGGTTCAGCGGTATCAGAGGATTGGAGGGGGAAGGGAGGGGAATCGATGTGGCACGACGTGCCCATGCTTTTTTGTCATTGCAAGAGCTAACGGGGTTAATTGGTGAATTGCTAGAGCTGAAATGCTGTTACTTTTCCGTCGTGTGGCACCGACATACCGATACATACATCCCACAGCTTCAGATAAAACCACGTGTGCATCGGACCTGATGATGAGGTGACTGATGAAGTGCTACGGAGGTGTTTGCCAATGGAAGTCTGGTTGGGATGTTTCCCCATTAATCCTATTTACTTTACGGTTGGGAACTCACTCAGTCCTGCCAAGTATCACGCATCACGTGTGACACTAACGTATTTCAGTGCGGTGATCCGCATCACTGCACTGAAATGCATTGTCACGCATTTGCATAATACCTTTGCCTCCCTAGCACTGCCTAAACTATATCATGATGGAGTGAAAGTGTGGCTGATGGCAGCGCGCGCCCCTACCTGGGGTGTGCTCGCTGTTCCTGCTGCACTTTGCCGGGCCCCGGGGGAAGCACAGTCGCAGACTAGTCTTCCCCCGGGGTCATTCGCGCACGATAGGCCAGGTAATGGAAGGGGAGGAGTTAGGGGGTGGGTATATAGGCGCAGGGGAGGAAGGGAACTTCCTCTTCCTGCGCCTGGCACCATCGGGAGGGAGCAAAAAAGGCCATCCACCCACCCGGCTGTTGGAGGTGGTTTTAGGGTCGGTCTCTAGCGTGCCAGTTTAGGCCAGAGCTGCTTTAGGCGGTACTTGAAGGGACAGGGGGGTCAAGAGCGGGCACACCCATCCCTTGGGTGGGGGGGGGGGAGTTCGTAGGGCGGATAGAAGCATGAATGGCAGGACGCAAGGAGTGGGCTGGATGACAAGTGATTGAGGGGCAGGAATAAAGCATGGTATGGAGCTTCTAGGGCTTTGTGATGAGGTGGAATGAGTGAAACGAATGAGAGGGGAGTGTGAGTGGGGGTTTGTTGTTATTATCTGTTTATGTTACTGTTATGTACAGATTACGCAGTTCTGGTCTAATAAAATGGCCTTTTACGCTGACACTGCGTGGTCTGTTTATTGCGCGAGCAAGCTTGAGTCTTGTAGCAGCGTTGATGCTGCTGTTAGTCTCACTGCACAACAATGTTACATTTTGATTTTTACGTCGAGGCTCTCACACAGCCTGACGTCGCGGTAGTGCCCAGGCCAGTCTGATACATGATCCATTAGTCTGGTGCCGAGGGGAGGGGGATGTCACGTCCGGCTTGAGAAGGCGGGGAGTTTGATTTGGGAGGAAACGACATGGACTGGCTACTGGTGTGCTGGCACGCCGCAATTTACATACAAAATGAGAAGAATATAATGCAAACATTAACGAATGCCATAAGTCTGCCTTTGTACAGTGGTGCGCAGCGCCGCAAGAAACCACCGGCCTGCGGCGTTCGGATATATAACAAGATCGGGAGGACGAAACCTATTTGGCTGTTTTACCTGCGGGGAGCCGAGACCCAGAGTGAATCACTCACCGATATGCATCCCGGTCGCAGGGGGCTTTGGATCGTGCTAGTCACCGCCCTCGGCCTCCTCGCTTATTTGTGGGAAACCAGAGCCCTGTCACTAGCTGTGGCCAGCAGTCGGACTCAAGAAACCCCTAGACTATAGAGACCCTGTCAGTCTCGGGAGGCCCTGAAGGTGCGGGAGGCAGTGAAACGTTGCACCGACCGGGCCTGTATGCACAGAGTCGGACCCTGGGGAGAAGTCTAGAGTGGACATGGCCTGCCAGGTACACTACACTGGCCTAAACCATATGCCAAGGAGGACGAACCGACCGTGTCATTAGCCGTTGAACGCCACTTTCCAGTCCGGTAAACCAGAAATCTGACCGCCATGAGATTTACTATTCTCTTTACAAAGATTTGGGGTATTTCACTGCAGATTACGATATGTACATAAAATAAACAAAGCCCAATGAATAGTTCTTTTTCAAAATATGGTTATGTGCCTGCCCAATTCGTAGTAAGAATGCGTGCTACTAAAATTAGTTTGATTGTGATTTCTCCCTTTAAAGTCACATTTCAAGTTAACTTCTTTATAGATGTTATTGTAAAGGTTGAGTCAAGTCGCGCCTCCCACACCAAATTGCTCCGCTCGCCTCGCTGCTAAGAAGTGTCTTGCGAGTGTCCACGACTTTTAGTATCAGTTGCTGCTTGTTAATGTACCTTAGTGAAGGTGTGGATCCGCCCGTTTTAACCTCGTTGACACTGACACTCTGATGCTTAATGCCCGGTGCCTTATGCAGCGTGGGTGGCGCGGGTAAGTCTGCTGACTTAGTCTGACTCTAATTAGACAGCAGCTGATGATGAGGTCAGACCGTGTTGATAGTTGCCAAGGTTTCAGATTGCTGTGTGACATTCTCATAATTTCAGTGTAGTTGGGGCCTTTAACATCATCTTGGAGTGCAGACTCGATTGTCAGGGAGCGGCCTGGAGTTCAAAGTGCTGTAATGTATTATCATGCCATTAATATTGACTGCCAATGCCTGGGTAGGAGCCAGGGGGCCCAGGCTGGATTACAGGAAGGATGGTCTGATGCACCGTAATGAATGATCAGATGAATTAGATCATATTCAGACCAGCTGCAGTGCCAGCCTGCCCTCTTTAACTTACAACAGCAGTCTGTCTCCAGGCAGTGCCCTTCCATTTCTGGTGCTTTTCAGCGGTTTTAAGTTCTTCTTAGAGTTTCTTGTTGCTCAAATGGATGCAATCTCTGGTATTTATGTGTTTCCCTCATCTTCATTGAAAGTGTCACTCATAGTCGTTTAAATGTAAAATGTAAATGTAAATTGATACTTGTATAGCGCACTACTCACCCGCAAGGGTCTCAAGGCGCTTGTACGAATACCGCTGTGGAACCCATCCTGGCTTTCCCTGTGAGGCGTCCACTCCTGGGCACCCCCGAGGTGGAGGCCATGCATCCTTAGCGTTGTGGGGGCCGTTGTGGAGATTAAGCAAGCTATTGCCCAGAGTTGCAGAGTGGGACTCCATGATTGGAATAGGCACGAGACGAGAATTATCAGATCCGTGGAATTTTTTTGAGCCCAAGACCCGCCGAGGCGGGGAATTGAACCCTGGTCCCGGGCTAGACCTCTGCATCAGGGTCTGCCGCTGTAATCATTGAGCCACACTTCTCCACTGTCACTCCTAATTACACTGGAATTATGAAAATGTCACTCACAGCAATCTGAAACCTTGGCAGCTATGCTCACTCCTCACCCACCTGACACCGGGGCTACTGCATGCCACACACTCCCAGCCGCCATGGCAACAGCAAACAAGAAACAGCTCACAGAAGCTGGCCTGTGCACCCTAACACGGCGAGCCAGCAAGGTATAGGAGGTTCCCGGGGAGCATGAATTATTCACCCGACCTGTTTAGGTCATGCAGCCTTGGAGCGGGGTGTGCAGCAATCCATGACCTCACCAGGGGCCGACAACGGCATCTCCAGTACCGGCGCTGCTCGAAGAGCAGGGCAAACACACCTGCTTCAGTTTTTCAGCTTGTTGTGTGGGATAGGTTAAATAAGATTCGCACCAGGTCAGGCATGGCACAGATTGATTCTGCTTTATGTTTGCAGTGCTAACATATTAACTGGATGAAATGTATGTCTCCTAGTTTTCGAAATCTAGAGATGGGAACTCCTTGACGGAGGCAAGTCAGTATGCTCTATGTGTGGGGTGCACATAGTAGAATCATTGCTTTCTCAGATTGCGCAATATTTAATAATTCCTTCTCTACGATTTCTTTGATGGGAACTATGGTACTCCTAAATGACAAAGTGCTAAAACTGAAAGCGAAGAGACTGCTGCTCCATGACATTCGGTTTCAGAGCAGGGGAGACTCCCTTGCCTCCCACTGCAGCCGAAATTACTGTGTTCATTGCTTTCAGTTCCAGCAGAGGAGTTTGCCTCCCACCTCAGCTGAAGCATTTCAGCTCTAGGAATTTAACCCCGTCCTGGGAGGGTTAGCTCTTCCCAGAAAGGAGAAAGTTTCTGTTAAAATTACACAGGCAGGCAGGCAGAAGGGCTAAAAGGACTTCAAATTGCCCAAACAAATGCCTGCCATGTGTTGTTTAAACAGCCTGCAAAGACCTGGTCTTGACACTAAATGCGGGTTATAAATAAAGAAGTTTGTATATATTTGTAATGTGACTTTTCTGTCTTTGTTCCATTTAATTATCAGTCATGGATCATTCAGGCAGCCCTAGAACACAATTAAAGAGCTTTCCATTGATTTTTGCTGTTGGAAGTATGTACAGATAAGTGCTGAAAATACAGCTTTAGTGACTGCTTATTTTTGTACCACCTGGAACATCAAAATAATGAACTGGCAACCCTAATCATAAAACTAGAGGTTTGTTGCAAGATCAGCACATTTTTTATTTCCTCCACCCTCGATCCCCGGTTAATGCCATAATAGCAATAGTTTAACTTGTATCTGAAACTCTGTGCCACTGTGAATAACATGCTGAGTTACTTCAAGTGTCTGGGAATGCCCGGAAAAAAATCAGCTGGGTGGGCTCAACCTACAAAAGTTTGAAGACCTCAGACATACACTCAGGAGGGGCCCAAAAAAAGTTGCACTCTGAGGGAGGGGGGGTTTTGAAGGAGCCATTTATTGGGAAAGGAAGTTTACAACAACATATCCCGAATATACATCATACCATGTACGAGAGTTCTCATAGACCAACCTCCCTAGCAAACAAACAATCCATATTTATAAGCAACCCAGAATTCTGACGTCCGATCCGCCTGGTCCCATAAGAACACCAGAGTTAAGAAATGCTAGGGACCAGAACATGCCTCCAAATATAGTTTTTATGGTAAACATCCCTAAACTACTGGAGGTAAGGGGATTTGAAAGTGGCGAATCATTAATCAATAAATCTATTCATTGGATTCGCCACATTCGTGGGTGTCGCTCCATTATTAGGGAGGACATAATTAGAGCAAGAAGATGCACCGTGCCCAATTCCGCACTGGATAACATTGAACTGACCGTGGCTAATCCCATGTTGGCGGAAAAACTCATAGCATTTGAGTTCCGAACATCTTCTCCTGACTCTTCCCTCATACAGTTAAGGCGTCTTCCCGTTATAAATATACGGGATAGGAGGATGGACCACGCTTTGGTGCCAAATGGGATTGAGTCAAGCCTAGATGTAAACGATTGACTTCATCAAGAACTCTCAAAAGCAGGAAATAGGAGCAGTCATTCCATCTGTAGTAGCTCTTCTGTATTGACTATGTCTGTGTCATCCCCAGTACATTTTGATATTATCCCATCAGTAAGTGTTACTCAAAAGGAAACAGTATGTTCAACCCCAGAAGATCAATCTCATTTAAAAATCCTCTCCTGGAATATAGCAGGGCTAAAGAAAAAACTGCTATTGCCTCAGTGGTACGAGTATGTGGAAGCATTCGACAGTTGCCAATTCCAGGAGACTTGGAGTGTAATTCCTTTGTATAAATCTGGTTACAACACTTTCTATGCTCCGGCAGTGTCTATAGGTAAGGGGCGGCCTTCAGGAGGATTGGTCGCATGGATTAGACCTGGGTTGGACTGTCTCCCTACATAACACCTCATCTTCTGATATTATGTGGTTAACAATAAAGGACACGAAGGGAGGAGAAATATTGGAGCTCTTTAATGTTTATATTAGAGGGACAGTGGATGGCAAGTCCTCGCCCATCCTAACACAGCTGGAAGAAGAACTAAGCAATTGCCTCCCTCTCTCAAAAGTCATTGTGGCTGGCGATTTTAACTGTACATATGAGCCACTAAGTAGTGAAGACTTCCTAGGGATTATGGACCACCTTTATCCTTGCCTCCTATAAAGAAAAGGACCCAGATCGTAATCCAAGTAAATGCTCAAACAATAGAGTATGGTCTTAGAGCTGCGAATGGTAGAACTCCATCAGACATCCGGGGGTCTAACACTTTCAACAAACTTACATGTCCTTCCCAGATCGATTATATTTTGGTGGACTTGCATCTTTGGGCCGATTTTATAGATATGGAAGTTTGTCGAACCGTTGATGGCGACCACAATCTATTAATGCTTAAAATTAAGAACCTGTGGTCCCCATCTATAACAAATGTAGGTGTGAACCCTTTTTCTCACTCTAAGGAGTTAATTCCCTCGAATTGTGGTAGGCGTTTAAGGTGGTCTTTGAAACTCGAGAACATTTCAATTTTACTATTAAAGACAGCTAAACTCGAGGCAGCATCCTCTGAAGTCCGGGGGAGGGAGACGGTGCCTACAATATATCTAAAAACAATTGGCCAGATTGGTGCTTATTTCCTTGCTCGACCAAGTAATGGACACAAAAAGAGGCCAATAAAAAGTCCCCATACATGGTACACGAAGTCATGTAGAGGAAAAAGGCAGGCATTAGTCAGCAGTAAAAGATAAAAATCCCTCCAAGGTCCGAACAGTGAGGAAGGAGTACAACCAATCCTTGAAACAGGCAAAACGCAGTTGGGATGATGCCCACTGGCAGGATTTAAAAGACGCGTGCAATGCAAGGGACTCCACCTCCTTTTGGGATTTAATCAAAAAGGGAGAAAGGAGAGATAACATTTTAATTCCTAATCACATCACCAGTTTGGCTTGGCAGGATCATTTCGCTCAATTGTACATTGAAGCGGATGACTATACCCACACAACTCTACCAAAGGAGACACAGGTACCGCTAGCTAGTGAAGCCACCAATCTCTTCCAATAGAAAGAAATTGAGGTGGCAATAAATTGCATTATTCCTGCAAAGGCAGCTGGACCCGGTGGCATCCCAGGTGATCTAATCCTTGCAGAGCGGCAGAAGTGGGCCCATTATATTTTGCTCCTAATTAATTCTATGTTAAAAGGAGCTGAAGTCCCAAATTCTTGGAAGGGGGCAGAGGTCGTACCTGTATTTAAAAAATGAGACTGCCAGGACCCTGCTAACTATAGGCCCATTAGCCTAATTGATGTTATTCAGAAAGTGGTCAGCAGAGCCCTTTTAAATAGGATTTAGAACTGGATGGAGGATGAGGGTATTCTCTCCAATTATCAAGTGGGTTTTAGGAAACGCACTAGCACAGTGGATCAGGCATTTAGACTACTTCTCCTTTATTGGAAAGTGGTCGTAATTGGCAAGGGAAGCCTCTACCTTGCTTTTATTGATCTCAAGACCGCGTTTCATTTAGCCCCTCGTGAAAAGCTATGGGTAGTGCTCTAAGAAATGGGCATCCCTTTTTATATCTTAAACTTTTAATATGGCTCCATGAGGATAATTATGCCCGAGTCAGTTGGGGGGGGGGGGGGGGGGAGCAGGGGCAAACCACTGAGAGGATACCGGTTAACAGGGGGGTCCGCCAGGGCTGTGTGTTGGCTCCTACCCTCTTTTCACTTTATGTGAATGGAGTGGTCAGTTTTTTAAGAGAACACCCAACTGACGCCCCAACCCTGGCAGGAGAAAAAATACCAACCCTCCTGTTTGCCGACGATACTCTTCTTATATCGAAAACCCCAGTAGGACTCCAGAAACTTCTCAGCCATTTCCAATTGTTTTGCATTTTTTAGGGGCCTAACAATAAATACTTCTAAGACAAAGTTTATGCTTTTAACACAGGAAAACGCTTTAGAAGCAAACCTACTCTAGATGGATCTTCATTAGAGAGAGTCCACACATTCGATTATCTGGGTATCAGGCTTTCCCATAATATGCAATGGCGGTCCCACTTGGACTAACTGTTACTCAATCACAAGCGGTGGTGGGGGCTATTGGGAAAGACCAACGCTCATCTTCAAGCAGACTGGTAGCCCCAGCCATTGCAGTTTACGAAGGAAAGGCTGTGAGTTCAGCAATGTACAGTGCAGAACTCTGGGGTTTTGAAAAAAACAAAGATCGGTAGATCAGAAAATAAATTCTTTAGAGACCTTGTATCTCTCCCTATTAGCACACCACTTAAGCCTCTATTCTTTGACATGGGAAGACGCTCCTTTAGCGATATGGCTAGACTTCGCCCCCTATTATTTTGGGTAAAATTAAGGCGCACCCTGGAACTCATTAGTTATGCGACTGGCCTTACTGAGCTCATTACACCAGATACCAATATTAGGATCAAATGGCTCAGGGATCTAAGGAATATGTTGATAAACCTGGGTCTAAGCGAAGCCTGGGTAAATCAGCTCCCACCGCCCAAGAATGAGCCTAAAAGGATCTATTGGAACTGGGTCAACCAACAGGATTTACACAATCCAAAGCTCGGGAGATTAACCGAGGAGTTTCTGCAACATAAATTGGCCAGATCCTTTGAACAATATTTAGATTTTATTAGGACGCCTAGAGACAGGGCACTGACTATGCAGTTTAGATTTGGGTCTTTAGTGTTAAACACTATATCTGCCAAATGGGACGCACCAAAACGCACCTTACCAAACTGCCCTTGCTGTGACGCTCAGCAAGAAACTGTAGCTCACCTACTATTTGCCTGCCCTGCTTATAAACAGGATGGGGTCAAATGGCAATTAGGTACTACAAACCATCTAGTTGCCCTACGTATTCTGAGAACTGATTAATCTTTGTCTCTGTTTGTATGTGGAGTTGCCAAGTTTCTGGGCTGTGCCTGGATTGTTCGAACAAAAGTGCTAAACAAGAAAGCCCAATAAGTAGCATCCAACTTATGGGTAATGGAGTAAGATCAGGCATAGGATTGTGTTCCTCACGCTACTAGCGATTAATTAGTAATTGTGAGCCATATGTATTAGCAACATATATATTTTTATTCTTTTTTAAAAAGTCATCTTTTTATTAAATTGGCATGTATAGCAAGATTTTGTGTTTTAACTCAAAGTAAATTTAAGTATCAAATATTTTTATTGACAAGGAAGAAGAGAACAAAAGAAAGGACCGCTGTCCACTTCGCCTACAACCCAACGGGCCGGCATTGAAGGGACAGTGCACATGCAAAACGCAAATTGCAAGTCAGGAGGAACCAGGTTAAATACAGCAAGCCGCCTACAACCTATTTCGAGCCGGCCGCGTCATAAGCAAGGTGGAAATGCTAGGAGGCCCCGCTGTAGTGTCACAGCACTAGTTCCATTGGATTAGGCAAAGGCCGATCACTACATCCAAACCCATAGAAGCAATCCTACAACTCCCCCTAAACAGAACTCTTGCCGTACAACCCCCCAGCCAGCCAAGGCTAAATATGCGATCTTGTCAGTTAGAGTAAACCAAACGGAAGAATCCCCAACACTAACCCCCTCCCCACCCGTAACCCAACAATTACCCCACCCGCGCCCAAATCCCTTACCCTCCTCGCCCCAACCTTCCCCCCCCCTCCCACATGGTCCATGATAGTCACCCACTTCCATCTGTTGGCGTTACCCAGTCTTCTGAACATCTTCCAAGGTCAACTGATCTGGGTTTAATCCATCACCATTCTTTAGCTCACTCAGCCACCCCAGTTCAGACATGGCCATATGCAAATCAGTCTGACCCTGTGCCTCATGGGAACAGTCCAGCCCGAACTGCCAAGCCATGTCTTCCCTGGACCGGAAACAAGCATCCTGGGACCGGTCCAGGGAAGATATGGTTTGGTAGTTCGGGCTGGACTGTTCCCATGAGGCACAGGGTCAGACTGATTTGCATATGGCCATTTCTGGTGAGTGAAGGTGCCACTAGAGCTGCGTGGTGTCTCCTGGTGGTGCCTGAGAGAGATGTTTGTCAGGATCAGTGTGAAACCTGGGGAAGATTCATAAGGTAACGATTCTACAGAAAGATTGCATGCACCAGAAATATTCTTACAGAAGGGAAGACATTTTTGCATTAGGCATTTTGTCGGTTTCTCGGTCCCAGTGTGTGGTGTGCCTGTCGCTTTCACTTCCAGTGTATGTTAGTGATTGTGTGTGTGTTTTCGTCTCTCTCTTTTCAGGTGTGTTAGTTGGTGTTGCCGTCCTGTGTGTGTGTGTGTGTGTGTGTGTGTGTGTGTGTGTGTCTGTCTGTCTGTCTGTCTGTCTGTCTGTCTGTCTGTCTGTCTGTATCTGTCACAGTATGCCTGTCGGTTTCTCTCTTTTTCAGTGTGTGGTTTGTTAGAGGAGGTTTGTGTATGGGTGATTCGGAATAAAAGAAGTCCGGATGTAGACAGACCACACTGTCCTTACCTATTTCCAAGTTCCATGATGGTGAAAGTGTACTCTATAATAGGAAACCTTTTCAGGTTTCGCCTGGCGAACAGCTGCGCAGCAGTGTTTCGCGCAGGCGAAATCTTTTGTTAGACGTTGGCTTTTGCCTGCCCCTCTCTTCCATTGGCTAGCTCCATAAATGGAGGCTAGCCATTGGAAGAGAGATCTGTCCGTTATTGTGCGAGGTGATTCGTGGGCGTTCCTGCGATTTTTATTTTTTTTTCTCCCTCTCCACCCCTTTCTAAAACGTCATGCTGCGGTGGGCGGGTGTTTTTTTTTTTCTCCGTGATGTTTTGGCCATTTTGGACGTGTGTTTTGCAGGGGTGGGCTGCGCAATTTCACTCCCCTCCCGCTGTCTGTGTGCCCGTTCCCGCCCCCCCTCCCGCTGTCTGTGTGTTTGTTCCCCCCCCCTACCGCTGTCCGTGTTTTCGTCATGCCATGCCAGTGCACCAGCGGGACACTCTTTTGTTGTCATTTGGAATTGCGGTGAGTGAGGGCCTTCGGGCCGTTCACCCCCCTCCGCCTACTCCCTCCTTTCGGAAGGTAGAGCCGGGCCAGGCGCCTGCCTGCTTAGTAGCGGGCCGCTGGGGAGGCTGGGGCCTGGGGGTCAATAGCCGAGTCTCTGCCTGTGGTCCTGTTGAATCTTGAATGTGAAAACTGCCCTTTGCTTGGCAGGGCTCTGTAAAGAAAACTTCATAGGCACAGGGATTGGCTTCTCGTAGAAAGGAGCCGCGAAGAGGAGGGGCGGGATAGAGGCAGCTAATAGCCCCTCGTCCGATGAAAAGCCTCGCCTGCGAGACCCCCAAGTGTTCCCTCGACCCTGAGAGCTGACACAGATATCAGCCTCTTTCTTGTGTGTTCTGTTTCCTGCGGGCACGCCGGCTGTGGCACAATACTCGGGAAGAAGCCGAGATATCAGGAATTTCTCGTGGAGTGCCTTGTGTGCGTGGATGAGGAGCTTGAAGAATATCCTCTTGTTGACGGGCAGCCAGTGCAGGTTACTCAGGTGGGGGGTGATGTGGCTGTGGCGTGGGACATCGAGGATCAGTCGTGCCGAGGCGTTTTGGATGCGTTGCAGTCGTTTGATGAGCTTGGTCGGGGCTCCTGCGTAGAGGGCGTTTCCGTAGTCAAGTCTGCTGCTGACAAGGGCCTGGGTGACTGTTCTTCTTTTATCTGTCGGGATCCACCTGTAGATCTTGCGGCGGGTGTTGAAGCAGCAGGAGGAGATGGCGTTGACTTGCTTTGTCATGGAGAGCGTTGAGTCGAGGAAGATTCCCAGGTTGCGTGCATGGTCAGTGGGTGTTGGGGCTTCCCCCAGTGCCGTCGGCCACCAGGAGTCGTCCCAGGCTGATGGGTTGGAGCCGAGGATCAGAACCTCTGTTTTGTCCGAGTTCAGCTTCAGTCGGCTGAACTTCATCCAGTCGGCAACTGCCTTCAATCCTTCGTGGAGGTTGGCTTTGCCGGTAATGGGGTCCTTCGTGAGGGAGAGGATCAGTTGAGTGTCGTCGGCGTAGGAGATTATGTTGAGGTTGTGCTGTCGGGCTACGTGTGCGAGCAGGGCCATGTAAATGTTGAACAGTGTCGGGCTGAGGAAGGATCCCTGGGGTACGCCGCAGATCATCTCGGAGGCTTTGGATCGGAAAGGGGGGAGGCGGGTACTCTTGGTTCTGCCAGAGAGGATGGAGGTGGTTCATTCCAAGGCTTTGTCTTGGATCCCTATGGCGTGGAGGCGTGCGCGTAATGTGTGGTGGCAGACGGTGTCGAAGGCGGCGGAGAAGTCCAGGAGGATGAGGGCTGCGTTCTTACCATTGTCCAGCATGGTCCTGATGTCGTCAGTGGCGGCGATGAGGGCTGTTTCGGTTCTGTGGTTGCTGCGGAACCCTGACTGGAAAGGGTCCAGGATTCTGTTTTCTTCAAGGTATCGGGTTAGCTGTCTTTTGACGATCTTCTCGATGACCTTGGCTGGGAACAGGAGTAGAGAGATGGGCCCTAGAGTCTGCCTTGGGTTTTTTGAGTAGGGAATTGATCTCTGCGTGTTTCCAGCTCTCTGGGAAGGTCGCAGTCTTGAGGGAGAGATTGATGACGTTGCGCAGGTGGGGTGCGATGGAGCTGCTGGCTTTGTTGAAGATGTGGTGCGGGAATGGGTCTGACGGGGAGCCGGAGTGGACTGTGCTCATGATATTTATGGTGTCATCGATGCTCACGCTGGCCTAGGCTAGCAGGGAGTCGTGGTCGATGGTGTGCGGAGAATCTGTTGTGTTGTTGTCTGTTGGAGCTGTCTGGGTGATGAAGCTGTCGTGGATGTCTGCTATCTTGCGGTGGAAAAAAGTGGCGAGGTAGTCGCACAGGGCTTGCGACGGCGGGATGTTGTTGGTGTTGGGAACTGGGGTTGGAGAGTTCTTTCACGATGTTGAAGAGCTCCTTGCTTTTGTGTGCGTTGATGTTGAGGCGGATGGTGACTGGATGGTGGCTTGGACCTGCAGGCCTACTTTCATCTAAATGTCCTGCAGACCGACAGATGCTTCTGCAGTTCAAGGTACCCCAGGAGCATTTTAAATTTGAAGTGTGACCTCACCAGGGACCCTCTTGTGCTCACAAAAGTGATGACTGTGGTCACTTCACAATTTTAAAGGGTGGGGTTTCCAGTTTCCCCCTACCTTTGATGACAGGCTTATGAAAGCGGTTTGCCGCAATCAGTCATATACCACCTCTGGACGATGGCGAACCTCCTGACTTAATTTGCTTTTATTATCAAAGTGCCAAAGTCACGCATGATTCATCTACAAAAAGTTCATTTCATTGGGGCCATTCTGGATACAGTGCTGTTTTGTATCATCCTTTGATAGTGACGAGTCTTGGACATTGTGGCTAGGATCCCGAAGTTTCAGTCTCCATTTGGGTCTCATTGAGAGTGCCTCAAAGGCTTCTTGGCCTCTGTATCCTTGTCGTTGAATATGCCAGGTGGCATATGTGGGCTCTGCAATGGAACCTGAAGTCCAGATGGCCCCAGCACCAGGGGAATCTGTCAGATTCGATCCAGGTTTCAGGGGAGACTACAAAAGACCTCCAGTGTTAGCGGCTCAACTGCAGTTAAACCAGGGGCAGACTCTTCTCCGTGTCCCGAGCTGGCGTGGTGACGGATGCCTCATTGCTGGAATAAGGAGGTCAAATGGAAGAGATAGAGATGTGCCCTATGCCCCCAGTCATCCTGAAAGATTTGATTATTAGCGAAGTATGCTGCTGGCCAGTCACCAGATCCCCTCCTCTCTTCTTCACTTTGTCAAGTTTGCAGTCCTTGGGAACTCCACGTTGGCTAAAGTATGGATTTATTGAACATGGCTTTGGAACAGATGTTAGACGGGGACCCGGAGGGCCGGCCGAGTACAGGGGGAGAGGCCTCCGGTGAGGGCCTTCTCCGGCGATCGTACAGACAAGTAACTCTCCCCCACCTCCCCCGCCCCCCCTCCCCACAAATGGACACCACACTAGGATGAGATCTGCACACTTTATATAAGGTTCTTGAGGCAAGGTTATCAACGATACAGTGGGGTCAGGACACGAGGATCCTCCCAATTCTAGTCTCTGTAGGGTAAGGGGTAGCGGGACAGTCTTAGTACCGGTCCGGTACAGGGGCTGCAAGAAGGAGCTCACAATCCTCGAGCTCAGGGGTCTGCAAGGTCGGGCCGCGGCAGCGCCAGCAGGCTAGGATGATAGTTCTCGGCAAGGAGGGCCGCGGCAGCGCCAGCAGACCAGGACGAAGGTGCACGTTGCAGAGGGCTGCGGCAGCGCCAGCAGGCTTCAGAGATGGTTCACAAGGCAGGGCTGCGGCAGCGCCAGCAGTCCGTCAAGAATGAGTTCTTCTAGGTGTCTCTCGACTCCAGGATACAACTGCCTTCCTGCTCTGGAGCTGCCCCAGATATAGGTCTGGTCTCCTTTGATGTCCGGACCCTCGCGCTTGGAGGTCGGGAGGTCCGGGATGAGGGAGTCCAGACACCCAGCAGGGGGGTGGAGCCAGCACCCGGGGAGGCCGGGGGCGTCAACACCTGGCGGGGGAGAGCCATCGACACTCCTTTCTCCCATTGACCTGCCAAGTGGTCTCTTCACCTCCTGGGTAGATGGTGGTGCCTCGATGTCGGGGCCTGGCCAGGCCCAGGGTTGGGGTCGAGCCGAGGCCACGCAGCCTCGTGATGCAGTGTCCAAAGATGGCGGCTGGCCAGCAATGGTGCTGACGGAGGCCCGAGCCAGCCGATACTGGGGTGTTCGGGAGCGGGCGTCCCATTGGGGACGGGTTGCGGGTTGCCTCGGTGGGTTGCCGAGATGGTTCTTTCTGGGGATACGGGGAGAGCCGGTGTCCGGGCTCTATCATGCGGGGAGGGAGCGGGCCTTCCACGAGGCCTGTCCAACATGCGTCCCCCCCAGCTGAAGGCAGGGAGAGTCACCCATCCTCTTGGGTACTCTCCTCGCCGAGGCGGAAAAAGCATGACAGGCCGTCCGCGTTGGCGTGGTCCTGGCCAGGACGATGCTCCACAGTGAAGTCCATCCCCTGCAAGGAGATGGACCATCGTAACAGTTTTGGGTTCTCCCCCCGCATTTGCATCAGCCATTGCAGGGGTCGGTGGTCGGTCTGTACCCTGAAATGGGTACCGAAGAGGTAGGGCCGGAGTTTCTTGAGGGCCCATACCACGGCGAAGGCCTCCCGCTCGATGGTGCTCCAGCGCTGTTCTCGGGCCAGCAGGCGTCGGCTGATGAAGGCCACTGGCTGATCGACTCCCTCTGCGTTGAGTTGAGAGAGGACTGCCCCAACGCCATGATCTGAGGTGTCCGTCTGGACTATGAATTCCCGGCTGTAGTCGGGGGCCTGGAGCACGGGGGCGGTGCACATGGCGGTCTTCAACTTCTCGAAGGCCGCTTGACAGTCCGGAGTCCAGTTGACTGTTTTGGGGTTTTTCTTGGATGTGAGTTCTGTGAGGGGCCCCACAATGCTGCCATAGTCTTTTACAAACCGCCGGTAGTAGCCGGTGAGCCCCAGGAAGGCTCGGACCTCGGTTTGGGTGACAGGGGGTTGCCAGGCCTGGATGGCAGCGATCTTGAGCTGGAGGGGGGCCACTAGACTGCTCCCCACTTGGTGTCCGAGGTAGGTCACGGACCCCTGGCCAATCTTGCATTTGCTGGCTTTGATGGTGAGGCCGGCCTGCTGGAGGGCGTACAGGACTTCTCGGAGGTGGTGGAGGTGGTCTGCCCAGTGGCGACTGTACACAGCAATATCGTCCAGGTAGGCGGCGCTGAATTCTTCGAGGCCCGCCAGTACCTGGTTCACGAGTCGTTGGAAGGTAGCTGGAGCGTTTTTCATGCCGAATGGCATCACCTTGAAGTGGTAGTGGCCATCTGGGGTAGAGAAGGCCGATCGTTCTTGGGCCCCGGGGGTGAGGCCGATTTGCCAGTAGCCCGCTGTTAGGTCGAAGATGCTCAGGTAGCGGGCGGCCCCCATGCGGTCAACTAGCTCATCTGCCCGGGGGATAGGGTGAGCGTCGGTTCTGGTAACGGCGTTCAGGCCCCGATAGTACACACAGAACCGGAGCTCGGGGGCAACGCCCGGGGCAGCAGCTTTGGGGACCAGTACGACTGGGCTGGCCCAGGGGCTGTCAGATGGCTCGATCACTCCCAGAGCCAGCATTTTGGTGACTTCGTTCTGGATGCAGGCGCGCACCCGATCTGGCACCCGGTACGCCATGTGTCGAATAGGTGGACTATCCCCGGTGTCCACGTCGTGAAGGCACCAGGGGGTGACCCCGGGGGTGAGGGAGAACAGGTTTGCAAATTGTAGCAGGAGAGCTCGACACTCTTGGCGTTGCTCTGGGGACAAAGCATCAGAGAGTCTGACCCCTTCCACTGAGCCATCCTGTTCATGGGTCCTCAGTAGGTCAGGGAGGGGCTCGGAGTCTTCCTCCGTCCCACTATCGGTAGCCATCAGTAGGCTGAGTTCCGAGCGTACGAAGTGGGGTTTGAGTCTGTTGGCGTGGAGGACTCGTAGGGGGTTCCGGGAGGACTCCATGTCGATTAGGTAGGTGACGGGGCCCTTGCGCTCTATCACCTTGAAGAGTCCTGTCCATTTGTCCTGTAGGGCACAGGGTTCGACTGGAGACATCACCCAGACTTGTTGTCCCGGTTCGAACTCGATGGAGGAGGCATGCTGATCATACCATTTCTTCATGTCCTCCTGGCTGGCTTCAAGGTTGGCTTTGGCTAGCTCCCTGAATCGCCGGGTCTGGTTGCGGAGGGTCAGGAGATACTTATATATATCTGGAGGAGTCTTCTGGGGGGCCATCTCCCATCCTTCCTTGACCAGGCTGAGGGGACCCCGGACGGGGTGTCCGTACAGGAGCTCAAATGGGCTGAAGCCTAGGGATTTCTGGGGGACTTCTCGATAGGCGAATAGGAGGCACGGGAGCAGCACGTCCCATTGGCGACATAGGGGTTCTTCTAGGCCCATGATCATTCCCTTGAGAGTGCGGTTAAACCGCTCGACCAGTCCATTTCCTTGCAGGTGATAGGGGGTCGTGAATTTGTAGGTGACCCCGCACTGTTGCCAGAGAGACCTCATGTACTTCGAGATAAAGTTTGTGCCCCTGTCGCTGACGACTTCCCGGGGGAAGCCCACCCGAGAGAAGATCCCCATCAGGGCTCGGCCTACCACGGGCGCTGTCACGGTCCGAAGAGGGATGGCCTCGGGATAGCGGGTGGCGTGGTTCACCGGGACCAGGATGAACCGGTGCCCTTGTGCCGTTCGGGGGTCCAGGGGCCCCACAATGTCTATTCCCACCCGTTCGAACGGGGTGGTGAAGACGGGAAAGGGTTGCAAGGGTGCTTTGATCTTTCGGCCGCTCTTCCCGCTGGCCTGGCAGGTGGGGCAGGCCCGGCAGTGGTTGGAGGCATCATTTCGCATTTTGGGCCAGTAGAAGTGGGTTACCAGGCGGTTGTACGTTTTGTCTTGCCCCAGGTGTCCGGCGAGAGGTACATCGTGTGCCAAGTTCAAGAGGAAGTCTCTGAAGCGGAGGGGTACCAACAGCACCCGACTGGCCCCCAGCTCAGCAATTCTTTGCTCACTGTAGAGCAGGTCATTGTCCCAATAAATCCAGTGGGCCCCCGAGGTGTCTCCTGCGCTCTGGGCGAGGGCTTGCTGCCGGAGTCCCTCGAGGGAGGGACATGCCTTCTGCTCTTGTCGGAATTGTTCCTGGGTGGGGCCACCCTCTTGACGCCACTGGGCCAGTTCGGGAAGGTCCCGGAGCCGATTGGGCCCTTCTTCGTTTTGTTCTGGAGGACTGGCTCCTAGGGTGGCTCCCTCTGGGACGACCGGGGGAGGAGGCTCTGGCCATTCGGGTTCTTCGGGACTGGGGATGGCGCGGGCGGCCATGGACCGAGTCGTTACGCAGGCCCATTCAGGGAGGCCCAACATCCCCAGGTGCTCTCTTCTTTCGACGGCTGCCCAGGGGGAACTTTCGAGGTCGTTCCCCAGGAGGCAGTCCACGGGTGCATCATCGCGGACAGTTACTTTCAGCATTCCGGACACTCCTCCCCACTCGAAGGGGACGCAGGCCATCCGACACAGGCTTTCTGAGTTGTCGGCTGACCGTACGGGGCAAAGGATGTTTGGCAAGATCTGGTCCGGGGTCACCAGATGACAGCGGACTGCGGTCACACTGGCCCGGTGTCGCGGAGGGCTTCAGCCTGATGCCCATTAATGTTGACCCACTGGCTGTATTTCTGCGTGTTGGCGGGCAGGGGGGCCCGCGGGATCATGTCTCTTTCCCCTAGGCAGACCAGGGACATGGCGGCTGGTTCCCACTCGGGCTGGTCTGGCTCGTACTCCTCAGTGTCTTCTTGGGTTTGCTCTTGTCCCAGGGCGGCGGCAGCGACCTGGCGGGGCATAGGGTTCTGGTTCTTCGGGCAATTGGGATCATTGGCGTAGTGGCAGGGTCGCTGGCATCGGTGGCAAGTAACGTTGGCCCGGAAACCTGGGCGCATCGGGAGGTTTCCCCTGCCGGCCGGGGGCGGGGTGTTGCTGGCGGGAGCCACCGGGACGGCGTCTCTGCCCCGACCCTGGCCTCCTCCTCCCCCTCGGGGGCGATGGGGTCCTTGGGCGGCTCTGTTCTGCTCGCTGGGCCCGTTTCGGGCAACTCGGGTGCTTTCCCATCGGTCAGCTTCGGCGGCGAGTTGCCAAGGTTCAGTCAGTTTACTGTCGAGGAGGTGCTCCCTGAGCTCGACGAAGCAGTTGTTAGAAAGGTGCTCCCACACAATGAGGTCGAAGAGTTGCTCGTAAGTGGTCACTTTGCTGCCCTTGATCCATCCCTCGAAGGCTCTGCTAAAGTAGTTCACGTACTCTACCCAAGTCGTACCCGGGATCCGTTTGCAGTCGCGGAACCTCTGGCGGTACATCTCGGGCGTGAGTCCGTATCGAGTGAGGAGGGCGGCTTTCATGTGGTCGTAGGATGTCATCTGATGGTCCGGGAGTTGCAGCAGGGCGTCTCGCCCTTCGTTGACAAACCTCCCCCATAACCCGGCTCCCCAGTCGCTCCGGGGAATCCGGTGGGAGGTCATGGCTACCTCGTAGGCTTTGAACCATTGCTGGATATCATCGTTCCGGTAATACTCTCTGACGATATCCTTGGGGATGTGGACCTTGGGGTCTGTAGTGGCAGGAGTGTTCGGGCGCTCTGGAACCCCGAGATCTTTGTTCTGTTTCCGAAGCTCTATTTCTTTTAGGTTGCGCTCATGTTCGTAGGCTAGCTTTTTCTCTTCTAAATCTCTCTGTCTTTGTTTCTCTTCTCGCTCCTCTCGGAGCCGCAGGTGTTCTAACGTTATTTTTTGTTCCGCCAATTTAAGTTCTCCATCTAAACGAAGTCGAGCCAGTTCCAATTCATGGAGCCTGCTTTTTTCCCGTTCTCGGATTTCCTCCGGGGAGAGCCCCGATCTTCTTTCTTCCGTCGGAGTGGTGCTCGTTTCCGGTGCCTCGAGGCTTTTGTTTTGGGGTACGGCCGTACCCGTCTCTGCCCAAGATTCCAGGGCCTTTTTGAAGTCTTCTTTCGTGCTCAGTCCTGTGGTAGCAATGCCTAGTTCTATGCAGAATTGTTTCAGTTCTCTGTGGTTGTATTCCTCTAGTTTTTCCATCTGGAATTTTTCTGTGGTTCCGCTCTCTTTTGTTGACATTGTGGTTGTGTCGTGGGGTGAGTTACTCTCTGTACGATTACGCGTTGGTTCGGATCGCGCCGCTGGCCACCAATGTTAGACGGGGACCCAGAGGGCCGGCCGAGTACAGGGGGAGAGGCCTCCGGTGAGGGCCTTCTCCGGCGATCGTACAGACAAGTAACTTCCCCTCCCCACAAATGGACACCACACAAGGATGAGATCTGCACACTTTATATAAGGTTCTTGAGGCAAGGTTATCAACGATACAGTGGGGTCAGGACACGAGGATCCTCCCAATTCTAGTCTCTGTAGGGTAAGGGGTAGCGGGACTGTCTTGGTACCGGTCCGGTACAGGGGCTGCAAGAAGGAGCTCACAATCCTCGAGCTCAGGGGTCTGCAAGGTCGGGCCGCGGCAGCGCCAGCAGGCTAGGATGATAGTTCTCGGCAAGGAGGGCCGCGGCAGCGCCAGCAGGCTAGGATGATAGTTCTCGGCAAGGAGGGCCGCGGCAGCGCCAGCAGGCCAGGATGAATGCTTTACAACGAGGAGGGCCGCGGCAGCGCCAGCAGGCTAGGATGAGGGTTCAAGCTGCAGAGCGGCCGCGGCAGCGCCAGCAGGCCAAGGCGATGGTTCACAAGGATGGGCCGCGGCAGCGCCAGCAGGCCAGGACGAAGGTGCACGTTGCAGAGGGCCGCGCCAGCAGGCTTCAGAGATGGTTCACAAGGCAGGGCTGCGGCAGCGCCAGCAGTCCGTCAAGAATGAGTTCTTTTAGGTATCTCTCGACTCCAGGATACAACTGCCTTCCTGCTCTGGAGCTGCCCCAGATATAGGTCTGGTCTCCTTTGATGTCCGGACCCTCGCGCTTGGAGGTCGGGAGGTCCGGGATGAGGGAGTCCAGACATCCAGCAGGGGGGTGGAGCCAGCACCCGGGGAGGCCGGGGGTGATCAACACCTGGCGGGGGAGAGCCATCGACACTCCTTTCTCCCATTGACCTGCCAAGTGGTCTCTTCACCTACTGGGTAGATGGTGGTGCCTCGATGTCAGGGCCTGGCCAGGCCCAGGGTTGGGGTCGAGCCGAGGCCACGCGGCCTTGTGATGCAGTGTCCAAAGATGGCGGCTGGGCCGGGGCAATGGTGCTGACGGAGGCCCGGGCCAGCCGATACTGGGGTGTTCGCGAGCGGGCGTCCCGTTGGGGACGGGTTGCGGGTTGCCTCGGTGGGTTGCCGGGATGGTTCTTTCTGGGGATACGGGGAGAGCCGGTGTCCGGGCCCTATCATGCGGGGAGGGAGCGGGCCTTCCATGAGGCCTGTCCAACAACAGACATTTGTTCTAGGTTTATTCTTTTTGTAGTAAGTTCTAAGTGTTTCTTTTTTGTTACTGATGATTCTCTTCATCCTTCTCAGTAAAACACTGATGTATTGGTGAACAGACAATACTGCGACGTATTGGTACTTCATGTTTGAAATGCCTTTCATACTGAGTAGCTTAATGTATAATGTGTTTTTAGAACCGCTCCCCATACTAATGATTATTAAAAACATGGCATGACAAGAACTGGAACAACCATGTTGGAAGTTCTAAATGATATTGAGTCCAATGTACAACAAAATTATGTAAACAAAAATATATATGGTAGAGTTGAAGATCTAAAGGCTGATTTCTGGCAACAATCTGGCTCCACATGAACCGTTAGAGCTGTGCGTCATTCACCTGGAGTGAAAACCCTTCTTCTCACCCATCAAATGGAGGCTGGTTCAGGTGCTCACAGACCACAACACTGCCATCTTGTACAGCAACAAGCAGGGTGGGTGGGTCCAGGGTTCTGCCTCTTGAGCTGACTGGAGTGTCAAGTCATTTCCTCAGGGTTGCATGATGGAACAATGTAGATAAAAACATTGCATGCCTTTATGATGCATTTTTACCTGCAGTTTTTTAGCATGCATATGATATTACCTCACATGCTATTACCATGCAGTATTAGTCTTCCTAAGGTAAGAATTAGTAAGGTAAGTTTAAATATATATTTTTATATATATCGAAACAACCAAGTACGCCATAATGTAGCAAAGGAAAGCACACACGAAGAAATTCAAAGCAAAGTGCTTTATTGGTCCAGACCCCCCTGCACTGACAGAAAAAATTATATATATATATCCCCAGCGATCTTCACCACCTCCGAAAAACGGCGAAATGAAGACACGGACCCCAGGCTGTCGGCAAGGTAGATTTTATTGTTGACCTCTCAACGGGCGACGCGTTTCGAGCAACAAGTGCTCTAGTTCACACACCGTACACCCGGTCAGCTGACTCAATATATACTTATTTTTAAAGTGATGCTCCACCTCAAAAGTGTATCACATGTTGACATAGTAAACATAAAGGAAATACTTCACAATACACCACGTTAGTTCATTATGAAAAGTAGGTACAATAATATTTCAGCTTGAATGCTTAATCACAAAATAACTGTTCAATAATTAACAGTTAACTAATGAGGCCAATATACAGGTTACAGGAAAATAGACTGTCTTTGCGTAAAAAGTCTTAGATAATATATATAAATATATATATACATCAATCTACACTATCTACATAACATTTCATCTATAAACACAGTGCAACAAACTATCAAACTCAATAATAAACCTATTCCTGCTTAAAATGCTTTATAGTACTAACGGGATTGATGTTACATTCCCCTGTTGTATTTTCCTGTATCCGAACACAGTTCCCTATTTGTTGGGATAACACTATGCATTGGCCCCTTGTGAATTGGAGAGTCCTATTGTACCCATAAACAAATTTTATCTCATGGAATGTTTACCGGTATTCTTAACCAAATGTGACCAGTGCAAAAAATTGTTCTATCATGATTAAAAGACACAAATCCTCTTTAAGCGCACTGCCGGAGGATACATTAATGTCATGGAATTGATTACTTACACCCTGTGCATTATTTCAAACCCTGGTAACGAATGACTTAACAAAAAAAATCTTTAGTTTCTGGGGTGTATAGATACATGAGACAAAAGTGCAAAAAATGACGTACTATACAAAAGTTACATATATTGGCAATATTTACAAAGTGTGGTCTGATTTATAATATTTACGGGTGAATTAATTCAGTTTGATTTTCCATATGGTTGTTTCATATGCAACCCGCTTTCCAGTGATGCACTGGACCGCCAAGCAATCCTCCAACAGATTTACTTCTTTGTTCATACAGGAAGTCCCTATTGGCGGAAACATAAGTTGAATATTATGTTCAGAAATGGGTTCACTGCACATATATTTCAATTTACAGGTTGATGTTTTTACAGAAAATTGTGTAAATCTTCTGTAGTATTAAGCCCATTTGGATATTTGCTGTCCAGCTCAACAATATATTGTGTCTCCTTCCTTCTTATGATTTTTTCTCTATCTCCCCCACGTTTGGGGGGGGGGCCACTGCATCAATGACGAAATACGATAGATTACTCAGATCATTGTTGCGAGTGGATCTGAAGTGGCGGGCTACAGGGTATGTGCTTTCATTGTTGACTATTGCTCGAAGATGATGTAAAATTCTGACGTGCACCTGTAATTTGGTACTGCCTATATATCGTAGGCCACAGGTGCAAGTCAGGACATATATGGCAAAGTCGCTATGGCAGTTGTAATTACCCCTAATTGCTTTACTGGCTTTACTGAAGGGGGTGTTGTAATGCGTGGTGTTAATACCAAATTTACAGGCTCGACACGTTGAGCATTTATAGAAGCCATCTTTATGTTTGAGCCAGGTGCTGCCACCACATAGCTCAGGGCTTGATTTGACCAGACTGTTGTGCATACTTCTAGCTCTTCTGTATGTTATTGTCGGAATTTCGGGAAGTATGTCACTGAGGAACCCATCGGTCATTAAAATTGGCCAGTGTCGCTTGACAATCAATTTAATTTGTCTCTCTTGTCTGCTTTATGATAAAATTAAGCGTGGAGTGGCATTGTCATTATTCGTCTGCGGAACCTCAGATTTCAACAAAGACTCTCTAGATCTTTCCCGGCTTTGTTTTAAAGCCCTTTGTAATGTTACATTGCTATATCCTCTAGCTTTTTGTCTAGATATCACTAGACTTCAGCTTCTTGTTCGAATATTTCAGGAGTGCTGCTGATTCTTTTTAATCATAACAGCTCTATATATATATATATATATATATATATATTACCTACTGGCTATCGCCAGTAGGTATATATAGTTAGAATTTTTTCTCTATGGGACTTTTGAAAATTCTATGTCTAATAACTTTGGCGTTTGTGGACGGAATCGGCTGAAATTTTCAGGAAAATGGCACATTTTGATTCTGAGCAGCCCCTGAAAATTTAGGGGGGTTTCGTCAAGGGGGGGCTGAGAAAAAAGGGGGGTCCCAAAACGCGTTTTTTCCATTCATTTTTCCATAGGGCGGTTGGACTCACTTTTAGCTCGAACGGCTGAATGGATTTGCACGAAACTTGGCAAAATTGTAGGGACTGTTAGCCCGATGTGCCTTTGCTAGGTCTCAATATATGTGCTCCAGTAGTTTTTGAGAAATTAACGTTCAAACCAAGATATATATCTGTAACAGCGCTCTGGGCAGCGATCCGGTCCGCTTACTTTTCGCTTATCGGAACTTTGCGCGCAGAAAGCTGATTGGCTCTCCGGTGTCTGTCAACATTCTAAACAGTCCGGAGCGGACGCCATCTTGTCTCTCGGTAGGATCGAGAGAGAAGAAGAGGTGGAAAACGAAAGGGGAATTTAATGAAAGGGGCAAGGTATCCCCCTCTTGACCCCCTAGGAATGTTGTTGGGGTTATTAAAGGGTCCCGTGGGGAAAATAAAAAAAAAATGATTTTTCACGGTAGAAGCGCGGCCGCGAACTGGTAGCGAAACGGGAATTCGCCATTTTGTGCTTCGTTAATTAAATTACTAGTTATAAGTGGGTGCGGGAGACGTATCCTAATCCCCTATGTTTCCTGAGGGTGGCTGAGGAGGCTGATATATGTTGATACATCTCTTCCAGCGGCTGTGCGTGAGCTTTTTTTTTTTTTTGCTGCGTGACAGTCCGGAGCGGCCGCCATCTTGTCTCTCGGTAGGATCGAGAGAGAAGAAAAGGTGAAAAACTAAGGGGGAATTTAATGAAAGGGGGCAAGGTATCCCCCTCTTGACCCCCTAGGAATGTTGTTGGGGTTATTAAAGGGTCCCGTGGGGAAAATAAAAAAAAAATGATTTTTCACGGTAGAAGCGCTTCACGGGCCGCGAACTGGGCCGCAAACTGGTAGCGAAACGGGAATTCGCCATTTTGTGCTTCGTTAATTAAAGTACTAGGTATAAGGGGGTGCGGGAGACGTATCCTAATCCCCTATGTTTCCTGAGGGTGGCTGAGGAGGCTGATATATGTTGATACATCTCTTCCAGCGGCTGCGCCATCTTGCCTTTTTTCGAATGCCACAATTTTGTCGTGCACGGCAGCCATTTTAGAGTACTGATTTCAGTGCTAGTCTCCCGCCTCCCGATTTCTGCAAGCAAAAACCCGGGGGCATATTACGAACAACTAGCGATAATTTTTGTCTCTAACTTGTTTAGAGACAAAAATTATCGCCGCACATCGGCGATTTTTATCGCAGATAAACCTTGCTATTATCGCAGAAAAGTCAGCGATATTCATGTATTATCGATCTAATGCTCTTAGCCATGTTATCCACCTCCCATTGGATAACATGGCTAAGAACTGCTCAGGGCAGGTGAAAAGTCAGCGATATTCGGGTATTATCGATCTAATGCTCTTAGCCATGTTATCCACCTCCCATTGGATAACATGGCTAAGAACTGCTCAGGGCAGGTGTTAGATTTTGGAGATATTCGCGCTTAGCGCGAATATCTCCAAAAGTTGGTAATAGAAGGTAGCGATGTTAGGGACTGTTTCCAGTCGCTAACATCTTGGCACGCCACTTTGCATGTCATTAGTGATAAGTATCACTGACATGCAAAGCGGGGCCCAAGATGGTCGCTATCTCCTTTTAGCTGTCACTAACTGGTGTTAGCGACAGCTTGGTAATAGGGAAATAATTTTATCTCCGCTTTCATGGCTTTTAAAGCCAAAAAAGCGGAGATAAACCCCCTTGATAATATGCCCCACGATTCCTTGGGGGTTTCAGCTGACAGGGCTTGGTATTGTGTTACATGGTAATTATATTCATGTATTATCGATCTAATGCTCTTAGCCATGTTATCCACCTCCCATTGGATAACATGGCTAAGAACTGCTCAGGGCAGGTGTTAGATTTTGGAGATATTCGCGCTTAGCGCGAATATCTCCAAAAGTTGGTAATAGAAGGTAGCGATGTTAGGGACTGTTTCCAGTCGCTAACATCTTGGCACGCCACTTTGCATGTCATTAGTGATAAGTATCACTGACATGCAAAGCGGGGCCCAAGATGGTCGCTATCTCCTTTTAGCTGTCACTAACTGGTGTTAGCGACAGCTTGGTAATAGGGAAATAATTTTATCTCCGCTTTCATGGCTTTTAAAGCCAAAAAAGCGGAGATAAACCCCCTTGATAATATGCCCCACGATTCCTTGGGGGTTTCAGCTGACAGGGCTTGGTATTGTGTTACATGGTAATTTTTCCATGAAACGTCAGAGGGTCGATGCAGGGGTTCTAGAAGAGGTGATAAACCATTTAAGCCTCATGAACAAGCGCATGGTCTTTTAAAGATTTGTGAAGTACTCGGGGCGGCGGTGTGTGTGTGCCCTCTTTCAGGAGCGGGCGGGGGGGCACTGCCAGCAACTTGCCAGGTCAGGTAGTGTTCAACACGTGCATCACCCTTTCTCTGCCTGCTATTGCGCTCCATGCTTCGGAAAGGTAAGAAAAAGAACGTGCATTTGAGTTTGAAATGTCCGATCCTGCAGCAGCACACTTCCAAAGCCCACACATGACAATAACCCGATTCAAGGCCCCATTCACCCGTTTTTAAAAAAATAGATAACACTCCAACAAAGTAAGGTTATAAAACTTTATTAACTACTAACTTTAACGAACGGAACAAAAACTAAAAACATTTAAACATTTCTCAACACAAAAAGCAACAATGGTTAGAAGCTGTCTTTTGTGCGAATAGTCCCAAGGCAGCACAACGTGCAGAGTTCTGGACGGCACCCAGGTGATGTCGCCTGGGTGCCGCACTGGTTTAGGGATCCTACAATGCTGCTCCGAAAATTGGCGTGGGGCGTCCCGGGTGGGGCGGGGGGAGGCCTCGTCAGTAGCGGTCTGTTGTGCGAATAGTCCCAAGGCAGCACAACGTGCAGAGTTCTGGACGGCACCCAGGTGATGTCGCCTGGGTGCCGCACTGGTTTAGGGATCCTACAATGCAGCACAGAAAAACAGCGTGGGGCGTCCCGGGTGGTGCGGGGGGAGGCCTCGTCAGTAGCGGTCTGTGTCCAGTGTCACATGGCTGACACAACATGTACGACAGGCACCCAGGTGATGTCCAGTAAACTGCCGCACTGGTTTTGGTATCCTACAATGCTGCTCCGAAAATTGGCGTGCGGCGGCCCGGGGGGGGGGGCGTGGGGGATCCCCAGGTGGCGGCCATCTAGCTGAGTTGCGCTCGCTCTTGCGGCCACAGCGTCTCGCTCACCATGTTGTTGAGTTGCTCCCACTCTTGCAGTGCAGCGATAGGCGGCTGCCACATGGCTCTTAAAATGGCGGACAGCTCCTCGGTTTTAGGCCTGGTCCACTGAAATGGTCCTGGGACACTTTGGAACTCGGACGCTTGCCTGCTAGGGCTTGGGCTCCATTCTCGAAAAGCGTCCCCTCAGCCGTGAAGATTGTATAAAAGTCTTGGGGGCCCCCGACTCCCGCAGGCTTCCGGTGGGGAGCGGCTGCCATGATTGCTCGCGGAATGACCACGACGGAGCCACGAGATGGTGGTGCTCTCATGCTGACGCCAGCTTCAGTCTGAATGATCCAGAAACAAGGTGGGGCTTTCATCGTTTGGGAAAAAAAAATGTTCTAAACCAATGAAAAGTGTTATTTTTAGGTCATATGACCAAGCCTTCCATCTTTAGGAAACCAAAAGTAAAATGAACCAATGAAAAGTTTTATAAACAAGTCACATGACCTGTTATGCGGCATAGGGCTACAAAAAGCGTAGAAAATCCGTTGGCACGTGAGGCGGCGTCAGTAGCGGACCGATGTGCGAATAGGCCGAAGGCAGCACAACGGGCCGAGATCCGGATGGTACCGAGGTGGTGTCCAGCAAATTGCCGCACTGGTGTGGCCATCCTACAATGCTGCGCCGAAAGACGGCGTGTCCAGCTGAGTTGCGCTCACTGTTGCGGTACAGTGACTCGAACGCGCCGAGATCCGGATGGCACCGAGGTGGTGTCCAGCAAATTGCCGCACTGGTGTGGCCATCCTACAATGCTGCGCCGAAAGACGGCGTGTCCAGCTGAATTGCGGTCACTGTTGCGGTACAGTGACTCGAACGCGCCGAGATCCGGATGGCACCGAGGTGGTGTCCAGCAAATTGCCGCACTGGTGTGGCCATCCTACAATGCTGCGCCGAAAGACGGCGTGTCCAGCTGAATTGCGGTCACTGTTGCGGTACAGTGACTCGAACGCGCCGAGATCCGGATGACACCGAGGTGGTGTCCAGCAAATTGCCGCACTGGTGTGGCCATCCTACAATGCTGCGCCGAAAGACGGCGTGTCCAGCTGAGTTGCGGTCACTGTTGCGGTACAGTGAGTCGAACGCGCCGAGATCTGGATGGCCCCGATGTTGTGTCCAGCAAGTTGCCGCACTGGTGTGGCCATCCTACAATGCTGCGCCGAAAGTCGGCGTGGGGTGCCCCGTTGGCTTATGAGGTGATGTCAGTAGTGGACCGATGTGTGAATAGGTCGGAACCAGCACAAGGCACCAAGATCCGAATGGCAAGTCCTGGATGTTGAGTGCCTCAGTTGAGAGTTCTGAGCAGTGCTTGTAAGACTATCTGAAGTTTATTATAAGAATCAGAGTAAGTTGAAGACTGTCTGAAGCTTATTTGCACCTGCTGCAGCTTCACTAGGTCCGGCGGAACTTTTTTCCTTTTCCTTTCTGCTTCTTTTCCTACAATGCGTTTCATCTGAAGACACGACCAGGTCCCTGAATGTGTGCAGGGGGACGCTATTGATTGAATGAAAATGGCGGCTTGACACAAAGCTGACTCAAGCGTTACTGTTGGTGCTATACAGACAAAAATTGGTTTTCAGTTTGTACATTCTTCAGGTTTTTTTTTTCCATCCAAGTCTGATTGAGAGTTTGTAGAAAAATGGCTTCAGATTTTCCACATACTACTCTTCAACATTCTTCCTAAATGTAACAATGTGAAACTCACTAGGAGAACGGCTGTTTCTGTTTCCTTTCAAAATGCTGCCACCAATATTTTCTGAATGGAAGACACCATCTTGTAGCATAAAGGGCCGAAAGGGGTTCTGGTCTGGCCGATGGTTGGTGGAGACATTTTGACTATATCTTGGACCTGCCCGGCCTCGCCCAAAATTGCGCCGGTATAAATGGGACTCGTAACTCCTTGCCCGCAAATGTATATCTAGAAAATGTTATTGTAAGTGGCCCTGTCGTATTTTAATTACAAAATGTACGTCCACCGATTCCGCAACTGTTAGACACCTTTGTTCTTGTCACCTAATGGCCCGCTCGTTACGTTCTTCTACAATGTAAATGTCTCCTCATCATATACGATTTCAGTTTGCTCCGTGGCCGGCCCACGTGGTTATAGGCCCGTATTTGTATACTGACATTTTCACAATAAAGGTTTTTAAAACAAAACACGGTAGTAGTATTTACATTTGTAAAGTTTTTACTTTTAGTGACTGTTTTCGAATCAGTAAAAGGCAAGTGAAATAAAGCAGTCCAATTACATGACGGATAAAAGGTATAATATGTAGGAACGCAGTAAAGATAAATGGTCACGGGCAGTTGTGTTTTTCATGTCTGCAACATAAAGTGATCGATAAGAATCTGATAATCAGGCGTATCGGCGACTAAGACAGCAGGCCGAATCTCTTTTACTCAACGGCTCCGTCATGGAAGGAAGAAACGCCCTTTTTCTCGAAAAAGGAATATATTTTACTTGCAAGACAGTTGTAAATTTTCCGGGAAAGTACATTAGCCTGGAATATTATAACATATGTTTGAAAAAAAAATATTGTTCGAAAATAATAAAAAGCGTAATTTTTAGGTCATATGACCAAGCTTTTCATCATTAAATTAACAAAAGTAAAATGAACCAATGAAAAGTTTTATTAACAAGTCACATGACCGGTTATGCTTACGTTACGCGCTGCGCGCCGCGCCTCGGATCACTTCCGGGTGCGCTAACGCGGCGTGTCATAAAACGCATTACGCGACAACGTAGGTCAACAATATAGTCTAAATGTCTCCACCAACCAGCGTTCAGAACACAACCCCTTTCAGCAGTCCAAAAAGTTCTGTTAAATGACAACAGAGGGGACAGGCAACAAGAACCATCAGTCAAAGAGGGGAGGGCAAGTTCTTCTCTTCCGGGTCATGTTGGGGCGCTACCGGAACTGATCGAATTGGTAGTCTATAGTGTTTCTGGATGTTTCAGACTAAAGCTGGCGTCAGCATGAGACCACTACCATCTCGTAGCTCCGTCGTGGCCATTCCACGAGCAATCATGGCAGCCGCTCCCCACCAGAAGCCTGCGGGAGTCGGAGGCCCCCAAGACTTTTGTAGAATCTTCACGGCTGAGGGGACGCTTTTCGAGAATGGGACCCAAGCCCTAGCAGACAAGCGTCCGAGTTCCAAGGTGTCCCAGGGCCATTTTAGTGGACCAGGCCCAAAACCGAAGAGCCGGCCGCCATTTTGAGAGTCCTGTGGCAGCCGCCTATCGCTGCAGCGCAAGAGCGGGCGCATCTCAACTACATGGTGAGCGAGACGCTGTAGTCGCAAGAGCGGGCGGTAAACAGCTGAATGGCGGAAGAGGCACAGTGTAGCAAAAGCGGGCGGAATGGCAACTAAAACGATAAAGGGGCGCCCCACTACAGCTTGTCTTCAGGTCAAACGGATTGTGGGACAAGGTCCAGAATTGAAGAGTCATCAAAAGGCAAAAAGTTCCGCCGGACCCCGGGAGCCGGCCGCCTATGTCGGGGGCGATCTCAGGCTACACCAGTGCTATAAGACTTGGGGAGGGTGTCGGAGCCAAGCGTCTTCTCCGAGTCCATGGCCATCACACCGCCCCTCAGGGGCCTCCGTCAAGCTGTTTAGGAAGGTAACATATCACATTGTTTTCTAATGCAGTCAGGTCCACAAACGACACTCACTTACTTTGAGAATAGTGAAGCTGCAGTAGGTGGAAATAAGCTTCAGACAGTGTTACAAGCACTGCTCAGAACTCTTAACTATGGCACCCAACATCCAGAACTTATGCTATTTGAGAATGGTAGTAACATCGAAGCATCTCAGGGACCAAAACCATTAACGTACTTTCACGTATGAAAATCTTACTTGGGGAGGGGGCAGGAGCGAAGCGCCCCCTCCCAGTCAGCGCCACCACACCGTATGTTGAAAATCTGAAGCCATCGTTCTACAAAGTCAACCAAACTTGGATTGAAAAATCTAGAAAAATGTACAAACTGAAAACCAGTTTTGGTCTGCATAGCATCAGTAGCAACGCTTGAGTCAGCTTTGTGTCAAGCCGCCATTTTGATTCAACAAAGCACAGGCATTGAAAAAGGCTGAAATTCAGAACTCTAAACTATGGCACCCAACATCCAGGAGCTTGCCATCCGGATCTTGGAGCCTTGTGCTGTTTTCGATCTATTCACACATCGGTCCACTACTGACATCATCTTATAAACCAACGTTATGTAAATAGTTTTTTAATAAAATGTTTTACCCTGTTTCTTTGCTGGTGTGTTGTCTATATTTTTAATATTTGCATAGGGTTTGTCGTTATTTTGTGCGGGATGGGTGATGGAGCCGAGCTGTCTTGCAGCCCTCATGGTGTGGAGCTCAGTTCATCTCACTATTTTCGTATTTCTCATGAAGGGTTGTTCCTAATATTTCTATTTTAGCGAGGTCAAAAAGAGATCCAATTAGTGGCCTACTGATTTTGCTCGATTACTTTTATTTTTTTACACGATTTTTCACTATCTGCAAAGACTAAACAGAGTATTGCGACTTTGTGCTTGTTTGTAAATAGAGAATGATCCAAAGAGAACCAATTCAAAAACAGTAAATGCTTGGACAACAATCAATCAAATGGAGAGACAAGGAGGCACGACGGATTACAACGGTGGTAAAGGCCTGCGTTAACTACCCTTCAGTATCTGCAAAGAGAGAGTACTACTAAGACAAAAGAGGGGAGGGGGGGGGGGGTGCAGCGTTCAAAGCACATCAGCGTGCATAAATACGAAAATGTTTTTATCTATCACGTACTTGACATTTTAAAGCTTTTCATATTTGCTATTAAAAAACCAATGAAATTCACAGAAAAAACCATAGGTTATAGTGGATATATAGTTAGGAATTTGCATTTAGAAAACCTTGAAAATTCAATGAAAAAACCATTGGTTTTAGGCCATATATAGTTAGGAATTAGCATTTACAAAACCTTATTTTACTCGCATAAAACCATTGAAATTCCATATATAGTTAGAAGCGCTAACTATATATCGCGCACCCGCAATCCACTGCTGATGATGTCACATATTACATCATTCATGACATGGTCAGTGACATCACTGATGACATCTCAAATGACATCACTGATGACATCTCAAATGACATCACTGATGACATCACTGATGACAACTCAAATGACATCACTGATGACATCTCATTTGTCATCACTGATCACATCACTTATGTGATAATACAATGAACCTCTTCAGACTCTAATATAACCTTACATACACTCAGTATAAACAGACACTCACAGACTGTCACTCATCCATGGAGTTACTCACACACCTAGTCAGTCATGCAAAGAATCAATCACACCTCCATTTCCTCAACTATAAAGTTATACACATCTTACTTATTCAAACATATAATAACACATATTTATTCTCTTATATAATCCCTGATACAAGCTCACAGTGATCGATACAGCCACTCACACATTCACTGGCTCTTATGTTCAGTTATTTATATATCTCAACTCTCACATGTATTGTGTTTTACATACGTACTTACTTGCACATGTAGCAATGAGAAATCCATTCACTCACCAACACACCCATGCATAGTCAACCGCCCATATAGCTGTTTCCACATGCACTCTTGAACTCATACTCCTAGTGAATCAACTGCTTACACATCTATGCACAGAGTCACGCACCTCCCAGCCACCCACACACACACTCAGCCTCCCATTCAAATACTTGGGCAACCAATCAATAACACATATGGCCACTCTTATAGCTACTGATCAACACATGCAGCAGCTTACACAACAACAAACATACTGATGCACAAATTAAGACAGTTTAGTCACTAACCCATGCACTCAGTGAGACACATTTAATCACTCACTCATACAGTCAGTCATGCACCTACTAAATTCTTCATCCAGACACTTATACATCCACTCATTCTTCAATATGTGAAACATATTTAAACTTTACAGACACATACAATCACTGGATGTTGTGATCAGTGATGTCATCAGTGATGTCATTTGAGATGTCATCAGTGATGTCATTTGAGTTGTCATCAGTGATGTCATTTGAGATGTCATCAGTGATGTCATCAGTGATGTCACTGACCATGTCATGAATGATGTAATATGTGACATCATCAGCAGTGGATTGCGGGTGCGCGATATATAGTTAGCGCTTCTAACTATATATGGAATTTCAATGGTTTTATGCGAGTAAAATAAGGTTTTGTAAATGCTAATTCCTAACTATATATGGCCTAAAACCAATGGTTTTTTCATTGAATTTTCAAGGTTTTCTAAATGCAAATTCCTAACTATATATCCACTATAACCTATGGTTTTTTCTGTGAATATATATATATATAAATATATATATATATATATATATATATATATATATATATATATATGCTTTTTATCTTTTTTGGGCGAGACCCTCTTCAACCATCATACTTACTTTAAATGCATTGTAAAGGCCTGTACATGTTAATGTGTGTGGTAATAAATGTGTGGTAAAGGCACTGTGGTGTAAAAATTACATTTCAAAGACTGGTTCCCTTTCCCCAGTCATGAGCCACCTGGCATTATCTTTGAAAGCCAGGGCAGATTAATTCAGCTGATGTTTCCAGGCTGATCACAAATGGCGGTTACTTCCCCTGGTGGCACGGGGTATCTTTCACCAGAGGGGAGCATCCTGGTTAGATCTTTTCGCCATTGTGGAGAACATTAGTGTTAAAACTTGTATGCACTGGCGTTTCCAAGATGGCCTTCTCTTAGAGATTCATTCTGGATAGAATGGAGCACGGGACTTGTTACCGCTTTAGGAGGACCTCCTGTTGCAGCAGCAGGGCTGAGTCCTGCACCCCAATCTGTGCAGTCTCCACCCCCATTTTTGTTTCAATATCTTAATTGGTATTTTACATTTAACATGACTGTCATCATCGATTCGTACAGATATGTTTGAAAACTGACATCTGAGATACAGACACATGGTCAGAATATGCTTATACCGCACAGTAATATATGGACAACGCAGTAAGCTGTATACCAGTGCAAACAGTTATATCAGTCATGTGAATATGCGTTAATGTTTCTGCATGCCGTTGCTCACAGCGTAGCTGCAACAGGATGTTATAAAGTAGTGTCGTTGTTGTTCACTTCTTGCGCTAGGTACAGCTAGTCTGAGCAGTCCTGACAGGATTACACACATTTGCACTGTATGCTTACAAAACTGTGACAGTCGGATCGTAATGTCTATTCCCTGCTTGATGGGAGAAAGGATTTATGTGACAATAGAGCACAAATAATGATCACCTATGGATACAAACAAATATCATTTTCCAAAAACATTATATATAAACTGAAACATAGAACTTATAAAGAATACCTGCCATCCATTAAATTCAAACAATATTTCTAACGCATCAATAAATTACAATTAGGAATAATATCGGTACATGTCCGCTTAGCCTCAAGTCTGGCGAGTGAGTGAGATAATGCACACAGCAGGGTATATTGGTTTGTCAATGTCTCGGATTATCATGTCGGGGAGCTGATGAGGTGCAAGTGGTATCTATATCAGGGTAGGGGAAACAACAATTGCCCAGTCCATGATTATTGTGACGTGTCAGCTCTCCTTGGCCAGGAGACGTGCGGCTGGTGGATACATCACTGATTTACTGGTAAGGCGGCGCCGGCCACTATCGGGTAGCCAGCCTGCAAGGTAACCATCAGCGCATCCCAGCTTTGTGCAATGGGAAATTTACGTCTCCCTGTGTAGTGCCGTACTTTCCGCCTGCGCCCATATTGCTTATGAGCACTTCCAGCTAAGTATCTCTGGTGGGGCGCCATTCTTCCATTTTTTAGTTGAGACTTTTTGCTGTAATGAGGCCCAGGTCTCGGAACCTAGAGGTGACTCTAGACTTCTTGGATCTGGTGTAAAGCCCTAGCAGGCAGACCTTCCATGACACTGGCATCTCCGTGTTTGTGCATGTAGATAGTGTTGTGATTACTTCTCGCCAATAACTCTGAAGGGATCCACAGTTCCACAATGTGCAACAAGTCTGCGTCATGGTGCTGACAGCTTGGACTTGCAGAGGTGACAATGTGGAAGTATCTATTTATCTTGTCTGGTGAGAGATGTGCCCTTTGTGTGATATATGTTTGAATGAGTTTAAATCTCGAGTTCCTGGGTATATACCCAAGGCCTGCTAATATGACATCCCATTCCTTGTCTGTCCAAGGCTGGCCTCTGTCTTCCTCCCACCCGATTGTTGAATCGGCTACAGCATGTGTGTGAGAAGCGCCTCCACTAGCTAATGTACCACATGTGACCATGCGCCCATTACGTGTAAGTATTGTATTAACAAATGCGTCAGCTGTTCAACTATCAGATCTCCCCATGCAGCTGACAAAGCCTTCAGTAGGGAATTGTATAGCAGGAATTGGCCTGCTGGCAAATCACTGTTCTCGAATGGCGTCTCAAATTATATTAGTGTACCGTCCCTGTATAGGTCGCCTAATGTGTCAAGCCCTGCCGCGTGCCAAGTCGTCAGGGCTGCCCCTGGGGTGCCCAGACATCCCCTTGGAGTCCCCAGCAATGGCAGAATCGGAGCATAAGGTAATATCGTACGGGTGAGATATAAGCTCCTTTTGTAGCTTTTATAGGCTAAACCCAAGTTTGAGAATGGGTCCAGGGCTGGTGCATGGTTGCTGTGTCTTCCAGGCACTGATCATTCAGCCACTTTGTTGCACATTGAAGCTGGACAGCCAGATAGTACAGTTTCATATTAGGGACCGACAGTCCGCCCTAGCTAATGGGAGCATACATTTTCCATAGCGCAATCCGCAGCCTACCTTTGTTCCAAATCAGGCCCATGGATAGTCCCTCCAGGTCTTGGAATGTTTTGGGCAGGATATAAAGTGGGAGGTACAAAAAATAGTACACCAGTTTAGAGAGTACTATCATTTTCGGCAAGGCAATACAGCTCATCACAGATAACGTAAGTGTTTTCCAGAATTGCAGCTGGGCTTGTATGGCCGATATCGCTCTCGTCAAATTGTCATCCATTAAGTCTACCAGCGAGCGATATATGAAAATGCCAAGATACCTGAATGTGGTGGGGTACCAGGTGAGGGACGCGCCATTTAGAGAAACCGCTATCTCTGGTACGGTAGCACTGAATGAATAGATCCCTGATTTAGCCCATTTCACCCAGAGCCACGACTTCTCAAAGGACTGTAGTATGTTTGCAACGGGCGCCGGGATTGCAGTGACATCCCGGAAATATAACAACAAATCGTCCGCATACAGAGAGACAGCATGTATCCCGTCTCCCAACCGTTTCCCCCACTCCTCGCCGTCTCTTCGGAGCAACATTGCTAATGGCTTCATAGCCAGGGAGAACAACAACGGAGATAGTGGACAACTGTGACGGGTCCCCCGCCTCACCCGAATGCAATCTGATTTTAGCCTACCAGTACGAACCCGGACTGTGGGTCACTGGCATAAAAGACGAACCATGTCTAAATAATATTTCCCCAGTTCGTATTTTCCCAGTACAGACGCAAGGTAGTGCCATTATAAGGAGTCGAAGGCCTTCTCTAAATTTAGTACAAGACAACCCGACCGAGGCCAGGCGTGCGTAGCGTACTGTTGCACTCTATAAAATCTCCGTATGTTTAGGGAAGTACAGCGCGCTGGCACAAAGCCATTCTTTTCAGGGAGCACCGACGTTTTAACAAGGGGCGAAAGCCGGTCAGCTAAGAGCAAGGCAAACATGTTATAATCCGTGTTAAGGAGCGCAAGTGGACGATAGGAGCCCAAGAGGTCGAGATTCTTGTCAGGTTTGAGAAGAGAAACCAACAAAGCCTTGTTTTGCGTATAAGTAAGGGTAGTGTCGTCAAGCGCTGTTTCGTACACGTTTAAGAGTTGTGTGTATACGCCTTGTAGAATTCAGTCGGCAGTCCGTCTGGTCGTGTAGTCTGGTCCTGGTGACTTCCCATCGGACAAGGAAAAATACTATTTCGGATCTCCTCAGAATGGAGAGGGACATTTAGATTCTTCACTTTGTGTGTGTCAGCCGCGGCAAGTCTAGTCCGTCCAGGTATGTCTGTATCTCTAGGTGCGTAACTTGTATGCACGATTTATACAGATCCAGATAATGTGTCACATACGCGCTGTGAATGTCTTGCTGCGTAAATGCAGTTTCCCCAGTCTCCTTCCTTAACGACACTATGGTTGTCAACAACGCATTCTGAAGGATGAGGCATGAGAGTAGCTTACCCGCTTTGTCACCTATATGGTGGGTCCTCGCCGAGTGCGCAGCGTAATTGAGGCATCTCAGTTGCTCTATCAAGCGTGCGTGTTCCTCCTGAAGGGGGCCTAGTTGTCCCTGGGTGTTGTCTGTCCTCGCCTGCTCTGCGGCAGCCAGTCTGCGCTCCAAAACGGTGAGTTCCTTTTCCAGCTGTGTGCGCATACCTGCTTGTGCCCCCAAACAATGTCCCCTAACAACCACCATAAGGGCATCCCACTCAACCAATGGCAATGTGGCTGTGCCCACATTTTCTTCAAAATACTGTGCCACATTGGAGGCGAGCAAATCACAAAAGGGCGCATCCAGAAGAGCATCTGGCTGAAGGCGCCAGATAGGGATTGGTTGCAATTCATATAGCTCCATGAAATGTGGATTGTGGTCTGTGTGAACGCCCCATAAATGTGGAGTCTGAAATACATGGTAGGCGATTGTTAGACACCATGAAACGATCCAACCGTACGTGTAACCTGTGGGCCACAGAATAGTAGCAATACACCCTATCCAGTGGGTTTCTGTGGCGCCATACATCAGAGAAGCACCACCGTAGCGCCCAATGTCCTAGCGCTTTCGCAGCTGTGTGTGTGTGTCTGTGCCAGGCAAGGGTGGGAAGGACCGATCCAGAGAGACGTCCAGTACACAATTATAATCTCCCCCCAGAACCACCAGAAGATCGTACCATACGGACAGCTTTTGCGATACATGCTTTAAGACGGCTGCTTGCTCAGTATTGGGCACATAGAGGGATGCCACTACTACTGGTTTTCCATCGAGTACCCCTTTTACTATAACATATCTGCCCTCCCCGTCTATCAGAACGTCCATTACTTTAAACGGAGTCCCCGGCCTCACCCACACTAGGACTCCCCGCGCATATGCAGAATATCCTGTTGAGTAGAATTGCCCCCTCCATTGTCTATGGAGCCTTGCGATTTCTGTTTGAAATAGATGTGTCTCCTGAAGAAGTGGTATTTGGACATGATGGCGTTTCAGATAAGAGTATATGAGGAAACGGCGTTCTGGGCTATGAATGCCCTGCACGTTCCATGTGCCTATTTTAATGGGAGCCATAACCAGTAAATGTCTAGGGTGTATCCGAGTTTACCCAGCCAAGTGACGGGAGAGCGTGGCAGCAGGCATCTACAGACCAGCGAAGCGTGCGCGACATTGCAGAGTCCAATTGTACCACAATTATGTTCTCATGTACTCATGCTCCTGGGTCACACTTTACCATCGACCATAGACACTCTCTGGCCCACCAGCTTAGGTCCGGCCCCAGCACCCAAAGACGCCATTAAGAGCCTTGGTGTCTGGCTCGACACGTCCCTGTCCTTTGACCAACAGGCTACAAAACTTTCTGCCACTTACTTTGGTATCCTGAGAGTCATCAGGAAGATCTTGCCTCTACTCCCCTTTGAAGCAAGAAAAACCGTAGTCCTGGGTCTGATCCAATCGCGGCTGGACTATGGAAATGCATTGTATCTCGGAGCTCCTGACTTCACCTTACGCAAACTACAATTAATACAGAACTGCGCAGCCAGAACACTTTTACAAATCCCCCGCAGATCCTCAGTAAAACCCAGACTGAGGAAACTGCACTGGCTCCCCGTAAAGGAAAGAGTAGACTTCAAATCACTCTGCATTGCACACCAGACTTTCTGGTCTCGAGGCCCGGCTATCAATCTCCCTCTCATCACACCCTATCTACCCACTAGACAGCTGCGTTCCACCTCTGCAAATCTAGCCATTGTACCGCAAATAAAGAAATCAAGGTCCGGAGGCCGTTCATTCTGCTTCAATGTGGCTAAAAAGTGGAACGCCCTGCCCCAGCATCTCAGATCAAACCCCGACATTCTCTCCTTTCGCAAACAGCTGAAAACGCTCCTGTTCACCACATAACTATGGTACTGAATCTGACTTCCTCCTAACTCAAACCTCAGCGATATGCTTAGCGCTTGGACGCCTCAGGGCAGCTACCCGCGCTTTAGAAATCCGAATTCATTCATTCATTCATCTAAAAAGAATGGCAGAGGAAACATAAACACAACATATTCTCAAAAATACCATGAGAGCAATTTTGCAACAGGCAATTGCCCAAACTTGTAACTCAACATCACAGCTAATGCCCGGGGGAGGCTATTGTGCATAGCAACCTTGGAATAAGAGAAAACAGAGGAGGAGACAGTCATCTATGGCTGAACCCATTCCAGGACAGACTCTTGTCTGCGTGGGACCTCTGCCAGTTTACTATGCCTAAAATTCCCATTTTATACTACGCCAATGGAGAGAGTATGTCATCATTCCAGGACTCACCGCGCAATGCTGACCCGTACATAAGCATTAAACACAATCTTTACAGAGTGAATACAACATACTTGGCGCTTCTTATACTTGCTTAACCAGAAGATTCAGCATTGTCCAAGGTACAGAGAAGAGTGAATATAAGCAATGAATATTACCACACTCAGGCAATGTTGTTGGAGGTCTGTGGAGTGACATGTGGCAGCCCGCAGGAGTCCTGGGAAATGGGGAAAGCTTCAGAACGTTTCTCATCACTGTTTGGCTCACGGTGATCGGAGTCTGAATCGGATTCCCTTTCCGGGAACCTGCTGATGGTCGCTACTGCCTGCTCCGCCTCAAGCTGTCAGCTCAATATCCGCTCTGGCGTCAGGCCAGTTGCCTGGTGGGCAGAAGACTGCTACCTTCTCTGCCTCCTTCTGCGGCGCCGCATTGTAGTTTCTGGCGGTTGCTCCCTTCGTTCGGCTTGTGATGAATTGAAAGAGTCCAGCCATTCCTCTGCGCCTTCCAGAGTGGAGAAGAAATTAGTTTTCCCGTTCATCACAACTCTCAGCTTTGCAGGAAACTGCAACGAATATTTAAGATTGCATTGCCGCAGACATATCTTGACCGCTAAGTAAGAGTGGCGCTGCTTCTGAACTTGAAAGGTGTAGTTCCGGGAAGATCATTATTCTGTTATTGTTCACCTGTATATCCTGCAACTTCCTGGTTTCTTGAAGAACAGCATCCCTGTCTCTGTAGTTTAATAGATGGATTAAGAACGGTCTTGGGTTCGAGCCTGGAGGTGGGGGTTTGGCGGGGACTCTGTGTGTTCTCTCAACAACAAAGTGCGGGGATAGGGCTTCTTCAGGTAGCAGCGAAAGGATCCAATCCTCCGCATAGGTTTTTGCGTTCTTCCCTTCCACTCCCTCCGGAAGTCCCACGACGCATACGTTATTGCGGCGGGCCCTTCCTTCAGCATCTTCAGCCCTGTCTTCAAGGAATTTAACAAGGTTGAGTAAATCACGATGTTCGTTTCAGCTGCTGATACGCGTGGTGAGACCTCTGCGTTATCCCATTCCGCGGCAGCGGTACGATCTGTGAGCTTCCGATGGTCTGCGTGTAACAGCGTTAGATCAATCGCCACCTTGTCTATTTTACCTTCTATAGAGGTGCGAATTTGATTCATGGTCTCGCCGAGTTTTTCAACTGCTGCCAGCACCGCATCTAGCTTATGCGTCATAGGGTCAGTCATCTCCGCCTTTTTGTCTGCATTCGCCCGGGTCTGTGGATGAAGGCACGACCCGCCCCCAGTGCCCGCCTTCGTTCTACCTCAACGCAACATGGAGCTACAGGGGACGAGCACTATGTTGAGCGTGTCACTCCTCAGCTGTCTCTGGGTCAGTGCTCTTGTGCCCCATCCGATATCCACCACTAGTGAAGCACGCCGTCAGGGCAGAGGGACATGCGCGTCTCACCTATATTGTTAGTAGCTGTGCAATTGGCCATTTACCTGAAAGCGGCCAGGCGAGTCACCCCACCCCTGGGTCTAGCAGCAGTATCCTCGAGGGCGAAGCGTGACTGATGTGATTAGTCGTGGCATGCCACCATGCTTCAGTCCAAATCGGCAGCAGCAGATATGCCAATCTGGCTCAGTATGGTGCTGGCGGGCCTGGCACCCTACACCACAAATGTTTCCCCCCCTCAAACGGCCCATACAGGAGGGAGGCGCGTCCTACTCAGTACCTCCAGGGGTTCTTGTGTTGTCTCTGCGTGGGTCAGGCAGGCCAAGGAAGGAGTCAGTCCCAGCAGGCCGTAGAGATGTCGCCCAACTGCTCAGGTTACAGGTGCCACCTTGGGCCGATGGCGCACCAGCTCCACACAGTTTTTTCTTTTTCTTAAGTGGCGTTTCTCAGGCGTCAGGAGGACCAGGACAAAGCAAGCTCCAATGCCCTCACCCAGACTCAGAGGGCGGGGCAGACACCCATAATGCACACACTGCAAATTTTGCAGCGCTATTGAGTCCCACACAACAACCTTTAAGGGGGCAATTCAGGTACCGTGTTGCAGCCTCCTCGCCGCTTATGCACACATCCGCTGCCTCTCTGAGAACAGCGCCCACACAGCAGGGTACCACCTCTCCGCTCGGCGCGGCACTGCTTCACCCGAGGAGGCCTGATGGGCGGGGTTAGCCCTCGGTCTCTCGTGAGGAAACCTCACCTGCTGCAGCACTCCGAGTACGGGGGCCCAGAAACAATAAAGCACAGTCCAAAAAGTCATGCAGAGGCACACCGCGCTTCCACTCGGTATCATACAAATTGTTACCAGGGTTGCCGCTGCAGCGGAAGGTCCAGGAATCAAGTTGGGCCGCAGCGCTGTTCAGGGCCTAGGGGTGTGGGGTCAGTGCCCGGCCCCGCATTCCTCAACCATTCCTTCCCCCTGGAACCGCTCACAGCCGTAGGGAGGGCAGGGGGGCCCAGTACGGTGCGGCTGGCAGTGGCCTCCGTAGCTTGGTTGCTGATGTGGTAATGCGGCCAGGAAGGGGAGCCACAGACTGAGCTCTGAGGCTAAACGTTCAACTCCATTGCCGGACAAGCCACGCCCCAGTGCAGTCTCCACCCCCATGCATGGAGATCAGCTGCGGCAGTTGACTGCCTCCCGGAGTTGTTAATCTCATCCTTGCGGCCAGGTGTTCCTCCGAGGTGGAAGGATGTTTCACCCTTTCAGTCCTAAAGGACTTTTTGAACTGAGTGATTCCACAGAACAATCACCTCGGGAGAGACTGCTTTGGTATCTATTCACAAGGTGAAGAATTTGAGGTTAGAAGTATCCAGTAGATGAACAAGTCGATTTACCTTTGATAATGCTCTTTCTGGTGGATTGTCCAACCACTGATTAACCCCTGGTCCTGTAGTCCTCGACACCTTCGGTGCACCTCGGTACAGGTCCCAGCTTTCCATCTGTTTCTTTTTTCTGTCATTCTGACAGGATATGCTGTGGCGCGAGGTTCTTGGTGCTCCTGCGCTGTACTTACTTCTGAGGATGCGTGTCCTCGGTTGGTTGGATTGCCTCTCCCTCCCTGCCGGGCTTGGGGGGAGTGGCGCGGGCTGTCCTGGTCGCTTACTTGGAGCCGCACGTGGATTTCAGATCGCGTGGGCTCAGCGTCTGCCGGGCTTACTGGGGGGCGCGGTCTCCTTCGCGTCTCCGGATTGGTTCTTGATGATGACTCCTTCCGGTGGGGACGCTGCCTGACTTCCGTTTTGGACAGGATCAGGCGCTTCTGTCCCGGCGTTTTTTGGTGCTGTTTAAAAACCGGTGCAGTGGGTGAGTACCGCGTAGCGGTTTTTGCTGTTATTTGGTTCTTACTGTGGCGCTTTGCTTTGCCTTCGTTTTTGGCTGTTTTCAGGCATGGGGAAAAGTTCAAGGAAGAGGCATCACAGGGAGAGATCCTTTTCCTCTTCTTCTGATGTTTCACGTTCTCTGTCTCCTGCCCGGTCCAGACGCCGTGGTGGGGGTGGGGAGGTGAGCTTGAAGCGCTTGATAAGAGACCCTGTGTGAGATGGGTGATGGTGGGGCCCGACGCAAGGGGCCGGCTGCTGCTCCTGTTTCCTCTGCTTCTTCTGATGACGAGTCTGCTTGGGCTGGGGACTCTGAGCTGAAGGGGAAGAATATTGACAAGGACGCTTTGCCGGGCATCTTGAAGCACGTGAAGGAGAACATGGGTTTCGCAGATGACACTGCTCCCAGTACTTCTGGGGGTTCTTTGCTGCGCCAGTTCCAGAGTTCTGCCGCTGTTGATGTTCACACAGTGCATCCTTTTATTGAAGATGTCCTGAAGAGGGAGTGGGCTGACCCGGATCGCATTCTGGTTCCATGTTTTATGACCCGCCTTTACCCCCTGCAGGATATGGCTGCAGAGCTGCCCGATTCGATCCCCATTGACTCTTTTGTGGCTAGTCTGGTGGGTCGCACTTCCTAGTCGGAGGACGCTGTGCTGAAGGATCCGGTTGATAAAAAGACGGACGTGGCCCTCAGGAACGTTTATTCGGGCTCCCATCTGGCGTTATGGGACTTATTTGTCGCAGTCTCTGCTGTCTGACATTAAGTCGCTCTATCAGTCGATGGATGATGCCACGGACGGTTCTGGTTTTCTTGAGCACATTGAACGTCAAGTGGAGCTTCTTCCGATGTCTCTTTTGGCGTTGTGCGGGCGGCTGCCCTCTCAGGCGGAGCTTGTATGGCGGCTCGTCGCAGTCTTGTGCTTAAGGACTGGAAGACTGACTCGGCGCAGAAGGCCTGTGGCTTGCGTTTGCCCGATCAGGGTTCTATGCTGTTTGGGGAGAGTTGGAGACCAAATTGCATAAACTGTTTAAAGAAAAGAAGCACTCTTCTTCTTTTAAGGGTTCTGCTGCTGCTGTTGCTTCTGTCCCTTCTAAGGCTAAATCTTTCTTTTGCCCTTCCTATCGTAGACAGTCTGGGAGAGGCCAGGGGAGATTTGGTTCTGGTCGGGTCGGGATCGTAAGGCCAGTTCCCCTCCTCCCGCGAAGCCTCACTCCTGACTCTTTGGCTGTGGTTCCTGGGTTGTTGGTAGGAGGGCGGCTGCACTTCTTCCTAGATGCCTGGGTTCAGTCCTGTTCAGACGCTTGGGAGTTGGATGTTCTTCGGGAGGGCTACGTGGTGGAGTTTTCTGTTCCCCCTCCAGATTCCGGCCTCCGCCCGACTCCCTGGCCTGCTTGCCATTCCAGGAGGGCCCACCTGTCTCAAGGGGTGGCGGATCTTCTTCTGTAGAGTGCAATTCAGGAGGTTCCTCCTTCGGAAGTGGGGCCGGGCTTCTATTCCCTGATCTTTCTGGTCCCAAAGAATACGGGGGGTTTCCGCCTGGTTCTGGATTTAAAGGTGATGAACCGTTGGGTGTTGCGGGTTCCCTTTCGCATGGAGACCTTGCAGAGGGAGATTCCCTTGGTGCTTCTGGGTCACTTCATGTGTACCTTGGATCTTCAGGACGCATATTACCATGTCCCGGTGCATCCGAGGTCCCGTCGCTTCCTGAGTTTTTGTGTTTGGGGTGTCACTATCAATTTCGGGTTTTGGTCTTCGTTCTGCCCCGCGAGTCTTTACGAAGGTGGTGGCTCCCTTGGTCGCCTGGCTCCATCTTCAGGGGGTGATGGTGTATCCCTATCTAGACGATTGGTTAATCCATGCTCCGTCTCGGGCTCTGTTGTTGGAAGCCAGGGATTTGGTGTGTTCGGAGTTGCGTCGGCACGGGTTTCTGATCAACTTACCCAAGGGCCAGCTGACTCCTTCCCAGGACCTGGTGCTCGGTTTCGCTTGGATCTCACCTGTGTGTTCCTGCCAGACCCTCTGGTTGTGACCCTGGTGTCCCTTGCTCGTCGTTTCCGGGCGGGGGGTTCCTTTCCGATGCACCTCTGGTTGTGTCTTATGGGTCCGATGGCGGCGACTGTCTTTACTGTGGCTTGGGCTCGTTTTCACATGCGCTCCTTGTGGGGGTGCCTTCTGTCACATTGGGATCCATTGTCCCGCGATTGGGAGTCTCTTCTTCCTGTCTCTACGGTGATCCTCCCAGCTCTGCTTTGGTGGTCGGAGGTGGTCCATCTGTCCCAGGGGCTCCCTTTGCAGCCTGCTCCTTCGTTGGTCTTGACGACGAATGCAAGCGCTTTGGGGTTGGGAGCGACCTTGAGGTCTCGGTCTCTTCAGGGTCTTTGGTCCCTGCTGGAGGGCCGCAGGTCTTCCAACTGGCGGGAGCTGGCGGCTGTATCCCGTGCTGTGATGGGGTTTCGGGAGGAACGTCTTGGTTCGGTCAGACAATATGGTGACGGTAGCCTATCTCAACCATCAAGGGGGTGTTCGTTCGGCCTCTTTGAACGCGGTGGTGGTTCCGTTGTTCTGTTGGGCGGATAGTCATCTGCTGTCTCTGACTGCGATTCATCTCAGGGGTGTGGACAACTGTGCGGCGGATGTCCTGAGTCGCTGTTTTCCGGTGCCTCTGGAGTTGTCACTCGCCCGGGTTGCGTTTCGGCTTGTGTGCGAGAGGTTTGGGCGTCCCTTTCTGGACCTCTTTGCCTCCCGGCGAAATGCACAGCTTCCCCGCTTCTGCTCCCGGTTTCGGCAGGAGGGTTGTTGGGGGGTGGATGCCCTGTCGGTTCCCTGGCCATCCTGCCTGCTCTATGCCTTTCCTCATCTGGCGTTGATTCCCCGGTTTCTGTCCCGCTTGTGTCTGGAAGATCGGGAGGTGGTTGTGGTTCTGCCCTTTTGGCCTCGGAGGTCGTGGTTTCCGGCGGTTCATCTTCTGGCTGTGCGGGGCCCTTGGTTTCTCCCCCTGTCCCCGTCTCCCCTGCGGTCCTCCCCGTCCCTGTCCCTTCTCCAGTTGCGGCTGTCGTGTGGAGGTTGAGAGGCAGGGGTGGCGGAGGCGTGGCTTCCCGGAACATTTAGCGGTGGCTCTTCAGGGTTCGTGTCGGCCTTCTACTCTTTGGTCCTATGATCGCCATTGGAGTAACTTCAATCGGTGGTGTTCGGCGTTGGGCTTTTCCCCTTTGCACTGTTCTTTGCAGGCTGTGCTTCAGTTTTTGTGGGAAGGTTTTGAGAAGGGTTGGGCTGTGTCCACCTTACGAGCTCAATGGGCGGCTGTTCGGGCCTTCTATTCCCCGTGGGGCAACCTTTCTGATGGGGAGGACTTGGTCTCTCATCTGCTCCGCAGTTTTCTCTTTCTCGTCCGGTTTCCCGGCCTTCTTTTCCCCTGTGGGATTTGCCCTTGGTCCTTCGGGCTTTGATTGATCCTCCTTTTGAACATTTGTCGGAGGTAGATTTGAAGTTTGTCACCTTGAAGGTTGTAGCCATCACCTCGGCTCGTCGTCTTGGCGAGTTGGGGGCCTTGATGGCGCGTGAGCCTTTCTTGTCCTTTTCGGAGGATGGGGTTGTGCTTTGTCTTGATTCGTACTTCGTGCCTAAGGTGGCTTCTCAGTTTCATAGGTGTCAGAAGTTGGTTTTGCCTGCGCTGGGCTCTGTTCTGGATTCCCCGAGGGGTCCCTGTTGGTCCTTGTTGGATGTGTGCAGGGCTCTGCGTGTTTATCTTAACCGCACGGCTCCCTTTCGTGTGTCTGATTCTCTGTTTGTCTCCTTTGGGGCTGCTTCCCATGGGTGTAGGGCTTCTTCTGTCTCTATTGGTCGCTGGTTGAAGCAGGTCATTTCCTTGGCCTATTCGCTTTCTGGGTCCCCTCCTCTGGTTGGGGTTCAGGCTCGTTCTACGAGAGGGGTGGCGGCCTCTTGGGCTGAGGTTCGGGGTGTCCCTCTCTCTGAGATTTGTAGGGCGGCCACCGGGGCTTCTTCTAATACTTTCATCAGGCATTATCGCCTTCTCAATCTGCTGGGTGATGAGGGCGGTTTTGCTTTGGGGGTGTAGGGTTGTGTTCGCCCTTGAATTCTGTTTTTGCAATAAATTACTGGATTTCCTTGCTGGTTCTGGTGGTTTGTTGTATTTTTTTCTTTTGGGATGATTGCTGTGGTTGCTTTGGTATGTCTCATTAGGTGTATGAAGGTGTCGAGGACGGAGGGACCAGGGGGTAATGTCCTATTACTTTAGGTAATCTTCATTACTCCGGGTCCCGTAGTCCTAGACACCTTCATGGGTTCCCTTCCTCCCGGGCTACCGGCATTCATCCTTGGCTTGGTATTTGAGATGGAATGCTGGGACCTGTACCGTTATGTACTCCCGGCGGGAGGGGGAGGGTAGGACCAGCATTCCTTTCTTTCTTTTTTCTGTCAGAGAGATAGTGTATAAATAATATCTCATTAGGTGTATGAAGGTGTCGAGGACTATGGGACCCGGAGTAATGAAGATTACCTAAAGTAATAGGACATTCCTCGCCACCCTCCCTGCTCCCCGTCTGTGGAATGGTCTCTTTCCATCTATAAAGGTCCCAAACTAGAGACTCTGCACACAGGTACCTCTTATTGCTGTCGGGCTCTGCGTCTGAGGTTGTGGACAGTTTCAAGAAAGAAACTGACATCAATGCACAGGGGTGAGGCTTATTGGCAGCTCTATACTCCTTTCTAGAGCGGAACAAAGTCAAAAACACAGAGCCGCATGGCACCACCTCCCCTCGTGTGCGCAATGTTGTTTAAATGTTCTGGATCCAGTCTGACCCCTGGGGGTATTCTAAGTGAGGAATCTGCGGTTAGATAGTGTCCACCAAAGGCAAATAGCATTTGTGTAAATATATATATATATTCACACACACACGCACGTTTTCCTGCCGGTCATTCTAAAAAGAGAAATTTGAGTTGCAGAAGACAATCAGCTGGGTGGATGCTTACTCTTGTTCTCCCGCTAGGTGGTAATGTTGCTTTACTTTAGATGTCTCTGTGGCATTCTGTTCACATTCGCCGCTTGTCCCTGTTAATATCGCGTGTCCTCTGGTGCTCGTTTATTTACTCATTTGTATATTTGTGGAGGTTTATGTAGCTCGAACGTAAGCAGTTCGAAACTGTCAAATTCTATAAATGAACATACACATAAAGCAACAGAAATTACAGAGCAGGCACAATCCATCCTTGCTGGTGAAGCAAATATCCACCAGTGGGAATAAACCATCTGTGGCGAGAAGGAAAACACGTAACCTGGATTGACACGATTCCCCGTGATAAATCGATAAAGTAGCCTTTTTTCAGGTATGTGAGGCCAGAGGCAGGAGAAACATGCGTACCTCTGGAAGGGAGGGAAGCTGAAACGGTAGGGAGGAAGAGCAGCGTTCAGGAGGAGGGGGATGGAGAGAGGAGGGGATTGTATTGTTACTCAACTGAATGGCACTTTTGTATCGACCTCCGAAGGATGAACAGCTGAGTGGACCCGCCGGAATTTGAATCTGTGACTATGAGGTCGTACACCGGCCCCTACAGTCGGCGCATTAGTCCACTGAGCCTCCAGACCCGACCCGGGCCGGTACACGTAGAACCGGGAGGGGGCGGACTCACAGGCCAAGACTGGGTCCGAGCATCAGGGCTGATGCCCGTTCTCACCCACGAAGGACCGCGCTGCTCTTCTTTGCTTCACGGCCCCCTAAAGTCCTCGCGAGTGTACCAGGCCCTGGTTTACAGGTGGCTGTGAAGTGTGGCAAAAAAACGCTGACTTGTGTGGGAAACACTGAACGAACCGAAGAATTCACCGCTGGAATTTCCTCCAGTTTAGTATCTCTGCGGTGAAGGCGTTTCCAGGGCTTCCCTCTGGAGCCGCTGTTCGTCCAGAAGTCGGAGGATTTCCATGACCAGCCAGCGGCAAAGGTGCCCCCTGCTTTACCAGCCAATGCCCCGCAAGCCAATGATTGGACGTCCACGTCACAAAGATGGTGAACTATCATAGCTCTGAAGTGAAAAACAGAGCGCTAATGTAGTGGTGGGTGATGTTTGTAGAGTGCTATGGTGACGTGTTTCCTATACATGTATTTAAGAGCCGAAACGCGCTGTCTGGTGACTTGAAGCCACTTTGCAGCGCTGCGTTTTTCCTAGTTACAGGTTTCATTTTCAGATCTGATTCTGCTGTGTCAATACCTGCCGCTCTCCACCAGGAAGGGGAAGGAAGGGTCCCCAGCGGATCCTTACTGTCAGGTCTTGGGAGAGAATGATTGTCCTGTCTAGACAATCATTCGCCCCTCTCTAGGGGGGGGGGGGGGGGCTCTGGTGTCTGCCAGAGGAGGAAGGCCACCCCGAGCACACGCGTGTGCGCGCACCCGCAGTTTCCACGTATCTTGAACTACCGGCTGGTAAATCAGCGCATGCGAGCATTGGCAGCAGGCCCGGCTCCAGGAATTTTTATTTGGGTGGGCCAAGGGTGCATTTGGGTGGGCCACTGCGGGTTCGATTTGTTGCATATATGTCTAGGCAGGCCTGCTTCAGGGCCCTTCTTTATCTCTTCTTAGACTTACAAGGCCCAGTACAACTCACTCTTTTCCAGATCTATTTAATGTTGTCACTCTCAAAAAGTGTTTTTTCCATGTAATGTTCCTTTGATGGGAAGAGGAGGTTTCTGAGGTGGGAGTATCAGGCAAGTGACACTTCTCGGGCTCCCTTTGTGCGAACCTTCAGGGAGAATCCCTCTTCATTACTACCACCACCTGACCCTGGACTCTGCAACATACTCCCTTACAGACTTGATTATCCACTACTCCTCTCCAGTGCACCTTATCTCACAGCTGACCTTGGGCCCCAGCCCCATACCAGGCACCATCGGGCTCCACTTTCATTTTTCCCTGTAAAAACATTAGTAAAATCACCTTCATACTTAAAACATTGAATATAGCAGTAAATATAATTAGCACGCACTTTAAACTATGTTCCACAGTAGCCCTTGTGGCCCGACTGCTAATTACATAAACAAAAACAGAAAGGCCTGATGGGAAGGTCTTTTTTTTGGCGCTGTGCCAATAAACTCTCTCTGTAAATACCTTTACTACCACCCTCCACCAGCGCTCCTCACCTCTCCATAGCCCCCCTATTGACCTCATCAGATTCCCTCACTGCCACCCTCCACCAGTGTCCCTCATCTCTCTGTAGCCCCTCCCTCTCATGACCTCCTCCTCAAACTCCCTCACTACCACCCTTCATCAGTGCCCCTCATCTCTCCCTAGCTCCTCCCTCCACCCCATGAGCTCTTCCTAGGATTCCCTCACTGCCACCCTCCAACAGTGCCCAAAATCTCTCCATAGCCCCTCTCACTACCTCCTCCTTGGATTCCCTCACTGCCACCCTCCACCAGCGCCACTCATCTTTACGTAGCCCCTCTCTCATATGCATTTAATTTGTTGTATAGCGCTACTCATATCAATGTAGTGTGTGTCAGTACTTTAGACCACGCACACATTATACAGTGCCAATGAATCATACAATTATGTAAATCAGTCTACATGGAATGTCATATAAGCCAATGTGGATTACAAGGTGTAGGAATCATGTGTCATCCATACAGGTGGGCAGTATATTTTAAGAGGGTTTGGTCTGGGGAAACACAATCTTAGGATTTAAAGAGTATTCCATGGGGGTCAGCGTTACTGATAAAAATGTATATCTGCCCAAACATACTCATTTTAGCAACATTAGAATAATGAAAGACTACAGAAGTTCGAACTATATCACAAAACAAAAAAAGCGAAGTTCTAACTATACCATTCATGTTTGTATGAGGCTCTTTGGTGACAGTTAATAGGTCACTGTCCTATGTTAGGATTGTAACTTCTGAACTGCAAGTTACACGAGGATCTCTGTGACAAAGGCAGTAACCCATTGAGCTATCCACATAAAATAAAGTTCATCTGCATTTAAAAACAACTAACAGAAAAATAATTGCCCTCCAGCCGTATCATTAATCACCAGTGTTATCTGGGCATTTTGTATTGTCTTATTGTTGACCTGCATCGGCCATAATAATGATAAAAACTGTTTAAATGAAGCACACACAAAGTATGTGTCCTGCTGGGCCTGTGCAGATTTTAAAAAGGAAAAAATTTAGTAACCCATTCTCTTACCTATTCCATTAGTCAAATTTTGTGTCACAGCCTGATGTGATAAGCCTCTGCAGGGGCCGGGAAAGGTGACTAGGAATAAACAAACTTATTTTCTCCTGCGCTGCATAGAAAAAGAAATATCAACGCAGCAGGACTGTAGGCAAAGGTTACCATTGTCAAAGAAAGGATTTGTCGCCTTTCGCCATGCAGAGTTCAAGGGGTGAAAAAATAAACAAAGCCTTGTTAACATGTAAATGGTCTTTTAAAGACCTGTGAAGTACTTGGGTGTGGCTGCGATGATTTCTAAAACTGTCTGTGTGTGTGCTCCCGGGAAGCTGTCGCGGCCTGGGCTGAGACACACGACCTGTGCGTTGCACGCCTGCCTTCAAGCCCTCACTGCGAGGGCCAAGGCTCCTGTTTGGGTGGGCCCGGCCCACCCGCTAGAACCGGGCCTGATTGGCAGATGAGAAGGAAGTGACCTCTACAAACAGGAAAGGCACTACTGTGTGCCAGCACCGGATTAGCGCTATCCTCTGCTGGAAGCTGTCGACGTCACCAATCTGCAGCAGACGGCATTCCATTACCTACGCACCATCACCTGCATGCTGGTGGCAGCCATTTTAGATTTCACAGTCTAGAACAGTCTTAGGGTCCACCATCCATTGTCTCCAGCATCAGCCATTCCCCTTGGCCTCTGACTGGATGAGACAGGCCTCTGTTAATGCATGCGAACTGCAGGACCTTGGTGATGAGGTGGTGAAGGAGGAGCTGGGTTTATGGGCCGTCCTCTCCCGTGGAAAACCTGTGACAGTTACTTTACGTTTTTATATCACCACACAGAGAGTGAGTGAAGTATCCTTCTCAGATGGCTGGGGTTTAAAAAAAAGTATTAAGATGTAAAGATTCAGGCCCGTGAACCAGCACCAGTTAGTTTAACCCAGGGAGACGTCCAACAAGCAGGGCTTTAAGTGGGATGAAAAAACTGGGGGTCTCTCAAGGGGCAATGGCCAATGTGATTAAGGATTTGGCTTAAAAACACGTAAGCTAAACGTTTGTGCTTAGCATAGTGTGCCGCCTGACTGGTATGTTGTTGTTTCTGTCATTGCATCCAGTTAAATGATACGGGAAACATCATTAACAACGAAGGCAGTACTACGCGTAACGTTTACAACGAGGCACTTACCACGTAAACGTCTTTCCAACGCGTATGCCTTCAACTATGTCTCTACCACGAACAAAAAAAAAACCGTAGGATTAAAAAGGGGGGTTGGGGGGGGGTCTCCCCCCCCCCCCCATAAAAAAACGATCCCGACGTGCCGAAGAAAACAGCGTCGTAAGAGAGGAAGCGGAATAAACTTCCGCTTCCTCTTTGCGACGTGGTAAAGATGATGAGGGGAAAACGAATTCCGTGGTAAGGCATGCGTGGAAAAGGCATGCGTTGCAACGGAATTCGTGGTAACGTCATATAACCAAATGATACAAGTAACATCATACCTACAAGTCAGGACTATTGGCTTTGTCAATGTTTGTTAGTTGCATACGACAAATAAGCAGCAACTGTGGCTTGTGTATGATATTGAAAAAGCTTCCACATAAAGCCCTGGTGACACCACAACAATGTTGCTGCTCCTTAGTTCCGAGAAGAGAAATGCAGAGAGAAAATGACTCTTTAAAGGATTTCCCTTCCCCTGTAACGTTTGAAACCAGCATTGAAAATCCAATAGGTCTCGCCTTTGATTAAGTTAAAGCCATTTGCTTTGCTAATGGTATTGTAGTCTAGCTTTGCATTATTTAGTGTATATTTGTGATATGTGCATATATTTGCTCTCCCCTTTCATCTGCCTCATGCTATTGTAACCCTCACTATACAAAATGAACACACATACTATTCTTCTATTCATTCACCTCCCAAGTCTGAAACGCTGCTCTTTTCCTACTAACACTATGCGTTAAACTACTACACAGCTAACAGAACAATTCTAACTACATACAACTACAACATATCACAAATATACACTAAATAATGCAAAGCTAGAATACAATACCATTAGCAAAGCAAATCGCTTTAACTTAATCAAAGGCGAGACCTATTGCATTTTCAATGCTTGTTTCATTTTGTTTCAGCTCTCTCCGAGAGTGCATGTTTTCCCGATGGCTCCCTCCCCTGCCTAACGCTATGTTCCTCTCTCCCACATAGGCCTTTACCGAGGGCAATATACGCACGAAGGTCTGTAAATTTACAAAAATGAAACACTATCAGTTCTGAAAATGTCACCCACTTTGCCCCAAATAGTCTCATGAGAATCCCCCTAATGTAGCATCAAAATGCTGAATGTTCTTTTACCAACACTGTGGCTAGGAATCACCCATTACTGTAAACATTCTTGTGAGCAGCTTTTGTGGGGCTGGGGTCGCCAACTGGATGTGGGGCCCTCCTCTAGTTTAATCAATCAAAGCTTTATTTCGATATATAAAAATATCTTAAAAGCACATAGCGATTAAAATACAATACATTTTTGGTTAAAAAAAGGACTTGATAAACAATTAAAAAACAAGAATAAAGCATTAAACAATTTAGAGCTTTCAACATGATTTTAAAAATAAAGAATCGCCTAATAAAATTAATCATAAGGCTTTTATATCTATTCACCCATACCCAACCGAGGAATTTAGCTACCCCACAGGCCAATACAGTGTTAGGGTCTGTCTGTAAAATTCTTAAGGCAGATATATGGCTCCTGGTCTTGAGCTGCCGACAGACAGGTTTTAGCCATTTCGATCGGGGATTGTTGTAGGCTTGCAACAAAAAAAAGGTGCGGAATGGTTTCTAGGGCAACATTACAAGATGGACAAATGGCAAGTGATGGTGAGGGGGTTTCCACTTGGAGGTGCGTTCCCGAACCGGTAGGGTTCCTAATCTAAACTGAATGTATAAGGCCCTATCTTTGGGTTTTCTGATGAAGTCCATATAAGGTTCGAGGGAGTGTACTGTCTTGTGCATACAAAACTAGTCTGTGAGTCTACCCAGATTGTCTGCTCTAGCATCTTGGGCATCGACCCACAACCAATATGCCCGCTTGACCTCCAGTTTAGAAACCGATGCACCGGTCTCCCATGCAGCACTAAAGCCAATGGCCATTAGCAGCTCCTTAACCTTCGATAGCCAAACAATTTTATAAGACCCCGGCATGTTCATAACTTCTATAAGGCCGTCTGCGTAGCTAGCTAGCTCAGGTGTACGCCACAGACGAGCCCAATAGAGAAGCGACGCAGAATTATAAGATCTTTAATAGATCTGCGGCCAAGGTCGTGTTGAAGAGGTTTGTTAGGCGTGCCCCTGGGTACGGACAGTAATTCCCTAAAGAAATTGTTTTCAGCCTTGACAAGGGAATCAACATTATTGAAACCCCATAGCTCCGCTCCATACAATGCGCTGCCTATGGCTTTTGCGGAATAGATCTCCAATGCAGGGGTTATGGGTCTGGATAATGAGGATCTGTGCTCCCTACCGATGGCGCCCACGACACGTTTATGATTTAGGGCCATTTTTTTCAATATGTGGGTTCCATTTAAGTTGATCGGATATCCTAATCCCTAAATAGTCAAACAATTTAACACGCTCTAGTGGTTCCTTATTTAGTGTGAGCGAACGGTTTGCTTTCCTACTGGGGTTAAAATAAAGGAGTTTAGTTTTGGAGGTGTTGATAACCAAGCCCCTTAAGTTGCAGAAGACACAAAACCGGTCCAAAAGCTTTTGGATCCCCATGGGCGTTTTAGAAACCAATAGCGTGTTGTCAGCAAAAAGCATAGCGGGGACTTTAACACCAGCCAAGCTGGGGGCATCATCATCAATGTCCGATAAAAAGGAGACAACCCCGTTTACAAACAGAAAGATGCGCCAGGTGCATCCTTGACGAACACCTCTGTTTACAGGGATTTTAGCCGTTTTCTGCTCCTGCGTGCCCCACCGGATGCATGCATACGTTCCGTCTTGCATGCGGGCCAACAGGTTCAGAATGGGCAGTGGAAGCCCCATCTCCTGCAAAACCACCCACAGGCGCTCGCGAGGGACCCGATCGAACGCGGTCTTCAGGTCAATAAAGGCCAGGTACAAACCGCCTTTACCAATGGATACTGTCTTCCAGTGGAGTAGTACCAGCCTAAATGCCTGGTCGACTGTGCCTGTGCAGGCCCTGAAGCCTGCCTGGAATTGGGAGATTTTATTTATTTATTTTATTTTATGCAATTTGTTGAGCGCACGTTTACCCAGGGGTGTCTTGGCGCTTTGACAGAAAAACTGAAAGGTTGGGCCCAAGAGTGGAGGGATCTAATGATTAAACAGCCACGTCTTCAGCAACTTCCTAAATGACAGTAATGTTGGAACGTTTTTAGATCTCCTGGCAAGGTGTTCCATAGTTTAGCCGCGGCTACTGCGAAGGATCTGTCTCCCCAAGTTGCTTTATTAGTTTTGATTACTTTCAGAAGATTTGCATCAGTAGATCGAAGATTGCGTGATGGTCTATAGAGACAAAGGGCATCTTTAAGAAAAGAAGGTGCTTTTTCATGAATGCTTTTGAAAGCGATGCAAAGGGTTTTGAATTTGATACGCTGTCTGATCGGTAACCAATGAAGTTTACGAATGGTATTTGAAATGGGTTTGAATTTTGGTGTACCTGTGACGAGTCTTGCAGCCGCGTTTTGGACCAGCTGAAGTTTGTTGACTGCTTGTTCTTGAGAGTTAAGCATGAGGGCATTACAGTAGTCGACTTGGGACATTAGTAAGGTAGAAATCAAAGTATTTATGGTGTTTAAGGGAAGATAAGGTTGGAGTTTTTTGATCATTTTAAGTGTGAAAATGGAGGCAGAAACTATAGAGTTGGCTTGTTGGATATACAAGAGTCTGTTGTCAAAGATTACACCAAGATATCTAACCTTGGTGACAGGATTGGGCGGGGGGCCAAGATCTTGCGGCCACCAGATAGGGGACCATGCAGGAATGAGTTTCCCAAACACCATCACCTCGGTTTTATCCGAGTTAAGTTTCAGACAGTTTGAGTTCATCCAATTACATATGGCAAGCATTCCTTTTTGGAAGTTATTAGCAACTTCCATTCCATTGTTGTTAATAGCCAGGACAAGCTGTGTATCGTCTGTGTGCGATGTAACTGCTAGACGATGAGCTTTAATGACCCTCGCTAAGTCTGCCACATAAATGTTAAAAAGTGTTGGACTCAGCGAGGATCCCTGAGGGACTCCACAAGGTAATGAAAAGGAGTCAGAGGAGAATGTGCCCATAGAGACCGATTGCTCTCGGTCTGTCAGGAAGGATGCCAGGAGTGAGAAGGCATTAGATGAGATTCCGGCTTTTCCGACACGGTCGATAAGAATAGAATGATCGACCGTGTCGAAAGCAGCGGACAGGTCAAGTAACATGAGCACAGCGGCGCCTCCTTTGTCGAGGATCATTCTTCTCATCTGAGGCTTTTATTAGTGCTGTCTCCGTCCCGTGCCCCTTCCTGAATCCAAATTGGGAAGCATCTAAGCAGTTGTTAGTATCTATATATTCAGATAATCGAATATTCATATTTTTTTCAATGATCTTGGATGGGTAGGGAATGCATGCTATGGGTCTGTAGCTAGTTACTTTGGGAGGGTCTAAGGTAGTTTTCTTAAGTAGAGGCTTGATTACTGTCTTTTTCCATATGGTAGGGTAAGTGCAGGATGTAATCATGGCGTTGAAGATGTCTGCAAGAACAATTGAGATCCTCTCTGGAACCATTTTAATAACTGAAGGTGGGCAGGGATCGTCGGGTGAGCCAGAGTTGGTGGACATCATAAGTTTGTGAACCAGCTCAGGCGAAGTGTGATTAAAGGAGAAATTGGGATGATTGGGGGGTGTGGGAGGATTGGGGAGTGTAGATTTGGGTGTGGTATGAATATGGGTCTGATGTGTATCATTAGTAAGTTTGTTGAAGTTGGAGTAGATATCACAGACTTTTTCTTGGAAGTAAGTAGAAAGTGCATTGCACATAGGTTGGGAGGCTTCTGTAGTGGAAGGTTTGTCATGGCCGGAAGGATGGGATACGACCTGAAAGAGTTGTTTAATTGAGTCTTGAGCTGATTCTATTTGATTGTTGAAGAAAATGCTTTTCTGATCGATGATTGATAATTTGTAATTTTTTAGCTTTTCTTTGTAGCAGCTTTTCTCATGGGGGTCATAGTTATTACGCCACTTGCGTTCCTGGCGTCTACAACTTTGTTTTTCTAACCTGAGTGCCTCGGTAAACCATGGGGTAGAGTTTGAAAGTCTGTTGTAGGAACGTTTTTTTATGGGAATGGAGGTGTCGATTACAGTCTTAATACATGTAGTATAGTAGATGGCCGCAGCTTCTGGGTCAGAGGTGTCCATTTCTTTCAAGAAGTCTAATTTATTTCTAAATTCGGGAACATTAATATTTTTCCAGGATTTAAAGGTGTCAGGTTTACAAGATTTCGTGAGGATTGGAGCCAGAGGAAGAATATTGAAGCAGACAGCAGAGTGGTCTGTCCATGTGAGTGGTATTATGTGCTCTACGGTTAAAGAGTCAAGATTGGAAAAAATTCCATCTAATGTGTGTCCGGCTAGGTGTGTAGAAGAGTGGACAAGTTGAATGAGACCTGCTGCATTAATTTCAGTGAGGAGGTGATGTTATTCTCCTCTGCCCAGGAGAGGATCCTTTCCAGAAGAACCCTGCCAACCACCTTCTGACCAACATCAATCAGGCTGATTGGATGATAGTCCGCAGGGTCGCCCCTTGACCCTTTCTTATAAATAGGGATCACCTCCGCCCCCTTCCATGAGCTAGGGACTGGGGACCCATGGAGAAGGGCGTTGATCAAAAGGGAGAAGAACTTGACCCACTGCTTGGAGCTGGCACGAAACAGATCGCCAGGGATGCCATCCTGGCCTGGTGCCTTACCTTGAACGATTTTATTTATAGATGACTCAACTTCTGCCTGCCCTACACGATCAAAGGGGTTCGAGGTGGCGGACAAGGGTGGTATACAGTTAACAGAGGGCTCACTACTATCGGGCACCCCTGGCCCTTCATACAGCCTCCTAAAATGTTCAAACCAGTCCCTATCCGTAATATGATTGGGTAGTGGTTCGGTATCGACATCGTTTGCTCTTCTAACTAAAGCCCAGAACCGCTCGCCATTTTTGGACTGGCTAGCCTGCTTCAACTCTTCCCAATGGTGACAGTGACCCCTTATGGCAGTTAAGGTTATCTGCCTTATCGAGAGTATATCAGAAGAAAACCATGCTAAGCCTTCTTTTGTGAAAAATACTAAATTCATTAGTAGCGGGAGGTGGGGGGCCTGAGGAGAGTGGAGTCTTGAGGTAAACATCCTTGGCTGACCCCCTCCCGTGATGGCTCATCTAATAGTAAAGGGGGCGACAGACCGCCATCCTGGGGTTTTCATACTGTTATGAGACTAGTATTCCTTCAGCACACATTTCAGCTGAAGGAGTGTGTTTTTGGCTTAGACACTCAGACACAGCAGTGCCTTTACTTATCATGTCTCACCTGGGCTCAGCAGCCAGTGATGTGTGGGTTCACATCTGAAATGATGGAAACAATATCTGAAATATTAAAGCTTAAAGCCCGCTAGAGAAAGCCTATAAGATCTCGACAGCGAGACTGCGCATGTGCACAGTCTTACGCTAGGCTTCGACCTAAAAAACTGACCTCCTGTGCCACGGCACAAAACAGAGCCCGATAGTGAACTGATTCGAGGCCTCCTTAAAAATCCTGCCGGTCCACTGTACCAGACCTCTCCTCCCTTCCAGAGGCCTCTCCCCTAGAGGATAGGCTACTTTCAGAGCCACTCCAGACGAAGGCAATATCGTGCACGTATCGTAAACTATGCAATAATATGCCTGACTCCTTCCAGACCGTGCAGGACAAGTGGCAGGAGGAAGTGGGAGACTTAGACGACAAAGACTGGAGATCGGCACTGTTTCCTAGGGAAACGGCGATAAATCACCGCTTCAGATTGATCCAATTGAAAATTCTACATATTTATAATTTTACATAGCTCAACAGGGAAGACGCCCTGATGAGATGTGTCTCCGCGGCTGTGACCGCCCCGGCACCTTTTACCACGTCCTCTGGGAATGTCCAATTATTCAATGGCTCTAGGACAGAGCGGTTCATAAAATGTCTGATGCGTTGGCGAAGCCTATTCCTCTTTCCCCTAAGGAAGGGCTTCTTAATATATGGGGTGCTACAGACCTAACTGAGATGGAGCTCCAATGGGTGGCCCTAGGTTTCCTGCTGGTGAAACGTGAAGTGGCAATGCACTGGGGTGCCCACCATAGGCCTCTCCTGGTGGGTTGGGTGGCGGAAATGGACAGATGCATGCTCGCAGAAAAATCTATATTTAAAGTCAGAGGATGCCCCAAGAAGGGGGATAAAAAATGGGGACACTGGAATGTCTATAGAGGCGAGATTTGCGCCTCCCCCTCGGTGGAAATGGCAATGGACAGAGCTGGATCGAGACGATGTAATGATCTTTAAAGTGATTTTCTTTGTATACATGATTTATTGATTACTGACTCTGTATTTTGCTGCCTAATTTGCTGGATGATGACTCGGATTTGTTTTTGTTTCTTCAATAAAATATATATTTTTTTAAATCCTGCCGGTGCTCAGACACGGAGAGACCCGGCCCACTTAAAGCCCTGCCAACAAGGGATCCCCGGCCTTGAGGGCTTTGAAGAGGGAGCTAAAAGGCAGGAGACACCGGCGAGCCAATGGAGTCTGAGTAACAATGCTGACGTCATAACTGTCAACATTGCATAATTCTTTCTTAAACCCACAGTTACAGGCTTCAAAACTTAAGGTTCACTTAGGTATTTATTCGCAAATGTTGCAGCAACACGTATGTCTTACCACACACACAGATACATATATCACCAATGTAGGACTGCTTGCACATCACTAGTCCAAGTTCAACAGGAAACGGCTCTTTATAAAGCATATCTACTTTGGCGGAGCGGGTGCCTGTCCAGTGGGGCCTTTGTTGTGTATACACTGCTTAGAAGGGTGTAGCTGACCACCTCTGTGTCAGGTGTCCACAACCAGTTAAGGATTCAATGTCCCTGTAATGTCCTTCCATCTGCCACCAGTGGTCTGCCCTCAGCTAATGGTACAAGGGCGAGAAACAGTCTCAAAGTCCTCATCAGTGGCCACTTCCATCACCTCTGACGTCACTGGTGATGCGACAAGCACTGATGCAGCGGTCATTGTTCGCTTGTGGCAAATGCATGTCCTTCATGAGTTTATGCTTAGCTCCACCTCTGGCTGTACAAACAGTTTTGGCCCGTTCTGCAGTAAGCCTACAAGGGTCTATTGGGTTCCCCACGTCCTTAACACCGTCCTGCAGTAAGGCATCACACGCACAGAGGGACATGTTTGAAGCAGCCGTATCTTGTACAACACCTGGTGACGAGAGGGCCAACAGAAGGGCCAGGAGGAGCATGGCCCATGTGAACACCCAGCTCACTTGTAACATTAATCTGATAGAGACATCTAGCTGCAGATGACTTAACTTAGAATGTCCCCAGGAGTCAGACTGGATACGGAAAACCTTTTCCCCAGCAGTACCTCTGCACGCCGGGGGGCGTCGTCACCCGGCTCTGTCCTGACGTCGTCCACGGAAGTCAGCCCCCGCTTACCCACAATTTCCTGGAGCTTGGGCAACTCCCGCCCAGATGGAGGCCTATTGTGGGGCCATATTAGCCATCTTTTGGTCACCCCCTCTCCCTGGCGTGGCTTCGGGCCCCATAGAGGAGTAGGGGCTCAGATCGGGGCTTTGCCGGTGGGTTCGCCCTCGGCGCCGGTCGAGCACCATGACTCCAGTTCCGGACTCGCTGCGAAGTCTCTGCCCAGCCCTGTGAGGCTCCCTGTGTCGACGCCGGCTGGGGCTGCGGCGCAGTCCTCGACTCCGAGTCTGCTCCGTTCCTCTCCGCAGGTTCCTGCCTCAGTGGAGGTCGTGTCGACGCTAGTTCGACGCCGGACAGACAAGGCTTCTTCAGTGTTCATAGACGTTGAGTCAACACCGATCGACGTCTGTGCCATCCCCGGCCGTTCATTGGGTTGTGGATGTGGAGGCCGCCTCTGAGAAGGCCCCTATGGGTTTGCACCCCCATGGTTGTTTCGCTGTCATTCTGTGCAAAACCCCTTGCACTGGCAGGGACTTGAAAGTCCTCAGGCTCTAGAGCCCCCAGGTTTTGATGGCAGAATTAGGCTCATGCTGTCCCCAACAGATGACCTGCTGTCGCCACCTCGGATTGCCACAGTGGCTAGTGGGGCTTTTGCTAGGGCTGTTCGCAGAGCTATAGACATTTTACAAATGCAGCCACCCTCAGTCTCTCTGCCCTCTGATCCCTTGCTGGATTTACTCCACCAGGGCATCGTGGAAGTGGAGCCCTTGTTACCTTTTGGCGAGTCTTGTACGACGCTTTTCTGGGGACTTGTGCAAGGCCCTCTTCAGGGGACCCGGTGGATCATGCTATTGCACATCAACATCGCCCGGCTCCAGAAGACCCTGTCTGTTTGTCCCCCAGCCTAGCGCTCAGCGGATGGTGATTCAGGCACTTTCAGTCTTTCTACCTTCTGCCCCTCCTCCGTTACTCCCTCCCACTTGGGAATCTCGATGGTTGGACTTGTGTGGCCGCCATGTTTTTGCGTCCACCAGCACAGGCCTTTGATCCCTGAACACGTCTTGCGTGTTTGCACGAGCTACTTCTGCCCTTTGGGACTCTGTCGAGCTCCTCCTTCCCTCTCTTCCGGAGGATCCTCGGACTGACCTGGAATGGTTGATTTGTGATGGCCGAGAAATGGCGCAATTTTCCATTCGGTTGTCCATTGACACCATCAATTCGGTGGGTCGAGCTATGGCCCGGTCTGTTGCTCTACGCCACCATGCCTGGCTCCACGATGGCTGTTTCCCTGCCAACCTCCAGGAGCGTCTTAGGGATTTGCCATTTGATAGGGTCATCCTGTCGAAAGGGGAAACAGCCACTACAACGCAGCCGTTTCCACACATAACCATAACCACGCATGCATTACAACGCATGCGTGGTTACCACGAATAGCCTTTACCACGCATACATTTACTACGAGATACGTAGTAAAGGCAAGTGTGCTAACGTTTTTTGTTTTAAAGGGGGGGGGTTTGGGGGTCTTCCCTCCCACCCCCCCAAAAAAAGCATGGATTTCAAAAAGGGGGCTTTAGGGGGGCCTCCCCACCCCCCCAAATAAAAACGCACCTGTTTCCGTTGTTTTAAGTAAAAGAAGAAAAAAAGATGTGGAGGCAATCTGCGTCGTTAGAGGAAATGGAAAGACACTTCCGCTTCCTCTTTACGAAGTGCAACATCACCTCGGAAGATCATGGAGAAGAGAGGTAAGGGGGAATGAGGGGGTGGTGTCGCGCAGGGGTAAATCTTAAAGGGGAACATTTTAGGAGTAATTTGATCCTTTAACATGAAAATGCCATTAACATGCATTGTTTAACAACGAAAATCGATGTAAAAGTATTCGTGTAAAAGGCATTTTTGTGGTAAAGGATATGCGTGGTGATGGTATTTGCGTTGTAAAGCATGTGTGGTAAAGGCATGCGTTGCAACGGAATGCGTTGTAAAGTCATACAACCGTCGACAGACATGCTGACTCGGTGGTTCAACGTCTCATTTCTGGGTTTCCATGAGTTCCATGGTTTGTATTCCTTGTTGTGGACTTTGGCTTTTAGTTGCAGTCTTGTCACTGCTTTTTCTGGTGCTCCGTCTCTGGGTTCAAGACGTTATTACCCAGACAGACTATGAGGCTTTTCACCGTCTTGTCCTTCTTTTGTTGCAGCTAACCCGCTGTTTCTGCATTCCTTTTTAGCCCTCTGTCTAAGAGCTCGGCTCAAAGAGGTGTCCCTTGCTTTGATAGGGATGTGCCTGATACATTGTGGCCTAGTGGTTCAGGGCTGTCACTCTTATTCCACGGCTCGGTGTTCCGCTCGAGGTTTTTCACTGATTGTGAGTTACCAATCCTAACTAAAGGCACTGTTGCTTTCTTTTGTGTATGTTACGGTGCACGTATTCTTCTTTAGGATACTCGTCATTATACAGTGTCTGCATGGGACTGTATCTACCCTTTTTCTGACAGACCTCTGTCTGTGAATTTCACACTCCTTCCTCGTGAGTGTAGTGGTCAGTGTCCCCACGTGTCTCGCGGGGGCCACAGTTCTGACCCCGTCAAGGGGGATGTTGTCGCTTTTCAGTGTTTTTGACACTGTTGGGTCCTGCTATGCTTCACACCGGTGCCGTTGGTACCTATTGTGCGACTTCCCTTTCTCTAGGGCGTGCTCTTCGAGTTCCCCCTTGTTTTTCATTTTTCAAAAGTCTTTGTCTTAGTATATATCATATTTATGCACACAGTGAGAGAGTGTGCATACTAGGTTTTCCTTGCCCTAGTATCAGGGGTTTTAGGCCTGGTGTTAGATCTGGGGGTCTCTAATTGGCAGAGGTAAGTACCTTAGAACAAGTAGGGACCCTTGCTTCTAGTCAGGGTGAAGGAATACACACAGTAGATAACCTCCGCTCTCCCTCTAGGTAGCTTGGCGCGAGCAGGCAGGCTTATCCCCAAGGCAATGTGTATAATATTTGCACTTAACACAACAATAATCCCCAATCCACCACAAACTGAGACCACACAGGTAAGTATATTTTATAAAAATATATATCTTTATCTAGTTTCAGCAATAAAATAAAGCAGGTGCACGATAATCACTTCTTTTAAGAACATGTGGTACTTAATCTTGATGGTTGCAGTTAATTTTAGGAAGTTCTTGTTACAAAAACGATAGTCTCAGGTCTCTTGGAAATCAGCGTTCAAAATGAGTAATACTGACTTACTTCAGGAAAATGTGTTCTCAAAAACGAGCATTACAAACACTGCCCACGTGTAATCTTATCTGTGGGCTTCAAGCGCGCAAATGCGCTTTCTCGCGAGGCCCAGGGACTCTTCTTTTCCCCCGGGACAGCCTCACTCGTTCTTATGCCTCAGGCGCACCGCGCCAAGCAGATCTAGCTCGTCTCCGCCCCGGCCAGTCCCCTTTCCTCTCCCGCCCGCTCTCGACAATCCAACGAGCGGCGGGAGAGGTGGTGCTGCTCACCTTGTGGGGGACGGCAGGCCAGGGGTGCGGGACGCTCTAGATTCCCTCGGCGAGGTCGGGTCAGTCTTCCCCGGTCCCGGCGGTGATCACGGCAATTCCTCGGCTTCCACAGCAGCTTCTGCAGAGCCAGCCAATCCCGTTGCGGCTCCTGTGACGAGCCCCTCTGGACGCGAGGCCGCCAACCAATGGCAGCGCGGCCTCGCCGTTGACGCTACGCTCCACGGGCCAATCCCGTTGCGGTTCTGGTGAGGGGGCTCGGCTCGCACCCAATCAGATCTCGGCGGGCTCGATCTTCGTGGCGTCGGCTCCGACCAAGTAAGGGGCACTTCCACGGGAGTTCACGGACCCCGGGCTGCGACGGTGACACGGCACACAGCGGCTCTCAGCGTTTCTCACACTGGGGAGGCCCACAAGTCTCCGATCTGCACCCCACATGTGTCCATGAACACGTCGATCTCGGCCACACAGCAGGCTGGGTCAGTGCGGCGTCCTCACTCAAATTAGAGAGCAGCCAGTGCGCTAAGCAGTCAAACTACAGGGTTTCATGATCTCTTCGCCACACAGCAGCTTCAGGGGGCACAGCAGAGTCTTGTAGTCCTTGGGCAACCTTTATGTCCCTGGGTTGCAGACAGGGGGCCAGCTCTTCTCAGGCCCTTGGAGATTCAAGTTTGCAGACACAGCACACAGCAGAGTCTTGGCAGTTTCAAGCAGGCAGGGTCACAGCACACAGCAAAGTCCCTTTCTTCTCCTCTCCTTCAGTTGGATAGCAGGATAGGTCAGCCCTTAAAGCACACAGCAAGGCAATCTTCCATCAGCTCCTTCAGCAGTCCTTCTTCTGGCAGAGGTTCCTCTTGATTGTAGAATCTCCTTTTCTGTAGACAGGGGTCCTTCTCTTACACCCCAAAAAGTCTTTGAAGTCCTTTGAAGTCTTTTGAAGTCTTTGTGCAAAGGGGGCCCTGAGCCCGGTCCAAACCAGTTCTGGGTGTTGCTGGGGCTCTGGGAGTGTCCTGGCTTCCTTCTTCTTTCAGTATCAGGGTCAGAGGTGACAGTCGCTCAGCGGGAGGTGGAGCCAGCATGGTGGTCTGGCAGGCACAGCCCTTCACTATCGGGTGCTATCTCCTCCCACTTCCCTGGCAGCAGATGCTGCCTTTCATCCAGGCCTGGCTCAGATAACCCCCTGGGTGCTCTGCAGACCCTGTCATCCTCAACCCAGACAGTCAATCCACAAACAGTCCCAGGCACACACAAAGGTTGGACAAGAGAACAGCCACTTTCTGAAAGTACTATTCTCAAACACAGAATTTAAAAACAACCGTTCCTAAAAGATGTGTTATTAAATTCTGAGTTCAGGGATATCAATCACTTATGTCCCATCTTGTTCCTATGAGAAGATAGGCTGGGATCCAATGGGACCAGCCTCCCCCATGTTAATCTATGGAGCAAGATAACCTTGCAGCAGTGAGCACACAAAATGGCTGCTGCTCACTACCAGAGCATGTTACCTGCACTAGTACATGCTCTACCTTACCCATGCGCTGCACCCTGCCCAGGGGGGTACCTTGAGCCTTCCATAGGGGTGCCTGATGTGCACAGACAGGGAAGGGTTAGGCCCAGCCAGTGGGGATACTGGCCAGGCGGACATGGCAGTCCACTGACTGCACACAGGCCCTGCGCTGGCAGGCCTGAGACACCATTTTAGGGCTACTTGTGTGGGTGGCGCAATCTGCGCTGCAGGCCCACTAGTAGCATCTGTCATCACCAGCCCTGGCACACACAGTGCACTTTACTAGGGACTTCATGGTGATACAAATATGCCAATCAGGTATACCCAATCAATATGACAATTTACAGAGGGAGCACTTACACTCGGACACTAATCAGCAGTGGCCAAAGCATCTAAACCAGCAAAAGCGAAATCCAGCACAGCATCAAAAATACATGAGTCAGAGGCAAAAAGATGGGGGAAAAACCACGCCAAGGGTGTCAGGTCTAACACCCGGATTGTCTCTCTCTCCCATATGGAAGAGAGCACTCTGTGTTCCCCGCTTTGCCGGTTTCCCTTCGCCGTTTGTACCTCTTGGTATGGTTGGCTGGTTGACTACCTGTTGATGCGACCGCCTGTCTTTGCCACCACATGTGTGCTGTTGGTCATCCCATTCCTTGGGATTTTTGTTTAGCTGTGATGTGGTTCTTACAGTACACTCTGTCTCCTTGTGTGTATCCTATCATCCACGTACCTGTATCTCCTGGTAGTCATGACTCTGTATATCTCTGCATGGTGACATCTGTCCCCTGGTGTATGTTCAATGAGTATGCTCTGATGGCATTCTATCTTGTCCCTTTTTCTGAGACTCTTTCTCTGTTGGATCCATGGGATCCGTTGCTCAGTTTCAGGTCTTTTTGCAGACATTTCAACACTTTCTTCCAGTCTGCACAACCATTTCTGGTTCTGTGTCTTCTTTAATCCCTGTCTGGACGAGGGAGGTCTGGTAACATCCTTTGACTGATTGTGGTTCCTTTGCCTCCCCTTGTTCATGCTCCCTTACACGGCTTCATAGGTCTGGTGTCAGCCACAAGGGCACTGCTGTTCCCACCATGCTTCGTCAAGGTTATTGACGGATAAGTTCTCTTGGAACTTTGTGGGTTTCAGTCGCAGACACTCCTCCAATGGGGTATGGCTTTGGTATCTATTCTAAGTTAAAGAATCTGCAGCTAGATGTCTCTATCAGATGAACAAGTTACTTACCTCTGGTACCGATGTATCTGGTAGAGACACTGTCTAGCCTCAGATTCCTTAATGCCCACCCATCCTTCCAGCTCTGCAAGGACCTTTCCAGGTTAGGTTCTACCAGCTTGCCTCCTTACAGGTGGCTTTGGTCTTCCCGAGGGGTGCTCCCGTCACCTACCTCTGGGGCAGGGTGTGTCATTCTGTTTTGGGCTCATTGGCCTCCACCCATTCTCGTTTTTGTGTGGCTAGGTTCTGTGCTTTTCAATGCTGCTCCATCTGGGTTCCTCCGGTGTGCAGATTCTCATATTTTCCTACCCTCCCTCCGCCCTCATCTGTTTCTTCTCATTTCTTTGGGGTCTCCTTGTCTATGCTGCAGTTGATTGGGTTGAGGTTCAATTTCACTATGCTACAGTTCATAGGTCACTGTGGGGGGTGTGGTGAACACTCTGTGTGGTTGCTCCTTTCTTGTCACTTGTCGTGAGTCATGTTGTTCCAGTCCTGTAGTCCTTTACAGTTCCATCCTGTGGTTACAGACTGTTTTTCATACAGTTCCATTCTGTGGTTGCAAGCTGTCCTTCGTTTTTCATGCCATTCGTTTCCACTGCCGTTGCCTCTTAGAGGGGGCATGACTCTTCGCTTTGATAGACCTTTTGCTGGGGCGGGTGCTCTGTTCGCTACCTTCTGTCCCTTCAAGTGTTCAGCACTCTTTCAACATTGTGTTGTTTCTCATTCTATGATTTTTTATCATTGTGGTTTCAAAGGGTTTTCCTCTTTTTTGACACACTGTTCCTATACTCTCGCAGTTTCATGTTGTGGCTCCGCGTTGTGGCGCGGAAAAGTTTCACTGTAGAAAATGGACGTCAGCACGCGCGGGGGGGGGGGGGGGGGGGCTCCATTGGCGTCACTTCCGTGGATGACGTCAGGACGGAGCCGAGCGACGACGTCCCCTGGCATGCAGAGGTACTGCTGGGAAAAAAGTTTTCTGGATCCAGTCTGATGCCTGGGCATATTCTAAGTTAGGGAATCTGCGGCTAGACAGTGTCTCTACCAGATACATTGTTACCGAAGGTAAGTAACCCATTCTTCAGGGCAATCTTGGGTGCCATAGAACCCATACACATGGTTTAGATTTGCAGCAGCAGAATGTGCTTGCATCCCCACACCTCTGGCATTGCTTAACCAGCAGCACCACCAGCCAGTCTCCTCCCACTTTCACCTCATCATCGTCACACTCGCCGCCCCTTCAGACCTCGCAGGAGGGTCCCACATACTGCTCTACTTGACTTCCAGAATCAGGCCTCACCTCTGCTAAGAAAAGAGAACAGTTTCTGCTGGTCCTGGGTCACTGTAGTTAGAGTAGGGGTTAGTTAGGGGCCGGGTGGGAGATGAACACCTCAGGTGATGGTATTTTAGGGTTAGTTAGGGGCTGGGTGGGAGGTGGACACCACATGTGATGGTGTTTTAGGGTTAGTTAATGGCTGGATGGGAGATTGGCACCACAGGTGATGGTGTTTTAGGGTTAATTAGGGGCTGGATGGGAGATGGCCACCACAGGTGATGGTGTTTTAGGGTTAGTTAGGGGCTGGATGGGAGATGGGCACCACAGGTGATGGTGTTTTGGGGTTAGTTAATGGCTGGATGGGAGATGGCCACCACAGGTGATGGTGTTTTAGGGTTAATTAGGGGCTGGATGGGAGAGGACACCACAGGTGATGGTGTTTTAGGGTTAGTTAATGGCTGGATGGGAGATTGGCACCACAGTTGATGGTGTTTTAGGGTTAGTTAGGGGCTGGATGGGAGATGGGCACCACAGGTGATGGTGTTTTAGGGTTAGTTAGGGGCTGGATGGGAGATGGACACCACAGGTGATGGTGTTTTGGGGTTAGTTTGGGACTTGGTGGGAGATGGACACCACACCTGATGGTGTTTTAGGGTTTCTTGTTGCAGTATTGCAGTGCCTATTTGAGGATTGTTTTGAAAGGTCATGAGTGTTTTTTGTGTTCACTTGCAAATTTTGATCATTATCGTGTTACTCTTTTTTTCATTAATAAATGTGCTGGTAAAGTTAGGAATGATTGTTGATATGCTCGACAATTTGATGCTCATGTTTTTGACGAAGATTTGTACGTATTTTTTTTTTCAATTGTGCAAATGTTTTCATTCATATTTTCATACTTGTATGGTACATTTTATCCCCCATTCATATTAATAATGCATTTTTGTCGTACTTTGGAGTGGCAACCACATTTCCCGAGCACAAAGAGCGTTTAGATCCTGCCCTTTGCCTTCCCTTATCACTTACAGGTATGGGAACGTTGTTACTGTTTGCAGTTTTTCTGCATGCGGTGTTTCAACCAGGTTTACCATGCGTTAAATCTACAGGTGGAAACAGTAGCTATAATGCTGCCTACAGACATACAGTATGAGGAAACACTGGCAATCGCGCCGAGTGGAAATAATCCATACTTTAATTTCTGTCTTCCTGGCTCGTTATCAGAACCTGTGTGTTTCGCGTAAACCAGGGTTGAGCAACCAGATATGCTTTGCTTGATCTGAGGCTGCGGTTGGGCACTTGGGGCCAGATGCCCATAGGTTTGGCTTTGCGATGAACAAATAGCACATTTTTGCGATTCACTATTTGGTCATCGCAAACACCCATGTTCTATGTGTCTTTGACACATTTTGCTGTTGCCAGTGGATCACAAATAGACCTACCTCATTAATATTTATGAGGTAGGTCTCGGTTTGCAACCCATTGGGAATTGTTAAAATCACAGGGATGGTGGCCTCTTGGGCCAGCAGACCACCATGTCTGTGATTGCTTTAAAATAAAGCAATGTTTTTTTATGCAGCAGTTTTACTTAAAGAAAACTGGATGAGTTTCAAAAATAAAAAATGAAAGTTTCTTTTAATTTTTTAAGACTAGACAGTGACCCGTGGGACCGCTGTCTGTTCTTAAAAAACGGTTTTACAAACATTTGCAAAAGGGAAGGGGTTCCTTAGGGACCCTTTTCATTTGCAAATGTGTTGCCACCTGCTTGAAGTAGATGGTAAAATGGGAATGTTTTGTGACCGCATTTCGGTCAAGAAACATTCACACATACCACTGCGATTCAGTATTAGGAAGGGACGCCCTAAACACGCCCCTTCATAATACTCAATCACAAACCCAATTTGCGATTCAGTGATAGGTCATCAAATCACAAATTGGCCTTTTGTACATAGGAAAAGGCATTTTTTCGTTTGCCAATGATCCGATTCTACAAATCGGGCCGTTGGAGAATGGAAAAAAAGTGTACATCTGGCCCATGCAGTGAGTGGTGTTCTTTAATTAGTTCATGATGCTGCAGTGTTACTGCTTCAACCTACTTCATAAATATTAATAAGGTAGGTTGCAAATTGCGACCCAGTAAGATTAGCTACAATCACATACATGGTGGCTGTGATTGCGTTGAAATAAAGCAATCTTTTTTTTATAATGCAGACAGTTTTCCTGAAAGGACAAAGGGATACGCTCAAAACATCTTTTCTGGGTCGGTAAATGGGCTTAGTCCATTTCACAAAGAGTTTTAGCATTCACAACCCCGCTGATTTACCAAATGCAAGCTTTTTTTAAATCAGAGACCCTTTGTACATGAGTCCCTAAGATACTCTGCATTAATAAATCTTTCTTGGTAGCTGTTGGTTTGCAGAGTGTTGTTGCCCAGATGTTTCTTGCCTCCTTTTCATGGCACCTCGCTGTTCTCATTGCAGGCCAGTATGTGAAGCCCATCAGCTCGTCTGGGAGCGCCGGGGGCCTGTCCGAGGCGCAGGACCAGACGGGGTCCCCTCCACTCTCCGCCTCGCGGAAGGACTCCTTCTTCAGCAGCATCTCACGCTCACGATCACAAGGCAAAGCCGCGGGCAAGAGGGACTCGGTGAGTGCACTAGAGTGAGTGTGTGTGTACCTAAAGGACTTCAAAACAAGCCTAGCAACAAAGGAGCCGGATTCTGAGCAGCCTGTGGGGAATGGAAGGGATGGGGCTGCTGGGACTGACTGACGCAAACAAGGGCGGTGCTATGGGGTGTGCATTAGTAAGGTCCACCATCGGGAGCTAGTGCTTCAAGCACCGGCGTCAAGGCGCTGCCGCTGCATTGTTTTGGGAAACATCATTTACTACGAAGGAAATAGCACAATTAACGTTTACCACGCGTCACTCACCACGCAAAGGTCTTTCCCACGCGTATGCCTTCAACGACCGTCTTTACCACGCGAGTGGTATTCCTTCCTGTCGTTCTGCCAGTACGATCTGCGTGGGCTTGTGGGGGGGCTGGGTGGGGGGGGAATTCAGGGGCTGGGGGGGTTGGGGGGGTCTCCCCCCCCCCAAAAAAACAAGCCGATATTAATAAATAAATAAGAAGAAAAATTTTTTAAAACGCTCTACAATGCCTCAAAACGAACAAGGAAAGAACACGTCATAATAGAAGTCCTTTATCAGTTTTGATAGACGTGTTTTGACGCTTGTTTCCGTGGTCGGTGGAAGAAAGGGCAGATGGTGAAAGACGTACAGGGGTCAGATAAGAATCAAAACTTTGTAAATTAAGGTATTATTTAAGCGCATTATGAAAAAAAGAAAAAAAAATGTAAGGGAATCTGTTGTTTTTAATTGTTAAAAACATCGATCTTTTCCTTCGTACTGCATGTAGCCTATCAGTATCATTATGTAAATTTAAAGGGGATGTGAGATGTTTCATAACGTTATTATTGCGGAGTAAAAACATGCGTTGTCAATTGCTGCGTGGTAAAGACAAATGCGAACTAAAATTTGCGTGGTAATGCCATGCGTGGAACTTGTAATCGTGGAAAAAACATATATTCCATTGTTTTTTTTTTCCCCAACTCTAGCTACTGGCTTAAGCTCTAGTTGTTTGAGTCCTTATGCTCTGTGCCACGCTTCCAGCGCCTTGAGACTCTCAACCGTGAGGAGCTGCGCTATACAAGCCCCCTGGTTGATTGACTGAGCACTTGCCAGTTGAATTTCTGATGCCTGTGGAGCTATCAAAAGCATGAACAACGTGGGGCTGGGAGGAGGAGGTGGATACCACTGAACCATTAATGATGCTGTGTTTATTCTTTGCTCTGCTACTCCCAGATAAAACCAGGCTCTCAGCTGCACAGCTTGGCTAACGAGATGCTCTGCTTCGGATGTGTAATCTCGGGTGCCTGCTGAGAGAGCCGCATCAAAGGCAGGGAAAGGAGAGCTGACGGGGAGTCCTTGATGGGACATATCCAGACTAGGCGCTAGTCCCTGCCATACCAATGGGATCTTAGAGGGAGCACAGTCACCCCACGGAAGAGCCTCTCTTCATATACAGGCCTTACAGCATCAGCCACTCTGTGCTGGAGGAGAAGCGCTCTACTTACAGGTGAGACAGTTAGTGGCTCAAAGTCCTAACCCCCCCTCCCGGGTATCACGACTGCCCGCAGTAGGTGCACCCCACCCTGTCAAGCCTGCAAAAAGCATAAAGGGGTGCAAAGATGGGTGGGGCTGATAACTCAAATTGGCTCTCAGGCCCCATCACCACCGAACCCCTGCTGTCGCTGCAGTCATAACGCTGTGGCTCCATTTGATTTTTATTTGATTTCCTGCAAGCCAAAATTGGTGTGGTGTTAGTAGCATCACTTTGGTCCAGACGAATGCCTAGGTTCTTGACAAGGGACTTGGGGGCAGAGGGATCGCCGAGGTCCGCCGGCCACCATTCAGGGGTACCCAATAGAGGGATTTCTCCAAAGTGCAAGATCTCGGGCTTCCCAACATTAAATTGGAGGAAATTACTTCTCATCCAATTTGAGATAGCCTTCATACCAGAAAAGAAGGCTGACTGTACTGATGGAGTAAATTTATCAAAAGGAAACAGCAGCTGCGTATCATCTGCGTAAGCGATGGGGATGAACCCACAGATCCTTAGGTTGGCCAAGGGAGCAACATAGATATTAAACAAAGTGGGGCTCAGACAAGTGCCGTGAGGCACTCCCTTGGCCAAGATTGACAGTCTGGGAGCGCGAAGATAAAAAACTTGTCACCTACTGGTAAGCAGAGTCTCTGATTCCTTACCACCCCACCCATCCTCCCCGTTCTGCGAACTGATTTCTAGGGTTAAGGACTTCCTTTCAGTGCCCTAGTTTGGTGCACCAGTGGTCCGCTTCTTGCATGGCTCTGCGCTTCTGGCGTGGAAAGTTGTGTACAGAACTGACGTACGAGTGCGAGGGCGGCATCTGAGAAGATACCGCAACGTCATTTCGGCCACAACGACGGACTCAGAGTCAACTGACACCACCTTACGATGCGCAGGGATACTGCTGATGAAAAAATTCTCCGGATTCAGTCTGATGCCGGGGGCAATTCTACAGGCAAGGAATCTATAACTAATATATGTCTCTTACAGATATATCGTTACCGGAGGTAAGAAATTGTTCATCTGCGCCGTGAATGGGTCCACTAGAGATGCGATATAAATACAAATATGGACATAATAAAGTGGACGTGTTACACGACGTAGAAATGACCACGAGAGGCATGGAAGTCCACCTTTAATAGTATAGCGTTCATGGGGGTGTAGAGTGTATTGAGGGCCTTCACAGCACTCTGCTGCCATTACAGAGTAACCTTTACCTAATAAAATAGTAGTCCCATAGTTAAGTGGTTTTATTCCATGTTGTGAGTTTTGAGTTGATTCTTATAGTTGAGTAAAGGGTCTGTAGTGCATCCTTTTAGTAGTCCTTCTTAGGATATTAAGTGGGGTGGTTTATTGGTCCTGTTCAAGAATGACTGTAGGTAGGATATGGTCGATATTGCTTTGGAGTACGAGTAGAGGTTGTGACTTATAAATTATTCCATTGCAGGACTAACACTGATTGTGACAAGTTTGTTTTTCCTTCGCAGGAGTAGCCGTGGTTGTGACTTGTTCATTATTCCTTCGTAGGACTAGCTCTGACTTGTTCAAAATTCCTTCGCAGGACTTGCGGTGGTTGTGACTTGTTCATTATTCCTTCGTAGGACTAGCTGTGACTTGTTCAATATTCCTTCGCAGTACTAAACGTGGGTGTGACCTGTTCATTATTCCTTCGCTGGAGTAACCATGGGTGTGACTTGTTCATTATTCCTTCATAGGAGTAGCTGTGGTTGTGACATGTTGATTATTCATATTCAGGGATTGAAAAAAACAAGGACCCCCTGAACAGTGGTGTAAAACAAACTTCTAGGACAGGGATAACAATGTGTGAATAAAAATTCCTAGACAGTTCAAATATTGAAAAACAAGTGACTTAAAATGACAGCAAAGAAAGGTAAGACCAAAAATCATATAAAAACAATCACAGTTTTAATGAACATAGTTAGAAATCATATAGAATACTAGACAACAGAAACTATATGATGACAGTACAATAATAAAAAATCTTAAAATTCATTTGTGAGAAGTTGGCCTGATATGCAGTGCTCACTATTCTAGTGATCACTATGTATCAGTCCAAACAACCCTTATTGATGATTGGTTGTAAGTCAACCTTATAGACCAGCTATCCTAGTAGCGTGGATACGAGCAGTCTAAGGCTAAAGACTCGAGAGGGCGTGTTAAGCCAGCTGTTATACCATCACATATACCCCTTGAACACCAAGTGAAAGGACACCACACAAGTGTTATGAATTAAACAGTGTATTTATTAGAATCACAACAGCCCTGTACTCTTTATGAGGACAGGGTACTAAGCACAAAACAAAACTCTTACGAAAATACTTAAGTTAGCACAATATACACAAATGCCCGAGGGGCACGATAAACCATATACTCTGAAAGTGGAATGCGAAATTACTAGCAGGTAAGTACAGTACTAATAGGCTTTGGAATCGCTAGGACTTGACTATAGAATCTTTAGATTACGTCTAGGAAGCCTAGGGGACTCGGGTGCGGAGTGTGCACTCTCACGCGTGATGCGGGACAAAGTCTATGGTAGCTAGTAAAAGCAAAGTTAGTGTTCTCGGGCGAACCCGACCTGGTAGGAGGAAAACAAAAGTGGATTCTGACCCTTGGATAGTGAGGCTATGCTGGGGCACCGAAATGCCGAAGTTACCTAGCCCAGGGGCTGCAGCTGCATAGGTCTCAAAAGACGTCGGGTATCCTCGTAGACGGACCAGGAGCCTGAAGGAAAGATGCTGGCAGGCGACCAGTGAAGAGAGTTCGAAGTGATCCAAGCCTGGATCTTGAAGATGGACGATACCTGAAAGCAGAGGGGACCAAGTTTGTGACTACTAGCCAATAGTCAGGTGGTACCAGGAGGGCACCGGATGGTAGTCACCTCGACTAGGTGAGTGGGCGACGCTGGGCTCTGCAGATCTCACGGACCAGGAGGCGTTGTCGGCGACCAGGATGGAGGAGCGAGCTGTCCCACGATGGATGAAGCTGTCGGCGTTGCTGGACCCAGGATTGGGCAACAAAGCCTTGGCTAATTCAAGCCCACGCGTTGGGCCTAAAATGGCGTCTTGAGTGGACCAGGAGGGTTCGGGGTGCTCCTCTTTTGGAAGGGAGCAAGGGCCAGTCTGGAGCAACCAGACCAGCAGCAGTGATGTCGTCGGGCGTCGTTAAGAAGGCCACAAGCCAGCGGGCTAGTAGCCAAACAACGCGGTGAGCAGCAAAAAGCAGAAGGGCCCCACGCAGATCGTGGAGATGCTGGGAGGCTGTACTTCGGTGCTGGAGCTGCTCAGGGTCGGGGCTTCTCGGACCCCAAAGCACTCACCAGAGGATCCCTCTGCGGTCGTGCTGGAAAGAAGTCGTGCAGTCTTGAAGATGGCCGGTCCCTCGAGGTCTCGTCGCACTCACGGTTCTCAGCTTTGCTGTAGAGGTGAGTAGAGGTCAGAGGTGCCAGGGAAGCCGGTTCTCGTCGAGCTGGGCAGTCGGATTCCGGAAGAAGGACTTGCAGCAGACCGCAGTGTTCTTAAGATGGTGCCTGCGGATGCAGGGTGACTACTCCTTAGTCACAAGGGAGAATCTTGAAGAAGAAGAAAGTCGTGTCTTGATTCCAAAGATGATCTAATTTGGAAGGGTCCCCGCTCCTGCCTTTATCCTAAAGAAAGGGGTGGGTACGCGACTAGGTCCTGCCCTAGGGGTGGGACCAAGAGGGGGGTGGTTACACCCCTCTCCCATGCCGGATTTTCCCCAGGCCAGGGGCTGGTGTGCCCCTGGAACTGGTTCTAGCCGGCAGATGCGTAGTGAGCACCGGGGTGCCACTCTGCAGTCACCTTCCTGTAAAGCCCTGCCTACCCAGGATACACAAAACCCTGTCTGGGATGGTGCTAGCACCGCCCCTGCCAGGAAACCCTTTGTCTAAGCTCTCCTCGCTGGAAGGACTCCCAGCAGCAGGAGGTCAGACTCGTGTCTGTGGTGGCAGCATCCATTTTGTGGAGCTGAGGCTTCAGTTAACTTTAACCGGGGTTCACAGTTACATACATGTCGTGTCCCTCTAGAAGGGTGGAATGCTAACCCCGTCGCCAGAATTGGCGAGGGGTTAGTATTCCAATTCGTATGACACCTTACTCGACATGTTTTGATAAAGCAATACCAAAGATAGCATTTAACCGCGAGGATTATAATGCACTTAAGAGTATATGGTATGCATTATCATGGAACAGCTATTGGGACTTGGTTCCGCAAGCTGCAAACGGGCTCAGCTCATGCCAGAGCACCATTTCACACGATTCCATGCACTCTCCCTTCAGGATTGTCAAGGCCTGCCATAGGAGTGACTGATAGGAATCTGTGTGTCCATTTTTAGGGTTAGATATAGGTATACTATATCTAAAGCAAAGGGTGATTACACCACCTTGCCCCAGCTGTCGTGCAGCCAGTTGTCAGATTTAGATGGCCATCCAGGGGTGGCATAATACATGCTGCAGCCCCTGGTAGGCCCTGGGTACACCTATGCCCTGAGTTACAGGGTCTGATAAGGTGGTCCAGTCCCAATTGGAAATGTACCTAAGGTACATGGAATCCATTTTAGAGAGAGAGCAGTGGGCCTGGGGTCCTGATTGGCAGGGCCCCAGGTCAACTAAGTCGGAAAACCAGCAAAACACCAGGCAAAAAAAGTTGGGGGTAACCATAGTCAGGTATCTACCTTCCTACATCATTCACAGTGCTAATCCTAACACATGGACACCCTCAAAAAGAAATTTTGTACAATTATCGTAGATGTCCTGGAGCAGTGGCAAATAAACTCGACGCGCGTTTCGGCGTAGAAAAAACGCCTTCTTCAGGAGCCACACATTCAAATCTGAACCTATGATTTAAAAACATTTCTTTGTTACAATACATAATTAGAAAACAGTTACATAATGAGGAATTGTTACATAATAAGGAATTTATACATCTAATTACATAATCTAAAAATACACACCCTTCTTGCTGTCAAATTAATGTTATCTACATCATGTTTCTAAAGCTTATAAAGTCAAGCATTATTCGGTAGACCGTGGGAGTACTCATGTGGGTGGACACAAAGGAAAAAGATCACTAGATAAACATGTCCATGCAAGAAAAAAATGCATTTTTAACATTGTTAACATTTCTAGATGGTCGTTCTCTAATAGAATCGTTAGCTAAAGATAGTCTTTAAGGAGAATATTAATTACAACAATGTTGAACGCTATATGTACAATCAATGATCATCAATTGAGGATATTATTTCAATGATATACATGTCATCCATAAATTATCAACATTGCAACTCACTGTTTGTTAATGATCAATCGATTTATGTCGATGTGCGCTGATTCAGCAAATTGATAATAGTAAACAACACAACGATTAAGAAGAAATGAGTCTGAAATGATATACATAACATAATGATTAATTATATGGTCTAAACACGGCCTTCAATAACACTAAAGAAGCTAATACAGTCGTTTGAACATGAGGATGATTCATGAATGATAGACGGGGCGTGACAAGCACTCTGCGAAACTTCCATTTGTAAGCTGTCAAACCCTGCTTTAAACTTAGCAAGACCGATCATCAACATGTAACTTAAGCCAAGCTCAAAATGTTTAAATATTACTTTTACTAAATCAACGAGCTCCATGTAGGTCTATTAATCACCATTCGCATTGATACATTCAATGTGGCATTGATGAAGTTATTTTTAAGGCTTAAAACGGGAAGAAAAGAAATGGTACAAAGTTTCACTGAAAATCCTATCTCAGATATAGTGGCAGGGAAACTGTATCTTTCTCTCTGTATAGAGACTTGCAACAAAATGTAGCAAAGAAATAGGGCCCATGCTAGATCTCTACCTGAGATAAAATGCGTTCCCCACGTAGTCCTTCTTTTATTGTTGGTCGTGGAATGGAAACAAATTCATCTAGGGGTTAGACAGAGATACAAAAACAGAATATTGGTGTCCAAGATCGACAAATCCTACTCACAATATTGACTGTGGGCCAGCTAGTGGACCTTATTGACCCACAGATTACGCCAGAATCAAAAATGTATCTACCTTAGGAATCCTAGGGATCCTAGAAAGATAGTTTCGTCTTCAAGTAGATAGCGTGTTGGCGATTAATTATTCATGGTCACAGTGGTGTTTGGTTGTCTTTATCTGAGCAGGTATGCTCTTCCTGTCGTTAAAATGCAAACCTATATGGGGCACATAAAAAAACGAGTGAATAGAGCTACTTCTCGTATGTTAACAAAAACGAGGGCTCAATACATATGCGACGTACCTTCAAGTTTGGCAGGATTATTTCATTAATAGGAAATCAGGCTACAGATCACAGTGGATATTCTGAATTGTAGCGATGAATAAAAGGTCGGCCGTATGTGAACCGTCAAGCCTCTGAAAATAAACATACACAAGCACTTGATAAAGAGCTAGGGCAAATGAACGTGTACTATACCCTTACAAAACCAACTCTATGGGTCTCGGGGTTTAGAATAGCGCATGGATAAGCCTGCGCCCCACAGACCAAAATAGTAGGGGATATGCAAAAGAGCCCGTTTACCTTAACACGTGTATCAGCAGGATAATGCGTTCAAATTCATTCAGTGGGCTAGGCATAGACTTGACTTGGTTATTGTTCCTGTGCAGGACTAGCTGTGGTTGTAACTTGTTCATTATTCCTTTGTACGACTAGCTGTGGTTGTGACTTGTTCATTATTCCTTTGTACGACTAGTCTTGGTTGTGACTTGTTCATTATTCCTTTGTACGACTAGCGGTGGTTGTGACTTGTTCATTATTCCTTTCTACGAATAGCGGTGGTTGTGACTTGTTCATTATTCCGTTGTACGACTAGCCGTGGCTATGACTTGTTCATTATTCCTTTGTACTACTACCTGTGGTTGTGATGTGTTCATTATTCCCTCATAGGACTAGCCGTGGTTGTGACTTGTTCATTATTCCTTTGTACGACTAGCCGTGGTTGTGACTTGTTCATTATTCCTTTTTACGACTAGCCGTGGCTATCACTTGTTCATTATTCCTTCATAGGACTAGCCGTTGTTGTGACTTGTACATTATTCCTTTGTACGACTAGCCCTGGCTATGACTTGTTTATTATTCCTTCATAGGACTAGCCGTGGTTGTGACTTGTTCATTATTCCTTCGTAGGACTAGCTGTGACTTGTTCAATAATCCTTCTCAGTACTAACCGTGGGTGTGACCTGTTCATTATTCCTTCGCTGGAGTAACCATGGGTGTGACTTGTTCATTATTCCTTCACAGGAGTAGCTGTGGTTGTGACTTGTTGATTTTTCATATTCATTCACTGGGCTAAGCATAGACTTGACTTGGTTATTGTTCCTGTGCAGGACTAGCTGTGGTTGTGACTTGTTCATTATTCCTTCGCAAGACTAGTCATGGTTGTGACTTGTTGATTATTCCTTTGTATGACTAGCGGTGGTTGTGACATGTTCATTATTCCTTTGTACGACTAGCCGTGACTATGACTTGTTGATTATTCCTTTGTACTACTACCCGTCGTTGTGATTTGTTCATTATTCCTTCATAGGACTAGCCGTGGTTGTGACTTGTTAATTATTCCTTTGTACGACTAGCCGTGGCTATGACCTGTTCAATATTCCTTTGTACGACTAGCCGTAGCTATGACTTGTTCATTATTCCTTTGTACGACTAGTCTTGGTTGTGACTTGTTCATTATTCCTTTGTATGACTAGCCGTGGTTGTGACTTGTCCATTATTCCTTTGTACGACTAGCCGTGGTTGTGACTTGTTCATTATTCCTTTGTACGACTAGCCGTGGTTGTGACTTGTTCATTATTCCTTTGTACAACTAGCTGTGGTTGTGACTTGTTCATTATTCCTTTGTACGACTAGCCGTGGTTGTGACTTGTTCATTATTCCTTTGTATGACTAATCGTGGTTGTGACTTGTTCATTATTCCTTTGTACAACTAGCTGTGGTTGTGACTTGTTCATTATTCCTTTGTACGACTAGCCGTGGCTGTGACTTTTTCATTATTCCTTCACAGGACTAGTTGTGGTTGTGACTTGTTCATTATTCCTTTGTATGACTAGGCGTGGTTGTGACTTGTTCAATATTCCTTTATACGACTAGTCGTGGTTGTGAGTTTTTTCATTATTCCTTTGTACGACTAGCCGTGGTTGTGAATTGTTCATTATTCCTTTGTACGACTAGCCGTGGTTGTGACTTGTTAATTATTCCTTTGTACGACTCATCGTGGTTGTGACTTGTTCATTATTCCTTTGTACGACTAGCCGTGGTTGTGACTTGTTCAATATTCCTTTGTACGACTCGTCGTGGTTGTGACTTGTTCATTATTCCTTTGTACGACTAGCCGTGGTTGTGACTTGTTCAATATTCCTTTGTACGACTAGTCGTGGTTGTGACTTGTTCATTATTCCTTTGTACGACTAGCCGTGGTTGTGACTTGTTCAATATTCCTTTGTACGACTAGCCATGGTTGTGATTTGTTCATTATTCTTTTGTACGACTAGCCGTGGTTGTGACTTGTTCATCTGAAAGAAACACGTTAGTGATAGATTCCTTACCTTAGAATATCCCCAGGCATCAGACTGGATCCGGAATTTTTTGCGTAGCAGTACCCTTGCGTGTCGGTAGGCGTCGTCTGCGGCTCCTCGTCCGTCGTGGGCGCCGTGATGATGTCGTCGGAGTACTTAGACGATGCCTCCGCGTGCTGACGTCAGTTCTTCTTTTTTCCGCGCCAGCAAGCGCAGATCTGGAAAAAGCAGTAACCCATAGTAATTTTTTGACTAACTTTTTGGATCAATCTTTTCGAAGTCGATCGACTCTGGACGGTGCCTAGGGATCCCTGGTTTCAAGCACTGCGAGGATTGCGACCGCAGGATGTCGGTCACGGATCCTCACTGTCAGTGTCTCCTATGCCTCGGCGTCGACAACGACTACAAGACCTGTTCCGACAGCCGGGCCCTGTCTTCGAAAGCCAGGCGGGAGCGGTCCCGCAGGTGACTCGAACTCCGGCAGTCGGCCCGCGCCGCGAAAGGGCCCGGTCCCACGGGAGGTCGAGGGACAGGTCGCGGGGACGGAGCCATCAAAGCTCCGAGAGTCGACACCACTCCTCCGGGTCGAAGTCGTCGACAGGTAAGAAACACAAGAAGTCGAAGAGACGTCATCGCTCTTCTGGCTCCCCCCGATGCTCGCACAACGCGACCCGGGGTTCAGGTGGCACCGCCCACGCGGCTCCGTCGGAGTCGCGGGCGCCGCGTCCTGCTCCACACCCTCCGGTCCCTGGGCACGACGCGACGCCGGAGGAGTTCGAGCGCTTCCTCATGGCCATGAGGTCCCTCTCTCCTCCGACGGGCTCCGCAGCTCCTTCGGGCCCAGCGGACCCGTCTGGGGCTCCTAGTGGGTCGGCGGCTTCGGCCCCGACGCCGTCGGGTGCTTCGGCCTCGACGACGCCGACGCCTTCGGGCCCGGCGCATCTGGGCCCCACTGGAGCCGCTTCGGGATCCGGGTCGTCGCCGGTGGACCTAACGACCCCCCCGGCGTCGGTCCATCAGGTGTCACCTCCTGCGCCGTCCTCGGGTGACGCCGTCCCCGATGCCTCCCTCGCTCCGGTTCAGGCGTCGGAGCGGCGCCGCTTCAGACGCCGCTTGGGGACTTTAGCTTCTATGAACCGGCCTCATCGTTTGACGACCCTGACTATCAGGCGATGGGTGAAGAGGAGTATTGGGAGGGGTCTGAGGACCCTCTGACCCGAGAGTGTCAGTCTCAAGAGGACTGGACAGGTGGGCTTGGGGATGCCAGTGGTCTGGACACATCTCCAGACACTGGTTTTGTCTCGCGTCCTACCGTGGCTTTGGAGGAGGGGGCAACCTACAGTGTGGTGTTGACGAGGGCAGCCAAGGCCTTGGGCCTTGAGTTCCCCGTCGGGGCCGTGAGGACTAACCTCCTCATTGAGGTCCTTAAACCGCAGTCATGCTCGGCCGAGCCTCTGCTGCCTTTTAATGAGGCCTTGTCCGACGTTCTTTTGGGCACTTGGTCCAGGCCCGCTACGGGTTCGCCCGTAGATAGGAACGTGGCCAGATGCCACAGCCCGGCACCGGGCGACCCATGTTTCCTGTCCACCCACCCCCCGAGAGCCTGGTCATCCAGGCATCCAATTCCCAGACCGCATTCCCGTCGGCTCAGCCGGACAGGGAATCCAAGAGGTATGAGCAGTACGGGAAAAAGATCTTCTCATCCCTTAGCTTGGGACTGCGGTCTTCCAACACTGCATGCCTCTTGGGCCGCTGCACCCACTTTCTGTGGGATACGGTTGCGGAAGTGCTGCCTGAGTGTCCGTTGGAGGTACGGGCCAAACTCGGCCAAGCCCTTGTGGAGGGCCGGGATGCAGCCAGATATTCAATACTGTGTGGCCTGGATACCACCGACTCACTAGGTAGAGCGATGGCAACGACGGTGGCGATTAGAGGCCACGCCTGGTTGAGGTCCGCCAACTTTTCGGCCGATGTCCAAAACACACTGATGGACATGCCGTTTGATGGCCGTCGGCTTTTTGGCGACAAGGCAGACCATGCGCTTGAGCGCTTTAAGGACTCCAGGGCTACGGCCAAGTCCTTGGGCCTCTCGGCCCCGCGCCAGCAAACGGGTGCCTTTCGCTCCTTTCGTGGCCAAGGAAGGGGCGCCCCCACACGTGCCGCCAGCCACGCACCGCAGGCTAACATCCAGCGCGGTGGCGGCCGTAGAAATCGCTGTGGAGGCGGTCGGGGACAACGGCGAGGCCAGTCCACACCTTCCCCCGCGGCATCCGCCTCAAAACCCTCCTAGTCCGTGTTATTTGGCCCATGTGACGCCAGTGGGGGGCAGGGTTCGCCATCACCACTCTCACTGGCGCACTGTCACTTCGGACAGGTGGGTTCTGCAGATTGTCCGAAGGGGCTACTCCCTCCCCTTCGAGACGACCCCTCAAGCCATTCCACCGCAACACCACCACGTATCGGGGGATCATTTGCGGCTTCTGCAGGAGGAAGTTTCGGCCCTCTTGGCCGTCGAGCGCGTTCCTGGGCCAGAAGTAGGATGTGGTTGCTACTCCCACTACTTTCTGGTACCCAAGAAGGGCAAAGGGGGCCTACGCCCTATCTTGGATCTACGGAACGTCAACGGCTTCCTCCGGAAGGAGAAGTTCAAAATGCTGACTCTGGCTCAGGTCTTAGCTGCCCTAGACCCAGGAGACTGGATGGTAGCATTGGACTTGCAGGACGCCTATTTCCACATCCCCGTCCTGCCGGCCCACCGGCGTTACCTGCGGTTCACTGTAGGCCACGAGCACTTTTAGTTTACCGTGCTCCCCTTCGGCCTTACAAGCGCCCCACGGGTGTTCACAAAGGTGATGGCGGTGGTCGCAGCTCATCTGCGCAGGTTAGGGGTTTCAGTCTTCCCCCTACCTCGACGACTGGTTGTTGAAGGCGGGCTCGCCCCAGCCAGTCGTCAGCCACCTCCAGACAACAACAGACCTCTTGCACCAGCTGGGGTTCTCCATCAATGTGCCCAAGTCACATCTGTGTCCCTCACAGAAGCTCCTTTTCATCGGAGCGGTTCTCGACTCGGCGTAGTTTCGGGTTTACCCACCCGAACAGCGCGTTCGGGATATACAGGCTCTGATTCCAATCTTTCAACCTTTATCCCGAGTTTCGGTCAGGTTGGCGCTGCGGCTTCTGGGGCTGATGGCTTCCTGCATCCTTCTGGTGCATCACGCCTGTTGGCGGATGCGGGCTCTGCAGTGGGACCTGAAGTTTCAGTGGGCCCAGCATCAGGGCAACCTGTCCGACCATGTCCTGATCTCGAGGGCACTGCGAGACAGCTGCAGTGGTGGCTCACGGACCGCGATTAGGTCAGCGGCAGATCCCTCTCCCTTCCCCAACCGAAGCACGTAGTTGTGACGGACGCGTCCCTCCAGGGCTGGGGAGGCCACATGGGAGAGGCGGAGATCAAAGGCCTCTGGTCTCCGGCGGAGTCCCGGCTCCACGTCAACCTTTTGGAGCTGCGGGCGATTCGTCTAGCACTGAAGGCATTCCTCCCCTCTGTTCGGTGGAGTGTAGTGCAGGTGTTCACGGACAACACCACCGCCATGTGGTACTGCAACAAACAGGGCGGGGTGTGGTCGTGGACCCTATGCCAGGAGGCTCTGCGCCTCTGGCAGTGGCTGGAACATCAGGGGGTAACCCTGGTGGTTCAACACCTGGCAGGTTCTCTGAACGCCAGGGCGGACAAACTCAGCCGGTGGTGCATGATGGATCACGAATAGCGTCTGAACTCGGACGTGGCGCAAGGCCTCTTTCAGCAGTGGGGAGAGCCTTGGTTAGATCTATTCGCCACTGAAGAGAACGCGCAATGTCGTCAGTTCTGCGTGTTGGAATTTCCAAGGCGGCACTCACTCGGAGACGCTTTTCTTCACGAGTGGAGTTGCGGTCTGTTGTACGCCTTTCCGCCTATACCACTTCTGCCCAGAGTGCTGAAGAAGATCAAGCGCGAGCAGGCACGTCATCCTTGAGGCTCCGGACTGGGCGCGAAGGTATTGGTTTCCCGAGCTACTCCATATGGCAGTCGATCCCCCGGTTCGTCTGCCTCTTCAGGAGGACCTTCTGTCGCAGCAGCAGGGGACGGTCCTCCACCCGAACCTGTCCAGTCTCCACCTCCATGCTTGGAGATTGAGCGGCGACAGTTGAGGCCATTTGACTTGCCTCCTGAAGTTTGTAACATCATTCTGGCAGCCAGGCGTCCCTCCACAAAGTCGGTATACGCCTGCAGGTGGAACAGATTTGTGGCATGGTGCACAGCAAAGGCTGTGGATCCTCTCTCTGCCCCTCTTTCTCTTGCCCCTCTTTCTCTTGCCCAGCAGGGCTATGCTCTGGGCACTATCAAGGGCTACCTTTCTGCTCTTTCAGCCTTTTTGAGGCTGCCTGATCAACCTTCTTTGTTCAAGTTCCCTATTGTTAATCGATTCTTGAAAGGCATCACACATACGTTTCCTCCTGTTCCCTTTGTGATCCCTCAGTGGGACTTGAACCTGGTTCTTACTTTTCTGATGTGTGCTCCCTTCGAGACGCTTCACAACTGTCCTCTCGGCCATCTTACGTTGAAGACAGCCTTCCTGGTAGCCATCACCTCTGCCAGGAGAGTGAGTGAGCTCCAGGCTCTATCCTGTAAGCCTCCTTTCCTTTCGGTCCATCCGGACAAGGTTGTGTTGAGGACCAGGCGCTCTTTCCTGCCCAACGTAGTCACAGCCTTCCACATTGGGCTATCCATCACCCTGCCCACCTTCTTTCCGCATCCCTCGAGAGAGGAAGAGAGGCTCCACCGTCTGTACCCAAAACGTGCGCTTACTTTCTATTTGAATCGCACACGCCAGTTCCGGGTGGATGACCAACTCTTTGTTGGTTACGTGGGCGCTAAGAAGGGAAAGGCGGTACACAAGCGGACCATCTCGCGGTGGATCATCTTGTGTATCCAGGTGTGTTACTCCTTGTTAAGAAGGAACCCCCTATTGGGCTGAGGGCTCATTCCACTCGGGCCACGGCGACTACCACTGCCTTGGGCCGAGGAGTGCCCTTGCAGGACATTTGCCAGGCAGCTACGTGGGCCTCACTACACACGTTTGCAAGACACTATTGCCTGGACAGCCAAGTCCAGAGGGATGGCTTCTTTGGCCGTTCCGTCCTCCAGGACTTTCTGGTGTGATTATTGGTTCGCAGACCCACCACCGGGGTTGGTATTGCTGGGGTATCTATTCTAAGGTAAGGAATCTATCACTGTGTCTCTTTCAGATGCACAAGTTACTACTTGTGTAACGATATATCTGTAAGAGACATTAGTTAGTGATAGATTCCTTACCGACCCACCCATCCTCCCCGTTCTGCGAACCGATATCTAGGGTTAAGGTCATCCCCTTTCAGGGTCCTTTTTTCAAGGCACCAGTGTTGGTTTTTGGCATAGCTCTGCGTTTCTGGTGCGGAAAAGCTGTGGCTAAGAACTGACGTCAGCACGCGGAGGCGGCGTCTAAGTACTCCGACGACGTCATCACGGCGCCCACGACGACGGACGCGGAGCCGCAGACGACGCCTACCGACGCACAAGGGTACTGCTACGCAAAAATTTCCGGATCCAGTCTAATGCCTGGGGATATTCTAAGGTAGGGAATCTATCACTAACTAATGTCTCTTACAGATATATCGTTACACAAGTAGTAACTTGTGCATTATTCCTCCGTAGGACTAGCCGTGGTTGTGACTTGTTCATTATTTCCGTGCAGAAGCATTTGTAGATCTAACGTACATTGTTCTATAGGAGTACGAAGCAGTGGTTGTGATATGTGATTTATTTCTTTTCACGACTACTGTAGTTGTGACATTTTGTTAGCCTGTTTCAGCTTTCACTTTACTTGTGACAGTTCAAGTCCCTTGGACAAGTAGGAATAGTTATGGAGCAGTAGTTGTGACAGTATGTGTGTGTTAGTGAACTCTGTCACACTCATAATAATTACGCCCTAGAAATGCAACAGGTGTACCCAATGGCATGGAGTGCTCTGGCACCTGCCCCAGGGCTCCGCCATTTTCTGTGACGTACTTCCGGTGTGAAATGACACAACAGCGTGTCTGCCGCGTCTCCCTTCTAGTTCTTGGAAAATATCCCATGTTAAAGGAGATCTTTAACATTGCCGAGTTCACGCTTGTTGCCTGGCGCTAGGTGAGGTGTGACCAGAGGTGGCTGAGAGCAGGTGCGGTTCAGTCCTCCCCTCCGTGGAGTCCGCAGGCAGAGAGGCCTCTGGTCTCCTGTAAACGTACAGAGGTTTCTTGGGTATCTCTTACCCTCTGCCTGGGGCCCCCGGAGCATTTTCATAGTAATTAATTTTGCTCTGTTGCATTTGCTTTCTCTTTTCATCGGTGCTTGTTCCACTCCACTGAGTGGCCCGGAGGAGTCTTTTAAAAACGATTTCAGTGAAGGGCGGCTAACTCTGTCTTTGTCCTCCGAACTGACCCTCCTCCCGCCCCTCTCGCGTGCGCTTCCTGCTGTGAAGACACCCGTGGCCCCTGGGTCCTCGCACTGCAGCTGCATGCGTTCATTCTCTGCTGTTCTTGCACGACCGGGCACGTAAAGAGCATCATTAAACCAGCCCCCGAGCGCCCTGCGCTTTACTCATCCAGGCCCCTCTAATGGGCGGTTTCTTTTGACCGCTGTCAGAGGGTGGCATGGAGCTGGTGGCTGTCGAGCCAACAGGCGATGCTGTACCAGTGCATCAATGCCAGGCAGTGCTTAATTTGGGGAAAAATAAGTGCCTGGGTCCAAAGTGTTGTTAGGAGATTGCAAGCCACTTCTACCACTCGCACTGCCTGCATGGGCCCTCCCCCAAAGCTTTTGGGGCTGTCAAAACCCACGTCCACCTCTGGCACGGCCCACTGTTTGCATGAACACCACCCAAAGCCTCCATTGCTCTCGCGACCCACGTCCATCTCTGGCACGGCCCACTGTTTACATGAACACCACCCAAAGCCTCCATTGCTCTCGCGACCCACGTCCACCTCTGGCACGGTCCACTGTTTACATGAACACCACCCCAAAGCCTCCATTGCTCTCGCGACCCACGTCCACCTCTGGCACGGTCCACTGTTTACATGAACACCACCCAAAGCCTCCATTGCTCTCACAACCCACGTCCACCTCTGGCACGGTCCACTGTTTACATGAACACCACCCCAAAGCCTCCATTGCTCTCGCGACCCACGTCCACCTCTGGCACGGTCCACTGTTTGCATGAACACCACCCCAAGCCTCCATTGCTCTCGCGACCCACGTCCACCTCTGGCACGGCTCACTGTTTACATGAACACCACCCCAAAGCCTCCATTGCTCTCGCGACCCACGTCCACCTCTGGCACGGTCCACTGTTTACATGAACACCACCCAAAGCCTCCATTGCTCTCACAACCCACGTCCACCTCTGGGACGGTCCACTGTTTACATGAACACCACCCCAAGCCTCCATTGCTCTCGCGACCCACGTCCACCTCTGGCACGGTCCACTGTTTACATGAACACCACCCCAAAGCCTCCATTGCTCTCGCGACCCACGTCCACCTCTGGCACGGTCCACTGTTTACATGAACACCACCCAAAGCCTCCATTGCTCTCACAACCCACGTCCACCTCTGGGACGGTCCACTGTTTACATGAACACCACCCCAAGCCTCCATTGCTCTCGCGACCCACGTCCACCTCTGGCACGGTCCACTGTTTACATGAACACCACCCCAAAGCCTCCATTGCTCTCGCGACCCACGTCCACCTCTGGCACGGTTCACTGTTTACATGAACACCACCCAAAGCCTCCATTGCTCTCAACCCACGTCCACCTCTGGGACGGTCCACTGTTTACATGAACACCACCCCAAGCCTCCATCAATCAATCAATCAATCAATCAGTGACACTTATAAAGCGCGCTACATACCCGTAGGGTCTCAAGGCGCTGGGGGGGGGGGGGGGGAGCCGCTACTGCTCGAACAGCCAGGTCTTCAGCTTCTCCCTGAAGGAGAGGTGGTCTTGGGTCAGGCGCAGGTCGGTCGGGAGGGAGGGAGTTCCAGGTCTTGGCGGCCAGGTAGGAGAAGGACCTTCCTCCTGTAGTCGCTCTTCGGATGCGGGGGACGGCGGCGAGGGCGTGGTTGGCTGATCGGAGGTGGCGTTTGGGAGCGTAGAAGTTGACTCGGCTGTTGAGGTAGCTCGGGCCTTGGTCGTGTAGGGCTTTGTGTGCGTGGGTGAGTAGGCGGAAGGTGATTCTTTTGTTGACGGGGAGCCAGTGAAGGTCTCTCAGATGTCCGGAGATGTGGCTGGTTCGTGGGATGTCGAGGATGAGTCTGGCTGAGGCGTTCTGGATCCGCTGGAGTCTCTTCTGGAGCTTGGCGGTGGTACCGGCGTAGAGGGCGTTGCCGTAGTCCAGTCGGCTGGTGACGAGGGCCTGGGTGACGGTCTTCCTGGTCTCGGTGGGGATCCACCAGAAGATCTTCCGTAGCATGCGTAGGATGTTGAAGCATGCCGAGGAGACGTTGTTGACTTGCCTGGTCATGGAGAGGGAGGAGTCCAGGATGAAGCCCAGGTTGCGTGCATGGTCTGTCGGTTTGGGTGCGGTGCCCAGGGCGGGAGGCCACCAGGAGTCGTCCCAGGCGGAGGGAGAGGAGCCCAGGATGAGGACCTCCGTCTTGTCCGAGTTCAGTTTCAGGCGGCTGGTCGTCATCCACTCGGCTACCTCTTTCATCCCTTCGTGCAGGTTGGCTCTGGCGGCGGCGGGGTCGTTGGTCAGGGAGAGGATCAGCTGGGTGTCGTCGGCGTAGGAGATTATGCTGAGGTTGTGTTTGCGTACGATGGCCGCGAGGGGGCTCATGTAGACGTTGAAGAGGGTGGGGCTCAGAGATGATCCTTGGGGGACGCCGCAGATGACTTCGGTGGCCTCTGACTTGTACGGTGGTAGGCGGACTCTCTGTGTTCTTCCGTCGAGGAAGGAGATTGCTCTCACAACCCACGTCCACCTCTGGCATGGCCCACTGTTTACATGAACACCACCCAAAGCCTCCATTGCTCTCGCGACCCACGTCCACCTCTGGCACGGCCCACTGTTTACATGAACACCACCCAAAGCCTCCATTGCTCTCGCGACCCACGTCCACCTCTGGCACGGTCCACTGTTTGCATGAACACCACCCCAAACCTCCATTGCTCTCGCGACCCACGTCCACCTCTGGCACGGCTCACTGTTTACATGAACACCACCCCAAAGCCTCCATTGCTCTCGCGACCCACGTCCACCTCTGGCACGGTCCACTGTTTACATGAACACCACCCAAAGCCTCCATTGCTCTCACAACCCACGTCCACCTCTGGGACGGTCCACTGTTTACATGAACACCACCCCAAGCCTCCATTGCTCTCGCGACCCACGTCCACCTCTGGCACGGTCCACTGTTGGACAGGCCACATGAAGGGCCCGCTCCCCCTCTGCCCGACCAGGCCCGAGCCCGGTCCCCCAAGTGTTCCACACCACCACTTCACGTTTCCCGTCCCCTCCGGGACCCCTGCCTCTGAACATCTCGACCCCTTGGGCCCGATCCACCACCGGCCCGCGCGCCCGACCCAGGCGCCATCTTGGACACTGCACCACGAGGCCGCGTGGCCTCCGTTCGACCCTAACCCTGGGCCTGGCCAGGCCTCAGACATCCCGGCACCACCATCCACCCAGGAGGTGAGCGGACTACTTGGCAGGTCAATGGGAGAACGAGGTGTCGATGGCTCTCCCCCGCCAGGTACCGCTCGCCCCCAGCCTCCCCGGGCGCTGGCTCCACCCCCCTGCTGGGTGTCTGGACTCCCTCATCCCGGACCTCCCGACCTCCAAGTGCGAGGGTCCGGACATCAAAGGGCACCAGCCCTATAACTGAGGCAGCTCCAGAGCAGGAAGGCAGTTGTATCCTGGAGTCGAGAGACGCAGAGAAGAACTCATCCTTGACGGACTACTGGCGCTGCCGTAGCCCTGCCTTGTGAACTATCGTCCTGCCTGCTGGCGCTGCCGCAACCTTCGTAAACATTCATCGTCGTCGGGACCTGCTGGCGTGGCCGCGGACCGTTTGTAACTACCATCTTCATCGGGACCTGCTGGCTCCGCCGCGGACCGTCTCTTCCTTCATCCATCTCGGGACCTGCTGGCTCCGCCGCGGCCCGTCCATCTAGAACGCCGAAGCTCGAGGATTGAGAGCTATTTCATCTGTTGGTAACAAGACTGTCCCGCTACCCTTTTCCCAATCCAGAGACCAGAATCGAGGGGACCCCTGAGTCCAGACCTCCTTGTATCATTTTACCGTACTTGAAGAATTGCTCATAAAGTATCGTTGAACCTTACCCTGGTGTGGTGTACGTCTGTGGGGGAGAAGTTACGTGTCTATACGATCGCTGGAGACGGCTCTCCCCGGAGACCTCTCCCCTTATCCTCGGCCGACCCTCCCGGTCCGTCTAACATCACTGTTTACATGAACACCACCCCAAAGCCTCCATTGCTCTCGCGACCCACGTCCACCTCTGGCACGGTCCACTGTTTACATGAACACCACCCAAAGCCTCCATTGCTCTCACAACCCACGTCCACCTCTGGGACGGTCCACTGTTTACATGAACACCACCCCAAGCCTCCATTGCTCTCACAACCCACGTCCACCTCTGGCACGGCCCACTGTTTACATGAACACCACCCAAAGCCTCCATTGCTCTCGCGACCCACGTCCACCTCTGGCACGGCCCACTGTTTACATGAACACCACCCAAAGCCTCCATTGCTCTCGCGACCCACGTCCACCTCTGGCACGGTCCACTGTTTGCATGAACACCACCCCAAGCCTCCATTGCTCTCGCGACCCACGTCCACCTCTGGCACGGCTCACTGTTTACATGAACACCACCCCAAGCCTCCATTGCTCTCGCGACCCACGTCCACCTCTGGCACGGTCCACTGTTTGCATGAACACCACCCCAAGCCTCCTTTGCTCTCGCGACCCACGTCCACCTCTGGCACGGCTCACTGTTTACATGAACACCACCCAAAGCCTCCATTGCTCTCGCGACCCACGTCCACCTCTGGCACGGTCCACTGTTTACATGAACACCACCCCAAAGCCTCCATTGCTCTCGCGACTCACGTCCACCTCTGGCACGGTCCACTGTTTACATGAACACCACCCAAAGCTTTTGGGGTTGTCGCAACCCACGTCCACCTCTGGCACGGTCCACTGTTTACATGAACACCACCCAAAGCCTCCATTGCTCTCGCGACCCACGTCCACCTCTGGCACGGCCCACTGTTTACATGAACACCACCCAAAGCCTCCATTGCTCTCACAACCCACGTCCACCTCTGGCACGGTCCACTGTTTACATGAACACCACCCCAAGCCTCCATTGCTCTCACAACCCACGTCCACCTCTGGCACGGTCCACTGTTTACATGAACACCACCCAAAGCCTCCATTGCTCTCGCGACCCACGTCCACCTCTGGCACGGTCCACTGTTTACATGAACACCACCCCAAAGCCTCCATTGCTCTCGCGACCCACGTCCACCTCTGGCACGGTCCACTGTTTGCATGAACACCACCCAAAGCCTCCATTGCTTTCGCGACCCACGTCCACCTCTGGCACGGTCCACTGTTTACATGAACACCACCCAAAGCCTCCATTGCTCTCGCGACCCACGTCCACCTCTGGCACGGTCCACTGTTTACATGAACACCACCCCAAGCCTCCATTGCTCTCGCGACCCACGTCCACCTCTTGCACGGTTCACTGTTTACATGAACACCACCCAAAGCATTCATTGCTCTCGCGACCCACGTCCACCTCTGGCACGGTCCACTGTTTACATGAACACCACCCCAAAGCCTCCATTGCTCTCACGACCCACGTCCACCTCTGGCACGGTCCACTGTTTACATGAACACCACCCAAAACCTCCATTGCTCTCGCGACCCACGTCCACCTCTGGCACGGTCCACTGTTTACATGAACACCACCCCAAGCCTCCATTGCTCTCGCGACCCACGTCCACCTCTGGCACGGTCCACTGTTTACATGAACACCATCCCAAGCCTCCATTGCTCTTGCGACCCACGTCCACCTCTGGCACGGTCCACTGTTTACATGAACACCACCCCAAGCCTCCATGCTCTCGCGACCCACGTCCACCTCTGGCACGGTCCACTGTTTACATGAACACCACCCCAAGCCTCCATTGCTCTCACGACCCACGTCCACCTCTGGCACGGTCCACTGTTTACATGAACACCACCCAAAGCCTCCATTGCTTTCGCGACCCACGTCCACCTCTGGCACGGTCCACTGTTTACATGAACACCACCCAAAGCCTCCATTGCTCTTGCGACCCACGTCCACCTCTGTCACGGTCCACTGTTTACATGAACACCACCCAAAGCCTCCATTGCTCTCGCGACCCACGTCCACCTCTGGCACGGTCCACTGTTTACATGAACACCACCCCAAGCCTCCATTGCTCTTGCGACCCACGTCCACCTCTGGCACGGTCCACTGTTTACATGAACACCACCCCAAGGCTCCATTGCTCTTGCGACCCACGTCCACCTCTCGCTCCACCCACTGTTTACATGAACACCACCCAAAGCCTCCATTGCTCTCACTCCCACGTCCACCTCTGGCACGGTCCACTGTTTACATGAGCACCACCCCAAGCCTCCATTGCTCTCACGACCCACGTCCACCTCTGGCACGGTCCACTGTTTACATGAACACCACCCAAAACCTCCTTTGCTCTCGCGACCCACGTCCACCTCTGGCACGGTCCACTGTTTACATGAACACCACCCAAAGCCTCCATTGCTTTCGCGACCCACGTCCACCTCTGGCACGGTCCACTGTTTACATGAACACCACCCAAAGCCTCCATTGCTCTCAACCCACGTCCACCTCTGGGACGGTCCACTGTTTACATGAACACCACCCCAAGCCTCCATTGCTCTCGCGACCCACGTCCACCTCTGGCACGGTCCACTGTTTACATGAACACCACCCAAAGCCTTCATTGCTCTCGCGACCCACGTCCACCTCTGGCACAGTCCACTGTTTACATGAACACCACCCAAAGCCTCCACTGCTCTCGCGACCCACGTCCACCTCTGGCACGGTCCACTGTTTACATGAACACCACCCCAAGCCTCCATTGCTCTCGCGACCCACGTCCACCTCTGGCACGGTCCACTGTTTACATGAACACCACCCCAAGCCTCCATTGCTCTCACGACCCACGTCCACCTCTGGCACGGTCCACTGTTTACATGAACACCACCCAAAGCCTCCATTGCTTTCGCGACCCACGTCCACCTCTGGCACGGTCCACTGTTTACATGAACACCACCCAAAGCCTCCATTGCTCTGGCGACCCACGTCCACCTCTGGCACGGTCCACTGTTTACATGAACACCACCCAAAGCCTCCATTGCTCTCGCGACCCACGTCCACCTCTGGCACGGTCCACTGTTTACATGAACACCACCCCAAGCCTCCATTGCTCTTGCGACCCACGTCCACCTCTGGCACGGTCCACTGTTTACATGAACACCACCACAAGCCTCCATTGCTCTTGCGACCCACGTCCACCTCTCGCTCCACCCACTGTTTACATGAACACCACCCAAAGCCTCCATTGCTCTCACAACCCACGTCCACCTCTGGGATGGTCCACTGTTTACATGAACACCACCCCAAGCCTCCATTGCTCTCGCGACCCACGTCCACCTCTGGCACGGTCCACTGTTTACATGAACACCACCCCAAAGCCTCCATTGCTCTCACAACCCACGTCCACCTCTGGGACGGTCCACTGTTTACATGAACACCACCCCAAGCCTCCATTGCTCTCACAACCCACGTCCACCTCTGGCACGGCCCACTGTTTACATGAACACCACCCAAAGCCTCCATTGCTCTCGCGACCCACGTCCACCTCTGGCACGGTCCACTGTTTACATGAACACCACCCCAAGCCTCCATTGCTCTCGCGACCCACGTCCACCTCTGGCACGGTCCACTGTTTACATGAACACCACCCCAAGCCTCCATTGCTCTCACGACCCACGTCCACCTCTGGCACGGTCCACTGTTTACATGAACACCACCCAAAGCCTCCATTGCTTTCGCGACCCACGTCCACCTCTGGCACGGTCCACTGTTTACATGAACACCACCCAAAGCCTCCATTGCTCTCAACCCACGTCCACCTCTGGGACGGTCCACTGTTTACATGAACACCACCCCAAGCCTCCATTGCTCTCACAACCCACGTCCACCTCTGGCACGGCCCACTGTTTACATGAACACCACCCAAAGCCTCCATTGCTCTCGCGACCCACGTCCACCGCTGGCACGGCCCACTGTTTACATGAACACCACCCAAAGCCTCCATTGCTCTCGCGACCCACGTCCACCTCTGGCACGGTCCACTGTTTGCATGAACACCACCCCAAGCCTCCATTGCTCTCGCGACCCACGTCCACCTCTGGCACGGCTCACTGTTTACATGAACACCACCCCAAAGCCTCCATTGCTCTCGCGACCCACGTCCACCTCTGGCACGGTCCACTGTTTACATGAACACCACCCAAAGCCTCCATTGCTCTCACAACCCACGTCCACCTCTGGGACGGTCCACTGTTTACATGAACACCACCCCAAGCCTCCATTGCTCTCGCGACCCACGTCCACCTCTGGCACGGTCCACTGTTTACATGAACACCACCCCAAAGCCTCCATTGCTCTCGCGACCCACGTCCACCTCTGGCACGGTCCACTGTTTACATGAACACCACCCAAAGCTTCCATTGCTCTCACAACCCACGTCCACCTCTGGGACGGTCCACTGTTTACATGAACACCACCCCAAGCCTCCATTGCTCTCACAACCCACGTCCACCTCTGGCTCGGCCCACTGTTTACATGAACACCACCCCAAGCCTCCATTGCTCTCGCGACCCACGTCCACCTCTGGCACGGTCCACTGTTTGCATGAACACCACCCCAAGCCTCCATTGCTCTCGCGACCCACGTCCACCTCTGGCACGGTCCACTGTTTACATGAACACCACCCAAAGCCTCCATTGCTCTCGCGACCCACGTCCACCTCTGGCACGGCCCACTGTTTACATGAACACCACCCAAAGCCTCCATTGCTCTCACAACCCACGTCCACCTCTGGCACGGTCCACTGTTTACATGAACACCACCCCAAGCCTCCATTGCTCTCACAACCCACGTCCACCTCTGGCACGGTCCACTGTTTACATGAACACCACCCAAAGCCTCCATTGCTCTCGCGACCCACGTCCACCTCTGGCACGGTCCACTGTTTACATGAACACCACCCCAAAGCCTCCATTGCTCTCGCGACCCACGTCCACCTCTGGCACGGTCCACTGTTTGCATGAACACCACCCAAAGCCTCCATTGCTTTCGCGACCCACGTCCACCTCTGGCACGGTCCACTGTTTACATGAACACCACCCAAAGCCTCCATTGCTCTCGCGACCCACGTCCACCTCTGGCACGGTCCACTGTTTACATGAACACCACCCAAAGCCTCCATTGCTCTCACAACCCACGTCCACCTCTGGGACGGTCCACTGTTTACATGAACACCACCCCAAGCCTCCATTGCTCTCACAACCCACGTCCACCTCTGGCACGGCCCACTGTTTACATGAACACCACCCAAAGCCTCCATTGCTCTCGCGACCCACGTCCACCTCTGGCACGGCCCACTGTTTACATGAACACCACCCAAAGCCTCCATTGCTCTCGCGACCCACGTCCACCTCTGGCACGGTCCACTGTTTGCATGAACACCACCCCAAGCCTCCATTGCTCTCGCGACCCACGTCCACCTCTGGCACGGCTCACTGTTTACATGAACACCACCCCAAGCCTCCATTGCTCTCGGGACCCACGTCCACCTCTGGCACGGTCCACTGTTTGCATGAACACCACCCCAAGCCTCCATTGCTCTCGCGACCCACGTCCACCTCTGGCACGGCTCACTGTTTACATGAACACCACCCAAAGCCTCCATTGCTCTCGCGACCCACGTCCACCTCTGGCACGGTCCACTGTTTACATGAACACCACCCCAAAGCCTCCATTGCTCTCGCGACCCACGTCCACCTCTGGCACGGTCCACTGTTTACATGAACACCACCCAAAGCTTTTGGGGTTGTCACAACCCACGTCCACCTCTGGCACGGTCCACTGTTTACATGAACACCACCCAAAGCCTCCATTGCTCTCGCGACCCACGTCCACCTCTGGCACGGCCCACTGTTTACATGAACACCACCCAAAGCCTCCATTGCTCTCACAACCCACGTCCACCTCTGGCACGGTCCACTGTTTACATGAACACCACCCCAAGCCTCCATTGCTCTCACAACCCACGTCCACCTCTGGCACGGTCCACTGTTTACATGAACACCACCCAAAGCCTCCATTGCTCTCGCGACCCACGTCCACCTCTGGCACGGTCCACTGTTTACATGAACACCACCCCAAAGCCTCCATTGCTCTCGCGACCCACGTCCACCTCTGGCACGGTCCACTGTTTGCATGAACACCACCCAAAGCCTCCATTGCTTTCGCGACCCACGTCCACCTCTGGCACGGTCCACTGTTTACATGAACACCACCCAAAGCCTCCATTGCTCTCGCGACCCACGTCCACCTCTGGCACGGTCCACTGTTTACATGAACACCACCCCAAAGCCTCCATTGCTCTCGCGACCCACGTCCACCTCTGGCACGGTCCACTGTTTACATGAACATCACCCAAAGCCTCCATTGCTCTCGTGACCCACGTCCACCTCTGGCACGGTCCACTGTTTACATGAACACCACCCCAAGCCTCCATTGCTCTCACGACCCACGTCCACCTCTGGCACGGTCCACTGTTTACATGAACACCACCCAAAGCCTCCATTGCTTTCGCGACCCACGTCCACCTCTGGCACGGTCCACTGTTTACATGAACACCACCCAAAGCCTCCATTGCTCTTGCGACCCACGTCCACCTCTGGCACGGTCCACTGTTTACATGAACACCACCCAAAGCCTCCATTGCTCTCGCGACCCACGTCCACCTCTGGCTCGGTCCACTGTTTACATGAACACCACCCCAAGCCTCCATTGCTCTTGCGACCCACGTCCACCTCTGGCACGGTCCACTGTTTACATGAACACCACCCCAAGGCTCCATTGCTCTTGCGACCCACGTCCACCTCTGGCACGGTCCACTGTTTACATGAACACCACCCAAAACCTCCTTTGCTCTCGCGACCCACGTCCACCTCTCGCTCCACCCACTGTTTACATGAACACCACCCAAAGCCTCCATTGCGCTCACTCCCACGTCCACCTCTGGCACGGTCCACTGTTTACATGAGCACCACCCCAAGCCTCCATTGCTCTCACGACCCACGTCCACCTCTGGCACGGTCCACTGTTTACATGAACACCACCCAAAACCTCCTTTGCTCTCGCGACCCACGTCCACCTCTGGCACGGTCCACTGTTTACATGAACACCACCCAAAGCCTCCCTCTTGCGACCGACGTCCACCTCTGGCATGGTCCACTGTTTACATGAACACCACCCCAAGCCTCCATTGCTCTCGCGACCCACGTCCACCTCTGGCACGGTCCACTGTTTACATGAACACCACCCAAAGCCTTCATTGCTCTCGCGACCCACGTCCACCTCTGGCACAGTCCACTGTTTACATGAACACCACCCAAAGCCTCCACTGCTCTCGCGACCCACGTCCACCTCTGGCACGGTCCACTGTTTACATGAACACCACCCCAAGCCTCCATTGCTCTCGCGACCCACGTCCACCTCTGGCACGGTCCACTGTTTACATGAACACCACCCCAAGCCTCCATTGCTCTCACGACCCACGTCCACCTCTGGCACGGTCCACTGTTTACATGAACACCACCCAAAGCCTCCATTGCTCTTGCGACCCACGTCCACCTCTGGCACGGTCCACTGTTTACATGAACACCACCCAAAGCCTCCATTGCTCTCGCGACCCACGTCCACCTCTGGCACGGTCCACTGTTTACATGAACACCACCCCAAGCCTCCATTGCTCCTGCGACCCACGTCCACCTCTGGCACGGTCCACTGTTTACATGAACACCACCCCAAGCCTCCATTGCTCTTGCGACCCGCGTCCACCTCTCGCTCCACCCACTGTTTACATGAACACCACCCAAAGCCTCCATTGCTCTCACTCCCACGTCCACCTCTGGCACGGTCCACTGTTTACATGAGCACCACCCCAAGCCTCCATTGCTCTCACGACCCACGTCCATCTCTGGCACGGTCCACTGTTTACATGAACACCACCCTGATAAGTGTGGCTCAAATCTACCTGAGCGACTTACCTCACTCATCTATCACTAACAATTAAATAATTCAGCCAGGCAGTGGAGAAGAATTAGACACATATATTCAAATAATATTCATCTGCAGATGGGCCCTGTCAGTTCTACACCCCAGAGAGTGCATCGAGAGGACTGAGGGCTCTCTTCACAGCAATACAATATAACATAGCATGGCAGCGTAAAACCACGCCCAGACTGGAAAAGTAGTGGGCTCAGCAGAGGGAGAGCAGTGAGCTCATGCATTGGGCATCTGCACCTGCGAAGGCTACCCTGTTATCTTCCCTTCAAGGACACAGAGCCGAAGCTCTGAGGAAAGAAATGCTGAAACAGGGACTTTCTGCTCATAAGGGAGGGGGGAAAACTGTACCATGAGACATTGGAGCTGCAGAGCAAATGTCAGCATTAGAAATCTGCATGTCATAGGCAAGCTTCTTGTTATTATAAGAAAGTATACAAAATTATCAACAATGGGACCCTAACAGATAGAATGCAATGTACTACAGCAAGTCTTCTAACTTAGAAGGCAAAAATAAGACAAAAGCTTAACCATTACAGAAACAGTTCTATCCAAATGAAGCTTGCATATAAAGAAAAATAGCTCAGTGGGTTGCAGCACATAATAATAGGCTGTAACTGCATATTAATTTATGACACATTAGGCTAACATATGTACAACATCATTAGCAGGAAAATTACAATCTATCAGACCCTCCTTTTAGCCTAATGTGGCTAACATAAGTGCATCCTCTATTGCTCAAAGTAGGGATTGTGCAATTCTAAAGGAGAGAACGGGAACGGCATCACTCATTAATCAAATGTCGGGAAAGGAAATACTAGGATGAGCATTCTCATAGAGGTAGCGCAGCATACTATAGGACAGGAAGTGCAGAGGCAACTAGTAAAAGAACAACCCCTGCAATACCTACTAAAACAATTATTATTCTCTGGGTGTGAGGCACCCTCCTTTTTGACTAATCTAAGCATATTTTCCCGGTGCACCATTGCTCTATAACATTATGTCATTATTGGACAACTTAAAAAGACATCACAGTTCAAGTCATGAGCAGGAAGTAATGCAATAATATTGATCAGAGAAAACGTCCTATTGAACCATATACTCAGTGTTCACTTGCATCTAGACTACTCAAAGTATACTAACCCTGACAGCTACTTCCATAGGGCAAGAATAAAAGCAACATTTTTTTTCACCCTTGTGTGTTTGAAGGCAATGACCCACACCCAATAATCTGCAGTATTATAAGTAACAGGTGTCTTGTGCAACAATAGAATACTACATCATCCTAATGAACTTCCCAAAAACAAACACATTATTACATTTGTAGACCATGTGAACCAAATATGGGCAGGGGCATCTGGACAAGGAGCCGCAGAGGCAGCTCCTCCTGGGGAAAAGGAACATTCAAAGGGACTTATTTTCCTAGCTAAAAGACCAAAGTAAACTAAGGGAAAAACAGTTCACACTGAGGCCAACCAGGGGGAAGCGGGCCCAGGTCTACGAGGAGCCGCAAAGGGCTGCTCCTCATCTGGGATAGGACGACCAAAGGGAACGTAACCAAAAAATCCAAAAAGGAAAAAAAGGAAAAAGAAACTAAACTAGAAAAAAATTGTCCCAGACAGTCCTAAAACCGGCCAGAGGGGTTCTTCAACCCTCGAAAGGGATCTTCTCCCTGTGTCCGTTAAAGCCTCACAGGCAGGCTTTTACCGTTCATACCCTAATCCCACGTCGCTTGTCACACAGCAGTTGTAACAGAGGAGCACTTAATCTGGGCCCAGGCGCAGTCCTAGTGTCTCACCTGACAATGTCTCAACAGTGCACCAGGGCTCTTCCAGCAGTCCATCCCTAACACTCTCTTTAGTCCTTCCCTACTTCCCTTACTCAGCCCTTCTTCCGGTGCCCTGCTCTCCTTTCTTGGGCCACAGATTGTATCGAGTGCTCCCTCGCACCTCTGGATCTGTGAACAGAATGGGGGGCTCATTTGCAGGGGACTTATCTGCTGATCTTTGCTCACTGTTATCAAGAGAGACCTCACCACTATCAATCAGAGATGGCCTCTTATCCTTTTGATCAGGCTCCTCACCCCTCAATAAAGCATCTGAGAAGCGTATGTGTCATCAGCGACGCCCTTTCACGCCCACTCCCACTCATAGGGTAACCGAAGCTAGACCCTTTTTACTCGGCTGGCATGGGTGCCCACTCATGAGCCATGATCCTGAGTGCTGTTTGGATGGTAACAGCACCTTCCTCTCGGCTCAAAGTAAAACTTCCGCTGGCATCTTCGGATGTCGACGCAGTCCTCATGTTGCTGTGTTCAGGCCCCTCCGGCAACGGCTTCAGGGTGTCTGCTACCTATTGATGAATAGAACGAAGATCTTTTAGTCAAAGCATACAAAGGGTCAAAACAATTTGGTCTCAAGACACCACAAACATTTGCTGGGCGGTGTGGATTTGAATGAAAAAAACATCTCAGGCCTATCAATAAATTTGTGCTAACAATAGGTAATATATTACATGTTTGACTTTTCCACTGTATTACCTGTGGTCGGACGTATGCGTTAATTCTAAGAGAAGAGAAAAAAAAAACCAACACAGACATGTTGTATTCCCGCAAAACATTTTCTTGAAACGCTATTCCCATCGCATGCACACAGCGTCTACTTTGTGAACCCTCACTGTTGTGCAAAACATCAAACACTTCTAATATTCACTTTTTTTTTTTTATACTCATGACCATGCTCATGTACTATGGGAAGCAGCAGGAAACTAACTTCTACAAAGCTATAATTGCAACAGAAAAAATATTTTGCTGAGGATATTTTACTGAGGATCACACAAGCATCTTTCACCTTTTTCACTATGTAGACCATGTTTTGTGATGGTCGGGTGGAGAAAACAGCACAAAATGACAAAACACATCAAGAAGAGGAAGCTTGGGTATACATAATAAGAGAAGAGAGTTTCAAGCTGACAGGTAGTATGGAAAATCTTTGTAAATATACATGACGTTAAGGGTGGCCTCTTTGAACATATGTGGACTGAATAACGGAGGGAAAAGGCAGACGGCTGCAGCTATGCTAAGGATGTTAAGGCTGGACGTGGTATGTCTCCAAGACACTCATATTATGGGGAAGGATAAATTCATGCTGGAACAGATGGGGTATGATGTTCTTGCTCATACAAATCAGGATAGTAGGACAAGAGGAGTAGCTATCCTAGCTAAAAAAATATTTCACTAATACAAAGCCATTGAAATTCCCCCGTTATAGTTAGTTCAGCTAACTATAACACGCGCGCCTGCAATGCACTGCTGATGACATCACATATTACATCACTCATGACGTGGTCAGTGACATCACTCATGACATCACTGATGACATCCCAAATGACATCACTGATGACATCATCCAGTGAATGTGTGTCTTTCTGAAAAATAAAAGAAAAAAAAGTACAGAACTATTGTTCCCTTCAAAGGTCAAATAAGGAAACATTAGTCTGGGGCGTCTTCTCTAATAAAGACTATCAGTTTATTTTCACAGACTAGCTAATAAAGAACGAGCAGTGTGCCCGCATAACTTTAAAACCCAACACTTGTAAAACAAAACTACCAACATCAAATTCCCTTTTCAGAGCAAAGCAGAACAGGCTAATAAAAATTGGAGAAGAGGAGGGAGCAATATACATGTTACCTATTCCTAATTTATAGGAGAGCTAGCGGAGAGCTAGCTACCTCCCCCATTTTTGACAGAAGGAAATCTGAAACATATTTCTCTTCAGTCAAAACCATCAACCCCCGGGTGCAGCACTGGGCAGAAACAAAATTGTAGGAGATACATAGCACTTTTGAGAGGGCTAGAACATCTTTTAGCACATGTACAAATGTCATTGCCATAAAATGATGTGTATGCCTATTAATATCGAGAATTCATTCTTATTATTTATCCATTGCAAAACACACAACCTCTTTTGAGGCCTTATATTCCCATTAAGGAGTAAGGACAAGGAAAGTGTAAAAATCCCCCATAACCAGGCACTATGCGCCATTCATTAGGGAAAGGGCGTCAAAAGGGAAATCTATAAAAGAACAACCATGTAACAAAATAGACGTACACTGCTAAAAGTGCTGCCTGTGAAATTTAAGGACCAGAACAAATTCCCCACAGAGGAGCTTGTACTAGTATCAAAAATAGAATTGTCAAAACAATACAAAACAGAAACAAGCATACCAAGGCTGCAGGTATAGTGGCTGTGCCAAGCACAGAAAGCATAGACAAATCCCAGCAACACATGCAAAGGAGCTGTGACACAGAACACAATGCCATGCATTTCATGCACAGTGAAACTGCAGCCCAAAACCCAGTATGCTGGCCTCCTTAATTTGTCAGCCTTAAGATCGATCAGCATACCTACCACGCAGAACAGAACAAACAATGCACAATAAGCCAAAGAAAACATAAAACACACAATATTTACATGCGTAGAACATAAAATAATACACAATAATACATATACCAAACACAAAAGCCACAAAAAGGGAAACACAATATTAGTTACTCAAAGGACTATATCGTTCTCATGCATGTCATGCATCATGCGGTGCCAGTGCACATGTAATCCGTCTATCACAAAGTTGCATCAATACTCACCATAACACAGAGATGATATTTCCCATTGTACTGAAACGAAACAAATCAAACCACAAAAGAAAAAAAAAACAACAACACACAAAATATTGGACAGAAAGGCAATCACTTAGTAAAAATACCCTATATAAATACTTACCTTAAAACCTATGCTTGGAGCCCATTCACACCCTAACATCCTTTCAATGTAAAAAAAAAAACCTATTCGTTGTCTTAGACAGGATGAGCCCCCAACCTCCAGCCAAAAGAACAAAACATGTAGCAGTATTGAAAATCACATGACTAAATTATGATAACATTTAAGGCAGCATCAAAAGACAAAAGATATACATGTGCTTTCCATGCGTAAAACTGTTATTCTTGTAATTAAAGGTACCAAATCTTTTTTCTGCACAGACATCTTACTTCTGGGTAAAATCACAGCTCTAACTGTGTTATGTTAATATATTGACATTTGCACAAACACACTCTGCACCTCTACTCAGCGGGTGGGGCACTGGGCCCACTGCAATGGTGTCCTATGGACAAACTGCATACAAAGACTTTTATACAAATCCAATGTATACATGCATATATACATTCCCACCAGACCATTCTTATGAGCAACACAATCAATAATAGATACCTACCCTCGCATGATCAGTTCTCTCCACTAGGGATCCACTAGCAAAAACACTAATCAGTATGCCCATCAGAGACCCCCCCCCCCCCCCCCTACTCAGTATTTATTTAAATAGAAAACCGGTATACCATGACATGGACCAACAGTGAAACAAAATATCTGGTAAATTAATTTTTCTCAAGACAGTCCTTCTTTTTTTCAGACTTGTCCAAATGAAATAACCTGTTGAAAATTATTCATAAGTTTGTTCCTGATACTAAATCACATGTGTTCTGAACAACTCCTTCATACTTTAGTCTAAACCAGCATTTTGCACTAATAATTATGCAGACTCGCTCTAAATTCACAATTCACATGGCTCCAACTGTGTATCTCTGCCTGTCCGTGCCAATAGCTGGGCCTCCTAGCCCCCCCCCCATAATCTTCTGTCTGTGCTCTGCAAACCCATTGGAATGCTGTTATCACACAAGGTCACCGCTGCTCTGCTCGTCTAAATCTTCCACAATAGCCCTGCTCACATTCTCTATTTTTTTTCTATTTAACCCTTCCAGAACGGAATAGAATTCACACACTGTCATAGTAAACCTTCCCAGCCCAGAGTCCCAAATTCATTTTCAAAGTCTTCCTTTGTCGTTCAGAAAATGCATCTCACACTTACCATCTTCCAAGAGCTAAGAATTCTGGGCTGCTCGCCAGCCTTCCTAGCCCCCCACTGGCATTCAGCACCAAGGCCAAATCTGCTTCGCAGTCTGTGCTCGACGCTCAGGCGCTGACAAAGCCAAGAAGCCTTTCCTAACTTTTTCGACATGCCATATTTAAAAAAAAAAATACATTTCTCTTCCTCCTAACTTTACACACTTTCTACATTCTTATTAATATACATTCTAATTACTTGTAATCAAATCCTCATTCTTTTCTTCATCTTCTACTGTTCACAAATTAAGGGGATGAAAGAAACCAACATTTTTTTCATAGAGCACAGCCCTGCATGCACTTTGACACTACATACAAAAAAACACACTGATAGCCAGGCGCAACCATCTCAGGTAGCTCACAAGGACCAGACAAACTAACTCATGCAAAAGATGCACTCACTTCATGAAATACATACCCAATCCTCTTAATCACTGCTCACATTGCCCCCCTGAGCCATTACAAGCACATTTAAATAGGAACACCTTGCACATTTCAAATGTACACATTTTGTCTTCTTTTAAAACGAAACTGTTGATCTGTCCATATTCTAGGCTATCATAAGTCCTCATATCTGTCTTTGCTGAACCTCTCTCTGCCACAACCTTAGGAATTAAACATGCTCTGACAGCTGTACATAGCGAACAGTCTCTCCTGTAAGTGATCTATCTTAACTGCATCAAAATATTAAACAAAATCAGGATAAATCCATATTCACATACATCTCAGAATTAAAAGAGTCTTTTACATGAGCGGGTTGGCTCTCGGCCAATCTGACATCAGTTGAACTGCAGCAACACCTAAAACATTGCAACTTACTGAAACGCGGCATCTTGCACCCTCAATCAAACACCACCAAACTCACTCAATCAGATACCGCCAAGGAACCCACACATACCCGGGCACAAAAGACCAAGCAACTATCTCCACACACAACCACTTACATTCGCCCACGCACATACATCCTATGCATTAAGTCCCTGCCAAACACGTGTTACCATAATGGGACAAGGCCCGTCGACCAAGTCCTGGAGAACCTGGACCCTACCGCAGACCGAACAGTACACTAACTGTTCCGAGGATGGAGAACACATCCGCCACCCGGATGGCACAAAAGATCGCTGCACACTTTACCACAGGGGACCCAGGACCCACTCCCGCCGAACCACCACCCTAGGGGTTCGGGGTGAGTTCCAGAGCCTACCCGCAATGAGCCACGCCTCCACCACAGTACCACCCGGTCGGATGACCAAAAACAAATGTCCTCCCAACCTCCATTAAGTCTGTCAGAGCACCACTCGCACTCTGAGTTCCCCGGAGCACACTAGCCCCAGGAGCGCACCGGCTCCTTTACCACTAGAGACACACCGGTCTCTTAACCACTGGGGACACACTAGTCCCTGGAGCACCCTAGCTCCTTCAATAACCAGTCGGACCACTCACCTCCTGTTCGCGGAACCCGACATCCACTGTTCTCCACCGCCGGCTGCTGGGACCAACACGGTCAGCTCCAAAGCCTCCATTGCTTTCGCGACCCACGTCCACCTCTGGCACGGTCCACTGTTTACATGAACACCACCCAAAGCCTCCATTGCTCTTGCGACCCACGTCCACCTCTGGCTCCACCCACTGTTTACATGAACACCACCCCAAGCCTCCATTGCTTTCGCGACCCACGTCCACCTCTGGCACGGTCCACTGTTTACATGAACACCACCCCAAGTCTCCATTGCTCTTGCGACCCACGTCCACCTCTCGCTCCACCCACTGTTTACATGAACACCACCCAAAGCCTCCATTGCTCTCGCGACCCACGTCCAATAATGTTTAACATTAAAAACAAAAAAAAAGGGTTACTCTGTAAGATCCTCATAAAAAGAACACCGAGTGGGTTTACTACCTGCAGTGTGCTGGAAGCAGTGCCTGGCATATGGCCAGATTTTGCTCTCAACCCCCACTGTATATGTCTGAAAGTGGTGCCTAGCGGGGCTTGGCAGCCTGTGGGGGTTTGGGCACAGTTCTTCTGCTGGCATGGTCCTGCAGCTGTCCCCTGCTGATGCTGCCCTGTGTTGCAGCGTGGGTGCAGGACCTGGCTGTAAGCCAGGTCTTATCATACAGTGTGCTTTGGGAATAATGTGTGAAACAAAAAATTAGAAAAACATGATACATCCAGTAAAGAAACACAGTTAAAAGGATAGAAGTAATATACATTTTCATCTAAAAGTTCTATTCTGCTTTAATTTTAGTGACTTTTCCTTCAGGTTTTGGCTGTATTTAAAAGAAATTAAATTTGAGCAATATAGACTTTTTATGGCTACCAGATGTAAGCATTACTTATACATATTGGTTTTCCTAGAGCAAATCTGTGTGTGTGTGTTTTTTTAACCCCTTAACTGCTGCCGACGGCCAACGGTCGTCACGAGCACTACCTCCCCAGTGCTGCGCACGACCGTTGGCCGTCGAGCCAGCATTTGTTCTTCGAACGTTCAGCACTGGGCGCTGAACGTTCGAAGCTCTGATGAGGTTAAGAGCTGCAAGATCCCACATGTTATTAGGATTATTCAGTGTTTATGACATACATAAAAATTCCTCTTGAGGAGAGCTAGGATTACAGGTTAGTAACTTTTCCTTCTTTAAAAATATTCTAAGAACAATTGTTTCTGTGACATAGTTGCCATCTTGGCCCATGTCACAAGGTCATCTTTCAGCCATAGCCTTTATCTCAGCCACCAACACTAAGCATGCTGAACCTTGGGGGTTCTCTTTTCCCATTATAAGCAGGGCTTAATGCTGATGGCTGGCATAGTAGTGTTAGATCTCTGCTGTGCAATGGGTACTTAAATAATAAAACAATATATGAAATGTGCGCAAATTTCCCTGTCCAGGAGTGTGTTCCCCTCCAGACTCGCTTAAATCCTTCTGCACCATTCACAAGGCTCTGTGCCCCCAAACTGGCTTACCCCACTGAAACAGCTCCCCCTGGCCTTTTGTTTCATGTAAAAGCCTCCACCACCGGCGGTCTTTAAGCTTTTTGACTTCTGTGGACCCCACTGATTCACTACTGGGAGCCTAAGCAACCTGAACATCACAACCGTACACAACAACACAGCAACAGGTGTACATCAAACAAATACACAACGAATGAAAGATTTAATTTAATTCACAATTTAAAAAATATACAAGCATCTAAATATTTATTTTAATTGGAAAGTTTGAGCTTTTCAAAATTTGATTTCATTTCTTAAAGACAAATCAATCTGCTAGCCTCTTTTGGTTCCTGATGCCTTTGCTCGTTTTGTCGTCACATACCGACGCTTCATTTAAAGCCGCCAGTCGTCCATACTGGATTCTGGCTGCGGTGCTTGCTCTGCTCCCACAAATTAAGCTAGGTTACAAGCTTCATTTCTTTGTCTGCAATTTCATATTTTTTTCCATTTACAGAGCTTTTTATTTTTTTCAACTTTCAATTTTGCTTTTTTATGTACATATTTACTTTATTAGCAAGTTTATATTGTTTAATTTTCATGGACACCCGGAGTAGGTGCTGTGGACCCCACTTTAAAAATCAAGCAAAGGATGCTCGAAATTCCCAAATCTAAAATAACCAAAAGCAAAAAAAAAAAAAAACATTTCTTTTTTCTCATACTCTGTGGATCTAATTTCCCAATCTCAGGGTGACACATTGCTTTGAAATGTTATAATCTCAAATATCTCATTTTCTCTGTCAAATCCATCCCCACAGTAATCTCCTTAAGCTTCACGTTCCTTTTCTTCTTTGCCGTCAGATTTATCGTTCTGACCACTTGTAATTTTACAAATCAACCGATCGATTCCAAACAGTGTTGGAGAGCAGGGTTATGTCGTGCATCCCGGTGCCGCAGATATTTCTGGCTCAGTAAAACATGCTAAATTTCTTCTGGTGTCATTTTCGGACGCTGGGACATAATTCAGCAGTGCCGGCATGTTGTCTGTATTAACCTGCTTGGAAGGGAGGGGGCTTTATTTTAACACCCAGCTGGGCACAAAGGCCTGATTTAAAAGACCATCAGCCCTTCTTTTGTTCAAGCATCCTCCTGGCTTCGAACCATCTGAGCCCAACACTTAGATTCCAGTGCAATGGAAGAAAGCAACGGCAGTCCGCTTATCACTTCACACATACTTAAGCAATCCTTAGGAGGCAGTTTTTTCAAACTTTGTTCAACTCCCTATGAAAGAGATGTGCTTACACATTTATCTGCGCATATTTTAAAATAAATGTTCAGGTTGACTCGGACTCTTCTTTTCAATCTCTGCCCCTCGTACCTCCACCCCTTTTCCTCTGTTGCACCTTGACCCCTTATTTATGGGTTCCCGGAGTCATTTTTAGGTCTTGCCTGCCAATGCGCTTGCGCATTGCTGGTGAGAGATATAGAGGCTAAACCCTGGTTTGAAACCATGCGGATTTCTTACAGTTCGTGTGGAGCACTGGAGCGGAAAGCGCGTCCACATCAAAGCCATCAGCCTCCCTCCCACAGGCATCTGAAGGTTCCCCCAGCGTGCGCTCGGCCTCAGGCATTTCTCCTCCCCCCTAATTATTCACCCCTGCTGTTGCTGCCCACGGCCGGCCGTACTTTCACTTTCATGGCCGCCAGGTCGTGTCTCGCATTTCTCCTTTCCCCTCCCAGTGTACTTTTATTTCTGCCCGTCGCAATCCCAGGCTGTTTTCAGTTCATCAGGTTACCCCTGATTCCATGTCCCTACACCCCGCTACCTCCAATCACATATTATTCACTGCCACCAGGCCAAGTCTCGCATTTCTCCTCCCACCTCCAAGTGTATTTTTATTTCTGCCCGTTGCAATCCCAGGCCGTTTTCGGTTCATCACGCGCCTCCTTGTACCCTCTTCAAGCTATCGAATACATTCACTTTTGACATGCCCCGCAGTCCCAAACTTCATAGCCTTGTTAATCTTCTCCTTTTGGATTAGGGTGCAATTTATTTATGAATTTGGACGCATCTAGTGGACTACAACACTCGACTGCTGTCCCGTATCAATTTACGTGCTTCTTTTGTGTCCTACCAAACGGGCCTTTTTTATAATATATTATTAAAGCTAAAAAACAAACATCTTAAATTATGAACACAGTACTTAAACCATCTTGTCAGGCGTTGGTCACGATCAAACTACACTTAAACTATTAGGTACCACGAGATATCGCCGTTCGCTCACATTTTTACTCTCCGCATTTTCTGTGTACATCAAACAAAGTGACTTGGTCAAACGTCCATTATGGAATCTTGGCTGCATACTGCAATTCATTGGATATTCTGTTCTGGTTTAGGCTGCATAATGTCTACTTTTGTAGATCTATAGTTTAGGAACAATTTACAATTGTCGGGTCAAGTTCGCGCTATATAAAACTCCGTAAAATAAAAAAATTACATGGCATACATATTGGGTCAAACTATAGACCTAATTGAATGACCGTTTAGAAATGGCATGCTATACTTTTAACAAGATTATTAAAGAACAGTGAGCAACCCAAAATACCCTTGAGGGCTTGGGTAAGTAAGTAGAAAGGTATAGGTGCCTTCAAGGGAATTTGTTTTAACAACAATTGATGATTCAACTAACTTTGTAGGATAAATTAATGATCCTTTCAAGAAATCAATTCTTGTGTGGGCAATTTCTGGAATTTTATTGATTCAACCTCAATCTTTCATTGTGTTGGACCGCTCCAATATTGGGAGCAGACGCCCATTTCCTCTCTCACGTGACACCTGGTGCACGCTTTACAACACCATTAATCCTATCATCTGGCATTAAGATTACGTAAGGTTAATACAATATACAATTGACACCAGTCCTGAAGATGGTCTCAGAAAGTTATATTTAGGAGACCGAAACGTCGGCCAGCGCCTCATCCTTGCTCTTTTTAATATACTGAGATTTTGGATAGGTGACATTAGGATCTACAGAGTTACTTATTAACATATCTCTACTGTACCTGCAGACCTATTTGTTTACAACTGTTTATATTTGTATATGAAATCAATACCCTTTTTACTACCTGATAAATTCTATTTTTCTTATACACCTCTTGTGTTTGTTTTTTATGTTTATTGTATGTATTGTGACAGCTTGTGTTTACGCATAACCAATAATCATTTTTGGAAGAATTGATTTCTTGAAAGGATCATTAATTTATCCTACAAAGTTAATTGAATCATCAATTGTTATAAAAAATTCCCTTGAAGGCACCTATACCTTTATACTTTTAACAAGTACATTCCACTAACTGTTTCCCACCTGTAATTCAAGGTGTACTATTTACTTGTGCGAGTGTACTGCAGTGCATAGCGTTTAAAGATGGACCTGCACAAACCAGCTACGTCACAAATCACCATTTGTCTGTCTGTCAGTGCCTCACCTCACTCTTCAAAGGCTCCGCTCCCCGCCACTGCCTGCACATCGCACTCTCCTACTTCCCCTCCCACCTCCGACGGCCGCTCTTCCCATTCACGCGCCCATTTGCTTCAGCACCCTAGCCGCCCGTCACCTCTGCCACTGCCTGCGCGCCATGCAGCTCTCATTACCTTTGTCAGATGTCAAAACAGCGCTTTCGGCCTTTTCACAGAATGCCATTTTGTTTTTTTTCCTCAATAGGTATACAGTTATAATCCCATCTGCATTCCAACTTTCCATTAGCATTGGCTATGTTCACCTGCCCCACTCTCCTCCCTGTCAACACTCGCCCAGCCCCACTCTGTCTCTCATTGTACACCCCCCTCCCCCCGCGGCCCCCCAGTTCACTACACTCACTATTTTCCCCAGCTCTCTCGCTTTTCATTCTCTCCTCTTTCTTCGGATCCACCCCTCCACCTTCTCACATTGCCATATTCATTTTTACCCCACCTCTTTACTTCATTTCTCTCCCTTCCTCTCTCCCTCCCTTTCCCACTCCCTTACTCTCCGTGGCACGCCCCCACCCCTGTACCCTGCTCCTTTCCTTTCCCCTTAGCCCCTGCCGCACTGTAGCTATTGGGATTCCTAGAGGGCTGAAAGCATTTACAGACGGATGGTTGGTTAAAATCTCCTCACTAAAACACCATGTTCAGATGTTATTCCTTTTTCCTCGTCTGTTTATATCCCTGTTAAGCATCCAGTTCGTTTTTTTAGATCCGAGAATGTTGTAGGAATGACGAGCTATGAACGTACATTAACTTATGCATGCCCCTAGGTCAATGCACTGCGTAGGACCTTTGATTTGTAGAAGAACCACCACAGCACCACTCAGCACCACCACAGCACCACTCTGCACCACCACATCATCACTCAGCACCACCACTGCATCACTCAACACCACGACAGCATCACTCAGCAGCATCACTCAGCAGCACCACTCAGCACCACCACAGCACCACCACAGCACCACTCAGCACCACCACAGCACCACTCAGCACCACCACAGCATCACTCAGCAGCATCACTCAGCAGCACCACTCAGCATCACCACCACAGCACCACCACAGCATCCCTCGGACCCACCACAGCATCCCTCGGCACCACCACAGCATCCCTCGGCACCACCGCACCACTCAGCACCACCACAGCACCACCCAGCACCACCACAGCACCACCCAGCACCACCACAGCACCACCCAGCACCACCACAGCACCACTCAGCACCACCACAGCACCACTCAGCACCACCACAGCACCACTCAGCACCACCACAGCATCACTCAGCGCAACCCCAGGTTATAGGTGTCACATTTGCGAAAGTTATAACTATTGGCATTGTAAATGACAAAGTTATTAATTGAGCTATTTTCAAAACCAACACATAAATAAAAAAATTGTCATTTACAAGACCAATAGCTCAAACTTTCCTAATGCGAGACCTATTGCATTGCAAATGCTTTTTTCCAATTCCAGCCCTGATTCCAAATAACTAGAGAATTGTCATGGTTGCTTAATTGAGTGTGCATTTGTGTATTTTATGAACATGTTTTCTTAGTATATATTTCTTCTAAAACATACTCCCTCTTTCTTCTTATCCCAGCTTCTTCCCCCAGTGCTTCATACACATGTTCTCTTCCTCAATCCTGTTTTGCTGCTTATGTAAATGAGTCCTTCCCCCTTCGATGGCCCTTCCGATCTAAGTCGGTGAAAAGTAAATGGCGAGATAAGATAAGTAAGATTTGGAAATAAGTAGTCACTTCGAATGCTCTATAGGTGTGGTCTTATATCAGACAGTCGTAGACTGCAGAATAGAGTGGACCCATTAGAATCCGGAGTGCGATAAAGCTTTGACATCACTTCCTGTGACACCATATTTATGTATGCTAATGCGTCCCTTGCCTTCATTAGAATGTGTGTTCTGATTTCAGTTTTGCTCAGTTCATGTCATCATCAACAAGGCTTTGTCAGAGCCCAGTTAAGATGTTCGTGGACAGTCCCCTATCCCCCCTCCATGGAAAGCTCAGGCGCAGCAGGCACCTGTGGCTTCCTGCCCAGAGTTGGGCACATGCCCAGGAGGTGCAGGAGAGCCCTCGTCACTCACAGATAGTCACTTCCAAGAAAAGGGAGCCAGATCGGCGCTCATCCGCTGGCGCCACAAGGGCTTGTTCCCAGGACTGTGCTGGCAGCCTGTCTCCCTCGGAGTAACAAGCTGTGAAGATTAAAAATAGCACCAAGAAGTGATCGTGAATCAGCCACGGCACTTTATAATGCATCAGCAGGGCTTGGAGGCCTATGTATGGGGGTTGTTGATTATTTTCTTGGGGTGTTTTAAGTGAACAAAATTCGATAATGGGAATTAAAGTTCGCATACGCGAGAAGTCCAAGGGATTGGGCGAGTGCATAGGATAAAGGTAAATACAATACTTATCTGGTTTCGTCCCAGGCAACTACAGCGGCCTCTCGTAGACCGCTTTGTACACAATGCACATTGGGTGGTCGTCAGCCCGTTGCTATCATTGGATCCCTTTCTTGTCTATTTCAACCCCTGCTGTTTGTCAGATGGCATCAGATCCTTATTCTTGAGTTTGTCCTGCCCCGGAGTATTTCTTCTTTATCCTTGTTTTTGATTGTATACCGTGTATTCTTCCGTTACTGACGTCAGGGTACTCACTTTTTTTAACCATAATTTGTTATTTTGGAGCCCATTGGAGAGAATGTCCTGCGCCTTCCTCAGTTGAGAGCGCCCCAGTGCTCTTTCCTGAACCTCACCCACCAAAATCTCCCCACTGATGCTCACCCTCCTTGTACACCTCCGCAACGTGCTGGGTGGTGGCCTCATTCATGCCCTTGGTGTTGTCCCGCAGCCTAGCCCTCCCTCGATCAAGTCTCTGATGTGTTGCCATGCAATGTGGTGGCCATTTTGATGTTTAAAAACATTGCTTTCTGGTGGATACTTCTACCTGCAGATTCCTCATCTTTGAATATCCCAGGCGCAGACTAGATCTAGAACCTTTTAGCATAGCTCCGCTGGCTAGATCCAGAAACTTTTGGCATAGCTCCACAGACTAGATCCAGAAACTTTTGGCATAGCTCCACAGACTAGATCCAGAACCTTTTAGCATAGCTCCGCAGGCTAGATCCAGAAACTTTTAGCATAGCTCTATAGACTAGATCCAGAAACTTTTAGCATAGCTCCGCAGGCTAGATCCAGAAACTTTTAGTATAGCTCCGCGGGCTAGATCCAGAAACATTTAGCATAGCTCCGCAGGCTAGATCCAGAAACTTTGAGCATAGCTCCATAGACTAGATCCAGAAACTTTTTGCATAGCTCCGCAGACTAGATCCAGAAGCGTTTGGCATAGCTCTCTGGCCCCACTAGGTGGCGCTAGCTCCATCTTGATGCCGGTCGCTGCATTGTGGTGACATAACTGGAGCCATAAACCTGCCACATCATTGTCAGTAACTTTTTTCTACACCTATGGACTTTGGTCCAGAGCTTCTCACGGCACCAACCATGATGGAAAAAATGTGGTGCTGTGCAAGTGGTAATGTTTCCCTGTTAGAAATCAGAGTTCAAGCCCTGTTGAAAATGTGATGGACAGTTATCTATCACAGATCCATACGACAACTGTCTCTGGTGCCTCTGCTCCAGACACAATTCGTTGAGATGTGATCTTTGCTTTTTGGGTGAATCCAAAGTCAATTAAAGAACTAGAGGCAAACCTCTTCATGGCCGAGGCAACGGAACGACCATACAAGTTCTTGCATTCCTAGATCTTTTTCAAGGGCCAGGACAAAATCTTCAAGGGAAAAACAATGTCACCACAACAAGAAGAAAAAGTATTCTTCTCACAGAAGGTACATATCCATGGGTAGGACTCCTCCTTGGACTTCACCCTAGTCGAGGTCTTTGCTGGAACCCTGCCTAGTGGAGCTATCTCCTTTCACCGGCTTCACCAACTCCATAGACGTCAACACCCCCATTGGATCTGCTTTCCTCTTTACCGACGCCCGATCACCCTGAGTTTCTGGTGGTGTTGTCTGAAGCTGATCAAACATTATTTCTCCAAGCGAGAATAGATATTCTTAAGTGCAGCTATCCCCTCTGAGGTGCCACTAAACATCATGGATCCATTTGGGGCTCCTTTCAGCTCCCTTTTGATCCCTATTTTCAGTGAACTTTGTGTCCTCAACAAGGGGCTATTCTGACGCCGCCACGCCTTCCATCTACTAATCCACTGCCAATACTGATGCCAATCGTGAGCTTGGTGCCATCGACACCCCAAATTGCACTCCCGCCACCTCTGCCCTCAGTAAAAAATCATGTTGAGAATAGGAATGCAAAGACTCCTAGACAAAGAACAGTAAGGAGAGGACATCCACGCTGTCAGTTGGGACCGCATTCATGAACTGTTTGGCTCAGACTCAGCGCAAGAGCAGAGCCGCACTCAAAAAGATGAAGGTTCCACAGAAGCAATTCTTCTGTAAGCCAATGGTCTTGAAACTTTCCCTGAAGTAGATATAGAGCCAGGTCCAGACCCTGGAACTTCCCCTTTCCTCAATAGAACTTTGTCCCAACAGTTTGGACGGATGTACTTTAAACATCGAATCTAACCCATGGCCCCCTGCTTTCCTTTATTGAAGCACCCCAAATCAGAGAAGGAACCCTGGTAACACCCTGCCACTACACCAGTGGTGACGAGGACAATTGCATGGAGATACAGACGAGCTCCGAATGATCCAGCCTTCATTTCCTTCCATCCCTCTCCTGAGAGCTCAGTGATTCAGCCTTCATCAACAAGTAGGCTGAATGCGGGGGCATTCAGACACATTCCCTAGATAGTCTAAGAAATTAGAGTAGGCAAGAAAGTCATTTCTTCAGGAAGTCTAGGACTAAGATCCCAGAATGCATCATGCATTCTTTGCTGATACATGCACCCCCTTGGGATACAGCTGAGGTAGTTCATGGCAGACAGTATGCAGTCAATCATATAATGAGAGCTGGGTTGGAGACTGCTCAATCCATGGTTAGGTCCTTGAGATCCTCTATTTCCTCAACGAGACATGCTTGGCTCTCTTCTTCGGTCTTTTCTGGGGCATCCAAAACACTTGAATAGACCTTTGTTTTGATGGGTAGAAACATTTTAGGCAAAAAGCTGACACAGTATTAGAAAGGTTCAAGGAAGAAGGCTGAGCTGCAGCGGGATCATCCGGTCTCCAAGCATCAATAAGAGGTATTTTTCATAAGCTAAGACCTTTTTCTGTCCCTAAAAACCTCAATATTTGTCAGCCTCTCAAAAACAGTAGCTTAATCTCCTCCTGGACCAATGTAGGGGTAGAGGAAAAGGCCATGCATAACAGCTTCCCTCCTCTTCTTCCACCTCTCAACTCCACAGTAGTTTGGCCATGGAGGAGTATGAGAGGCCACTGGGAGGATTGATAGCTTCTTTTCTACTTGAGGCATGTGGGTCTTACAAATAGAAAAGACGCATACCCTACCCTTCCAACAGCAAACCCCCAGAATCACCTCCCTGAGAGTCCCTTCGAGCAAAACATCACCCGAGTATCCTGTAGCAGAAAGTTATTGCCCTGCTGCAGAAGGGAGCAGTGCAGCTGGCGCCAGAGCAGGAGAAAGGATAGGAATGCTACTCTTGAGACTCCTGATCCGCGAAACTTATGGCAGGCTTCGACAAATGCTAGGTGTCAGTGTGCAGAGAGAGTGTATTATATGGTGTGGTTGTGCAGCCTCACCATGTAATTCTCTCGTGATACTGACGTGGGTCCTGTCAGGCTTGTTTGTTAAACCTTAGCTCAACCCTGGGTAGCTGTGCCTTCGAGCAGTCCAGCCTAAATAAAGGAACAAGTGTAAAGCATTTAGAAGCATCAAAATGAAATAAGAAAGTCACACAATTCGAAAGTAATCCACCACCAATTTATAAGAGCAGATATTATTTTTCTGAATTTTTAGACGCCAAAAGAAACCAAATCGACCAGAGGCTTCCAGAGCAATAGATTTTTTTTGTAAACCATAAATCACTGCTTGTGTGCTTTAGGTGACCAACTCCAGTAGGGAGGAGGTCAAGGGGCCAGTATTGAGCTGCAGGATATTTACCTGGTCTCCAAAGCAATCTTAAACGCATGTTCCGGTCCAGCCACCATAGACTTCAACTGAGTGGTCCTGATGCAAGGAATACGTGATGCGGAAGATGATGGAAAATGCTGTGCAGTCGACATCGGGGGTTCCTGGGGCTACTTCAGGTGGGGCAATTTTAGACACTGGGTTTGATGTCCCTCAAAGTCCTGTTGGGTCCACCAAAGGTCCAGTTGCTAATGGACAACTGGTCTCCGATCACAGTGATACCAATGATTCCCTCTGGTGAAGGCTAGTGTCTGTCTTGGGCAACCAAACTGCACTCTGATGACTCTCTCAAGTCCAGCAGACTCATGTGCAACTTTTGTGCAACAGACTTGGTCTCTCCAATTGCACGTTGAGGGTCAGCGGCAATCAGGCAATTGTAGCGGCTGACTAGACAGGATGGGCTCCCTCAGTTTTTTTGGCCCTGGTGCTGTAGCAGAAAGTCAGCCAACTGACACTTGGAGTTTGCCTCTTCTGTGTGGGACTCTGGATCGACTTTTCCATGAGCCAGGCACTATATCTCTCTGCTAGCCCAAGAATAAGCAGGTGCAGTCTAACGGTTGGTGCAGCATCTCTTGCCCAGTCCCAGGAACAGCAGGTCAGTCCTCCTTCAGTCCTCTCTCTAGTACAGATGTGATCTAAGGACTGGGTGCCAGGGATGCCATATTTATGCTCAGAAACTGCCATTGGGGGATACAGCAGTTACTAGCCAATGGGCGACTAGCACCTCTCTCACCTGATGTTGACTTCCTGCAATGTGTGGGAAGTAGCTATCCCAGAGTGCACTATTCTGCCCACTCTCGAGATGGCAGAACCCTTCTCTCTGTCTAGAGCCTAGCAGCCCACCCTATAGGTGTGGATAGCTGAGGGCTACAAGCTAAGTGAGAAACTAGATTGGCGACTGGTATCTCCTCTCTGTCCCCAACGCTAACCTGTCTATCTGAACTAAAAGAGCAGCCCCTCTCGTGTTTGTCCACCATTTGCCCTCAAAGGCGACTTCCCACTTGAAGCGAGCCGTTTTGGCCCAAACACTGTGTGGCTTCTTGCCAGGGAGAGAGGTAACACCTCTTTCAGCAGCAGGCATCTATTGTTTACTCTTATCCCAGGATGTCAGAAGGCTGTCTTGTGGCCAGAATATGCAAATGGCTACTGGAAAACTTGAGCAACAGAGAGGCCGCTTTGTAAAAGTTGCATTTCTTTAACAGTTACATTAAATTAGACTTGGACATCAAATCGGGTTTAATATAACGATTATTGTGATACCTTGAAGTACAAACTTTAGTTGTCCAATTGAGAAAATATCACAAATGAGTTGTCTGCATGTAACTCTGTACTCACCAATGGGGCTTCTAACTTTTCCACAGTAAAAATGACAATTAGTTTTTTTACGGTTATGACATAAAAATACAAGTCGTACTTTTTATTATACTATTCAGCGCCCTGCCTTAGGAGTCAAAAGGCCTGCTGTGTCTGTGATTTATATCTAGAAAAAAGGAAAACTTGGGCTTTGCAATTAGTGTAAATGGCAAAGTCAAGTTGGCAGCTTAAAGCTGCTCAATAAGTCTGTAGTGGCAGGCTGGGGGCATGTTTTGATGTCACACATCCGTGGTGGCACAATAGGGACTGCAGCCCTGGTAGGACACTCTAAATTACAGACCCTGGGTACTCCTGGTACCATATCCTAGGGACTTATAAATGAATAAAGTTATACTAATTGGGTATAAGCCAATCACACACATACGTTTAAGGGTCAGAGCACTGGGATTGAAGTCTGGTTAGCTGGCCTCACTGGACTTTCACAGTTTAAAAAAAAAAGCAGCATCAGTCTAACACTTGGGGGCTCCTAATGCAAAAAGAGGCATTTCCTTACTCTTGGGCTCTTGAATCGCTCCTTACGCAGAGAGAAACTCGGCTGGTGTCCCTAGCTCAGGTTCTTGTGGCACTGGATGGTATCTTTCAGGATGCCTGTTTTCACATCCCAATCCTATGGTCACACAAGAAATATCTGCATTTTATGGTGGAGCCACTCGGTACCAGTTTTGCTGTTTCCCCTTACCATGAATACTGGAAGTTGAAAGCCAGTTTGAAGCAGATGGTGTCGTACTACCAGTGCTTAATTTGAGCCAGAGGTTTCCGGTGCTGAGCACCGGCACTTAATTGTCAACACCACATTAAGGGAAGTCTGCCATAAGGTGGCGCTGCTCATGTAATTTAGAGATGAGCAACATAAGTGTTGTTTAGGGAAGAAATATACGTAAAAAATTACTAATACCTGCCTCCCCAGCCATTCCTTTAGCCTTGGGACCTGGAATAATTTGAACTGTCGCATTTACATGCAAGAGAGATGGTTAGTAGTTGTTTTGGCAGCGATGACAGGGGCGATGGGTGGTGCAAGCTGCAGTGGCCTCCTGGTCGGAGCCCTGGGACTTAATATTTTACAAATTAAGCACTGCATACTACTTGTGCCTAAGTCTCACCCGGAACCCTCAAGTGCCTGCTGTTCATAGGAGTAGTACTGGATACCACTGTGCTCCATGCATTCCCTCCTAGATCTAAACTTGCATACCTCTAAACATAGAAAGGCATCCACAAGTCTCCACTTTCATTGGGATAGTTTTCAAGAACGACATCAAAGAACAAATGACAAGGCTGAGACCTTTTTTATGAGATCCCACGTTTTTTCTGGACTGCGCTACTTGGACAACCGTAGGTTGTGCTATGTTTTGGGTAACATTGGCTTTTACCTCCCATGAACCACATAAAGGAATGGCTCTTATAATCTTGTCACATTTCAAGTTAGGACTGAGAGGCACGAGCTATTAGGTCCCAAGGTACCTGCTCATAGTGTGTTCACATTACCTCTATAGTTTATTTGCGTTCACACACACAAATGAATACTTAGCTCTTGTGAACATTAATGGTTTGGATATGGCATGGAGGTATGGTATGATGGCCAAAACACGTTGATTAATGTCTTATTCGCTTACCTCTTGATTTTCCTACCCCATTTATAGGTGGAAAAGGCACAATGTTTTCACCTGTGGGGCCTCTCCAGGTGGAGCACCTTGACCAAGCGGTCTATCCCCCAGTAACCCCACCCTGTTTAGGGCAAAGCAGCTGTATCTGGATTGCCTAGTTAAGATTGCTATGTGCAACGTGGCCCAGAACACAGAGGAGATGCATAAACTTCAGCCTTGAGAGTTTGTTTCTGTAATACAAAAAACCGATGTAGAGCAGACGAAAAATAAATGGTGCTCATTCAGTAATCAGCTCAGCCTCAAATACACGTTGCAATGGTGGAAGAATTTAAGGCAGTACAGAGACCTCCTCATAAGGTGGGCAATTCTACTCCAGCAGAGCAGATGCCAGTGTCTCCTCTGACCAGGTCAACTGGTATGACACCCGCTATAGTATCAATGACCCCCTGCATCACAACTTACCAGGGCATATATTGTTTCCTGGTCCACCTTCTTTGTTTAAGTCTCCACTAGATGAGCGCATTCTGAAGGGTTTGCTGTATTTGTTCCCACCCGCTCTCTTTACTGGGCCTCAGTGGGACATGAACCTTGTTTTGACTTTCTTGATTAATCTCCAGGCTTATTCCCAGTTATCTGGCTCAACTTCTTACTCTAAAAACAATTCTGTTAGTGGTGATTAATTCTGCTTAAATGGTCGGAGAACGTCTGACCCTTTCAGCTCTCCCAGCCATTACAGGTTTTTGTGTAAATACGTTGGTTCTTCTCACCTGTCCATGCTTCTTACCCAGGGTAGTGTCAACCTTTCATATTGTTCATTCTGTCTCCCTTCCAACGTTGTATCTCCTCCACATCCTACCAAAGGAGTAGCTATGGCTGCACAGGCTGGACCCTATGCATACTGTGTTTTATATTGTCCGCACTCAATAAGACCAAGTGAAGATCCATCTCTTTGTAGGGTTTTCTGGAGCTAAGAAGACTAAGGTAGTACCAAATACACCATTTAGCATTGGGGGGGGGGGGGGTCCTCTATCAATTCAAAATCTTCTATACCCTGGCCAAGTAGGACCCCCAGTTAGGTATTCCATTCTACCATGGCTATTGCTTCTTCCTTTGCTATTCCCAGGGGCGACTTGGTTGCTGACATCTATGGTCTGCCTCGTGGTTACCCTCGCATACTAATGGAAATCACTATTGCCTCACATCTAAGGGATGCAGTTATGTATACTTTGCCCAAGCTGTGTTGCAGTACTTCCTTGATTGACAGCACTACTCTTTCCCGCCCCCAAAGGCAGTGCTGCTTTGGGATTTATTAATCAGCTGAGGAATCTTCTGGAAGGTGTATTCTTCTGAAGAAAAAGTTACAAACCATTTTTAATGATATTTCTGGTGAATACATAATCTACCCAGAGTTTTCTCACCTCCTTCTTCCCTGATAAACTAGTGTTGGATCCCGCTAGGGAGGCCTTGGGGGGCAGTCAGGGACCACTAGGCCCCTTCCTTGGGGTTCAGGTTGTTTCCTATAAATGTTCCAGGGTCTGTCCTACTATGGCGCTGCAAACTGGGTCAAGTACAATCATGCAGTCTGGCACTCACGGCAGGGCAGATCCATGCAGTCTGGCATACAGTATGGCATGCAGGGCATGACAGATCCATTCAGTCCGGCACTCAGTACAGGACAGATCCATGCAGTCTGGCACACAGGGCAGGATAGGACAGAGCCATGCAGTCTAGCACGCAGGGCAGGACAAATCCATGCAGCCTGGCACTTACGGCAGGATAGAACAGAGCCATGCAGTCTAGCACGCAGGGCATGCCCGATCCATCCAGTCTGGCACTCTGGGCAGGATAGGACAGAGGCATGCAGTATGGCATGCAGGGCATGACCGATCCATGCAGTCTGGCATACAGTGCATGACAGATCCATGCAGTCTGGCACTCAGGGCAGGATAGGACAGAGCCATGCAGTCTAGCACGCAGGGCAGGACAAATCCATGCAGCCTGGCACTTAGGGCAGGATAGGACAGAGCCATGCAGTATGGCATGCAGGGCATGACAGATCCATGCAGTCCGGCACTCAGTACAGGACAGATCCATGCAGTCTGGCACACAGGGCAGGATAGGATAGAGCCATGCAGTCTAGCACGCAGGGCAGGACAAATCCATGCAGCCTGGCACTTACGGCAGGATAGGACAGAGCCATGCAGTCTAGCACGCAGGGCATGCCCGATCCATGCAGTCTGGCACTCTGGGCAGGATAGGGTAGAGACATGCAGTCTGGCACTCAGGGCAGGATAGGACAGAGGCATGCAGTATGGCATGCAGGGCATGACAGATCCATGCAGTCTGGCATACAGTGCATGACAGAGCCATGCAGTCTGGCACTCAGGGCAGGATAGGACAGAGCCATGCAGTCTAGCACGCAGGGCAGGACAAATCCATGCAGCCTGGCACTTTGGGCAGGATAGGACAGAGCCATGCAGTATGGCATGCAGGGCATGACAGATCCATGCAGTCTAGCACGCAGGGCATGACCGATCCATGCAGTCTGGCACTCAGGGCAGGATAGGACAGAGACATGCAGTATGGCATGCAGGGCATGACAGATCCATGCAGTCCGGCACTCAGGGCAGGATAGGACAGAGCCATGCAGTCTAGCTCGCAGGGCAGGACAAATCCATGCAGCCTGGCACTTGGGGCAGGATAGGACAGAGCCATGCAGTCTAGCACGCAGGGCATGACCGATCCATGCAGTCTGGCACTCAGGGCAGGATAGGACAGAGACATGCAGTCTGGCACTCAGGGCAGGATAGGACAGAGACATGCAGGATGGCATGCAGGGCATGAGAGATCCATGCAGTCCGGCACTCAGTACAGGACAGATCCATGCAGTCTGGCACTCAGGGCAGGATAGGACAGAGCCATGCAGTCTAGCACGCAGAGTAAACAAAAACAATGGCCGAGCAGGTTGAATTGTCAGCAAAAATGCACCGCCTAGTCGAATCAATTACTAGGTAGGACAACCATTTGTGTTGGATCAGGTCTTATTTTATAAAATTTTTCGAAATAAATTTTTATGACATCAAAAAACCACAGACTATTTAAACAAATACATACATACATTCAATATACTAATATAAACATGTCAAACAAAATGATTTAACAAACAGAATTTGTCACATAAAGAATCACATAGACAACTATATAATGCCTCAATCAGATTGTTTTTGAGGCACCAGTCCTGGATGACAATAAATAAGTGGACTAACTGATGATTATATTCGCCTACTTGTCAACACCGACACAAGATACATAATAGACGGGGCGTGATAGGAATTAACTACTACACTTGCAATCACCTAGCTTCTCACGTGTCATTCCTAGCCAATGCACCCTATCTTGAACTTCATTATGTATCTTGTGTCGGTGTTGACAAGTAGGCGAATATAATCATCAGTTAGTCCACTTGTTTATTGTCATCCAGGACTGGTGCCTCAAAAACAAAGTGGACTAACTGATGATTATATTCGCCTACTTGTCAACACCGACACAAGATACATAATAGACGGGGCGTGATAGGAATTAACTACTACACTTGCAATCACCTAGCTTCTCACGTGTCATTCCTAGCCAATGCACCCTATCTTGAACTTCATTATGTATCTTGTGTCGGTGTTGACAAGTAGGCGAATATAATCATCAGTTAGTCCACTTGTTTATTGTCATCCAGGACTGGTGCCTCAAAAACAAAGTGGACTAACTGATGATTATATTCGCCTACTTGTCAACACCGACACAAGATACATAATGAAGTTCAAGATAGGGTGCATTGGCTAGGAATGACACGTGAGAAGCTAGGTGATTGCAAGTGTAGTAGTTAATTCCTATCACGCCCCGTCTATTATGTATCTTGTGTCGGTGTTGACAAATAGGCGAATATAATCATCAGTTAGTCCACTTATTTATTGTCATCCAGGACTGGTGCCTCAAAAACAATCTGATTGAGGCATTATATAGTTGTCTATGTGATTCTTTATGTGACAAATTCTATTTGTTAAATCATTTTGTTTGACATGTTTATATCAGTATATTGAATGTATGTATGTATTTGTTTAAATAGTCTGTGGTTTTTTGATGTCATAAAAATTTATTTCGAAAAATTTTATAAAATAAGACCTGATCCAACACAAATGGTTGTCCTACCTAGTAATTGATTCGACTAGGCGGTGCATTTTTGCTGACAATTCAACCTGCTCGGCCATTGTTTTTGTTTACTCTATAGTAGAGGTCCAGGCCGGCCAGTGACAGGACCCAAGCCTTTCGTTGCTTTCCCTAGTCTAGCACGCAGGGCAGGACAAATCCATGCAGCCTGGCACTTAGGGCAGGATAGGACAGAGACATGCAGTCTGGCACTCAGGGCAGGATAGGACAGAGACATGCAGTATGGTATGCAGGTCATGACAGATCCATTCAGTCCGGCACTCAGTACAGGACAGAGCCATGCAGTCTGGCATGCAGGGCATGGCAGATCCATGCAGTCTGGCATACAGGGCATAACAGATCCATTCAGTCTGGCACTCAGGGCAGGATAGGACAGAGCCATGCAGTCTAGCACGCAGGGCAGGACTAATCCATGCAGCCTGACACTTAGGGCAGGATAGGACAGAGCCATGCAGTCTGGCACTCAGGGCAGGATAGGACAGAGACATGCAGTATGGCATGCAGGGCATGACAGATCCATGGAGTCCGGCACTCAGTACAGGACAGAGCCATGCAGTCTGGCACTCAGGGCAGGATAGGACAGAGCCATGCAGTCCGGCACTCAGGACAGGACAGAGCCATGCAGTCTGGCACTCCCGGCAGGATAGGACAGAGCCATGCAGTCTGGCACTCAGGACAGGACAGAGCCATGCAGTCTGGCACTCAGGGCAGGATAGGACAGAGCCATGCAGTCCGGCACTCGGGACAGGACAGGACAGAGCCATGCAGTCTGGCACTCCCGGCAGGATAGGACAGAGCCATGCAGTCGGCACTCAGGACAGAGCCATGCAGTCTATCATGCAGGGTAGGACAGATCCATGCAGCCTGGCACTTAGAACAGGATAGGACAGAGCCATGCAGTGAGGCACTCAGGACAAGACAGAGCCATGCAGTCTGGCATGCAGGGCAGGATAGGACAGAGCCATGCAGTCTGGCACTTAGGGCAGGGCCCCAACAGTTAGTGCCATGATTAATAAGACCCCAAGCTATCCCAGTTGTATGCCGTATTTGTCACTTTCGTGGCTTTCTAAGTTTTTCAATGAGTAGCGATAAAAACCTATCAGCCGCCGACGCCAGCGTACAGATGGGCGCCCAGTGCACTCCTGTGACGTCACGGCTTGCATCAGAGTTGCTGCTGGGGCCGCTTGGGGCCACATGCAATGCCGGAGTCTGAAATCTGAAAGGAATTTTCACAAGGTGCGAAATCTGCAGGAAAAGTATATAGCCACTCGCAAATGTGTAATGAAGTAACTTTTCTTTCTTGTTTGCTTGTTTTTTTGTTTTTTTGGAGGGGGGCTTGGCATCTAGATATTAATTATGAATGATGGCTTTAGGGGATTCTTTGTTGATGATAATATGGACGATGTTGCCAAATGGTGACGTGTGCAACATTAGGATGTTGGTAGCAAATACTGCTAGAAAAATCAACTGATTATGAATATCTGGTCGAAAAAAGCAGTTTTAAAGTTCTTTTAAGCAATCCTTTTTAGTGACATTGTTACCACGGTTTTCTTAACTATATGTAATTATATGTTGTGCTATTCGTAAGTGTACTATTCCTAGCATCTGTAACATGCATCTTTGCCCAAATATTCTGAGACTTGATTTAGAATAGTAGATGATGTAGTCTCAAAACAGTGTTGGGAAGAAACGTTTAGCAGTATTTCATAATACACTTTTACAAACAGAATGTTTCAACTAAGAGTGAGGATATAAGGGTCTTGTCAACCAAAAGGTTTCTATCAGAGTGCGTTTCAACCATTTCGATTTGTCACAGAGTTGGCTCTGCCTTCCATGCAGTATTGTGAGTGTTAATGGCATTCTCTCACCCAGATGTGCACATGTTTGAGCCCTCCAGGAGGCTGGGCTATTTCTGGAGGTTCATGATGGTGAAATGTGTGTACACGTGTGCATTAACCCACTGTGTTGTAGCGCTGGTGCTTATTTGTTGTTTGTGCCCTGTTTCAGGAGGAGGAGTTGGAAGCCCAGGTCTCATATCTTCAAGGCCAGCTGAATGATCTGGAAGCCATGTGCAAGTACTGTGCCCGGGCCATGAACACACATCTGGGTAAGACATCTTTGGCTGCTGCCCTGAGGGTGTGCACACACGTGCAATAACAGTGGGGGCTTCTCACATGATCCCTATGTCTGGAAATCTCTGTTGGCCCTTGTGTGCAGTGGTCTAGTATGTTCCAGGCTTGTATAGCTGTGTTTCCTGATTTCCCCAAATCACCTCGTTTACCATGACTTTCCTTGCAGTCTCTGCTTGTAATCCTGGACTCTGAAAGCAGATGTTCTCATAGCACTGTGGGCACTTTAAGCTTTCGATTGTGCCTTAATTCTGGAGGAAAATCCCCTCAAAGGGACCGCAGAAGGCGGCACTGTAGTGAATGATCATGAGTAATGCAGGTGTCGCACGAAAAAATCCCCAGACAGACTTAAAACACGACTCTGAGCCCACAAACCAAGGAGGGAGTTTTGTGTAATCCCCACCCCATGATCCCATCATATACTTTAGAGCTTCAGCTGGGGCAGAGCAGACAGGGCCCGGCAGCATGGCTCTGTGTGTCAAAAAGGATGGGACCTGTCATCCTGAGTGCAGTGGGCGGGTTCAAAGGTGTGTCTAGAAAGGACAAAATGTTATGTAAATGGTTTGTTGGGCTTTCCTTCCCTTCAAGGACCTGCACTGAAAATAACACACACTTTACATAAGAAATAAATGCATGTTAAACTAATTTGTGGGAAATGCTCCATTTTAGGTTGTGGAACCTCTGCTGATAAATTGGATCTCTGTAACTAGCTGCGTGTGTAACCAGAGAGCCGCAGAACTGAATTCTGGTTGGCGCAGTGGGGAATAGTGACGTGTGTTTTTATTGTTACGCGGTCACAGCCTGTGACAGAAAGCACTGTGGATATATAGGTCATTCGTTTAAACTTGCATTACACACAGTACAAGATAGGCTGCCACAAGGTGCACTAAAATATTTTGGTTTATGATTAAAAAAAAAGTGCTTCTTATGTTAGGAGTTGGCCTAACGGCTAGAGCGGTCGACCTCGGATCTGGGTTCGAGTTAGGGTGACCAACTGGCATTGGTGCAAATTCAGGACGGTGAGTGTAAAAATTCAGGACAAAGGGTCAAAATTCAGGACACAAATTCAGGACAGGAGGTCAAAATTCAGGACAAAACTTCAGGACAATAGGTACGTTTTGCAGACACATAAGAGGTCGCGCAATAGTATATAAGTAAGCCCAGCCATTTCCAAACATATTCAACCATTTGCAAACCTATCCATCATGTATCCTTCCATCTATCATTTCACTCATCCATCCCCTCATCCATCCTTTCACTCATCCTCCATTATCCATCCATCCATCCACCCTTTCACCCTATCCATCTGTACACTTATCCATCCACTCTTCATCCCATCCATCCATTCACTCATCCATTCAGCCATTTACCATTTCACCAATCCAGCCATCCTTTCACTTACTAATCCTTCCACCCATCCACTCTTTTAGTCATCCATCCATCCATCCTCCCTTTCTCTCTCCATCGACCCTTTCACTTAGCCTTCCTTCCATCCATCCATCCACCCACCCATCTACTCATCCACTCATGAATCCATCCATTGCCCCTATCACTCATCCATCTATTATTTCACTCCTTCACACATCTATTCATCCTTTTGTCCATCTACCCTCCCTTTCACTCACTCATCCATCCTTACACCCACCCTTTCACTCATATTTCCATTCATTCACCCTTGCACTCATCAATCCAGCTATCATTTCACTCATCCACCTACCCCCATCATCCACCCACCATCCACCCACCCACTCATCCATCCTTTCACCCACCCACCATCCAATCCACTGATCCATCCTTTCACCCACCCACCATCCCCCACCCACTCATCCATCCATCCTTTAACCCACCCACTCATCATCCATCCATCCATCCTTTCACCCACCCACTCATCATCCATCCATCCATCCTTTCACCCACCCACTCATCCATCCATCCTTTCACCCACCCACTCATCATCCATCCATCCATCCTTTCACCCACCCACTCATCATCCATCCATCCTTTCACCCACCCACTTATCCATCCATCCTTTCACCCACTCTCCATCCATCCATCCTTTCACCCACCCATCATCCATCCATCCATCTGTCCTTCCCCTCATCATCCATCCATCCCCTCATCATCCATCCACCCTTCCCCTCATCATCCATCCATCCTTTTCCCTCATCATCCATCCATCTGTCCTTCCCTCATCATCCATCCATCCTTCCCCTCATCATCCATCCATCCTTTTCCCTCATCATCCATCCATCCTTCCCCTCATCATCCATCCTTTCACCCACCCCCTCATCATCCATCCATTCCCTCATCATCCATCCATCCCCTCATCATCCATCCATCCACCCTTCCCCTCATCATCCATCCTTTCACCCACCCCCTCATCATCCATCCATCCATCCTTACCCTCATCATCCATCCATCCATCCTTCCCCTCATCATCCATCCTTTCCCGTCATCCATCCATCCTTCCCCTTATCCATCCTTCCTTTCATCCATCCTTCCCCTCACCCATCCATCCATCCCATCCATTTATCCTGCCCCTCATCCATCCATCCATTAATCCCCTCCATCCATCCATCCATCCTTCCCCTCATCCATCATCCTTCCCCTCGCCCATCTATCCATCCCATCCATTTATCCTGCCCCTCATCCATCCATCCTTCCCCTCCATCCATCATCCTTCCCCTCATCCATCCTTCCTTTCATCCATCCTTCCCCTCACCCATCCATCCATCCCATCCATTTATCCTGCCCCTCATCCATCCATCCATTAATCCCCTCCATCCATCCATCCATCCTTCCCCTCATCCATCATCCTTCCCCTCGCCCATCTATCCATCCCATCCATTTATCCTGCCCCTCATCCATCCATCCTTCCCCTCCATCCATTATCCTTCCCCTCATCCATCCTTCCTTTCATCCATCCTTCCCCTCACCCATCCATCCATCCCATCCATTTATCCTGCCCCTCATCCATCCATCCTTCCCCTCCATCCATCCTTCCCCTCCATCCATCCATCTTTCCCCTCATCCATTTATCCTTCCCCTCCATCCATCATCCTTCCCCTCATCAATCTTTCCCCTCATCAATCATCCAGCTACCCTTCCACCCATACATCCAGCTATTTACATTTTCTCTCCATCCTTCCCCTCACTCATCAATCCATCTATCCTCTCTCATTATCCATTTATTCAATCCTTCATTCATCCATTCACCATTTCACTAATTCATCCAGCCATTCACACATCCCTTCACTTACTTACTCGCCCACCTTTCCATATTAATTTTGAGCTGAGCCCTTTTGAGAAGAGGCCCATCAAGAACTTCACCCTCGCTGCAGGGGCCGTTCCAGGACTGGGACAGAAGCCACCCAGGGCAGAGACGGGATCCACCACAGGGGGGGACAGGAGCCATCACAGGCGGGGGTGGACTGGAGCCACAACATGGGGGACAGGAGCCATCACAGGCGGGGGGGTGGACTGGAGCCACCACATGGGGGGGACAGGAGCAGGAGTCATCACAGGAGAGGGAACGTGATCCACCAGGGTGGGCACAGGGGTGGGCATGCAGTATTCTAGTATCATCTTGGGCTTCTCGCCCCCTCATGCACAAGACAACGAGAAGACAACGAGAAGACAGGCTCTCTGTCCAAAATGCCATCCCCCACTGTGATATACAGTACTTACAGGAGATACTCTAAGAGAACTGATTGAACTGATTGTCCTCCATACTTTGTTAATCAGTGTGGGTGCGATTGTACCATTTCTTTATTGTATTACATTATGCATGTTTGAAGAACCGAGGTTTGCTTACAAATTAGTGACAGTAATTAAGCTCGGTGAAGAGAAGCAGGTGCTGCCTCGGTGTAATCAGGGGTGTAATCTGGCCGAGTCTAGGATGTTTGGGGCCCTGGGTAGAAATGGAATGTGTGAGCCCCCCTCTAAATAGCAGATACAAGACGCATTCAGGGCTGTTTGCATGTGAATGGATGCCCCCTGCTCCTGAAGCTGCAGCCCCTCCCTCTGTCACCTTCAAGCACCTCTTAACAGCTCATCAAGGGCTGGAGGTGTGAGGGTTGCCATCCCACTGTGCCTCTACAGTGCTGCTGGGGGTCGGAGCTTTCATACAGCATCGGAGTCAAGAAGGGAGGTGGGGGCAAGCTGTGCCCGGTTAAAATTACGGACAAATGGCGTCCGTTAAAGAATCCTTCACGGACAACGGACAGACAGCCAAAATTACGGACTGTTCGTGAAATTTACGGACGGTTGGTCACCCTAGTTCAAGTCTCGGCACTAACGCTGAACATCCTGTGATTCTGGGCAAATCACTTAATCTCCCCGTGCCTAACAAAAAATGAATGTGTCCTCATGTAATGCAACTGGTGGTATGTAAAGCCACTAAAGCGCTCTAATACCCGATTCGGGTCAAGTTCGCGCTATATATATATAAAAAAAAGAATCTGTAGCGATCTGTGTAATATGCAGACTGTACCGAGTGCAAAATCCATTGAAAGCCCCCACTCCACAGCTCATTGGGTCATCTTACCCACCTCTTCAGTGACTGCATCAATTCAAAGCAGCCTTCACATTTGCAGATTAGCCAAATGTGCAGTTACATTTCTTTCAGACCCCCTGCAAGAAGGCGTGTTTCCTGCTGTCGGCTTCACAGCACAGGAGACTCGCTTCCTTTCACTGCAGCTGAGGCATCTCCACTGCCAGAAGAAACGGTCCTGGGACAGTTGCTTTTTAGTATTTCGGGGAAATGTTTTTGTCATGTATATAAAAACAAAGTATGGGTACGTCGTGCCCCCTCCGACCCTTGCTGTGTCTGCTAAAGAGGTAACAGTGGGGAGAGTGTGTGAGAGTTGGGGAGGGACTGTAGAAAAGACACATTACCATTCCATTCCGTATGGTCTGTCTTATGCTTCAGAGGTCACCAGACTCTTGCCCCCTTCACTTCAGCCCTCTCCGCACAGTAAGTGGGGCAGAGACACTGCTCTCATCAGAGATTCTACTGAGGGATTTTTGGGGCGAGGAGTGCCTGTCGCCGAGTTTGTCAGTGTTGTGAAATTGAAACAACATTCTTTGGACTTTTAGTTCACCAGAAATGCAATATGGCAAATCCGCCACTGCAGGAAAGCGGATTATTATGTAGTGATGCTGGTTAGGCTTCACTATGAAATAATCTCACAATAACCTAAATAAGTCCTTCAGTTCACACTAATAAATCCCTATCTCAGTCATCGTAGAGTGGCACACAGCAGGCAGGCTTTACTAGAGGAACATGTGTTAGGCATTTCAGAGCACCAACATGGGCAATAAGTAATTGACACGACTCGAAAGAAATCTGACTCCAATTTATAAAAATACAGTAGATATTTGTATACATGTAGTCACGAAGACAATAGGATGAGTATAACCGGAGCTATGGATTTTTTAAGGAAAAATAAATCGGTGCATTTCAGTCTTGCAAAACAGTAACTTTGCGGTCAATGGGAAAATACACTAGTGACAATTGACCTCTTGCGGGTCGAGTTCACTGGATATCATTCAGGGGGGTGGAGGGGGGTAAGGTGATGTGGGTCAGAGGATCAGGCCACAACAGTCAGTTGAATTTTACCTGGCTCGTAGGGCCCGGGTGCAGAGTAGTCCTGGCTGACCCTGGTGCAGAAGAACAGGAGACGAGGTTGCTAGTTTTCCAGCTTAGACGATGTTGGTGAGGAAGGGGGGTGCAAAATCTCGACAACAGGGCCACAGAGGCCTCAGGTTGTAGATGCAGGGTTCCCTCGATGCACAGCATCAAACAAAGTTAGTAATAGTCGGGCTGGCCACTATCAAGCTTAAGCAGAGGCAAGCTCAGCCTTCCGTTACTATAACGTCCTGGAGTCCGGAGGAATACAGTAACTACCTGAAATTTGCTGGAGGTCAGGACCATTTTCCCCACAGTGCTCTAGACCATTTACTTTTGGGCGATTCCCTCAGCAGGCCTGATGGCCAGTGATTCCTTAGATCTGGATGTGTTTCTTGTCTGCGGTCTAGTCTAAGGGAGTTCTGGAGTTGCCTTTGGCTGGCAGAGGGGTTCCTCTTTCCTTCTGGAACCTGCAGCACCATTCCTCATGGTCAGTACTGTGACAGCCCTGGTGCTTACAATGGTTAGTAATCAGACTGCTTCTTAGCTGGATCTATTATTCTTTTTGTTTCACAAGGTCAGCAAAATATTCTTCCCAAGATCTGTCTTCACTTTGACATATCCTTTTATCAGAATATTCAGCCTCCTTAACTCATTCTTTTTAGCATGTTCTACAAATCAGCAGTGAAAGACCAGATCGAGACCTTTTCTTAAGCTCACACTGTTTGTGTAAATGAAATCCACGTCTTGTCTCAGGCTGGATTTGTTTCCTGCTCTCCTGCATTGAGTGTTCCTATGAACGTACCTTGAGATTACGGGGCGCGAGTTCTGAATTTGGAATGCTGATGTCTGAGAGGCCCCTACATCCAACTACTGAACTAAATCCTGATCTAGCTGCACCTTGCAAACGGCTGCCACAGTTGCGTTAGTACAATGGGCGACATGTCCAGTGCACCACACCGGAGCACACATTGCGTGACATGTCTACACCCTGTATAGGGCCACAAAAGACGATAAGCCCCTCCTACATGCTAAATCCATGGTCTCTGGTGTCATTTGGCCTCCTGTCCAGGCCATTGAATTTTTGAACAAGTCTTCTGCAGCAGGCTAGTGTCTGATAGGTCCCCAGTCATGGAGGTGATTATAGCACTCACTGCTAGCCTTTATTGGGGGGATGAGACAGCTGTGTGCTCTTTGCTCTTCTGAAAGATGAGCAATGGCCATGGCGGTCTCTACAGTGACTGCCTGCATCTAGCAGTAGTAGTAGGTGACTACTTAGGCTATACAACTGAGGCTCCGCATTGTGGTCATCTATAGAAACGGATGTATGTGATATCTACAGTGAAGCGAATGACCAGGGCATCTGAAAGAGACATGTTAGTGATCGATTCCTTACCTTAGAATATCTCTAGGCGTCAGACTGGATCCGGAAATTTTTTGCGTAGCAGTACCCTTGCATGTCAGTAGGCGTCGTCTGCGGCTCCGCGTCCGTTGTCGGCGTCGTGGGCGCCGTGATGACGTCATCGGAGTACTTAGACGCCGCCTCCGCCTGCTGACGTCAGTTCTTTTTTCCGCGCCAGCTAGCGCAGATCTGGAAAAAGTTGTACCCAAGTCACATTTTGACTAACCTTTTGAGATCCTTTTTGAACCATTTTTCGAAGTCTATCGACTCCAACGGTGCCGGTAGGGTTGCCCGGGTTCAAGCCCTGCGTCGACTGCAACTGACTGATGTCGGTTACCGACCCCCATCGCGGTGCCTGCACTGTTTGGGCCCGGACCACGACGACAAGTCCTGCTCCGACTGCCGGACCCTGACGTCTAAGGCTAGACGGGAGCGGTCCCATAAGCGACTCGAGCTTCGGCAGTCTGCCCCGCGCCGCTCGAGGTCCCGGTCCGAAAGGAGGTCAAGGGACCGGTCGCGGGGCCGAAGCCCCCACAGTTCCGGGAGTCGTCATCGGTCTTCGGGCTCGAAGTCCTCAGGTAAGAGGCACAAGAAGTCGAAGAGGCACCATCGCTCTTCTGACTCCCCCCGGCGCTCGCGCGACGCGGCCGGGGGTTCGGGCGACACCGCCCACGTGGCTCCGCTGGAGCTGCAGGTGTCGCGGCCTGCCCCACACCCGCCGGTCCCTGGGCAGGACGCCACGCAGGGGGAGATTGCTGACTTCCTCATGGCCATGAGGTCGCTCGCTCCCACGTCGGGTTCTGCGGCGCCTTCGGGCCAAGTGGTTCCGACTGGGTCCCCACGAGGGCAGGGTGCTTCGGCACCGGCGCCGTCCGGGGCTTCGGCCTCGGCACCGTCGGCGACTGCGGTCCCGACGCCGCAGGGTCCCACTGGGTCCGGTTCCGGATCCGGGTCGTCGCCGGTAGACTTAACGACCTCGCCGACGCGACCCCTCGGGTGTCGCCTCCGGCGCCGTCCCAGGACGACGTCATCCCTGGTCCTGTCCTCGATTCGGTTCCGGTCGCCGGAGCGGCGCGGCTCTCGACGCCGCTGGGAGATTTTATTTCAATGACCCGGCCCCATCTTTTGAGCCTGAGTACCAGGCTGTGGGTGATGAGAAGGATTGGGAGGGGTCTGAGGACCCTCTGGCACAGGAGTGTCAGTCTTCTGTGGACTGGACAGGAGAGCTTGGGGAGGCCAGTGGGCTGGACACTTCGCCCAACACTGGCTTTGTCTCCCCTCCTAGCGTGGCTACGGAGGAGGGGGCAGCTTATAGCGTGGTGCTGATGAGGGTGGCCAAGCCGTGGGCCTTGAGCTCCCCGTCGCGGCCGTGAGGACTAACCTCCTCACTGAGGTCCTTAATCCGCAGTCAAGCTTGGCTGAGCCTCTGCTGCCGTTTAATGAGGCCTTATCAGACGTTCTTTTGGGCAGTTGGTCCAGGCCCGCCACAGGACAGCCTGTGGATAGGAACGTGGTTAGACGCCACCGCCCGGCTCCGGGTGACCCTTGCTTTCTGTCTACCCATCCCACCCCTGAGAGCACGGTTATCCAGGCCTCCAATTCCCAGACTGCATTCCCGACGGCTCCCCTCAACCTGGAATCTAAGAGGTACGAGAATTACGGGAAGAAGATATTCTCCTCCCTGAGTTTAGGATTGCGGTCCTTTAATATCGCATGCCTCTTGGACCGCTACACCCACTCTGTGGGGCACGGTCGCGGACGTGCTGCCACACTGCCCGTTGGAGGTACGGGCTAAACTCGGCCAAGCCCTGGTGGAGGGCCGGGATGCAGCACAGTATTCCATCCAGTGTGGGCTGGACACTACCGACTCTCTGGGCAGAGCGATGTCAACGACGGTGGCGATTCGTCGTCACGCCTGGTTGAGGTCCGCCAATTTCTCGGCCGATGTACAAAACACTCTTATGGACATGCCGTTCGATGGCCGTCTCCTCTTTGGCGACAAGGCAGACCATGCGCTTGAGCGCTTTAAGGACTCCAGGGCTATGGCCAAGTCCTTGGGCCTCTCGGCCCCGCGCCTGCAAATGGGTGCCTTTCGCTCCTTTCGTGGCCAAGGAAGGGGCGCCCCCACACGTGCCGCCAGCCACGCACAGCAGCCTACTATCCAACGCGGTGGCTGACGTGGAAACAGCCGTGGCGGTGGTCGGGGTCCACGGCGAGGCCAATCCACACCTACTCCTGCAGCGTCCGCCTCAAAACCTTCCTAGTCTGTGCTTTCAGGCCCATGTGACGCCAGTGGGGGGCAGGGTTCGCCATCACCACTCCCACTGGCGCACTGTCACTTCAGACAGGTGGGTGCTGCAAATCGTCCGAAGGGGCTACTCCCTCCCCTTCGAGAAGACCCCTCAAGCCATGCCACTGCAATACCACCGGGTATCGGGGGATCATCTGCGGCTTCTGCAGGAGGAAGTTACGGCCCTCTTGGCCAAGAGGGCCATCGAGCACGTTCCTGGGCCAGAAGTAGGGTGTGGTTGTTACTCCCACTACTTTCTGGTACCCAAGAAGAGCAAAGGGGACCTATGCCCTATCTTGGACCTACGGAACGTCAACGGCTTCCTCCGGAAGGAGAAGTTCAAGATGCTGACGTTGGCTCATGTCTTAGCTGCCCTAGACCCTGGAGACTGGACGGTAGCGCTGGACTTGCAGGACGCTTATTTTCACATCCCCGTCCTGCCGGCCCACCGGCGTTACCTGCGGTTCACGGTAGGCCACAAGCACTTTCAGTTTACCGTGCTCCCCATCGTCCTTACCAGCGCCCCACAGGTGTTCACGAAGGTGATGGCGGTGGTCGCAGCTCATCTGCGCAGGTTAGGGGTTTCAGTCCCTACCTCGACGACTGGTTGTTGAAGGCGGGCTCGCCCCAGACAGTCGTCAGCCACCTCCAGACGACAGCAGACCTCTTGCACCAGCTGGGGTTCTCCATCAATGTGCCGAAGTCACACCTGTGTCCCTCTCAGAAGCTCCTTTTCATCGGAGCGGTTCTTGACTCGGCGCAGTTTCGGGTTTATCCGCCCGAGCAGCGGGTTCGGGATATACAGGCTCTGATTGCAATCTTTCAGCCTTTGTCCCGAGTTTCGGTCAGGTTGACGCTGCAGCTTCTGGGGCTGATGGCTTCCTGCAACCTTCTAGTGCATCACGCCCGTTGGCGGATGCGGGCTCTGCAGTAGGACCTGAAGTTTCAGTGGGCCCAGCATCAGGGCAACCTGTCCGACCATGTCCTGATCTCGGAGGGCACTGCGAGACAGCTGCAGTGGTGGCTCACGGACCGCGATTGGGTCGGCGGCAGATCCCTCTCCCTTCCCCAACCGGAGCACGTAGTTGTGACGGACACGTCCCTCCAGGGCTGGGGAGGCCACATGGGAGAGGCAGAGATCAAAGGCCTCTGGTCTCCGGCGGAGTCCCGGCTCCATATCAACCTTTTGGAGCTGCGGGCGATTCGTCTAGCACTGAAGGCATTCCTCCCCTCTGTCCGGTGGAGTGGAGTGCAGGTGTTCACGGACAACACCACCGCCATGTGGTACTGCAACAAACAGGGCGGGTGTGGTCGTGGACCCTATGCCAGGAGGGTCTGCGCCTCTGGCAGTGGCTGGAACATCAGGGGGTCACCCTGGTGGTTCAACACCTGGCAGGTTCTCTGAACGCCAGGGCGGACGAACTCAGCCAGCGGTGCATGATGGATCACGAATAGCGTCTGAACTCGGACGTGGCGCCAGGCCTCTTTCAGCAGTGGGGATAGCCTTGGTTAGATCTATTCGCCACCGAAGAGAACGCGCAATTTCGTCAGTTCTGCGCGTTGGAATTTCCAAGGCGGCACTCGCTCGGAGACGCTTTTCGTCACGAGTGGAGTTGCGGTCTGTTGTACGCCTTTCCGCCTATACCACTTCTGCCCAGAGTGCTGAAGAAGATCAGGCGCGACCAGGCACAAGTCATCCTTGTGGCTCCGGACTGGGCACGAAGGTATTGGTATCCCGAGCTACTCAATATGTCAGTCGATCCCCCGGTTCGTCTGCCTCTTCAGGAGGACCTTCTGTCGCAGCATCAGGGGACGGTCTTCCACTCGAACCTGTCCGGTCTCCACCTCCATGCTTGGAGATTGAGCGGTGACAGTTGAGGCCATTTGACTTGCCTCCTGAAGTCTGTGACATCATTCTGGCAGCCAGGCCTCCCTCCACAAAGTCGGTATACGCCTTCAGGTGGAACAGATTTGTGGCATGGTGCACAGCAAAGGCTGTGGATCCTCTCTCTGCCCCTCTTTCTGAGGTCCTTCTCTTCCTTCTTTCTCTTGCCCAGCAGTGCTCTGCTCTGGACACTATCAAGGGCTATCTTTCTGCCCTTTCAGCCTTCCTAAGGATGCCTGATCAACCCTCTTTGTTCAAGTCCCCTATTGTAAATCGATTTCTGAAGGGCATCACACACACGTTTCCACGTATTCCCTTCGTGATGCCTCAGTGGGACTTGAACCTGGTTCTTACTTTTCTGATATGCGCTCCCTTTGAGCCACTTCACAACTGTGCTATCCGCCTTCTTATTTTGAAGACTGCTTTCCTGGTTGCCATCACCTCTGCCAGGAGAGTGAGTGAGCTCCAGGCTCTATCTTCTAAATCTCCTTTCCTTTCGGTCCATCCAGACAAGGTTGTGTTGCGGACAAGGCCCTCTTTCCTGCCGAAGGTAGTCACAGCCTTCCACATCGGGCAGACCATCACCTTGCCCCCCTTCTTTCTGCCTCTGCATCCCTCGAAAGAGGAAGAGAGGCTCCACCGTCTGGACCCAAAACGTACGCTCTCTTACTATCTGGATCGCACACGCCAGTTCCGGGTGGATGACCAACTCTTTGTTGGTTACGTGGGCGCTAAGAAGGGAAAGGGGGTGCACAAGCGGACCATCTCGCGGTGGGTCACTTTGTGTAGCCAGGCGTGTTACTCCTTGGCTAAGAAGGAGCCCCCTGTTGGGATAAGGGCTCATTACACTCGGGCCATGGCGACTACAACTGCCCTGGGCCGAGGAGTGCCCTTGCAGGACATTTGCCAGGCAGCTACGTGGGCCTCGCTGCACACGTTTGCAAGACACTATTGCCTGGACAGCCAAGTACGGAGGGATGGCTTCTTTGGCCGTTCCGTCCTCCAGGACTTTCTGGTGTGATTATTGGTTCGCAGACCCACCACCGGGGTTGGCATTGCTGGGGTATCTATTCTAAGGTAAGGAATCTATCACTAACGTGTCTCTTTCAGATGCACAAGTTAGTGATAGATTCCTTACCGACCCACCCATCCTCCCCGTTTTGCGAACCGATATCTAGGTTTAAGGTCATCCCCTTTCAGGGCCCTAGTTTCATTGGCACCAGTGTTGGTTTTTGGCATGGCTCTGCGTTTCTGGCACTGAAAAGCTGTGTCTAAGAACAGACGTCAGCACGCGGAGGCGGCGTCTAAGTACTCAGACGACGGACGCGGAGCCGCAGACGACGCCTACCGACGCACAAGGGTACTGCTACGCAAAAAAATTCCGGATCCAGTCTGACGCCTGGGGATAATCTAAGGTAAGGAATCTATCACTAACTAATGTCTCTTACAGATATATCGTTACACAAGTAGCAACTTGTGCGCCAGCAATGGAAGTCACACCCTCCCTGTCTTTTAATGCCGGTTGCACAGGTTCAGAACATGCGTGAGCGCCCTTATCCATGCAGCACACGAGCATGGATGAGAGGGAGATTTGATACATAAAATAAAGATATTATGGGCTAAAGCGTCGTCAGGGCAAGAAAAAAGGAACGAAAAGAGCAAGTTACAGGACCACTCCCACCATCAACTTCCTTTGGTGGCCCACAACTTGAGGGTAGCTAGGGGGTGATTGTGGTGGACAAGAATGTGAAAACACAACCAGATGCAAAGCCTCAATCTATCGGAGCAGTAAATGCACACTACAAGGATAGGATCAGACAGCAGGATTTAAAGAGGTGTGAACTCACAGACCTCTTGAGGGTCTCCAGACCCAATCCCTGTGGGAGTCCTCTCCATGTTGGGTCATCCATACACCACACTTAAACTACGAGCAGCGCCAACAAACTCTGTATAAAATCTCTGGGGCTCAGTATAACATACTTCAGAGATCAAGTTTATGACTTCAGTGCAGTTGGGGCTTTGAGGTACTAGGCGCAACTGAAGAAGTAGTGTAGTAAGTGTGGGTGCCTTTATTTTGGACATTGTTCCGAGAGATTTAGCATGTTCATAACTGCTGCCTCTGCATGTACTACGAGGTCAAATCCCTCAATAAAAGGCAAGTTTCTGTGAGGAATCTGTGGGTCATCTTTGGTAGCTTCGCACAGTGCCTACTTTGAGCTGGTGGTTGCCTGTGGGGCCAGATGCACTCATTTTTAGGGACCAGCACATATTTTTCTTCATCTGACATTTACCGACAGCAGATGAGCGAAAAACACATAAAAGGGAAAGGAGGAGGAAGAGAAAGAGGGAAACACCATCAAAAAGAGAGCAAGCAGTAACCTGCACTATTGAGATAAAGGGGCAGGGAATGTCTGAGAGTGGATTCAAGAGCCCTGAGGTGGAATTAAAACTATGCAGCCTTGGTGTTCAGCGTGCTGACATTTTAATAGTGCCGGCTAGGGCTTCTGAGCAGAGCTTCGGGCACCGGCATTCGTTCTTTTACAAATTAAGCACTGGCTTGGCACAAGCAGCAAGGCTTTGCTTCAAGACAATGCTGCATCATTATTTACCCATCTAGTTTAGTCTCACTATGGACTGTGTTTTATGAAAATATATATAAAGGGCTTGCCAAAAGGAATATATAGTTTCAGATTGATACATCTTCCTCACCTTATAAATACTGTTTCCAGGCTTCAAACTGGTCTGGGTAACTTTTCCCCGCAGGATTGACTATCCAGCCCTGCTAGGTGACTCCATGAGACCCCAGAAGACACATCTCTGGGGTATAAAAGACACCACCAGTGTGCTGGAACCAGTTGCTGTTTTAACACGCATCAACTTCATCTGGAAGGGTGTCGCACCAACTGATTCCTCATCTATTCAACAGCGACTAGGTCAATTGTCTCCTCATAGGACTACAGGCTTCAAGCATTGCAGATGGTGCCGCAAGCAGATATCCCCGTTGGACGTCTGGGATTAGTATATGTGGTGTCTGGCGTCTGGCATGATTCTGCAGCCTGTGACTCTTGCATCTTCGGGTACCCTAAGGTCTGCACTCCCTCTCCCAGAGGTAAGTCACTTTTCAGAGAATGTTCCCCAGGGACCTCTCCTCCCCCACCCTCCTCCCAAAAGCGCCACTGGAAGTTGAAGTCTCCTTTTTCGTGAAAGAAGCAGTCCCTTCTGGCTTGCGATGGTGGATCTTTTCAGAATGTCTCTACAAGCCTTTGGGCGTCTTCCCACAGGGTGTTGGGAGTGTGGTATGTTCCTCCACTCTTGGTGGCTCTGGCTGCTCTAATGCCACCATGCCTTTATGGGCACCAGTGCCTAAGGCAATTTTGAAAATGGCGAGAGCACGGCCTTTGGCCGTCTTCAGTTCTGGCTGCTTTCAAAAGGGATAACTGCGCCAGCCCAGGAGTCAATACAGGAGTGTCTCATCCATGAAACAAAGGAGAAGGTCATGGAAAGTGTTAACAATGAGCCATATTGTGGTTGTGACTTATGCTCCACCTTTCAGCCACCGCCTCCCTCTGTGGAGCATGAAGAGTTAAGATTTGGACCACAAGATCAAGCATTCGGCTCTCTGAGGATGCGTGCTCGTGAAATTAAATATAGATTTGCAAGGTGTGCTGACTGAGGCTTGGAGAGTCCTGCTATTTTTAATTCACTTATCAGTAGTCATGCGGACTAACAAGATAGTGAGAGAATTGCTTTCATCATCACTTTTGTAAAGATGATAGGCTAGCAGTGTCCAGCGGGCAAGCGTGTGATGACCATCCTCGCCTCCACCCCCAGAGCAGCAGAGACCTCTGGAGCCGGCGGACTACCCCAGACCCCCTTCATTGTGCCCTTCGAGCTCCTCAAGGGTGCCAGGTGATGCCATTCAGGCACATGCTTTGAAATGGATATGTTATCTAATGTTCTATTTGCTGTTCCTATGTCTCATTTCAGTCTTTTCTGAACCAGTGGGTACCTTGCCACAATTGTAGAACAGTACATTCTGGCCAGGCCACCACTGCACACACTGTATGGTTGGCCTTCTCACCGTATATACACCGCACAACAATCTGTTTTTAAGGTGACTTGTCCTCTTTTGGAGGAAGGTGGAGCGGCAGATGGAGTGTGGAAAGAAAACAAGAAAAAGACACGTAGATTTGACCTAGAAATGACGCTAGGATGGATCCCGCAGTCTGCCTCCCTATACCTCCACTCCTCCCTTGTACTTACACCGCTTCACCTTTCAGTTATGTATTGTTTTTCTTTGTTTTTTTTTAAGCCAGGGTGAGTCATATACTCCCTTGTTACTCCTCCCTCCATATATTTTTATTTTACGTTGCTAAAGAGGTGTGGGCTACGGCAGTGTTTTGCAGTGCCTAATTTGTAAGAGAGAGAGTGCCGCTGTCCGAAGTTCTGCTCAGATGCTCGCAACTGGTGTAAGTAAACATTGGCACACCCAGTAGCAAGGCTGCATAGTCTTGAACCCACCTCAGGCCTCTTTAATTCACTGTCAGTCACTCCTCGCCCTTTATCTCACTCTTACAGGTTCTTACTTTCTCCCCTTGTGTGCTTTACATCTCTTGCTCTCATTAAATATCTAATGCGGGAAAAATAGGTGCTGTTCCCTGAAATAGGTGCTGGTGGCCCCAACGGCTCAAATTAAGTGCTGGTGTTGTGGCAAACGTGCCTCTGCTGCATCAACTCGTCTATATACCTTGCAGGTCCAGAAACGTAAGTTACAATAGATTCTTCTAATTGCAGATTTCTCCCCTTGTTATTGCTCGCCTTGTGAATCTTCCCAGGCACCAGGCTAGACCCAGAAGACTATTTCACAAATGTCTGCACACCAGCATGTGGTGCCATTTTCTTCTGTGGCAATGTTTTCCCGCCTCCAGACAGGGGTATTCGGAGCCGCATGTAGGAATCACCCTTTAGCGCTGGATGGTACTCTTCTTTTTGCATGCCTGGAGAGGAGGATCGGGGGCTCTGCTCCCACTGACTTTGATTCTTATACAAAACTCTTGAAACAGAAATCATGTTTTGGCAGCATGCAGGAATGTTGCCATTGCAAACAGAATTCAAACTCTACTGCCTGTGTTGAGCTTGTTTGTTACGGAACAGCATGACCTCTGATTATGCTGCCTCAGGACCAAGCATGAATCTGGTTCCTGCAGAAAATGATCACTAATACATCCGAAGGCCATCAGAGAATGAGAGGCCAGTCTTTATGTCACAAAACATAAGGAACAGGGCTGATCTCAGTCGGTCACCCTCCTCAGGTAGGTCTAAGACAAAAGACCAGGGAAAAGTTCAAGAAAAAGCACAGGGATCGCACCCCGAAGAAACTCATGGATGTCGAGATGCTCCTGCTCCAGGAAGAGGTGTCACAGTCGACACTCACAGCATCTAATGCCGACTGTGCCGTCCGCCTCCGGTCCGATGCTAAAACTAGAGCTGATACACCCAAAATTCCCCTGGTCATTGTAGATTCAAGTTGAGACCCTGAATCCAGCTGGCCTGCTGATCTTTACTGTGATTCCTGGTCCCTCACATGCTCCTTCGAACCCCAAGAGTTAGTTGGGGCCTTGAGTCGGACTTCCTCCAGCAGGTCCGTCCCAACCACTGCCTGAGCATGGACACGGTCAGCCTGCGCTGGTCCTGCCACCGTGCCATGCTTCAAGCCATCTGCCACAGGCCTCAACCCTTGATGCTCCAATTGCCCCCCGTGCTAATGTGGAACCCAGGACCATCCTCCAAGAACCTCTTCAGTGTCTAGATACACTGTTGCCAAAGCCAATGCTCAAGGGGTCGAGGGCTCTCCTCCGGGCCCTCTGCCAAGGCAACTGTACTTAATGGAGGACATTTTTGGATCAGAATCAAACGTCCCAGGCCTCCAATATCTTCCACACAGTGACAAGGACAATGAGGAGGCAGATAACTTGCTCCATCCTCACGGTGCAGAAACTGGCCTTTTGTCGTACACTACTCCAGTGGCTTGGCTGCTTCTCCAGAGTCCGCCCTGGGCCCGCTCTTCAGGCCCCCTACAAAGGTAGGTGCTTGTTTGCTTTGTTTTCTAGCCGTGGCACCCAGGGCTGCAGAAGTTCTAGAATCGCTGCTCCGTGCTGTGGAGACTGGAGCTGGCCTCCTACAATTTACAATTCGTGACAACTACTCCGAGCACTCGTTACTCAATTTCTATGAGTAGCCCTCACCGCGCATGCCTGGAAAGAAGCCCTCCAGGGTGCATTACCCATGATGCCACGCAGCCGAGCCGTGCTAATTCCTTCCTCAAGATCCCTTTCAGTGATTCAAGTAAACTATGCTGAAGGACCGGCTGGCGCAGCCTCTGTTCTCCACTGTTTGTTTCACTTATTTTGAGAATAGAGCTTTACATGCCACACTCCTAAAGTGCTCGCTGGTTTTAATGATCATTCTACATGCGACGCTGAAGAGAACTTTTTTTTTTCGGTTACCACTGTAAAGTGTATAACTGCGCAGTGCTCCTGCGGACTCATATAAAGTGGAAGACACTTCAAACCAGCAACTGCCCTGCCAGAAAGCAGCAGCCAAACTGGCTGCATTATACCCACTCCTGAAGACCAAGTCGATGCCCATGCAGAGCAAAGTGCGAACAATCACCGTAATAATTCGACCAACTATGACATACGCCTCACCAGTTTGGAGTGGCTGCCGCCCGCAGCTTCGGAAAGACCTACAGAGACTACAGAGCAAGGCCTTACGGATTGCAGCAGGTGCACCTATGTTCACACGAACAGCAGACCTCCACAGAGACCTAGGCATTGGGATGTTGGACGACCATCTCCTCAAACTCAACAGGACATTCTACAAAGGATTAGGTCAAAAGGAAAACCCACTGATCAGGAAACTCGCAGACATCTCTACAAAACCATTTGACCGCTACCTGCTGCGTCCCATTGAAGCACTAACCTTGCGAAACTGAAACAGCAACGCAGCATCCCAAAACTCATCACTGCCTGAAGGCAAACGCCGGATGGTACGCAAAACTCACCGCTGCCTGACGGCATAATCGCCTCGGCAGGCACCCAAAACTCAACACTATCAGAAGGCACTAGATAGACAAAGACAAGACTCTCGGAGGAAACATGCTGACAATTCTGCAAACTCAATTGACCGCTACCCGCGGCCCATCACTGAGCTGACAATGTGATACAACCCCAACTGTGACAAAGTGTCACACATCAATTAGACAACCTAAACAGCGACTAAAAAATTCGAAATGAATGTGGAGTAATGAGGCTACTGCCTCGGTATCCAAAAACTCACCACTATCAGAAGGAATCTGACAGACGAAAACAAGACGCAGAACCCAGCAACTGCCGAAGGGGCCAGATTCGACAACTCAGACAGGAGCTGAGACAAAAACAACCACCAACCCATCTCCTGAAAATAACCCAAATACAGCTTTTGCCTTTTTTAGATATTGTTTTTTCTTTTCATCAATTTTACCTATGGGCGAAGAGAATAGATTTGAGGGTCAACACATTCACTACAGGTATCTGTGCATAACCTTGAATCCAGTCACGCCCGGCTTCTGCGTTTTATCTTGCCAAGGTTGATAAAAAAATGTTTAGTACTGAATAAAATGAATACTTCGTCCTGCTGTATCCTCAGAGGCAGGTTTGATCTCTCTCTGCTGTTGGCGAGTGTAGTAACCGTTGTTGTTTATTGATGCGGGTTGCAGTGGGTGGAAGGATGCTGTCCTGCTGTATCCTCAGAGGTGGGTTTGATCTCTCTCTGCTGTTGGTGAGTGCAGTAACCGTTGTTGTTTATTGATGCGGGTTGCAGTGGGTGGAAGGATGCCGTCCTGCTGTATCCTCAGAGGTGGGTTTGATCTCGCTGTGCTGTTGGTGAGTGTAGTAACCGTTGTTGTTTATTGATGCGGGTTGCAGTGGGTGGAAGGATGCTGTCCTGCTGTATCCTCAGATGCAGGTTTGATCTCTCTCTGCTGTTGGGGAATGTAGTAACCGTTGTTGTTTATTGATGTGGGTTTCAGCGGGTGGAAGGATGCTGTCCTGCTGTATCCTCAGAGGCGGGTTTGATCTCTCTCTGCTGTTGGTGAGTGTAGTAACCGTTATTGTTTATTGATGCCGCTTGCAGTGGGTGGAAGGATGCTGTCCTGCTGTATCCTCAGAGGCAGGCTTGATCTCTCTCTGCTGTTGGTGAGTGTAGTACCCGTTGTTGTTTATTGATGCGAGTTGCAGTGGGTGGAAGGATGCTGTCCTGCTGTATCCTTAGATGCAGGCTTGATCTCTCTCTGCTGTTGGTGAGTGTAGTAACCGTTGTCGTTTATTGATGCGGGTTGCAGTGGGTGGAAGGATGCCGTCCTGCTGAATCCTCAGAGGCAGGTTTGATCTCTCTCTGCTGTTGGTGAGTGTAGTAACCGTTGTTGTTTATTGATGCGGGTTGCAGTGGGTGGAAGGATGCCGTCCTGCTGTATCCTCAGAGGCGGGTTTGACCTCTCTCTCTGCTGTTGGTGAGTGTAGTAACTATTGTTGTTTATTGATGCGGGTTGCAGTGGGTGGAAGAATGCTGTCCTGCGGTATCCTCAGAGGCAGGTTTGATCTCTCTCTGCTGTGGGTGAGTGTAGTAACCGTTGTTGTTTATTGATGCGGGTTGCAGTGGGTGGAAGGATGCTGTCCTGCTGTATCCTCAGAGGCAGGTTTGATCTCTCTCTGCTGTTGGTGAGTGTAGTAACCGTTGTTGTTTATTGATGCGGGTTGCAGTGGGTGGAAGGATGCCGTCCTGCTGTATCCTCAGAGGCGGGTTTGACCTCTCTCCCTGCTGTTGGTGAGTGTAGTAACCATTGTTGTTTATTGATGCGGGTTGCAGTGGGTGGAAGAATGCTGTCCTGCGGTATCCTCAGAGGCAGGTTTGATCTCTCTCTGCTGTTGGTGAGTGTAGTAACCGTTGTTGTTTATTGATGCGGGTTGCAGTGGGTGGAAGGATGCCGTCCTGCTGTATCCTCAGAGGCAAGTTTGATTTCGCTGTGCTGTTGGTGAGTGTAGTAACCGTTGTTGTTTATTGATGCGGGTTGCAGTGGGTGGAAGGATGCCGTCTTGCTGTATCCTCAGAGGCAGGTTTGATCTCTCTCTGCTGTTGGTGAGTGTAGTAACCGTTGTTGTTTATTGATGCGGGTTGCAGTGGGTGAAAGGATGCCGTCCTGCTGTATCCTCAGAGGTGGGTTTGATCTCGCTGTGCTGTTGGTGAGTGTAGTAACCGTTGTTGTTTATTGTTGCGGGTTGCAGTGGGTGGAAGGATGCTGTCCTGCTGTATCCTCAGAGGCGGGTTTGATCTCGCTGTGCTGTTGGTGAGTGTAGGAACCGTTGTTGTTTATTGATGCGGGTTGCAGTGGGTGGAAGGATGCCGTCCTGCTGTATGCTCAGAGGCGGGTTTGACCTCTCTCTCTCTGCTGTTGGTGAGTGTAGTAACCGTTGATGTTTATTGATGCGGGTTGCAGTGGGTGGAAGGATGCCATCCTGCTGTATACTCAGAGGCAGGTTTGATCTCTCTCTGCTGTTGGTGAGTGTAGTAACCGTTGTTGTTTATTGATGCGGTTTGCAGTGGGTGGAAGGATGCCGTCCTGCTGTATCCTCAGAGGCGCGTTTGCTCTCACTGTGCTATTGTTGAGTGTAGTAACCGTTGTAATTTATTGATGCGGGTTGCAGTAGGTGGAAGGATGCTGTCCTGCTGTATCCTCAGAGGCGCGTTTGCTCTCACTGTGCTGTTGGTGAGTGTAGTAACCGTTGTCGTTTATTGATGCGGGTTGCAGTGGGTGGAAGGATGCCGTCCTGCTGTATCCTCAGAGGCGCGTTTGCTCTCATTGTGCTATTGTTGAGTGTAGTAACCATTGTCGTTTATTGATGCGAGTTGCAGTGGGTGGAAGGATGCCGTCCTGCTGTATCCTCAGGCAGGTTTGATCTCTCTCTGCTGTTGGTGAGTGTAGTAACCGTTGTTGTTTATTGATGCGGGTTGCAGTGGGTGGAAGGATGCTTTCCTGCTGTATCCTCAGAGGCAGGTTTGATCTCTCTGCTGTTTGATCTCCACTGCCCTTGCCCAACCCTCCAAAACTCTATGTGATAACTTTGTCACCTTCTTCAATGAAAAAATAGCCAAGATCGAACTATCTCTAGACATCAGCCCTACCACGACTGTCAACATCGACCCAACAGAAACTGAAACCACCTCTACGGACCCCACCTCCATCGCCTGGTCCTCCTTCGAACTCGTCCATGAAGCCGAGATCCTCAATCTAATCTCATCCTCCAAACCCTCCTCCCACATCCTTAACCCCATCCCCTCCCAAATGGCCAAAGACCTCAAACTCACCCTTGCTCCACTCTGGTGTGAAATTATCAACAGCTCCCTAAAAAACGGCATCATGCCGGATTGCATCAAAGTCGGCCAGGTTACTCCCCTCCTGAAGAAACCAGGCTTAGACTCCAACGACCTTATCAACTTCAGACCAGTCTCAAGTCTGCCCTTCCTAGCCAAAATCCTAGAAAGATGTGTATTACGTCATCTCAACAACCAGCTCGACAACATCAATCTTCTTGACCACAACCAATCAGGCTTCAGAAAGGCCTACAGCACCGAAACCGCAATCCTAAACATAGTAGATGACATTCGCAACTCCCTTGATTCGGATCAGTGTTGCCTACTCATCCCCCTAGACCGGTCAGCGGCCTTTGACATGGTTGACCACAAGCTCCTCATCAAGGCCCTCAAGGAAAGAGTAGGTGCAAACGATGTGGTCCTGCAATGGTTCGACTCCTTCTTTCAGAACCGCTTCCAAAGAGTCAAAATAAAATCCTTTACCTCTGACCCTCTCCCCATGACCAGAGGGATCCCCCAAGGATCCGTTCTTTCCCCTCAACTGTTTAACATATATATGGTTCCCCTCACCATCATACTGAAGAAAGCCAACATCCCCTTCCATCTCTACGCAGACGACACACAGATCTACATAGAAACCACCTCCTTTAACGACATTCTAAGGCTCAACAACACTCTCAAAGAAATCCAAGACTGGCTAGGGATGAACCACCTCAAACTCAATCAAGGAAAAACCGAGATCCTCCTCATCTCCAAAAAGGACGACAACCCCCAAATCACCGAATGGGTGAAAGCTATTGACGCTCTCAAAGGAAATCTCACCCTGACTAATTCAGTTAAATCTCTTGGAATCACCCTTGACCACAAACTATCAATGACGAGCCACATCAAGAATTCCGCAAAGAGCGCCTTCCTCAATCTGAAGCTCCTCAACAAAATCAAACCACACATCCCACAGAGGGATCTCCAACAAGCCAGCCAAGCTCTGGTGCTGTCCAGACTGGACTATGGGATCGCAACCCTATCCGGCACAGCCCTATCCCACCTAGCGCCACTGAAAACCACTCTCAACGCAGCTGCCAGAATGGTCTCGGTGCAAAGAAATTTGACCACATATCCCCCGCACTCAAAGACTTAAAATGGCTCCCAGTGGAAATGTGTGCCAGCTTCAGAACGGCCTGTCTTACACACAAAGCTTTGCACACAGGAAAACCGGAATACTTAGCCTCCCAGCTCAAGAAAGCGGGTCAATTCAGAAACCTCAGAAGCTCAAACTCCCTACTACTCATCCCCCTGAAAACCCGGAAACAAAAAACCGCAACTCGCTCTTTTGCGGGCAACGCCCCAAAAATCTGGAACTCCATCCCAGTGGACATCAGAACTACCCCTTCCTTTCCAGATTTCAAAAGCCGCCTAAAAATCCTCTACCTGGAACGCGCATTCCCGAACTCTACCTCAGCTGCTCACCCTGTAACTCTGACTACCTCAAAGACACTACCTCAAACACGCCCCTCAGGCGCCAAATAACTTTGTTAACCCCCTGAACTTGTATGAATCTTTTTTGCTGTACTGTTCCACACTTGTTCCCTCCAGATCGATTGTAAAGCGCTCCGATACCCTCAGGTCTGGCCAGCGCTATAGAAAACTCCAAAAATAAAAAAAATTAATAAAATGCGGGTTGCAGTGGGTGGAAGGATGCCAGAGGCAGGTTTGATCTCTCTCTGCTGTTGGTGAGTGTGGTAACCGTTGTTGTTTATTGATGCGGGTTGCAGTGGGTGGAAGGATGCTGTCCTGCTGTATCCTCAGAGGCAGGTTTGATCTCTCTCTGCTGTTGGGGAGTGTAGTAACCGTTGTTGTTTATTGATGTGGGTTGCAGTGGGTGGAAGGATGCCATCCTGTTGTCTCTAATCTCTGGTGTGGGCTTTGAGCCCATGTTCAGCATCACTCTAGTTGACAACAATTGTGAATGGCAAATGAGCTCTGTGAGCCAAACACGGCCCATTGCACTTCTGTCTTGTTCAATCAATGCAAAGGGCTCTCCGTGCCAGAGGTATTGATCTGCTCTCCAAGCTCTTGATCGATTGACACTCAAGGTCTATCTTGAAGCTGCTGCAGGTGCGCGTCCCATGCCTACACCCAGCTGAGGTTCCGCGTTTACAGTCTGCTCTAGACAGCCCACGCAGCTTGTAAGAGTTTTGATGATTTTGCGTATGCGTAAACAGTTATAATTGGTTATTATATGCTGTAGTGACAATTTTCATTCATACACCTCAAAAGGCACCCAGGTGTCCTGGCGCACCTGTCTTTTTGCATATTTGAAGGGAGTGTGGGAGGTGGACCTGGCAGAGATGACCGAGCCGGACTCGATGGGTGCCAAAATAGTACCAAGGAAGCGCCCATTTTGGTGAAATCACACCTCATCCAATTCACGTAGCCATGCCTATCTTACTACACCTGGGAATGAGCATTCTGATTTTTTGCCCGTTCAGTCCTGCAGGACTTTCTAGTGTGAATTTGTTTCATAGACCCACCTCCGGGGAGGTATTGCTTGGGTATCTATATAAAGGTAAGGAATCTATGGCTAGAAGTCTCTATCAATGAACAAGTTACTTACCTTTGGTAACGCCTTATCTGGTAGAGACTGTCGAGCCACAGAATCCTTACCACCCCTCCCACCCTTCCTGCAAACTGATTTTTAGACTCAGGGCTGTTCCCCTGTCGGGCCCTAGTTTCACACAACAGAGGTCAGTACTCTTCGTAGCTCGCTTCTGGCGTTGAAAGTTCCGAAAAGAAACTGATGCCAGCTCAATGGGGTGGCGGATATATAGGCACCGCGCATGTCACTTCCGCTTATGGACGATGCTGGCAAAACCACGTGGAGCCAAACAACGCACCTACCAGCGCACAAGGGTACTGCTCACTGAAAAATGTCTGGCTCTAGTTTTGCGCCTGGAGATAATTCTAAGGTAAGGAATCTGCAGCTAGACTGAGTCTCTACCAGATAAGGCGTTACCGAAGGTAAGTAACTTGTTCATATAGCACAGCCTACCTGCAAGGGTGATATGGAGCTTTACATGCCTGTCGGGGAATGAGAAGGAACCAGGTTAAACAGCACTGCAAATGAGTGACATTCTGGAGGCCCAAGTAGAGTTTTGGAAGGCATTAGTCCTTTTAGTTGCACCTGAACTGGAAAGGCGTAGACCTTCCTTAACATATAAGCGGGGAGCCAGGCAATGCCCAACAAGGAGAGAGTTCCAAGCTTTCAAGGCAGTGCATAACAAAGTGCTGTGGAATTTTGAATTTCTTCTCCCTTCAATGTTGACACAAAGTTTTCCTTTGGGCTGGACTCCTTTTCGCACGTCACAAACGAGCAAGTGGGCTCTTTACTTAGCCTCGTAAAATCAGGCTCTTCATTCGATCCTGCTCCACCGATGGTGATGTCAACACTCAGCCTGGTCGTAGCTGACACGCTTGCGAAAGTATATAACATTTCGCTAGACACAGCTATATTCCCGATCAAGTGGAAGATCGCACGGGTCAAGCCACTCCTTAAAAAAGTGCTAGCGGACCCAACTGACCTACAAAACTTCAGACCAATCTCGCTCCTTCCTTGCTGCGTGAAGGTAATGGAATCGCTGGTCAATCAACAGCTATCCCACTATCTGGAGCAAAATAACCTTCTGGATCCTTCCCAGTCCGGCTTCCGTGCTTCACACAGCACGGAGGCTGCACTACTGGAGGTTACGGATACCTAAGGCTGACATTGGATAGAGGGGCTCCAGTGATCTTAGTCCTTCTTGATTTGTCAGCAGCCTTTGGCACCATCTCTCATGAGATACTGCTTGGCAGACTGCGAGGGATTGGTGTCATGGGCCTGGCTCTTAAATGGATTCAAAGCTTTCTATCCGGACGCACCCAGAGCATCCAGCTGGCCTCTTTCGTGTCACAAATGATAGGGGTGGACAGGGGAGTCCCTCAGGGATTGGTCCTGAGTCCCACCCTGTTCAATGATTATGTGACTCCCCTGGTGGATATCATCAGAGGCCATGGGTTTGAAACCATCTCATATGCTGACGACACGCAGCTAATTGTCTCCATTGAGGAGGACATTATGTCAACTCAACAAAAATTCAAAAACTGCATGTCTGCATCGCGAGCTGGATGAGGAAGAACTTTTTACAGCTCAACTCCTCTAAAACGGAGATACTGCTGTACGGGAAGGCCGAGACTATCTGGTCCCCCGGTTGGTGGCTGAACTGGGAGAAGCCCCCTCTCCCCATAAGTGGGCTAAGAACTTTGCCATCAGGATAGATAACAAGCTATCTATGGAGGAGCAGCTGAAGACACTGTCGGGCTCCTGCTTCGGCACAATGAAGATGCTCAGGAAGATCTTCCCTGGATTCCTCTCTCAGCCAGGAAAACCCTGATCCAGTCACTCCTGGTGAGTCAACTGGATTACGGCAATTCATTGCTCGTGGGAATAAGGGAAGATCTACTATCCAGACTACAGGTGGCGCGAACACGGCAGCCCGCCTTGCCCTCAACAAACTGGCCCAGACTCCTTCTTCCCCCCTTTTGAACCAGCTTCACTGGCTCCCGGTTAGGAAGATGTTCTGTATGGTTTTTAGAGCACTACAGGGAAAAGGTCCCGCCTATCTCAAAGATAAACTTATTTTGTACCGGCCGGTTCGACAGCTAAGATCTAGCAACTGCAATCTCCTGTGTATCCTAACAATACACAGGGCTAAGATGGGGGGGAAGAGACTTTTCCCATCTGGCTGCCAGTCACTGGAATAGTCTGCCACAGAACATTAGGGCCTGTGTGGAGCTAACTAGTTTAAAAAAAAACGACTCAAGACCTGGCTATTTTAGATAAGTACGGCTTAGGAGTACCTATGTCTTGAAGTGCCGAGAGATCCCCTTGGGTATGATTCGCTTGCGCTCTATAAATGAGTAAAAGTAAGGTAAAGATTGCGTTATTTTCAGATTGCCCTTCGACACCTTGTAGGAGTGAGATTATTGGCTAGGTAGGGAGCCTGTAGGAAGGGAAGACCTTCATAGTAATTCAGCAACCTTTACATTCATGCTGGACCGTAGGGGGCGCTGTTGCAGAGGATGTGGCCCAAGTCCTTGTTCTCTGAACCGAGCATATATGGGGTGTTAGAGGGGTCAGTCAGAGACCACTGCACGTGTCAAGGTAGGCTGAGGGCACTGCTGCCTGGAGGTCTGCAGAAGATCAACCAGTTTGTTACAGAGCGATGCAGTCTGAGGAGGTCAGGCACGTCTTCCAGTTACCTGTTGATACAGGACAGTAGAGAGACTAATAGATGCATCGTGGCTTCTAATGATGTCAGGGCTCGGCTTTCTGGTGTCTTAGTCGGAGGCAGTGTTTTTAATGGATGTATCAGGCGCACAATTGAACTCAAAGGGCTTCAGCCCTCTATCCCCCCCCCTCACCCCCACCCCTCTCCTCCCCCCCATCCCCTCTAGGTCGTGTGTGGCAGCCTGGGATGAGACCGCTTCCCGGGCACACACACAGCCGCACCCCACCACTTTAAAAGACCATTTGCATGTTAATGAGGCCTTGCTGTTGTTTCATCCTTTCTAAGAGCCCCTGCAGCCCCTGCAGCTCCACTCTGCCTATTGCTTAAATATTCAGCACCCCCCTCCCCACACTTTAATTTGGCTCTAGTTGATCCTCTGGAATGTATCATGAGCGATCGAGGCACTAGAAAAGCCGGAGTGACTTCAGGACAGAAGGCGTAACCAGAAACGAGGACGGCCCTGGACGCGTTCCTAATAGAGGTGATATTCACCTGCTTCCTGGGTGCTACAGAGGTGCATTCTGATTGCAGGTCCATTGCTCTTACGTCCCCTGGCGACGCGGTGTAGCGCTTCGTATTACAGTTTTCCTTCTCTCTGCACTACTCCTGTAGCGTGCCTCGACTGTACATGCGTGCAGTATTCGTGGCGCTTCAGAAGTGCTGTAGCTTGGGTGAACCCTCTGCTCCCGGTGGGGGTTCACTCTCCGCAGTCTGTATCACTCTGATTAAGCCCCCCACCCTTGCATCAGCTGTAATGATCATGCCTCCTCGGCCTCCTGAGCTCCTTGTCCTCGAGCCCAGTCACGTTCAGAAGGGTTCGCGCCATCTTTGCCTCTCCCTTTCTGGTACATGTGATGTTTTATTTGTGGCACTTGGTGGGGGGGGGTGAGGTCAGGCTCCTCTGATGTGTGACTGAATCATCGCACCGACGGCCCCTCGAGCTCTCTGAATCTGCTGTCGCTGTGCGGGTCACAAGGAGGCCATGACCCCGGCCACTCTCGGACTGTGGAAACATCCGCTAAAACAAGCATTTACAATGCAATGGTTTTGCCTTTGTTAAAGTTAGAGCTATTGGCATTGCTCTTGACATTATTTTTATTTATGTTTTTTTTAAACATAAATAAATGGCATTGTCATTTACAATGCCACTAGCTTTATCTCTAGCAAATGACACACACAAACACACACAGAGCCCCCCCACACACACCCACACAGAGCCCCCCGCACACACAGCCACACAGAGCCCCCCACACACACAGCCACACAGAGCCCCCCACACACACAGCCACACAAAGCCCCCCACACACACAGCCGCACAAAGCCCCCCACACACACAGCCACACAGAGCCCTCCACACACCCACACAGAGCCTTCCACACACACCCACACAGCACAAGCAGGCAACAGGGGCACACGGAGGCACAAGCAGGCAACAGGGGCACACGGAGGCACAAGCAGGCAACAGGGGCACACGGAGGCACAAGCAGGCAACAGGGGCACGAAAACGGAGGCACAAGCAGGCAACAGGGGCACACGGAGGCACAAGCAGGCGACAGGGGCACGAAAACTGAGGCACAAGCAGGCGACAGGGGCACGAAAACGGAGGCACAAGCAGGCAACAGGGGCACACGGAGGCACAAGCAGGCAACAGGGTCACGAAAACGAGCACAAGCAGGCAAAGGGTCACAAGCAGGAATTGTAATTTAGACGGGGCTGAAGTGGAGAATGGTCAGTAGGGAAGTATTGCGGCTGGTGCAGTGGTACCAGGCTGAAAGGTGTGAGGGGCTGTCTGCACCCCAGTTTGGACAGTTTCCACTACCTAACAGGGATTGGTGGGAGGGGGCGTACTTCTTGCTTGCTTTAGGGCTGTAACTTCGGGGACGCAGTGCACGCTCTTGCCTGCTGCCTGCTGCCGCCGGGACACGACAACAGGCAGGGAGAGGACAGGCTGGGAGAGGGCAGGGAGGGGACAGGCTGGGAGAGGGCAGGCTGGGAGAGGGAAGGGAGGGGACAGGCTGGGAGAGGGCAGGTTGGGAGAGGGCAGGCTGGAAGTGGACAAGCTGGGAGAGGACAGGCTGGGAAAGGTCATGGAAGGGACAGGCTGGGAGAGGGCAGGCTGGAAGAGGACAGGCTGGGAAAGGGCAGGGAGGGGACAGGCTGGGAGAGGGCTGGCTGGGAGAGTGCAGGCTGGGAGTGGGCAGGCTGGGAGTGGGCAGGCTGGGAGTGGGCAGGCTGGGAGTGGGCAGGCTGCGAGAGGACAGGCTGGGAGAGGGCAGGCTGGGAGAGGGCAGGCTGGGAGGGGGTAGGCTGGGAGAGGGCAGGCTGGGAGAGGGCAGGCTGGGAGAGGGCAGGCTGGGAGAGGGCAGGCTGGGAGAGGGCAGGCTGGGAGAGGGCAGGCTGGGAGAGGGCAGGCTGCGAGAGGGCAGGCTGGGAGAGGACAGGCTGGGAGAGGACAGGCTGGGAGAGGACAGGCTGGGAGAAGGCAGGCTGCGAGAGGGCAGGCTGGGAGAGGACAGGCTGGGAAGCAGAGAGGGTCTTAACTGAGAAGTCTGCCAGCGCGGAGCTCTCCGGGGCGCAGAGCAGCAGCAGGGCCCAGCAGAGCAGGGCGGGGGGCGGCAGGGGCTCGCAGAGGTGTCTCCTGGGGCAGCCGCCCAGGTCCACCATGGTGCGGCTCTGTGCCCCAAGCTCCCATGGTGCCAGCGCTGCCCGCTGCTGAGCAGCGCCGAGTCTACGGGGCGCAGAGTAGCAGCAGGGCCCAGCAGGGCGGGGGGCGGCAGGAGCTCGCAGAGGTGTCTCCTGGGGCAACCGCCCAGGTCCACCATGGTGCGGCTCCGAGCCCCAAGCCTATGGTGGTGGTGCTGCTGCGCTCGGCTAAGGTCCTAAGACGGGCAGTCGGATTTTCGTGTGTATGGGTCGTAGTGTGGGATTAATCTCTCGGGCTGTGAAGTACTCTATGGTGGCCCTCAGCAGTCTTGGGGACCGGTTTTCCAATAGTGAGCCAGCAGGGCTAGCAAGACAGCAACTCTATTCAGCCTCTTGGGTTAGAATGACTTGCACAGGGTGATAAGTGCTCCTTTGAAGCATTGGCTGTGGTCTGGTTGCAACTGACAGGTGAATCAGGCGAGGTCATCAAGTGGGCCCTTCGAGCCCGGGGAGCCAGTGGAGGGGGGGATAGTTGTTGGACTGGAACAGTAAGTGGAGGGGTCGAGGGGCGACAGACCCGATCTGTATCGGGTGGTTTATTATGGGGCCCCAGCCAGCAGGAGCCAAACAGCAGGACCACTTCACCAGGGGTGCTGAAAACCACAGGATATCAATAGATGATCAATACAGTCAGCGGTGGAGGGGGTGGAGAGCACCCAGCGCCTGCAGTAGTCCTTCGAGGCCAGGTGCAGAACCCACAGCAGTGTCTGGGCCTCCGTTGTGCAGACAGAGGCAGGCATGCGCACCACCCCAGGGGGTTGTTCAAAGTGATCAGAGTATAACTGATAAGGGAGCGCGTCTCAGCCGTGCCAATATAAGTCCCAAGCAGGGTGCCCTGCAACTGTGTTTAGTAGATGAGTCAATGGGCATGCGGTCCAAGAGGGGAGACCCCGTAGCCTTCTTTGTGCTGCAGATAATACGGGGCAAAGCTCTTGTGGCAGTCTGTAGTAGGCCTCCTTCAATGAGGAAACAGCTCACCGAGCCCCCTCCTCACTTCAAACAGTGAAGCATCCAGTCGGCGGTTGATTTGGGCTTCACATGGTCTGCAAGCGAAGGCCCCCGCGCACAGGCGGGGCTGCCAGCACTCCTCAGCTGCTTCGGCACATAAAGCCACCCGGTCTTAATCACCCAAGCTCAGGGCTGCCCAGTGCTCCATCAGGGCACCCACTCCCAAGCGCATCAGGGGAGGAATCGGAGCCAGGCAGGTCTGCGATCAAAAGGCCTGCAGCATAGAGAGAGTCTCTGGTGTGCCCTCGCCGCCCCAAGGGAGCAGCGCTCATGCTCCAGTCGGGCCTCCCCTTCCAGGCGTCTTGGGGTGGGGAAAGCAGTGGCAGACGGGTCCGCCAATGCAGGGCTCACCTCGGAGGTCTACTGTGCAGGAGTGGTCTCTGTCACTCCCCGTCCTATCTGCAAAGCAGCCTACACAGTTCCGAGCCAGCAGGTTACGGGCGGCAAGACCTCACAATGGCCCTTTTCGGTGCGGGCCTCCTATGGGTCGGGACAGGGGCAGGGAAACCCATGGGCACCAGACGCTATCGCCACCCATCCTCACTGGCTTTCCTTATAGACAACGATGGTCAGTCTCCACAGTCATGGCAGGGTTCCACCAGGCTCCGGTATCTGCACATTGTTTCCTAGGCCCAGCGCCAGCCTAGGACCATGGTGGCGCCCTCAGAGCTCTGTTTCGCCGATCAGTACGTGGTCTCTCCAGACAGCAGCGCTTGTGGGGCTCTTAGAGTGGCTCACACAATTCCCCCCACAAATGAGTGATTAATGGCCCGCTGGTCAGTGTAGTAAAAGGGTTCACCTTGGATGTGGCTGTGTAACATCATACTAACTTGATGGCGTGGAACAAATTGTATCTCAAAGCTATTATTATGAAATTCAGTGACAACGTGAGCAGCCTCCCGAGGGCATGTAGGGGAAAAACGATGTTTTGGAATTATATCACACGGACAAAACATAAAAAAAGACGCTATTCTGTTTCTGTAACGAGTTTTGGCTAGGGGGGGCGGAAAGGCACGGAGAGCGGGAGGGGGGCGGGAACGGCCACACACTGACAGCGGAGGGGCGCGAACAGACAAACACGGACACACTGACAGCGGAGGGGGGGGGGGCGGTGGGGGAGCGGGAACAGACACTCGGCAAAAAAAAAAGCACTTACGCAAGCAGGAAGGCGGGTGCCGGCTCAATGCCGGACCAGATTCGGGGGCGTTCTCAGCTTTTGGCTGACGTAGCGTGACGTCGCCAAAAGCCAAAAATTCTCGGGAACGCCCCCGAATCTGGTCCGAGATTGACGGACGGAGCCCTCTCCCAATGGCTAGCCTCCATTTATGGAGCTAGCCAATCGGAGGAGGGGGCGTATCCCGACCCACACACACAACTCAAGAGGTTTTTTGGCGCATGCGCAAAGCGCATCGCCAGCCAAAACCTAAAGACCGACACAGTCCAGGCTTCCTCAGGCGCCCAATACTCGACTTTATACATAATTATGTTATGGAATAAGAAAATTAAGATATCCTAGCCTAGGTGTTACACCTGTTAAACATGTCGACAGGGACATCTTAAGGATTTTGGGGTCCCTGGGCCAACCGTATTTTGGGGCCCCTGTTTGGAGCAACATTTGTTTCATGATCCAATTTCAGCAAAATTGCTTCCGCTGTTAAAAAAGCCCTCTTTAGATCCTGCTACGCTATAAACAACTTTCCAACTTTGTTGAGTCATCTGGTGCCCTCCATCCAGCCCAGTCGGGATTTAGGGCCACATACAGCACAGAGACTGCCCTTGTTGAGATGTCAAAGGCTATAAGAGCGGCCTTGATTTCACTGGATTTCTCTGCCGCCTTTGATACGGTGCCTCATCGCCTACTCCTAGCCCGTCTCAAACATTGAAATCTCAGGTTTAGCTTGGGATTGGCTTAAATCATTTTTAGAGGACAGAGCACTGCAAGTACGGCTGCCCCCGTTTTCCTCGGCCCCAAGAAAAGTGACCACGGGAGTTCCACAGGGATCCACTCTGAGCCTCCGTCTCTTCAATGTATACATTACGCCTTTAATCTATCTGGTGGAGGAGCTGGAAGCTAAGATCATAGTTTACGCCGATGACACTCAGCTCCTCTTTAAGTGGAAGGAAAAAGATTTGTCCCCGGATTTAGCCAAAAATTGTCTTTCAGCCGTTTTTAACTGGCATGCTAGGGCTCAGCTCAAGTGCAATGAGGACAAGTCTGAGGTTCTTCTGTATGGGTCTCTCTCCCCCCCCTAATTCAGGGAAGATCTTTGGCCTGCAGATTTTCCCAAGCCTAACTCAGTTGGCAGTCCGGTTAAGAATCTGGGGGTCTGGTTTAGCGAGGACTTCCGGTTCTCTATGCAGATAAAAACATTGGCCGGAGTGTGCTTTGGCACACTGGAATCACTTAGGAAGTTCCAGCTCATTTTGTCGCGTATTAATTACGCTATTGCATTATATATTTGCCTTCCTGCATACCAACTGAAAAAGCGGCAAACCATGCAAAACGGGTCAGCAAGAGTGCTGCTTGATATCCCTGGCAGATCAAGCACCAAACAACATCTAAGGGATCTGCATTGGCTCCCTGTGGCGCAACATGTCCAGTTCAAGGCCCTCACTCTTGCCCACGGTGCCCTATATAAATCCGGGCCTCCATATCTCAGGAGACTCTTTGATTTCTACCTTCCCCGAAGACAATTGCCATCAGCCGCATTACATTTTGCAGTTATTCCCAGATTTCTCCTTACACAAACTGGGGTAGCTCTCTTTCTTTTAAGGCAGCTAAAGTTAGGAACGCCCTTCCTTATGAGTTGCGAAACACTCAGGAACTCAGGCTGTTTAAAAAGCAGTTAAAGACCTTGCTTTTTAACTAACTCACAGATCCTCCTAGCTCCGTGCTCTTTGTTTTCTGCAGTTGGCTTTCACGCCGAGACACTCTTGAGTATCCATGCACGTTGTAAGTGCTTTATAAAATAACATAACATCTCTTTCTTACCTTCTTTGGCCAGGTCACGGACAGTGCACAGGCACACTCGTCTAAATTCTTAATGAATTTACATCTAATATCTTGGGATAGTGATGTGTGTTTTCAGTATTGTAACACAGCAGCAGCTCACTAATATTACTGCAAATAATCGATCGCTGTAACCTCCTCCCATTTCTCATATGTGAGGTCCTGTTTAGATTTTTTTTTTTTAAACAAAAAAACTTTTCATGGTTGTTGCATGAAAATGACATTTATAGCAATCTATTTAACAATTACAGAAGGTAATTAAGGTAAGAATCTGCAGAACCGAGTGGAACCGAGTGGGCTCTATTAGGGGCCCCTGAAAGGCTGGGGCCCTGGGCCAGAGCCCACTGTGCCCATGCCTTAAAACGTCTCTGCATGTCGAGGGTTGGCTATCGAGGTGGGCAGAACAGCAGACTACCAGGGAAAGCCGCGCCCTTGGTCTGGCTTGGCTCTAAAAGCATTGTGCTACAAACACCAAGTAAAAATAGCATAACATCGCTTAACATTTTTTGAAATAATGTGTAACATTGGAATCTTTTTCCATAGTACTATCACATTATATCAAAGCACTGAAAAGTGTTTATTTAAAGCGATTTAACATGAATTTGGGAATGTACGCGCCCCTCCCCTGACGGCAATGCCAATAGTGCACTGAGACAAATGAGTGGCCATGTGTACCCTACATGTGGCCTACTTTATTACAGATGAAGCAACATTACAGTCTGTTAAACCTCTCTGCTCTGTGCCATTCTACTTTACTTTGTCACACCACTCTGCGCCACTTTATTCCACTCTGCCCCACTTTATTCCACTCTGCGCCACTTTATTCTACTGTGCCCCACTTTATTCCACTCTGCGCCACTTTATTCCACTCTGCGCCACTTTATTCCACTCTGCGCCACTTTATTCCACTCTGCGCCACTTTATTCCACTCTGCCCCACTTTATTCCACTCTGCGCCACTTTATTCCACTCTGCTCCACTTTATTCCACTCTGCGCCACTTTATTCCACTCTGCTCCACTTTATTCCACTCTGCGCCACTTTATTCCACTCTGCGCCACTCCATGCCACTGCACTCTACACCACTTTGCTCTCCACCACTCCACACAGTGCGACTCTACAGCACTCTACACCCCTCTAATCCATGCAGTGGTTGAAGTGCATAAAAAAAGTATGGGAACTGCGATGCTGCGCACAAGGAGGGCAGGGTGGGTAAACATGGGGCGTGGTCAACAATGTGTCTAAAAGAACAAAATATTCTGTTACTTTTTTTGGTCTTTCACCTTCAGGTAACTAAATATAAAATAACGTACAGCTTAGAGGAAAATGAAATGCAGGGTATGTTAATCAGTGAGAAATGCACTATTGTACATTATGAAACCTCAATTAGTTAATGCACTGCAGAGGTTTGTGTGTGTGACCAGAGAGCAACTGAACTGAATCCTGATTAGTGATGGGGAGAATAGTGACTTGTAATTGCTAAGTACTACATGACCCTAGTCTGTGATAGAAAGCACTGTGAACATGTAAGTAACTTTTTTAACTTGCATGACCCACAATATAATATAGACTGCTACAAAATGCGCAAAAAGGTTTAAGATAAAAGTGTTTCCAAAATATATATTCTTTTTGCAGACTATGTACATAGTACTTTTTTTTATAACTGTCTTTTAAAAGCACACACTTCACAGCTTAGCTAGTAGCTTTCTTACAATACCCCTCAAAAAGAATAAATGTGTGTCATCAGGAAGCAATTTTTTATAACAGTCTTAAAAGGGTGCACTTCACAGCTTAGTTAGTAGCTCCCTTACAATCCATCTGAAAAAAGTTTAAATGTTTGTCATCAGGAAGTGTTGTGTGATTCCATCAATTAAAGCCAATACTGGCTTCCATTCCCCCTTTACATTTACAAATTGTCCAATTGCGCACATTTACATTTCTTTCAGGGAAGCAGGCACCCTGGCAAGAAGCCTTCTTTAGCTGCCTGCAACTCCCTCGGTTTCACAGCACAGTAGGCTCCCTGCTTTACACTGCAGCTGAAGTATTTCAGCTGTTGGAATTAACCGACCCAAGACCAATCTTTTCACAAAAAGTAGGGGAACTGTATTTCAAAAATAATTAATGTTTGGGCACGTCATGCCCTTCAGATCCCGCCCCATTTTGACCACTGACTATGCCACTCTACCCCACTCTTCTCTACACTACTCTTCTCTGTGTCACTGTACTTTACACAGTAACACTCATCGCCACTCTACTCTATGCCTCTCTAACCTACTCTACACCACTCCACGCCACTGTACTCCCCGCCACTCTACCCCACTCTGCGCCACTCCATGCCACTCCACGCCACTCTACCCCACTCCACGCCACTGTACTCCCCGCCACTCTACCCCACTCTACCCCACTCTACCCCACTCCATGCCACTCTTCTCCACTCTACTCCACCTCACTCTTTGCCACTGCACTCAACTCCACGCCACTGTACACTTCCTCACTAACTTTTATCCATGCTGAACAGCCATGCTGCTGTACAACGTTGCTAAAAGACATTGGCAAAGCCAATAGCTCTCACTTAGGTGAGACCTAGTGGCTTTGCCAATGCTTAATACGTCACAGGCCTCTGCCTTGTCTTTAATTCTTGGCGCATAAGCCACGGGTAGAATCCACATGAAAGCTCTACTCTGTTTGGCATCGAGCGTCCAAGAGACCCTCTAGCTGAGCCAGGCATTTGGTTTGAGCTTTGTGGCTCGTCCACCTCCAACCACCGGGGTTCCTTGTGACTCCAATCGCAGCCCTTGTTTTACAAGGTTGCAATAATATAGGTAGAGTAGGAAAGTAGGGTCTTTCTGACATAGTTACCCCCACTTTTGGCCTGGTGTCAGTGTGTTTAAACTGTATTACACTGGGATCCTGCTAACCAGGACTCCATTGTCGGTGCTCTCTCCTCTAAATTGACTTGTAAGTACTTTGTACAACCCACATTTGGTATTTTGGTGTATTCCTGTAAGTCCCTAGTATATTGTACAGAGGTACCCCGGGCATTGGTACATCAGGGGTCTTCCATGGGCTGCAGCATGCATTATGCCACCCATGAGAGCCCATGCAAACTGTGTCCGCAGGCTGTGTGAAATGGTGCAGGCACCTTTCACCCCAGATATAAGGTTTTCCTAATATCCCGTTCGCTGCACTTAAAACCTATGTCACCCCTAAGGTAGGCCCTTGAACCCAAGGACAGGGTGCATGGTTCTAAGTGTGAGGGTGCCCCGGCATGAGCAGAGGCACCCTTATAAACCTTGGACTCCATTCACTGGGCTTTGTAAGTGCGGGAAGCCATTTTAAGGTATGTAGTGGACACTGGCAACTCGAGATATCCAACTGCATAATGGCTTCACCGAACCCGGTCATTTTTGGTTTCAAACATGTTGGATTCATGCAACCACACCAGTTCCAGTGTTAGTTGCATGATGCCATGTACTGGGGGGCTCCTTAGAGGAGCCTCCCCCCCATGTCTACCTGTAGCCTTGCAGGGTCTGTGTGCAAGTCACTGCATCAGTCGACCCCAGAGACTGTTCTGCATTCCTTCTGATGAGCCGAACTCGGGCAGGGGACAGAAGCACAAAGGGTTTCCTGTAGAGGAGAGATGTACCCACCTCTCCTTTAGAAATAGGTGTCTCTGGGTTAGGGTGGGGGTGCTTCTGAGCACCACAGACTGCTTTGAAGGGCACATATGGTGCCCTCCTTGCATAAACCAGTTTGTCCCAGTACAGGAACCCATGACTCCTGCTCTGGCGCAAAAATACACAAAGGACAGACACAGGAGGTGCCCAGAGCTCCATCAGGTGGTCGATTGATTCTGCCCTCTTTAATCTAAGATAGGTAGATGCCCCTGGGAGCATCTGACTAGGCAGTCCACCAGAATAACGTCCCCACACCCCCTGCCCCGATAGCTAGGTCACTGCAGAAGCTGTCCAACCCTCTTCCTGGGTTACTTAAGGTCTCCCCTGAGGGTGGGTCCTTACCTTTATCTGGACAAGGATTCTTTGCAAGACTGATCTTCAGGATCCTCCACAAGACTCTTCTGCTGCTGGACGCTGGACTTTGCTGTTGGGCTGTGCCGGACTCAAGACAAGACTGCTTCTGGTAGAAAGGCTCCTGCCTCAACTTCATTATTATTATTATTATAGAGGCTTTTGTAGCGCGCTCTGTTACTAAATAGTATAGTATCCTGGCGCGAAAGAGAGGGGAGCAGATCACAGTATATGCAAATGAGAGACAGCCATTAGACAGTAGTGTTAAAGAGGTGGGTTTTTAAGCCTTTCCTGAATGCCATGATGGAGGGGGCTGTTCTCAACTGCAGAGGCAGGGTATTCCAAGCTCTCGCTGCTCTAACAGAGATGGATTGTCCACCAAGCCCGCTATATTTGAACTTTGTCACCGTCATTTGGTGAAGATTGCTTGATCTGAGAGGGCGGTTGGGAGCATAGAGGGAAAATCTTTTTCTCAGATAGGTTGGGCCCGTTAGGTGAAGTGCTCGGTATGCTAGCACAAGGATCTTAAATAAGATCCTTTGAGCAACTGGGAGCCAGTGAAGATCTCTGAGAGGTTGGCGGACGCTAGATCTTCTGGGTATGTTAAACAGCAGCCGGACCGCAGCATTTTGAATGACTTGGAGGCGGTGGATCAGATAGGCTGGGAGTCCACAGTAGAGAGCATTCGCATAATCCAATCTGGATAATATCAGAGCGCGAATGACCGTCTCCTTGGCTGCTCTCGGAAGCAGAGGAAGAAATCTGCGCAAGGTTTTAAGGGTGGAAAAGCAAATTCCAGTGAGTTTTTCAGGTGGTCCTCAAATCTGAGATTGTTGCTAAACCAAATTCCTAGGTTTTTTGCAGGTCCGCCTATGGATTTGGGACTAGGAAAGTCGGTGGGCCAGAGAGAGTCACTAAAGTTATCTGGAAAGGAGCCGTACAGCAGGATTTCAGATTTGCTCTCATTACATTTAAGTTGAGCATAGGCCAGCCAGCGGAAAACCGATGATAAGCAGAATTGAACTCTCGACGTGTCCGAGTTGTTTTTGGGCCATGTAAACAAGAGCTGAGTGTCATCGGCATAGGCCATAATTTTGGCACCTAGCTGTTCCGCAAGATAAATGAGGGGGGTCATATATACATTAAAAAGCAGGGGGCTTAAGGTGGAGCCCTGTGGTACACCAGTAAAAAGTTTTTGGGGAGAGGAGGAGAAAGGCGGCATCCACACTTGCTGGGACCTGTTGTCTAAAAAAGATGTTAACCAGCCGAGAGCTGGGCCAGTTATGCCTATGGCTGCTAGTCTGTGTGCTTTGCAACCATTCTACAGCATCTGTGTCCGTGCAACCTCCAGAGTCACAAGGACTGTGTGTGTATTCAGGACAGCTGGAAAGAATCTCCCTTGGAGTGAAGGAGTCCCTAACCTGCCGCCACAGGCACGGCAACGTCAATGACTGGTCAATGGATTCTGCTGTCACATGGACTCTTCAAGGCTTTCCAACGCAGGTGGTGGTTTAGTAGTTCTTCCGAGACCTGACCTATCTTCTGTGCAATTTGGAAGACTGCAATCCCTCGTTGAGCTGCTGGAACCGGACCTCTGCGCACCTAGTCTGCCGTTGCCAAGGATTTTTTACTCTCCAATCAAAAGATCTTGGAGCTCCAAGAATCCCCAACCTCGAGCATCACACAGCTGCAAAAGTGATGCCCTCACTGCATCTCCTGCGACGTGGGCCTCCATCTTCTGTGTGCTGCTGAGGTCTCTCTGCGACTCCCTCTACCTGCTGCCAAAGGGTCCCTGTGGGGTCTCCATTGATTCCTGCTGGCTATCCTGCTTGCAGAGGGCTGGCTCTAACATACCTGTGCTGGGGGAGTTCATCAGACCTTGCTGGCCTGCGTCTCTTCACCTCTTACTGCAACGCACCTGTTGCATTTGTGAGGCTTTTTGATGGTCCTGCTGGCCACTGACCCTCCTGCAATTCGTTGACCATCATGGGACAGCTCGTGGATGGCTCCTGTGTTCCTACATCTTCGCCTGCTCTCCACAGCTGCAATTCCAAGACCTCCATCCTACCGAAATTTTCCCCCGAGAAATGTGGGCACTGTGCCCCTGCACCTCCTGGATGACTCCAGGTGGTTTGGACTCTTTCTTCCCTCTCCTCAGGTGTTCTTCGTCCAGAATCCATGCTGGTCCACGGGTCACAGTAGCAGCTGAACATCCGAAGATTCCTATTGACCTTAGAAGACGGTTCTGACACCACTTCACATCTATTCACCCAGGATCCCCGGTGTAGGTATCTGGCTTGTCTGGGTATCCATGGGTGGGGGTGCTCTCCAACTTCCCTGGTTCCGAAGGGGTTCCTCTGGGTCATCTGGGAAGAGTCCTGAATCCTGAATATCCGAACTGCATCTCCCCCATGTTGTTCTATGGACGCTGACCCGGGATATCGCCTCTTCACCCGGATGCCTAGGGACTCCTAGTTACTTACCTTTGATGGTTCCATGCTTTCCCTGACCTACAGATCCTTGGGTGGTAGTCTTGGTTAGGCACCCATTTCGCATTCCACTTACTTAGTATATGGTTTGCCCTCACCCCCCGCCCCCCACCACCACCACCAGCAGGGGCCCATTTGTTTTTATGTGTTTACTTTCCTGTTTTACTAAAACCTTTGTGTTTGCATATCTCCAGGTAGGAGATATACCAAAGTAATTTAGTGTTGGTGTGCAATAAATACTACTGTATTTTTCTAACACTGGTGTGGTTATTTTCTGTGTGATCCTGACTGAGTGAATTGTTTGGTGAATCCACCTGCTTTACACCCTCCTGGATAAGCTTTAGCTGCCCTCCACAGATACCCCTTGAGAGCTTTGATTATCAGGAACCAGTGCAACTATCACTAAGGGTTGCCTGAACTCAGTGCAAGTTGCATCACCAGTAGGTGTACACCATATACTGAGCTAGCTGGCTATAGGTAGCACTCCCAGAGGGACTCAGCCAAACACTTCTTCCCACAGAGGCGCTGGCACTGCCAAAGCTTGGAACAAGCTACTGCACTTTCTTCAAATGAAACGTCTAAGGAGTTTGTGTCTTACATTCAGGGCAAATAAGAGTGTGAAGGGTGCGCTAAATTCTGAGCTCTACAAAGCAGCCTGGGTTCAGCTGAATCTGTTCCCAAAGCCTTCTCTTAGCGGTGCGTAGCAGATGGAGCTGTGACTTCGCATATCTGAACGAGACAATTAGTTATAGATTCCTTACCTTGTGAATTACCCCCAGGCGTTAGACTGGATCCGGAAAGTTTTTCATCAGCAGTGCCCTTGTGCTTCGAAAGGTGGCGTCAGTCGACTCTGCGTTCATCGTTGGCATCGTGGTCGCCAGAATGACGCAGCGTTAGCTACTTAGACGCCAACCTCGCGCGCTGACGTCAGTTCTTTCTTTTTCCGTGCCAGCCAGCGCAGTTCCGGAGAGAGCGGTACCTCCAAGCCTTGAGCCATAAATGTCTAGTCCGAGCTCGTCAGACTCTTTGATTGGACAATTCTCAATCAAAGAGTAGACAATAAAAAAATCATGCTGATCATAGCTTACTCAAACTTTATAGCCAAATCTTGGTGCAGTCACCGAACAGGCTTCAACAGGATAAATATTTGATGTTTCAGGCAATCAACCATAGTTTTCATGCACACTTCTAAATCAACTCTTGCATAACAGTGGGAGTCGGTAAGAATGCAGTCCTGTGCTCTCAGGGGTCGAGCTTCACACCTCAGAACAACAAAGTATTCAGTTGGAATCATCAAATACCTAGTAGTTGACTAATGCCTTGTATATTTAAGAGGAGGTAAACAACCGTTCCACAGCTCCAAAGTCAGTATATGTGGCCAGTAAGCCACATCGTTTCTGCATGATTGCTATCGGCTCGAGACGGGAAAGAAGCAGCAGGGATGTAGGTAGGAGGGGTAAAGAAGCAACATGAAACGAGGCGGGTGGGAGGGGGATTAAGCAACAGTGATGGGGTGGGTGGGAGTGGGAATAAGCAACAGGGATGTGGGCGGGTGTGAGTGGGGAACAAAGCAACAGGTATGGGGTGGGTGGGAGTGGGAAAGCAGCAACACAATTGGAGGGCAGGCGTGCAGGGACAGAGCGAGTGAAAACAAGAGCACTCATGCGAAGAGCCTTAAACACAACTAAAAAAGAAGCTCCAAAAACATGAGCAGTGAATGGACACGTCTTGGTCCATGCTCTAGGGAAGGGACGAACATAAGGAAGAGGCATGATGCATGCATGCAATGGACAAACGGGACCAAGGATTACAGAGCACGTTGAAGCGAACAAATGATAAGCGTGTGAGCGTGCTTTAGCCCACTGAATTGAAAACAACATGTCTATTTGAGACAGCGCATGCGCTGTCTAGCTGAGACCTAAAAAGTATACACCCCCACCCTGTCTGTTTTCAGAACTTGTTCCTCAGAATCCTGCCCCGTAGCAACGCAGCTGGCAAAGAAAACAAACCCCACTAGGAGAAAGTTTATTTTGTTTTTGTTTTTTGCGTTGGACATGTTCAATATCCCTGGCATCACTGGACACTTCCAGCTGGACACTACACTACCAATATTGAAGGAAATTTGAAAACCATGGAATTGTGAAAAGCCGGTCGGTGTGTTTGGCGTCAGCCCATTGGTTTAGTGGTATTAAAGTCTTGTGCTGTCTTGAATAGTTTATGGTGCTCCATACGAATGACGCATCCACGTTTCTATCCTATGGTGGCTTCAGACTTCCATCTTACTCAATATATTTATTTTACACATTTCTTTCAAAAACCCTTCTCTCCAGCAGAAATGCCTCTTTATGCGTTTGATGCCAGGAGAGTGTTAAGGTTTTATCATAAGAAAACGAAAGACACTCGGAAATCTAAATCAACTAAGCTTGCTGTCTTTCGGTGTCAGTCTTGTAAAAACAACCCATTTCCTGATAGAGAGCATCTTGCATTATTCTCTGTATACGCATCCCCCATTCCTCCGCAGGGGAGGGAAGAGCATCTTTCTTATCAAGTACTTACCTGAGGAGCATCATGCAGAGGTGTAATGGGCAGACCATCAGGAGCCAGAGCAGACCGGAAGTGGCCATAGAAATCAAAGGAAGTGCTGTGGAAGTAAACAATCTCTGCTCCTCTGTGCTCAATATAGAGAGATTACAGCCAATGGCAGACCACCAGAAAGATGCTTGACCCTGCTCCTGAGCTATCTCTAACCACCTCACGCATTCCAGCCCCAGACCTCTTTCCTAATTACAAAAGAGATGCGCGAAATGGCATTAACTCAAAAGAAAAAAATTAACTAGTTCATTTGTCATGTAGTAGTTTGAAACCATTCCATGCCACTTTTGGTTACTTTATAGAGCTGTAGGTTTTTGGAAAATGTCTGGGATTTGAGGTTTGTTAAAGTTCCTGCTGAATCAGGTGTGACTGTAGTAGGGTAGTGCTAAGCATTTGTTGTACTCACAGCGGCAATAAATGAGACACACAAGAATAAATCCGAGACCATTAAAAAAAAAAAGAAGGCAGTTTCCCACACTTACCATCTAAGTCTAACCCTGACTCTAGCTGTAACCCAAACCCTACGCCTTCCCGTGGTGCTAAGGTTTCTCCTAGTGCCGCCCCTAAACTTCACCCTTGCCCTAATTCTACTCCTTACCCTAAACATCTAACCTTGACCCTAGCTGTAACCCAAGCCCTACTCCTTCCGGTAGCACTAACTTTTATCCTAGCACTGGCTCTACATTTCACCCTTGCCCTATTCCTACTCCTTACCCTCTGCGTCTAACCCTGACCCCAGCTGCAATCCAAACTTATGTATCTTCCAGTGGCACTGACATTTATCTTAGCGCTAGCCCTAGCCTTCATCCTTACCCTGCTCCTCATCCTCTAAGTCAGACTCTGACCCTAGCTGTAACCCAACTCTAACCAAACCCTACACCCTCCCATAGCACTGACCGTTATTGTAGCACTGCCACCAACCTTCATCCTTACTCTAGGGAGGGGAGGCCTATATTTACAGGCCAGTCAGAGGGCTGGGAGTTGGACTGTGCTCCGAGCATCACCAGGGTGTCAGGTCCTGCAGGAGAAGCTCTCTCATGCTTGTAAAGCGTGGACCAGGCAGCGGTGCTGATCGTGACTGGGAGGTCCCCTTGGAGTGGGAGGGGGACTTTCTTCAACCCTCAGCTGGCCTGGCTCAGGGTGAGGTTAAATAACTTTTTTAGGGCAAGGGGGTTTAACGTGGTGCTTGAGGTTTGCAATGGAGGCTGGACCTGTGAGTCTGCAGGGGGTCAAGTGTTGAAAGGAGTGCCATTCAAGATGGAGTTGTAGATTTTTGGAATTGTGGTTTGCAAGAATGGAAAACTGCTGGTCTTAAAACTTCATTGGGTTTTTCAAACTGCATAGCTTTCCTGAACTTTGCAAAGTTGAAACTTATAAAGCATGTAAAAAAACACAAACATGTATTTTGCAGGAGGAAAAACACATACCAGTAGCAGGAGAAAATAAAGTTTTTCTAGGAACTTTTTCAGCAAAAGCTGTTGTTTTCTTTTTGTTCTGGAAACTTCGTCCTCCAGTTCAAACTGTTCAACTCCCAAGCATTATTTAATACTGCACTCTCCTGATAGTCCCTTTTTAGGGCACAGAACACTTATGGCACTTTATAATGATCAGTCAACCAGTTAAATGGAACTTTAGATTGTACAGAAAATTCGAACTGTTAATTTCTAAGTGCTGCTGTCAGCTAGGGTGTAAGAGCAATTACTGGCGAATGTTCATAAGTAAAGGTCGTAATTTGTATTTTTCGTACTTTTCTAAATTTTCTGGTAATTGCCGTGTTTCCAAGTTGACAGCAGTATTCATCTATCACCACTACTCCAATTTTTCTGCATAATTCAAAGCTAAAGGTTACAGCTGCACTTACTTTTTTACCTTCATCTAGTCCATGTAAACCACTGTCCCCAATAGAATGAATACATGTTTCTGGTGTGCGCTTAAGTAAGGGGCCAGTGTGGGCCTGACCGTTCACAACCAAGAATATGCCCTTTCCAAGTAAAATACAAAAAAGTGATGGATGGAATGCTTGAATAATCTCAGCTACTGATGATCACACTGGCCGCAGTCCATCGCTGCCTCAGATTAGACCCGGGTATTTTCTAATTATCCTTGGCCCGGCTCCGTTAGGACCAGTCCAGCCTGAGCTGCCAAACCAGGTCCTCTCTGAGCGGGAACAGAGGCTAGCCAGGGCTGCTTTCGGCCTCTTTAGGCCTCTGCAAGCTGGTGCAGCTTGGTGCCAGTAGCACAGTGAACGCAGGACCCGTGTCTGGGTATACCCGTCGCACAGAGGGTATCTGTTGGAACCTAAATATGTCAGGTCACCTAGGGTAGCCTGGCCTAGGGTAAGCCACATTCACTAGAGGCACATGTGTGAAGGTTGCAGACCACCCAGCAGTAAATCAACGCAATAACACCCAAAAATGACACTACACCAATGTTTGGAAAAATACGAGCCTGTTTACAAAAATAATCTTTGCTCTTTTGTCTTTTGAAATCTCAGTTTAACACATTACAGTTTGTCCTGAAAATAATAACACTCTAAAAGTTGCCAAATCTTGACATTAAACAGTTTTCCAATTTACTACACATTACATTCAGTCATAGGTTTTGTAACTTCCTCAAAAATTGTCAGAATAGTCACTCTACTTGGCTCTACAAGGTTACATCACATTACAGTAGCTCCAAAAGTAGCAGTTTCTATACTTCTCTGGAAACGGTTTACTCATTTACCCTCTTCCCACTATTCAACCAGAAGAATTGGTGAGCTTTACACACTTTATTTGCCCTATATAGGCTCCTCACCAGTTCTGACAACAGTAAGGGGGAGGGTTTGGTATAAGATAGTCTGATTACAGAGGGGAAACCGCCTGTGTGGAAAATGCAATCTTAATAGTTCCTTAGAAGAGGCTTGAGAACATTCCCCAGCATTAGCCCATCTCTTGTTTTAGCCCATCTCTTGTTTTGCCAATCGGAAGTCTTGTTCTCTTGTAGATGACTCACTGGCCTCCAACTTTCCCCCTCAGACAACCTCCTTACTTGGTCTCAGTGCGTGGGGCCCCTGAGGCCGGTATCTCTGTCCCACAGTGAGGGAGGGGAACCAACCTCCTCAGCCGGTCGTTGCAGTCCCTCGCCCCTCCTCCCCTGCTCAGAACCGCTCCTCCTTGTTGGAGCGTTAGCAGAGGAAAGGGGTTTCACGAGCGGAGAAGCGCCAGTGCTCGCTTCCCGCCCACTTCCTCAAAGATCTCTCCTCAGCCGGTCCGCGACGTCTCTCCTGCAGCGGTCCTACCGCGCATGTGCAGGAGACTAGTGGAACAAGTCCGGGGTCTGCCCCGGCCGCCTGACGCTGGCAGTGGCTCTACCACGGGCCTGCTCGCTTCCAGGCCCCTCCTTCCAGGGGACTACTGATTTCACTCGGGGCATGCGCAATGGCGCCTTTCTCGGTAACCAGCACCCACCTTTCCTCACATCAGCGGCGCCACCACAACAACGCGGCCGGTGCCCCCGGGGTCCTGCACACAGCTGAAACAGCGCTGCCACTAGGAAACCGGCACACTCCTTCCACAAAGTCACGAGTGAAAAGGGGATTTGCCGACTGCACGTCCGGTAAGGGCCCTCAGGGTCAAAAGGGCATTAGCCTCCTTTAACACCCAAGGGGGTGGGAAATAAAGATAGATCTCCTCACGCCTAAACTCCCATTTCCTTTCCCTATCAGGGACCTATTAACTCTCAGTACTGGACAGAGGCTGGTGATAGGGGGAAAGGGGGCACTCTTCCAAAGTCTCTTCAACTGGGCAGAGGACTGCGCTCCGCAGCGCTGCAGTCTCCTTCTCCTACTCACACCCCTTACTTCCAGACTAGGGGTTTGTCAGGCGCCCAGGGTCTCCAGTAATCCCATACAGCGGGGACAAGTCAAGTAACCCAAGGGAGGAAGGGTGGTGAATTAATAGGTCAATACTTTGACTATCCTACCCCCACCTTCTGTTACAGCCTGTCCTCCAGCTGACTCTCTTTGGTAAGACAAAATGGCTGACCAGCATTCCGCCTTTTATAGGCTGACCCTCAGAGGTCCAGAAGGGACCAGAAGGTTCTGGAATGCCCTACTCTATCATATGGGACAGGTTCTAGGTTTGTCAGTTGGGACAGTTGGTAGCCACCATTTTGTGACTCCAACTATATTCCTGTCAGGAAAGGCCTCTAGGCCTGAGGTGAAAAACCATGAGGGTGAAAAAGCACCTATCCCCTAGACCAACACCTTGAAAAAGCTAGTGGACACAAAAATTAATAAAGGCATGAGGGGCAAAAAGGGGACAAAATAAATAATAAATTGGAGGGACTACGCAAAAAGTCAGACAGGTCTAACACGCGTCCCCCCCAGTTGAAAGTGGGGAGAACTACCCAACCCCTTGGGAGTCCTCATCACTAAGGCGGAAATACCTGGAGAGACCGTCTGCATTGGCGTGGTCCACTCCAGGCCGATGTTCCACCCGGAAGTCCATTCCCTGTAGGGAGATGGACCACCTCAACAGCTTGGGATTCTCCCCCTTCATCTGCATTAGCCAACGAAGGGGTCGGTGGTCAGTCTGAACCAGGAAGTGCGAGCCAAACAGGTATGGCCGCAGCTTCTTCAGAGCCCACACCACCGCAAAGGCTTCCCTCTCAATTGCACTCCACTTCTGTTCCCGGGGAAGCAGTCTCCTAGATAAGAAGACTACAGGCTGATCCAGGCCCTCTTCATTCAGTTGCGATAACACTGCCCCAATGCCATGTTCTGATGCATCTGTCTGGACAATGAACTCCTTGGAGAAGTCTGGGGCCCTCAGGACCGGTGCTGCACACATTGCCTGCTTTAGTTTCTCAAAAGCTTGCTGACAAGCGTTCGTCCAAACTACCCGTCGAGGTTGTTTCTTAGAGGTGAGCTCTGTGAGGGGCGCTACAATAGTGCCATACCCCTTCACAAAGCGACGGTAGTAGCCTGTGAGGCCCAGGAAAGCTCAGACCTCAGTCTGTGTCTTGGGGGGTTCCCAGGCCATGATTGCCTCAATCTTTGCCTGCTGGGGCTGCACAGTCCCCCTACCCACCAAGTGTCCAAGGTACACAACTGACCCCTGCCCAATCTGGCATTTGCTGGCCTTGATGGTCAATCCAGCTTGTTTCAGGGCCTGGAGAACTGCTTGCAAATATTGCAAATGGTCCTCCCAACTGCTACTGAAGACAGCAATGTCATCCAGGTAAGCAGCAGAGAAACTCTCCATTCCAGAGAGGACCTGGTTCACCAGCCGCTGAAATGTGGCAGGGGCATTTTTGAGCCCAAAGGGCATTACACAAAATTGGAAGTGTCCCTCAGGCGTGGAGAAGGCTGACCTTTCCTTTGCTCCATCTGTCAAGGAGATCTGCCAGTACCCTGAAGTGAGGTCAAAGGTACTTAGATATTGGGCAGCTCCTAACCGGTCAATTAATTCATCCGCCCTAGGGATCGGATGAGCATCAGTCTTTGTAACTGAATTCAGTCCCCGGTAATCCACACAGAACCTCAGTTCTGGTGTGGTGCCTGGTGGAGCGGCTTTTGGCACTAGCACCACCGGACTGGACCAAGGGCTGTTAGAAGGTTCTATAACTCCCAGCTCTAGCATCTTGGCAACCTCTCCATGGATGCTAGCCTTCACCTTGTCGGACAGCCGGTAGGTTTTCGACTTCACTGGTGGGCTGTCCCCTGTGTCCACATCATGGGTACACAGGTGAGTCCTTCCCGGGACAAGGGAGAACAACGTAGAGTACTGCTCCAGTATCTGGCGGCAGTCCAACCGCTGCTCAGGAGTTAGAGTGGGAGAGAGAATCACTCCCTCCACTGACCCATCCTTCTCTTGAGACGAGAACAAGTCTGGGAGAGGTTCGCTTTCCGCTTCCTCTTCCCCATCAGTCACCATCATTAGGATGACCTCGGGCCTCTCATGGTGGGGTTTGAGTCGGTTGGCATGCAGCACCCGTAGGGGCTGTCGAGGGGTCTTAAGGTCCACCAGGTATGTGGCCTTACCCTTCTTTTCCAACACTTCAAATTGGCCTGTCCAGCGATCCTGGAGGGCACTAAGCTCTCCAGGTTCCATCACCCACACTTTCTGGCCAGGCTCCAATTCCACCTGGTGAGCATTGTGGTCATACCACTCTTTCATGACTGCCTGGCTGGCCTCCAAGTTGTCAGAAGCTTGCTTCCACAACTTCGCCATTTGGCTCCTGAAGGCCAGCATGTAGCTCACCACATCCTGGGGGGGTTTCCTGGGAGACTTTTCCCAACCATCCTTCACCAGGCTGAGAGGACCGCGTACAGGGTGCCCATACAGAAGTTCAAAGGGGCTGAAGCCCACTCCCTTCTGTGGCACTTCCCTGTAAGAGAATAGCAAACAGGGTAGGAGGACGTCCCATTTCCTCCGCAGGCTTTCGGGCAGACTTCTGATCATGCCCTTCAAGGTTTTGTTGAACCTCTCAACCAGTCCATTCGACTGGGGGTGATAAGGAGTGGTGAACCGGTAGGTCACTCCACACTCCTTCCACATTGCCCGCATGTAAGCTGACATAAAGTTGGTCCCCCTGTCAGACACAACTTCTTTGGGGAAACCCACTCGGGTAAAGATCCCCATTAGGGCTCTAGCCACCACAGGTGCAGTGACTGTCCTCAGAGGAATTGCCTCTGGGTACTGTGTGGCATGATCCACCAGAACCAGGATGAACCTGTGACCAGCTGTTGTTGGTGGATCTAAAGGCCCTACAATGTCGATGCCCACCCTCTCAAAGGGGGTGCTAACGACTGGAAGTGGTTCCAGGGGAGCCTTCAGCTTCACCCCTGTTTTCCCACTGGCCTGGCAGGATACACATGTCCGACAGTAAGTGTTGGACGCCACTTTCATCTGAGGCAAGTAAAAGTGGAGGACAAGCCGAGCAAAGGTCTTGTCCTGACCTAAGTGTCCTGCCAAGGGTATAGCATGAGCCAATTCCAGCAGAAAGGCTCTGTATTGTTGCAGGACTACCAAGGCCCTTGATGAACCAGGTAAGGGTACCTTGGGTTCACTGTAGAGGAGTCCATCCTCCCAGTAAACATGGTAGTGTCCCGTAACATCACCTGCTGCCTGGGCTTCAGCCTGTCGCCTCAGTCCCTCAAGGGTAGGGCACTCCCTCTGCCCCTTACAGAATTCCTCTCTGGTAGGACCTCCCTCCACATGCCACTCAGCAGGGATGGGTAAATCCTCCAGAGAGTCTACTTCCCCCTCCACGGACTCCTGGTCCACCACCGTAGGTGGCCGATCTGTCACATGGGGTGTGGAAGCCGAAGCAGGCTCTTCCTGCCTTCGGGTCTGTCCCTTTTTGGTAGCGGGATGGGCCATTGTTCCAGGCTCCAACCCAGGCGAACTCCCTCTCCAGGCAGTCGCAGACCGTGTGCTCACACAGGCCCAGTCAGGTGTACCCAGCATCGCAGTGTGCGTCCGGTATTCCACCTCTCTCCAAGTGTTGTGCTCCATGTCATTCCCCAGCAGACAATCAACTGGCACGGCAGGGCTTACAGCAACTCGAAGTGAACCTGCAACCCCCTCCTACTCAAAGGGAACCTCAGCCACTGGATAGTGGCCCATTCTGCCGTCAGCCATCGCGGCGGGGTGGAGTACATGGGGAACCACCTGCTCTGGAGACACCAGTTGACTTCTCACCATAGTCATACTGGCTCCTGTATCTCTCAGAGCCTCCCCTCCCTGGCCATTGATGGTGACCCATTGCCCATACTTAACAGTATTTGGGGGCACCTGGATCTTAGGAACCATCTCCCGTTCTCCCAGGGACACTAAGGTGACACCCGCCCACTCACCCCCTTATCTAAGGGCAACTCCTCCCCGAGCGCTACACTAGCTACTCCTGGTGGTTTTCCTCCGGTGGGAGGGGGTGGTGTCTTTGGGCATCTGACATCTCCCTTATAATGTCCAACACCACCACACTCAAAACAGTGGAGAACCCTTGGCTGCTGGCTTTGGCCAGGATTAGGGTTTCTGGGCGGGTTTGCCTTAGGGTGAAACCTGTTCCCTTTCCTTGGAAATTATTTTGGGGACCTTTAGAGAACTCCCTCTTTTTATCTCCCCCCTCCTTCTTCTGGGGGGCGCCCTGTCCGGCCTTTTGGGAATCCCCTCCAGTCCCCTTTGAGGACACCCGGGTACTTGCCCAGATGTCCGCCTCCTCTGCAAGCTTCCGGGGATTGGTCAGCTTGCTGTCCACCAGGCGTTGGCGCAGCTCGGTAAAACATTTCTCGAGGAGGTGCTCTTTCAAAAATAGATCATACAACCCCTCATAATCTTTCACCTCACTGCCCTTGACCCAGCCCTCCAGTGCCTTACGTGCGTAATCAAGGAAGTCCACCCAGTTCTGGGTGCTTAACTTGTGGCTCCCCCTGAACTTCTGACGGTACCTTTCTGGGGTAAGCCCAAACTTCCTTACCAATGCTAGCTTCATGGTGGGGTAGTTGGTTTGCTCCTCTGGTTCCAGGGCCAGCATGGTGTCCCGACCAGCAGGAGGCATGTATTTATACAAACCACCCCCCCCAGTGCTTCTCCTGCACCCCATGGGCTCTTAAGGAGACCTCATAGGCAGCCAACCATTTGGCTATGTCATCCCCCTGCTTAAAGCTAGCAATAAGGTCCTTTGGCAAATAGGGTCTGGACTCCCTGGCTGTCTCTTTAGATTCGCTGCCACCATTCATCACAGGAGAGGACCCCCGTTGTCGGGCCTGGAATTCTAGCTCCTTCAACCTGAACTCGTGAGCCATCCTCCTCTCTTCCTTCTCCTGCTCCAGCTTAGCCAACTCCCATTTTAATTGCCTCTTTTCCCTCCTGTCAGCGAGCTCTGCTTCAGTTAAGCTTCCCCCAGAGGCGCTACTGCCCCTCCTGGAGTAGGACACTGGTCCTGGGAGTAGGTTTTCCCCCTCTGAGTGAAATAACCCATCTATCTCCACAACCGTGTCCCGGTCTGCCCCTTCATCCTCCTCCTTCCCTTCTTTGTGTGCCTCCACCCAAGCCCTTAGACTGGTCTGGAGTTCCCCCTTCCTGGCACCATGCTTAAAAAATACCCCCATTTGCTGGCAGAAATCTTTCAGCTGAGCCACAGAATAGGTGTCTAGGTTTTCTAGTGCAAACTCCATTTTACAATAGGCAATACCAAGTTATACACACAAGGAATTTAGAGTTGCAAGGGTAACCTGAAGCTACCTCCACCCCACCACCAGGAACAAATTTGGAAAAACAAAAGGACAAATTAGGAGGGCCGCTAGGAGAAAACTCCTGGTGTAGGCTAGTGAATTACGTTCAATTACTACTGAGTAGCTGCAACCACAGTCAAGATCCAACCGCTAGACACCACTTGTTGGAACCTAAATATGTCAGGTCACCTAGGGTAGCCTGGCCTAGGGTAAGACACATTCACTAGAGGCACATGTGTGAAGGTTGCAGACCACCCAGCAGTAAATCAACGCAATAGCACCCAAAAATGACACTACACCAATGTTTGGAAAAATACGAGCCTGTTTACAAAAATAATCTTTGCTCTTTTGTCTTTTGAAATCTCAGTTTAACACATTACAGTTTGTCCTGAAAATAATAACACTCTAAAAGTTGCCAAATCTTGACATTAAACAGTTTTCCAATTTACTACACATTACATTCAGTCATAGGTTTTGTAACTTCCTCAAAAATTGTCAGAATAGTCACTCTACTTGGCTCTACAAGGTTACATCACATTACAGTAGCTCCAAAAGTAGCAGTTTCTATACTTCTCTGGAAACGGTTTACTCATTTACCCTCTTCCCACTATTCAACCAGAAGAATTGGTGAGCTTTACACACTTTATTTGCCCTATATAGGCTCCTCACCAGTTCTGACAACAGTAAGGGGGAGGGTTTGGTATAAGATAGTCTGATTACAGAGGGGAAACCGCCTGTGTGGAAAATGCAATCTTAATAGTTCCTTAGAAGAGGCTTGAGAACATTCCCCAGCATTAGCCCATCTCTTGTTTTGCCAATCGGAAGTCTTGTTCTCTTGTAGATGACTCACTGTAAAAGGGTAGGTAGACAACCAGTGACCAAAGACCCTTTTGTGTTGCCCGGTGTTGTCGCCTCTATTACCCACAAAATATTAATTAATGAAGAAGCAGGCGCTGGAGACTGAAAGGCAGGAAACGAGGGTTTATTCTCTCCGGAGGAGAACACATCAATTCGGACAGCAAGTATCGTCACGAGGTGCTCTAACCGCATCTCTGAGGCCTGGCCTCTTATACACAGGTTTATTGCTTTATTACATGAAACACATATTTGTCAATACTTTGATGTTCGGAAAGGCATCCTAGGAATCCCCGCTTCAAGCCCGTTCCCACACGTTTACAGTTGAAATCCCCACCCCGGTCACAACAGGTGATAATTATCGCGCAGCTGGACATTCCGCCGATTCACGGAATGTGTGGAGTTGATCGGATCTCATGGGGTGAAGGGTGGTCGATCGACTCGAGGGTCCTTTGATAGGGGGAAGCTTCCTACTGTACGGGGGTGTGATAAACAGTATCCGTAGGGCCAGGTGGCGGCCTGGGAACAAGGGAGACAAACGGGCACACAGGAAAAGGGGGTTTGTATCAAAGGACTTGGGACCATGAAAGGGATGAAGGGAGGTGTCGCGCTGGGAACAGGATGGGATTCCGAGGCAGAGCTGCGCTGAAGAGAGGTTTATGACCCGAGGCATATGAGAGCGAGGGGGGGGTTGTCAGCATGCGGGGGATGCCTGCGGGGCTAAGAGAGAGTGAAAGACGCGCTGGCTATCAGCTAGGGGCAGAGGGGCCATGGTGCTCAAAATGGCTGCCGCTTACGCGCAAGGCATGTGAGAGCGGGGGTGATCAGTGCGTGGGGGTGCTTGTGAGGGTGAAGAGCCGTGCTGGGGGTCAGGGGTGTGCGGAGGGTGGTTCTGATCAAGGCAGCTAAAGTGGAGGGGGTGTGCGACAAAGAGTGTGGCATCGGGGCAAAAGGGAAGATGGCGCAGATAATGTTCACCAAACCGTATTAATTTTCCACAGTCCTCCCTTTAACATTTCTAAGACATCTTGCTGGCCTATTTCCTATCTATGTCTACTGCGGTGGTCATAAGTAAGGAAGTGAAAAACCCAGGCGAAGGAACTGTACATAAACATCGCATTTTAAAATCTTTTCATCTTCGTGGCGGGCTCATCGTTAAGCTCGTTGCAGGAAAGTCATAGTAATGCAATATCAGACAAAAATTATGTAGTGAGAGCGTTGGGTACAGATCATAGATGCTTATAGTCATAGGAACTGATAGGTTACCACGTAAGTAAGTTCTTTTTGTACTCGGTTGGAGCATAGTCAATTCAATGGTGGTTGGGAGAGAAATGAGACATAGTAAAAACAATAATCAGGGTTTCCAGTGTCTTGTGGTCGTGGACCATTATTAGTGAGTTCTCAGCATTCTTTGTCATCTTCTGTTAGCACTGTTGAGCACCTGTATTACAATTCGTTCTTTAGTAGGAATGTCCATGTGGGTTGAGCCGTTGGAGGTCTGCGGGCAGGAGTGTGTCTTTGTTTTGTTTCGCCAGACCTCGTGGGAGAAATATGTTACGGTTTTTGGAGCAGGTGCATTTTCTTCCATAATCCAGAGTGTGGCCATTAGAAGGAGACAGAAAAGGATTTGTGGTGAAGGGTGCAATTGTCTTTGAGTTGTGGAGTCTGTCTCTTCTTGGGTCTTTGTGGTGGGTATTTCCTGTTGCTTCCATCATCTTCAAGGTGCTCGGTAGCGGGCAGAACCACATACTTCGTTTAGCTTCTCTTTGGGGTGACCCTTGGTGGTGTTTAGGTCACCGTTCTGAGATTTAACACAGTTCGTGGTCTACTTAGTCGGAGCTCCCTCCCTTTTGACGCAGGAAATACCCTTCTCTGGATGGCACGGTAGGATTTAGAGGATGTTGAAAGTTCAGGTGGAGGGAGGGGGGTGTGCGAGTAGTCCTTATGGTAGGTCGGAGGAGGAGGGGATGGAGCAGGGCCAGATCGGGAACAGACCAGGGGGACGGAAAATTTAGACAGGCGGGTCCATAACCAGGTTCAGAGAGCGGGGACTTTTCGGCACATGTCGATCATAAAGCAGGGGCCTCAGGTCAGCCCTTTCCTTTCATTCTGTCAGAAACAGTGCCTCGTCCTGCGACTCCTTACTGCTGCGGTCTCGCCTTGGTCAATGTCGCTGATGTTCCACGATCTGCAGTCAGGCCGCGTGCTCCCACATCCGGTCTCTTTCTCCTCCGACAGTGGTACCCTTAAATGAGTTTGGAAAGACAGTCTTTAGAGATTCTGCAGAGGAAGGTAATCACATAAATCTATTTCTCTCCCAACACTAAGCAACTGGGTAAGCATCCGTTACATTGAGGTTTTTTTTTTGCAGCCAACGTATAAATAATTGATGATAGGTTTGCTGGGTTCCCTACAGCTTTCCTTCGTTACTATTTCTTTGGCGTTTTGTTGGTATTACATTCATTGTCTTAGAACGAAGTCTGATACTTATTCATTGCATTTTATCACAGTCACGTCAATTCTTCTGGCAGAGACCCACTTTCCTAGTACGAGTCCTACGAAGCTTATGCCGTTCTTCAGGGCTTTGTATTTTACGAAAAAGTGCAACGTGCTATTCACCATGGTCTGATAGGTATCTTTCTGAGGAATGAACATAGGCTAAACGATTTTTCATTATATCAATGCATCCTATCTTTCGGCTAAACAGTTTACTTTCAACAGGGTTTATTTGCAACAAGTTCTTTCATTTTTTGACTTAATTCTAATTTCGCAAACATTATTCTAAATTCTACATAGTTTCTTACAACCTGGCTACTTTATTAAAAAATTCGGGGCTTGCGATGACTATTCAACTCATCCTTGGGGTGAGCGAGGTCTAATGGAAAACAACTAGGAATATAGCGAACTGGGGCAAGGGACATTTTTCAAACTCTCGTCCAGGGCAGCTGATACAAAACTGGGGGCATTTTGGGAAAACGGGGATGTCTCGATCACTTTTACTGTTTGGGTATTGAGATAGTTTCGGGACGGGGAAGGTCGAGTTTACCAGAGACATTTTTATCATGGATGCCACTGACAAGTAGTTCCCTCAATATGGGTCAGATTAGGGAACCTTAGTCGTCTTGCCTGTCCCTTTCTTTTCGGCCAATCTAGGTTTCATCAATATTTAGCAGAAAAGGAGAGGTAGCAACGTGGTATCGATGTAATTTTTATTTAGGACAAATTTGTGCAAATACTTGTGGTATTTTGGAGCCAATCAGGTGGTGCACCAGGGGTAGTGGTTCGCCACTTAGGTGCCAGTCGCTAGGAAGAGTGAAAGTATGGAGGAGAGAGAGAGAGAGAGAGAGAGACAGAGAGAGAGAGAGAGAGAGATCAACAATAGGCTAAATAGTACACGTGTGACATGGAGAGTGGCTGTGTACTATTTAGGCTATTCAGTGCATTACCCAACATGAGACATTTTGGGTTTGTGTTAGAATGTAGAAAGCATGCAGTTTGGGACGGAAGAGCATTAGGCCGGGTACATTAAGGACATGCATTGAGATGGGTGTCTTTAGGTGCCATCTTGCAGTGTAGGTCCGTTTCATGTATCAGACATGGCGTGGCTCCAGATCTTTACTATACCCTAGTCGTGATTCCAATGTAACCTGTAGAGGGAGAAAAAGGAAGAAAGGGAGGGGGAACAACATTCGAGCATATCAGATGTACGGGCACGAAAGTTCTTTACTTACCACATCCTCGGGATATAATCCCTAGGGTCTTGGTTTCTGAAGTTAAGGGGGGCGGGCAGTGTGATAGGTTGTTCATGGGGGGTCCGAGGGTGGCATTATAGATCGTGTGTAGGGAAACGCTGAAAAGAAATCAGAGGCGCCTAGCGCGAGGTATCTGGTTTGTAGATGTATCTAGCTATCGGGATCCTTAAATCATTCCCAACGCTGTGATGTTCTAAGGCATATCAGTTCTTCGGCCAACCCTGTCCCTTAGTACCTTTGAGCATCATACCTTTATCACACCGCTTCACTTTACCCGTACTCAGAAGTCGAGGTCCTTCTTCATGCGTTAGTTCCTGAGCCTAGTCGCATATTTGGAGGCAGCGTATCATACCTTAGATTCGATCATCAATCTGGGGCCAAAAAACCATTTTCTAATAACCTTAAAAAGAAAGCAAAATGGTTGCGCACAGAATAGCCCTCCCGCCAATTCCCACACTTACAAAAGTATGCGATACCTGTTCACAGTTTGGAAAACCTTTATTTGCATAATCGTTCAGTAAGTAAATATGTGAGTGCAATCGTATTTGGCCGGACACGACGATGGCTGAAGCACATACAGTAGGGGGGCTATTTTTGCAGTATTTTAAAAGCATTGAAAAACGTCTACTTAGTTATTTGTAAGAAACTAAAAATGTCTATTAATAATTGAGGGATCAGAGGGTATTTATTTCATAAATTGAAACAGTCAGACTAATTGCAATCACATTTCCTAGATGTATACCGTGGGCGTGCGTCATAAGCTACGTTATGTATCGGTTACAATAAATATCATAATAAATCGTATATTGAAATCAACATTTTAACGGGATCCTTTCAAATGTTCGCCAAGTGAACCCTCCTCCCTTTTTCGTCAAGTGTACAAAGGTTCACATACATATCTCAGAACATCAAGTCTTGTTAGCTAAAGAACACCACGCGGTGTTCGTAAGTTCCTATTGATACCGGCGCCATTTTGGGCGATGCCGGGTTGGTTGCACCAGAGTCCCTTTCGGCAGTTCAAAAACCTGTGCTAACAGAGGGGCTGGTAATGTGGACTGTCAATCAAAAAGGGGGAGGGAGGTAGAATCTTCCTTACCGGGTCACGTTGAGGTTCAGCCGGAACTTACTCGAATCCGTTAGCCCACAATATTTTTGGATGATTCAGACTGAAGCTGGTGCTGACACGAGAGCACCACCATCTTGTGGCTATGTCGTGGTCATTTCATTAGTGATCAAGGCAGTTGTTCCCCACCGGAAGCCTGTAGGGGCCGAGGGCTCCTAGGACTCTGGTAGAATCTTCAAAACTGTGGGGATGTTGTCGGAGGTGGGGGCTCGTGCCCAGGCAGGCAAGCGCCCGAGTTGCAATACCGGACAAAGTTACTCCAGCGGCCTAGACCCGCCTTCCAGGGGGCCCAGACGCCATTTTGAGACCCTGCAGCAGCCGCCCTTCGTCGTGTCTTCAAGAGTGGTAGAGACTTCTCTGGGGCGAGAAAAAATGGAGCACTGTGCCGTTGGAGCAGGACATTGGCTCGGGGCGCTAGGATGCAGCTGTGGCGCCTCTACCTGGGGAGGTGAGGGAGACTCGTTCGCGCCGCCTCCCTCTCCCAGTGCACCCCACGCCGTTCCTTCGAATCAGGGGTGTACATGATGACCACCCTACACCCCTGACTCGGCGAGTACTCTGGAGGACCATTGTATGTCCGGTGCTGCGCAAGTATGCCCGTCGGACATTGTATGTTCTGTGCTACGGAAATAGGTCCGTCGGACATTGTATGTTCTGTGCTGCGCAGGTATATCCGTTGCCCGGCTGGAGGATTTCGGCGCCGGGCCGGGGCTGGGAAACCTCCTACCTGTGGTCGCCTCTTCCTCCCAGCCCACCCTGCACCAGTTCAGCGGAGGAATTTGCGATGGCCGGACCAGGAGATACGAGGGAGGGGGTCATCTGCATCCGCCCCCTCCCTACTCGTGGCCCGGGGGACGCCGCCCCACACGTGCTGCGTGTTTCACCTTCCGGATGGGCGGGACCGTTGACCTGTTACATTTTGGGAACTTCCGGAGTGAGCGTAATATGTTTTGTATTGCTCCTATTAGTACAGTTTTACTTGAAAGAATGTTTTACTAGTTTTTCTATTTATCGTTGGTCGTGTGTTATTTTTACCGTAATTAAATCTTAAATTATATAACAGAGATTTGGCTTCCTTGAGTCCTTTTTCTAACGGGGCGTTGTCTACGCAGGCCTGTAATTGCTTTTGTTTTTCAGAGTGGGGGGGGGGGGCAGAGAGTAATCAGTCCCAGAACTCAAACATGTCGTTGAAATTGGTCTGACGAAATCTGTGCCATCGGGCATAATCAAACGTTGTAGTTCTATCTGTCTTGTCCGTGTTAGTCTGATTCGTCTTTGTCTCGCGCCTTTTCCCTTTCTGCCGGCCTGTTATTTCTGTCGGCCCTCCGCTCTTACCTATGTTCCGTATAGTCGGGCATTGGGCTTTCCAGTGCCCGAGTCTTTTACAAAAAGCACATTGGTTTTGCCTTAAGTCTGTTCGTCCTGCGCGTAGTGTCGGGGGGTTACTTTCGGGTCGTTGTGTCTCGGGGTTTGCCTGTCGGTACGTCCCTTTACACTGTTCCCTTTTTGTGTCTAATCCTCGGAACTGTGTCGTCGCTGCCCCTTCCTTTGGCCTACCAGACGCTTGGAAGGTCGCCTGTCGCGTTTCTTTACCTACTCTGACTTCGTCTCTTTCCTTTCGTTGCGTTGCTTCTTTGCGCCACATACCGAGACTGTCGAGCATAATAGGCGTGGTCTTGCTACTACGAAGGGCTATTTCTAACGTTTCTATTTTGTCAAGATCGAAGGATCCTACCAGTGGCCACTGTTTCTCTTGATTTGCTTTGGTATACTTGTGCCATAGCTTGCTATAGGCTATGGTAATTAATCCATACTTTGTGAACATTTCTTTATATGGGGTGCCTTCCAGCGGAGCTAGATGGTCCACCTCTAATAAACGGTCCGGGCTGAACCAGCTATCAATCAGTGGGGAGAAGACAGGCATGACGGGTCACAATGGGGACAATAGTCAGCACTACCTATCTTATCACTGTGTGCAAAGACTAGACAGAATATTTCTATTCTACGTTGTTTGCAGGCAGTGAATACCTCAAGAACCAATATCAATCAAAAAAAAAAAATGGTCAATGGGGAGAATAAGTAGGCCCGCAAAAAGGTCTGCGTCACCTACCCTTTCACTATCTGCAAAGAGGGAACCTATTCTTTCCTGTTTGCAGACAGAGAATCTCCAGAAAAACGATCCGTAACAGTTAATCAATGGGATGGGGCAATTGATCAGTGGGGGAGAAAGATAGGCACGACGGATGCGTTACCTATCCTTCACTGTTTGCAAGGGGAGAGCCGGTTGTTTCTCCGTTTGCCGACAGCGAATCTCCAAATAAATTAATAAAGAGTAATACTAGTATTTTTTCAATCAATCAAACAATTTCTTAATTCGTCGTGTCTACACGACCTTACCCGGACCGCATGGACAGTTTCTTGTCTTCCGAACCCAGCGCCCGATCGTCCTCTTTTCTTCGTAATCCTCGCGGCACTCCTGATGGTTCCCAGTCAGGACCGTAGATCACTCGAGAGAGGTCTGTTCGGAACCAGTGAAGTTCGGATGATCGGCTGTCAGACGAGGGTCTATCGGACAGGGTACCTCCCGATCGTTGCAGTCGTTCACTCTGTCGTCAGGACCTCTCCCACTGGATCCACGAGTCGCTGATGGGCCCCACGCTTGGGACGCCAATTGTAAAAGGGTAGGTAGACAACCAGTGACCAAAGACCCTTTTGTGTTGCCCGGCGGTGTCGCCTCTATTACCCACAAAATATTAATTAATGAAGAAGCAGGCGCTGGAGACTGAAAGGCCGGAAACGAGGGTTTATTCTCTCCGGAGGAGAACACATCAATTCGGACAGCAAGTATCGTCAGAGGTGCTCTAACCGCATCTCTGAGGCCTGGCCTCTTATAAACAGGTTTATTGCTTTATTACATGAAACACATATTTGTCAATACTTTGATGTTCGGAAAGGCATCCTAGGAATCCCCGCTTCAAGCCCGTTCCCACACGTTTACAGTTGAAATCCCCACCCCGGTCACAACAGGTGATGATTATCGCGCAGCTGGACATTCCGCCGATTCACGGAATGTGTGGAGTTGATCGGATCTCATGGGGTGAAGGGTGGTCGATCGACTCGAGGGTCCTTTGATAGGGGGAAGCTTCCTACTGTACGGGGGTGTGATAAACAGTATCCGTAGGGCCAGGTGGCGGCCTGGGAACAAGGGAGACAAACGGGCACACAGGAAAAGGGGGTTTGTATCAAAGGACTTGGGACCATGAAAGGGATGAAGGGAGGTGTCGCGCTGGGAACAGGATGGGATTCCGAGGCAGAGCTGCGCTGAAGAGGGGTTTATGACCCGAGGCATATGAGAGCGAGGGGGGGGGGTTGTCAGCATGCGGGGGATGCCTGCGGGGCTAAGAGAGAGTGAAAGACGCGCTGGCTATCAGCTAGGGGCAGAGGGGCCATGGTGCTCAAAATGGCTGCCGCTTACGCGCAAGGCATGTGAGAGCGGGGGTGATCAGTGCGTGGGGGTGCTTGTGAGGGTGAAGAGCCGTGCTGGGGGTCAGGGGTGTGCGGAGGGTGGTTCTGATCAAGGCAGCTAAAGTGGAGGGGGTGTGCGACAAAGAGTGTGGCATCGGGGAAAAAGGGAAGATGGCGCAGATAATGTTCACCAAACCGTATTAATTTTCCACATCACTGGCCTCCAACTTCCCCCCTCAGACAACCTCCTTACTTGGTCTCAGTGCGTGGGGCCCCTGAGGCCGGTATCTCTGTCCCACAGTGAGGGAGGGGAACCAACCTCCTCAGCCGGTCGTTGCAGTCCCTCGCCCCTCCTCCCCTGCTCAGAACCGCTCCTCCTTGTTGGAGCGTTAGCAGAGGAAAGGGGTTTCACGAGCGGAGAAGCGCCAGTGCTCGCTTCCCGCCCACTTCCTCAAAGATCTCTCCTCAGGCGGTCCGCGACGTCTCTCTTGCAGCGGTCCTACCACGCATGTGCAGGAGACTAGTGGAACAAGTCCGGGGTCTGCCCCGGCCGCCTGACGCTGGCAGTGGCTCTACCACGGGCCTGCTCGCTTCCAGGCCCCTCCTTCCAGGGGACTACTGATTTCACTCGGGGCATGCGCAATGGCGCCTTTCTCGGTAACCAGCCCCCACCTTTCCTCACATCAGCGGCGCCACCACAACAACGCGGCCGGTGCCCCCGGGGTCCTGCACACAGCTGAAACAGCGCTGCCACTAGGAAACCGGCACACTCCTTCCACAAAGTCACGAGTGAAAAGGGGATTTGCCGACTGCACGTCCGGTAAGGGCCCTCAGGGTCACAAGGGCATTAGCCTCCTTTAACACCCAAGGGGGTGGGAAATAAAGATAGATCTCCTCACGCCTAAACTCCCATTTCCTTTCCCTATCAGGGACCTATTAACTCTCAGTACTGGACAGAGGCTGGTGATAGGGGGAAAGGGGGCACTCTTCCAAAGTCTCTTCAACTGGGCAGAGGACTGCGCTCCGCAGCGCTGCAGTCTCCTTCTCCTACTCACACCCCTTACTTCCAGACTAGGGGTTTGTCAGACGCCAGGGTCTCCAGTAATCCCATACAGCGGGGACAAGTCAAGTAACCCAAGGGAGGAAGGGTGGTGAATCAATAGGTCAATCCTTTGACTATCCTACCCCCACCTTCTGCTACAGCCTGTCCTCCAGCTGACACTCTCTGGTAAGACAAAATGGCTGACCAGCATTCCGCCTTTTATAGGCTGACCCTCAGAGGTCCAGAAGGGACCAGAAGGTTCTGGAATGCCCTACTCTATCCTATGGGACAGGTTCTAGGTTTGTCAGTTGGGACAGTTGGTAGCCACCATTTTGTGACTCCAACTATATTCCTGTCAGGAAAGGCCTCTAGGCCTGAGGTGAAAAACCATGAGGGTGAAAAAGCACCTATCCCCTAGACCAACACCTTGAAAAAGCTAGTGGACACAAAAATTAATAAAGGCATGAGGGGCAAAAAGGGGACAAAATAAATAATAAATTGGAGGGACTACGCAAAAAGTCAGACGGGTCTAACAGTATCACAATGAAAAATACAAAATAAGTGATGGAGGAAGGCAATCTTAGTCTCTGGTAAATACTCGGGCCCACATCAGAGGCCATCGTTGTTTCCCACCTTGCCAGCTCAGATTAGGCCCAGCCATATGCAAATCAGTATTGGTCCTGCTCCAATAGGCACAGTCTGTCCCGAACCGCCAGGCCGTCTCTGAACCAGATCACAAGCAGCCAAGGCCAGGCTCGGCCTAGTTCGGCTTCTTCAGTCGGATGCAGCTTGGGCCCAGTGGCACAGTGAGCACTGGGCCACGTCTTGTTTGTGTTTGCATTTTTCCAAATAAAAGCACCATAACTTACTTATTGTATCTTAGTAATTTCTCGTCCAGCCTTCTTGATATCCACATGTAGCTCTGACTGTTGTGTGTGGTGCAAGGATTTCTGGAGCTCCAGGCATACTTAGTTTGCTATATGGGAACTCCAGCTCTAACAAGGACTTCTGTTGCACTCTGGCGCCCTCTTGTGGTGGCACATGAAGGCATCTGCCTGCAGTGACTTTAATGCAGCACTGACCCATGGAGACCTTGGAGGGGTCTCCATGGAGCACAGGAAATAGATATTCTACTAGGTGGTGGCGAGGGCACAGCCTCTGGACATTAATATCGACACAACCCCAAACTGACTGTGCCCCAGCCATCGGTCCCCTGTTAAGATATGTTAATTTATGTGAATGCAGCCCCTGCTTCTCTCCCACAAATGCAGTTTTCTCTGGGTGCAGAGGTCATTAATCCAAACAAGTCGAGCTGGCAGCTCTTGGCACTTCAGCTCCCAATAGAGCTGGTAATTGCTTAGAGGTAGGAGTTGTGCAGTCTCCCATCTCCTTGCTTCCTTCGAGTCTTGAAACCATGTTTTTTCCAATGATACCTCCTGTAAATAATAACGCTTTGCTTCTGTAACAACCAGTCAGGTCCTCACCTACCTCAATTTTCTTTCTTTCAGGTAATATTCAGGACGTCATTTTGAAGGAAAAGCTGGAGAAGGAAGACGACATCCTTGTGTCCTTGGCTGGACTGAAGCAGGTAATTAGAGCATCATAAGAGAAAATCCAAATCCTTAGGAGGTGTATAGGACACTGTAAGAGTAAATAAAGAACCATCCATTGTTCGGGTCATAAAAGGAGCGTAGACAATGCAAGAGTGAATAATAACCCTTCCATTGGTCGGCTCTGAAAACGTATGAGTGAATAATGACCCGTCCATTGGTCTGTGCTGAAGAGGTATGTAGAAGATCGTTAGAGTGAATAAAGACCTGTACATTAGTCAGCTCTTAGGGGGTATGTAGAACACCGTGAGAGACAACACTGACTTGTCCACTGGTCAGTGCTTAGGAGATATGTAGAACACTTTCAGCACGAATAAAGACCCATCCATTGGTCAGCTCTTTGGGGTTATGTAGAACACTTGTGTGAGTGATTAAAGGTCCATCTGTTGGTCAGCTCTTAGGGGGTATGTAGAACACCGTGAGAATGAATGACGACCCGTCGGTTTGTCAGCTCTTAGGGGGTATGTAGAACATCGTTGTTGCAGGGATTCTGCACATACACAGAACTATTAAAACGAGCGAATCAAAAAGAACTTCTTGTGGCTTTTTTCAAAGGGTTCCTACAATTGTTGGATACACAGAACTATGCGCAGGAAAACAGGGGTGTACCAACCTACCACATTAGTACCCAAAATCCCAAACTGACTAGCTATAGTGTCTCATTCGTTCTCCTCCAAATATCTCGAAGCTACAAATGATCAGACAACCAAGAACACAACACTCCCGACACTCTCAGGAATCGCGAGAGCAAGACATACTCTTTGGCTCACTCACTCGTACTTGTCCAAAATGAGAGTAGGCAGAGTCACTGAAATAGTTTAAAATGTTTATTTTAACTATTGTGCTCTACAATACAGTATACCAGCTGCAAAATGCATTAATTCAACACCGTTAGCATTGTTACAATTCCATAGAATACAAAGGGAGAAGTCATTTTATAAAGACTGTGGAAAAAGGGCAATTAGGCCTAACCACCCTCCCCTTGACTAGAAGAAGTTAATTTTATATAAAGGAAGATCTCTGGGCTTTGGCAGCAGGCCCCATACCTTAAAGCCCGGATGTAAGGTTTACATCATAGGAACAGCGGAGCTCTTCTCCATGGAACGGCTCTCTCCAAGTGTGTTAAAACAACATGCAAAAACGTAATATCGAAGCACGAGTCTTCAATACTGCAGTTGTGTGTAGCATGTTTAATGTCTAGGTGCTAGGGCCTGACCAGAACAGAATAACAAGGGGCATTGTTGATTGACCTTGCACATCGTGTTCAGACTAAACTCCGGGAAAGGCAGAGAATGCTAAAGGCAGCCCGTTCTCATGTGAAAGGGACAAACAGATTCTTGCAAAAAACAAAGTCATGTAGTAATGTGCCCAAAAGCAGCATCATGGCAGCAAAGCTCGTGCTAACTTAGCAATGTCGAAAATGTCCCTAAGGGCCATATAACACAGTGAGAGCGAATAAAGACCCATTTGAAAATATATGCTAGTGTCCAATTTTTACCTCCACTGTATTCACATAATTCACTGTACTTATATGTATATGTCGATATATTTGCCCTGTAAAGCGCTCTGATGCCCGCAAGTGTCTTGTTCGCGCTATACAAAACCGCCAAAATAAATAAAGATCTGTCAGATTGTCAGCTCTTAAGACGTATGTAGAACACCACGAGAGCTAAAAAAGATCAGTCCACTGGTCAGCTCATTAGAGGTGTGTAGAACACAGTGAGAGCAAATAAAGATCCGTCCTTTGGTCAGCTTTGAAGACGTATGTAGAAAACCATGGGAGCGAATAAAGACCCATCCATTGGTCAGCTCTTAGAAGCAATGTGGAACACTCTGAGAGTAAATAAAGACCCGTCCGATGGTCAGCTCATCAGAGGTGTGTAGAACACAGTGAGAGCAAATAAAGATCTGTCCTTTGGTCAGCTCATCAGAGGTGTGTAGTACACCGTGAGAGTGAATAAAGACCCATCAGTTGGTCAGCTCTTAAGACGTATGTAGATCACTGTGAGAGCGAATAAAGACCCGTCCGTTGGTCAGATCTTAGTGGGTATGTGGAACACAGTGAGAGCTAATAAAGACCCGTCCGTTGGTCATCTCATTAGAGGTGTGTAGAACACGGTGAGAGCAAACAGACAAGTCTGTTAGTCAGCTCTTAGGAGGTAAGTAGAACACTGCGAGAGAAAATAAAGACCTGTCCGTTAGTCAGCGCTCAGGAAGTAAGTAGAATCTATCACTCAATCAAGTATTTGTAGAGCGCACTACTCACCTGTGAGGGTCTCAAGGCGCTAAGGGAGAGGGGGGGGCAGCTACTGGTCGAAAAGCCAGGTCTTGAGAAGTCTCCTTAAGGTTAGTAGGTCCTGGGTTCGGCGCAGGTGGGTGGGGAGGGTGTTCCATGTCTTTTCGGCAAAGTGGGAGAAGGATCTACCACCTGTGGTCGCTTGGCGGATGCGTGGGACGTGGCGAGGGAGAGGTTGGCGGATCGAAGCTGGCAGTTGGGGGTGTAGAAGGACAGTTGTTAGGTGAGGTGTGCTGGTCCGGCGTTGTGGAGTGCTTTGTGAGCATGGGTGAGGAGTTTGAAGGTGATCCTCCTGTTTACCAGGAGCCAATGCAGATCTCTTAGGTGGGTGGTGATGTTGGCTGTGGCGAGGGAGTCCGAGGATTAGGCACGCAGAGGCGTTTTGTATGCGTTGGAGTCTCTTCTGTAGTGTAGCCGTGGTTCCTGCGTAGAGGGCGTTGCCGTAGTCCAGCCTGCTGCTGAAGAGTGCTTGAATGACCGTTCTCCTGGGTTCGGTTGGGATCCATCTGAAGAACTTGCGGAGTATGCATAGGGTGTTAAAGCAGGAGGAGGAAACAGTGTTGACTTGCTTGGTCACCGTGGGAACGAATCAAGACCAGTCCGTTAGTCAGCTCTTAAGACGTATGTAGAGCACAGTGAGAGCGGATTAAGACCCGTTTGTTGGTCAGCTCTTAGGAGGTGTGTAGAAAACCGCAACAGCGAATAAAGACCCGTCCGTTAGAACACTGTGAAAGCGACTAAAGACCTATCCGTTAGTCAGCTCTTAGGAGGTGTGTAGAACCCAGTGAGAGCGAATAAAGACCCGTCTGTTAGTAAACTCTTAGGAGGTGTGTAGAACACCGTGAGGACAAATAAAGACCCGTCCGTTAGTCAGCTCTAGGAGCTGTGTAGAAAACCGTGAGAGCGAATATCGCATTTAACTTGCCCACAGATAGTAGCGCTAGACTGCTTTGCCATTTAACCTGCCCACAGATCGTAGCGCTAGACTGCTTTGCCTGATTAGGGATTTGCAATCATTTCTATCTGCTCGCGCTCGACGGCGTTGCATTGCTACACTGTAGCTTACTAGTGCCAAGTAACTCTCCGTAGCGCTTGGCTGCCAAGGTGCGCTTGCACTCGAAGTTAGTTCTATTGCGACCATTTTAATCGCACTGGTGTTGTTGTTGTTTAGCCTCCCTGACCTCAGCCCCTCCCCGCTCCCGCCTCCCAGCTGACCCCCCCCTCGCCCTTCCCCTTCCCACTATCCATATATGACAGATGCACTTGCACGCAGCGTTAACGCGCAGCGGTTGCGCCGAAGGTGCGCCAAAGGTAAGCCCGTCTATGCCCGTCCGCGCCTGGACCGCGCCCAGCGCCATTCCCCCTGGTTCCCGCAATGCCCAGCCCACTCGCATCACTTACGATGCCACCACCCTCCTAGCCCTTAACCCCGGCCATTCCCCCAACTGCGTCCAGGCCGCTCCTGGACACACCCATGGTCCCTTCTCTTGCAACTCCTGCAAGTTCGACGGCACCAGAACCAACTCCTCATCCACCAACACCAAACAGAGACCGGACACCAACCACCTAAAATGCTTCCTGCTCAACACCCGCTCGGTCCACAGACACGCCATCAACCTCTGGAATCTACTAGACACCATCTCACCGGACGTCGCCTTCCTAACAGAAACATGGATGAATGCCTCTTCGGCCCCAGACATCACCATTGCCATCCCGGAAGGATACAAGATCATCCGTAAGGACCGCACCGACCAAACAGGAGGAGGCATCGCTATCGTCCATAAGAACTCCATCCGCATCTCAACCAGCTCAGACGTCAACCTTGCCAACGCCAAACACCTCCACTTCCAGATCCACACAGACCCCAAGACCACACTCAAAGGCACCCTCCTCTACAGGCCACCAGGACCCCGTGCACAATTCAGCGAAGGCATCACTGAGTTTATCACCCCACACGCCCTCCCCTCCGAGGACTACATTCTATTGGGAGACCTCAATTTTCACCTGGAAAAGAGCAATGACAGCAGCGCCACCACCCTTCTGGACAATCTCGCCAACCTCGGACTCAAACAACTTGTCACTACCCCCACCCACATCGCAGGCCACACACTCGACCCTATCTTCACCTCCAGCAAACATGTCTCATTCAATCACACCACAGCTCTTCATTGGACGGACCACAGCTGCGTTCACTTTATCTACAATAAGACCACAATCCACAACCATCCTCAACCCACCCTGCGAAGAAATTGGAACAAAATCACCATCGACCAGATCTCCTCATCGCTTCTTCTCAACCCCCCCCCTCCCACTCCTCAAACCCCGACCAAGCAGCCATTAACCTCACCAAATGGCTATCCAACAGCGCAGACATCCTAGCACCGTTGAAAAAATGTCAAATAAAACTAAACAGCAAAAACGCCTCCTGGTTCAACGATGATCTTAAGAAATCTAAGAAACTCTGTCGCTCCCTCGAGAAGGCCTGGAAAAAAGACCCAAACACCAGCACCAGGGACGCCTTCAAAAACGCCACCCGCATACATCACCAACTAATCCGGTCTGCCAAGAAAGCCGCATTCAAAGACCGACTAGACAACAACGCCCACAACAGCAAGGAATTATTCAACATCGTCAAAGAATTTACCAACCCATCAGCCAACTCCAACGACATCACCCCCTCCCAAGCCCTCTGCGACTCCCTAGCTTCCTTCTTCCACAACAAAATCGCAGACATCCACAACAGCTTTGACAACCGACCCGGAGACCAACCCACCCAACCTCCTGCAGGACCTTCACCCCCCTTGAACGTCCTTAACAACTGGAACCCAATCTCCACTGAGGACACCATCCGCCTGATGAACTCCATCCACTCAGGATCCCCAACTGACCCATGCCCTCACCACATCTTCAACAAAGCAGACTCCATTATCGCACCCCATCTCCGAGACGTCATCAACTGCTCCCTCAACTCCGCCACCTTCCCGGAAAGCTGGAAACACGCAGAACTCCGCGCCCTTCTGAAAAAACCCACAGCTGACCCCAACGAACTCAAAAACTACCGCCCCATCTCGCTTCTTCCATTCCCGGCCAAAGTCATCGAGAAAGCTGTCAACAACCAGCTCGCCACCTTCCTCGAAACCAACAAATCCCTCGACTCCTCACAGTCCGGCTTCCGAGCCAAACACAGCACTGAGACCGCACTTATCGCAGCAACAGACGACATTCGAACTCTACTGGACAACGGAGACACAGTCGCCCTCATCCTCCTCGACCTCTCCGCTGCCTTCGACACAGTCTGTCAGAGCACCCTTCTACAGCGCCTCAAAAACGTCGGAATCCAAGGAAAAGCACTGGAATGGATCACCTCGTTCCTCACCGGAAGAACCCAGAGAGTCCGCCTCCCACCATTCAAGTCAGAGGCCTCTGAAGTCATCTGCGGCGTGCCACAAGGATCTTCACTCAGCCCCACCCTCTTCAACGTATACATGAGCCCCCTCGCGGCCATCGCACGCCAACACAATCTCAACATCATCTCATACGCTGATGACACCCAACTGATCCTCTCACTCACCAAAGACCCTAACACCGCCAAAACCAACCTACATGAAGGAATGAAAGAAGTTGCCGAGTGGATGAAGCACAGCCGTCTGAAACTGAACTCAGACAAAACAGAAGTCCTCATCTTAGGCACCTCCCCCTCCGCCTGGGATGACTCTTGGTGGCCAGCTGCCCTAGGAAAAGCACCCATCCCAACTGACCACGCACGGAACCTGGGCGTCATCCTGGACTCCTCTCTCTCGATGACCAGACAAGTCAACGCCGTCTCATCATCTTGCTTCAACATTCTTCGCATGCTCAAAAAAACATTTCGCTGGATCCCCACCGAAACTAGAAAAACGGTCACCCACGCACTGGTCACGAGCCGCCTAGACTACGGAAACACCCTATACGCCGGTAACACCGCAAAACTCCAGAAAAAACTCCAACGCATCCAGAACGCTTCAGCCAGGCTCATTCTAGACATCCCGCGTAAAGAACACATCTCTGGTCACCTGAAAAACCTCCACTGGCTCCCCGTAAATAAGAGCATTACTTTCCGCCTCCTAACCCACGCACACAAATCACTTTACGAACTTGGACCCGAATGCCCCAACTCACGACTGTCCTTCTACACCCCCTCCCGTCAGCTACGATCCTCCAAACAAGCCCTTGCCACTGTACCGCGCATCAACAAAACCACCATGGGAGGTAGATCCTTCTCCTACCTAGCAGCTAAAACCTGGAACACACTTCCTACTCACCTTCGCCTTACTCAGAACCACCTAGCATTCAGAAAGCAACTTAAAACTTGGATATTCGACAAGTAATCCCCCACCCTTCCTCAAGCGCCTTGAGACCCTATGGGTATGTAGCGCCCTATATAAATCTCCTGACTTGACTTGACTCAGCTCATTAGAGGTGTGTAGAACACTGTGAGAGTGAATAAAGACCCGTCCGTTGGTCAGCTCAATAGAGGTGTGTAGAAAACCGTGAGAGCAAATAAAGACCCGTCCTTTGGTCCGCTCTTAAGACGTATGTAGAAAACCATGGGACCGAATAAAGACCCATCCATTGGTCAGCTCTTAGAAGCAATGTGGAACATTGTGAGAGCGAATGAAGACCCATCAGTTGGTCAGCTCTTAGGAGGTATGTAGAACACTGCGAGGGCAAATAAGGACTAGTCAGTTGGTCAGATCTTAGGAGGTGTGTAGGACACAATGAGAGTGTTAGACCTGGCACCTTGGCGTGAGTCTCCCTTCCACTTTTTGCTGATGTGCCTCATGTGTTTTGATGGTGTTAGCTGCTCAGGGCACTGTGCCACTGCCAATCAGTGCCACAGTGCAAGTGCTCCCTATGAAAAGTGTATACATTGATTGGTGTCCATGATTGACGTATTTGGTTTACTATCAGTCCCCAGTAAAGTACACCAGGAGTGCCAGGGCTTGTAAATACAAATACTGCTGGTGCGCTTGCAGCACTGGTTGTGCCACCCACAGAAGCGGCTGGGTAAAATGTGTCTAGGGTCTGCCATTGCAGAACCTGCGTGCAGTCTGGTACTGTCATGCTGACTGCGCAAGTGCACCTACTTGCCAGTCCCTAAACCTTCCCTTAACTTCATATTAGTCACCCCTATGGTAATCCCAAGGGCAGGGTGCATTGTAAGCATGAGGTAGGACAAGCCCTGATGTGTGTGACATGTCCTAATAGTGAATTACAGCCAAATTCGTTTTTTAATATTATAAAGCTACCTGTTCTCAGAGGCCAGAATGGTCTGCTGGAATTATTACACACTATAATCCCAGCAGGCTCAGGGAACATGGTAGGAAGTCAAGTTTAATATCTCTGAACCCATAATAATAAAATACTTCTTTTAGTAAAGTTTATTTTAATATCCTGTGTTTGCAAATGCTACTTTTAGAAAGTTAGCATTTGCTTGCCTAACCATTTTAGCCCGCCTCTGCTCTGATGTGTATCTGCTGTCTGGGTTCTGTGAGTGACAGGGTTAGGGAAGACAGGTGGTGAATAGAGGATTACACCAGGATGAGTGGGAGGAGTGCCCCTTGACTCTGAATAGGGCTGTGCTCTGCCACAACAATGCTGGCTCCGCCCCCTGGGGAGCGACTGATGACTCTGCCCTAAACCTGGTCCAGGAACAGGGAAGACTGTCAACAGAGTGGTCCTGACTGTACTTGTCATCACAATGCTGGCTCCACTTCCTGCGGAGCGTCTGATGTCCCGGCCCTGCACACTGAAAGAAGAAACCAAACCCTGAAAAACAAAGTGCTCAGAGACTGACTGGATTAGGCAAATGCCCCCCTGGATAAAATGCTGGATAAAAGTAGGAGCCCTGCTCCTAAGAAATCAGATCCTGTTGACGCCAAGAAGAAACTCTGCCTGAAGAGAAGAACCTGGGAAAGCTGCATGGAGGACTACTGTCTCTAATCCTGACAGACTGGCCTGTGGTGGGTGCCTTGCTGCAAGAAGGAGAGAGGAAGAAAAGACTGAAGGACTTTTTTAATTCAACTTGTGCATCTTGACAATCTCCAAGGGCTTGCTGGTGAACTTGCCCCCTGAACTGCGCCCCAGGAACATTGAGCGCTATCCCCTGGAAGGAAGAACTGTGCTGCCTGTGCCTGCAACGCTGATCTAGGAGGGTTAAGTGCGCTGTGAATCCTCATCACCCACTCAGAGAACCTGTGGGACACCATGAGGGCAAATAAAGACCTGTCTGTTGGTCAGCTCTTAGGAGGTGTGTAGAACACTTTGAGCGCGAATGAAGACCCATCCGTTGGTCAGCTCATTAGAGGTGTGTAGAACACTGTAAGAGCGAATAAAGACCTGTCTGTTGGTCCGCTCTTAGGAGGTGTGTAGAACACTTTGAGCGCGAATGAAGACCCATCCGTTGGTCAGCTCATTAGAGGTGTGTAGAACACTGAGGGCAAATAAAGACCCATCCACTGGTCAGCTCCTAGGAGGTATATAGTACACCGCGAGGGGGATTAAAGACCCATCTGTTGCTTAGCAAATAAGACTTATGTAGAGCACCGAGAGAGCGAATAAGGACCTGCCGTTGGTCAGCTCATTAGAGGTTGTAGAACACTGTGAGAGTGAATAAAGACCCGTCCGTTAGTCAGCTCTTAGGAGGTGTGTAGGACACATTGGGAGCGAATAAGGACCTGCCGTTGGTCAGCTCATTAGAGGTGTGTAGAACACCGTGAGAGTGAATAAAGATTTGTCCGTTTGGTCAGCTCTTAAGACATATGAAGAACAACGTGAGAGCGAATAAAGACCCGTCCATTGGTCAGCTCATCAGAGGTGTTACGAACACAGTGAGAGCAAATAAAGACCCGTCCATTAGCTCTTAGGAAGTGTGTAGAAAACCGTGAGAGAAAATAAAGACCCGTCCGTTAGTAAACTCTTAGGAGGTGTGTAGAACACTGTAAGAGCGAATAAAGACCTATCTGTTGGTCAGCTCGTAGGAGGTGTGTAGAACACTTTGAGAGCGAATGAAGACCCATCCGTTGGTCAGCTCATTAGAGGTGTGTAGAACACCATGACAGCAAATAAAGACCCGTCCTTTGGTCAGCTCTTAAGACATATTTAGAAAACCGTGGGAGCGAGTAAAGACCCGTCCATTGGTCAGCTCTTAGAAGGTGGGTAGAACACTGTGAGAGCAAATAAAGACCCCTCCGTTGGTCAGCTCATTAGAGGTGTGTAGAACAGTGAGGGCAAATAAAGACCCATCTACTGGTCAGCTCCTGGGAGGTATATAGTACACACTGAGAGGGGTTAAAGACCCATCTGTTGCTTAGCAAATAAGACTTATGTAGAGCACCGTGAGAGCGAATAAGGACCTGCTGTTGGTCAGCTCATTAGAGGTGTGTAGAACACTGTGAGAGTGAATAAAGACCCGTCCGTTAGTCAGCTCTTATGGAGTATGTAGAACACCGTGAGAGCGAATAAGGACCTGCCGTTAGTCAGCTCATTAGAGGCTATGTAGAGCACTGTTATAGTGAATAAAGACCCGTCCGTTGGTCAGTTCTTAGAAGGTATGTAGAACACTGTGCGAGCGAATAAAGACTTGTCCATTGGGCAGCTCTGAAGACTTATGTAAAACACTTTAAGAGCAAATAATGACCTGTCCATTAGTCAGCTCTTAAAAGGTATGCAGAACACCATTAGAGCGAATAAAGACCCGTCCGTTGGTCAACTTAGAATTGTGTGGAACACTATGAGAGCGAATAAAAACCGATCCATTGGGCACCTCTTAAAAGGTATGTGGAACACTGTAAGAGTTACTAAAGTCCTGTCCATTGGTCATTATGAAGAAGGTGCATAGAGAAAGCATTGTCAGAGAGCTTGAAGATGATCCCTTAGAGCCTCAAAAGAAAATGATGACAAAATCCACTTGTCTGGCTGGTTTGACGCAGGTGCTTCAGGTTTGTAAGAGAGATTGAAGACTACCTCCTGGTGTCTCTGGCCAATTTGAAGCAGAGGTGTTTACCTTTGTAAGAGGAAATGAAAACAGCATACCCATGTCTTAACCCAGAGCACCGTAAAAGAAATGAAAACCATATTCCAACCGGTCTTGCTGTTTTAAAGCAGGCACATAAAGTATCATAAAAGAAATTAATGAATATTCTAGTGTTCCTGGTCTGAAGTGGGTTCCTGGAGCATCTTAAGAGGGAATGGAGATGGCATGAGACTTGTGGCTGGCCATCTATCTGGAGGTGAGATTAACCTCTGGAATTCATCCACCACTTAATACTGTTTTCTGAAAAAACACTATGGGGCCCATTATGATGTCGGGCGGATTGCCCCCGCCAGGCTGGCCGTAGCCACCGCCAGCCTGGCGGGGGCAATCCGCCCGACATCCACACTCGTTTTCCCCTCCGCCATATTAGTATGGCGGGGGGATCTCTGCGGATGGAAAGACCGTCCGCCGCTTTTCCGCCCCGGTCGCAAGGTGACCGGAACGGAAAATGGTTTCTATGGTGGCGGTGTCTGTCAGACACCGCCTGTCATATTAGGATGCGGTTTTACTAATGCCTTTCCGTGGTAGCAATGCCGCCACGGAAAGGCATGCAGTCTTCACTCTGGGGGCCCCCTGCGGGCCCCCAGAGTGAAGGAGGGGTGGGGGTGGCACACTAGGGGGTACCTAAGGTACCCCCCTTCATTTGCATAGACAAAGTGGCAGTGCCTGCCGCTTTGTTTATGCAAATGCATTTATGCATTTATAGCATTGTGGCTGGCGGTGCAGAGAGCACCGCCCTCCACAATGCTGTAAATGCAGGATGTGCCCGCCACTGTGGCGGGCACATCCTAATACCCCCCACGGGTCCCCTACCCTAATGGCGGGCGGTCCCGATTTCCGACAGGATGGCGGGCGGACAAAGTCCGCCCGTCATCCTAATGAGCCCCTATATCTTTAAATTGGTTTTAAACATCACTGTATGTTACTAAAGAAATTTAGGGTAGCACCGGTAACTAGAAGGATTTTCCCAGGTTCACACAGTTAGTCAAGCCAAGAAGCCTGAATAGTAAATATACATTCATGTCTTGGTCCTCGTGGTTTGTTACTTTCAAGATCATTCTTCTCCCTGTATTTGTCTCCAGCAGTCCCATTTATCCCACAATCTCTGGTTCATATCGCCAACATCGCAGCACAAGATACAGCTTGTTCCTGGCTCTCTTGGCCTTCGGTGCAGGTCACTACCTACTCAGCTGTGGTTTTGATTCAGAAGAATTGGAGGCCGCAGAGTAAAAAAAACATAGGCCATAAGAAAGCGAAATACTAAACATAATAAATATCGACAATAGAGAGAATATCTCCCTACATAATTTTACTAAACCTATTATTCAGCAGTAGTTCTCAAGTACCCATGGATTGGAGCTGGAATTGTAAATGAACCCATATTTACCATAGATGGGAAGTAAATTTGGATGAATTTAGGAATTTAAAATAAGTTGACAATTTTATAGGGAGATGTAGAACTGAGGTGGATATGTTGACAATGTATAATTGTGTCTGTATTAATAGTCTATCGAAACATGGTTTCTGAGTGTTCCAGGCTATGTTGATTGAACTTATCTCTGGCCATGAATCTGTGAGTTGTGAAGGCAAATGTCCCCAGCAGAGACAGTCCAAAGCATTCTTTTGGCATCTCCTCTCCTCTGAAGGGCGGTCCGTCCATCCCTTGCATTCAGAGGACCTCTCACCCTGGAATGGTCTGAGGTTGGAGCGTTCCCCTCAGACCATAGCCTTAGATTATGGTACATGCCATTGACACTGGAGTTCTCTTCTTAAAGCTGTCACAAAGATTAGATTTCAAATACACAAATTGTAATCTTTGAACCAAAATGATCAGTCTTTATCGAACCCACCCATAAGGACTGTTGAGCTGCACATCGAGAAAAGGGGCAGAGAGACTAGTAACATTATTGTGTAAATGCCCAGTTGACCAGGTGCATTGAGGCCTACAGAGGAGGTCTCTTGTAGGTTTAGGATTTGCATGATTGCACCTTCCCCTCCCCCTTAAGGCATCTGCTGTCAAACCTCTAGAAGAACTCTCCTGCTCATTTAGGGCTGCATTATTGCACCTTTCTACCTCCGACACCAAATCATGAGCGCCCTCGTAAGCACACAGTTCATCCATGTAATAGAAGCATAACTAAAGTTCAGTCTCCCTGCAAATAAATTGTGCATGATAGAAGTTGTGACTGCCACCCTTCACATCAGAGACCAAGAACGTGATCTGCAGAGTCCCCCCCAGGGTCATCCATCAGTCCCACCCTGTTCAGAGTGTACATAGATCCGCCTGCCAACATGATCCCAAAACATCATCATCTACGCTGACGACAACCACAACCAAAACCAACTGCACCTATTGCATGAACATGGTAGTGGATGAGGGCCAACTCCTTGAAGTTCAGTTGCAACAAGACAGAAGTCCTGATCTTCGGAAATAAGACCTCTCCATTGAGGCTCTTCCTGGTGCTCATCAGAGCTAGGACCAACACCCACCAACCATGCAAAAAAACTGGGGATCATCCTAAACAACAAGCAAAACATGATAGCACAAGTCAAGGCAGTGTACACCTCCTGCTTCACATCCGACACATGCTACGAAAGGTCAAGTAGCTGCCACAGAATAACAGAAGGGCTGCCTGCCACACAAGCACTCTTCACAAGGAGGCTCGACTACGACAACACACTGTGAGGATTTGTGTGTATTATATGGCATGGTTGTGCAACCTTACTGTGTAATACATTTGAAAACCTACCTTGAGTCCAGTCAGGCTTGTTTACAAAACCTTTAGCTCAACCCTAGGTAGCTGTGGCATCGAGCAGCAAGGCTTAAACATAAGAATATGTGTAAGTATGTAGAAGCACCAAACAATGAATTAAGAAAGTCACACGACACAAAATAAATCTGACAACAATTTATAAAAATAGATTATATTTTTATTAATTTTTAGAGATTAAGATGAGCCAAAACCCAGCAAAGGGTTCTGGAGATGTTGATTTTTACAGAAAACGTAAATTTTAATTCCTTTAGTCAAAACCGCAAACAAGCATTAGTAACCATAAGGTGTTACAACCTTCAGCGGGACTAAGGTGACCAAATCTGGCAGGGAGAAGGTCTTGGGGGGCCTTTAAGGAGTATTTGTCAGTTAAGAGAGGCACCCTCTAAATGGAGAAAAAAAGGGGGAATTCTTTACAATACCTTGCAGGAGATACAAAAAGAAAAGAAAAAATGTTCTCTTTTCATAAAACCCTTACCCACCCGAGTTGCCCCTTGGTGGCATGCTTCATCATTGGGTCCATCCCTGTCCTCTACAAACAGGGGTGTGCTACTACCAACGAATACGCGGGAGCACTGAATTGTTAAATATAGGGGGGGTCCCTATACACCTAACCACATTTGATAAAATTAAGGGGAGTGTTTTTTTGCAAAAATGAAAAAGGTTTAAAAATACCAAATTTGTGGTTCCACAAACAAATGTATTCCTTACCTCAAAAAAGGTATTGGGGTATTCTGTGAATACCCTTGATAACATATACTATGGACTTGTAAGTAAGACAGCTTATGCAAATTGGGGGTAGCCAATTCAACATGCACTCTGTAAGCGGTTAGAATACTGGCCCTGAGTACTGGTTATCAGTCCTCAGTGCACTCTGAGTCGAAAAACCGGCAGCATCAGTCCAAATTTTTAGGGGTAATCATGCAAACAGAGGCATTTCCTTACACACACACACTATGCCAGAATCTCCAAGGAACTCCTACTCAGACTCCAGATGGTCTAGACCACCATCTCAAGACTAATACTCGACCTTCCACACCGTACCCACATTGCACCGTACCTCAAGGAGCTACACTGGGTCCCCATTCAGAATCGCTGCCAATTCAAACTTCTCACTCACATATAAAGCCTTACGCGACACTGGACCAGCATACCTGAACAGCAGTATATTTATTTATTTATAGGTTTTGGCTAGCTAGACCCGAAGGTATCAGAGTGCTTTACATATAATGCAAGATCATTAGATTGAAATACATGCAAAAAACAGATAAAGAAAATTGTTCGGCTGCAGCGGTAGTTACAGTATGCAGACATAGAAACCACATGAGCTAAAAGATGTACAAGACACAGTGGGCCGCTGAAACACTAATTTAACCGCCACAACTGGTCAAGGCTGAGTCGTTGTGAGCTTTGGGAACATAGCTCAGTTAGGGTAGGTTCTAAAGTATTTGTTGAGCAGTAGGGGTTTATACACTTTCACCAGCCTGCCAGACACCTATGCTCTGCCTCACACTCCCTCACGCACACTGCCCTCATTCACAAAAGCAGGGCAGGAGGTCGCTCATTCTCCTATATCGCACCCAAAACTTGGACCTGCCTCCCTCATCGCATCAGAGTCTCCTCCTCGCTTCTTGAGTTCAAGAGGCTGGAGTCCTTGCTCTTTGAATTGATTCTTGGGGACACCATGCCTGCTCAAGCACCTGGATACTCTCCTCAAGGGTGACTAGTGCGCCGTACAAATCAACATAACATAACATAATATGATACCTGAGATATCTCCCTCCCACATCAAACACTTGCCACTGAAAAATCTCTTCATCCCAGCTAATGTTCACAGTTCTGCCTATGAAGACAGCAGCCAGCCAGCCTAAGCCCAAAGATTGTGCTGCAAGTGGCTAGTAGTGAATCAGCCTAGCCGTCCCAAGCGGCAAGAAGTTTAAGGGGGACACTTAGGTTACTGATTATAAAGCGCTCTATGACTGCAGAGACCCATCATGGAATTCATACATTGAGGCACAAGCGTACCCACCCTAGCTGCAGGCTTTACAAGGATTTTAAGTCCGCAACTTAAATGGAAAATACAGATTATAATCCACTCTAGGACTGCGGAGACATATTATGGAATCCTTATATTGAAGCACAAGCCTACTTATCCAAGCTGCAGGCTTTTACAAGGGGCTTAAGGGGAGGCACTTAACTTGAAAAATACTTATTATATATCACTCTGTGACTGCAGAGACGCATTATGGAATCCTTACAATGAGGCACAGGCCTTTTACGAAAGGAACTGCTGCCTTTGGTGTTTATGAAGAACGCAGTGGCGATCACAGTGGGATTTAGGGGGGTATGGTTAAAGTTCGAAGCTGAGCTGCAGCTGGTGGAGCCATCCCTGCCCGCCCTGAATGAAGGTCACCACTAAAGAAGGAATGTTTGGGTGGTCAGACACATACAGCGTTCACTGCTTCTAAGAGCTGCTTTCTGTTCTCTCAACAGATCAAGGACATCCTGAAGGGATCTCTACGCTTCAACCAGAGCCTGCTGGAGGCCGAAGAGAACGCCGAGATCACCATCGCTGATGACCACTACTGCTCCCAGGGCCTGACCGAGGAGCAGGGACCTCCTGTCACCGAGATGGCAGCCTTGAGGCCAGTGGCACAGGTAAAGTCCCATTCACAGCTGCATCGGCAGTAGTTAGTGGTGAATGTCCTACGACATGCAGTGGGTGGCGCGTCAGCGGAGTGCGAGGTGGCCCACAGGCAGCCGCTGGCTACCATTCTCCCTTGGCAGCCCACGCTTCCTTGACACTGGCCAGTATTCTTTCTGTTGCTTTAGGAGCTGGATGGTCGCACCCATCCATTTACAAATCCTATCTTCAAATATGAATTTACGATGTAAGAATGCTGCACATAGTCTCCTATCTGTATGATGTTGCACTGCTTTCATGAGATGACCAATGAGGTTTTAGCACTGCATGAATGTACAAATTGTACCCTTGATCTGACTCCTAGGCATGAGGAGGAGGCGGCTGTGGATGGGGTGTTCAAAGTTGGCCCTTGTGGATTGAAGGTGTGCCAGATTTTCAAAATAGCTGCTGGTGATTAATGTACATAGAATAAATCCAGGTGATAATCATTTACAATGGTTATCATGAAAGCGAGCATGGTTCTTGCCTTTGTCGACACCTGTCCTAGAGGGAGAAGTACATAATACAGTAGACATTACTGTGCTAAACAGTGTATGACAGACATTGGCAAAGCCAGTAGGTCTTGCCTATGTGAGATCTCTTGGCTTTGTGATTTTTTTTAGCCATGTTGTACAGTAGCATGGCTGACGTGAAAAAAGAAAAAAGTCTCTGTGACATGGTCAACGCTAATTGTGTCACTTTATGCCCTGCTGTGCCAGTTTGCGACATTTGTCAGACCTTGACTTGAGCCTCCATACACACATTTGCAAAGCATTACTGCCTTGACAGCCAGATCTGACGGGAAGCGCAGTTTGCTGGTTCAGTTCTGCTGGACTTTTTGATTTGATCCATTCCACAGACCTACAACCTTGAGAGGGACTTACTTTGGTATCTGTTCTAAAGGTGAAGAATCGGCTATGAGAAGTATCAGTTAGATGAACAAGTTACTTACCTTTAGTGACACTCTTTCTGATAGATGCTCCATAACTATATAGCCTCAAATTCCTCTGCCCTCCCGCCCCCATTTAGTGTAATGTTTTTTTTCTATCTAAAAATGTCCCAAACTAGAGATCTGCCCACTGGTATTTTTTAATGGTGGGTTTTGCGAAGCCACCGTAGAGCCGAATTATGCCACCTACCAGGGCGCAAAAGTACTGCTGTTTTAATGATCCCGATCCAATCAGGCACCTTGGAATATTCTAAAGGTGAGGAATCTGCAATTAGATAGAGTATACACCAAAAACCATGTTACAGAAGGTAAGTAGCATGTTCTTTAGGTGCAAAATTTAACAAGTCCAAACTGGACTTGAAATGGGTCATAAAAAGAACACCTTTTGTTTGATACTTCTAACATCAGATTCTGAATTTCCCCAGGCGACAAACTGTATCTAGAAACTTTTTAACCATTGCTCCCACTGCCTGTAGGTGGTTTCAATGGATTCTGCGCTCCCTTTGCCACCTCCGGAAGTGACAGCGTAAAGCCGTATAGAGGGGCCACGCTTCCGTGCTAATGTCAGTTCTCACATCCTTCGATATGGATCTGTAGCTCCCTTCCCAAACTTTATCCGCACTTTACAGACTTCCAAAACATTTTGTACCCGTATTTTAGGGATGTCTCCCCAGCATGTACTGGCTTCAAGCTGTGCTGCATCTGCAGCAAGTAAATGTCATTTACGGACTCACATTCTATCTGCCTTTCATGTCTCGGATCTAAGCATTATTCACAGTCCTGCAACAAATGTCCATTGATGTTACTGAAGGCCCTCGGGAAGCGGTAGGTGATTCGCAAGAAACTATCATTCTCCAGGTCGTTGGCTGGTTTCTTCTCTAAGGCCTGCTCCTAGTTGAGGTACATGCCCAGAGTAAGTCTGAGAAGAAGTCCAAGGACAAATCTCATCAAAAACATGAAGTCTAGGTGGTAGTAATACTTTCGTCATTCCCGCTCCAGAGAAGGATCATGCAGTCTGCACTTGAAGGGCTTGACTCCACACCAGTCCACAGCTGGAGCCTGTGTGCCCGCATTCCTCAGGCCATACTCGAATCTGCATTAGATAGAGGCCTTAAAGGAGGCAATGTGCAGCTCTTTCTGATTCATCTAGGTTCTCCTGGAGTACCTATGGCCCCCACGGATCCACCAGGACTCCAGTTGGACTTTAATTCACAGATCCTGCTCCAGTGTTGACTGACCCTATTAGACCTCTACCCTCCCTCCCTAGCAATGAGCCAGGTCTCCACTCCTTTGTTGAAGACCAACTTAATTCCACCCGGCCAACACTACCCCCGGTTAGTAGAGCCATATCCGATCCAGAGTCCTATCTCATTTCAAGGTCTGCGCTCAGCTAGATCACAGCCAGTGTCTTGTGTGGAGATCACTAAAGCACAGCTGGTTGTGTTAAAGGAGTCTCTGGCTGTACCTTTGACTTGGTGCCACCATCTTTGTCCACTTGAGGTCCTATTTGATTTAAACTCCGATGGACCCTCGGGATATTCCACGTGATGGAGCTGATGAGGAAGAGGCAGACAATTTATTGCCTTCTCACTGTACTGTAATGGTCTATACTTAGACCTTTAAAATTGTAGTGTGCTTAATGTATTTATGTGTGTAGTTATATGGTATTTCTATGGTGCAAACCCAGCCAAAAGGCTGAGCGCTGCATAAGGTCCGAGGCATGCCTAAAGTCAACGAGTAATAGGAGAGGGAGATGGGCTGTGGATGGTTAATGAATAGTGATGTGGTGTTCTTTAAAGAGGTGATTCTTCAACTCTTTCTTAACTTGAAGCAGAATTGATGCGGTCCTGAAGGATACAGAGATGTTGTTCTAGATCCTGGGTGCATCAGTGCTTAATTTGAGCCGGGGCTTTCCGGTGTTTAGCATTGGCACTTTATTGGTTTCTGGTGCTCGGTACCGGCACCTAATTGTCAACATCATACCTAGGACAGTCTACCACATGGTGGCGCTGCTCATCTAATTTAGAGATGAGCAGAACCACGGTTGTTTAGGAATAAAATATACATTAAAATTGCAAATACCAGCCTCCTCAGCCATTCCTTTAGCTTTGGGGATCTGCAATAATCTAAACTGTCGCATTTACATGCGAGAGAGATGGTTAGTAGTTGTTTTGGCAGAGAAGACCAGGGCGATGGATGGTGCAAGCTGCAGTGGCCTCCAGGAGAGAGCCCTGGCACTTAATATTTTACAAATTAAGCACTGTGGTGCATAGATAGAAAAGGCCTGCAGTCTTGTTTTTTTTCTTTTTCACTCTTCTTAGTCTGCAGTCTGATGGTGTCCTGGCTGGGTGTGTGCAGAGATTCACCAGGGATGGTGAGCTTGTCTGCAAGATGAGCGGGGGTGCTGGTCATGATTTTGTTAATGATGCAGCTTCTTTTGAAGATGGTCCGGACCGGCAACGGAAGCCAATGGAGTTCCATCAGGATGGGGGTGATAACGTGCTAGAGACAGAAATGAGGTCCCATTTTTGAGCCCGACTGAGGAAAGTGTCTGCTTTTCTGTGGTGGTACGCAGGGCAGCAGGGGTGTTAGACCTGTAGTTTCCAAGCTAATCTGCTTACTGATGTTTTGCAGCCGGTCCTGCAACTTCAGAGCATTTATTACCCTTCAGTGAAGCCCTGACTGACACTCAGGTGGCAGCATGTTCTAAGCCCTGCTCAGGGCTTTTGGTTAGTTGCCCCCAAGCCTGTCTCAGGTGATCTAGAGTTCTTGATCCAGCATCTATCACCGGCCGGCATTGTGAACCCTGTGTATTTCCTACTGCTCCACCTTACAGAGAGTACAAGTGAATTGATGCTCTTGGCAAGAGGGTGTTCTCCTGCAGCAGTTTGAATGAATAAGTGAAATAGCATTTATTAAGTGCCTACATTTATCTAACAAGGCGTCCCAACGCTATCATCACAGTTCCTTACGGAATATCGTATGATTGTCTCCCTCATGCATAATGTTGGGAAAAGCGTACCGTAACTGTGGTGCTACTTAGGAAACACAATTCCCCAACATCTAGAAAGTTGTATTCTTGGGATCACAGCCAAGCTATTTCCAGCTCAACGTAGTGCCTGCCTTTGAAAGTAACGCCTAACGTTTTCTTGAATATTCATCTGTTTCTCTCACAGTTCTATGACTTGACCATCATTGAATACGGTCTGACTGATGGGCAGATTCTCCCACAACATGTGGCTGGTAGCGAGCGAGGTTTTACCAGCCCTTCCAGAAGAGTTTAGACATACCTTTGTCTAAACTGTCCTTGACAGGCAGGACGCGGCCAAATACATTTGATGGGCCCGGTTGGATGCTACAGATTGCATAGGTTGTGCTATGGGCCCTGGTGTAGTGATTCGCCTCCATGTAAAAACGCAAGCCGCAGCTTTCTTTCTCGGTGGGCCCGACTGCGTGACTGATTCAGGTTGCTTGTAGACCACGGAGAATCAGCCTAGGGGCGCTTTAGATAGAGCTGTGCTGCGGCCTGCTCCCTGGGCTTGCTCTCCCTGACTCACCAGTTCCCTCAGTACCAGATGTGGAGGGGCTGCAGTTGAGTCCAGGCTTACCACCAGAGGCAGACACCTCAACTCCTGAAAAACCAGTCCAGCGCTTTCAAGACTCGGGGGTCATGGTGGCAGAGAGGATGGGTCTCAGGCTTGTGAGTGGTCATGCATTGCAAACATTGGAGCAGAAGAGGACGGTGTTATACCTAGTATCTGTCGGTTAGCATCTTCCAGTAACCCTCTTCGTGGACTCTCCACGCCATTGCTGGAGAGGAGGATGCAGTCACACGTGCATCTGGTTGGAGCCCTCGCTTTGCCTCTTCGAGCTGGCACGGTAGACAGGACCGCTTCCCTTTATGGTGCAGATACATCTTGTTCAGCGATGCTTCTCTGGGAGCCCTTAATGAGCAATGGGCACATTAAAACCTCATAATACAAGAAAGCACTTGCCTTCCTGAAGAGGAACACTGTGCCTCTGAGGATAGTGATCGCGGCCAGAACATCCTTATTGAGCAGGAAGACTTGCTAATGCTTGGGAGATGGGCTGCCTGTCCAATCTGCACTCGGTGGTCAGTAGAATATCCGCCTCCTATTTCCACGCCTATGGAACATTTCGATATAGGACAGTACGCTCTACATTGAAGCTGAACGGTAGCAGGAACTGGGAGACTTTTCAAAACTTCATCTTTTGTTCCATAAAAGTTTCCTTAGTGTCTGAAGAACTATTTGTGAATTGAGACTTGTTGTAGGGGAACAGATTACTGCGCCATAGTCTGAATGTACCATATTTGGGTCTACGCAAAAAAAATAGTAATCGAATCCAACTGCTCGCGTCTGACTGTTACACTCTCCAGCATGCCAATGCTAGACTTAATGGTTTTGCCAATGCTTGTTGGTATCGTTTTTAGAAATTTTACTATTCAATCCTTAATGCATACATATTAAAATGTTCTGACCAATACAGTCCCTTCCATAATATATTGTATTACTCTTCACATTGTTACAACACATCTGTAAAGAAAACATCACATTTTGTATGCAGTAAAAACACTTTTACAATTCCTAGTCCGCAGGTTTGTAAACTTTATAGTTTTACAACATACAAATGGTACAAACGTAGACTTTGTAACAAACCAGTTCCTTAATGTTTGGTGTATATTTTTTCACAATTTTTCAAAGCTCATAATTTTAACTATATATTGACACTGTATAGAAATCAGTGGCCTAGTTTGTGTATATTAATACATTGCTTTAATTGAAAATGTAGTGCATAGTTTTAGAAACTTTTACAAGTTGACAACACATGTGTACATGAACATGACAGCTTTGTATAAAAATCACTAAAATTTTATTGTACAGTGTTTTTTTGTCCGAACTTTACATATTAAAACATCCTATTGGTGCGAATGACGTTAGTATAGCCGTTTCTCAAGGGGATGGCAGTTGCCATATTGGAGACTTGGCCGTCGACTTTGAAAGAAGGCAACGTCGACCAGTCCGTGCCATTGAAGGGATGGCTTCATTACAGCCCCTGGCACCAGCAAAAGGCGACCCTGCACCCTGGGTGTGACTGTGGGGCTGTAATCACTGCAGCTGGGGAGTGCAGGCACCCAGAGGATGCTGGGACATGTCTGTTCTCTTACATGACAGTGGATGTTTGTCCTTGTCTCTTTACATACCATATCACTGAGATTGTTGGTATTCACCAACGCTCAACCCTCTTTCAACTGTGTTATAGGAGCCCCGAACAGTGGGAAATGCATCTTGATTCTTGGTTAAATTCTTACATGGACAATCTCGTAGTTAAACGTCTTGAGCTCTTTTTGCTATTTTTACTTTCACTGAAATCAGATTTTTTCAATTCTAAGAAATGGGCAATAAATATTGGATTTCTTATTGTTCACTTTTTGTGCAATAAGGGGTGAGACTCTGGTGTGTAGAATGACAATGAAAAAACCATATTGTCTTTGGCAAATTCACAAACTAAAAGTAATTAAGATTTAAGATTCATGTTAGCCATTTTCTGAAACAACTTCATAGGGCTTGATTCACAATGAAAAGGTGAACATTTACATATGTAGACCTACTTATACGCACACGTGTTAAAGTATACGTAGGATAAAACCAGTGCTTGAAATGGAAAAACAAGTGCAGGTACCCTATACCAGAGTACCAGCTTCCTTTTGTGAAGTGCCGGTACTCTCCAGTTAAAAGTATTGCACCTCTGCAGAGAAGTGCCGGTACTCTCCCTCTTGAAATAAAGAAATGCATGTACCCAGTATCTCACAATACCTATCCATTTAAAGCACTGGATATAGCTGGGGAGATTCAGTCCAATGTGCTCATATACATTTTTTAACTGTTCTTATTTTAGGCGAAACCCCTTCCCTTGCATTCCCATGAACTTTGGGGTGGTCTGTTTCTCTTCTTTGGAGTGGGAGACTCCAGCCCTTTGCAGGAGTGTTTCCAGAGTGGGAAGTAGGGTGGTTCCCTTTGTTTGATAAAAACAAAATACAGCCCATACCTCTGTCTTCCAAATCTCAGCCATAATTGAAGTGTCAACTCAGCCTATTTCATCCGCTGCTGGAGTGCAGGGGTATACTGTAGATTTCATGCCAGTCCAACACGTTTCATACCAGAGACCTGCAACTGTAGGAGTATCTGCACAGCCAGATAATGTTCATCCCTTTAAGCAGCACACCTACCCATCTGCCATATCCTACTTCAGTAATATGAGCGCTTTCTAATCCTGAACCTCCCCAAATGGTACCACATCACCCCCACTGGCTGCCCATCCAGAAGAGATGCCAATTCAAGATCCTCTCGCATGCCTACAAAGCCCTCCATGACCAGGGACCATCCTACATCAAAAATCGACTAAGCTTCCATTACCTTTCTTGACACCTTTGCTCATCCTCTCTAGCCCTCGCACACATCCCCCGCATCTGCTGCAGCGGTAACAGTTCTTTCTCCTGCATCGACGCCAAGACCTTTAATGGCCTGCCCATCCACCTCCCTACAGCACCCTCTCTGGCAGACTTCAGAAGAGACTCAAGACCTTGTTGTTTAACTGAGACACAGCTTCCTCACGGCCCAGATACCCCTAGGGGTGTACTGATTGATTGATTGATTGAAGGCTCCAGGTGAGCCTGATCTGACAGACCAGGTTAAGGATACGTTTGAGCAGTATTGACTGAGATCAATTAATATGCATACATGAGTGTCATGTACCCATAGCTACTTCTTTTGATATGTTTTACTGTCTTGAGTAAGCATTTTCGACTGCCATGGCACACGCACTATTTTTGATTGTCGATATACTTGGGCACCACAAGGTACCCCTGTATGTTAAATGACAATAAAAATCTGTTTATAAAAAAAAGTCTAAATCTGTCAGAATAGACAAAAATTGAAAAAAATGTAAACTAGCACTTTTCATAGTATCCGTTCTTGCGTGCCGACCTCGTGCTGCCCCAGGGCGTCCCTTGGCTAGATCTTTTTGTATATATATAATCAACAGGAGAGAAAGGGCTCGTGAGGCCACTCTTGTACCCCTTATGAGTAATAGTTACAAATCAACCGAAGAGTGACTAAAAAAGTAAAGGGATAATCAATAGCTACCACCAAGTAAAGAAATTATTTCAAACAAAGATCAGTCAAACAGTAAGGGTTGCATGCAGAGTGCCACAAGAAGAACCCTCAGGCACCAACAAGACAGTCGGTTGCCATTTGTCTTCATTGGGTCCTTTTCAGAAAGTAGTGATTGAAAAGTTAAAAGAAGTGTGGACTACTCCCCGGAAAAAATTATTTTAGTAAGGGGGTAGCTCTAACTTCATTAAAATCTTAGTGAGAAAGGTCGGACAGGATAGTGGTTATGTTAGTTTGAACCACCCAGTCCTAAACAATAAACAATATAGGTCGACATGTTTCTGCTACTACGAGCCCAAACTAGGCTCAGCGTTCATTAGGACCATACATAACTACATCACGTGGGTGAAGCACGCCAAGGCCTCACTGCCACCTGAGGTAGACAAAATATCTAAAAAAGATTACGACCTTCTGTGTAATCGGGACACTGGAACTTCCAAGTGTTTCTCCTCCTATGTGTCAGGGATTTAAGTATGCATGTCGATTTTACAGCACCGCATGGGCTCGCGGCTGGGGGAAACTTTTCACACTCGGGGACCTGACACCTGGCGACTCCCCGCATATAAGCCTGCTTGTTGCCAGGTCCACGGCCCGAAAAAATAGAAACATGCCGTAGAAGCAATACTTTATACAAAATCACATTGTTTTATTTCTTTCTCATGTTTTGTTAATTTCAAACAACACACATCTTTAAGTGTGCTCACCGGTTAGAGCAGGCAGACCGGGACGAAGAGGTCAGACCCGGGACCAGGGTTCAATCCCCGACGCGGCAGGGTCTTGAGCTCATAATGTCCACGGACTCGATAATTCTCACCTTGGTGCCTACTCGAATCATGGGTTCACACTCTGCAACTCTGGGCAATAGCTTGCTTAATCTCCACTACGGCCCCACCGCGATGGGATGCCTTGCTTTCACCTTGGGGATGCCCAGTAGGGGTTATCTCGCAGGGAAAAGCCATGACGGGTTCCCAAAGCAAGCGCCTTGAGACCTTACGGTGAAAGGCGCTATTTAAGAACGTATGATTTACGATTTAATAGGTCAGCATGTTCATTTTTTATATTCTTTCCATGTACTGTGACAAGGAAGATGATATCACTCATAGAAATACTATTGAACATTCATAAACGTTTTTACTACATAGCAATAAATTATTTCACACAATTAGTTCAAAGAATCCCCCACAGGAACCTTCCATTCACTCTAACATGCATACAGAGTCCAAAACCACCTTACTCAACATTCATCCTTCATTCCAGAAACCAAACATGCCAAATACAAACAACAAGGGCATAAAGCTCATGTTATTGTCATGAGCGGGATCACTTTTTCCGAAATTCCAATAATTGTCAGTACATGGAAAGAATATAAAAAATGTACATGTTGACTTATTAAAGATGTTTGCTGTTTGAAATGAGCAAAACATGAGGAAAAATAAAACAATGTCATTTTGTATAAAGTATTGCTTCTACAGCATTTTTCTATTTTTGTGGGAACAGATCCGATTAGTAGGCACTAAAGAAATAATGCAGGTCAAGTGGGTCTTATTATTGTTTTTATCGGGCTTTTAAATAAGACATAGCACAGAAAGCATCAATGACCTGCTCATAAACGTAGAGAACGGCCTTCCCTTCTTGCTTGTTCTGCTAGGCTCTGATATTTGACCATAGTATCCTCAGTGACACACTGAAAACCCGGATGGCAGTGTTATAAACGGATTAAAATGCTACCTTTCAAACTTCTCGAAAAATCTTTCTCTGCACTATTCATGCTCCATGTGGTGTTACACAAGAATGCGCCCCATCACCTGCACCCAAACCCTCCTGTGTGCAGATCAGATTTAGCTGTATCGCAAGCTGAACTCTCCAGAATGTGTCTGTAATTTAGTTGCTGCCCACTCATATCCTAAAGTGATGGTACAAAGACAGGGAAACTGTCCCTACTTGGATTCAAGCACACAAGATGTACATATCACTCCCCGTAGAGTAACTTTGGAAAAATCTATGGGCTTAGACCGCAGAAAGTATAATTAAGACTTGCCAAAGTCGTCGACATTCCACCTACAAAAAAGAACTAGCATTGGCATAGCCAATAGATCTCGCTTTCAGGACCTTATAAGTATTTAGTTATGCAGCACAATATCCTTGGTGCAATAACATCAACTGTTGCATGGCTAAAAACTTATAAGGTCCAAAAGGCGAGACCTATTGGCTATGCCGATGCTTGTTATATAAGAAGGGTCCATGAAACCACAAGGTGGAAGGGTCAGATTTGATAGGACTTCAATTTGATAACACAAGTATAAAAACGCAGAACTGCAAGAATATTTGCTATTTATAAATTGGCCAGGACAAAATGCACCATGCAATCATAGTAATACATTTTCGTTTACAAGTGACTGGTTGCGGGCAACTATTAAACGAACAACGTTGAGATGTATGTTTTTTTTTTAATCTTGCTAGGGATTTTCAGAAAACCAGGAAAGTAGTTTAATCTCAGTTCTTTGGGCATCCCGCGCAAGACCATTTTTGGGGGGCCCTGTATAAATTTGAATTATACTACCAATTTCTCGATAATTCATGCCCTCCGTGATGGCACAAAAACCTGCTAAATTTTATGTTGAACTTTAACAGCGGCACACAGTTGAACAATATCTTGATCCAGGACCCCAAAAATCCTTACTATGACACTATGTAGAGAGACTGAGTAGGGGGTAAAAGTAGGCAGAGGGAGAGAGGATTGAGACGGAGTCAGGGGTAGAGGGAGGCAGAGGGAGGGGGGGCGTGGCCTGGAGCCGTCAATGGTGGACGTGTAGTTCTCTAGCTCCGTCCTAAGCCCTAAATACAAGCGGAATATCCTGCACTCCCCTGCCTGCAGCCCACCTGAATCCTGCACAGGTTGTCTCCGGGAGCGAGCGGCGTGAGGCGGTGCGGTGAAAACCCCTTTCAGCCCGCACCATCGGCGAGATCCAGCGGCGGAACCTGTTGCGGCCTGTGAGTCGGAGGGAAGCCTCGGCCTAAAGTGATTGGCCTGCTCGACCTACCCCCTGCTGCCTTCGCGGTCCAGTTGGGACCCCAGCATTGACTTATCCTGCACCGCCAGCCGGGACTCCAGCGTGCGGAGAGGTACCCCACCCTTACTGAGGCTCCATTAACCCCCCTCCCGGTCGCTTCGCCCCTGGCCGACCGCCCTGCTGCGAGGCCCGTTGGGATGCGGGAGCACTCCCGGGCCGGCCCGCCGCCCGCCCACGAAGCCAGAGGGACTTCTGCATACAACCGTGTAGGCGAGGACTGTGGAGAGGGCGGTACACGCAACCCATTGCTGCCACCGTGAGCCCGGTTTCACCCTGCACATGCTGGACACAGCGCTTCGTGGATCGGCCCGACCTCGCCAGTCTCTTGGCGCCATCTTGCTTCCACACCAGGGCTAGGACGAGACCCTCGGGCCCTGGCAGTCTCACCTCGCCTACCCCTGACCTGCCAGCCAGAGGACCTAGAACGGAGGCTAAACACGGGGTGTCTCACATAGAGGACACGTGCGCCTTGAGGCGAGACGCGGACTCCAGGTACACGGACCCGAGGTGAGAAAGTGCGCCACGCGCCTTGGCGCCCTACCACGGCGCTACAGTCCCGACCTCTGCCGCGCTCCCGGCTGGTGCAACAAGCTCACTCTGCAGTGACCTGGACCCCACCATCTCTCCCCCCCCATCCGCCTCTACAGGACCGGGTTCACACCTGCCCGTAGGGACACTGGTGGAGAATCGGCCCACCCTACATCGGCGCCTCGCCTGGATAGCCTACACTGTCCCTGTCAGCCCCGGGGTCTTCGCCACATCCGCCTCTCCCCAACACGTAGCGGACCTTCCATAGCCACTGCCCGGCGCTTTGACCGGACACTCAGAGGGACAGCGGCGGCCTGCTGCATCCACTACAGCGCCACCCTGCTAACGAGATCCATGGGCAAACACAGGGGCAAGCCTCAGGACCAGGGCGCTCCGACGGACATACAGTCCACGGGCTCTGACGACCCGCTGGCCTCCTCCAACATGGACATCATCCCACCGACCGGTAAGGGGTCGCAGGACGCCAAGCTAGATCTTATCCTGAATGAAATACGCGCGACGCGCTAGAATCGCGCATAGACCGTATGACGACTGGCCTGTCCCTATTGAAGGCTGACCATAACAAGTTGGCGGAACGGGTGGCGGAGCAGAAAATAGCGCTGGGTGACCTCATCCCACAGCAGACGGAACACTCCACGAAATTGGAAAGCGTAGAGAAGCAACTCAAGCAACTATGGGATAGAGTGGACGATGCTGAAGGACGTGCCCGCCGCAACAACGTCCGCATCCTGGGCATTCCGAAGAGAAGCGAGGGGAGGGACCCCACGCAGTTTGTGGAGGATTGGCTACGGAAGCTGGTGGGCCAAGAAGACCTCACCGCCCTCTACAGTGTGGAACGGGCCCACAGGATGCCATCACGGCCCCCACAACCAGGGGCGCCTCCTCGCCCCCTGATCGCTCGTCTCCTCCACTTCAGAGACCGAGACACCGTCCTACGAGCGGCCAGGGAGAAAGCGCCACTACGCTTCGAGGATAAGAATATATCGGTCTACCCTGATTTCACGCCCACTGTGCAGCGGGCCAGGTCCACCTTCATGGGAGTGAAACGCAAATTGAGGGACAGGAATATGAAATATGCACTTCTGTTCCCTGCTCGGCTCAAAATACTACATAACAACAGGTCCCACTTTTTCTACTCGCCTGAGGAGGCAGAGGAATGGATGGAAGTCACTCTGACCCCACCGGCCTCACAGGACCCATTCGCAGATCACCGCAGCGAAACCCACAGGGGCTCACCAGGCCGACGGACCAACACTCACAGCCCCGACCATCATTCATCCCACGGAGCATCGGCGACGATGCATCCCCCTGGACGTCAGACGGCGTGCCACTCGTCATCGTCTCCGCAGCAACGACTAACAGAGGAGGCACTGGCCGCTCACGACGCGGGAGCAACCGGAGACAGACTCACCGTTACCACTGACACCCACACTGAGGTATCTGGTTCAGTGGACAGCCTGCAGCTATTCCTGAAGATCACAGCCCAGATGGCGGCGGAGTTCTGAACCACGACACGATTGATCCCCTCCGGGTGGTAACGTATAACTGATCCCCTCCTTCACATACGGTGGGTTGCATAGGGGCCCATTATATCGTGGGCTATCATGTCCACGCGGGCCGTTCAGTGACAGTTGACGGAGGCCTACCACCCCCGGTATGCACACGAACTTAACTGACTTGTGCCCACGTTGGGCATCATGGTTTGGCTCCTGGGCACGTTGGCTCGGGGACCTTTTTGTTCAGGGGTTACATGTTTGCGGGACACTCTCACTTTCTAGCACAGCAGGACATATGTGGTCACCCGGTTGTTTCGAATTGCCGCACCACACAGATGGTAATGGGGCCACTTAACAATTACCAATTGTGCACCTGGAACGTGCGTGGCATGGGGGTCAGTGCACAAACGTCATAGAATCCTTGCACAACTTAACCGCAGAGGGACACAGATTGCTTGCTTGCAAGAGACACATTTGAACGCTGCTGAAAGCGTGAAATTGCGCAAGAAATGGAGAGGACAGCTCTTTGCTACCTCCTATTCTGCATTCTCAAGGGGGGCAGCGATTTGGCTCCGTGGCTCTCTTCCCTTCCAGATGCTGGAGCAAAGGGTTGATCAGGAGGGTCGTTATGTATTTGTACGGGGACTGTTGGATGGGGAGGCGACTCATGAAGTGAGTACCAGGGAGCCAGAGCCATTCCCTGGTGGAAGCCCCTGGAAAAAGAAGTTCACAAAACAGCCCTTGAAGTCTTCTTGCTTCAAGAACAAAGGAGCACACAGGGGCCCAAAGGGAAGAGCGAGTGGTACCAAACTTTGGCCAAAGCAAAGCATCATCAGAAGTGAGGAGAGAGGACCAGAGAGCAGGACATGGAACGGTCATGGCTGTAGGAATTGGAAAGCAGTAGAGGTGGTTCAAGTGAGCCAATAAACCCATAGCAAAGAACAACATTATAAATAAAGGCTCTCCCTCCCGCTTTCAAGTATGAGTGCTCAACTTTGCAATAATTTGATCTTCTTCCACTTCACAGCAACATTTCAGGAGAGGTCTCTCAGTCCAAATCAGCCATAGCTTAGTGTAAGAAAATAGCAGTGAAGGGCCTGCATCGTGCCTGCGGAAGCTTTTAGAAATGCCTGGGATCCTGCAGGAAGTATAGTGTCACAAGAAGAGACGAGGTAACTAGGCACTGTTAGAATGAAGTCATGTCTGGCTACAAGAACAGAGACCAAGCAGCAACCGTGAAGGAGAAGGCAGCAGGAGCACCAGGCCAGTGGCGTAACATACGCACCCATAGCACCTGTGGTGTGGGGGGCAAACTCCAAGGGCTCCTTCTGCACAATACCCTGGCCGGAGACCTCCTGATTGAATCTGGAGGGGCCCCTTCCACTTATCTTGCAGGGGGGCCCCCTCAAGTTTCGTTACGCCACTGGGTCAAGCAGGACGCCTTTGTATGGCATCTACTTGCTCTTCCTTCACTTTGATAGTGCGAGGTGTGCCCGCCTGGGCCATTCCTCACTCGGGTGTCTGCCAATTTGTGCGACTAAATAATACATGAAATAGCAACGGGTCAAAAAAAGGGATAGAACTATCTAGAGAAACTGTGTAATCTCAACAAGGGTACAATCACGAAATCCACAGAGAGTAATTTGTGGTGAAAAAGTTATGTTCCCATCAGATACCCATCCTGTACCGCCCTACATCATTTGGGATCCTTCACCCGAAGGAAGAGGTAAACATCCACTATGGATTAGGTAGATTGTGGCCTAACCTGGTCAAAGAATACACAAATGTGGTGGTAAAAATTAATGGCATCACGGGGTAATCCGACTAGCAGTGCAAGAAAAATTGATTAAGTGACAGTGCTGTGTGCAAAAGTGGATTAAGTGACAGTGCTGTGTGCAAAAGATTGGGTTGTGGAAGTGGAAAAAATAATTTTAATAAGATCCTATCCACACCCAAGGGTAAAAACAGTGCAAAGTAGTTTTAAACAAATGACTACTGAGATGGATTGTGGGTCGACATGTTTCTGCAGTTGGTGTGGGGTCAAACGATACCCTCCTGCTTTATCAGGACCTTAACATGATGCTACTGCTAATATGTGAAAGAAGTGAGAAAAAATATAATACACAAAAATTCATATCACCTGGAGGTCGCCCATGCAGATGATCCAAATGGTCACACAGTAACAGTGGACGAACAAACACAGAGAAAGTACACAGTTAATGGCAATAGTCTATGGAATACACACTTATTGTGATGAATTGCATTTGCCAGTTATTTGCTGGTCAGTGGTTTCTTGTTAATAAACTATCCTCTATTGGTAAACATATTTACATCGAGGACAAAGGATATCAATATATCCACTCACCCAATTTGTGGGGAATTCACTGGGGAAATGCCAATTTGTGCAACCTTGGTAGCACCAGTTTGGCGTCCAAGGTGATCCCAGGTTGGTGCAGAATTAACCGTCTGAGGCCTGTCAACTTGCAGCCTTGTATTAATTGAGCACTGATTTCGTCCAGCTTGTCAATTCCAGTAGACGTGCTCGCCAGCTTTAGGAGCCACTGACTCATCTTCTTGCTGCCTGGCCTGGTGCAGTTTGAATCGCTCGTAGTCAGGGTTAAGTTGTGGGTCAAAGTGTCTGTCGAAAGCATCCACCGCTGCGTCGAAGTCTGCATCGTCTTCTGTGTTGGGCAGGTTCTCAAAGAGATCGTACGTTTCTGCCCCACCAAAGTGAAGCAAAAGAGACCCCTTGACTGCGCCATCTAGTTTTCTTGTGGCACGAAAGTAGTGCTGTAGGCCCCCGACCCGTTGTCGCCAGTTCGGCGCAGGCATTGCCGGGTCCGCCAGTCCACTGAACGGTGGCAGCACTGTGACTGAGGCATGGGTCGCTGGTGGGAGTGGTACTTGCTGCTGTTGCACGGACATGCTGTGGCAGTGGAAGTGTCAGTGCGCAGTCCGGTCCTGTCAGTCGACAGTTATCTGGTGCCCTTACTTCTGCACAGGTTTCTTGTATTGCACCTTATCGTCTCCGGTGGTTGGTCTGTACAACTCTGGACAGTCCACTAACCATGATTGATTTGTTTTCCACTTTTTTCTCACACAAGACTCCTCTCAGGCGTGCACCCACTGCAATGTTCAGGTTTCACTTCTATCTCCTTTTAATATATAATCTTCCTTTCTTATGTTTTTTACGCAGGCTTAGTTATAGCCACTCTCTCCCCCCAGGCGGCAGTCCTCACGTTCTGGAGTTTACTGGGGCAGCCGCATGGTGCTTCCTACTCAAAATATTTTAAAGCTTGGACTAAGTAACTGCTTTCAGCTGGAAGAGCAGGGTTTTTTGGTTGCGCCTGGGCAACGCATGCGCTGTTCTGCGTGGCATGCTGCATTCAGGTAGGAACTTGAATCTCTGCGCACTCTCCGCCCATATTTTTCATTGGCTTATGTCATTGTCCACTGTAATCTGTGGCTGTTCATTGGTCAAAAGGCTTAGTAGTCCAACCTTAGTACTGCCTTGTCTCATGGTGACACCCACTTTTACATGTGTTGTTACTCTGTAGGTTTTAATTACAGCCTCTAAGCACTATTTTTTCAAATAGCTTTCTCCTGCCTTGGAAGTTGCTGGGCAGGACACGCTCTCTCCTAAAGCTTTATTTTTTTTATAGCAGGCTTTTGCTGCAATAGGTCTCGCATTTGTAAGAGTTTAAGCTATTGGCATTGAAAATGGCAATGTCTTTTATTTATCTGTTTTAAAAACAACACATAAATAAAAGGCATTGTCATTTACAGGGCCAATGGCTCAAACTCTCGTAAATGCAAGATATATTGCATTGTAAATGCTTGTTCGAAAAAGGAAGATGGGATCTGTCGGATGTCATTTGAAACTAATGTATTCCCGGCACCAACCTTTAAGCAACATTGTGTGCTCCTGGGCACAACACTTTACCTCCCTCACCTGCCTCTGTGATCATAAAAGAGCCAGGCAGAAAGCCAGCCCTAAGGAATGGAAAGCATGATGGACCTCCTTATTGACAACCTCAGATATTTTGTCCACGCAACACCCTTGATTGCACATGAGCTCCTTGTGCCTTGAGGGCCTCGGAGGGGTCTCGTTAGACTAATGGGGGCATGCACTGTTGTAGGCGCACGGGAGCATGCGCGGCCTCGTTAAGGGTGCAGTGTGCCGGGCACTAATGCACGGGCGCATAAATGACTGCAGCCGAGCCGAGGCTTTTAGCTCTAATGGGGATAACGTGCCACTTCTCGCCCGAGGCCGGCCGAGGGGTCTCGCAGGAACTGCCCGCCGGAGGGCACCTCAGGGCGGGCACTTGTGCAGCTTCACTTGCTGCAGTCTGTCCTGAGACAAGAGGAGATGCGTGCGGGGGGCCTTCTTCTGATGCTGTGCTAGTGCCCCCCTCCACCACCAGGGAGCGCTATGGATCTCATAACTCCTCTGGGAGGTGGTATCATTGTCATGGTCATGAGCTGGGAGGGCGCGCAGGGCCGGGAGCTACTACAAACCAAACTTCCTTAGCTGATGTCATTTAGTTTTTTTAAAAAGTGATATCAGTTGCCCTGAAGGAACCAGTTCTAGTGTGGCAGACTGACGTCATGGAAGCTCAGCTGCGTTATCCTTTGAAGCCCTGTGATCTGGTGCAAAGATTTGAGTGCGGCTGGGGCCCGTGCTCCAGGTCTTCGTAGGGCGCCTCAAGGTCATTGTGCTTCTCATAGGCCCCTAGTCTCCATAAAGTGCCTCGAGGTCAGTGTGCGGCTCATGGGTTCCAGGTCTCCGTGAGGCGTCTCGAGGTAAGTGTGTGGCTCATGGGCCCCAGGTCTCCGTGAGGCTCCTCAAGGTAAGTGTGCGGCTCATGAAATCCAGCTCACCCTGAGGCGCCTCAAGGTCCGTGTGCGGCTCATGGGCTCCAGGTCTTCGTAGGGCACCTCAAGGTCAGTGTGCGGCTCATGGGCTCCAGGTCTTCGTAGGGCACCTCAAGGTCAGTGTGCAGCTCATGGGCTCCAGGTCTGTGTAAGGCGCACCGAGGTCAGTCTGCGGCTCATGGGCTCCAGGTCTCCGGAAGGCGCCTCAAGGTCAGTGTGTGGCTCATGGGCTCCAAGTCTCTGTGAGGCGCCTCAATGTCAGTGTGTGGCTCATGGGCTCCAGGTCTCCGTGAGGCGCCTCGAGGTCAATGTGTGGCTCATGGGCTCCAGGTCTCCGTAAGGCGCCTCAAGGTCAGTGTGTGGCTCATGGGCCCCAGGTCTCCGGAAGGCGCCTCAAGGTCAGTGTGTGGCTCATGGGCTCCAGGTCTCTGTGAGGCGCCTCAAGGTCAGTGTGTGGCTCATGGGCTCCTGGTCTCCGGAAGGCGCCTCAAGGTCAGTGTGCGGCTCATGGGCTCCAGGGCTCTGTGAGGCGCCTCAAGGTCAGTGTGTGGCTCATGGGCTTCAGGTCTCTGTGAGGCGCCTCGAGGTCCGTGTGCGGCTCATGGGCTCCAGGTCTCCGTGAGGCGCCTCAAGGTCAGTGTGTGGCTCATGGGCTTCAGGTCTCCGTGAGCCGCCTCGAGGTCAGTGTGTGGCTCATGGCCTCCAGGTCTCCGTGAGGCGCCTCGAGGTCCGTGTGCGGCTCATGGGTTCAAGGTTTCAAGGTTTCCGTGAGGCGCCTCAAGGTCCGTGTGGGCTCATGGGCTCCAGCTCTCCCTGAGGCACCTCGAGGTCCGTGTGCGGCTCATGGGCTCCAGGTGTCCGTGAGGCGCCTTGAGGTCTGTGTGCGGTTCATGGGCTCCAGGTGTCCGTGAGGCGCCACGAGGTCAATGTGTGGCTCATGGGCTCCAGGTCTCCGTAAGGCGCCTCAAGGTCAGTGTGTGGCTCATGGGCTCCAGGTCTCCGGAAGGCTCCTCAATGTCAGTGTGTGGCTCATGGGCTCCAGGTCTCCGTGAGGCGCCTCGAGGTCAATGTGTGGCTCATGGGCTCCAGGTCTCCGTAAGGCGCCTCAAGGTCAGTGTGTGGCTCATGGGCCCCAGGTCTCCGGAAGGCGCCTCAAGGTCAGTGTGTGGCTCATGGGCTCCAGGTCTCTGTGAGGCGCCTCAAGGTCAGTGTGTGGCTCATGGGCTCCTGGTCTCCGGAAGGCGCCTCAAGGTCAGTGTGCGGCTCATGGGCTCCAGGGCTCTGTGAGGCGCCTCAAGGTCAGTGTGTGGCTCATGGGCTTCAGGTCTCTGTGAGGCGCCTCGAGGTCCGTGTGCGGCTCATGGGCTCCAGGTCTCCGTGAGGCGCCTCAAGGTCAGTGTGTGGCTCATGGGCTTCAGGTCTCCGTGAGCCGCCTCGAGGTCAGTGTGTGGCTCATGGCCTCCAGGTCTCCGTGAGGCGCCTCGAGGTCCGTGTGCGGCTCATGGGTTCAAGGTTTCAAGGTTTCCGTGAGGCGCCTCAAGGTCCGTGTGGGCTCATGGGCTCCAGCTCTCCCTGAGGCACCTCGAGGTCCGTGTGCGGCTCATGGGCTCCAGGTGTCCGTGAGGCGCCTTGAGGTCTGTGTGCGGCTCATGGGCTCCAGGTGTCCGTGAGGCGCCACGAGGTCAATGTGTGGCTCATGGGCTCCAGGTCTCCGTAAGGCGCCTCAAGGTCAGTGTGTGGCTCATGGGCTCCAGGTCTCCGGAAGGCTCCTCAAGGTCAGTGTGTGGCTCATGGGCTCCAGGTCTCTGTGAGGCGCCTCGAGGTCAGTGTGTGGCTCATGGGCTCCAACTCTCCTTAAGGCGCCTCAAGGTCAGTGTGCGGCTCATGGGCTCCAGGTGTCCGTGAGGCGCCTCGAGGTCCGTGTGCGGCTCATGGGTTCCAGGTGTCCGTGAGGCGCCTCGAGGTCCGTGTGTGGCTCATGGGCTCCAGGTGTCCGTGAGGCGCCTCGAGGTCTGTGTGCGGCTCATGCGCTCCAGGTGTCCGTGAGGCGCCTCGAGGTCCGTGTGCGGCTCATGGGCTCCAAGTCTCCTTGAGGCGCCTCGAGGACAGTGTGCGGCTCATGGGCTCCAGCTTTCCGTGAGGCGCCTCGAGGTCCGTGTGCGGCTCATGGGCTCCAGCTCTCCCTGAGGCACCTCGAGGTCCGTGTGCGGCTCATGGGCTCCAGGTGTCCGTGAGGCGCCTTGAGGTCTGTGTGCGGCTCATGGGCTCCAGGTGTCCGTGAGGCGCCACGAGGTCAATGTGTGGCTCATGGGCTCCAGGTCTCCGTAAGGCGCCTCAAGGTCAGTGTGTGGCTCATGGGCTCCAGGTCTCCGGAAGGCTCCTCAAGGTCAGTGTGTGGCTCATGGGCTCCAGGTCTCTGTGAGGCGCCTCGAGGTCAGTGTGTGGCTCATGGGCTCCAACTCTCCTTAAGGCGCCTCAAGGTCAGTGTGCGGCTCATGGGCTCCAGGTGTCCGTGAGGCGCCTCGAGGTCCGTGTGCGGCTCATGGGTTCCAGGTGTCCGTGAGGCGCCTCGAGGTCCGTGTGCGGCTCATGGGCTCCAGGTGTCCGTGAGGCGCCTCGAGGTCTGTGTGCGGCTCATGCGCTCCAGGTGTCCGTGAGGCGCCTCGAGGTCCGTGTGCGGCTCATGGGCTCCAAGTCTCCTTGAGGCGCCTCGAGGACAGTGTGCGGCTCATGGGCTCCAGCTTTCCGTGAGGCGCCTCGAGGTCCGTGTGCGGCTCATGGGCTCCAGCTCTTCGTGAGGCGCCTCGAGGTCCAGTCTGAGGCTCATGGGCTCCAGGTGTCTGTGAGGCACCTAGAGGTCCTGTGCGGCTCATGGGCTCCAGCTCTCCGTGAGGCGCTTCGAGGTCCATGTGCGGCTCATGGGCTCCAGGTGTCCGTGAGGCGCCTCGAGGTCTGTGTGCGGCTCATGGGCCAAGGTCTCAGTGAGGCGCCTCGAGGTCCGTGTGCGGCTCATGGGCTCCAGGTGTCCATGAGGCGCCTCGAGGTCTGTGTGCGGCTCATGGGCCAAGGTCTCAGTGAGGTGACTCGAGGTCCGTGTGCGGCTCATGGGCTCCAGGTGTCCGTGAGGCGCCTCGAGGTCCGTGTGCGGCTCATGGGCTCCAGGTGTCCGTGAGGCGCCTCGAGGTCCGTGTGCGGCTCATGGGTTCCAGGTGTCCGTGAGGCGCCTCGAGGTCCATGTGCGGCTCATGGGCTCCAGGTGTCCGTGAGGCGCCTCGAGGTCTGTGTGCGGCTCATTGGCCAAGGTCTCAGTGAGGCGCCTCGAGGTCCGTGTGCGGCTCATGGGCTCCAGCTCTCCGTGAGGCGCCTCGAGGTCAGTGTGCGGCTCATGGGCTCCAGGTGTCCGTGAGGCGCCTCGAGGTCTGTGTGCGGCTCATGGGCCAAGGTCTCAGTGAGGCGCCTCGACGTCAGTTTCTGAGGTGGCGCCTTGCAGTATTGGAAGTTCAACTGCATCAATGATTTTAAATGTGAGAGGCAGGCATGGTAGTCCAGTGTGATAATGCACATGACATGCCGTATATATCTGTGCACAGTTTTTGGTCGTCGGGTGCCTATCAAACTGTCCTTTCTTCCGAGGACAATAAATGAAAGGCATGGCTTTGGGCAATCAAAAATGTGTTACCAGTAGCGCTATGAACCTACTCCACCACGGCGTAGCGCTTTGAAAAACAAGTTGTCGTCATTGTTCCAATTGCTGTCATGTGATGCTGGGCTGTGGTTCTAGACGTCATCAAACTGAGCAGGGTTATTTCCTGACTTTAATTAGAAAGCCCTACTTTCGTGGCTTAGGTTTTATGAGTCTGTATTCGAGGCTCTCGAGCCATCTGGCAGCGGTTGAAGCCACTGGCATCTGAGGCGCTGCCCGGGGAGCTGTCACTCCTCGTTTTGTCATCCGCAACTCCAGATGTGGGAAGACCTGGCTCCTATTATGGATCATTTGTCGCACCCAAAAAGCCCAGGACAGAAGGCGCTTGGGACTGGGTCAAGAAACAGCTAAACATACGCAGTAAAGGGCCCGGATGGGTTCTCTGTCAGAGAAGGGAGGGAGGGAGGGAGAAAACAAGCATTTGCAATGCAATTGGTCCCACCTTTAGGACCTTATGTGTATTTAGCTAAGCAGCACATTAGCCTAGAAACATCTACTGTTCTTTAACATGGAAGAAAAGTAAGCACCAAACTGCGTGACACCCCAGGTATGGGAACGCATGGACAGATATATTGCCTTTCAGCGAAAATGGAAAGTCCAAAGCTCTGTTTTTAATATAAAATCAGAGCCTTTGGTGGTCATATCACTGATAATACAAGATTTGAAAAAAATATTGTCTACGAGTGCTTGTGGAAGACAATTTCTGTGGACTGGAATCTAGAGAATGCTAAAACGATTCTGGTATTTTACTGACCTCTGCTGGTCATTTTCTTTCAAGACAGTTAAATAGAGGCAGATGAACAGAAAAAAAGTCCCTACGCGGAAGCAGACAAGTCCTAGGGCTGATCTCCAGAGCCCATAAAGTACAAGAGGTCTCGAATGCTCAACCTAAAAATGAGTTGCAGCAGTCTGCAAGATGCAACAGACGAAACAGAGGCAGACCTCACTGGAAGTGTATGTTATAACATGTGCCAACTGAAAATGGAATAATATATGTTTTAAAAAAAAAGTTGTCTCCTGCGAAGCATATCATGTAACAGGCAGATCACAGATTTATTGTATGTAGTTAGGTAAGTGGATCACTGCTTTGAACACAGAGATTCTTTTGTTACTTGCAGTTAATAAATTGTAATCCTTCTAGATGACCACAGTGAGCTATGAAGGGTATTTGACTCCTACAGCTTGTAACCATGACTGTCTCAAGCAACACATCTTGTACATTGAAAACACACTTACATAATTTATTTGGAATGGATAATGTGCATATTATATAAAGCGCTCTAACACTCTGCAATGGGATGAGTAGCACTACAAAAGAAATAAAATAGTGCTATTTAAATTTTTTGTGTAAATACTGAGACAGAATAACCCATCTGACATTCTTACAGTGCATGCACTTATATACAACTAAGTAAAAATCATATATCTCTTAAGTACCTATGAAGAGATAACAAGCTGTGTGCTTTTGTTTTCTCGCTGGTGCATTTGCATTTGTGAGGTTCCAGGACCCCTCCAGTCCCATACTCGATCAAAAGGAGGCCTGATGGCCCTTTAACTTCTTTCTTTATCATTGCCCAGTTGGAGGTGAAAAAAGCGCCCTCACCGCCTGCACCTTGTTGCAGATGGAAAGCAGACAACGTGCAGGAGCTGTTGAAAGTGTCCTGGTGTCTCAAAATTACACTGGGACAAGTTCAACATATTTCTGAATGACCCAAATTGTTAGCAGAGTGGACGTCCACCCTGTATAAATAGTGTGTGGACGCCGTGTACCTGTGTGTTCCCCCAACATGTGCCCTTGGTCTACTCGCTTACGCGTTGGCCCCCATTGACCCTCTCTTCCAGAAGTGGGAGTTCCGGTTGTTGTTATGTTGGGCCGAAAGATGCCTCACGGGTAGAAGTTTGAGGGGGGCGGGAGGGGGGGGTTTAATTTGTTTGCTTGCATGTTTTGCAGGTGCAATGCTTACAGGGCCAGAGGAGTGGGTACACAGTACATGCCAATATGACTAGTGAGGGGGTACTACGTTCCTTGGAGGGCTTCGGTTTCTTACATGGAATGCCAGTGGTCAAGAAAAGTCAGCAGCTTAGGGATAACCATGAATTCAGAACTACCCTTGATACCGCACGTCAACAGAGCCAAAAAGAGGGCCTTCTACATAAAGGAAACATGGCTTGCATCCCTTGAATACCAACTTCAGTGCACACACTTTAATCTTATTTTTATTTTGTGTCTTTTGTAAAGCGCTCAGCTACCCCAACGGGGTGTCCCGGCGCTGATTGATTAGGGTTCTCAAGGAGGAGTCATAGATAGGCGGTTACTGGCGGAAAATAAAAGTTTTCAGGGCGCGACGGAACTCTGATTCAGTCTTACTCATGCGTAAGTTGAGGGGCAGCTTATTCCATCGCTGGGCGGCGCCTAGATCAAATGTTCTTCCTCCAGAACGAGATTTTTAAAATCTTGGCGTGACCAGTAGATTTTTAGAGTTTGAGCGGAGAGAGCGGGAATTTCAGTAAGGACGGAGGATTGATCTGAGATGAGCAGATCCGTTACCCTGGGTAGAGCGGTAGGCTAGTGTCATAGCTTTAAACTCAATGCGTTTGCTTATGGGTAGCCAATGCAGTTCACGGAGGTAAGGGGATATATGCTGTCTACGTGAAAAGCCCCCTATAAGGCGGGCTGCAGCATTTTGAACAGTTTGAAGTTTGTGACAGAGGCCAGTGGATAAACCTAGATAGAGTCCATTTGAGTAGTCCAAATGGGAGATGATCAGCGCGTAGACTATTGTCTTTCGATTGTCACATGGTAGGTTATTGATAAGTTTTTTGAGGATTTTAATCTTGGAGAAATAAGCGGCTGAGACTGATTGAACTTGACAGTTCAGTGACAGCTGTTGGTCCCAGCGTACTCCGAGATTCCTAACTGAATCTTTAGGGGAGGGAGCATGGCTCAGATCTACTGGCCACCAGATGTTAGGGTCCAGAGGGGAAGGCTGATTGAAGAAAAGCACTTCAGTTTTAGTTGCGTTCAATCTCAATGAGTTAAGATCCATCCAGTGAGCGATGTCTCTGAGGCAAGCTTTAAGGGGGTCGAAGTTAAAAGTGGAGTGGTTATCGAAGGTAAAAAGCAGCTGAATATCATTGGCGTAAGAGGTGGTTTTAATGCCGGTGTTGGAAATCATGTCAGCAAGCGGCGAAAAGTAAACATTAAAAAGTAGGGGGCTCAGAGAGGATCCCTGGGGGACACCCCATTTCAGTGACTTGGGAGTGGAAGTGAAAGGGGGAGTGTGGACCAATTGTGTACGATTTGACAGAAAAGAGCTAATCCATTTAAGGACATTGCCCTGGATTCCCACGGCTTTCAGTCGATCCAGTAAGATTAGGTGGGAGACGGTGTCGAATGCTGCTGATAAATCCAGCAGCACCAACACCGCCCGGGATCCTCGGTCTAGAGCCCATCGAACCGAGTCTGCCATCTCTATGAGGGCAGACTCAGTACTATATCCTTTACGAAAGCCATGTTGGGAGTCGTGAAAAAGGCCGTGGGTCTCGATGAAATTCGCGATTTGCAGATGGGCAAACCGTTCGAGTATTTTGGCTGGGGCTGGGAGAAGGGATATTGGTCTATAGTTAGCTGGATTTCCTGGATCGGAGTTGGCCTTTTTTACAATAGGAACAATAAAAGCCTGTTTCCATACTTCCGGATAGCAACCAATGCTTAGGGATGCATTCCATATTGTGTTGAGATGAGGGTTAAGGAAAAAGGAGCTAAGGCTTTATATTGTTTTCCTGGCCAGGGATCCCTGGGGATTCTGACCTGCATTTAAGTACTTCCTGCAAGGAGGCCTCTTCAGATATCGCTGCGAAATCAGCAAGGATCGGGCCAGGCAGAGTACTATCAGATAGATTCACCGTTAGATTAGTATTCACGTTGGTAGGGAAAGAAGCCTGGATCTGGGTGATCTTATCCTCAAAGTATTCAGACAACTGAGAACAAAGTTCTTGGGAGGCAGGCTGTTGCCGGGTCAAGGCCTGAGGATCGGTGAAGGATCTGACAATAGAGAAAATTTCTTGCGGTGCATTGCTAGCTTTATTGATCTTTTCTGCCAGATAGCCTCTTTTGTGCTTGATGATCTGTTTACGATAATCTATAAGGGCATTGCGGTACTCTAGTTTGCTTTCTACGGTATATCCCGATCTCCAACGTCTTTCCAGAATTTTGCAGAGTGATTTTTGTTGGCGTAATTCGTCAGAGTACCAGTGGGCTGCAGGATAGGCTCTGAAAGTCTTTATTGGCCTGAGAGGGCCAATAAAGGCATAATCTTCCAGCCTGACTATGCCAACGGCCTATACCATGGTGCACCCAGATTCATCATATGTAAACTACAACTAATCCAGAATGCTGCCGCAAGATTCCTTCTTCGCCTTGACCTTAGAGGCTGCCGGACCCCAGTCCTGTGATCACTCCACAGGCTACCTATAGCTAGAAGGTCACTGTTCAAGGTGCTCTGCATTTTCCGTAGAGCCTATCAAGGAAAAGGATCATTATACCTCCAAGTTAAGCTCAAACCACATAAACTAAACTTGACACTGTGCTCCAGATTTGCACCATGGAGAATCATCTCACCTTACCATGAGAAATGCACAGGACAAGCTGCGAAGCTCTGGAACTCCCCGCCAGCCAGTATCCAAACATTACAAACTGAGCCATGGACAAACTGAGCAGGCAGTGTCTGGTGAATTGCGAGTTGCATTTGCAACCTGAGGTGACGCAGGGAGTCCTCCAACAGTAGGGAGAACCATGCCTTGATCTTTTTGCTACTATCAAGAATGCACAGTGTTGAATGTTTTGCGCATAGGAGTTTCCACAAGCACACTAGTTGGGGGTGGCTGGAATTTGTAGAGTTTGATTCCGTGGTATTACATTAAAATTCCACCAGATTCCATGTAATTCCTCAACAGGTCGGTGCAAGCATTTGGAGTTATTTTCGTTCCGCAAAATGCACCATTGTGTTAAAA